>NC_141568.1:6592500-7933125 GCF_036417535.1 Chlamydotis macqueenii
TTAGAGTCAAATTATCTCCTCTGAATCTAAGGGCCTTGGAAGAAGCGATACACAGCTTCTGCGTGGAGCAGACTGAGGGCAGGACTGTGCTTCAATTCCCAGGTGAAGGCGTTTGGTGAAACCATCTGGTTCTAGCTTCCCCAAACACCTCCACAGACTCCTCATCAACACCACCGATCTCCAGGGAGGGAAAAGACATTTCTGAAGACCACAGGCCGGTGCTGCCATGTTGAATCCTCGCCTCTGGTTCTCTGCACAGCCTTTTCCAAGCAAGCATGTGTACACTTTTGGGAAAGGTGGAGTGCAGGAGGAGCTGTCTCCTTACACTTACAGATGCATAAGTGGGGAAGAAAAAAGGAGGGAAGAGGAAGCACAGTGAAAGGATACTGCCCTGGAGATGGCAAGAGATGGTGCTGGAGGGTACTGGAGAAAGAATTTTAAGAACAAAACATAAAGCACTTGCAGGTGAGGAGGGAGGTTTGTCATTCCTAGGGGAAGGGAGAACAGTTTGGGGAATCATGCAGGAACCTAATTTTTCTGGGACAGATGGGAGAAACCTTATCTGATGAACCTCCACAATGCGTGGTTAGTTCTACATATCCCATCCTCCTGTGGTCCCGCCCATCACTGTCTTCTCTGTGCCAGGCCGCTTTCTCCACCAAAGAGTGGAGTGCAGGTGTTACCTGCACCAGCTTCAGGAAAACCGTAAGACAAGCAGGGCAGTAAGGGAACAAGGCACCCTGGATACTGTCATACCTGATGCCACAGTGTCCCCAGCCGCTGAGAGAAGTAATTACAGGAGAAATCCTACCTAGTCTCTACAGACGTTGGGAATGCATGAACAGGTACCTACAGGTGCCCAGTCTGAGCTGCCGAGCTTGCAGCAAAAGTGAATATGGGATAGGAGAGAGAGGGAAGGCAAGTATCACCTCCTGCCCTGACCCATGCTGCCACCATGGGATGCACACTGGAGGGCAAGCCACATCTGAAACGCTTCCCAGACATCATCACCAAAGTGAGCTTCATATTTCTAATATCAGCTCTCCCCAAAGGAAAAGCCCTGGCTAAAGTCTCAGGCTGATGAAACTCCCACATCTGAGGAATGCTAAACTGGCAAAAACCAGCTTTACTCTTCAGAAACTGTTTAAGGGTTCCTCCTTTGTACCATGTAGGAGGAACTCCAGACCTGATTTATTTAGCTGAAAACAAGCCAGCATGGACAATATTTAGAAGTTTTGCTTCCCAGCCCTGATGGCAAAACTAAGAGAAACGGGCCAGGGTGATGTATCACCAGCATTGCCAGACCTGCCAACACAGTCAGGCCTGAAAAGAGTAGGTTCATCGTCGTTTGTGCATTGGACTTTCTGCTTACATAGTTGTTGAGTATAGGTGGAAAAAAGATCTTGCATGTCAGGATGCCTGGATGAGGTAGATCACTGCCCAAAGCAGTAAAACAGTAGGTTACTGCTTTAAAAAACAAAACAAAACAAAACCAAAAACAACTTAGAGCTGGTAAGTCCACCCTGCCAGCCCCGCAGCTAAAAGCCATGAGGGATTTCTTAAAAGCTCATGAGACTGATGCCAAATACATAACATTAAAAATGAATAAAAGTCAACTGGTTTGAGATTTAAACTTCTCAAATCCCATTTTTAATGTGCACAGGTGACAATTCTGCTATTAAGTCTCTGAAGTTGAGCAGGACAGTTTTGACCTGCTCAGAGACTGCAGGATGGGATGGGAACATGGTGGCCAGAGACAGGTCTGACTGGCTGGGCCTCCTTCAGCACTGGGGCTGCAGTTCACAGGAGGACCAACGTCCTAGCAAGGATACATCCCATGTGACTGCCTTCAGATCTTTCTATACGATTATTCACAAAGAAATTATGTGAATTGTCAAGAAAAGGTAAGGCCATCCCTTGCTGTTTATATGGCCTCCAGGGCTGTCAATGTCCAGGGGCACTTCAAGGAGTCTTGTTAAGGCTGAGCTGGCAACTCACTCGAGGATGACCAAGTTGTAAAGTTGGGATAAGAACATTTTTGCATTTCTTTTCCACTTCTGGAGGCAGGCCAGAGACTCAGAAACAGCTTGACTAGGACAACATCATCTTAGTGACAGGCACAATTAGCACGGCAGTCAGTGATGAAGTGGTTTCAGAGGGAAGAGATGAGGGCTGTTTCTCAGGCTGCAGGGCAGAGCAGCTGGGAAACAGGCACTGCCCATCCTCTGTGTTGCCCTTTGGAGCAGGCAAGAGGGTTGCTGCATCTGGATACGGGAATTAGAAATGGTCTGTATACCAAATGCTGACCACTCTGGACAGAAGCATTTCTTCTCCTAGTACATAGACGTGTAAGGTGAGCTTCCCAGAGACATAACATCTGTGAAAGGAAATAGATCCCAGGCCCACACAGAGTGGGAAAGAAATTCTGAATTTGGTAAATTGTTGTATAATACTAATTCTAGTCCCTTTTGTTATTGTGCTCTAAAATTCTTCTGTGAGATTCATTATCACCTTTAAAATATGTGGAAATCTGCTCAGCATGGTGAGCAGATAGGAACAAGACAGAAAGAAAGAAAATTCACAAATTATTTCCCTACTTAAGTGGTCAACTCCCTCTTACTCAGCGTGATTAATCTGAGATGCTCACCACCACAGCCCTCAGAAGAGAAACCTTACAAATCTCCTTTCTCACCAAACAAAGGCTGCTCACTGAAGTGTTCAGGTACTCGGTTACATTCAACACAAGCTAATTCACTTATCTTCAACAAGTGGGCTATTGATTTTTTGCCTGATTTCTAAGCTGCCCGGGGCTTTCTGAACTACAACAATAGCATCCTGCATTTAAAAAAAAAAAAAAAAGAGAGAGAGAGAGAGAAAGGGGAAATTCAGTGGAAAATATCCCTTTGCTCATCAGTAATTAGGATGACTTCATGACTGCTTAGTTCTGTCTGTATATTCAGCATAGCCACAGTTTAGGAAACTTTCACAATTCTGTTTCACTCGCCTCTGCTATATAACTTGATACTATAGAACTGCATCCTGCTTAATTCTGGGCTGAAAATATTGCAGATCATTTTTCTCCATCAAGAGAAATTGTCCAATTGCTAGGAGTCATTTGCTAATTGTGCTACCCGTGTCCTTTCAGAGTCACAGAGTCAGACTCCCACAGCTTTTACAGTTACCACAGACGGTCAAAAACAAAACGGCATGTGACTTATCCAATTGTGGTAAAAATGTTAAAATGTAAAAATAGATCTAAACTCATAAGTCATATCTCCTATTGCGACACGAGTAAATCAACTGCACTGCATTCAACAATTCAGCCTTTTAGAGGTTTATGTAAGAAAGGAGTATCACTGCTTTTGCCCCGTCAGGGCACACAAATGCTGAAATGCATATTCACAATTTCAGGATTAAGATACAAAGGAACCATAGGAAAACTCGTAATTTTGGAATGTGTTGAATGAGCTTTGTTCATTTGCAAGATGAAATATGCTTGTGAGAGTATTTTTTTACCTCCTGAGCTTTAAGATACATTTAGCCCACGTTTTAGTAAGCTGTTGTCAGTGCAGGTCATGCACTGTTATTATAAAGCCCATAACAGAAGAACAACTTAATTTATAGAATAAGCCTTAATAAAGATGACTGGATATTGTATTGCTGAAAACAGATTTATAGATAAAACTGGTCTAGTAAGCCAATATACTGTAATTAAAGTAATTTTCCTTTAATTTTAACAGTGAATCCTACACAGCTGAGACAGAGTCCTAATTTTACATAACAAGGATGTGATCACAAACATAACCCTTGGTCCTAAAGCACAGTGGACTAACACGTAACTAAACAGACGTGTCAGGAGTCTTACAAGCCAGGCTTTCTCTCACACTTTTTCACAGGGAATACCTTATTTTCTCCAATTTTTTCCCTTTTCGTCTGCTACCTAAAGTACAAGACTACTGGAAATCTGGATACAAATGAGATACCACTCACAAATCTATTAGATAGAATCCGCCCCCCCCCTTTTTTTATCTCTAGCTATATGCTCCCAGTCTCTAAATTTGGAATCTGATGGACTTTTTGCTTCATCTCATGCTTCTAAATTGCAACTAAGAATAAAAACATTTCCCCTCCTGTCATGTCTTAGCACAGAGGGTTGGTGCTGCATTTTGTTTGACAAAGACAACAATGGTGACAGCTTTAGAAAGCCTGACAGGCAGAAAGTCTGACCTGCAAGAGCTCTGCCAGTATCACAGAGAGATCTTTCTGCTGAAGAAGTCCATGTACCATGTGGGCTGTTCCCAGTGCTGGCCCCCAATATACTTAGAGGCTTCTGCAGTGTGAAGGGGGATTCAAGGAAGACAGGCTTTTCACTTGCACATGGGATGTGTTTCTTCCTACCAATCATCTATCCTTGCCAGTTTGTTAGCCCAGCTCTTCTCCCAATTCTTTCTATTGCCTCTTAAAATGCACATTTTCCAAATAAGAAATACAAACTTAACGTGTATGTAGCCAGCCGGTCCATGGGAGACGACACTCTTACACACCAGCAAAGCCAGACTGTAGCTGCAGCAATGCACGATCCCCACATGCTCAGTCAATACCTGGAGGTGGGGGGAGGAACCTGTCAACTGTAATACAGTTCTAGTAAAGATATCTCCTCTGTTCTCTTTGTCAAATTGACACATACAGATATTTCAATCTATATTTCATGGTTAAAATTGATCCTAGTGAGAGGATATGTGGCTTGATCAAACCTATGTAGGACTGAATCAAACAGGATTGATGACAAAAAATACCTGCTTTAAAAAAGAAGGAAGTTTTTCCTGTGATAAGAGGAGCTGAAGTCTTGGTGAGGGACAGATAGGACAAAAAAAAGCCCTACCATGACCAGTTCAGCATAAATAAGCCAAATATCACTAAACCCAGGTAATACATAAACAAAAATAAAAATTATATATCTCTCTATATAATTATTTGGCTTTGAAAATGGTGACCTTTTACGCTGTGTTTAAAATCTATGTATTTTTAATTCCTGCTCTACTGTGCCAACCGTTAGTTCACAGCTCTGTGCCTGTGGAGGGACCTGAGAGTGTGTGTACCCACGTGTGCCTGGGTCTTTTAAGACCTAATGAGCTCTGCTCATTTAGGATAAAGTCCCAAAATAAATAGTATCATAAGCACAATAGAGTTTTTGGAATGGTGATCCAAAATAATTGTGATTCAATTGTATTTATCAGAGATAAAAAGGTAACATTCAATATCATATAAATACAACTCCAGAAGCATTGTATTTAGATTAAATTTAATATAGAAAAATGACAATTTTTATTTATCCCTGTGTAGTCATAACGTAATGTTAACTGGACCATAATTTTTACATTATAAAGGATCTGACCAGACAACTGGTATGTTATTAGCTTGGCAAACAATCTTAAATTTAGTGAATATTTCAGAGCCAAGATTCATATGCACCTGCTAGCAAAGACTTAGCCCCCCAAAAACCTTTTTGGGTACCAGATAACACCTTTACATTATTGTACATCTGAGCTTTAAAAGATAAGTTTAAGAATATATTCTACTACTAAGGTGTATTCTGAAAACAATTTGAATAATTGCCATAAGGGAAAACCAGTGTTGCCAATCCAGTTTCAATATTCTTTCTGTCATAAATTTGCTTGCTTCAGCTTCTTCTCCCACTAAACTGTACTTGGCTGCTATTTGACGGTCACTTTGTATTTTCAGGCCAAGGAAAACAATTAATTTAAATAATAAAAAAAATGCTGGTATAAAAAAGTAATTTCACATTTGTTCTACATCTAGAGTAAGTTATGCTGATTTGGGCTAAAATCCCAAAAGCAGCATATCATTATAGCACTAGAGCACAGAAGCAGGGATCTCAGGCTTATCCAGAGAAATATTAAAAAGATGATGAGAGAATATAATAAAGCTTCTGTAAGAACTGATAGGACAAAAAGGAAAACAAACTGATAAGTAAAAATACATATGATCATTCAGGTAATGTACAAATTTAATAATAAATTTTGTACTAATGATAAAAGTAACTACCTTGATCTACAGGTATTCTGGATCCTCTCCTTTGAAGATAAGGATGGGATGTTCAATTACTGCTAAAAATCCAACATGATGAGAGCACTGGGACTAGTTTACTGTCTCCAAATACACAGGGCTGATGGCCCAGTAGTGACCAACTCCCACTTCCCTTTAGCAGGATTACAGTTTTGCCTCTGTGTTATTCCTGTAGTCTTAAAATTACTACCTCATTTCAGTCAGAAAACAGACGAGCACATTAAATATTTGGTATAAATATAAATATTATAAATCAATTCATCATTTGTCCTTCCTTAAGGATTTCTAGATAAGTACCCCTTAAGACTCAGTCCTAAAAGTTTCAGTCTATTAATCATCAGCAGGAGTTCTAATGATAGTTATAAAAATGTGAATTATAGGCATCTGTCTAACCAGTATGGATTTTGGCAAAATAAAAAACTGTAAGATGCTCTTCAATCCATTATTGCCCACAAATGCAGGAAAAGACAATACAATGTCAACATTTGCCAACCATATACCACAGAAACTTCCTGCAATATATAGCAAAAACTAGAGCAACCTGAGATTCCAATCTCCATAACCCATTGAAAAGCGCAGTTCTATTAACAGTATCTAGAGTGTGCCCAAAAAAAGATTTAAAAATGGAGAGGAAACAATGACCCTTGAAGGGCTAAAACTGTTACACAGAGATAGTTCAGGCAACCATTTAAGGCCATACAGTAAAACTCAATGAGGAGCCTCAGCACACCTCACGTATCATTCAAAAACCCTGTCAAAACAATCTCATGCAAGAATATTTACTCCAGTTACATACGCAATCAAATGAATCAGGATTCAACATTAGGCAGGTAAATTGTATGTGCAATTTAGCTCAAAAATTATACATCAATTTTGGAAATGTAGAACAAGGAGTCCCTGTTCCCCTTCATTGCCGTTCCCCTCAGGGCAAATGCAATCCCAGCCTAAGAAGGGGCTGTTAGAAAAATGGGCACGTCTGTCTTTTCAAAACTGACTCAGGCAGCTGGAGGTGTAAATACTACTGAAATTTGGTAAGATTTGAGAACTTAATTTTTAAATTAAGAGTTAGGCTCTTAATACAACTAGGCTGTAGGCATCACCGACTATATTCTCCAAGGAGTTCAGAAACTTGCAGAGGAAGCTATGGGCCTACTGCTATTTTTAAAAGCACGTGCGCAGTGCAGTGGTTTCCTTCCTGGGCTGCTTGAATGTTGTTTTGAAAATCATGAGATGCTTATCTGAAGCTCCAAGTGCTTAAACAATTTATTTGATAACATAATATCTAATAATTTCAGTATATTTGCTCTTTCTATTTTACAAAGAACACTGAAAGCACCATAGGAAAGTCAAAGACTAGCAGATTATTTTCTGAGCTTTTAATTGTAGTTGGATTACCAAATAGACCCTCATAACCCTTCCATCTATGCTAACTTGTTATTTGTGCACATTTTAGAAATGAGTTATCAAGTTAATAACAAGTTTTAAGAAACAGCACCAACTTTCATGGAACGATGTAAAATTAAAATTCTAAATTTCCCCGTGCCTGAAAGACAGCCTCCTAAAAGGCTCCCTCTCTCAGTCATAACCAATGTTTGGCTGATGCTGCAAATTTATATAGCAAAGTGAAACAGGGAATGTTTTTTCTAACAAAGCAACTGAATGACATAGCAAAGCACAGCATGGCATTTTAAACACAGCAGTGTACTCAAGAGCTGAGATCTGCACAGTCTAATATTCCTAGTATTAATCTTACCTGTCTCCACTTTTCCACAGAGAAAATAATTTAAACAATCAGTTAATGAGACCATGATTATATGGCTACCTCAAGCTTTTGTTCTTTTCAAAGGAAGAACCAGTGCTGATCGCTATTCAAGTTTCAATTTTCATCACGATTTTTTCATCCTATTCTTATTGGTGTATTAATGCATCCCCTTGCTTCACATTAAACTATTACACTCTTCTGCATTATGAAGTCTGTGTAATTAATCGAGGATTTCTATTTACTGCTCTACTCTCTACCTGCTCCCTGGTTACACAGATGTCAAGGAAGGGCCTACACTACAACCTTTGGTCTGGCTGATTCCTGGCTGCAACGTACAGGGAAATGGCAGAACCAGAGGATGGGATTTGGTTTCTGATTCCTGCAGGGCATACGTGCAGCCAGCATGCCATGTAACTCATTCTACAGCAAACTTTTTCTGGACACCCTGTTCCATGTGGATGCTTCATTGCTAAAGTAAATTTCAGGGATGCCTGTTTCCCAGCACTGATCATCCCAGCTGCAAGCCACAGAAAGACATTTCCACAACCCGTGGTTTGTTGGCAGTTTTCTACCACATTTCTGGCAGTCAGTAGCCAGAGCTAAAGCTGATTACTGCTATCCTGCTTATTGTTCTGCTTGACTTTATAGGAAATACAGAAGGATGCGAGTTGGTGTTCAACATTTGGCGCAATTTATATTCGACTATAGGTCTCATTTTCCCTTTAGGGATGCTGTCATGGTCCTGAAAAAAGAGCACAAAGCTCTTGTGTGATGCTATTACTCTGAATTACCAATGTAGTCAACAGCCTGCAAATCTAAGATATAGATTTCTATGTTTCCTGGGATCACCCTCAACTACATAATGCATAGCTAAGAATCACTTTAACCTGGGATAATTTATTGAATATTTTGTAAAATAAAACCATAAAAGCCAGAATTTAGTCTTTTTTTCCTAGATAAACATATCACACGGGTAGTGGAGGTAGATACATGTATGTGCATGTATGTACATGCAATAGGTATTACAGGTAGAAAATAATACTACACACACATCTGCCTCACAGGATGGAAAAGTTATTCCCTTCCAAGAAACACAACAAATATTTAAAAAAACACAAGTAAACAACAGCAATGTCAGCATCTCATATTATTTACGATTTACCAAAAGTGTGAAAAATCCCGAGTTTGGTAGAATGACTTCGTAATGTAGAAGAGAGAAGGAGAAATTACTATTAAAGACACTCATGTGAACACACAGACATACCCTCTCCCCTCAATCTCACAACACGTCTGTCTAGGGGAAAGGGGACAGGGATGATGGGATTCATTATGCACGGCCGTTTCCTTCAGGCAGAAAGGTTCCCGTTTCCATCCAGATAAGTTACAACTGTCCTTTAATTCTTCAATGACTAAACACCACTGTTTATTAATTCTTAGTATAATTTCAGTGGTAACTAAAAGGTGCTAGGCACTACCGAAAGTCATTACTATAGACCAATGCCAAAAAAAAATTGAAAGGGTACCTTCTCACTTACTCCGTAACTAGCTGTCTTGCAAGAAATATATCTGCTATAGGGTTGTGTAACAGTGCTGCAGTTTCCTAAGACAAGGATTGCACATTACACTATAGGAGAGATCTATGGAAACACTGCAGAGTTTGACTCACATAGTTGTACTCTTCTTTTGCATTAAGAAGTGACTCTAATCGAACTAATACTGCCTTGATACCCCCCTTTCTCTTAAAAAAAAAAAAAAATCCATATTAAAGTCAAGCTATGTAGTACACCAACAGGTGACATTTCGTGGTGAGGTGAATATTGTTTATAGTTCTCTCAAGTCTGAGTGATTGCTTACAGGTCTTCCTGAAGATGACTAGCTCATGAATCATCTTTGAGCCTATATTCCACAAAAATCAAGATGATGAGTCTTATCAAGAAACTAAAGATAATGAAGGTCACAAGTGGATACCTGGGGGTCAAACTGGGTGGCATTATGAAACTATATTTGTGTATTCCTCTATATGATTTTGTTTAATTTTGATTTGGCCTTCAGTGAAAGCGAAAGCAGCAGGGCAGAATTTAAACTGTTTATATGTTCCAGCTTACACCACCTCTACTTTCCCTGTGTCAGACCTCACAACCACAGGATCTGCTGCGTATGAACGGTACACAAGTAAAGCAGACGAGCGCCCATCAGTGAGTAGGTTAATACTGCTAAACTGATTCAGCTTGAGTGTGCCTTGTTTTCTAACCCACACTTCGGGAGGTGTCTGTGTGATATCTAATATGTATGAGCCTCTACACACTACACAGCACTTACAGTGCATTTTAAGAAGCTACTTCTTTTAGAAGTTAAAACCTACAATACATTTTTAACCAGTTCTTGAGTATTCTAAAAGGAAATGTTTTCTGTTTCCAAGCCAGAACTGGTCATTTCTTCTACAGAATATGTTGTTTGAAAATCAGTTCTTCCTATTATAGATTTCTCCCTCAGCTTGTAGAAAATCCATGATTCCCTAAACATTGGTCTTTGAAAGCACATTGACTAAAATCTTCATGCCTCATTCATGAAGTGTAGTCTGGAGATTAGTGGAGCTGGACATAGACCAGGAATACTTTATCATATTCTAATAAGCAGAGGCTGAAAATTGCATTTCTAAAGCTACAGTATTAAAGGGCACACTGCAAAACATGACCCAAACATAACTCAGTAGTTCTACACTGTCTGTAAAGGCTTTGATATGATAAAGTATGCTGACGAAGGGAATAAACACAACTAGAAATTTCTGTATTTAAGAAGAGGGGGAAAAATAGAAAACACTCCATGTATACATCAAAGCATACATTGTATATTATAAACTCATATAATGTGATCCCAATGGAACAACCCTTGTACTGTTATCGATTATTTGAACGCACCACGGAACATCATTGCAATAACATAAAATTAGGCTTATGTAGCAAAAGTGACAGTAAAAAAGGCTAGTAAAAACAGTCTGTAAGGCTAATGCAATCATTACCATAAAACTCTTAATGACATCTCACCATACAATACACCAGAAAAATGTGAAAATTAAAATTACTAGAGGAAAAACATGAATATTTTTATGGTGTTTGTATTATTTAAAAAGTAAATTGCTCACCACTCCTTTTTCGTTTAATTGGGGGGTTTGTGTTACAACATAACTAGATTAAAAAAGGAAAGATATACACCAAAGTTTCTAATTCCCCCGCAGCACGATCTGTGGGTAGTAGAAGACCTTGGAAAATGATCTTTTAATATACTAGATTTTTTTTCTTATGTAGAACAGTGAAGATAGACACCTCTCCCATCTCCTCTCTCTATGGGAGCCTATTACAGTGTCAGGATCTGTTTTGGGAAGAAGACAGACACTGAATAGCCCTGGGTCAGGGAAGTACCACAAATTGTACTGGAAAGAAGCACAAAACCCCAGAGCACTGCACTATTTCTATACATCTTTTCCACCTCTTCTAGTGCAGAAACAGCAGAGCATTTCCAGGAGAGGCGCCCCAGCAAGAGGCAGCTGAGAAGACAGGGCTGTTGTGGAGGCATGGGAGGCACCTACAGTGGTTCCCACTCACCCAAGCATACGCACATCTCCCGAACATTACTCTGTCATCCATGCCTGAAAATTTGTTATGTTTCCTGTCCCTGTGCCTTTTCACTGCTTCTTCACATTTTAAAACCTCCACAGAAGTTCAGCTCGATTTACAGGCTAAGGACTGTCTCCAGATTTGGTTCCCTGGTCTGGTTCTGGGAAATTTATAAACTAAGTAGAGTCAAGATGGGCTAAGCTGGGGAACTGGTGCCATGTTCTGTAACCTGTGGTGGCTGCTACTTACACAAGTAATCAGATTGGGTAAAGCATGAAAAATAGTTCACATATTACCTATAAACCAAAAATAAGTAGCATAAACTGAGAAAACACTAAAATTATCAGTACCTATGTTCATAGCCATCGTCTGTTGTTACTGACACCTAATACCTATTACCTGTTGCTTTATCTCTTTGTTTAAGGCAGGATTCAGCAAGTGACTCAATGAATTTTTCCAGGAATGAAGATCAACTTTTTTAAAAAACAAACGTCCCTCTAGAGTCTAAGGAATTGCTACAAAGCTTTTATTTTAAGCTTTAGCAGTGGTTATGGTACACAAAAGTTGAACAGCCAGGGACGTTATATTAAGAAAAAAATGAAGAGAAAGAACAAAGGACTATTTGGTCAGAGCTGCAAGACTTGGAATGAGTGAAAACCATCAGTCACAATGACCAACAGACCCTGGCAGTATAAACAAGGTAGAAATGATAGTCAATAAAATCACAATTAGGTACACTGAGTGTCAGTGTTCCCGTGTGCTCACAATCAAGGAAATCAATAGCTAACACTGAAAATTCTCCACAGCTTCCTCTCGGTTTCTAGTTTCCATTTATTTTTTTATCGGGTTTCCCCAGCTGATTCCACCAAGAATATCTTTAATAAAAAGCAGTTCCCGTTGCTGGCTATGGTGCAACGGGAATCAAGTGCAAGAGAACCAGGGAGGCCTAGTGGAGGGAGTCAAATTAGCAAGTTCACAAATAAGTGAAGAGATGGGACGCTGTCCTTCACATCCAGTTAATTTATATAAAGGATGTTGTATAAGCTAGCAGCTTTTATTACTCCAAAGCTCTTTGCCACAGAAGACTCCTTAGTGTTAGAAACTTACAGAGAACTAATCTACCTGCTGAAAAGTTGGAAGTGGCATGTCTCATGTCAAAAGACAACAGAAATTCACAGTAAAGACAACTGTTGCTACCTCCTGGACACTATTTCTCATGTGGCTTACTGCAGGCAGCATACCACTTCTTTCTGTGTACTTTCCAAACAAGCATACATCCAAAGGAATTCAAGCATCTCTGCCGCTCACCAGGAATGCGTTGGGTAGTTTACCGAAAAATGGTTCTTTTAATAATTCTTCAATATTACCCCTGGGAATTTTCATATACACCTACACATGAATCACACGGATGATTTAGGCAGAGTAACAGTTTGCCAACAAACACAAGCGTTCTTACTGTATCGTCTAAATTTACTAGTTTCACTCCTATGGTGATATAGAGCACAAACGTCTTTAGATCTCCTTATTCTGAACATCCATCATTCAGAGGCATATCAAAGACCCCCTCTCCAAGCGTACAAAGGTTTAAGTGTTGAAAATGGATGGCTGTAGAATGGACCCTTCACTACCAAAGGAGTGAAAAATGTAAGCTACTTTAACACTTCTCCAGGTATATTTGTACTAACAGTGTGCGTGCACCACCAGCCTATAAAAACTGGTCCATATATTTTGGGAATAGTCATTTCTAGACAGGAACTGTACCTTAGTTAAGATAATGCATGTAAATGCACTTATGAAACAGAAACTTAATGATTTGAGTGGCTCCTGACAGCAGTGAGTTCCTGTATTTTAGAATGTTTCACACTTGTATAAGAAAGGGTTTGGCAGAAGTTTTGTAACATAACAGAGACCAAAAAGTGCCCTGCCTTTTGCATGAATATAAAACCCTTAAGCTGTATAAAAACGAGATATGATCCATGATAAATGCCTTTTTTTATCTGTGCCTTTTTCCTCATGCTGTTTTCCATACATAACAGGTACAAATCACAGAATATATGAAAAAAAAAAAAGCATTTTGCCTGATCAGTGTCTATTTACAATAATCAGAGAGAAAAAGTGAATGACTCTTATAATGGCATTTTATATCTGGTTTCCAATCAATAAGACAGTTATTTGGGAAGATTCACTTAAGTTTAGAATCAATTATGAATGCAAAGGAAAATGAAAAAAGGTGAATATTAGTGGCTTGAGATTTGTTCATTTGAGAGTTGTATTTTTTCCATCTTCCCAAACTCCTGTAAGTGATGCAGCATGGTTGAGCTCTGCAATAAATGCTTCTACAGAATTATTCACCATCCTCAGGAATCAGTCTGATAACTTAAAATTGAGCATATTTATTTCTAAAACACATCTACTGCATTTTCTGTGAATACTAGATGTTAAGGATAGTTTTTTTTAACTGCTTCATATACTACTGTGAAATACAACTCTTGCTACAAGGAACTTTTCATCTTTTATTGTATGTTCCTGAAAAATATATCATTTAAACATTCAGCATGCACAGATAAAAAAGGGGAAAGTCTTGAAAGAGATAATAACACCCACAATAAAGAAAACTTCATTTTGGAAGCATGTCTTCATTCTGTGAGCGAGCTGTGATAGTGGAGGAGAGGGACAGGGAGTTTACACTGCGCTGAGTGTCAATGAAATGATAGAGATGTCATTAAAAGTTTTCTAAATGGCAAAACGTCCTTGGGATCACTGGGAGGAGAGAGACAAAGGGAGACAGTGAGTCACTTTATGTGGTTGCTCTCAGCTCTCGTGTTCTGCCTTTTAAGTAAAATCTTCTTCCTTTTTTGAATAAGGGAGGAAAAGTGGGTATAAAGTGGATACAAATCGAACCATAGTGAAATGAGGCTCCTCTACAACTTGACACAGTTATTTTGTAATAAATACCCCACACAAGCCTCTGACCAACATTTGTCCTTTCTTATAACTAAAGCAGAGTTAATCATAACATTGTTTGTACCCTTTTTGACACACCAAATAACATTTCCAAGTTTTAAATACTCCTTTCACACACTCTGGATATTTTATCATTTAAAACCAGACAAGGCTCTGCATTTCACAGTCCTGAGAGTCTTTTTTCTTCAGCCTCTAGTGCCCCCAGAATGCTAGAAATTCTCTCTCCAAGCACATGTCTAAATAGTAGGGGAGAGGGACAAAGAAAATAACCTTAATTTTGACACATAAGTCATTCATGTAAAAATCACAGTTCTGAATAAAATATTTGAGCAGAAAGATTTGGGTTCTGGATTCCATAGGACCCACACTGAGGAGCCAGCCTTATAAAGTAATTTGAACTTTCTTGCCTTTGCTTTTACTAACGATACTAGAAAGAAGAATAGCAATTGGAATTATGGTTCCTGAAAGAAAAAAATGAAAATCTTAATTCCTCACACTTTCGTGGATTAATTTGTCTCACAAACCAATGTCTCCACTGACAAAGACCCAACAGCACTGATGTAGCTCCATCAATAAAGCACAACTAATAACATGTTGTGTACAATTACATTTCCTATGATTACCCACCATGAAAACAAGATGGTTCCGGGTCTAGCACTACATCTAATTAAATTTTAACAGTATCCCTGCCAATCCAGAGCAATTCTTAATGAAACACAGAGACAGATTTAGATCAATGTAAGTTATATTAAAATCCTCTCCTTATCTAAGAATTCTCACATTTCATATTCAGATGAGGAGTTAAAATGAATCCAAATGGGATTTTTCATCACGTAATAATAGCAAAATTTTGATTCAAATTTATAATTACTTTGCATCTCCCCCAAAATAATGAAGTATTTAACAGATGGAAAAAATAGCTAACACCCTAGCAAGTTGTGCTTTAACAAAATGCACACTGAAGTCTTAAGGAGAAGGAAAATATGCAAATTTAATGACAACACCTTCATCTGTCAATACGCTTAGAAATTAAACAAAAAAAAAAATTCAAGTGTAAAATCTCCATCCCTCTTTTGAACTCTTTCTATTTGAATACCAAGCCTGAGCCCACTACCTGTTCAAGACACTGTCCACATTCACAGGTGAGAGGATTTTTATTTGCATTGAGAATTACTCCTAACTGCATGGCTGTAGAAGTTGTTGTTTAATAAAAATATCGAATACCACAATACCCATAATGCAGCTTTAAGATTTAGCAAAACTGGAGTCATAAAACTTAGTCTGTTCACAGACATTTGAACACATTGTTTATGCTCAGACTTCTTCCTCTGCACTATTCTTTGCAACCCCAGAGATAGATTGTGATAGAAAATTTCTGGCAGTTTAGTCTCCTGATACATGTCTTTTCACTAAATTCTCTCTGTATGCCTCTTAAAGGAACATATGATCTATAATTCTACTCTGAGTGGAAACATTTCTGTATTTTACTATGAGGATTTATATCACATTAACAACATAAACATGCAATATTTATTCCTTTCCTGATTACTTTTTGTGCAACTTTTCATAATCCTTTAGCTGCTTTGGCATTAACTACTAAAATGCTGGAATGACGACCATGCCATAGAGCAACCTGGATGAAGAAGAATTTATCCTGTAATGTGCAAATGCATCCCTGACAGAATTTCCAGTGTGAACTGAGACCTCAAAGGACTTTCAACAATGTCAAAAGAGCACTTGTGTGGAGAAGACACACAGCATCTCCCTGTTTGGTGATGAGACACTAACCAGCTTTAGTTCTGATAAGATGCTTTACCTGAGGTATTCAATTACATCCCTACCAGACTCTGCTGAAGGAATATTTAAAGTGTGCTTTGCCCTTGACTCTTGATTCTGCATGTCAAAAACACTTAACTCAAACCCTTTTGGATTACCAATACTGCATTAAGTTCATTGACTCCTGTACCAGATTATCCAGGACCAGATGAACTAATATCACACACAGAGATATTGATGTTGTTTTAATATTAGATAAAACCAGCACAGCTTTATAAACATTTTAATTTTGGGGGGAGGGTGAGAGAGCTGGGAGACGATAAACAGCTCTCTCACACAACCTGCAGTCCAGTATTTTATGGAACCCTCCTTTGAAATTATTGTGAAAAATCAGAAATTTAGTGAAATAGATGCTCAAGAAAATGCTCTTATTTGAGAATTTCTGGTTTATGAAACCACAGAACCATCCACACTAATCTACAGCTCCCCTTGCTGGGTCAGCTGCTGAACTGCATTCAAGCAGTGGCAAACAAATAAAGTATTTGAATCATTGAGACTTACCAAATGTGCATTATACACTTGTGCAGTTGTGCACAATGAGCCTCTGTGCTGCACACATTGCTTCGAGATGGAGCTTCACCAGTGCAAGACAACTTTCAGACCACACTTCCCTGCTGAAACTCAAGAGACAACTTAAGAAACAAAAACATACACCAATTTCCCTCTGCCTTCTAGGTTTCTACAGACTTTGTTGATTATACTTCCTACTCTGGAAGACGTCAATGAACAGACTGATATTCAGAATGGTGAATAATGAGACTCAAAATCTGGTAACAGCTTTGCTCAAAGCCATAACCAGTCCTTGCTCGCTTACTAGAAATGAGTATGCCACAGCAATTTTGTTCAGGCCATCTGCAAAGTTAGCGTTTGGTGCTCTTTCATAGAACTAGGTACTGTTACTGTTTGCCAACTCCATGGGGGTTTTTTTCACTTTAATAAAATTTAGGTATCTCAGTAAATCTCATTTTTTTTGGTGAAGTACGTTATATCTGTCATCAGTTATTCAGATACATCCATGACCGCACTGCAAAGATTTTTCTTCTTGAAATGTCTTGATAGTTTTCATAATAAAGAGTAAAATACAGTCTTTATCTCAGTTAAGTGATCTCTAATGCAACACCAATTGCCGAGACAAATGATTCAACACAATTTCTCATTCCAAACACAAGGTACATGGGTAGTAGCATCCAATAGCATTTGGATGGAATTCCACGTACAGAAGTTCTTTCTTTTCCCTTGACCTTTCTGGTTGCAATTTGCATTTTCAGGTAATTCAGAGTGCCTCTTATGCTTTTGTACGGACAAGTTTATCTTCGTTAGTTATCTTGACATCACTGTGGAGATAAAACAGATAATAATACGGATGGAGAGTAAATGATCCTGCAGTGGTTTTGATACAAACATGAGACTATCTCTCATATTGGTTCGGATATGAACACAGACACAGGTGTACAGTCCACATTGCTGTAGAGGTTTTCTACGGAAAAAAAAGCCCTATCCCGGGAAAATAATAACATAGGCAACCACCTCTTCTAATGAAAACTTTTATCTGAACCTAGGGAAAATGTGGAAGCATGACACATTTTCTGGTTAAAACCAGTACGTACAGACAAAGTATAATTAAGATTATTGGTTTGGAAAAGAAGTATTCCTATATTTCTCTCTCTTCAGTCACTTTGTGTTCCTGTCATTAAAATAATTGTTACAACTGACTGAAAAAAGTAATAGAAAAATCAAAAAGAAAGCAAGCATCTGTAAGTCAACAAACATCTAAATAAAAAATATAGATCTGTTACATGCCTCTGACATCCTTTGGACCATGTATTGACCATTTGTGACCATTTTGCTCAGACTAAACCAATCAATAAGTTGCTCATCCAGAATCTAAAACTCAATTTTTTTACTCTTTCAAAATTGATAATTCAGAATAAGATGAGAAGATTATATTGCTATAAACTCATAGTATGGATATCAACAAAGCAGTGAGACCAAACCACACCAGAACAATAACTACTAACTTAAGAATTATTACTCCTTCTAGCAGATGAAATGTTTTTAAAATATTTTGTTAGTCAAAGGTAAATTTGGCATATTTGTCAATTTTCCAAGAAGTCTGCAGTGATGAGATTTAGGGGTCAGTCACTTTAAGGTCATTGTGAGACCACAGATTTTACTTTCAAATTACGAACAGGAAAAATGATAACCAAAATTTCACATACAGACACACACACACACAAAAAAAGTGACTAGATGGTATAGGGATTTGTGAAGTTAGTCTGTCACCCACTGAAACAAATCCCACTTACCAAACATAATTTTTCTGACAAATAACCTTGACAGGTAAAGGTAAAGCACATAGACAATTTACTGCTATTACAAAGTTCTTCAAACTGTGTGCCAACACTCATCCTCTTCAAAATAAACCAGGGAGCACTAGGTCTCATGTTACAAAGTATCTACAATTACAGAACACTTTCCAAAATGCTAACAATAAATCTAAAACAAAAATCAATACTATTAATTTGTGAGACGGATGCTAAAAAAATCAGAGCTGCCACCATTCAAAAGTGTTAAAACATAAACAAAATGGAAATCATAAATGTGCTTTAAAACTCAATTTTAAACCACTAGTTACAAGTTTCTCTAATGTAAATTTAAGACCCATGTTGCTTATTTATTTCTATGAGAAAGGATACAGCAGATGAATTGTGAAGTATCTTAACAGACATTTTCTCAGCCACAGAAATTGTTGGCTTAATGCCCAAGGAATACAATAGCCACATGTTCGCAATCTTTAATTATCCAATTAATGTAGTGTCATTTTAGCAATTAGTTCAGATGACCATATGCAACTTTTTACAAATAGCTCTTTCTGACTATGACCAGAATGCCAAATGTACCAAGATGTGTTTATATTAAACACCCAACTTGAACATTAGAAGGATTTCCATAATTACCGATGTTTAACATACCGTGACTTTTGCTATTAGACTCTTTCTAAAACTGATTCAGTTTCTTAAGTAAGGTTGATTTTTGCACATTTGTTCTTTTAAACCTGCAATCCAAACTCCGTATTTTGTTACCTCCTGTAACGGTAAAACAACACGGTTATTATGAGGTCACAGTAGAGCTGTCAAAAAACAGCTTGGTTCAGTTTTGGTGTGTTCTTCAGGCAAAAACTGAAAACCAGGCTGATATAATGTATGCATAGACACTGAAAAACCTTCATCCCCACATTTCTGACAAAGCTCTACAGAATAACTACTCGCGTTAGCCAGCGTGCCATGACGGAGGTGTGCGTGGGAAGGGTAAGGGAATGGCACCTGCGCATTTTGCAGTACTGCAACACAACCCCACGCGCTCTGCGTGCTCCTGCTTGGTTCAGGGCCAGCGGGCTGCTGCCTGTCAGTGCCAGGTGGCTGCCAGGTCAGCTCTGCGAAGGCAATGAGCCGAGGCAAAGCCAAAGCATCATGTCCCTTCATCGACCCGGAGCGGGCTGCAGGAGACAGGAGTAGGATCTCACCAGCACAGAGGAACCTTGAGAGACACCATGTCTCCTTCCTGTAAAGCCATTACGCTTATCGAACATGATTTAGCTCAGCAGACCCAATTCTCATACTTAGTGTTATCTCATGCTTTACAGCTTAAGTTACACACTAGAAGAAATGAAGACAAGGATGTAGATTGCATTACACTCTCCTGTTTTGAAGCACATGGCATTGGTGATGGTTGGAGGGAAGAAATTGCCTTACATGGAACCTACTGAAAACTAGCTTCCCTAGAAAGTTTAGATTCAACATGTAAAAATGCTTTTAGTCCTTATATAAGGAATATTCCAATATTCCTTGCAGTAAGAAGTTCTCAATAGTCTCACCAATTAAGGATCTGGTCCCAAATACAACTGCTTGTTGCTCCAACGATACAAACAATATAAAAATACAAACAAAGGGTATAGACTGGCAGAACAGATAACTGAATTCAGTACAATGGAATACAACAGAAAACTGAAGATGAAAGCAGAATGTCTCCTTGAAATTAATACAAAATATTTGTTTATTGTCTGGCCACCATGGTATTATGTATTACATAAATTCAGAATAAACTGTTTTCTGTCACAGTATTTCTCTGCAGCAAAAAGATAAGTTATTTTCTCCTTAGGATACTCAAATTATAAACACTAGTATACAGGTAATTGTTGAAGAAGGGAAAGGAAAAAGCAATTGGTTCATAAATACCTTGAATTTCTATTGTTTATACAACTGCATTTAGATGAAGGTATACATACAGAAAGACACACAGGTCTTTATTTCTCCTTAATTGGCTTCACTTCTCTCTAAGGACTCTTTTAATATATAAAAATTGTAGCATTTTACTGTTAAATTTGCATCAACCTAAATGAATAGGTTAGCATTACATTTTTCTGTCACTATAATTTATGAATACCAAAATGTTGAATTATAAGGCACACAGTTGTTGATCATTTTATTTATAATACAGTACTTTTGCATCTTTTGTTCTGTCCTTTGTTTTGACTCCCTGTCCACATTTCAGAGGGCCTGTTTTACACGAGGGTTTTTAGGAAAACAAATGCAACTGGCTGACCTCTGGTCTCAGATACAAACTATAGCTTCCAAGATATGGTTCATACCAGCCACAAATCAGCTATAATAGGGGGACATGCTGTTTAATAAGACTTGTTAAGGATCCTTTGAATTACACATCTACAGACTTGAAATACTGATGGAGCACAGTTACCTCTGTGGCTCTTACGGTAATTTCCTCTGACAACAAGGGAAGTTATACCCAATCACAAACAAAAAATCATAGTGCTACCCTGAGGGATAGAAACTTTTGGGGGATAAACCAGCTTTTTAACTTGACTTCTACCATGCTTTCTCAGACAAAAAGATTAAAATCTGGCCCCTTGTACTGATTATGTTAGAGTACTGCCCTTAGGAGAATGGAAAAGCATTAGAAATGAGTGAGTCAGTATGTGTTCTGGCCACAGCAATGAACTCCTGCATGCAGATACATACTGGGATAAGTGAAAAACACTTGGACATTTCCCTTGATGTTAAGATTTGCTATAGCCTGGCCTTTTCTGCAGAAGTTTGTTTGAAGAACGAAAGGATAGAGGAGGTGCATTTATAAGGTTCTTCAAGATTACTCTGATTACTTCCTCCCTTTCAGACGTAGAGTATATGAAGCCTCTTTAAAAAATTCATACAGTAGAATCATTCTATGCAACTTTAAGAAGAAAACTGTCAGACAGCATTCCCAATTCAATATTACATTGTGCTTCAAGAAAAGATTTCCATATATTCTAGATTAAAAAAAGTCTCATAAATAAATGATAATCCATTCCTTGCACTGAAGAATGAAAAATAATTTTCTGTTTGCATTTTATTCTGCAGAGTAAAATTTAATCTCTATTTTAATACTGTCTTTGGATATACAGAGAAGTTAATAGATGTAATCTTATGAAAACTGACTTTTTTTTTACACAGTTAAAATATTTCTATTGGTGTTTATCTAGAAATCTTACTTTTATGAGTGCTGGAATATATCACATATCGATAACTTAAACACAGTATTTCAAACAAATAATGATCATGTTTTTTTTTTTAAAAAAAAGAAGGGAGAAAATCCAGGTCTTTAACACTAAGCAGCATAGAAACAATGATGAAGAAAAGGGAAACGCCTAAGAGGTTGCTACATCTGGCCACAGATCAACAGAAAACTGTTAGTAATTTTATAGAATTTGTTGTAACGACTTATATATATTTTACATAAACCTAAAATAATATAAACATACATTATATACATGTGCATATTTGTAAATAAAGTTACATTTTAGGACAGTAATGTGATGTATTAGTGTTGCACAGAATATAAATAATATAGCACAAACCACCTATACCTAAATTCACTGGCAAGATTAAAAGTACACTGAGCTTCTTTTAACTAATACAAGAAAATCAAATAAAATGTTGGTTCTCATAGAACAACTTCTTAACATCCTGAACTTTTTGAAAAACTGATAAAATAAATTTCCCTCATAATGTTTAATTTGCCAGGGGGGAAAAAACAAAAGCAAAAAACAACTACATAATTCATAACAGAACATTCTGATTTTGGCTCTTGTGCAGAAAACAAGGTTAGATTCACAATTCTGTCAGAGAGGCATCTTCCTCTTACTTGTGATGTGGGAGTAACCTGGTTTAATTCCCTTCTCTGCCTGGGGGGACCGGAGCACATGGCCTGTCTCTGGTTGATAGCAGTGCGGTGGCTGAGGGCCACTCACTTCTCTCCTTGATACAATTCCACTTTCTCTGAGTAATTAAAGTTTCACTGAAGCAAGTACTGAAACCCCAGTGGCCCACTTCCCAGGTAACAGCCACAATCACCAGCCCAAAGGGTCATTCTCACTTATGCTATTTCTCAATTAGTAGTTACTCCATACAAGATAAAACAGGATGGAAATGCAGTCCTATTGCTAAAACGCTATTTTGGCACAGCCATTTAGAGACTTTTCTGGGAGGGGCAGGCTGCAAGACAGAAATTGTGAACCTGAGATAGCAGCTGAGATGTAGGGAATAACTGAGTAGTCAGTGTGACAAGAGAACGAAAGCAATTCCCTGCCCTGCTAGTAACCCGGGAGTATTTCTCTGACAATCTACCTCTGATGTGTGAGCAGTTCCGGGGTCACTGAAAATATGGTGGTTCCTTCCATTCCAGAATAATTTACTCTCTTTAAACATATTCACTTGCTGTGAAAGCCTTGCCATCAGTTACTTCTACCGCTGTCAAAGGAAAGAGTCGCACTGTCCCATACCTCTTATATGGGAGCCTGCATTATGTTTCTTCCAGTCAGAGTAACTACAGGTTGAGGAAGCTGCAAAGATGTCCCAAAAACTTAGAAATTCTATCATGCCCATTTTCTAGTCTGAGATTTGGCCCTATAAATGACCTCCAGTAAAATACAAAGATAGGTATGTGTATCTTTCAAGCTGTGACAGTACTACATAAACATTTATCTAACCAGGAACCACATCAGGAAAATATTAGGAAAAAACCACGTAATTAACTCAAACAGGATGCTGTCAGTATGCAAATGTAACAGCAAGATACTTTTATGTGACTTGCATACAGCTATAAGAACATTTTCAAAAGTGTGAAAATTCTTTCTAAAATGGCACAAAAGTACCACATTTTACATGGGAATTCTCACTAATGGAATTACTCTCACCACTGCAGGAAGTTGTAATTTTCCTGCTCACTGGAACCTTAATAAAAGTGCTCCATTTTGTCCCCAATTGTGATTAATCAGTGTGGTACTGTGAATGGCAGCAATTCCTTCTCAAACACGGCAATTTTCAAAATTTGGCAAAGTGTACACGTTATGCAAATTACTTCATAATTGCACTGTGTGCTAAAAGAAAGGAACGGAACTCCAGGCAGAAAAAACAATAAGCCTTTCTGCAGGAGAAGTAGCATCCTGGCCAACACCGGGAACGGGCAAACACCACAACTGCATACGGCAGCAGCCAGCTGAGGACACCGAACCCTTGTTTCTGCCCCCCTGTTTGCAGCACTCAAAAGCCAGTCACCATTACCACCGACATTGCAGGAGGATAGGTGGGACAGAGGATCTCGGTGAAGTGGTGGTGGATACATTGGGCAGGGAGACTTGGTGGAGGTCCCAGTACATCCCTGTTGTTACCAACAGCTCCTCTCCATCCCAATCCCAAATCAGCTGGAGCAAGCCAGCCCAGCGTTCTGCAAGTCTCACCCCAGCCCAAGCCCTTCTCTGTACCAGTCCTTCACTGGGGCAGAAGGGCAGCTCTCAGCCGCGTTTTTTCTGTGCGTTGTTGGGAAGCTTTGAGCAGGCTCTAACCAAACCTAAATGGCTTCAGAAACATTTGAGAAGTACTGCTGCAATGTCTGCACACAGCTAACCCTTTACGAAACTTGTATCAACACATACCTCGCTGATAAACAAAGTGTGCTGTAAAAAAAAAGGAAAAAAAAAAAAAAAAAAGGAAAAATTGTTGCTTACATAACGAATATACCAAAGGCAAATATTTCCACTGCTTCTAATAAACACATGATATTTCTGTTTAATGTTACAAATTTTCAAAGCTGCACAAGTCAGAAAAGCTGCACTGTCACTGCGTTATTAATTCTGTAAACACAATAAAAATAACCTTATATTGTTCTTATTATTAAAATATAAAATAGTATTCAGAGATGTGCTGTATCTTCTGACTATCAGAAGCACCATTTTGCAATGCTCTCTTGTCCCTAGTGTAGCTGAATTGTACAAAGATCCTGGTAAGCGTAATGGGCCATTCATACTGAAAATAAGACACAAAAACCTCATTGCAACAGCATCTACTAAGTGACAGTATCATCATATGGTCCAACTTGGATTACTGATCTGTCCCTGGAATGTAGCATTTTTCCGAACAGGAATAACAGCTTTCCTGGTTTGGTTTTTTTTTTTAGCTGATAGAGAATGACAACAGTTACTAGATCTCCAGTGTAAACACAACATTGTTTTTGACAAAGCTTATTTGAAACTGGCCCTTAGATTTTAAAATAAGGAAGTTTATTATATACTTATCGAAATCAGTATCTGACAATAATAGCATTTACCCATTCATTTTCTACCTCTCGTTTCTGAGAGCCTGAAAGTTCTCTTTCAGAAATGTGGAAATATTCATTTTGGGCTGCACTAAAACGTGGTTATTAAGCAACTCTTCCTATTTTGTATTTTTTAATAACAGTAAATTTCCAAGGTCTGTAGCATGCGTTGTGAACGTTTCTCAAAAGAGGGTTTCTGATCATTACTTCGGGTTAAAATGACTTACCATGCAGCCATCTGGTCGCCCGCATTAGTACACACTTCAGAAATCCACAAACATTTTAGGATGGCACTCTCCACCGTGCTCTAAGTGCAGCGATGGTAGCACGCACCCAAGTACAGTATGTAAATAAGACAAAGACTAATAATGCCTTCAATCCTTCGAGCACAAAGGCTGCTGTAGTATGTAACATAGCAACACATTTTCCATTACACCCTAAGATTAATAAGCCTTATGGAGACCTGGAAAATCTGACAGAAAACAAGGACAATACAATGTTCATTTCTGTTTCATTAAACACGGGATGAGCTGATGGATCTCTCCACACTTTGTCACTCCGCACTGTTAATGGCTCTTTGACATTATTATTCACCACGGGTGAGATTGTGTAACCTCTCCTCACATTGGTGAGCATTTACCAAAGTAGTCCCACTGGCAACTGCTTCAGAGAGGTTACCTGAAGCATATGGTACTTCTCAGCTCAACTGAGAGTGCCTGAATCTGACCATAAAAAAGTGTTTGTGAAGGATTTTAGCAATGTGCAGATAGCTGGTGAAGGGCACTTCAGCGGATACAAAGGTTTAATGCAGCAGTTAAAAACTCTGTTTCCTAGCAGGCTAAATAGTTGAGTGACACTTTTTCATCTTCTTTATATTTATCTGCATATTTTTTAAGTTTGATGTAAGTTTTGCAACGTTACCTTTTGAAAGCAAACAAATAAAATAGCTGGAACAGGGACCCTGTGAGGAACAGGACCACAACACAGGCAGCCAGAAGGTGCCCGCACAGGCCCAACACCTCCCTGCAGGTATGACACACAGTGTGAAAAGCCTTGGGAGAGACAAAATGATTTCAACACAACAAAGTGTATTCTTTTTTTCTTAGTTATGTAATCAGAGTTGTATTTGCTGTAGTGTAGTCATAGAACACAGTCATACTTGGCATTACCTTTCTTTTATAACTGAATTGGAAAATAAACAGCAGTGCTGAACACAACAGCGAACATCCCAGTAGCAAACAAGGAATTAACCATTTTTGCGTATCTTCCCTATTTTCATCTTTCTTCTTACTCAACATGCTCTCCTTTGTGAAACTCAGAGCATTACAGAAATACGAGTAAACACGACTGTCCTTATTCTACAAATAGTCTAAATAGGCACAAAAATACAAACCAGCTTTTAGAAGAGAGATGCTGGACGGATCTTTCCCCTTAAGAAATCAAATTTTGTTTCCAGCTCACCTTGAGTTTATACTGACTTACCTTTTTCCACATGAAAATCTGACCTGTGCACAATTCACCCTGAACCAAATCTAATTCAAACAAAGACGCAAACAAAAATATTTCTCATTGCATATGTTCAAAGTGGCACTTGCTCAAAGCTGCTCACTGTCATGTCTACTTTTCTCTGTGATCTGTTTCTTGGACCTTTTCATTATTTCTTCCACTGCTACGTAATAACTATGCAGAGCTGCTAGACATCTTTCTGCACCAATCTACCTACTTTTAAGATCACTACACACCAATTTTTTTTTATTTTAATTTGGCAACTAATAAAGAAAAATACCCATATAGTCCTTAAAAACACGACACAGGGGAGGGGGGCGTTGCAGTCACACAGAAATTATAAAACTTTGTAACAGTGAAAGTGAGTAGTGATGCCCATGTGCTCCTCACAACAGTTTGCACGCGCAAACCCTCATGTCTGAACTCAGATGGCCATGCGGCTTTTCTGTCCAACTGTAAGTGAACAGCAAAGACTGAGAATTTCATATAATAGAGATCAATACATAAGTTACAAAACAATAACAAAGGACATACATCCAATAAATACAATTAATGAACCAGATTTAGAAAATGACTATCTGCCTGTAGATATTTTACAAATAGGAAAATGGATTATTATGTAAAGATAAATCACTGCAGATTATGTGTTCAGTTACAGTTTCAGGTTAAAATAGCAAAATTAATATCACAAAGCATTCCAATTCGTATCAGGAAACATATTTTAAAGAAAGCTTTGGCAAAGTGCTGTATAAATTATATGTTCAAAATTATAAATTAGATTTCCCCAGATAATCATGGTGATCCTGTAAATAGCTCCAGAAATAACTCTGGGTAAGTGATTAGCTTTCTAAAGACTTATGAGATGACTTGAAAACAAGAATTTTTATACACAATACAATTTATTATATGAGGACTGCTGCATGAGTTGTATTACAAATTTTGAGTAGAATCTTGAGTGGACACTGTAACCATTGTGGGAGACACATGGGAGACAGCCTTTTCGCTACAGCCCAGACAGAGATGTCCTTTAAAAAGCTGAGATGGAAGCAAAACCTTAAAGGTTTAACTAAGTCAGATGCTTGAAACCTAGAAAACAAATGGCAGCATGTCAGGAAATTCAAGTTACTGAAATGAAAACATGGCATACACTGAAGACAGTCAATTCTGTGTACATTGAAGGTATCTGGGATTCCTCAGATACATCTAAACCAACTTGATTTTGGTGAGCAACAGTATTAATCAAAGCACAAAAAAGACTCAAGTCGATTGGATAGAGCTGTCAGGAAACAAACACAATGTGCCTAAACATCTGTTTTGGAAATGTTTAGTCTTCCGTAGTACTGTTCTAAAAGATAAATTTATCTGCCGAGGACTGAGACAGAAGGGGTAAGCAGTCAGATACATCACAAATCCCAAACAACACAAAACCTCCAGTCCAGAGTTTTCAGCCGTGAGACACATTCCCACAATGAAAATGCAAAAAGTGGAAGGTTTTCCTTACATGTAGGTCTTGAGTACAGTGGATGATAAGCAAATTTGCTTATCATGATATTGTCACAGCGAAAAAGCATGATGCAAGCCCACCCCTCTTCTCTGTGTGTGTGTGTATGTATCAAACCACTTTACAGACGTGCACTCGCACATCTATCTTTGTCTCCTGTATTTGCAAACTAATTCCCTACAGAATGTGAACAAGATTGCTCATGTACCATAATTTCCCAGAGAAAGAAAAAAACATCTTTTACAAGTGTCTTTGTTACTAATGCTACTTAAAGAAACATTCATTTCGACGTCACTAATTTCACTGAAGCGCCACAATATCAACCTTCTGAAGAGAGAACAATATAACAATGTAGACTCAAGTGACAGCTGAAGAATTGGGGTGATCTGCAAGAAACAGCACAAACTGAGTAAAGAGAAAAGCGGGTGGATTAGTACCACATTCCTGTATGCTTGGGGTCACGAAGATGAATGTGCGTGTGAGTCTTTTGTCCGTTTGTGCTATAATTTCACACACTAAGAACAAAATTGTGTTCTCTGATATGCTCACAGAAGTCCCTCTGGAATCAGTGAGAATTACACGCCTGCATCTAAGGGCAGAATTTGGCCCTAAGTCATTAGTTAGAAATCTCTGCTGAAACCTGACAGAGAACAGGGGGTTTCAGAGGACGATGAGGATCAAACTGATGTAGCACGCTCAGAGATTTACTCTCACAGGAGACCATCAAATACTCAGACATTCCAAAACCCCATCTGTAAAGATAAAAATCTTTACAAGACTAACACAATGTATTCGTAGAAGCTCCTTTCAGTTAAAATAGACTTAAGCAGCATCAAAAACAGTGGCAATGTAATCAAATGAAAGTTTAGAGGAGAAAAATAGCCCAAGATTCTCAGATCTATATAGAAGAGCACACCAACTACTAACAACCATTTCTCACGGAAAGACAAACTCAGTGAAAGAAAAATAACTTCAATACAACTACTGCATGTAAGGCGCCCATGCTCACAGGCGGCCTTAAATCTGTTGAAGAACTGTTCTGTCCTCAGCTAAAGGATAAGATAATTAAGTCATTTTACCAAAATTTCCTGCTACTTTAGAAGATTTTTGAGGTGTGTGTACATATATATATATGCATCTGTGTATTTAAACGTATGTGTAGATATGTTTTAGTGTTATTTCTTACTTTCTGTTCTGAAACAACTGCCTATGCATTAATGAAGGCCATTTTAGTTGTTCATATTAAGATCTCATATCTATTATTTATTTTGAGCTTTAAGTGAGCAGTTGATGCGAAAATAATTACAAACATCATTCTGCATCAAATGCTTTTGAATTTTTAACAGTAGTATTTAGCAATATTATTTGTGTCCAGTCCTACTTCAGACAAATGATTCACTTCTATGGTAACTACAGACTGGTTTATCTTAGATATTTCCTGGGCACTTACAGTACTCTGATTTTAAAAAACAAATTGTGCTTCTCATCAACTGTAGTGCTAAAATTTTTCTTTTGTTTTGATCAAGGACTGACAATACACCAATTCATACTGACTGCAAAGTAACAGCTTAAAAAAAATCCACACTATTTAATTCCAAACTCCACTGTATGTGTTGCAGGATAGGCTGGCATTTGCTGTTAAAGCAGAAAATTACAAGAAAGGCCTAATTGACCCTCTTGTGTCTTTGAAAAATCCTGTCTGTTGTCTCTAATTGACCCTCTAGATACCTTTATGGAACAATGAATGAATCCTCAGTAAATAATGGACGGTGATGATTAATAGCCATGGTTTGGCCGGACCTCTGGCTCATGGAATTGTGCTACTGAACATTTCTTTTGTTTTTGTTTTTTTTTTACCATCACAGTTCTCTGTACTTCATAAACAAACTATTTAGCGCTAACAAATATCCTGCTGTAAATAACATTAAAAGTCTGATAAAATTAAATGTTACCTGATATAATGGAATGAAAAAGAGAATTATTGGCATTATTCAAAATAGCTTTCCATCACCACCTTTTTCATGTTTCACTAACATGTCATCATATATTCATATGCTTGATTTAGAAAGAAAAAAAGTTTACCATAATGGTTCCCCTCAGAAGACATAATTTATTTCTTTACTATGCACTGTAGTCAATAATAACAATATCATATTTCTTTCTCTTGACTCTTCATTGCAATAAAAATCTATGATACTAAAATACTTCTAGATTTGGTTTCATTATAATGCTGTCAGAAAACATTATGAAAAGATCTCCAAATGTCTCTTTTCTTATTTAATAACTCTAATGTCTAATGTTTTCAGGCTTGTCAAATTATAAACACAATTATGTTAAGTTACACCATTACTCTGAAATACCACAAAGAAATCTTGCTGTGTTTTGAAAATAATATTTACAACTTAGTAAAACAACTGGCTCAATGCCAGTCCAAGAAATCACATGCAGCAATGAACGTTCACATACATCATTTCCTACAGCACAATGAGATTTGGTGATGCCATTGAAAATCACTTTCTAAAATTCAACATCACATACTGAATGTCAAGAAAATAAAGGACAAATCAACATGTTCTTGCAATATACATATCTAAAAAAACAGGAAGTTCAAATAAATTCACTTTTTCAGATTTAAGAAATATAACAAAGATAAGCACTCTTCTTTAAATGTGAGAAACACCAGCACAGAGCGTGTAAGTTGATTCAGATAGCTGATCCTGAGAAAGTAGTTTAAGCTCAACCTTTCAAAAACAACCAACTAGGAAAGTTCCACAAGATTTCAAACAAAAAGCAGCATTCCAAGTCTCCCAGTTCACATTTATCTAGTTTTGTACACCCTAAAATCTCTTAGGTACAAGCTGGGACTTGTTGGCCTGTTTATGAACCGTTTATAACATGGAAGATAAACGTAGGACCTGAGGTTCATTAAGCAGCTTTGAACTCTTCTTAACAACACTCAGAGAACTTAAGTAAATACCACCATAATTTTATCATGGGAAAACTGACTTGACCAAAGTCACAGAGAATATCTGCAAATTTAGCCTTTAGCTAACTCCAGATTATCTAGAAAAAATTGGTATTTTAATCCAATAGCAACAGTTTTCACAGCAGGTACCTCAATTCATTGAAACTAAATTGAAATATGACAAAAGTTCCTTTTAACGCTAAGATTGATACAATATATATTTAATCATGAAAACAAATCTTTGCTTACTGAAATCTGCCCTTCTCTTTAATGCAGTTTAGTTTCTTACAGGCATTTCTCCTGATCTCCCAGGAGAAGATGTTTCTCACTGCTGATTCACTGACAGTTGCCCCAGTAAAAATGTGAATGCCTTAAGAAAGATTATACAATTTGGGCAAGTAAAGTTTGATGATGGCTGTACTAAACTGCCTGCAAATAAGCAATAACTATGGGGAGAGATTAACCAGGAAGCAAGAATATTTCCTAAGTTCATTGATTTTGTGGAGGTGCAGCATCCTTCAGAGAATGATCTAAATAAGTACTTGAAGTCAACCTATTATTGGTGTTTCAATAAGCAGCAATTTCATACAGTATTTTAACATGTTTCTAAGTGTTATATATATATATCACTTCCCAAATTTCACAGAGTCACAGAATCGTTGAGGTTGGAAGAGACCTTTGGAGATCATCTAGTCCACAGTGCTCAGAGCAGGGTCACTGAAGCAGGTTGCTCAGGACCACGTCCAGTTTGGTTTTGAATGTCTACAAGGACAGAGATTCCACAACCTGCCCAGAAAACTTGTTCCAAGGTTTACTGACCCTCAGAGTAAAAAGTTGGTTTTCCTAATGTTTAAACGAAATTTTGTGTTGTTTCATTTTGCATCCATTTCCTCTTGTCCTGTCACTAGACACCACTGAGAAGAGTCAGGCTCTGTTTTTACTAACACTGTAATATTTTTTACAGTTTAAATTTCATCCAATAGAAATCTAAGCATAAGTTAAAGATGTATATATGACCTTACATCCAAATAAAAGTAATTTATTCGCACACAATTGTCCAATTTACATGTCCAAGAGCAGTAGTCACTAATGGAAAATAAATGTACAGTTTTCACACGCAAATCTGAGAAGAACTTACTTCAGACCCTCAAACCTGTGTTCTGAAACGCCCTACGCTCCATGTTAGTGGGCTTGTGCAAACAGTAAAATGTGACTGTGTGGTTCAGTATATAAATACAAACACAAATACTGTGTTTGTTTGTGCCACCATTATAAATGACGCTCATTACCCACTACCAGCAGGTGTAATCTTTAACTGTGTTGTGTGTGCTCTGTGCCTGGAATACAAGGCCCACCAGTTGCTTTTGTGGTTACTATTAGTGGTATAAAAACCAGAGAAGTTAATGTCCTCGTTTGGCTAACAGTAAATATTTGATGTGAAATTATGTAAAAATATACTTAATCAAAATACAAATAGAATTATGCAAATGTATTTACAACTACTTTAAAAGTTCTTATTTATTATGATTGAGATACAGTGGAAGATATATTCTCTAAGGGGATCTTTATGAGAGTAGGTAGATTCATATAAATCACAACACAATTTACAGTAGGAAGTCATTTGTCTAAATAGTAGAAAACAGTAACCTTTGTACAACTGGGGTTAAACTAATTCTGCTTTAATGAAAAGCAAAATTTACATACAGTTTCGTTACCACAATAAATAGGGGTCTTAGTCTCTTTCACAGTCATTCCCATTGTGCTTCCACAGCCTCATCTGCTTCCACTAAAATCACACGATAAAACACATTTTTCTTCTCATATCAGAGAGAATACAGCAATTCATCCATTAGGTCTGTTTTGGTGCACAAAGATCATAGAGTGCTATAGATGCTTATACTTCAAGAAATTTTTTGTTCTCAACAGCCTATACTAAGCCCAAACATTAGAAACGTGATTTAATTAGAAACTTGACTGCTAAAATACCACATATTGTTTTAGTTATAAGCCTGAACACAGAAATGAAAACTGATTATTTCTCTTCAGCTTTTAAAAATATGTATTTAGCTCCAACTATTCTCTCAGAAACATAACGTGGCATATGCACAAATGTTTTCATAGTCCGTAACCCAGAACAGTCATAAATGGATTTCCAGGACTGAAGACTCAATGGTATAATTTTTATCCATCTCTTAAATTAAACGTTGTTACTTATGGTGATGATGGTGAAATAGTCTCTAGTTCAGGATGTCTGACACTTCCCATTTCAAGGGTTCAGTACAGTTGCTCATAACTTTAGCAAGCTTTAATTGTTCTCACTGAAGTTTCCTATTACAGATGTCCATGTGGGGCACAGTTTACATGGGAAAGTTCAGCAAACGTGCTTTCATAATTTCCAAAAAGCCAACAAAGGAGACATACATCATTTTCAGAAGTTTCAAAAAATTCTTACAAGTGTTTTCTGGGAAACCTCCAAGCCCCTAAGGCAGAGAGGGACCTCATAAGTCACCAATTCCAGCCCAGCATTGCAGGAACAGACCATAGAGCTACTTTTAAGATGTAGTTTGCTAAAGTGACTGCACAGCCGGTGTGGGAAAGCCAGAAGCTCTCTCCCACTACTCTAATATTAAATGCAGGAAATTAGAGCTGTAGCTAAGCCAAGAAAGAGGCAGAGTAAAATAAAAACCAGAACAAAAGTTTTATGGCAAAGAAGAGTGGAACAAAATGTGTAAAAGATTGAAGCTGAAAGAGATAACTTGGGATGGGAAAGGCAGAAAGAAGGAGCTGAGTGAAGACAGGACAAAAGAAGGAAAGATCAGAGTGGGTCTAGGAAAAAGAAATCAGACTTTTGGGGAAAAAGCAGTAAAAAGGGATAGGGAACTTCACTTTATTTTAAAAAACTGGATAGAATACACAATTTAGTTTCTGCACTGTTCTAATTTCACAAATATTTAGAAAATAAATTTAAATGCGTCTATTACATTTAGAAGTGATTAGTTCAGGTCAAAGAACACTGTCAGTAATTCCAATGAAAGAATCCAACACCTACTAATAACTCTAAGGTTTCCAACCCTTCCTTCCATCTTCCTACTTTAATTATTAAAATAATGAAGGAATAAAACAAACCCTGTAAATGTTAGAAAATACCAAATTTAGATTGTTTGTGAAACCTTAATTCATCCCTTGGAGTATGCAGATATGTAGAAAATTTTTAATTACAAGAGAATATGTGACTATATAATTTTTTTCTCTTTTTTTTTTTGTACTAGCCCAGGTGTTTTTAGTTAATTATGCTACTAAACATGTCATCACTCAATATCCTTATCCATGCCTATGTTTCCAGTGGAAACACTAAGAGGATCATATTTAGTGATTATGTTAATATTTCTATCACTTTCTTTTCAGCATGCCACACATTACATAAATCTATACATACTACAGCAGGAAACAAGTTTAATAAATAAGGCCTCTTCAGTCAAACATCATGGACTATCCCCAGATCTCTGCTGCTGCCAAGTGACTGATCTGAGAGATGGACAAAACTAGACACACAAAAGTACAGATACTATGATTAAGGGATGACTCAAATTCCCCTGAACTGCATATCATGACTTAATGCGAAACCCTGATGAGATTAAAGGCAGGAATTACATTATCATGAATATTATAAAAAGTTATATTCTGTTTAAAAGCTTTTGAGTGCAAGTAAGTTGAACAAATACATTAATACAGCTTCCACAGATTCAATCAGGTTGAATGTTACTCAGAATTTATTTTGAAATAAGCTTATCTATCTCATATGTGAAGTACAAGTCTGTTTGTTACTGGCATTAAAGCTATCAGCACGTAGATTTTAATTCTTTCTTAAGTTACATAGAGCTTACACTATCTGCATTGTGCTTCTTTTAATAACAGAAACTTCTCTGAATTACATATGAAACACATCTCAATACAAGTATGAGACACATAGACAGAGATATATACATATATACCTGTTTTGTTGTTCTTTCCTTTTATTATAATTTGAAAAACTCTCTCCTTGTTATAGTGGCACAGTAATGTGGCTGTTGCATCTTATTTCTCAGTATTGAATTAATATACAGGAGTTTGGAGGGCATTTAGTGTTTAATATTATTTCCGTCATATCAGTTGAAAATATGTATAGAAATTATTCAAGTAGTATGTAAAGTTCTTCTATAAAAGATAGTTGTACATTAACTTACAATTAAATGATGGTTTTAATGAAGTTATAGTGTGTGACAGGTTAACGGACTGATGCTGAAAGGCAAGTGTCGAAATGAAGCCAGGACGTTTATTTTCAAACTGACAAATCTTAACTCAACCATAACATATAGTTCCATTAACATTATAGTTATTGCAGAAAATAATTCAGTTGAAGAAAATACGTAATAGACCAAGCTGCCCAACTGTCAGTAGAGCCTATAACCTCACCATAATCCACGAGAGACAAACTGAGCCAATGCCGAAGTGACACAGGTTTTGTTGAAGACTTCGAGAAAGGGCTACAAGCCTAGAACCAACCAGTCAAACACCTACTTTCTCCTGAACAATGTCTTTAATCTTTACTTTTATTTGCTATTCTCAGTACTAAGGTCAAGCTAGCAGTCTTATCATTGCTTAAACACATCACAAACTGCTAATGGGGTCTCGAGTCCTGCTTATTTTTCCCAACTTCTACGGCACAAAGTGGCAGAAAACTGTTAACGTTCGAGTGAGGGATTTCTCTTTTGGAACAGCATCTCCGGATGGTATTAAAGACATCATTCCTACAGCCTCTAGCAAGTTAATATTTTAGGCTGTCAAGATACGATCTTGCTGCTATACACAATTTCACATAAGGGAGTGAGATGTTCAAAAGAGCAAAACTCTTCCCTCAGAAAAAGTCCTTCTATCCAAACTGTTTAAGCATGGGCTAAATATCAGCAAACCACAAAATGTGACAGAATGTCCAGCAGGACATGCAGAGGTGAAACCCAGGATCTTTTTATTGAAGCAAATAATGGCAGAGGACTAAGCTGATGTACTGATTTTCAGCATGGTCAGGAAAACACAAAGAAACAATAGAGGTGAGAAGAATAAACCTGTAGCAATATGAGTTTTTCAGTAATTGGAAACACAACGGACCACTGTAAGGAGATGTGAAATGCTGAAAAGTTTGCCTAAATACATTATTTCATAATAATAAATTATTATTAATAATAAATATTACAATATTATAAAAGTAATGATAGTAATAATAAAAGAAACAGCTCATGGAACCAGTCCTGGGACAGAGACCTCCTCCTTCATGTTATTAGCTCAAATACGCTATGAGTGGCCAGCCACCAAAAGCGATTATCATACAGCAGATGTAATTTTGGTACTGTGAAATGAGTGATGGTCTCCATCCAGCTCCTGCCAGACAGCTTTTCACAGCACTGAAACCAGGCAGGCTCAGGCTGTTGGGGAGGCAGGGAATGGGTATGGAGGCTTTACCCTTTCACCCCTTCAGGTCAGAATGAAATTGCAGTGCTGGGAAGCCTGCACTATGCTTCAAAAATTTATAGCTGTTAAGGCCAAAAGGGGCTCTTTGTGACCATCTAATCTGACCTGCTGCTTAACTCAGACCATAGAATTTCAGCTAGCTACTCCTATCCATAATGCACTTTCTTTTCTCCTCTCTCTACTTCTCTTTCTCAGTCTCTTTTTTCTGTTTTGTTGTTTAAGTACAAGGAAGCTTCAAATTCCCCAGCTGTCAGTTCACCACTTAAAAAAAAAAAAAAAAAAGACTTTGCTTTCTAAAATCAAAACAAGAGCTTGAATGGAAGCAGAACAAGCATTTGCCCTGCTGTCCGTCTTGTTATCAAATCAATGTCACAGATGGGGTAAAAGTAATAGAGATTATATGATCCAAAGCACACTTTAAGTGTCTCAGTGTATGTAAGGCATTAAACACTACAATACAATTTATTTTACCGATTACTTTGAAGTAATTTTCAGTCTACTGCCACCTGATCTCGAAGAGGTTCCTTCACCTGTAACAACTCCAGACACACAGTCACTCAGTAGAGTCATCCAGAGGTGCATTTTCTGGATTACTAACTGTCCGTATATTGCTCACAGGAAAGTTTGCCTTTGCTCACTCAGTTGTTGAAAAAGTCTGTGAAAAAAATTTCTACAGGAAATACAGATGAACCTACTCACTTGTGCAAGTCATGTCAGTAATATATGAGGTATTTGATTAAACAAATAAAACCAAAACCAAAATGAAGCTGCATTAGATGTTTGAGATTCTTGTTTTGGAGGAAAGAACTCCATATATGTAATGACCTTTGTTTTTTTCCATTGAAAAAAAGAAACCAACTGTGTCAACAGCTGTCCCCAGCAGTGAAGAAAATGAAGGAATGCCAAGTGGTCAGGGATGAAGCCAAGAAATCAAATCCCATAATCCAAATTTCTGGCACTGTACAGTCTAAAAAGTGGGCCATATTCATCCCACTTTGCTTCACACACTTAACTAGGGTATGTGAATCACAGATGTGCTGAATTCTCTTTTAGAGACAGAAGAAGACAAAGCCTTTAACTAAGGCCCATCAGTTAAATTTCTAAGAACACATGGAATAAATCATCACCACAGTTCCCATAGCAGGCACTAGTAATTCACTCAAAAGAGCCTGGAGGGTCAGCACACCAGAGACCACTGGGTGGCACTACCAAAGGGTCTTGCAGTAGAACACTTGGGGAAAAAAAAAGTTTTTACTTGTAGCCCTTTCCCTATTCTAATGCTAAACCTTCTACAAGAGAATCTGAAGAGATTTTCCACGTAATTGTCACACCAGTAGTTACTGTTCTTTAGGTACTGTTATTTCCTTCCTTTTTTTTTTTTAAAGCCACTACGAAGACATATCACATTTTAACGAGCAGTCACAAATGAAATCACAAAATACCAAGAAGCAACTCTGCACAACTCAACTGCAAGGTGGAACATGCATGGCAGAACTGATGAATTCCTAACAAAAGGAGAGGCATTTTCTTCATGTTCTTTCCAACTTCCAACTCTGCCTTCACTCGAAACCCAGCCTATCTTTTGAGAGAGTTGCTTAATCTTCTGCAAGTAAAGGCAGGACCCTTGCTAGCTCTACTGCACTCCTTTCCAGCCATGTGTTGTTTCACAAGATGAAGCAGAATGTGGCTTGCAAGAACACAGTGAAACCATAAATATAATGTAGCATAATTGCAAAATGTACAAAGTATAATGATCCGTACAATGTTAAAATGTTAGTAATGTCTCTTTATATTATTTCATCACATGCTAGCTGCTATTTCCTAAAACCTCTTTGAAGGATTAAATAAAAACATATGCTATGAACACCCACTGTGTGCTGTAACAAATCAAAACTAACTTCTTAGTTTGATGAAAGTTTCCACGGTGCTCAGTACTGCAAATTAATGTCACAGTGGTAAACTGCTTTGGAAATAGTGAATGCTGCCTTGATGCCAGTCAGTTTCATATTAGTAATACGAGAAGTCTCTACAGTATTTAGAACTGAAACATAAGTGTCTTCTAAACCTAAATTTTCAGAAATACAGTCATAAAATGCTATCATCAGCTGGGCTGATGGAAAAGTGCAGTAAGACAATAACAGGTTTATATGTGCAAAGTAAACATGTCATTTTCCCCTGGTGTAAACCAGCAAAACCAGAGATGGATAGGACTCCTCATAAGGATTTAACCAGACAGAGGTCTACCAGAAAAGAAACAGTATTTTTCTCTGAAAATGGTGAATTCTAGAAGCAATATTCAGCTAAAGGACTATTTTTCAAAAATAAGTTTTAATAAATATTTTGCATTGTTAAGTGTATTTTTGTTACCAATATTTGATTTAATTATTAATTTACTAAATGCTTGGCCTTACACATGGTCATGACTTCCACAAGCAGACAAATCTTTTGAGTGTTTTTTTTTTCCTTTTAACAGTTTTAAATCTGCATTTCTCCATTTCTGTTAGAGATAGAAATAGAGATGAAAGATTTCAAATTATAGTCTTTCCATCATTGTTCTGAAAATCAACCAAATGCCCCAACCTATCAGTAGCTTCACAGATAAGCAATCCTACTGTTTCCAGTCCTTCTTTGTACAATATCTCCTCCTCCCTAAGTGTTTTACTGGCTTGGTATATTCACTTTTCCTCTGCACTGTAAACCTACTCTTATTAAGTGCCGGCAAAAATTTATGATCATTTAAAAATGAAGTATCTAACATATCAGCAAGTAATATCTTTCTCTACCTTAACCGAGCATCAAATAGGCAGAGGGACAAAGCACAAAGTGTCATAGTCTTCAGCTCACACCTTTCCTCCTTGGAAGTACTGGCCTAGAACAAAGCCTGAAATGGCTTCTAATACACACGGGACACTTTCGTACCCTCACCTAGTCAAGCTTCAGTTGTTCTGTGCCTCATGCCCTCCTTTCACAGCTGCCAATCCTGATTTTTTAAAGCAAGCCTATGCCTTGCTATTGTTTCTAATAACTATGTAGACAGACATCTGCATAAATATGTTATGAAAATTATAATTATCTTCTTCATGATGTGAAATTTAACAAATTATATTTAAAAGTTTCTGGGGTTGCCTGGGTCGCATTGATGCAATCAATCAATGAATCAATAAAAAGAATAAACCAGAAGAAAATAAGCAGAATAATGGTCAAATACCATTGAAGTTTTTCCAAAGGTTTCACTAGAGAGGGAGTTAGATAAACCTAAGAGCTTTTGAGAGCCTCACCCTTTATGCATGATGCTAGCTGACACAAACTACAGTTGAATGAAAAAAAAAAGAAAACAACTGAAATGCCTAGAGTAGAATGGTGGGGGGGTTATGACATTGGGATGAAGAAGTACATCTCGCCATTTTCAGTGTCAGAGTTCAAGTCACTGACAGAGTTTAGGGATGGAAGGATCATAAAAGAGGTCAAGGAACTCCTCAAGATTTTTCATCTTCTATAACCAGCCTGACAATTTTGAAATTTTTTGAGAAATAAGGCTAAAAATGTTTATTGTTAAAGAAATAAATGTGTGTTGCTTAAATACAAGCATTATTTTGAAGTGTAACACATTTTTAGCCTTAACTTACGGCTCAACTATTATGCTCTCTGCATATCATAAACTGGCTTTAATAACCAAACTTACTGATATTCATCATGGTATTTTGGGGATTTTGACACCACTATCGTAATACAGAACAGTTTAATAGTTCTCAGGATATCAGAAATTATTTTCTATTGTTTGAATTTATCACACAGTTTATAGTACACAATATTACAGTATATAATTTTATTGAAAAAAACTTATTTAAAATAATTAAATAAAAAATATTACCTGCTACATTACTACTAGAAGCAAAAAGCTCCAAAGCACTCTTAAAAATGTGTGGGGTTTGTCTCCCTCCTTTCATTTTTAATATGAGTTGTTTTTTGGTTAATTAAAAGTACATAAATTGTTAGGAGTAGTACCTTTGAATAAAGCAAAAGCTAAGATATGACTAACACACCATAACAATTTTCTGCAAGTGGTAAGTCATTTTTTCCTATTTCCCTTCCCAATGGAACAAGAAAAATACAGATTCTTCTACAGACTGCTCACTGGCACGCTGCTTGTCTGATGATGCACTGCTTTGGGTCATTTTCAGAAGCTGCTATTTAAATAGAAAGGAAGAAACAGTAATACGGGAAAAACATGACAAAACAACTTTTCAAGTGTACCTCTCAGGTACGATTCACTTCCAAATGAGCAGAAATAAATAATTCCAGCAATATAGAATCTTATGGCACAGAGGTTTTTTCCATTCTTGCAGATTGGAGAGTAACAAATAAAGAAACCCCTCTAAATTAGGGCTTTAAAAATCCAAGGTTACTATAAAGAAACAAGATTAACTTAATCCCCTAACAATCCAATTTACGACTAGTAAAGGGTTATGAAAAATTCCATCTAGATGTCAAATATAAGGAAACACAAAGTCTTTGGAGACACATAATGATAAACTGCCGATTGAGCAATAAGCTCAGTGAACAGAATGAACAGTTCAAGAGTTCAGAACATGTTCATTTGAAAGGTGTTCAGTTAAAGAGAAGGGCATGCTATAGACAAAGGCACAGAAAGGTCATCATTACAGTCATTTCATCTTCATTACAATGGTGCAGTCATAGCATTGGTGCACACACTTAAGTTCACACTTGCACGTCAATGCACTGCTTTGGAGATGAAACAAAAAATATTTTTAATAGATTAATGAATCCCGGGGGCTACCGGCAGGTATATATGAACTTGCGCTTTATTTATTCTGTTTTGAAAAATAAGTAGGACATAAAGTATCTGTACTTTTTCATAACGTGAGATCAATTAAAAATTGCAATCTATCAAGAATGGTCCCATTCTTCATCAAAAAAGCACAAAGTATGTCCTGAATTGAATGCCTCTACCTGCCAGACTGCAGCCCAGAACTCACTTTTTCAAGCCAGTTGTTATCTCAATGCAGTGGTCTATAATGAGCAGAAGTAAGTAAATGCTTAAAAGGTTTCATAACATAATGAACTCTGGCTTTTGAAATCAAGAGTATCTACTCCTGTTGAAAATTCAGTGGAAAAAAATGGCAGGTTATATTCAATAAACCAAAATAAGATTTGGCTAGGATGTAGAGCAGATAACCCTCCTCTCGAAAACAGACAAGTAATAACTGATGAAGGAAGCCAATATCCTGGTTTTGTATCAGCCCTCATTGAGCACCTGGCATTATGTCTGGATAAAATCACTTCAGCAACAAGCAATAGGTGTTCAGGTCTTCATGGGAAGTGTCCAAACCAAGTACTGACCCGATCAACCCTGTCGGTAAGTGGCAGGCAATCCCAAACACCAGCAGTTCAGCTGCAGGTTAGGGACAAAGACTTAAAAACTTTTTTTGCTTTGGTATTTGCACAGTACTTTTCATTAATAATTAACACGAACTGGAAACCCTGGCACTATCTTGTCTCTGTTTTCTAATCCTCCAGAATGCAAACAGACAGGATTTTTTTCACAAGACCATTAAGACGAATACAAACTAGAATATTTTACATTTTATATTTACCTACATATTTTTAAATAAAGCAATCTAAGATTGTCTTGCACCAATACATATGCATACTACAGACAGACACATTTAGAAAAACATTTATTTATCTCAGATAGAACCTCAATTTTAGACAGCGGCACGGGGGCAGGACAGTAATTCTGTATCATAACCGTGTTAGAATTTGGCCCACAGTAACCCTTAACATAACTTGCAGGTTACTGTTCAGCAGTTACTGAACATTTTGCAATTAAGTATAATTCCCACAAACTTTGGTATCAATTGTAGATGATCTGCATATTTCAAAATAAAAGCCAAATCTGGTATGAAAAAAAATCCGCTGTTTAGACAATATCAAGAAGTATAGTCATTTTGTCAGCTTGATGCCCAAGCTCTAACTTACACACAAATACTGTGGATGCCTCTTGGATGCTTACGCAAATCCTAAGATTATACACTTCCAATAGAAGCTAGGAAAATTATATTTAAAATACCATTTATTGGATGTTATTTGCAATATTTATATATTTCATTGTAAAATGTCATTTTATTGAAAGGGGATTTTGAAGATTTTAAAACTGCTAAAGGAAAAGGAAAAAGTATCTGCAACATACTCCATAAATATCCCATGGAGCCCTGACAGTCATTGGTGATAGTCTGGTGTGTAGCCCCACAGTGTAGTGTAGCTACAACTCAAAAACCACACCAATTAACTACAACTAATCGATTCTCTCTCATACCAATGAAAAGTATAATTCTTTTCCTATCTATTGTTCTTGATAATTCTCCTTACAGTAATTGTGACAAACATAATAGCGAAGGTGTAGTAAAATGAAAAAATAAAGGATTATACTTGAAAGCAGCACAAACATTAAACTCATGAGTTATCTTGATTAATTTTCTTCATCATACCCAGTTCACGGCTGCAAGAGATCACATTATTTTTAAATATATAAATAAACCCAAAACTAAATCTAGACTTATCTAGATTATGGCACACTAGGGAGAAAACAGAGGAGGTCATGAAATCGGAGACTGCTGTTTCTTCTCATAATGTAATTACACTTTTGGCTAATGAAATTACTGCAGCCTCAGAGTAAGGGCTTGCAAGTCAGAGCTCTCACACGCTTGTGAGAGATGGGGTAAAGAAATACTGTTTACCATTTCTATCTGAGGGATGCACACTAATCCCCAAGATCCAAGCCCAATCTATTTTGTTTCTGAACTCTGAGCAAGACTGAGTTGGCATCAAAGCCCTTTTCTAATTACTACAATAAAAGGAAAACTAACTTAAGAGGGAGGAAAGTCTGGTAGAGAGAGAAAGCATCTTATTCTGCACTGCCAGTATCCTCCAAAAATCTAAAAATAAACACAGTTTAGCTTAGTGAAGAGAACCAGCAACAAAGCAAAGCAATATAAAAGGATGGCAGAGTACTGAAGGCATCTATTCGTACAGTGTAGGTAGTCACAGCCCTGCCCCAATCTGCATAAATGCTCTTACTTGCTCTCAGGGGAGTCATTAAGCCTTTAAGGGACACACAGTTGGGTCCCAGTGGAAAGAAAATGGAGGAAGCAGTATATTCTGGTCAGAACTACAAACTCCTGTTCTTAATTCCTTTTTGAGATACTGTGTTAACATCCTATGTATGGCCCCTCTCAGCAGTGGCTAAAGCTTTCCACCATGCCAAGCGTGCCAGCAAGTTGTTTTTCCTTTTAGGCAAATTAAGAGTGGCAAGGTGAAGATTTTGACCTACAACTGCTGGCCACTGAGGTGCACCTGTACAATACAAAGTATGATTTACCCAGGGGAAATGAATGGAAACCCAGGATTTCTCACTTGGATAAACCTGTCATCCTCTCATTTTCTATTAAGAGTTAGAGGAAGTGAAAATACATTATCTAGTTGCTGTTAGTTGCCATTGGAATAACAGTTTCCAGCTCTTGGTAGCCAACAGCACACAGCTGGCAAATTCCAAAGGACAGAAAGAAACTGCTGACTGCGTCTGGACTGAGCAGTCATAATGTACATGGGATAACTGAATGATTTCTGTCTTTGGCTAAATATTGGGGGGGGGGGAATGATTCTAAAAATCATAAAGATTCACGTGGCGTTTTTTAAATAATTTAAGACATTGAAGAGATCAAAATGATTAATAGTCAGCAAAATACTCTGTTGATTGGTAGCATCATTTCCTGCTTCAAACCCCGCTTTAGGAGGCCAGTCAATATCTGAGCTCACATACGTAGTCTGGAACACACCTGACTCTTGGCTTCTAAGCAGTGAAGTCACATGATGATTAACCTAATATGATTGTGTTTGAGTAAAATATATACCCCACTAAAATACAGAACATGTGGAAGAAAATGAAAACCAAATCCTTTCCTCTTTTTACCCAAGTTTTTCTTCGAAGCTTTCAGTGAGACTGTTAAACCCAATAAGCTTACAGAAATGAGACCAACTTACATGCAAGGAGGCCATTATCACCCATCACATTAAATGAACCCATTTCATTTTCAAATCTAGTTGCAAAATTAGTTCTTGCCTATTTAACAATTCTCAAGAAATTAATGGCAGGTTTTGCTTTGACTGTCATAAAGATCACCAAAACCACTTGTGTTTAAGATGCTAATTACAAGGGCTCAATGCCAAAAAAATAATTCTGGTAAATTAAATCCCATGATTAATTCATAACATCCATTTTAGCATTAATCCTAGCATTAAGATACAGAGTAGTCCCCATACACACACACATGTACACAACTCTCTCACTTTGGGGAATAAAGTAATAGTAATTCCTAGGGTTTTTTTTAATAACTCTTCATATTTTATGTACATTATTTAATTAATATAACCAGATAGTTAATTCATTACTTTGTATTTCTTGTTTGCGATCTCTGTTAATGCCTGTAGATTTTAAAAACTCAAAACAAGCAACTTCTCATGCATCATTTAGGCAGAAGTGTTCATGAGACCACAAGGTCTAATGGATTTACTGTTGTGCCTCATACTCCTCCCCTCTACTGTTTTGGGGACAACATAAATTCTCACTGATTTATAATTTAAGCTTTAAAAGTAATACCTGGCTATAAATACCCGGAGGACTGCACAGATAGTATATAAAGACAGTAACATCACATATATCGAAATTTGCTATAGGGTTTCAAAAGAAAATAATTACTAGATGACAGAGAACTTAAATCACCACACCAACATCACGACTCTACTTCTAGTATTCTCTACAATATCCTTACCAATAAGAGTATAAAGGCTTATATTCCTGTTGGGGGTAACAGGAAAAAACAATGAAACTTAGATGGCTAAGACTTCTTTTTCTTGTGTCTTCACTTCATTCACCTTGATATAATACAATTCATCACAGGCACATGCATGTCTTCCTAAGCATATTGATCAATATGATTTTTATGAGCCAATGATGTGATAAGGCTTCCCAAATTTAGCATTTCCATTCATGAAAAAGTGAGCCAGTAAAATATAGTAAGATGAAAAAAAAAAACCAACAGTAAATAAAGACTTTTCTGCCTGAGCCAGCAAAACAGGCAGGTATGTCAAGAGATTTGTCAAGTGCATTATTTACTGAAAAGACAACTACTCATACCACTAACAGTTCCCTTCAGTTCATAATATGTAACTCCAGAGTAGCTAATAAGCATTTAAAATTCTACTTCTAAATATTTGTTGATAGTATTATGACTGATGTTTTCAACTAGCAGCTGAAAAAGACGTTAAACAACTTCTTTATTTAACAACTAGCAGCTTTCACTCTCCATTGTATGTGGTTTTCATTGACTCTATTTAAAATTTATTTAAAGTCAGTGGATCAATCACTTCTGTGAAAATATATTCTGAACAGTGATTTGAATAAGATGCACTTTTACCATGTTTTTGACAACCTATTGCTAACAATGACATTATTACTGTTTTCTGCTGATATTGTTACTGATTGTTCACTTTAGACAGCACCTTCTGGGTTTTTTTTCCATTTAGTAGCTTAAGCCGTATCTAAAGCTGCTCTTTTACAGCCTCTATATACCACTTTTTCAAAGTAGCAGGGGCATCTCATCTGCTCAATTACTTATTAGTGTTGCTAAAAAATACAATTTCCTCTCGTGGCTGATAAAATATTAATCAAAAACAGGAACAGAGTGATTTCCCAGTGTGGATGTCTTGTAATGGTAATACATGGAGTCTAAGAGAGATCTGGAGGGCCTGTAACAGCTCTTGAAGGCAGGGAGGGGCTCAAAGATAGTAATGACATTGTATACTGAGTAATGAGATTGTATTCAAAGAGGACTGGGTAGCTTAATTATTGCAGTTCTGTAGAAAAAAAAATCACAAGTGTGATTACAAGGATGCATGCAAAGATTTATTGTGGATAATAGCACAAAACTGAAAAAAAAAAATTGTAAACATTTTTGATCCTTGCTATTGCTCAGTATCCAATGTAGAGCCATATAGACGTGAACTTTTCAAATTATTACTGTTTCATGTCCATGTATCAGTTACTCATAGTAATAAAACAGTAAATAATTATCTGTTCATTCTGCCAGTTATTAAACATCCATCCCTTCCCGTCTTTAGGCATTTTTGTTCCTATTTTTTTCACAGGATTTGAAAGAGGAGGGAGGAATCAGAATGAAGAACAGAGAGGAAATTGAAAAATACACAGGGAAGCTGTGACAGCTCGAAAAAGAACTTAAATGTTCTTAAATATATTATATCATCACATTTCCTTCAAAAGTTTTGATGCAAATACCCTTGACTGACTTGGAATAAAATGGTTATGCTAAATAACTTGTAAACAAATAAATACTGTGAAATCATGGTCTTTGTCAGTGGTGGAAGTGTCTCAACCTGGATCAACCAGTAAACTAATTTTAACACAATAAAGCCACCAATAATAGGAACCACCTTCTAGAAACCACGTCATCAACAAATACTGTTCAGTTGCATCTGATGGCAGTAAAACCTACTCAGTACTCAAAATGCCAAATTCCATCAATCTACGGGCACCAACCAAGTCTAGTGGCAAGCATATGTTCTAGCTTCCCTAGGAGAACTGCCAGACCACTTGCCCTGTCATAGTTTTGAAGAAGAAAGGAGGACAATGACATATACAAAAATAAGAGTATTTTATCTCTCATAAATATACGTCATATTAGTATCATCATTTTGTCTCAAATACAGTGAATTCCAAAAGTGTTGTAACACTGGACAAGACAAAATATGGCTTGCATACAAGCTCAAAAACAAATGTCATCTCTTGGCACTTGTGTTTTGTAATTCTTTGAATGCAAGGAGGCATGAAACAGTTCTGTCAGCAGTTAAAAAAATAAATAAAATAAAACTTTTTCATCACAGTATATACACTAGTTCATCTGCCAAAACTTTGTGCCTTGAAAAAAAATAAGTATTGCTATCTAAACGGTGAATACAGTGGACAAACATTTAGAACAAGCATGTAGGAAAGACCGCTAAAAAAAAATATGTTAGAGCTTCATATTTAATAGTAATATTAAGAACATTGCATTTCTCAGCTACAGATCTAAAAACATTCTATAAAAGTGCAATTGACTTACTTTCCAGTCATATATAGTTAAAACTGAGAAACTAAGACACAAATTCATTTGTACAAAGCCACTCAAACAGGCCAAAACCGGGGTCAGGAACAGAACGAAGGTCGCTTGACCTTAGTCCAAAGTACAATTAATTTTTCTTCTGTTTTGCATGGCACAGAAGCTGGCTCATGATTCAGAGAAAAGGCTAAGAACATACAGGCAGGCAAAGTATACAGTCAGAAGTAACAGTAAAGTTATTTCAAAATATGCAAAGTCCCCCTTTACTTACATTTTATATGTTTTTAGTATGTAGGAATATTATTATATGTAAGAAACTATTTTTGTATGGGAATAATTTACTGTTCTTTTAAATTAATTTTCCCCCACAAAAATTTAAAGAATAATGTTCTTCATTAAAAATAATGTTGTCTCTGTGTGATTTTTGCACTAATAATTTGGGATCCATTCCTGTTACAAGCATGCCGTCTGCGCTACAGTTTCTGAGAATCTGCACTTAACACCAGCAAGACTTGAGTCTGCTCGGCATCCTGCAGTAATGGTCCTTAATGAGAAGAGGAGTGTGGGTGGCGAGCTGCCTTTGATAAGTAGTAATAGGATGAGCAAAAAGTAATATACCAACGGTTGATATATTACTTGACATGTCAATTGTTGGAGAGTTGCTGTATTGAATTTGTACCTACAGCAAACACAATACACAAGATTCTAATATACTGCGGTGTTTGCTACATATTTTCCAAGTGATTGTATTGACTTTGTAAACAAAGATTATATGAAAAAATAAAGACTCTGTACCATATAATATTTACCAAGCGAACAAATCTATCATAGCTGGAAATAAAAACACAATTTCACCAGTGTCAGGAAAGGAGGAAACAAATTGACCATTTGAAATGAGATCAGATACTTCAGTTTGGATCTCAGGCACCTAAGAGAGTCTCCTTCTAGTGTAATAGTTGATTATTATTTTAGTTTTAAATAATGCAGAGAGGAGAAGAGGAAGAATGGAGTATCAAACACTTAGAGTGAACAGTTCAGGTATTTAAAAAATCAATATCAAGTAAAATGCTAATTTTAAACTATCCAGGTCTAATTTTCCTCATAATGATGCTATTTCATTTCCCACAGCATTAGTAGCAAAAGACCTCCAGCTAAGTCCAAAATAACTTTTTTTTTTACTTTTGCAAAAGGTTGCATCATGTAGATACAGAAAAATAGTAATATGAGACCAATGTTTAAGTTATATTAAACAACATTTTATACCACTTGAGTATTTGTCCACATACTAGCACAACAATGAAGTGAAAAGAAGGGACAGAAGAACTTGTTACAAAAATTAGTGAAGTGCTGTGGCAGTTCAAATGGAGATGACCTAGCCAGGAGGTCATGATAAACCTTCACTTAATTCTTCCACAGATGGAAGATCAACAGCCCTCAAGAACCACTTGCTCTATTATATTTCTCCCTCTCGCTTCTTTCCCACTGGTTCTCCCACTCTCATTTTCCCTTTCTTATCCCTTCAGCTGAGAGTGCCATTATCAGGGAGTTTTGGAAAAACAAACCCAAAACTTATGGTCATGTTTGCATCACTGTCACTGCTGTGTTTCCACTGACGTAGGCGTAACCGGAGACCAAACCAGCTTAGGCAATCCAGCACCACAGAGCTCCACACAGCCCGCCACGGCCACCCAACTGCCGTATCCTACCCCTTCTCTAAGCACCCTGCTTTTCTGGCTGCACTGTGGGTAGCACCTGAACTTAAATGCATCCTTAAGTGTTTGATTAACCAGTTCTCATCATGAGATTGTTTCAAATACCTACTAAAGCAGATTACTGCTAAGAATGGATCTATGAAAAGTCTATACTGGACTTACTATAAAATTCTAACTTGAGAGTAGAAAAGGTTATTTTATATTTGCTCCAAGTACTTTTTCTATAAATGAAACTATTTGAGGAAAAAAAAAAAGTTCTCTTAAACAAAGATTACTTTACATGGGATTTCCCTCCTCCAACACCATCAATAACACAAATTTTACCTATTACCTTATCACACTCCTTTTGTTTGTGCAACTCAGCTTAATCTTAGGAATCTCTCTAGAATTCAGAAGATTTGAAGCTGTATGTTTAGGTTTGAAGCTAATATTGTAAGTCTGCTCTTTAGTGTGTCAAAATACTTGTAAGTAACATATTTTCTTAAGTGAAGTACAGTGATGCCACCCTAAACATTCCCCACACAATAAAATGTATATAAAATGGAACATGTTAGCAGCAAGCAAACTGTCATAAGCAGAGCACTGTATTTAATATTCAGATCAAGGCATCTCTGTCTCATCCCAGCAAACCCTTTTGACAAAAGCCATCCAATGTCTGCCAGCAGTATTGAGTCCAGCTGAGGACAAATTTCAAGATGAACCTGAAATCAATTTGCCATCAAATTTTCATGCTTCTCCCAGACTATCTGTGGCATTTTAATTACAAGCACCCTAGGCGGGGGGTACTACAGATATTGACACTTAGCTCCTACAATAAACTTTATTGGCAACCTCTGTCTGACTGTAGTACTCAACTAGAATAACAAGAAATATATGAGGATATCTAAGCAATAAGGTGGCATAATCACTTTGGAGTTGTTTTGTTCCAAATGGTGGACTTCTCTTCTAAATAAACTTTTCTGGATTAAAATAAACATCTGTTTGATGGAAAACTTACTTTTGTAATGAACTTGTACAAGATCCCAAGTCCTTCAAGAAGATAAGCAACATTTAGTTTTTTTCCCCTCCTGATTTAATTTGGGTGTTCTAACATTTATACATTTCTGAAGTCGTCCTTGTTAGCAATTGGGTTCAAATTGGATCAGTGACAGGCTACAGAATCAGGGAATGTCTTTACATCTATTTCAATTTCTACTCCTCAGGATTTCTCTGCACAATTTATACAGGCTACATATCTTAGCAATTAAGGATCTACATTGGAGATGAACCAGTGATTTGCAGGTTCCTCAATACACAATTTAGAACTTTTTTAGTTCAGATATTCCGAAGCAATATGCATACATGCAGTGTCTTATTGAGCACGGTGAGGGCAAGGTTGCTTGCGAGCCAATTTTCCTTGCTATGAAGCGTTTAGGAGAATGAAAGATTTATAAAAGAGACATTTAGAGAGGTTACCATGCCAATACGGGGGTGGTTTGCTATACATGGTTAGGGGAGATGTAGAGAGAAGGAAAAGAAGACAAGGTCACTCCAGACTAGATTACAAATTTGAAACTTATAAAAGCAGCCTGAGGTTGCAACAAGAGGTTAAATACAAAAAATACATGGAAGAAGAGAGAAAAGAAAACATTACCCCACAATGTTATACCCTAATACAAGAAAAGAGGAAGTGTGTAGCAAATATAAGAGACTGTGACAGCTGAAAAAGGTTCAGTAATTAAAAACTGTAGGATGCTTTATTCAGGTGTGGTTTGATATTTCCTAAGCTGCCAAGCAGGAGATGGCAGCAGCAAACAAGCCGATTTATAGGGGATATCAAGGGGCCTGGATTACTGGTGATCCTGGAACCCCAATGCAAAATGTGCAAAGCTGAAAAACAAAGGCTTGTAATACGAGGAAATTTTACAAAATAAAGAACAAGACTACATGACACATTAGTCTCCCAGACCCCATTTTATTTAATCAAAGTAGTATTATCTATTTCTGGCCATTATTCATATATGAAATTCAGGGTCTAACTGAAACCGATTAACTGGAAATGCAGGGTGACACCTATACCACTGCACAAAAAGCTGGTGATGTTCTATCAGACAATAAAAAATAAGAATTAGGTCTCATTGCAGATGTTTCCTGTAACATTTAAACTCGGTTATGTTCTTTGCTGTTGAGTATAAAACAAAATATTGAAAAATAAACAAAAAATTACATTATACATTAATATTGATAAAAACATTTACTTTTACAAACTGCAGCGGAAAAGGCAGTGTCTCACAATATTAGTCATTTTTTCAGAGTTTTCAAATGTTTTTGAAACATTCTGCTTAATGAAACAAGTCCTGCTATTAAAGCTACGTGTTTATCACTTTTCTTAACTCTAGCACAATCTCCAGTGTCAGAGAAGTTTGCAGCGAGAGCAGCAAAGGCATCAGTCAGAAATCTGGGTACATTCCACACACAGCAGGCAAATCCCGTGCCCCCTGTACCTTGGCACAGTGCTACTGCCTGCACCAAAGAGAAGTTTGTCAAGTCTAAAGAGAGATCTTGGAGAATCTCGTTTTCAAAGTGACACATGAAGCACTATATTTTTTTTCCAAATCAGACTTTTCTTTTTTTACCTGTGAGAGGCCTCTAAGAATTAAAGTCACTACAAGGTTTTTCCTTAAAAACCTGAGAGAATGCAATTGCCTCAAATCTTAAAGTATTTTCAACCAGGTGTTACCGACACACAATTCCATCTAACATCTGACGGTGCGCCTCCATTTACAATATTCACAAACGAAACATTCAGGTCAAAGATTCTGCTTTCGACTTGCAGCTCTGTCTACCAAGCCCGTTCGCTTGTCCGTCAATGAAAACCGAAGCCGAGGGCTGCGCAGGCGGAGCGCCCGGCGCGGTGCGAGCCCCTCCCGGCCCCGCGGGCTGCGCTGCCGGCCGGGCGCGGAGCGGAGCGGAGCGGGCCGGGAGCCGCGGCGCCCCCTGGTGGCCGCCAGGCGCGGCGGGACGAGCGGCCCCGCGCACATAATTCACCCTCACACCGAACGCCTCGGCTCCCTTCCCAAAAAAAGCGCGATGCAGGGGATGCCAAACGACATCCGTGCGCAGAGCTGTGTGAGGGCGTATTATCCATAGGATGTGTGCATACATATCATTTTTGGAGGGAACCATCTATTTCTATATGCATTCTCACAAAACCAATTTCGTTTTTATGACTGGACATACGAAAGCATGTCATCAGGAGGTCATTTTTTATTCCACTCCTGGCAGTTGATATAAAGACTGAAATATTTACTTCATTCGTATAACCTGATAATAAACACATGAAGAAAAGACAAAGTTGGCTGCTAACTCCCTACAGAGAAGTTACATGCAGAAAAATAATCAATATGTTAATTACCTCATTTTAAATTGGTGCCCATCCTGACCCAAATTTCTTTAGGTGAATTATGAAAATCAGATACGTGAAAGAAAAGCTGTATGATGTTAACCATTATTAAGTGTTTTTCTGCTAATAACATACTGCTGTAAATTGGTCTAATGGCTTAAAACTTGACGTTGAATCGGACTGTCCAGCAGATATTCATTGTGGGTATCCTGCTGTTTCTTAAATGAAGCAGTAGCTTGACCCACAAAGAATAAACAAAGATTCTCTGGATGATTTTAAACACTCTTGGCATATACACCCCTTCAATAACTAAACAAACAGATTTCAATTGTGAACATGGTTCAGCCCACTCTTTCAGTTAGTTTGATGTTAGTACAAGTATGCCAGCAATATGGAATCTAATGTCACACTGGGAATTTCCTGAAACGAGGCACTACTGCCATTTAAAGTTATCTGATTCAAGCTTTTAGAGAGTTCCCCACACAGAGCGATGCATTCCCGTTTGGAAGTGACTGCAGTTATCAGCAGCCAAGGACAATCTGTTTAAGCCACTCCCTGAGGCATAAAAAGCTCAAACACCCTACAAAACTGGTGTGTGATAGGTAATTCACCCATACATCATTTTACACACCCATACATATTACATAACGAAACCAAGTTAATATTTGTGCTGTGCTCTGAAGATGTAAGGTGTGAATGCTTTTATTACTAATAAACTCTATTTTTCACAGATCAGCACTGAAACTTTAATGAACCTCTGGATATTGAAATACACATTACAAATCATTTAGCAATACTGATTTTAACTTCCAACTCCTACATGAGGAAAGAAAGATTTAAGTTTACGCTCGTTTTAGGGTGCCATGTTGAAAAAACTGCTTTGTTTGAGACAGTTTATTTCAGGTACCTCAGGCACACATTAAGCTGACATATAATGGGAATATACGGACATGTCTTACACTGAATACAGAGTGCATTGCTAATACATAGTCCCGTGCACTGGGAAAATCTGGTGACTCAAGGAAAGTCACTAGTGAGCTGTGGGTCAGCTTCCCCTGCAGAGTAACCCAGTAGAAACTTCAGCATTTTAGGCCCAAAATAAACTAAATGCAACAGAGCTGGAATAAATAGCTCCTCGGGATAAAGAAGGGAAATTGCAGAAGCATTGAAAATTCCATGAAATATTTTAAGAAGGAAAATTGCTGCATTTATGTCTATCTGAAAAAAAAAAAAAAAAGGAAACACCAACAAGACAATACTGACAACATCTCTGCTCTTTCTGGCTTTCCTTCCACAAAATATTCAGTTTAATAAACTGCTCTGTCATAAAGCACATCAGCTATATAATTTGATAGAGTTAATAATGGAACAGCTTCAAATACTACATTCCCTCAAGTTTTTTTAGAATTTTACTCATCTGACATCTTGTACAATGTACTCACACGTGTTTCGTACATTCAGTACTAAAATGAATTTTGCATGCAAGGCTATGCATTTTCATTGTCATCAAGAAAAGTTAATTACTGAATAAATTGCAAGTTCAGAAATATAATGCATTAGGACAGAACCTATCCTTTTTGCCTGAAGAACCTATTAAACTTCATCTCTTCGTTAGCAAACTAAAAATCTTAATTAGCATTTTATTTGGGACAAATCCTTGCCAAGTCTGCACTGTCTGTTGCAAATATAAAAGGAGAGAGACTCAGCAGATGAGGCTTTACATGTGAACACGGCATCATTTTTTGAGCATTCCATAAAATCTGACAATATAATCTCCGACTTAAGAAACCAGCAACTGTGAGCAGTTTTTCTGCTTGTCTGTATTCCACTCAGCTCTGTATTCTTTTACATTTATCAGCCCATGAGCTGATAAAAAGTTATATATAGTTAAAATCTTATAACTATGAGGTTAATTGTGCAACCTGAGTTCTTATTAGAAAAAAAAAAAAAAAAAAAGACATTTTTTGGTCCTTGCTTTGATATATGCACAAATGCTATCTCACACTGTCACAGATTTCTCACTATGACTGTCACCCAATACTCAGAAGACAAGATTGAAAACAATCCAAAAACTAATAAAGTTTTAACATTTAACTTGATAAATTTCAAGCGAGTTTGTCTTTTAGATTTTGGGTTGTTTGTTTTTTTTTCCTTCAATGAAAGAAGTAAACACAGCACTTTGCAGAAAATAAGCATTAGGAAAAATCATACTTTATGATTTCACTTATCATTTCCAAAGAACCATTACTTTCTAGATTTTAGGAGTCAGCTTTTCCAAATGATTATTACAATACAGGAGCTGTGCTCCCAGTAGGAGTTAAGTCCTGTTATGACTAACAAGATCGCACCCCTTTGCCACCAAACCACTCCTCTTGTTAACTTACTCCCTGATCAGACTGGGACTCCCTCTTGCCTGGTTTCTGCCCAGCTGGACCATGTTCATTTCTACAGAGGTACTGATCTTACACAGAGTTTTGGATCTGAGGAAGTTTTGACAAAGGCTTTCTTCCTTCTGAGCAGTAAGTATTGCTGGATAAAGTCCTTCCTTATCAATAACGTTTGGCAGCAATACCTATAAGACTATCTTACCCTTTTCAATGTGGCACCCCGATCATGTTGGCAAGTCTAAGTACGCACACACAACTGAAACAATGCAGCAGAAGAAAAAGGGGTCCCAATAAGAGTAATCTATAAAGATCACAGCATTTTAGAAAAACAGAGGGACAGAAATAGCCTGGCCAAAACAGCTGTTTCCCAAACAAAAACGAAAATGAAAATATTTTAATACCACCGTTTCTCTCCTGGTTTCGCCTACTTAACTCAGGCAGAGGAACAGGCAGTTCCTCCCTCCTCTCCTTCAGGGACCCAGCATCTGAAAGATGTAAAGAATCCTTTTACCAGCTCCCCACCAAACAAGGGGTAGAAAGCATAGCAAGTAGAAATGATGTACAGCACAAGTGTTTCTTCAAGATGTCCACTGAACTACTGCAGAAACTCAAGGGACAATGTATTTCAAATGAAAGTACAGAAAAAGCTTAGAAAGAACATTAAAAAACAGCGTAACTTTCAAAGACAAAATGAATAACCAAGTACGCGTGCCACCCAGTGTGCATACAAACAATGGACAAAGCGGCTCATCAGCCAAGGAGAAGTATCTCCCTGATCGCCCAGATTTCACTGCATTTGTCACAGAGCCACAGAGCAGGAGTAGGTCAGATGAGCCCAGGTTCTTATCTCAGAAAAGACAAACTGACAAGAACGACTAAACGTCCTCCTCCTTTGCTGAACAGACAGTCTCTAGAGGGGGCAGGAAAACAGGCCATTGGGAGGAAAAAAAAAAAAAATAAAGAAAACACCCAACAGAAGCACCTTTCATTCAGGTCCAATCGTGCATTTCTCTTGTCGCGTGTAATGAGTGTCGGAATGCTGGACAAGGCAACAGTCCTACCCGTGGAGGAAGATTTCTTTCTGTCCAAGAAATGGGAATGGATTTGTTGTGGGAAAAAGTGAGGATGCATAAGACTTAAGGTGTTTTTTTTTAATTCAAGGCAGAAATGAAAAAGATTCAGATTTGAAAAAAATCTGACTTGCAAACCATTTTCCACTTCTTGATAAAAACCATTCAAAAACCATTCGATTACATTGTTGGATCTTTTTTTGCACTGGGTCCTTCAGTGAAAACGCTTTTTTTTTTTCCTTTGCTTTTATATCATACATTTTTGTAGGTATTTCAATGCAGAACACATAAAACTAATAAAAAAACCACCGTGGGAGGGCAGTTGCAGTGTTTTGAGAGTCAACAGATCACCACAGCTTTTTTAACCCTAAACCATTTTGGAAACTAAGACAAGTGCATAAAGGGACAGCAGCGTGAAACAAGAGACAGGTCACACAAAACACTGCAAAAAGCAAACAAGAAGAGTTTAGTAGGCTCAAAGCAACAGAAAGGCCAAAGAATGAATGCAGTCAAATAGAGCAATTGAAGATATTTCTAAAAACATTTTGAAGGTGTAAAAAGAGTGGAAACCAATTTCAGTTCAGATGAGGCTGACGGTAGTTTAAGACCTCCAGAGAAGAAGCTGATATTTGATCAGTTTTTTCGGATGAGGAAGAGAAAGAAAAGGGGTATCTATTGAAAAAGAACAATTAATCTGAGTGCACCTTGGTAAGAAAGAGAAGTTTAGTAAACTGATGCATATTTTAAAATCAGGGTGTTCAGCAACAGAGTTAAGACTTCCAATCACCAGAAAGGTTGAGGGGGGCAGGGCAGTTGATTTTAACGTATTCTTATCCCCAGGGTCCCTCTGCATGGGCAAATGAAAGCTGTAATGACCCACTGCATAAATTAAATCTCTCAAAGACTAAATACAATAGAAGACTGATGCATAAAGACAAAACTGGGCATAAAACAGCAAGATAACTGCAAGGCCATAACCACATCTTGATATGAGATTACAGACTTGGGGAGATAAACATCTGGTTTTGAATATATTGGTCAAGGAAAGACTTTTAAACCTGTATATTAAAACTAATGAGCTAAATAGGCCATGCATTAAAAAAACTAAAACCTGGTGTCATTCTTGGAAGAGCGAAGACAAGCACGATCATTTTTTGCTCCCCTGAATGTTGAATTACAGTGATTAGATTCCTCTACAAGCTGCATTAATTTGTTATTTGCATGGAGACAGTGTAATAGGAAAACATTTTCCACATTAGTGCAACAGACAGCTTTTATGCCTGAGTTCTATAAAGAATAAATTTGCAATTTTCCAGAAAGAAATAAGGTAATGAATAACTGGAATTCCAGTGTGGGAATACTACTACCTTATACAGCAGCCATTTACAACTAAATACACAAGATTTGAGACTCCAGCATTTTCATTGCTGTATCCTAAGAGGCATTGGTCTGCTTGAGCAATGTGATCAGATATTTTCAAATCATGTAAGAAAAAGTTAAATTTTAATAATCAGTAAAGACAGTGAGGTCCCAAAAGAAGACTTGCTAAAAACAGATCAACACACAGAAATATGTTAAAATAGCCACAAATGATTCATGATTCATATCCCATATTCTTAAACATGTTCAGGCCCAAACTGTGGATTATAATATTTCTTGTTGTAATCCAGCAGTGCTTTTGCCTTTTTTTATTTAGCAAGAGCATTAATAAGGACTCTTTTGCTGCTGCAAAAATCTCATAATATTTCATACAATCAAGCAAGGGATAGAGGTAGCTATAAGCCAAAATTAAGGATAATGGCTTAAAGTCTAATACAGTATTTCATTGACTTCAATGTACGCTGAATTTCACACACTTTTTTTCCATCTTGTAAGCAAATAAGCAGACAAGTGACTGTTGTTTTCTGCTACCAGGAAAACGCTGAAGTGTTTACACCAAGTTATTATTTAGAGTTATCTGCTGCTACATTAGGTGATTAAAGAAAAAAAAAAACATATTTTTTTTCTTCAGATTTTCTTAGATGGCAGACATGACTCTGTTTGCTCCAATTTTCTTTGTAGAAATTTCTTATTTTTTTAAATTAATTTTTAATAACTTTAACATAACAGAGTCCTTAAAAATATAACAGTGTAGCACAGTGCTTCAAGACTGAGATACAATGAGCTTTCCAAAATCACAGATGCCCTACCTCTTTAACCTATTGCAGCTGAAGACAACCATGCCACCCCTGCTGCAGGACTTTCTCTCTTTTTCAATTAACATCAGTAGGCTATCATTGGTATTTTTATTGATTTAGTTCCGATGCTTATTCTGAATATAGAATTGTCTACTAAATGCAAACCAGTGATAAAAAGAAAAAAAAAAACCTGAAAAGATTAATGAACACCAAGATAAAGCAAAATAGAAATAACTTCTAGAAAACTGGTATTTGTATCTCCATAGTGTTAATTATGCCCTGGATTTTAAGGAGATTTAAAATTGCCTCTTTCAACAGAGGTTCTCTTAAAAGAATGGCTTATTTGGGAAATGATAGGTCTTTGTTAGTACCAACTAACTATAGCCGCAAGTACGACAACCTCTTTATTCTCAGCCAGCTTACTAATCATAGGTAAGGTATCTTGAGCCACTATAAAGAAACAGCTAGTTCAACTTCACTAGCCAAGTTGATACGCTTCCCCCTTCAGAGCTGGCCACAGCAAAATCAGTCATACATATGAAAAGTGGTTTGATGACAGAAAAAAACCCCACCACAATAAAAACCCTCCCATCCGTCTCCCAAAAGATTCACTGCAATCTGCCCCCAGGCTGCCTCTTCCCTTCCTTCATCTCCCAAACAATAAGACAAATTACAAAAAGTGATCAAAGTTCAATATGCTTCTGACAACTATGGATATTTATTTTAGAAAAATAAAGCCTCAAAAGAAAAAAAAAGCATTAAAACTATGATTTTTTTTAAATGCAATGCTATATTTTGGATGTTTTAAGCAACAATATAAAATATCCGTCAAAGCAGACCTCAGACAAGCACATGTGAATATTCTCAACAAAATCGGGGCTCCTAGAGTTAGACTCAGAAATGAGAAATCTACTATTCTGGCATACATCAAATTTAATCAAAACAATGAGAATCATGGAAATTAATTTTCACAATTCATTTCTCACACTGTGGATTAAACCCAGAGTTATTCTACCAGATAAATTTGAACAGACTTTCCCAGTTTCCACATAAAGTAACCCACCTAGAATTAATCCAAGTTGCCATTGCTATGGAGTGCAACGGGTCGGTCACCAGTTTCCTGTTAAAACAAGTAACTATGTACCAAGAAACCTGTAACATCACAGGAGGATAAAAGACCTTCTCCATAAACAGTCTACTAATTCTCGGTACCATAATCCAAAATGTAAACAGTAGAATGGGAAACCAAATGGGTCTTGTGTTAAAATGCACACTTCTTGGCAAAATGATCTTGTTAATAAGTGAGATCTTAATTGAACTGCAGTTTCAGATATATATATACACACACATACTTTTATATATATATATATTGTCGTAGTTCAGCCCCGATCGGGACCAGACTACGCAGTCTCTCTCTCGCTCCCCCCACCCTCCGAGAGAACAGGGGGAGATGATATAAGAAAAATGGCTCAAAGTTTGAGGTAAGGACGGGGAGAAATCCTTAAAGTTACCGTCACGGGCAAAACAGACTCGACTTGGGGAAAACTATTCATTTATTTCTAAAATTAGCAGGAGAATGAGACAGGGAACAAGATAACCTCCCCCCACCCCTCCCTCTTCCCGGGCTTAACATTATCTCTACTACCTTCCCCTCCCGAGCGGCACGTGGGGGGAAAAGGGAATGGGGGTCACGGTCAGTTCATCACGTGTTGTTTTACGCCGCTGTATGATCGTCGGGGGAAGAACTCCTCACATTCCTCCTCTGCTCCAGCGTGGGGTCCCTCCCACGGGCCACAGTCCTTTGTGGAACTGCTCCGGCGTGGGTCATCTCTTCCACGGGGTGCAGTCCCTCTAGAACAGCTGTCCCAGCGGGCCCTCCACGGGCCACAGCCTCCTTCAGGCCTCCACCTGCTCCGGCGTGGGGTCCTCCACGGGCTGCAGGTGGATCTCTGCCCCTCCGTGGACCTCCATGGGCTGCAGGGGGACAACCTGCTCCACCATGGTCTTCACCACGAGTTGCAGAGGAATCTTGGCCAGAAGCCGTATTACTCCTCCCCCTCCTTCTTCACTGACCTTGGCATCTGCAGCCATTCCTCACAACAGGCTGGCAGATGCCTCTCAGGATCCTTTTTACATCTTATTCACTTCTCATCTCCTCTCCACTTCTTGCAGCCGGGCCGGGCCGAGTTGGGCCCAGTCGGCTGCCTGGCGGGAGGCCAGAGGGTGAGGCCTGCAAGGCCCATGAGGCTCGCGCCTCCCCCTCTCTGCCCCCTGCTCAGCTGCTTCACATCTTCTCCTCCTCTTTTTCCTGTTTTCCCCTACTTAAATACGTTATCGCAGAGGCGTTATCACGGGACATTCTGCTACCAATTGGCTCGGCCTTGGCCAGCAGCAGGTCCGCCCTAGGCCCGGCCGAGTCCACTGAACAAAGGGGAGCAACTTCTAGCAGTTTCCTACAGAAGCTGCCACCTTAGGCCCCCGCTCACTAACAAAACCAGAACATATATATATATATATATATGTATCTATCTGGTGTCCTCCTATGTCAGTAGCAGAACTCCCTTGACCTTAAAAAGCAAGGATTTCAGCCCATACTTACCCTGAGATGCTGTTGGGTTATTTTACTGAGCTAAATCAGTGGGATTTGCCTCTTGTTTTAGTAATACCAGTCACTTCCTACCTATTTGGCACCCATCCTTAGAATATAATACGTTCAGAACTGCCTTTTTCATTTGCGAATTCATGGTTGCTTGGTGGTCTTAATTTTCTCTGAGTATTCAAAGATGACAGATTAATAGGTGGTTCTTTGCAACTATGTGGGCAGATCTTTAATGGAGCTCATTAGTTTATATTAGTGAGAAGCATAGAGAGATGTGGAAGCTGTTCCTAGAGGATAACATTTCTACTGCTAAATTTAAAAAGTAAAATTAACGAAAAATAAAATCCTCACTTCTATGATTAAATAAAGACCAATTAGGTCAATTTATGTGAGAAAGAAACAAAATCAATTATTTATTCACTATAAACATTAAAGAAAATTCAAAAACGTACTTTGGTGCTATAGTGGTGGTTTTTTGCTACAAAATTTAGCTGTCCTCAATACCAGCAAAAAGGAATCTTCTGAGATTTACCATGAATACCTCGTACATCTGTCTACTGTCTAGGACATTTAACAGTATAACAGACTGCTGCTCAACACAGCAGAGAATTCTGTGGGATCTCCTATCATAAGCCTTGAGCGAGGAACAGATTATGAAAAAAATAATAATCACAACATTAAATGCAAGTCAAGCTTGGCACTCAGCCAAAAACCCCTGGACATTTATATTAACATGGCACACATAAAAGGATTCCATTTTACACAAAACATTTTTTATTTAACTTTATGGGACTTTTTTCCCAGCACCTGCTTAGGTTTCCAGGTAACCATGAAGTTTAATAAACCTGTACAATGATAATTAAACACTGTAAATAATTTATCTGCTTAATCTTCCTAACTAGCCTTTTATTCCTTTGTAGCAAAGCGATCCTTGCTGACATTCTGAATAAGGTTGGCAAAATAAGTGCAGTGAGGAGTGGTAGCATAAAGTGGATTTGCTCTCAATAATGTATGAAGCCACATGCTGGGTAGAGGAATCCTCACAAAAGCGGTACCACAGCAATCTGTTCCTTTCATCTGCAGCCAGCATTTAAAGTGAAGGTGCTGCTCCGAATCAAAAGCACAATCATTCATTTGTGAGCAGATGTCCTTCACACGGCAGGCAGCACTTTTTCAAAACAGGGCTGAACAAATGCACTGCTGTGAGACAAGTTCCCCTACCCATTAAAGAAAGAACACAGTATATATTAATTTAGCAGGTTGTTGAATGTTTTAAAGTAGAATTTATGAAGCAGAAAAAGCATGTGGTGAAACAAAATGGCTTTCAAACTAAAATATGAAAAAGCTCCCCTAGTTATTCGTTTGCAAAATGCAAGAGTCCAAGGCTCACGACAATAGTTTATGCAGGAAACAAGCTGAAATGTGATTTTCCCCACTACATTCAGATTATTAAGTAAAAGGGGCCATTAATTTAAGAATGTGTGTGTGATGGTAAGATTGCATGTATATGTATTCTGTATTCACATTTGTTCATAGAATTTAGGATTAAATCAAAGCGAAAGTTGTTTAAAGGTGTTGGGACTCTGCGCCATTCAGCACAGTAAGCCTGGGAGCTGCTAAGAAAGTGAGTTCTGACACTTTTGGTTAAATAGATTTTTCTAGTTCCCTCCGCATGCACAAACTTTTTTGGAGGGTATTTCTTTTTCTCATAAAAACTTTTTGATGTGGTCCATGCACACCGTGGAAGACAGAAAGATTCACACTGACTCCTGGGTGAGCCAGACTAGAAGCTTTCTTATGAAAATTACAGCGGTTGCTCCTTCAATTTGTGGAGTACATTCCTATCGTACACATTAAAATATATATCATAACATAACATACAAAACCTTTACTCCTTACTCATAATAATTTGAAGCTCCAAGTTTAACCACCACAACCACCTCCCAGTTACAGCAATTGTTTATGCTGTATGTGTACTGATAGCAATGCAGACCTTTCAAAAGCAAGATGTTGGTTGGCTAATGAAGGCATGCAAGTCAAACTCTTCTGCAATCACTACGGGGCAGAGGCAGCTATATCCCCTCACGTATCATTTTATAAATATCTGTTGGTTAGGTAGTTCCTCTGGCTCCTTTCCATAGTCCTCTTCTAACAAGGAGAAGCAAGGTATGAAATCTGCACCAGTTTAGCCACAGCTTCCACAGTCTGTCCAGTGACCCAGTCCCACCCGCAGCCGCAGACAGACCCTCCCACCCGTCACCCATTGCCATGTGGCCTAAAAGCTTCCCGCACACTTTGCTCAGCTCGCTCAGTACCTGGCTGCACCCAAAGACACATCAAATCTTAAGTGGAATCTGCCTTTGCCAACAAAAGCCGCAGCTTTTCTTTCCTTCTTTCCTCTCTCCCGTAACGTGGTTTATAAGCACATCAATATTTACAATTACTTTACCCACATTTAATAAACAGACAGAGTTTTGCTGCCCACACAGAAAAAGGTTGATTCCTTCTTGCAGAAACATACTATTACTAGCAGTATAATTATTATAAGGCATACTGCAATTTAAACCTGAATCGCTGTTTATATATGCATGATTATTGTATCAGGAGTCATTTGTGGATGGTGCACAGATAAAAATGCAGCTAATAATTCTTACTGTAATGATTAATCAATTTATGAATATATTATTTAAGCTAATAGTTCAGGTAGGGTATCTTAAACAAGTTACAGAGTACATCGACCAATTCAAATACCAGCTACTAGATCAATAAGAAACTATAAGTAACTCTAGGGAATAGGTACACTTGCATAAGAAACTGTGAATTTTTAAAATCCCTCTGTTGGGAGAACGACCTCATCAAGAATGATTGCTTTAGGCCATTATGTTTGGATTTTGGCAAATTGTATTGTAAACTAGAAACTGAAATAAGAATTTTACACTGGATAGCTAACTACTTTAATACTATTTTTATATATTAAAAATACATACCTGAATAAAAAAAAAAAACCAATACAGATACTTCTGTTTAGTTTTTCAGCTCACTAGTATTTAAAATACAACCTGGCTTATGTAACATCTGAACACACAGTCAACACTATGCCTTAAACTCAATACAAATGAAATATATTTATTTATAAATATTTTTTTTTTCTCCTACAATTTACAAGAGACAAAAAAAAGAACTTTAAGTATTTTTAAGAAAAAAAAAAAACCCACAAGCCAAAACCCCAGCAAACCAAGGCAAAAACGAAACAAACAGCAAACCAAAAGGAAACCTTTATTTTCTCACAACATATTGCAGAAATTGTTAATCCTAGTACAAAAGAAATTTGTGTAATACATAACAACAAACAGACATTTATCTAAACATCACCAAAAACACGTTCCTTATATGCATGTTCTCAGTATAAACACACACACTGAAAAGTGAAATTGGGCCAGCAAATGGCACACAGTCCTGTAGGTACCTACTTAAACCTGGCAATTTAGTGTGTTGGCAAACCCCATGAAAAGGTCTCTGTACTTGATTTAGTACTTCTTTTAATCTGAATGTATAACTTTAATCTTTCAAAGTAGGATTTTTAATTAAAGGTACCAAGTGCAAATTCACTAAGTAAGCCACTGCCCTCCACTCACTCCGATGCTAAAGGTGCGCTTTATCACCATTTCAAGTGATACTGCATTTTAAAAATTAATTAGTAGCTTGCAAGAACAGCCACACATTATTGAGTAAGTAACAGCACTTAAGTGAAACAGATGAAATATTGGTAAGCAATGCAGACCACAGTATAAGTATGTGAAGGGGGTCATAGGCTAATCCCTATTGATTTTCCAAGTATGCGTACAGCACCGCTGGGAAAGGCCAGTTCTGTTGGCAATCAGCTAGCACAAATACATTATAAATCTTACTGTCCACCTTCACTGATCAGTGTCACTTACTTCCTCCACTAAAGACCATTAGGAAACGACAAGAAATCCACTGACAACAACCAGGAAAGAATTTTAGAACCTTTTTCCTAAAGCATATTTTCAGAACGCTCTTGATGGACGTGAGGTAAATCAGAAACAAGTTTTGAGGAGCAATATGGTACTTGTAGTAACTGTTCAAAGAAATGATCCACAGGAAATCTGCTGGACAACTTAGAGGAGGAACACAAATAATTACAAACAAATCATTCACATTCATCTTACAAACTAACATGAAAATTTGGAGCAAATCATTTGCAGTGGCCATGCGCTTGCCTGTTGATGAAGGGAACAGAAACACATTAATTTCCCGAAGCTGAAGACAATATTGCCCTAGCAGAGAAAGAGCAAGCAGATGGTTGTCTAGAGCTATGCACGATAACCACCTTTTAGTGCAAAATTCACAACACTGCAGAAGAAATAAGCAGGTCTGCTGCAGTTGCACTCCCTTGCTGCTGAACGGATCATTCCAGCTACCCTCGTTCAGCTGGGACTGTTCACTCGTGAGTACCCTGACTGGCACCAACCCACCTTCTTGCTCATTTCTTAACAAAGCCCCAGGCCAGCACAACTTTTCTGAGTAACTTGCTGCAAAAAGACCAATTCACTTCCTCCTCTAGCTTTGTCCACCTTCTCTTTTCCTCCAAGAAATCTAGCTCATTCAGGAACACTGCATGTCATTTTAGAAAGGCTACTAAAAAAAAAAAATTGTTTTCTAAAAACAATGAGATCAGGAAGACTTTCTGGGAAAACTTTGTTTGTTGTCTGTTTGTTTTTCCTTTTAAGCAAGCACTGCTGAAGTTAGGGTATCTTTTTAAAGACCACTCAGCTGCCCCTGTGGAGAAGGATACTCCTGGGCATTTTCAGCCACCGGTGCAAGCCCAGGAATGCTGTGCCACAGAGGAGCTCGCTGTTCTACATACCCAAACTCAAAGATTCAAAGCCATGAGTCTACCGTCAAAACACAAAATAGGCACAAACCAAAAAATACACAATCCACTCCCTTGATCCACAATCTATGTACTTCATCTCCTTTCTTTGCTCCCCTGTGATGAAGTTTCTTGTACAGGAATGGTAACAGTACTGCAAAACAGCCAGAGAAGCATTCAGGTCTTCATTTGATATAAAAATGCTTGTACAGAGTGGATTTCTTCTCTGGCACCTAGCAGGATCAATTTAGTCTTTCTTACAGGTTTTTTCTTTGCATTTCATACAATTCAATATAAATACCTATGCAATTCAGGAACTTCAGAGGGTTTTCTTTTGTTGTATTGTATTGCTTTGTTTTTAGGAAACATTGCTGAATACTGTATAATGTTACATGCTGAATGAAAAAGAAAGATCCATGGGTCCAGACTGGCCCTAGCAGTAGCAAAGAGCTCCAGTGGCCATAAGGTAACTCCTATATAGAGCACAATAAGAGTTCAAGGCTTAACAACTGACTTGGCCGGGGAAACAAGGACAGTGTTGGCAAATGCACAACTAAGGTACTAAAAAAAAAAGAGTAAAATACAACTTATTTCATGTTACTTTTATCATCTCTGTGGCTATATGAAAAGAGAGTGATGGGCTGATTTCGACATAAGCAGTGCTTACGTAAAAGCAATATAGGAGCTTTAAAGCCAATACATAATACATTTAAGCAGATAACACAGTTGAGCAGAATTTGGTCAGGTTCAGAACAGTGAGAAAGTCGTATTTAAACTGGTTCTGTATTAACTAAGCAAAGTGCAAATTCAAGTTGCGCTGGTTACGCTGTAGATGAGACTTTCTGAAACAAACACCTTAACTGTGGAACGAGGCTGTGCTACAACTGACAATTCCAACCTAGCTGGACACAATACATCACAGGCAATATAACACACCATTCACCACTTCCTTACACATAACACATTTAGCAGTTCTCTCTGCTGAAAGTGGAAAGCACCACCAGCTACCCCCGGCAAATCTGGAACACTCATGAATGTAACTTCTGTGGTATCGGCTTCTGCTGGAAACTCAGTTCACGCTCGCTTTCAGTACAGCATGTGTTTATAGAAAGCAGCATACAAAATGAGCTCCAAATTTCCATGTAAAAATATAATTTAATGGAATTTTAAACTGTCTAAGAAGATAGATACACTGTGTTTGCTCTCTACATTAACGATCTATAAAAAGAATGGAATAGACCATAAATACAGTATTTTTTTACAACAGCCTTTACTAAAAATGCTACTACTTGTGTTTATCATTTATACCCTCATATGCAACCTCAAAATTGATTACATTTTAAACCATACATATCTTGCTATGTTTTTCATTTTGAGTCATATTGCAAACATTTTTATAACCCTGTTAATATATTCCATACTTTGTATTCTTATTGATTATGAATATTTCTTTAGGAGATTTTATTGCTTTTCAAATAAAAAAAGTTAGGTATTTAAAAAAAAGAAAATAGTATTGCAACTTATATACTTTTCTTTCTCATGATAATTCTAATATAAAAATTGTGAGCATGAATATTTGCAGACTATCGTTTTTCACATTTGGAACTTAAGAAATAAAATGGAAACAGCTATTAATATAACGTACTGCAGAGGTTCCAGATTTTTTTTTTTTCCTCTCAAATCTCTATTTAAGCTGTTGGGCCGAATCCATAATCATTCTGAACACTTAAAAAAATTAATATACCAAAGGAGTGTCCATATATAACATCATGGGTTTATATCAGGTATACATTATCTTTCCTAATTACTACTGCAGTTTGCAGACTGAAATACAATTTATATTTAGGATATGATTTTGCTATTAATTATCAAATTGAAAAAAAATATCTTGCATTATAAATTCTCTCTTGGAAATTAATGTTATTCTTTTTTTCCATAATCCTATCACACAAGCAATAAGTGCATTGCAGCATGAACACTTTAATTTTTCCAGTTAGTTTTGAGCAAGCCCAGAGGTGAGGTTTAATAAGGATCAATGGCACTTTATCTGGGACAGGGCCACTTCACAGCATGCAAATTACACAGTAACACTTAAAAAAAGAAATAGATTTAATTAAAAAAAAAAAGTAGAACCACAGGCTCTGGAAATTCAATTAAAGGATTTATGCAAAGGTTTGCTAGGTTTTTATATGCAGTTACGGCTTATATAATGAGCTTTTCATATTAAAAATCAATAGGTAATCTAGAGTAGAAGATCATCCCCTTAAATACATTTTTGAAATCAATTTGAAAAATAGTCCATCAACTGCTGTGACTACTCTTGCTGTTTCGATTAGACTAAGAGCAATATTTAGATTGTAAGACGTGCTATGGAATATCTATGCGTGGATTTTGCTTTCAAGTGTTCTTATACTTTTAAGTGCTCAAGCTAATCATACAGTAATTCAAGACTGTGTACAATGGATAAATAATTAATTTAATTACTAGCAAGGGCATAAAAGTTCTGAAATATGTCAAAAACCTGGGCATCTAATAGCACAATCTGATAGTTCTTTGAATATATGCAAAACAAAATTACATCTACTAATGTCTTTGCTATCTTTCTCCTCAGCCTACTAGCCAGTTAGCACACCAAGATAAATATTTCTGTTTATCACTTATTAAAGCCAACAGCTAAGGAAGCAATTAGCCTAACACTTGTCTGAAGTGCAACTTTCACACATCATGAATTTAAAGATGGATCAGGTCCTTTGTCCTTCAGGTTTAATCTAATTTGCCAAGATGCTGTGGTGATATAACATCATTATATTAAAGTCCAAATATCCTAGTTAATATTCAGCACTTATCACAAATTCACATCTCACGCAAGCAAGTACACCTTTGAAATGAATGGAGATGGACCCATTGCATCAGCATTCAATTTGCATCTGTCTAACCAATTGCACAGTTTGTAAATATTTTGAGGTGAGCATTATAAAGCGGTCACTCAACTGTCCTTTTTGCTCAAACAAAAAAAAACCCAAAGCAGTGAGAGCTATCAAATATGGAGAATCCAAGACTCACAGCACAGGCTGTTGCTGTTGCTGCTGCAGCAGGATAGTCTCCATACAAAAGAGGGTAAACACAAGACCCCTTTCCTTGCACAGGTAGAATTTTCACGTTTCCATCCATTCATAGGTCTTTCCATTTCATTCCTTAATTTAGCACAAGGTTGTTGAAGATAGATTTTAGCCACTGAGAAATTCTTGGACTAGAATATTCTTCTGTTACATGCCTGCATGTAATGCATAGGCACTGTGCTTTGGTGGGTTTGGATGCTCATGAAATGTAGGTTCAAAATAATAGATTCTAAATAATGAAATACAGAAAAGAAAACAGCACATATATCTCATGTTTATATGATAGGAAGGAAGAAATCTTTATTTCTTTTATTGTTTACATACTCATATATGTATTCACATATATGTGTTGTTACCCTAATTCAATACATTAGAAGAAATATGATTCCTTTATAAAAGGTTTGAAAAATGGTTCTGGCATATGGCTTCTATACATGAAACAAACAAAAAAAAAATGACAACCATGACAGTAAGGGATTTGACAAAATTTTCTCTATCTGTAACGTGCTCTGCCAAGCAAAGCATTTCAGCTATGGAATACCCTCAGAGGTAAACACATCATACAAAGGTTTCAGAGTAAGAAGAAAAATTAAAAGTAACTGAAAAGTAACTAATAGCTTTCAGTTAAAATAATGATATTTAACAACAAAACTATACTGTTCAGGAAGTGAATTTACCAATTGCTTGCCTCTTAAAAGTTTATAATGTTTAAACCTGCCCACCAATAATACCCAAAATTTCTATTCACTACTTTACTCTTTACATCCATCCTGCAGCCTTCATTGCAGAATACCACGGAGTTGAAGTACAGTTTGCAAGTACAAATACCTTTGCTGTCATTTCTGTATTAAGTCAGTTAAATATCTTCATAAGCATTCTCTGTAGCACATTCCTTTATTGGATTTCAATTGCTTCTTAAAAGAAAATTCTCAAAGAAATCAAAGAAAAATGTTTGCTTACTCTCATTTCAAAAGAAATGTGGATAGACACTAACAGTCTATTTTTGATAGGTTTAAAGCAAAGACGTTAATGAACAGTGGCTTTATTTTAATCTTTCTTCCTACTAACTGAATTTCTCATGCACACTGTAGTTTTCTACACTTTTGCATTTTAAATATAGTGTAAGTACATGAGGGGATCAAAGAGTTTGAGATGAATCTGAAGAGTTATAGCAAGGGTAACGAGGGTCCTTAGTTTCTAATGACAGAAGCATATGCTCTCAACTTTCTAAACTGCATCCAACGGAGCCATTTATCAAGGCCTGAAACTTTTTCATTATTTAAAGCACTGCGACAGCTTTCCACTTGATGCCTTGGAAGTACACAATAATAGAGACTCTATAGTCATTAATTATAATATCAGCTGGTTGATGAAGTTACTGTACTTGCTGCTTGGTGATTTCATTTTTAATTGCAGCAGGTGGTGTGGAAAGAAAGTGATGTACTGACACACACAGTCACCCCAATAGTATTTTCTTTTTTATGTATAGATAAATGCAACTTCTTTTTTTTGAAAATTCCTTCTGTTTTACATACCACTGCATAAGGCAGCTGCAAGCAAAAATGAGCACACAGAACACACTGAAAATTAGATGCTTAAAAATGAACCGATAGAAGACATTGTCTTCACTTTTTTCCCTTTCAAAATATTTAAGATATTGGGGTTTTTTCCCCCATATAAAGATTCACAGTTTCTAAACACAGCTGTCACAAATAACAGTCATAGCTACATATAATGTACAAGCTTTTTTGTTCTAATTTTTAGTCTTACTAATGTATTGGAATAAGTAGCTACTTTTGAACTCTACAAATCTGAAAATAAAGGTGTAGTTAAGCAAAATTAAAATTTACTGTATTAAATTCAACAATGATTCTAAAAATGAGTGTGTGAAATCCTAAATTATGTCTTCTTTTTTTTTTTTTTTCTATTTTGGCATTAGTCTTACATGCTCCATTGCTCTAGTAATTTACTAACCCATATAGCCACATAGTTTTTTTCAATATAAAACCCATAAGCATACTGAAAGCAAAAAATGGATTAAGATAACAATTGTGTGTACTGATTTAGCCTTTTGTTGTCTTCAGATGGCTACTGTATATGCTTTCGAATAGTCTGTATTGTTCTTCTGATACTGTCCACTCTTAAAAGTGTATTTTCCTCCTCTGTAATGTTTTCATTTCATTAATCTCTAATTCAACAGATTAGATAACTATTACAGCAGATTTTGCTGCCATAGGTTTTCCATGAGATTGATAGGTAATAAAAACTGGTGTTTACTAATGGCCACAGACATCAGTCTTCTACATAAATCAAACTCCCTTAAGATTCCCTTATATCCAAGTCATAGATCAATTGTACTCAAGCCTCATTACAACACATACTCTCTGTCCTCTGAAATAAGGCTGTGCTACCTTAGCTCAAAACGACATTAAATGTAATTAATACAACTGTGATGTAAATAGACACAGCTCTAAAATGTCTATCTCCAGGGAGAACAGGTTGTGAAAGCAGCTATGTGCACTGTCATGCATGACACACATGACGAGAGAAAATTTTAGCACTCTTCCTTAGTTAGGGTTTATAGTAGTTACATCTTAAAATTTGAGAAGCTGCAGTACTAGGAGCGGGAAGGCAGCTTTGCCTCAGCAGCATACTCCCACCGCATAGCAGCAGCAGCGGAGCGGTTGGACACTGTCTCCTTCCTAAAGAAAGATGTTGCTGTTTCGCAAATCCTCTCTAACATGATGTTAACTTCTATCGTCAAAAAAAAAAAAGCTACAAACATCATTAGAACTCCAAAAATTAAACGGAAAGGATATTTACTTTAAGTAGTGAATGTAAGGACAAGTCCGAAGTGATGTGAATTGTTTGGCTGTAAATTAGGGAAAAGGCATGTAATTTCTAACAATTTAGTACTTCATTTGCATACAACAACTATGTCATCTGGAAGAGAATGCTGCAGAAAAAGGGAATCAGCTGAGCAAAAAGGAGCGTGTGGAACTGCTGCAAGGTGTCCAAACCAGACAAACAAAAATAAAGCTGTTCTTCCACAGACGTGTTTTCAGTGTTCCCTTGATGACAGCACTGTTCATTTTAGGAAAGAGTTTGTCTAAAAATCCAAGAGACCAGTACCGCCAGCTTTCATAAATATATTGTTTTGATCAGACAGAAAGCAACTTCAGAGTCTGCGCATAGCCCAGCTATGAACAGGACTTCATCAGTATACTCTGGGTCTTGCTTCAGACCCAAAAGAAAGCCACACTGCCTGAACTCTCTGTGATTTGCTGGGCCTTCTCCTCTTAAGAGGTCCCTTCATGTCCCCTGTTGCTACACATAGTAGGTAACAAGGAGTTAGATCTCATAACAAGACAGCTCAAGTGGTTTTGGAGAAAGGAATACGGGCAGTAATATCTCTTTTTCAAATAGTTCTCAGATAAACACTGAATTTGTTAAATACAATATTTTATCTATTGCACTGGTTCCAGAATGGGCTTGTAGGACTGCTGGAAAACAAATCGTATAATCGGGGCTCATAATCAGAGGCACTATATCCACAAAGAAGTCTGGGAATCATTGCTATGAGGTATTTATTACCTGACATACATAAACATTAAATAATTCTCCTTGAAATACTCTAATATTGCTGATCTCGCCTTCTGAGGAAGATGTTCTGCATCCTCCTTCTAATTCACTTTTTACATTACTACTACAGTGGCCTTTCTGTACGTACAAGGCAGGGAACCAGGTTTGGGTTGTTTAATAATATAACTGAAGCATTCAAATACGCAAACAAACCCTTGAGCCATACTCTGCACTCAAGCACGTCAAGATTCATAGCACTGAAAGGGGAACAAAGTTTGGCTTCTTTTGCTCACAAACACTAAGCACAGAAGTAGGTTATCTAATTTCAAGGGATTAAGCTCTCTGTATCCTGGGTGCCCCTTGTTTTCTAGTGCAAGTAGATTCAAATCTACAAAATGCCGAGCAACCACATTTCTCACATTGTAGGACCACCCAATGATATTTCCTCATACAACATAAAAGCAAAAATAATGACAATTAAAAGTGTGCAATTTGGCCACATTCATTCTTTTATCATTTTGCTTCATTGTTCCTTTTTCTCTCCTTGTAGTTTTGGCTTCTGTCTGGTTTTGTGGAATCTTAGCCCCTTACATGCCTGCAGTGCAAACGTGCACTGCAACCCAAACAGCATCAGCCATTTGCGTAATAAACATGAACATTTCAATAGTCTTCACATTAAGTACTCGATCTAATAAGTAGGATCACACATTATGTCAATTTTACCAGCTAATTTGTTACTTTCTTTGTTCTGGCTTACTTGTCTATAAAAGAACTTAAACATTTCTACAAGGGTACCAGAAGTCATACTGCATTAAAGGCTGCACAGTCTCATTTGCTGTTGTACACTGCACAGATGTAAGAATTGTTAGCAAAGAGTTGAGACCCACAATGTCATATGATCCAAATGCAAATCCTCAAGGACATTTATTTCCTCCATTTCAGTGGGTAATTGAGCCTCCAAACCACCCACAAAGATTACACTTGTAAAAAAAAGTTAACCATTTGTGCCATAAAAATATTTATACTGGAAAATAATTTTTGCATATTTGAATATAACAACTGGTAAGTCTAGGAAATGGAACTGTTGTATACTGAATTGCCAAATCCAAAATGTAGTTGCCCACACAAAGTGAGCGAAGTAAATGAAAACTACAAACCAACCCATAAATCAGTAACATTAGCATCAGTCTCAAAATTAATACAGAGGGTGGCCTTTTGATTCATCCAGCATTAAAGAAGACATCCTTTTCAGTGTCTCATTTTTGCACTGGATATAAGATTCCTGATAATGTGTATCGTAGTTGAAAGACAATAAAAATAAATCTAGCCTAGAATAGCTTTGCTGCTCTGTCCTTAGTCATGAATGAAAGCCAGGGGAAACAAGTGTAGCGTTGGTTTTCCTTTTGAAGACAATCTCTTATAAAGCTGAAGCAAGGTTATGCAGTTATAGAAAACATGCAATACACATTTCTCATGAAAAAACTCTGAAGACTTAGCTATCAAATTAAAAGAAGTTGTTGAGTTTTTAAAATACATTAAAAGGTCTTGCAAACAACTTCTGCAGACTGCAAGTCAGAATCTTTTGATCCTCAGTAAGAACCAGAGTGCCTGATCTTTGCACACGCTGCCCTGGCAGAAACACGCAGAATGGGAAGGGCGCAGCTTATAAAATTACCCCCACACCTATTATCTACCATCCTCCTACCACAGTAACAAACAATTGATGTCCGCTATAAACCCATGTCAAAAATTGCTAAAACTAACATTATATTGTACCATAATTACAGAAAAGTGAGGAGTCAACCAAAAATAAGGCTGTATCTCAATCAGTACTGTCAAGAAATTAATGAAAAGAAGGCAGTTAACTCATCTATATTATAGAACATGTTTTTACTGTCAGGAGTCATTTAGCTTGCCATACATACAGCTTCTGAGAAAAGATGGAATGCACTTCATGAAACCAAGGAAAATTCCCTTTCCATTTAAAAATAACACAAACTGCATCTCACAGAACCATGCGCAAAAGATATACTATTGGGAGGGGGAAGCTCAAGGTAGTCCTATTCCTCAAGTGTATTTTTAAACCTCAAAATATTGGGGAAAATACACACTACTCCTCAGAGAAATCTGTGCCAAGGACCCTGTCTCAATTATTCAGCATAGCTTGCCCGATCTGTTCATTTACCTCCATACATTTATAATCTTTATTGTCATTATTAATATGAGTATTAACATAATCCAAAAACATCGAGTCACCAGGGATTGGTGAGAAAAACAGACATTTGAGAACAGAATGAGACCAGAAAGTCTCTAAATTAACATTCCTAACAATGCAAAAGTGTATGCTTTATTTTAGAACCAATACAAGTTGAATATGCTTTCAATTTTTTTCTCTTGTTTCCAAAAATAGCTAGTATACACAAGACAACATCCTGATTAACTGATTAACAAATATAGACAGAGAACTCACATTACCGTACTTCTCTGGAAAATGAAGAGTTTCAGTTTAGTAATGTCTACTTCAAGCTTTTATCAGCACTAATTTCAATGAAAAAAATGCTCGTAAAATTCAGAACAGAGGGAAAACAGACCTTAATTAAGCAAAGTGTTATCTCTTTCTATTATAATGAAAGCAAAGTTACAGTTATATTTCTACCAAGATTTTTCCCTACTTAATGAAGACATTATCCGTGAGTTTTCAAAGTCACTTTACAAAAGAGCATTCAAGAGACATTAAAGTGAGCTTAAACTAAAAAGTCTTTTTGAAGTCAATAAACAATAAAAAGAACAATGAAAAGACAGCCTTTGATCTCTTCTTACTCTAAAGTCTTTAATTTCTGTTTTAATCTACTAGATGCATTAAGTCTTGTTTTCAAATATTTTTCAGCTGCAAAGTACAGTAAGCTTGCCTTGATTTTTTTTTATTCATATATATTCTTACTGTATTAATGTATACTTCTCATTACCAAGGATGGGTGTCATCTGGAAGTTCTCCCACCAAAATAAACAGAAAAAAGTTTTAAAATTATTTTTCATTCTGTTCTCCTTTAAAATTTCTTAAAGAAAAATGTAAAAGGAAAAAGAAAATGGCATCTTCAGCCTTGAAATTTGTGAGAAGATCAAAGACTGTAATGCACATAGATTTTTCAAACAATAAATTATTAACAACATGGGCGAACACATACTGGTCAATAACATGGTCAAAGAATGGTAAGTTAAAGAGCATCTCTCTACAGCCAATTACAGTTAATCTGACCTTATTGTTTGCCAGAAATTCCAAGTTATTAATTAGATTTTTAATATAGCTTTTAAAAATCCTTTTTTTTTTTAGTAAAGCCGCAAATTGTGACAAGCTCTTGACTAGGTTCAGCAGCTCGGCATTCTAACATTTCTTAACTTCTGTTTATCCTTTCCTCAGCAGCATAGGCTCTAGATGTAAACAGGAAAATACAAAATTGTGATGAATGAGAATGTGTGGAAATTCTAAAGGCAGAGGCAGCCATTAGTTCCCATCGCACCACCAATTTCTTCCATATATCTAGTATAATGCCAGCTAGAAGGAGCAAAAACTCTTTCCGTACCTATTCACTCTTGATGTATGTATAAGCCTGCTGAATCTCTTCTGTATACATAAGCATGGCCTTCTGGTATTTGCACACCGTCAGGAAAAGGGGATCATCCACAGGGTAAGACAGAAAGGAGAACTATGTCCCCCCTTTCAGACTCAGATTACTGTAGCAGCCTGCCAAGTCAGTCTTAACATGTGTCAGAGAATTTCAAAATGCGAGGAAAGGGAACATGTCTCTGCAGTAGCACTGTTCTTGCCTCATGCTTGCAAAGACGCCTTTTCGGATGCGAGGGAAAAGCCACATCTGCCAGAGAAGCAATCTTCCCCTTCCTCTGCTATGCACAGTTCACCTAGGAACCTGATAACAAATTAAGCGTGATTATTGCCTTGGTTTCTGTTATTTCACAGATCAGCCTTTAACTTAAACACCATAGTGTTTGTAGGATTAAAGGTGACTCTTGGGCCTTTACTGACCTAGATTAAAATGCCACTGCTTTTTGGTATCTAACCGTCCATTCTGACTTCAAAATATTTCTTTCACAATTCTCCCAAATGAAACCATTCCCCACCCTCCATTTGTTGATGAAGTTGCCAATTTTTGCTGATTATTTTTGTAAGAGAACAAGTCTAGAAGTATTTATTTCACAGAGACCACTGAATATCTGATAAATATGAGATCTCGAGTGGGATATGAATGGGAACACCAAACCATTGGGCTCTGAATTTTGCCAATATAAGAATTTCATCATTTTTCATCCAATATTTTTAATTTTTATTTAAATAAAACTAAATTATATGAGATAGATCTTCTCTAAGAAAGAAAATAACCACGTAGAAATTTAAGCAATGTCTTTTTCTTACGTATAAGTTAAGCAAAAAGACCAAAATTTTCACTTTGCTCACGGCAGATGTACTTAAAAAGAATCAGACTGAGAGCACTTTACTACGTTCAGACTAGCCTTTTATTGATTTGGATGTGCTATGAACCACATTATCTAATCTACAATAAGCCATTTACCAAGTGCAATGATCTATGGGCTAAAAGGCTTAGATTTTTAGTTCCATTGTAGACTTTTTGATGAAATGGTAGATCAGCAGAGAATAATACTATAATAAGATTGTGAGGGACACAAGTGTCAATATTAGGAAATTACAAAGTTTGGCTTACTGTTTTAAATTCTCTTGCTGTTCATTCAAAAGCCCAATATCTCTTTTTCTAGACTAATTGCATCTGCATATTTAACAGAGGTCCCAGATGGCATCCCATAGGGTGTCAGTTCACAGGAGTTCAAGGGCTCATGCAACTGAAAATATTTTTATTTTGCAAAAACAAAACCATCCATCTGAGCAGATGACAACTATTTGGTGATTCGTGTGCTATTATTATATGAGGATACAAGTTATCACGATACTGTCTTCTTGCTATTGCTGTTTGACATAATCCACACAGGAGATTTTAGCAGTTTCCCTTAAACCAGATTTGATCCATTTTGAACCTGTATGCACACAGCCTGGAACATGAGGCTGAGATCCCAGTTAGGCTTGTGCCTTACACATAAATAAATTTGGACTAATACTCCACAATCTCGTCTCTGATTGCCCCCCCGCCCCCCTAATTGTCAGCTTTGACCACTTTTGCACATGGGAATTCTCCAGCTGCCACCAGGAAATGCCATAGAAAAATCTCAAGACGAGCCATTTATCTACTGTTCTATGTTAACGTAGGAAAGACCCACCCACGAGATCTGCTTTCTTATTTTTCAGTATCACTTTTTGATTGAAATAGGTAACACCGAACTTCTTGGCAATGTATACCACAACTTCCTTCTCAAATTATCAGGCAACTCATGCAAGGATAACTTCTTCCTGAAAATGGTTGCTTTTCGCTAACTGGGACTCAGAGGTGTGTGAAAGATGTAATAGTGCAGATCAGATTCGCAACACCATAGGCATCATCAAAATAACATCTCATGTTAGCAAAGACAAACAGAACAAAAATTCAGTGACCTTCAGTAGCCGGAAATAAAATCCACTATTTGGTGTTAATTAAGTGAAAAACAAGGCATATTTATGAGATTATTTTATCTATAGTTCTATGGCAAATTTTACTGCATCGCTTCTGAGTAAGACTGACAGGTTACATGCCGAAGTAAATGTACTGAAGACATTAATGTCACTTCAAAGCAAGTCAAGTTTTGATGTTCTTATGTTTTTGTTGTACTGCAACGATGAGGATGCATCGCCTCACTTTTTGAATATGGAAAAACGAAGTGTAACTAGTTCAGGCTACCATGTAACTTTACAACAACTGACACTAACTATAATATACGCCAGTTTGTATTAAGATGTTATTGCACCTTTCCAGTTCTAATCGCCAATTATGACTCTATTAGTCCTACTTGGCAGTTCATCTGCTCCTGCATCAGCTAAGGGGGACTTGGAGACGGACCTCTGATCTTCATGTTTCCGCTTCAGTGAGTGCTCAGCACAGCGGCTGTCATCTTGAGACATTGAGGAGGTAAGGCATTGCCTTTTCTAAGATAACTACACCTGACCTTACAACAATTTACTAAGGAAATACCTGCCTAATGGCAGTGTGAGAGCAGTTCCTTTACACTCACAACGGCACTGCAAATTAGAGACAACAGGATAAATCTATGACCAGCTCACTAGACACTTCATTAAATCACTGTTCCCTTGCCTTGTAGAGCACTAATAGAATCACAGCCCTCGTTAGCTACTGAATAAAAGATCAATCACATTCTTTGAGAGCTCTTGCTACCAGCTTCCAGAGGAAACAAGGAAAAAAAAAAGACATATTTAGGATCATCAGTAAGATTCTGAATGGCCTCACTGCAAGTTGGTTAAATTACCTTTTCCACAACTGACTCCGGCTGTAATACTCTGAGGAACTTGTTAAGTCTGCTTTCAAAAGCTGCTATCTAATATATGACTACCAGGCCCTGGTCAAAAGTTCATAATGTGCATATGTAAAAAGGTACTAAATTGCCTGAGGGCTAAAACCAGAGGAGTTTAATTGCAGCAAAATGCTGAAAATGGTCTGTTGAGGGTCTTTCTATTGGGATACTGCTGGCACTAGCTGATTGAAGTACAGCACATAAAAGCCTTACAACAATATTTCCTTAAATGCAGCTGAAACCGCTAGCACTTGCTAGTACATATATGGTGTGCCAAGAGGAAAAAAAAAAAAAAAAAGAACCTTTTAGAAAACAAACAAAGATTTAAGGATTGATACAATTCATAATTGAAAAGTGTGTGGATGAAAGGAAGAATTAAACAACAGTGAATACCTGTCAGTATAAGTCATGTTGTAGGCTCCACATGTTGTTATGCTGGGAAATACAGCAGAAAGTACATATGTAAACATATTTATTTGGCACCCATTAAGATCTGCTGCAACGAAAACTGGAAAACAGCTTCCATCAATCTATTTATGACCATACTTGGAAATTTTGGAAACAGGTACCTTTGAGATTGAAGATTCCTATACTTAGCTTGAAATCCAAGGTTTGGTTTGTGGTAATTTCAGAATCATTCCTTTAGTTATTCACATGATAAAGAAAAAAAAAAAAGACAGGAAGGAAAAAAGAAAACATTTTTCTCTGAAACCATTCAAAATATATATTTTGTATCAAAAAAGAAAATTTCAACAATATAAATGTTTAGGAAAAATGATCATAATCTGAAAATTAGGAAGACATAGCGAATTATTCACTTAATTTTATTACTCTTAAAAAAAAAGTATTTTTTTAATCTAAATAAAAACTGTGAACATTTTTCCTTCTGTGTGCGCATATATGAATGTGTTGCTTGAGAATTTGGATTTGGACCATAAACAGTCACCTGAGAACAATAACAAGCAATTATCTCCAAATTTTGCTCTTTTCGTTGAACTCTCTGCAATGTACTCCTCAATATATATATTTTTAATTATCTTGCCCAAAACATATATTTACAAATATTTAAAATGGCTATGGTGAAACATTTGTCTGAACTTTTTTTAAATTTTATTTTTACCTTTTGAAAACTACATTCACATGGACTAGTATGTCTCTTATTATCCAATGTACTATATATACTAATTCAAAATTTTAAGTTAAACCTCATTGCTTCTCTGCCACTTTTTCTTTAGCTCAAGCAGGGCTTGATGTGGAAGTTAAGGCACGTACTGCGCAAGAAATTACATTAGGTCAGGGTAACCGTCTCTTCATAGAGACTGTAGTAGGAATTTGCCATATCCAATTATTTTTTTTCCCAGCCATGTGTCTGTTGGAGGCTACGCTACAAACTGCAATATGAATAAATCCAAGTCAAAGCCTTCCTGAAAGGAGGAGAAGACTCGTCTCTGAGGCTGAGGTCTGAGAAGGTACAGAAAAAAAATACAAATGCAAGTGATAGGGGGAAAGTCATCAACGTTTAGTACCATCTGTAAGATTCTGAATGGTAAGTGTTCACCTATGTATGGATGATCTTTCTACTACTTTCTAGATTGACAAGGCAAAAATGTTATCTACAGCATGCACTTTGTTCATCTACAGCACGTGTTGTCTTTGGGCATGTCATGGCTGAGAAAATTATCTACAGCTTTGAATAAATGTTTTAGTTTAAATCAGTATAAAAGGTTTTAAAATACTTCTAATATCCTGAAAGACAACAAAAAAAAAAAGGGCTAGGCAACTTTTTATTTGTACTTGAATGAATATAAAATAATAGATAAAATAGCCTTTAGTCAATCATTAGCTGGCAAAGTGGGAAGCGAGCACACTATTGACAGGACTGGCTTTGCCATTTTCAGTTGGTATCTGTTAACACACAGCAAAGAAACAGTCTTCGACAGAAATCATAGACAAGGTAACAGGAACATGGTTAAAAGCATAAGAATCAGCAAAGAGTTCATATCAGTTCAAGAGACCTCTACTTTCAACCTTGGAAAGCACACACATATTCAGCAGTAGCTCTACAGACTGTCTCCATGGGACACCATATCACATGGTCTTCAGCTATGACAGTTAGTATCATTATCAATCAAGTCTCATTTAACAACATAAAAAATACCCAGGCCACTAGAAAGTCTCAACAGTAAATTCATCTTAGTGGGTAACGAAGAAAATCGGTAATTCATTTACCTTACCTCATCAGATCAATTCAGAAAAGTTTGAGAAAGCATGTTTGTAAAACTGACAGCATTTACCATAACAAATAAACATTGTGAAAATGATAAACCAACAATGTCTGACAACAAAGAATATGAAACAAGCTTTCATTTGTTTACTCTTGACATTCAGTGCTGCCACTTCTTCAAATTGGTTTAAAATACATGCTTGGGAAAAATTCACAAAAATCTCCCAAAACAGAGCGGGACAACAGATTATAAATATTTCAGTTGACATAATGTTTAAAGCAAATAGGCTGACTTCATTCCAGGTCTCTAAGTCTCTATTTCAGGCCTGGACAACCCTTTATTTCCAGCCTCTGAGCATTACAATATAATTAATTAATGGATGTATCTGCCAGCAGAAGGGAACAGGGAACGGAAGCAGAAGAGCTAAAGTTTTTTTTCTGATTATGACAGTGAACAGGAATGACCACATAATTTGGCTCAGCCACATTTCATTACCAATTAAAAACATTATTTTAGGGGAAAAGATTCGCAATTAGATCGTATTTACAGGAATCTTTGCTGTGGACAGTGACAAAGTTTTCTGATGAGCCTCTGTCCCTTTTTAACTGCAGAAAAAGCATCGAGCTGTGTTTTCAGTTTTGCAGGCCTTGAGTACGCATGCACGGTATTTGATTTTTCAACCAAGCAATGGTTTGGATTGTGTTCTGACAAGCATAATTGGCCTTAGCTGAAGGCCATTTAAAATGCCACGTTACTGTATATTGAATAAGAATACATGTAATGATAATGATGATAAATTTCACCTTGCCATCAAAAATAACATCAGATATTGTTTTGATAAAAGACATTTTATATGAAAACATTTCCTTTAGAAACATAAAGCCAAAAGGAGACAAAAATTATGATATCACAAGTGGAACTGCCAGCTTTGTTGATATTTTCTGCTATAATTCCTTTAAAAGTTACATACGTTTCTCATCAAAGGCATGGAAGAACTCAACGTATAATATTTTCTCACAAACACAAAGTCAGTGCTCTTGGTGCAAAAGCTGAGAAAGAAGCTCACTTTATACATTACTACTTCAGCAAATGCAATCAGTGCAGCTCTAACAGCATTCAGCTCAGGGTAATACCTTGTTTCCTGGCAGAACTAAATAACTCATTTCCAGTTTACTCATAATATCTTGACAAAAAAAAAGATAATAAATAAATGCGTTTCCCAGAAACTCTTAATTTTACTGTCATTAAGTATACAGAAAATAACAATAAGTTTTTACATTGATGCCACTAGATTACCAGCAGAAAGGTAACGCGTGTGTGCCCAGTCCACAGGAGGAAATATGGAAGGACTTTTCCAATGCTCGACCACTCCAAGCCCTTGCCTGTGCACTCAAAACACACTGATATTCAGGGCCTTTGCCTAGGGGAACTCCAGTGGAGAAATTATTTTCCTACACAGGCACAACACTGCGCTGCAGTGGAAAGCAGTCTGTTCAATACTGAGGCAGGGAGCACCAGGACACTCAGTATCCCTTTGCAGATCGTGCCTCTGCTCCTTAATTAACATTGTCAGATCAACAGCATTTGGGATGGGATGAACATGAGTAGACGATCAGATTCTAAATGACACTGTTACAAAGTCATTATCACAAAAAATTGCCATGATGGTTGTTTTATTTGAAGTGCTAAATTAGTTTTCTTGTACTGGTAGTATTCATCATAATGTAAGTTTGACATTTCAGGACAACATTTTAATAGTAATGCTGTTCTATGGAAAGAGTGTTTCCAGTTTTCTAGCAAAATTAAAAAACTCTAATCACATTCATTAATAGATTACAGTGACAGACAATGTAACCCTAAGAAAAATACCTACATTCAAGAGTGGTGGATGTAAGTGAAAACTGTAAGCCTAGTATTTTCAGGTATTCTTACGCTCTACCTTGTAAACTTGAAATGTTCTGCTACATTTTTTGCATAATGGTGGGTACAGCATTCTAACAGAAATCAGTAACAACGTGCCAGGCCAGCAGAAGGATTTTCAAATCTATTCCTTTCATATAAAGTTTGGTACTCAACACTTGAATAAATACTTTCATAACCAGTTAGACGTCTTACCAGCCATTTGTATATGCAGTCATCTATTAGAAACAAAAAAAAAAAAAACTAGCAATGGTGTGATCCAGCATTAAAAATAAGCTCACAGTAAGTTTCAATTCCTAGGCCTGCTTAACCTTCTGAATTAATAGCGACATCCATCTTAAATGCATTAAAGTTGAAAGTACCACCCACAGAAGCAGCACATGTATGAGAACTCCATTTTTGGAAATGTCAGACACTACTGCTATAAGAGATGGAAATCCACAGCACGAGCAAATCAATCCTGCATATTCAGGACAAGTAGATCTTGTTTTTCAAGACAAATAATTATGTCTGTATCTCAAAAATGACTTTACTTTTATATAAGATGCATCATTCAACATTGCTATCTTTACCTCATTTCAATGTGATGCTTTTGCAATTAATAAAATTCCTCTAATACCTTATACAGGGTTTTTTGGCATGCATAGAAGATTGTGTATATCTATAGTGATATTTCATAACTGCAAAAACATGTTGTCACTAAAATAATGGATGAAACATAACTACAAATTTTATATTTACTGTCATCATCCTTGCTAAAAAAGGATTGATTTTACTCCTCTAACAACTTCCTAGAAACAGTAAAATGAAAAAATTGGAAAATTCAAATGACTCAAGTATTGTAAGTCACAAAGGGAGCTTTAAAAGCTAAGTAAATTCAGAAATTCTCTGATTACAAATCCTTAAAGATTATTGCAAAACTAGTAAGTACTGCATCATTTGCTGTGCATTTTTACATTGAAGTAAGCATGATAAAAGCAGTATTATCTTCGCTTTCTCTTTTCACAACACGTACAGTCTTACCTAGAAAAATGGCACAGGAACAGTAAAAAAAAAATAGGACTGCAGTAGAAAGAAGTACAGGACTTGAATAGTATCTAACTCTAGCTTTTTCAATACCTTTTTCAATACATCTCAAAGAGTGATATACAATGGAAGCCACTGAACTACAAAATCCAGTGGAAAAACTAAACACACTCCCTAAGACAGTCTCATCAACCGCAGACCTATTTCCCTCCACATAGGAATCAAGCCAATGCTCCAAGCTGGCCAAGAAGCCTTGCCTTTAGAAAAAACAAAATTGCCACACTCATATCCATAACACCAAAAAAAAAACCCCAAACCCAGCAAACTCAATCCAGTAAGTTTCCTCACATTTTCCTCAGCAGAAAAAAAAAAGAAAAAAAAGAAAAAAAAGATACCTATATATACAGTAAACTTAGGAATAAAGAACTGACAAGAACTAGAAACACTATTAGCATCACAGTGGGATACCTCCCAAAAGCCTAGAGATACGAATTTTCTATACACACACGTACATTTTCAATAACTTTCCTGGAAGGACGTTTTTAGGAATGTTAACTCAGTTATGCAGTTATCACGTCCAAGGAATGCCAACATAATGATGAATGACATCACACACAAAAAACAAACAGATAAATCACTTTTGTTTTCAGGCAATGAGACTCTTACTAGGTTCACCTATCCAGGAATATTAAATATATTCAAAACTCAAGTATACTTTTCATTTATATATAGATAGATAGGTACATACACACACACATGTGTAAAAATAGTGAGAATACTGAAAAACATTATGTAGTACTCTGCATTGGATATACTGTATTATTTTTGGACCTTGCAAATATACTTTTCTAATGACTTTGCTCTACAAGAAGGGACTTTCTAGCTCAGATTACTTGGACACTCTTACTGTTTACTCTTCCATCTTTTTTGTAAAGTCAGAAGAGATTTCCCTGAGAACTTCAAATAAATAAGATATCCAGCTGCACAAACACTATACATTCTGTTAGATTACTTTGGCTTCCTAAGGAGTATTTGACTTTCTGTGAATGTAAATGATTAAAGAGAATCCATCATATGAAACTGATTGGTGAACTGTTTAAAGTGGTATGGCACCTCTTCAAAGATGACAGAGAGAGAAATGAAAAGACCATGTTATGATAAAGCATCTCAATATCCAAGGAGTTCTAGGGAAATGTTAATGTAACTAAGCACGGCATCCCTCAATTAAAAAAATAGTATTTAAATGATAGTTCCATAAAATAGGATCTACACTGCACTCTTTTTTAAACAATTTGGTATTTCATCTGTTCTAAATACAGCCAATAAAAGCTTGAGGTTTCCTGAACATCTGTCCATTCGTAAATAGCAACTTCAAAAAAATGTAAGGAAAGATAAACCATGTTCTAGACTCCAGAAAAATTTATATTTCTCTGTGAGTTATGCTTGCAAAATGACACAGACTAACAATGTTCAATTATGTAATTTCATTATTTTTACCATTTACTGTTTTAAATTTGGGCATAGGATAACTTTGAGGGGTTAAAGAAACAAAAACTAAACTTTGTCCAAAAATCTTACTTTTGCTGAACTTCACATGTGTGGATCAGCAGCTCTATTTCCTAAAGAGCAACCTAGAAGGCTTAGTATCCATAGGTATGTGCGTACACATAAAAGACAAGGAAGAAAGAACTATGAAGAAATAAAAGATGCACTGTTGCCTACTTGCCACATCAAGTGACATGGACAAGAAGGCCTCAGTTCAACGTTTAATGATACAGGAGGAGTTTTAATTTTCTTTTTCCTCATTTAAGGAATAAACAGCAGATTTACATTTTAAAAAATCATAGACAAAAATGATTCAGTTCTTGGACTCTAAAGTGAGTAAGAAACTTGATTTAAGAGAAGAAAATTGAGTGAGTAAAAAGCACACTAATGAAGCACAATTACTTCTTACAGCCATTCTTTCATAACCCACTCACCCCTCCATCATTAAGGTCTTCTCACAGCTTCTTAAATTTGGCACATGGCAAGAGTTTGTAGTGAAACTCAGATTTGCCAGTTTACATCTTAACCCAAATAGGATTTGTTTTTCACATTTCATGTCACTCATACCACCACAATTCCAATAGTTGAAAATATCTGCTTCAGTTGCAGTGCCTTGTACAATTTGTATTTGGCTGCGCTTAATTTACCTGCTAGCTGTACAGCATAGTAGCTTTAAGTCTGCCCAAAAAGTTAAAAATTACTAACTAGAAAGAGGCTTTAGGGACTACTTTTTTTATAAAAAGTTCTTGAAAACTCATTGCTAGCTAAGAACTCAGGTCTTATTGCTGTGAATATTTGAGACTGTCTTTCTAGAATGCAAGCAACAGATCACTGGATCACTACAAATTGAACTACAGCGCATTGACTCTGCTTTTGATTATAGTTATCTCACTCACAAAAACGTTTTATCTCTATTACTCTCTTGTTATTAAAGAAAATAAAGAATCCCGTGATTTATGTGCTAGCTGGTAACTAAGGAGGTCTGCATCCTATTGTGTTATTTACAACAAACTGTCGAAGTGACCTTGCCCAGGCACACAAATGAGAAACCGTGGGGTCAGAGGCAGGGTTGAGTCGCCTCAGCTGCAGGAACTGTGACCGGAGGGTTCTGGGGTGCAGCGAGGGGCACCCAGAGGGCTCTGGGGTGCAGTGAGGGGCACCCACAGCACTTTGCAACAACACAAAAGGCCATGGAGGACTTTGGGGCACACTTGCATTTATTTGGTCTTCAGCAACACACGGTAATTTCAGCCAACAATCTTCACCGCTAACTAGGCTACAAAGTCAACAGAGATTAAACTCTTATTAGGCAAAAAGTGTAGAATTATTTCTATGAAAATCCCTTTCGTTTACCAGTCCTTCTTAAAATTATAAATATTATTAACATATTTGCATAATCTGGAGACTGTTTAAGAGTGGGCAGAGGAAGGCCAGTAGCAAAGGTCAGAATTACTACCTTAGTTCGGAGACACATTAAGAAGACCTAGGCTGCAAAATATCATAAAACTGTTTTAGGCCACGGCTGCCATTTTCCTATGTTAAAAGCTATGTTTGCATTAGCACCAAATAAATGCATGAAAAAAAAAGGAGAGGCAATCTGTTTCAGTTTTTAAAAAGATCTTCAAGACATTTAAGTTCACTTAGCCTGTTTACACAGGAAATCACTAAATTTTAACCTAGATTATTCCCAGCAAAAGTTAGCATTGTTAGCTAAAGATAGAAAATTAATACAAACATGCATATTTACTTTTGGTTCATACAATTCAAGTATGTAATACATTCAGAAAAGTTCCTCACTGTGTGTTTTCCCTTTCCCAATCTATTATTTTTAACAAAGCCATATGATAAATGCTTTGCTGTTTTCTTAGCAAAGCTTGTCAAAAAAGATTAGATTTAAACTACATAGGCAAAATTTTTTTTGTGTGTGGCCACAAAACCCGAAGTGTTGCAAGCCTGTCTATAACCAGAGTTTTAACAGTATATCTATGTGGCAAAGTAGCATACGCTCACTTTTGAGAGGGAAGAACATATTTCTAATCAGTCAGGAGAAGGAAGGGAGGTCAAGAGGTTGTACATATAAATCCAGAATATGATCTAGTGCTGCTATTAGCTATTTTCTTCCCTGACAAAACAAAATAAAACAGGAAAATAATTTTTCACAGAACACTGAAAATACAGGCACCCATAAGAAGAATCCTTTTTTTTCCCCACAAACTTTAAATTTTCATCCTACTTCAGCATCTTTTTGTAATACTTGTCACTGAACAAAATAATATCTGTACAGCAATATGCAAAATAAATGTAAACACAGAAATCCAAAAACTCTCAGAACCTCAGAATTTCAAGCATTTTGAAAGTACTGAATTTCACTACCTAAGCACCTTAAAAATATCGTTTTTTACAGTCTCCTCAAACCCACAGTTCTAAATTTTAGTCATCTTTGCCCATGGAAAATAGATATCTTACTTGTTTTCAGTTACTGCAGTAGATAATCAATTTTTGTAGCAAATAAAACAAATGATGATGTTTCAGGATGAGAAAGATCTCAAGAACACTACCACAAAGATGAGGTAAATTTCTAACAGTGAGTATAGTAATGACAAAAAAAAAAAAATTAAAGGGACAAAAAAGGCCAAATTATCCTGTTCAGCTGTTTCTGTCATACTGCAACATCTTGCATGTCACCCAAGCACCTCAACACTTGTAATACAACAGAAATTCCTTCCTTATGGTTTCTGAAATATATTGTGAGCAGATCAATGCTGCGTAACACCTTGGAGACACCGTGGCACTTCAGCTGCAGTTTAGCTCTGCAAGTGACGGTGAGTAAAAGAGAAGGAATAAGAATAAGGGAAAAAAGGAACTTGAAATCTTCACTGGAGGACTGCAGAAGAGCACAGGAAAACTACAGTGAGGGAAAGTCTGGGACTTTGCTGAAGGAATAACTTCTGGATGCATCACACCAGAGTGCAAAAATAAAGAATTTACTTTCAAAACCTTTGGTTAAGTACTCATGATTTTATTTGTAATGCAGATTACAGCCACAAATCCAATACCTCACCATTATTCGATAAGGAGGTCTGTTTCTAGACAGTGTAACAATCTGAATCAAGAAACGAAAATAACTGAATGCAAGACCGACTTTCTGCGACTTTCAGAAAGAGATAATATGTTCTATGCTGTAAACTACCTATGTGACTAATCTTTTTCACATTTCAGGCAGGAGATGATAAGATATCAGACAGGGCTGGATGCGAGGTTGCACAGAAGATTAGCATTTGTGGGCAACTCAGACCTGTATGCAGACATTCCACAAGCAGTATACATATAGCTTTCTAATCCAGGAAGGCTTTTTCAGGCTTTTTTGAAAAATATGCTTTTTAATTTCAAAAATTTAATTCAATTACACGTAATATAAAACATTATGGACCAAATGTTTCCTTGCCTTGCAGCCCACATACTTGGCAGGGTATTCTGAAATTATGCAAGAATCTAGAGGGAGAGGAAGAAAGTCCTTACTTCCTCCACAAACTGTAGGACATAATAGAGCTGCTCTACAAACAGCTATGGGGGTGTGTTGGACACAGCAAATTCCATGGCCACCGTCCCCCGCTTCAAGCACCACTCCACAAGCTGAGACCCTGAGCTGTTCTGTTTGGTACATGGATAGGTTTTCATAAAGACTTTCCATTCCTGTGGTGTAGGTTATGTGGGACAGATTTAATTTGCCCTCATATTTCACGCTACATTTATTTTAGCAGGAAGCCAAAATATGTATCAGTTTAATGTAAGTTTGATAATAAAGTAGCTTATATTACATTTTATCACTAGATAGGACACAGAAATTTTAAGTGCATAGAAGAATTTTTGCACCATCCTTCCAAAATGATTAACAACTACTTTGGAGGCATTTCTTTACCATCCTATTACAACCAATCAAAATATTCTTCCACATATGCCTTTTTTCCTTTTACACAATTCAGTCAACTTTAAATAACAGTATTCTCCAAGGAAGCATATGCTATCAGGGTTCAATAAAATAACTGTCCTTCCATGTTACTGAAGCTACAGTCCACAAACCTGTGTGTTAAAAAAGATGCTTAGCATTGCTTTAACACACTTTAGACATTAATCCATAAAACAGGAGCCTTGCACATGTGATTTACACACTCTCTACAGCAACTGCTAATATCCAGCAGATAGTTAGTCCCCTTTCACTCTCCCTTCCTCTTTCACTTCCTGCCCAAAACTCAATTTGAGAAAAGAAACTGTCATTTTGATAAAATCTAAACTGTGAGGCTCTTTTCAAAAAGAACTGCCTGTTGCTTTTCAAGAAACCCCACTGCATTTTCAGGAATGTCTTAGGGAGGAAATACAAGCCAAATCCTACTCTGAAACACACGCATACCCACCCTGCCCATGACTGCTCTTGGAGCTGAACATGCACAGCTGAGGGCAGAATTTGGCCTGAACTGTGAGTTCAGTCATGGAAGCCAACATCAACTCAACACAGCCCACATAGACCTTTGGACAGTAAAAAATGTTTACTTAAGGAGGGAATACTATCCCCAGCTCTAAGGGTGATTTCAGCTTCTTTAGCAAAGAACAGGGGAGAAGGAGAAGTGATGATGAGAGTGCAGGGCCTCTTTTGGGCTTCTATCAAAAGCAAACAGACATGATCATTAGGCAGAAGCAAGTCACTCCTATAGATGCAGGGTCATTTCTTGCCAGAATAGCATTTCTGAGTTGATGTTAGGTGTGAGTGCAAATCATCACATGAAATTTAAATTTAGACACTCCCAACATATGGCAAAAGTAAAACCAGGGAGGTAGTTACAGGCACAGGAGTTTCCGTCTGTCCGTATGAGCACTGCAATACCTGCCAACTACCTAAACCACTCCTGGGATAATGTCAGAAGGACAGGGATTCATTGGCTTATGTAAAACTAAGACATGCAGAACACTTCGGGACTCTTAAAAATATTCCTTATAAATCTCAGTAGTAAATACTTTAAATACAAAATCAAATTCTGAAAACCTCCTATCTTTGGGAGAGGAGGAAAAACTCAAAGAGCAGTTCAAGTATTAGTCCCTATACAGTGAAAAATAAAGGGCAGAATGGTCTTACTGCAGCTAACTGGCTGTTTAAAGGTGACAGGTTGAGCTCTTCTAGTTGTAATTTATATCTCAGCAACAGACCCAATGTTTTATTCACAGCCATTAAAAGGGGTAACACATCTGCTAAAACTCTAGCACAATGGTTGGCTTTGCACTGCAACAGGAAATGTAACTCAATAGTCTCAGAACTTCTACAAACCCTAGCCATTTCTTGATGTAAAAGGATTTGAAAATTCAGTTCACCGAAACATCTGTTAAGCTCTTGCTACTCTAACACATGATATTCTTTCTCATCTGTTACCTGCCAACAAAAATATTTGGTTCTATGTAAGACTATCACAAGTGTGTGATAATGGCACTCTGCTTCTAATTTTATATGCCATTGTACAGTCACAAAATCACCTGGGGGTGACACTAGATAACATACTCAATATAAGGCTGAAACTTACAATAAATTTATTAATTTTCATCTTGTGTATAAATAGTAACAAATCAGATGGGTTCTCTTTCTTTCTTTTTCCTTTATCTTTTTGAAAGTTTGCTCAGGAAAAATTTGACTAAGTTATTTCTTTTGCTTTAAATTAATGCTAGTCAGTTTCCAGTGCTCTACTTAAGAAAAGTACTTCCTGTATATCTATAACCACCAATGATTTAAATATTGTATTATGTTTCAAAAGCTGACCAGACAGCTCTCTGTGATTCAACAGAAGAGTTCACTATAACCAGCACAAATATGCCATCATATAATAAGTTGGGAAAATGTGAAGTTGCATTTCTTCTTGCAGTAAGGTATGATCATTTACAGAAGCAACTAAAATTATGCCTCTAAAAGCCTCACACTTGAAAGACAGACAAACTCTACCTAACTATGTTTGTTCTTTTAGGAAAACCAGATTCTAAGTGATCTGCAATCCTTTTCTTTAAGCAGAAACTTAAAATAGCCTGACTTCATAAAGTGTCCTAATTACTGAAATTAAGTCACAGCAAATAACAGCAAACAGGTAAATAAGAGTGTGACACTAGTCTACTGATTCTCAGTGCTTCAAAAAATAAGCAAAATCTGAACAGCTACCAGCAGTGTCTCCTAAGGTGAATTCTGTCGTGCTGAATATCCCAAGTGCCATACGCCAGAGGCTGCATGACCTCTCCTCAAAATTATGATTCACAGTATGCAATAACATACATTTCTGAATAAACTATAGCATCCTCATCAGCCAAAGCAGAGCTCTTCAACATTCAAGATCTGAACAACTACATTAAAAATATGTATTTCAGACACACAATGAATATTTCTTCATTGTTGGAAACAACAACAAAAAAATAACTACTAAACTGGAACGTAACTGGAACTGTTATGATTTCTAGTAAGTACCACAGAAAAAGATGCCAACTAAGTCACAGGCATGAAGCCTCATTTCTCAGAAACAACTTGCAGCCAGAACAGAACATAAGGACTATATTGTTCTGGAAAAAAAATAGTAGGGAAACAAATGTATTTTCTAATTTTATTCTGCATCTACCTTTGAAGTTTCCAAAAGAGCTGAAACTATGAGTATTATTCTGAGTTACCCACCACTCTCAGAACATCTAGTAAGTCTGTCTTTGTGAAATACAAATTAAAGGTGTAATTATTTTTTATTAGCAGCTTTTACTACAATAATACAAAAAGGTCCCAGTTAGAGTCAGGTATGTGCAGCTGCAATGTGTGTGTCTGCATATATGTGCATGTATCCATACAGACTGCAGGAGCTTCTACAATTCAAAATGTATCAAAAAGCTTCAAACTGACTCCAGAAGGTTAGGGTTAGGAAAAAAAGAAATACAACTGGGTTAGGCTATCCACATACCACAATGCTGCAGCAATTAAAGCTACTGCCTCAAGAGCAGAACTGGAGCAGGCAGATCTGCATGGCACCTTGCCTGAACTGATAAACCTTCCCTCTCTCCCCACAACCTTGACAGGATCTCTGTATTTCAGTTATGGACCCAGCTCAGTTGTAACTACTTCAAATGTTGCTGCGTCATGCTGCATTGTGCAATGCAGACATCCTTCAAAACACAGGAACCTACAGTTCACAACCTTGGGACTGCAGCTGTAAGCTCTAAGATACATGCCCAGTATTCTGACCAAAGCATTCATCTAAACTCTGGAGTGAGCTCCCACCAAAATCGTGAGAGGAATCCACAAAAATATCCTCAACAAAGTCTATTCCAGGTTGGTGACAGCACAATCCCTAAAAAAAGGAGAAGATAATTTGTTCCCCATAAATCTTAAAATTAAATCATAAAACCAAGAAGAACTCTTACACCGATGTTGAGAATTTCAGCTTCGCTTGTTTGCATACACAGGAAGGGGCACTTTTCTGGTTTTACTGGGAATCAAAACATTGGTAAGGTTCAGGGCAGGGGAACATAACAATTCATATCAGAGTATGAGTTATGAAACTGATGCTTACCATCAACACATGTCCTCCATCATAACATTCAACTAACCTCAGTGCAATACATAAAGGCACAGAGGGGCTTATTGAAGCGATCTGGCTTGGACTAGAGTGCACTATTATTCACTGCTGATATTTTTTTGTACTATATTTTGTATTCTCTTTTATGTATCAAGCATAAATAAATAGATACTATTAAAAAATCTATCCATTGTTACAAAGAATTTAAAATTAACTTCAGTGTTTTATTTTGGTCCGTAGAGGGTGAGATTTTCTGAGGAACAAACACAGAAGGTTCCTTTGTGAAAATATGTCAGAGCAAATAAAGTTAACAATTCATAAAAGTTTCACAGACTGGATCCTTTTCATGGGACATTGATAACATTCACTTACCCATTCTCAGGAGAACTTCAAGAATTTGTTTTATAAACTATCCCTAACAGCAGAGACGTGGTTTTAAAGGTCTTGGTCAAAAAACATGCTGTTGAAAGATATTATTACTTGTCTCAAGGTGCCAGAATGCTCACTTACCAATCTCACGGACATAAGTAGGTTTTGCACACGTACAGACTGCAAACTGCAGGCAGAGGTCAGATGTGTGAAGACTCTCCTGACATGTTGTCAGTGCACCACACTGGAGTATTGGTATTTTTGATCAACAGGTCTTACTGAAGAATCAGTATTGTTCAAGAAGCTGTTCATTTTTGGATATGTAAGCAGGGTTTTAAACACTATAAGATGTGTTTTCCACTTACATTAATCCAGTATAAATTAAGATTATTTTCATTATCTCAGTGATAATGAAATGTACAAGCAAACTTTTTTTGCAGCTATACTTTCAAGTTCCACCAGTGATTTGCTCAGCTACTATAGTTTATGCACTAGATTAAGCTACTTAAGAATGCATCCCTCTGCCTCAGCAATTATTCTCTGCTCTTTTTCAAATAAAACCAATTAATTTGGTCTGTATCACTAGCTCAGGGAGACAGTAAGTTATGTCACACCACAACTACTATTGTCAGTGAAGTTTTCTGTAAAAGGGGCCTAGTTTGGGCTTGAACAAATTGCATGGCTAGATAAGTTCTGCAGGGGTATGGATCTTTTCATTTCCCTCATTCTTAGCCACAAACATGCAAGGGAGATCCCCTCTCCCTGCTCCCCTTTTGGGAATACCCTTCTTTGTCAGTGAAAAAAAGGATGAGAAACAGTAAATAAGGTTAAAGGAATCCAGTTCTCTGAAGTAAAAGTCATCCTCTACTTAAAAAAAGACTTCGGATACCATATAAATAACCTGGGTCAGAGGTTCAAGGGATAAGTGTAGCCTCTCCAAGCTCTGGAAATGCTGCAAGTTCTTACGTGTTGAAGCCTCATAATGTTGGCTATGAAAGAACTGCATTGTCTTTCATTACATCATGATCCCAGTCCAAAGTCCAACAGAGACAAAGGGAAAACACTCATTGCCTTCAGTGCTTTATAAGAATAAAGAAAATCATTGGTTTGTTGGTTGTTTTTTTTTTTTTTTAAATATGAATGAAGGTGCTTTTACCACTGAAAGCACTTTCGCTCAACCATTAATAATGTCTGTAGTATCTTTTCTAACTAGGGCATCTGTTTACATAAAAAATGCAGTCAAGTATATTCCACTTAAAAAGGAAACCAATTTTTTTTTATCTCTTATACTGAGCACAGAAATAACTCAAAACTATCCCATACCTAAGACATACATCTACCTTAAGCACATTGAAAATCATATATTCAGACAAGAAAGTCACGCGCTCCGTCTAACAAGGTACCTTTACTGAAGATTGACAAAGTTAATCTAAAATGGTTGGAGAATTATCTTCTAGAGTGCTCGCTATCTTGGCACAATGCTTGTCATTAAAATCAGGGTCATAGTTATAAAAGGCAATAGGTCAAAGCAGATACATACATCTGGATTTTTATAACTCTGCTCCCCTGATTTGAAAAATAAAGATGTGTAAAACACTAAGTCATTCACTTACCATGGATTTGGTGAAAGGTCGAGCCAAGGTAAACAGCAGGGTATACACCCACCAGTTACGATGAATGGAGGAGTAAATCATATTTCCAGGATGGACTGCATTAGACGTCACCCCATGGGGAGAAAGGCGTCGGTTCAGCTCGTTGGAGAACAGTATGTTGCAAAGCTTGGAACGATTGTAGGCCAGCATAGCCCAATACTCCTTCTTAGATGGAGAAAGCAGGCTGAAATCAAGTTTTCCAGAGGAGTCTTTAATTTCTGTAAATCTAAAAACCAGTAAATATGCCTTAGATACTCCACAGTTAATTTCGCTCTCATTAAGAACAACATAAAATGTAGACAACAGAGTAGAACTTGGCCGGAACCAACATAAAACAACAGCTTATTTAGCAGTTGAAAGCATCTACTGGAAATTGCCTGAGACCCAAGGAATAGTCTCATATAATATGGCAGTTAAATTATTGAATAATTAGCAAAAGCAGATAATTAAAACAAGCTAAAAAAAAGGCTTTAATGATTTAAAGGGATTGTATGTAACTTATGAATCACTTTATTTTAAAACCAGAAAAAGATACTGCCATAGAGCCACAAAAGCCCAATTAACTTGGAGGAAATAATGCAGGATAAAATACCTCTGCATTAGAGGCAGAGAAAGCGAGTATCTCTTCATTTCCTCTTCTTCCCTTCCCCTGATTATTTCATCCAGTGTTCACATACTGCACACTTTCATTTAAGTGTTCAAGTAACTATGGCTGAGTCTCACTGCCTCTTAGACTCTTTTTTAGATTAAAAATTGATGAATATAAAGGGGTTATAACCTTGGTAACTTGCCATCAATAGTCTTATATGTTTAAAAGATAAACGTAAACAAAGCCAAAATGAGTTCTGGCAGAGTATAATGTTTTTAAGTATACTCATGGCATGGCTGAACACAAATCAAAGTAACTAGTTGATGTTTTTTAATTGGGTCTGACAGAGTCATTAAACACCAGCTGTTTGGTTCTTTTTTTTTTTTTTTTTTTTAATAACAAAGTAGTGAATGTTCTAAAAGACATTTAGATGAAGTAAAGGAAGTTTCCATACAGCATTTTCCCCCACAGTTCTTACAATTTGATTTATCAATTTGCTGGTATATCTTAATATTAGAAAATACTACTATATTTAGTTACAGATCTATGTTTCACTCAGAAGAGCTGCTTAAAATAAAAAGGCTTTCGCAAGCTCTTTTTAATACTCAGAGTTTTCAGAATCAGCTGGGGAGAACAGGGATAAACATAATTATAGTACACACTAGAAAAATGTTTTAAAATATCTTTACTAATTTTGCATCTCATGCCCAGAAATGAAGAGATCAGCTGGAATTTCTGCATTCATTCTGTGAGCAGAATTATAATACTCACAGAAAAGCAACTAGAGTATTTGAATTCAAGAGGAATCCAGGATGTTCTGTATCTTGCAGAATTAGCCCTTCAATTTCAACAACAAAATTTCCCTTTCATAATTTTCAGTTAGATAAAATACATCTCTGAAATTAACAGGACTATTCTGGGAGGAATTTCCTATAATCATTCCTCAAGTAATCATTTATGACACTAAAAATAATCTATAAATGAAACACTTTGCGTATACTGTGTAATGGAAACACAGTGGCATATTTTGAGTCCAGTCCTGCAAGTGTGCTTATGTGAGTCAATCTTACTTATGTCGGCAATCTCACTGAATTCAGTAGGATAAGGGCTGTACAATCAAATTAACAACACAGAAATAAAGACAGAAGGAAAGTCAACCTACTTATTATTCTGATTTTAATATGATGTGCTTAAAGTACCCAAAAGCTTAATTTAAACAGAATTCACTTGTGCTGAATCCAGAGAAGTAACTAAAAATGAACGAAGAACCAGAGAGGCAAATAAATATTTTGCCTTGGAGCAGTCTAGTGTAATATTTTCTGCAAACATGGGACTTTATTTTTCCCCTAACAGGGGGTCTTGACTCCAGCTAAAAGATCCAGCCAAGGTTTATGGAAGTAATTAGATACCAACACTTCTGTTTTACAACATACTTTAACTCAAGAGTTCTCAAGTAGGTCAGAAAGTACTACTACCCAATAATACCTAATGTCTAAACTAACTTCTTACATCAACTTCTTGCCTTTAAACAGACTGGGGGGAAACAGCAAAATTATTTACAATGATCAGGTTAGGTGTTAAGATATGTCATATTACATGACCTGGACCCCTTCGAAAAGGGGAAATTTACTAGTTGCAATAATTATTTTATTCAAACATAGAATGTTACTTATTTTTTTTTATGGTCTTCTATAAAGCTTGACTGATCTTACTAAGTTAGCAATGAGCACTTTAAAAAATGTTTTCAAAAACACAGATAAGCAGAGATGTGAGCTCTTGTTACACATAGCACTTAATACGGTGAAAAACAAAGATGTCATTTAAAATACTATCAGAGATACAAACTTACAAAGGGGAACAAGCAGCTGACAATTCAACATAATCTCCCATTAAATAACAGCTCATTTATACGTATCCCGTTGTGCCCTCCACATCTGGCAAGTGATTGGAGTTGGCAGATTTATTTCTAGAGCTATCTTGCCTGCCCCACAGTAGCCTCCCTCACTCCTAACAGGACTCTGCTACTTGCTTTCACAAACCTGGTGTGATTTGCAAAGATAAGGATGTCCAGATTTTGTTACCACCTAATTACTAGACATTTCATGTCTTTTAACACCGGGGAGGATTATTACTGGCATTTTCTATAGCTTCCTTTCATTTCAGCCATCATAAATTTAAAATGGTAAAAGTAAATCTATCTGCAGTGTGTCATTTATACCATAAGCCCCTGTGTTTGGAAGTGATAAAGGTTTCAGCCTGACCCTTGGCTGGTCTCTCTCTACCAGGTCCCTGGGGTTACATTTTATGGAAACATGATTAAAAAAATAAGCTTCATTCTGGGTCACTAAAACATTTCAGAAATATGAAGGCAGCAGGGGAAAAAGAGAAAAAAAAACAAAAACAAAAACAAAAAACCTCACACATTCTTCCTTTTGGTTTGCTAGAGCTGTTATTCACGATCAGAAGTGAAATAAAAATCAACAGTAATGTTTAAAGCTGGACATTATAGGTCTAATCCTACAACCCCTGAACTAAATCAAAAGGCAGTAAGTGGTTAGTGCCCACTAAAATTTAGAACTGGGGCATGCATTTTGCGCAAGGAACTTTATTTAGATCAAATTAATCTTTTCAGTTATTAACACAAACACCACAAGCATGTCTGAAATGAGGGACACATCATCAACATCTTTTTTGCCAACTGTACTTCTGGCAGTAGAAAAGACAAGCATTTAAAATTTTAATTAAAAAATTCACCAAAAGAGGCATGGTCAGATTTCTAATATGTATTAACTACACTACTTCCCATTTTACAATTATACAGCTAATGTCTACATTGAATTCCCTAATTTCTCATTACAAAACAATTGGATTTCATCTAGCAGTTTTTAATTGCATTGTTTCTCCTGCTAAAACAACTGCACATTCTTCTTGGTAAGATGTTGAAGTTGTTGAATGACAAATCAATATAGGTCATGCCATTCCGATTTAATCAATTATTATTCCATCTCCTTGCAAAATCAATGAGTGGTCTGAAATGCGGCAAAAATCTGCATTCATACAAAGAATGATCAAAAAATACCTACACGCTGTTATAAAACTAGAACACACGTTATCCAACAACAGAGCCAAATCCAGTAACATCCATGGGCATTAGTAATGCTTCTATTTTTAAAAAGATTATTTAAATGCAAATGCTTCAGAGCAGGGCCTTTGGTTTTCAAAAACTTTAGCAGTCCTGCCATAACCGGTTTATGCTCTAAGGGCTGCAGATTTCAGCTAAACCAAAGGTAACGTTCACCAACCTGTGTGATTCAGAGGACACCATCACAACTCTAGCAGGAGACGACCGGCGTAAAACATCTTCCAGAAGCTGGACAAGATAGAAATGTCCCAAGTGGTTCACCTGGAAGGTGGACTCCAGGCCGTCCTCTGTCAAGCACCAAGGAGCACCAAACACGGCAGCATTGCAGATCAGTATGTGAAGAGGCCTGAATAATCAGAAGTAATTAATAAAACCCAATCAGGTGAAAGAAATCTCAATTAAATACATGCAGGCCATTGTACCCTGTGTGAACTGGGCCAAGGTGTGTATCGGGCGTAGGTGCGAAGGCATGGGCAGGGGCGCGGCTGCAGGGTGGTTCCTGTGAGAAGGAGCTGCCCTGTGCCGGACATGGCCGGTTCCGGCCGGTTCTGCAGCCGCCCCGCCGCAGGGCACGGCTGAGCCCCTCAGCGACAATGATGGCGCCTCGGGGAAAGCGTCTGTTACAAAGGGCAAAACGCCGTGCAGTGCATAGGAGTGAGGGGAAAAACAGTGGAAAAGAGCAGCGTGAACAGCACGGGAGGAGGAGGAGGAGGAGGGAGAGGAGGTGCTCCAGGCGCCGGAGCAGGGATTTCCCTGCAGCCCGGGGCGAGCGCACGCTGGGGCAGGTGGTATCCCGAAGGGCTGCACCCCGTGGAACGGCCCAGTGCTGTAGCAGAGAAGCGTGAGGGGGAACGAGCAGCAGACAGGAGCTGCTGTGTACTGACAACTCGCCATCCTCCTGCCCTGCTCAGGGCCAGGGGAGGCAGAGGAGTTGAGATGAAGGAGCGAAGTTGAGCATGGGGAAAGTGCAGGGAGGGAGACGAAGGTGTCATTTTAATTTTGGGGTTTTTTCCTCACTATACAACAAATCTGCTTTAATCAATGAGCCCACCACAATGTGTCATCTCAAGATGCCTACCAGAGCAAGACTATACAGTTTTTCCACCTTCGTAACAAATACCAAGTAGAATGGTAACACTTTGCATCTCAAGAACCATCAAGGCCATAGCAAACTCCATATGTCTGAACATTCACAACCATCGTATCAGCGGATGGATGGCTGACATGCACGGGCAAGTCACCAGAAACACCTCAGTACTCTCTCTGTTCTCCTAATTGCTAATCAGGAAATAGTTTCCTTCTGGAACATTTAGAAAATAAACTTTTCCTAGGGTCAGAGTAACTCCTGTCACTTTCTTACGTGGGGTACACATTTATTAATGACATCTGCACATCTGGTAGGGGAAAAGTGATTAAGAAACAAGGCCACAATGCAACAAGGCATATGCCCACGTTTTATACTTCTGCAGCTTGTGAGGTATGCTGTTAAAAAATGCAAGTCCATAAAGACTAAGTTGAAATACAGAAACATCCTCCAGAAGCTGTAATCTTTGGCTGAAAAATTGCACACAATACATATGAGATCCTTGAGAGAGAATCCTTCCTCACTGAACTCAGCTAACCCAGTTTAAATAGAAATGCCACGAACTTGAAATGAAGTGTTCCTAATTTGCTTTGCAAAGGGTAAGATTCTAGTAAACTAAGCTACAAAAGAACCTAGACTGTCACATACTTCTCGCATTCAAAAATAAGGTCAAGAAAACTTCAAATTCCTTGATGTCTATACTGTAATCTCAGGACACTACACACCTTGCAGCCTTCCCAACCTCCACAGTGAGATCAAGGACAAACACCCTTTCTGTTCTTTCTTGTCTTTTTTTCAAATCCTTATGAGAGTCAGCAAAGACTCTGGTCCTCAGACCTCAGATGGATCTACATTTGTGAGATTGTTTCATCTCTAAGGAAACCTTGGCACTGATTGTGTATTCTTGTCCTTGAGTCAGTCTGACGCAGTAGACCTCAGCAAGTGTACCTGAGCTGAAAACCTCAGACTTGAGAGTCTGCATCTGGCATCCCTGGCCCTGATATAATTAAATAGGAAAGGTCACCAAAAATAATGACTGTCAAACAAATACCTTTCATTCCTGCGCTAACCATGCACTAATACTTGTGATATCCTAACACCACGATATTAAGATGTCACGTTTGTTTGCTTAACCTGTTCTAGCCTATTATGTCTTTACTGCAATTGGCCAAATCCCACGCTGCAAAATTAACTACCCAACATAAACTCTAATTCTGAAGATAATAAATGAAACATAACAAGGGAAAATTGCTGCTTGCCCTCTGTTATTTTCAAGTATCTCCTCACAGCCCTATGCACAAAAGATGACAGGAGACCCAGAGTCAGATAATTTTCCTGCATAGTTAAAGGACGCATATACTGGAACTCTGAGCATCTGGAAAATGAATTCTGGAAAAGAATGTGAAACATGAAGCCCCAGGTTGTCAAACAAACCTCAGTAATTAGAATCCTTCAGGTATGTTTGAAAACCCCAGATTTTGGTAGCCCAGTTTTAGAAAAAAAAATTTCTGAGGGAATCAAATGCACCTTAGCTGAATACTGAAAGAGCTGCATAATCGTAGACATAAACAGTAAGCTGTATTTCCTTATTAAAATAAATTTCAGCTCCAAGCCCACTGGGAAGTTACCAGTGTAGTCTGCTTTAATAAGAAGTTAACAATCTAATATCTGTACCTGTGCCAATTTCAAAAATTTTAACCAAAATCTTCAGAAGCAGTATGAAACATCTGTGTACTTTGGGAAGCTCATTTTCTCAAGTGCTGAATTTCTGTTTTGCCCTTTGGTCAGTGACACATACACATAATTACATCTTCATACATACTACACTCGCAAAATAAATGGAAGAAAAGGAGGACTGTCCTTTTAAAGGCAAAGTTCTCTCTTGCTGTTCAAACCAAATTTTTCCAGTCTCACTCAACACAGCACGAGCAGGCTATTTCCTAAGATAGGCAGAATCATATTTTTTAAAAGGTACTCGACCTTTTGAGGCATATTTTATCAAAATGTTTTAAACTCGAGTTCATTTTGCCTGTTTGAGATGCATCTGCCAAGAGGGAAACAAAGCCTCGTGAAGTGTCAGAATGCATGTGTGGAAAACTTTGAATGATTCGTCATCTCTTCTGAAAGTTTATGAAAAGCTCTAGCAAGAATTAATTCACAGATTTGTACATCTGGTGGGAAAAAGGAATAAGTTTCTTCCGCATAGATGCAAATGTTGGTACAAAAGCCACCTGTATGAGAATTGCGGCAGATGAGTACAGCAGTAATACAAAAAATACAATCGCCATCCCCTGCAAAACCAAATACGGCACTTTTTTAAAAGATCATAATTCTATTTGAGAATTCTCATATGTACTATGAAGTAACATACCACAGTAAGACAGAAAGGACTCACATATGAAAAAAAACTATATTCCACCTATCCAAATTGTACTATCCTTCATTAATACTAATTACACAATAACTACCAGGGGCAAAATATGCACTCTATACCTAAATCTGTCAGCTCAATTAATTAAAACGATCATTCTAGAATTATAAAACTATAAAATGTAGTCACTTTTGAATTGCCAGGGCATTTAATTGGGTTTTAGAAACGAAAGAAAATTATGCTTCAGCTCTTTTCACAAATTTGTATGTTTCAAGCAACATTTTGTTGTAATTTTTTAAAATAAAAGTAATTAAATTAAACACACTGTAAAGTCAAAAGTATTTACAATATTCTATTAGAAAAATCTGTGAAGAAATATAAAAATAAATACAGAGACATTTAAAACTAATATACTGAAAACATAGTATTAGATTCCCTTTTAAATTCCTTTATTTTTAATTAGTGTTAGTATTTTTAAATGCTTAAAAACTGATTTCTCTAGAAAACACCACAGAAAAGGAATCCAAAGTGTTGTATCAATAGAAGCTGCTGCTGTGCTTCATTTCAGCTGAGAAAGAACCACCTCTCGCATTTGGATTCACGTCTATTAAGCTACCGGTGTCTCTCGTCACATTGCCAACAAAGGTCCAATTACTGAAAATTGTCATGGAAGTTTTTGCGACCTGGACATTTACACACCAGGAAATGAATGAGATTAGCTATGTAACAGCCACCACACCGTTATGAATTCCAGCCACAGATGACAGATTCTAATCTCAATGGTGCAGAGCTCTGTATCACTGCACGTATCATTATGCAGGAACAATTTTTTTAAGATACAGGACCATTCACACCACACATCTGGCACTACAGCTTTGCTTTATGACAGGAGTATTTTTAAGTGATAGCAGAACAATGACCTTGATTTCACAAATTCATTAAAAACACTGCTGTGATCTACTTCAGGCTTCTTCCTGAGCCCAAGGTAAAAAAAAAAATCCATCCTCAGTTTAAAATAGTTTGTATTTCTACATTAAAGGCACATCTAAGGCCAACAAAAAATGTCAGCAGCAAAGGAAAATTTTCTTTAGCGTTTACTCCTGGTATCAACATTACCAAGTTCTCCCTCTAACCACGATGCCTATTTGATATTTCTGGAAACACTGTGGAGTTAAAACCTTGCAGAGTGTTTTGAAAATCTACCCCTGTGTCTCCTTAAAATGTCTTCAGTCGGTGACTTACACCACACCAAGTGAGCTAACGTGGTCTACCATTACAATTTAAGTATGCACTGGGACTTGAGCCTAAGATGCTCCAATCGTAGTGTGTAGTCACTGTTTCTTATCCTTCACAGCATGACTGGGACTTAAGAATGCACTGCTTTAACTGCAAGCTATACAGCAATTCTGGAAAACTCTCACTGGGCTGGAAAGCATAGTTACAATTTAGTGAAAATTAAAAAGCATGTAGAATTAACAAAAACATTCTTAAATGTGACTATCTCATATCTTGTGCGATACATCACTAACCCTTGCACCAAGGCAAGTCATTCAGATCTCCTATGCTGTGCTGAATTCACCATTAGAAGCAACAAAGCAACCCAACTGCTCTGCACTATTTGCAAATGCAGTAAGTGAATACATTAGAGAGATACAGAAATTAAGTTGTTGCTATAAATCAGTTAGATATGAAATTTAATAATCAATTTGTTAGCACCTGATGTAAAGCTCTGATCTGTCAGCAGCCTCCCGAGCTGGCTGCGTGCAGCAGTAGATATTTCCAAGGGAATTAATTACTGATGATTTGCAAAGGTAAGAATAATATTTTTCAACAAATGTAGCCTGCACACGAGGAGGTTAAACAAACACCACCAAAATGTCAGAGTCCTTGGCTTTGGTATTCTCCCATTTCAAATGTAATGAAATAGTTAACCAGAAATTATGCAAAGGGAATACTTTCAAATCTTCCCATGAAGCAGAATGTCACACCATCTGGGGCACTTCTCAAGTGATTTGAAAAGTTCACACTGTTTGGAATTACACAGAAATTCAACAGAAAAGGCCTCACCATATCCCCAAAGTCCCATAAGCAACTGTAGACCTATGTCACGGCCAGTAAAGGCGGCAGAGAGTTGTGACTTTTCTGCCATAAAGAAGCAAAGTCACAGCCCACCGAACTTTTCCATCCCATAAATCTGAACACCCATGTTGCTTTTTTCTCAGAGTTAGAAAATGGTACTGCCTTCTGTGAGGGAATGCCTGCATTCACAAAGGAAATAACCAACACACAAGGCTAGGCTTACGGCTCTCCAGAAAAAGGCTGAATCAAACAACCATCTCCAGGAACTGCTCTGTTTTACACGCAGCACTGAAGGAAAACTGAGCAAGAAGAACATCACAGAATCAGCAGCAGGAAATCTCAGAACCATGTATAATCTAACACCGACCCAAAAATATTTACTTGTTTGATACAAACAAACAAACAAACAAAAGCACTGCTTAATTGGGTGAATTTTGGAAATGAATGCTTAACGTCTGACTTCCCTTTTTAAAAATACATTGACTGAGAAGTCAGCAAAAATACCCTCTATTGGCATCTGTCACCTGACAGAATTGTGGATCCTTGTCAGACAGGCTTCATTTTAAGGCAAGCCACTAACACAGGACTTAGAGCCCTGAGGGATGACCTCCTGCTAGAAGCAAGGAAAATTCTCTCAAATTCATCCTACTGGATTTCTTTGCAGGATTTGACACTGTTGATCAGCAAATACTTCTGCTCCACTTCCAAGAGATTAATGGGAGTGGACTGAAACTGTTCCGCTTCTTCCTTCGTACCAAATACACGGGAATTACTATGAGCAGCTGCCCCTATGTCTTCGTAATTTATCATCTGCATGCTGCCATATAGGTCAACCATCTCTCAATCATCATTCATTACTTCTATAAGAGTTTGAGTATACAGTTTCATAAAATTTGGAGAAGGAACAGAGGTCTCAATAGATTTAGAACTAAACAGAAAACATCCATTAGTCCTGGTTTTCCCTTTATTAGCTTTTCTTACACACATGGGGGGAAAAACCCAACTAAAAACCCTGTATCAACTTACACCACCAGAAATTTGTAAGTTATCTTTCTCTGAAGAAAAATTCTGTCATTTTAGCCCTTAGTAAAACCTGCACTGCCTAAAGCATCTTCTCTCAAAACTGATCCAAGCTGCGATTTCTCCTTCCACTCTTGCATGACTTTCACAAAAACTACAGAGCAGGGAAAGCAGGGATTAGGTTGAATTCGTTGACATGATCTGTCTCCCGCACTTGGCTAATTTATACACTGCAAGTGTACAAATCTGAGAAATCAGGAATGTTTTCATCTACATTTTCTTATTTAGGGTCATTATATCAGTAAATCACTGTATTTTGATAAATTATTACTAATAATGAAGTCAAAATTAGTATTCATACTTGCTTTTAAACATAACTACAAGGCAAGAGGGAAGGAGGAGGAAAAATTATATTTTACAGGTGAGTGGTGGGTTTCTTCCTTCCATTAGGTTTATATCAGGGACTCTCTCACCTTTTGGGGGCCCATTATCCGCAGCTCTGAACTTCTTTTTGCACAGCTATGATCAAACCCTAAATTCCCTCTGGCTGACAGCACACAGTATGCTGAGGGTATTGAAATTAACAACAGGCATCAGTGCTGCTCTTCCCTCACCTCCATGCCTCCTCAGGACCATATTTCACAACAAAACCCATCCAAGAAACCACGTTTTCCTTTCTCAAAGTGTTGCGTCTTTGCTAGTCCTGTATCCCTGGGGACTCAAAATACCTCCATATGTATGGATTTTCAAAGTCCTGGGGCCAGGCTGGGGAAGAAGAGATAGGATAGGGCTCTGTAACTTAATTTCTATGTCTGTTCAATCTTTCAGCATTTCTATTTTGCAGCCTCTTCCCTTTCTCAAGCCCTGGCACAATAAGGGGAGTACTTTGTTCCATTTCTTGTGATGCCTTACAAAGATGTTTTGTTTTGGTTTAAATCTCCCTGATGCTTAGGAGATAGCAGCAACAAAAAGATCCAGAACCTGGTACTTTTCATTCAGCAGCTCATGTAAGGCCACTCGCTACCTCAGAATGGACACACATCTTCTTCAAAATCCAGTAGCAAGCCATGTACACAAGGAGTTACAAATAACCCGGTTGTAACGGAACGTTCATTTTTGCAATAACCATGGAATGATTTGTTGTTTCTGCACATATTCCTAAATTTACACGTTTCATTTGTACACAGTAAGTACTTGTTACAAAAAAAAAAAAGAAAGCTACAACTCACAAGGAAGGTCAATTACTACTTTTATTACATATTTGTGATATTTCCTATTGAAAACAGCTAACTCCTTGGAAAATGTTTTCAGAACCACAGTTGATCATTCAAACAATAAAACACTTCATGCGTTTTGAACATTTCACTTGCCAGTGACAACTCCTTCCTCTGTTTTGCCTAGAGATATATAGAGCTGTAACAGAGTTCAGAAAGCCCCTAGCAGCTGCATGCTGCCATTCAGACCTGAAAGATTCCATGTTGTGATAAAAATTAATGTACTTTGACATCCTCTGGGACTTTTGGTGCCTTGGGAACAGCTAATGAAGAAATACAACCTTTTCAGACTGTAACGCAAATTTTTAGATTCTAAGATTAAGACACATGTGGTACACGTATGGCCTGTCTAAAGTCAGCAGTAAGGCTTCCATACTCCACTGCCAGAAGACTCTGCCTTCATGTGTTTTAATTATCTCCCACAGAAAGTCTTTGACTAAACAGACTAATGCATTTTAATGTATATGTAATTAAATAGCTACTCTTGCCTTATATTTCAGAATTTTCAGAAGACAACATCAATTAAACACAAGGATCATCTTAAACCCCGTTAAGCTATAATGCTGCAAAATCCTTGTTTTATTTGCAATAGAATACATTTTAACCAGGCATATTAAGTCATACATATTTTACTTCCTTAGATACTCAAAATACCCTTCCTAGCTGGTGCATCTTGTGGAAGTCTTTTAGGAAGACAGGACCCCAAGACTTTACGAGCCATTTTAGACTTAGGCATAGACACATGGCTCAAAATGGGAACCAGAACAACCAGCGTGCTGAGCAGAAAACCACTGGAGGATTATCTCGGTATCGTTATTAGGTTACAGTGAAAAGAGTGCAAAGTGTCCAAAGACAAGTGACAAGTTTCCCAATTTTAGACAGCGGAGTTATAGCCATAAAACTATGTAACAAACATCTAACAATCTTTCTGTTAGTAATATGTAAAAACACTTAATATTTTTGCAGATGCAACAATATGTAAAGTTATGGTGAACTGTCAATCCTATCTTTATTTTGATATGGACTTCTACTTAAAAAAAAAAAAAAAGTGTTTTGAGGCAGAACACGATACAGCAGATGAAATGAAAGGTGATCTGGTGAAAACGTCATGATCTCTGCCTCCAGTAAAAGCGGAGAAGGCTTAAGCTTAAGAGATATTTCATTTTAAAAATACTAGAAGCAGTTTTTTGATCCACATGACTTGACATATGCTACCACAATGCAGTAATTGTGTACAAGAGCTTAAAAACAGAAGAAAGAAGAAAAAGAAAAAGAAAAACACAACCAAAAATATTTATGCAGAAAGCCAATCCCTAGGCTTTAATAAGGCACAGTAACACCACAAAGAGAAAAAAAAAAAAAGAAGTTTCACCCTAATATTATTATGTATGTTTCAAATGCAGTCAGCCTTTGATCTTATTTAAATTTAAGATACGTGCTGTCTGCAACAGTAATTTCTAAACTATGCCACAGTAACTTCTAAACTAAGTTTCAATACTTAATTCAATGTGGATATTTTTTGATATCTCACAATGTACAATACTGTCCAGAAGTTTGTGCTTCAGTGGCATTGCCAGAATAACAACTCTATTCTAAGTTGAGAAGACAAATATAATAGCTCTACTGTTACTAGTTTTAATTCACAAAAAGTATTTCTATAAACGGCAAAGACTTAACAGGTTTCTATAGGGTTAGAAAATATGTTCAAATTTTGAAAGACAATATGCAGTGGCAATGATCATCTCTGATGGAGATACATCTGCTACAGAACCATTAAGTGTATTGGCGTAATGGCATCAGTAATAATTCATTTAAATCATATACTCATTTTTTCTGGATCTTTTAAGTTATCTGTGCAACAACCTGCTAAACAGATTCTATTTTTATATATGTATGAATAGAATTTATCATACAATGTCTATGATTTAATTGTGGTTAAATTGGAATTAAAAAACAACTTAACACACCCACAATGTGTCAAGCATAATACATGAAAAGGCAGAAAAGCAGTATTCTGGAGTGAATTTTCAGCAGGCTCTGAAATCTTAATTGCACCCACAAGGTTTCAGAGTGCTTCTGCTTGCAGCATGAAAAATGAACGTACTTGTAGAGTTTGAGGCCTCAGTTGAAAAAGCCAGCTGAAAATCTGGCCCTCTCCATTTTGGGTCTGGTTAGGGAAATAAGAAGAGACTTAAGTTCCAAATGAAGAACCATAATTCATAACTGCTGTCTTTTCCATATTTCTGCACACAGCATAAGTGAATAAACTGTTCACATATGCCAATTCTTACCACAAAAATATTCCTATTTTAAAGTATAGGAAAGTAATTGTAGTGAAAATCTACATATCCAAGTCCTGCATAATTGTGAATTGCTGCTACCAATTCAGAAAATTCTAATTCGTAGCTGTTGGCAAACACTATTTTATGTCTTTGAAGTAATTCAAGATTTTTCAGGATCATTTCATCTTTTTTTCCTCAAACATTGAGAACATTAAATTGATGTCTTACTGTTTGGCTGAAGACAACTTTAATTCAAACCAAGTGGCACTATGCACCGCTCAAAGGAAAGATGCACATAGAATTTCATGTGGAACTTTCCTGCTCACTTCTGCTTGCTAACTGTTTTGATCATGGAAGTGTTCTTATGCTGAGGATCAGGCAAATGCCATGATACCACGACTGTAAATATTGCCAGGTAGGTACTCCGGAAATTTTAGAACTGAAACATTAGTGCTGTGCCCCAATTAAAATATGCAGGTTTTAGTCAAATATGTGATGATTAAACTGGGAAATACATTCCAAAGTATCACATCCACAAATCCACGCTCCCACACAAACACCAAATCCTGCAGACCCTGAACTATCAAACACTGATGCTGACTAAATTTAAATGCTAGGTTGCATGCAATCACAGGAGGGCAGTCATTTTGTCTATAAAGGGGATTAATACCAACCATAATTCCTCACATTGTGCCCTGTCAATGAAGAGGAGATTCAATTCAGTGTGTTTCAGTTCCAAAAGCCTAATATGAAAGATTGGTTGGTCTGCCTCTTCCAATTGCACAAAAATCAGCTAATGCCAAATCCATCTTAGCCCAGAACATTATTATAAACAGATCATTTATTTGATTTTCGTTAACAGAGACATTCAATCAATTGCCTGAGCTGGAAACTAGCAGAGAGGAAAGACTAGATACAGATAAAAGAAGTAACTTGAACAAATCTAGGCACCTAGGTGCACCGAGACCTCTTTTCCTACTCTCTTTCTCACCCTAGCACTGTCTTCACAGGGAAGGAAGGTGGAGGTCACTCAGTCCTGGTGGAAATACCCAGTGGGGAACGTACCTCCAGATAACAAGCCAGGAATACTAAAAGACAGACAGAAATCACAGTTAAAAAAAAAAAAATCACAGAAATAACAACACTGTATTTCAAACTACAAGAGAGCTTAAAATTAGTCACCATTACTGTAACATGATGAACTGACTTCCTCTAAAGAATTTGTTCTGTAAATCCTTCAGCCCTATCTTTTATCAAGTTAGGCTTCCATTTTATGTATTAGTCACATCGTGTGCAGGCTGTGCTACACTGAAGTTAAGAGGTAGATCAAACATCAAACAGCAATACTGAATCATAGAATGGTTTGGGTTGGAAGGGACCTTTAAAGGCCATCCAGTCCAACCCTCCTGCAAGGAGCAGGGACATCTCCAACCAGATCAGGTTGCTCAGAGCCCTGGCCTGGAATGTTTCCAGGGATGGGGCATCCACCACCTCTCTGGGCAACCTGTGCCAGTGTTTTACCACCCTCAGTGTAAAAATTTTTTTCCTTATGTCCAGTCTGAATCTACCTCCCTCTATTTAAAAGCCATTACCCCTTGTCCTATTGCTACAGGCCTTGCTAAAGAGTTTCTCCCCATCTTTCCCATAGGCCACCTTTAGGTACTGGAAGGCCACTATCAGGTCTCCCCGGAGCCTTCTCTTCTCCAAGGCTGAACAGCCCCAACTCTCTCAGCCTGGCCTCATAGGAGACGTGCTCCATTGTTTTACTCTGTCTTCTCCCAACGACAACTTTACAAGATCAAACTAAGTTATCACATTTAGCTTATTCTGCCTAAAGAAACTGTGAAGGCAAGAAAAACTGGAGAGTACTGTTCTACTTGTAAGAAAAGTTTATATTCTGCTGTGATCTCAGAACTGCAGGATGTAAAATAATCTGCACAACCCTTCTCCCCCAAAGCTTTATTTGAAACTGCATGGATAAAAAAAAAAAGTCTCAGAAACAGCTGTATCAGCTCAAGAGTACAGATAATGCAAACCAAAAAAAAAAATTTTTTTCTATGAGGATGAAGGATTTTCTAGAATGTATTTATAGGAATATGGCATAATGTACAAGTGTTTATATACTCTGAGCCCAAATTTTATCTGTGGACAAGGCTGGAACACCTAACAAATCCAAATAGGAATGAAAGATTCCTATCAAATCTCAGAAGCATGATAACTTGAAGATGAATAATCTGATTTTTATTTTCAAACAAGGAAGCCTTCTTAGCTTGTAAGTACTACTCCAATTTATATTAAATGTTTCTTTTCAGAGTAACTCTTTCCTTCCGTTTATTATTTATGTTTTTCACAATGCTCCCTCTGTTGCATCATTTGTTTTCTGTATGCAACCGGTCCCTGTTAAATTCCTGCTGAGCAGAGGATGACGTTTCTTCATTCTTCACGTAGTTTCCACAGTCTCTCAAATTCTCAAGCACATTCAAGAAGGCATTTTTTTTTGTCTCAAAGTTATTTGATTAAGGCAGGAGATTTACAATCTCAGCAATTTTCCCTCTGCTCCCTGCAATCCCACCACCACAACTACCTCCCCCCAGCTGCAATAGGTTTTTTTTGTTGTTAAGTCAATTAAATTCAGGGATCCTTTTTCTGGAGTAGTTCTATCTTAGTTTTTTCATCCAGTAAGAGATCTGTAAAACACAGTTCTTGAAGTCTCTTTTCCAATAGCTATCAACTAGGGAAGAACAGGATCCCAGGTTGTAATGCAATATGAGTACACCCTTCTACCTACTGAAGAAGAATAGTACCTAGAGCCACAAAGTGTTCCAGAAAAGCAAAATTTCAAATTATAAGCAAATCCATTCTCTATTTTATAAATTTTCAGTTATTAGGTCAGGTGTCACCAAGACCAACAGATTCTGTAGAATACCAAAGTGTCCCAGAACGCAACAGTGGACTGGAGAAAATAAATAGACAATAAAACTATCTGCACCCAGAAGTTTAAGATGTTCACCACTGAATACTAAAGACCTGTTCACATAACGTGTTGTTAGAAATAAAAATACAGGTCTTTATTAAAATGTTTGAGTTCATATAAAATTCCTCCTTCACACTTCAAAATTATTGTAGTGTTTTTCCCAGAAACCAAGATCTGTACAACTAAGAACTGAAATGATCATTTTGTTTAGAAAAAAAAAACCCCAAACACTTTATTTGCTTTTCCTACTACTTTGTTGTTAAGGAATTTGTAAGAGATTTTGTAAGAAGAAAACTCTATACTCATAATCTATTTCCTATGCTCATTAACAGGACTTACAGCTCCCTCATGGGAACTGGGGAGAGTGTCTCACAGTATGCCTTCTGCTACAGGTGTATGAAACCAGAGCTATCAAAGCCTTTTAAGAAAGTTGACCAGCTGACAGACTTGCCAAAGCATAAAGAACAAGACTCAGTTTGTCACTGAAGCCTGTAAGATTTCTTTCAGTTGCTCATAAAGCTACTGCTGCCAAGGAATCACTGATCTGACAAAAGCCTCTAGACACTACAGCAAAACAAATAAATGAAGAGACAAAAGTAGTTAGTGTACATGAGGGCTGGGAAACACATAGGGCTGGCATTGTAGTAATAAGATGCTACTGCCATATAATTGCTTTTCTGACCATATCCAGATATAGTTAAATCACAAAAAAAATCAGAGCCAGAAAGACCTAGTAGGTCTTCCAGTCCATTTTCCTGCCAGTGCAGATGACTGTAAGGTAATTCTTCTGTATCTGAATCAGATAAAAGATCTACTGCTACAGGCAGTGTGTGTGGTCTGGTTTCCATCCAGCATCAGACTTTAAACAAAATATATCTGGAAATTCGTTTTGCTCAAAACTCCATAAGGTTCACAACAGATACAGACCTGAGACTTTCCTATAATGTTTGGAGTAGTCCTGCCAGACACACACACATCTCAGCACAGATTTGAGACAGAAATATCCGAAGGCAAGGCAGAGGCTATAAATGCTGTCTGTTACTAAATTTTTTCCAAATAAAATGAGTGAAACATTAGTAAAACCTGTCTATCACTGACAATGTAGCTTAACAGATCTACGCTGGCAAAACACCGTATGCCAACAAAAGTAAAACAGGTTTTACTGATTCTGTATCTTTACTGATTATATATCTTCTCATTTTCTAAGTTCTCTGGCAAAATTGATTTAAGCATGTTCACTTCTAGGCATTTATAAACATGCATACCAAATGGACTAGCTAGGATGCCCATGATATGATCTGCAACACACAAATCAAGTTAAGAGCTGCATTTGGAAGAAGTGTGGTTTTAAATTTTCACTGTACCATATAGTTTTTAAAGAAATGTAGCATATTAAAAGCATGAAGAACCTAAATTGAAATACTGGCTGTTCTTATATTATGAAACCGAGTTTGTATGAAAGCAGCAATACTACAAAGATTTGTCTTTCTATTTCAAGAAAGTTTTAATATATGAAGATAATATATGATAAGAAAATATTGTTACCAATGATTTTGGCAGTAAAGGAACTTGTGTTAGAAGTCAGTTTTGACAATTCTTTGAATCTAGAAGATCTATAAGTACTAAAATGTCATCTGTCTATCCATGTGAGATTTAGCTTTGGCAGTATTTCAGAAGTGAAAAAACATGCTTTGTTATATATTTTCCTTATGACAATATATTTTCAAAGCTGTCTAGGAGGCCATATTCTCCTGAGAAGTACAGTAAGAGGTGTATGTGTTACGGAAATACTTGCAGAAAAAAAGCTAAGCTTGAACACTCACAAGAATCAATGGGTCAAACTGTGGATAAAAGCACAAAGTGTGGAATTTAATGTCAAGGGTTGGCACTTAAAGATTTGGAATAATTTCTTCAATTTAGAGATTCATTGTGCAAGCTCAGTGAAACAAACCCTTTGGAAGCTAACCTGATTACCTCCATATAAATTTGTCTATTCTTAAGTGATGTCATTATTACACCCTCTCCTCCTCTTTTTTTTTTTTTTTTTTTTTTTAATTATGGACTATTCCAGATGCAGGTCTGGAAAATGCAGCTGTCTGAATGCTTAGAAGAGAAAAAAAAAAGAGAGAGAGAGAAATAAGGTTAGAAAAGCAAGTAAGACAAGGAGTGCACTAATTGCTCATCCCTGACCTCTTCCAAACCATTGTAAACCTGATAAAAGTTGCCTGAGCTATTTTTTATGCAGGTCAGCTTTGGCCTTTTTCAATAGCCACAGGGGTATCAATGCCCCCTTTAAAGCTGGGGCTACAAATGGAATAATAAGAGATCTGTAATTATTTTTTAACATGAAAACACATGGTCTTTAATTGATGCTTAAAAAAATTCCTATGAAAAGATTATTCACTAACTGTAGTTGCTGATCAGTCCAACTACGGTGAATTCTGCCAACTGTTCTCAGCTGAAAAAGATATTACAGTACTAAGAAGCTATTACATGTAATTTTCTGAGTACTTACACATTTTTGGATTTGAATGTTTCAGCGAAGTGCTGCACACTCTGAAGAGAAGCAAGGTCCAAGGTCATTGCTTCTACCTTGGCTTTATGCTAGAACAAGAAAAATATAAAAAAAATATAAATAACAGCAAGTTTAGTTCACAGCATTATGTTACAGTAAATGTGTTATGAAACTTAGCCGATTCCCTTGTTTAACATTATAACCCCAAAGTGAATATAAATCATCAAAAAAAATAGACAAACACAACATCTAGTGCCAAAAGTAGCATTGACATTTTGTGGTTCTGCTAAAAACACGCGCTGTATAACACAGCTTTATATAATGCAACGCATTGACACAAGGTAGCGTTAAGGTGAATATCGTATCTTTTTTCCTTCCATTTTGCTGGTGAAGCTTCTGTAATTCATGAAAGTAGAGTAAGCATTATTCTTAACCCATAGTATTTTTTACCTACCATACCAACAGCAAAATACTTAGTAAATACCCTGTAAAAACCAGCTAAACTCAAACTTGCATATATTAATCCAAAATAACCTACTGTTCATGGCAGTCGATATAAAAGACAGTAAGTATAAAACAAGCACAGAAAACAACTGATCAGCATAGACACCTTTTCATACGTTAGCTTACCAGTGCATAATAGCTTCTAAAGAAATCGCGTATGTACTTAAAACCAACTTTTCACCTAGAAGAGGACATGCAGTGCCACCAAAAGAGAGGTTAACCTGAAGGTGCTAACCTTGGGCACCACCAAACCAACTCTTCTCAATATTTTCAGCTTTAAGATCCCTGCTGTCAGATCTTTTGAAACGCTTACACTGCAAATCTCAGACCAGAATGAAAAGTCTATTTCCACTGCAACCACTAAAGTGAAATCATCACAGAATGAAGTGGACGGTGGTTCTTTCAAGCCACAGTTCTGAGCTTTCATTTGACTGCAGCTGTGTGTCTGCCCTGCAACAACCGGTGGATGTCTTTAGCTCTTCCACAAATGCTGCATTTTAAGACATTTATAATCCTCTGCAAAGTATCAACCATGTGACATATGAGTCATGTAGATCCCCTACGAAATTAGGTATTTGTACACACCCTCTCTTTTAGACTCACTGGGGCCCAACACCACACAAACTCTCTGGTACATAAAAGCAAGCTGGCAATAGCCCTGTACTCTCCCCAAACCCAAACAGGTCAACTTTCAGTCCACTCGGCTTGGCTTATTCAGGAAAAAAAATAAATTAGAGGGAAATTTCATGTAATTCCAACATGCTACACCTACGTACAATGGTTACGGCTCAGACTGGACATCAGCACTGCTAGAAGAACGAGTAAGAAAAAGATGGAGCAGATACAGTGGTCCTATGCAATCAAAGGCAGCATTTGAGTGGAGAGGCAATAGGAACTTTGTTAGCACCATGGTGCAACAGGGGATGTGCTGTGATTACGAGATTATACAATGAGCAAGGTCATACAGTGTTTCTGGAGGAACAAAAAGGGAGCAGCACGTATGTCAGCACAGAAGGAAGCCAAGAAGAGTGCTCCCATTGTCTCCCAAGTTCAAGCAATTCATCTGATCTCCGTGTTTCATTACATCTGGTACTTTTCTCCCTACATCTGTTTTCTATTTTGCTAGCACCCATTCTGCCTGCTACAATTACTTTACAGGTTGGATTTAAACAGAATGTCACTCAAATTCCTTTTGTTCCCCTCCAGCCAGACTTATCAGGACAGCAAAATAAACACAACTAAAATTTCAACAGGTTCAGTTCCCATCAGGAAGTATCAATTGATGGAGTCTGAAAATGCTAAACTCAACTTTGTTATGAAGACTTTTTTTACCCTTACAAGATGCACATAATTCTGGAATTCATTCTGCACCACTGGGTAAATATTTTCTTCTGTTTGATGGTCAGAGACTTGAGAAAGATGCTGCTGCCTTGCATTATGCAATAGAGCTCCACAACAACTTCCCTTCAACTTTGCAGTTCAAAGCGGTTTACTTAACAGACAAGTAGTGCGCATAGCTGGGTTTATTTTGCTTCTGCTTTCCTCAGTTGAAACATTCTCCTGTCTCTCCCAAGGGTAAAAGGACAAGAATCGTACAAATACAGGGACATAAGGGGGGGTAAAAAAAATTAATAATCAAGTAGTTCAACAAACTATACCACAAGCTGTTAGTTACTGTCCTCTTGGGGACACAGATTCAAGTCCCCATGATATTACTCAAGTAATGTTTTTCCTGACATGTGCATGTCACATGTTAGGCTTCTGCTAATGATTCCAAGAACAAAAGAGAGGTGTCTTTGTATTTCAAGTCCAAAAGACAAAAAAAAAAAAGTATGATGCCTCCAAAATACTTTCAGAAATAGAAATTAAGCAGACTAAGATTGGCCTGCATTTTGGCCTAATATATTGAAAATGTAAAAATCAGAAATTTAAAAATCATAAATAAATTGCTGAAAGTGATAAATGTTAGACAGCAAAACTGGTAGATAGCAAATGCAAACTATCATTATATTTCTTCAATGAAATTAGACTACCTTTCTATTCATACTCCATTTTCTTCAGCCAGTAGATAATTTATTTCAAACAATTTAATATTACTTCACCTATTTTCTTTTAGCTTTGATACATATACAGTTACAGAAAAAGAAAAAGGAAACATTTGTTAAGAAATTCAAGAAACTGTACCTGAAAAAGCAAAAACAGTTTAAAGGGAAAAAAAAAGGTTGTTTCAGTAATTTTTTCTGTTGAATAGGTCAGCAAAGGCAAATGGCAAAATATTTTTTTTATTCAGCTTTCTCCCTGCTTTTGCTTTTTAAAAACAGGTAACTGTCTGTATTTCCCTCATATACACACAAGGTACACACCGAGCACAGAGACACCCATTTGCTCTGTAGGAGAAACTGGAGCACCTGACACCCAAAGCACTCAGATCAGAACTTGCCACCTCGGCTTCTGAAGGCATGCAAAAGCCAAGTGTCAGTGTTTTCTCCAAACAGGGTATGGAATTCATCTACGTATCGTGAGCTTAAACAAGTTGCCCAACTTTTCTGTTTCAGGTTCTCCCTTGTCAACTGAGATTCAAGCACCTCTCACTCCACAGAGGTTTTTTGTAGACCACCAATTCCTACTGTAGTTTAAGAACATAAAAAGCTAAGCCTTTAGTATCAATTCATTTACATTCCAAATTTTTCCACTTTTAATTCTATGTTACAATTTCTTTTAAAAAAAAGCTATGAATAAGGCAATATACTTGCAAGGTATGTTCTTAATAACATAAGAATATCTCCAGTCAATGACAAAAAGGAGGCTTTTTGTTCATTTTCTTACGGTAGCTCAGTATTACCTTTGTTAGAGTGTTTTCCCTCTTGTCTAGCTAGCACATACTGTCGTATTTATAGAAAAAGAAAAAACTTTTTTTTAAAATAAAAAAGAAAACTCAAAAACATTTTTGCTAAAAGGCATCATAACTGTAATTGTAATCCGCAGTCAGAACTGATTGTTAATGGTATGCTGCAAATCCTGATCTAATGTGTCATAATTGTATTATGCTGATGTCTCTCACCATTTCACTTCACGTATTTTCGGTACTGAATTATGCCTCGTTTTATGTTGTGAAATCTTAAATGGGACTTGTCACTTTCCCAAATACAGAATACAGCAGACAGTCTTAAAACTGACATCGTAAAATCAACACACTAAGGCAGAAAACAGCAGAATTTTTAAAATGAAATCAACAAAAGATATTAATGCTCTCTCTGCTACTTTATCTTCAATTACATCACTTAAGATAAAACTAAATAACAGAATGAGTGTAGAATAATTCAGAGACCTCACTTCTAAATCACAAGATCATTACTACATGGCGCTGTTGAGAACCTGTGCAAAATGAGCTGGTGCCCTTGCTGCTGATCCCAGGCCAATGCAACGGCATCCAAAACCACTTTCACAACTGGAGTCAGACCAGCCTCGAGACTGGCCAAAAGGAGAACAGCCAGGAGGGGCGGACACACTGCTGCTTCTACTGAACCTTGTGAGAACAAGGTCAGCTAGAACCAACCGGAACAGTGCTTCTGGGATGCAGAGCTTTTCCATTTCATGAAGCCCAAAGAGCAGTTCATGGCTAACAATGTCTAGGTATCAACATCTTGCCTTTGAAGAAACAGCTGAAGGTGGATCATTCTCTGGTTCCTAAGAAGTTCTCTTTTAAATACAACACAACAACATTTTGAAAAGTGCAAAGAAAAAGGTTTACCTTTTATTTGGCAATTTTATGCCCAGTTCTAAAAACATTTTATCAATATCTCCAGATAAGTTCCATTTCCCTAAATAACACCAGAAAACAGTTTGTTTAGTTTTGTATGTAAGCTGCTCCCTATTGGAGCAAAAATATTAAAAATGCTTAACTGCAATTGGTTATATTTTGCACTCCTGCTAGAAAAATGCTTATTGAGCCAGAAAGTAACAAGAAGGTGAAAACATCCAGAAAGTAAGCAATTTCACTATATGCAATGTATTCACTTTACAGCTTAAAAACTGTTTAAAAATGAACACTGCATGGTAGAGTAGTTTGGCAGTAAACATGATTGTGCATTTGTGTCTTGGTATTGAAGAAGGAGCCTTTTTTCATAGTGAATTTTTCATTCAAATCTAAGTGATGATTTACGTTAAATATAGGTAAAGCATAGCTACATTTTCCTGAAGGATTGCGAGGAAGTGAAGAGCAGTACAATAAGTTGAAGCATAAAAGCTTTCTCTGTCATAATATTTATTATAATGGCATATAAAATAGCTGAAATAAATAATAGATGACTAAAAGTAAATTCATATGATAAAGAATCTTTCAGCAGACACCATTACTTCTGACTGCTCCAGTTTCATACAGACTTGAAGAGTCTTAATAAATATGCTGTAGCCCCTGTTTCCTATGTAAGTACAAGTCACTTTGTAACGGCCTGCTTAAAATGGAACGCGGTGGACACTGGATAATTTACTGGATAATTTTACTCTCAAAAAATATTGTGTATATATCTTCAGTATTTAAAAGCCCTTAACTCAAAATGGAATACATAGAACAAAAAAAAAAACAAAAAACCCTGACTTTGAGGGACTGAAAATACAATAAATTGGTAAAAAGCAGTCTAATTTGATAAAGAAAAATCTTGATGACAACACACTGGAATGCAAATAGTTCTTATAATGCATTGTGAGAAACAGAAAATTCCAGGGAAAAAAAAAAAAAAGGATTTTACATCGAAGCTGATGAAAAGTCTTTGGAATTATCTTAAAATAGATAAAGTAAACAAATAATCAAAACAGAGCATATGACAAGCAATGCCCAAATAAACCCATATTTCCACGTTGAGGACAAAGTAGAGGATGTTTTAGAAGCACGTCTGCAAATTGACACATAGCTTATGACAGTCAATAGCCAGTGCCATGCACTATTTATGGAGGCACCTAATAGGGAAAAAGGCTTTCACTCAGGGTTAGGACTGTAAATATTATTGTCCCTACTGTAGTCAACATTTGGTCCTTTATGCAAAACTGTATTTATGTAATGCCAGCTTCACCTTGTTGTGTGCTTTGAATGCTACGCAGCGACTTCGCGTGGAACTGATTGGGAGAGATGAGTCGCATGACTTTAAGAGTAATGCAACAAACCTGCTGGATGCTTTAATAATATGTTCTTCCTCTACATTTGATAGACCTTAATAAAGTTCATTAGAAGACATTGTGGTGGAACAATTTTACACTTATTTTTCTAGATCTTCTCCCCCCCTGCCCTATCTCAGCAATTTCTACATAGTACTTTCAAATTTTCATTAACTTTATGCAAAGAAGATGGTACATGACACAAACTAATTTCCTAAATATTAATTATTTTATTAACCCACATAAGTGACGTACAAGAAAATAGCTGGGACATATTGTGATTCTTCAAGAAAATCAGAGATGAAAAGTTTTCTCTTTCTTTCATTAGAAAGAAAATTTATTTAGTAATAGTTGGTTTCATTATTTCCCAACATATTTGTTTTACCCATATTTTGGTTGTAAACCATATACATGTAATATATTGCCAAGATTATCTGAGATTCCCTGAGATAAATGCAAGTGAACTTTACAGGAATGGGTGTTTGGAGAGGGAAAGAAATTATCTATATCCAGGGAAAGAAAAAAATCCAGCTAAAAATAGACTTCCAAGTAAATATGCACAGTTCATGTACATTAAGAGCTAAACAAATTCCTATTGCCAAAACCTATGGTTGATTTTTAAAAAAAATGCATTTAATTTCTTGTTATTGAAGCAGAAATATACTGTCTGCAATTGAATGGGTGTAAGTTTTTCCACTATTCATCTTGCTCAATCCTGTCAAACATGTTTAATGCTATCTCTGAGCTCTCCCAAAACCAGATTTTGTAAAGTCTGGTTCTTCCTGCTTATGTAACTACATCTTCATGTTCTTCACAAAAATAGAATTCCTGCAGGGTTGCTGCTATCCAAGTCAAGCGAACAGCACAAATATACAGACCTAATGGGTCAGTATGAGCCTGCAGATTGCCAGAATGACTGATCATCCTTGGACCTACATTTTGTCATGAAGAATGAATTATTATTATTATTATTTCCCTTGTCTCCATCCCTTCTCCAGAACACTTATGGATGTTTGGCAGAGAACAGTGTTTATCTTTTCAGCATCATCTGCAACTTAGAGCGGGAAGAGGACTCTTCAGAAAAACGTGAACTCCTCAAGCTGCAGTAGGATTGTGCTGCAAATGAATGTCTTAAGGTTGCAATAGCAGCTCCCCACACATGATAGTCTAGAACAAACACCTGAACTGGAGATTTAACTGCTGAGCTCAACTGGGCTATAAAAGCAACAGAGAAGTCCAGATCCTCCTTTGGCTAGAGATTAAATATAAAGGCAACAAATGAGCCACTGATATTCCAAAGACGAGAGATGTGGAAGCGTGATGAAGATGTCCTGACATGAAGGAGTTCAGTTTCTGAGGATGCCATACACCAGCTCGGCATTTGGTCCTCACATGTAAACAAATCACTATTCACAGCAATATTTTTCCTTCTTCCAAATACTTAATTAACCTACAATTTAAAATCTATGTCACAAATACAACAATGTGACTAAGATCTCTAGGTATAGTTCGTAGGTTTAAGTTGGACACAAAAGGGTTTTCTCAGTCATGCAATAGTCATTTTAAATTCCCCCAAAATGTTCAAACTGTATCTCTTTCTATTAGTAAATATCTACACACAAAAAGAAATTGAAAATACACATTCATTTCTTCATGGTTGCTTAATATTTCAGATTTTAATATATTTTTAAAATAAATATTCTGTAATAAACACCACTACAATAAGAAATAATGTTCTTTCACAATCTTTACATTAATTAACTTTTAGGGCAATATCTCTGTAAGTCTGGCCTTTCAGATCTTCTGAAGATAATTATAAAGGAAAAAAAAGGAAAACATCTGCATTTCTTTCTGAAATTAGTATCTTCAGAGAAGTACACTACGCCACAGCAATCCTAAATCATGCTTAAAAAGAGTAAGAGAAGTCTATCTCCTAAGGACATTTTTTAAATTATTTATTCCTTAACCAGAGAGAACAAAAAAAACACACATAAAAATTACTAGACTATAATTTCAGAATATTTCCACTTGTAGGCTTCAAATGCCCCTGATTTTTCCTGAATGCACACAGTTCTATTGCAGACAGTATATTTCTGCTTCAATAGCAAGAAATCAAATGCATTTTTAAAAAAATCGACCATAGGTTTTGGCAATAAGAATTTGTTTCGCTCTTAATGTACATGAACTGTGCATATTTACTTGGAAGTCTACTTTTAGCTGGATTTTTTTCTTTCCCTGGATATAGATAATTTCCTTCCCTCTCCAAACACCCATTCCTGTAAAGTTCACTTGCATTTATCTCAGGGAATCTCAGATAATCTTGGCAATATATTACATGTATATGGTTTACTATTCTAATAAACATATCTTCTTGTTTACAGAATAATCGAGGCAGCCTGGGAACATGTAACAGAATCTCGGCTGTGGAGAGCCTCCTATTCAGATGCTTTCAATTCTTTTCATTCTGCAAGATCTGAAGTGATAGCAGAATACATTTTCAAAAACAGCAACAACGCAAACAGCACTGGGATAATTTCGCAGCAGCAGACTTTGCTCAAGTCGAACTTTTTAAGATTAAATAAACCCAGTGTATGGGTTGCTGAGAAATACGCAATATAAGTGGCAAATAGGGTAACAGATTTGTTGGAAATGGCAGGAAAACCAGTAATTTCTGAACAGATTAAACCAATAACATCCCTATTGCAATACACTGTTATTGTTGTTAATTATCCATAAAATTAAAGCTGTATTATCTTATAGGTACAGCTATACATACACCGATTTATAAAACTTACAGCAGGATTTCACACACAGATTTTACACAGAGAGGAAAGTTAGCATCCCTCCTACAGATGACAAACAAGAGGAGAAAAGCATGATGGTCAAAAGGGCAACAATGTTTAAGTAAATACAAAATGAACCCTTTTTCCCTGTTCTCTCATGATCCATAATCATAAGCTATGTTGTTGCCTGAAAGTGCAGACATGCACTGTGCAGTGCATTAATCCTTCAAACACTAACAGATGCTGGCAGGGATTTAGGCTGGAATGTATTTACAAAGTGACAAATTATGTTCCGTATTATACCGAGAGAGAAAGAGCACCCACAAATAGGCTGATAAATGTCAGCTGCAGTCACGACAAACGGTTTATTTTTATTATACTGTAACCACAAATGTTTTTTGCAGGGAGGCCCAAAGATTTATTTGTTGCAGGAAAAAACAAGATTATATATGACACAAAGTAATAACTGTGAGATCACTGATGTTCTGGGCAGCTTGCCCTTCTGGAAGCTATGTTCAGATTGAAAAATGTTGCTTAAAAATGGTATGTTATATGACACAAAATAAATAGTTCATAAATCTGTATTGAAACAACAATAACTAATAATTAAAGACAGTCTTAGGACGTGGCTTTACAGTTAAAAGGAAAGCATAGTATTTCCTTTAGTGGAATGTTGAAAATGAAGTAACAACATTAAAATAAATCTGATGAAATTGTTTTAGATTAAAAACAAAGTGCTATAATTGCTAGATGGAAGCAATATATATTTTACATGTGGTCATAGCGCTATATGAACATTTCGCGCAGCACAATTAATTGGCAGAACAGTGACGTCTGCAGGTTTAAAAATGCATTGCAGCTCTTCTGAAGTACCTCAAAGCTTGCCAAGAGATTTAAGGTACAGATCTTTCCCCTCACTCTTAATACTAGGAAAATGCAAATATGGATATGGTTAAAACTCATCACCCCTTTGAACATGAATAATTTCAGAATGCTTCAAAATAAGTAGAAATAAATACATGAGACAAAAAGAAAGAACTGAATAATTAGCTATTTAAGACACTTTAATTGGCAGTTCACACTTACAATCTCCTAGCTTTAAGCAATGTAAAATACATATCTTGCAGAACAGTATCCTCAAAAAAAATAAACACATATAGAGTCCTTTGTTTCCACGACTGTTCACATCCCCTGGCTAAGAGATACATTGAAAATGGTCACATTGTTCTGTATGTAATTTTAGAAAGTGAAATAAAAGGATTGAATCACATTAGCAAAGATTTCCTGTACAAATAAGGGTTGGTAGGACCAGGTTCTTAATAGATACTCAATATACACAATATAGACTTGAAGAAAACGATGAAGTCTTTCCGCATGCAGAAGAAAACATGTCGGGTATTTGAACAGTGTTGGAATATGGAAACCTGGCATTATGCCACCCGATTTGTGATCACAAAAGGAGGAAGTTTTTCTGTATTTCTTTCTAAAGAAATAAAGATTGTGCGACGAAGAAAATGTCAACAAAATAAACACCAAGGATGGAGTTAAATCTCTGAAAATGTGGCCCATCTCAGGAATCATTTTGTTGTACTTGCAATCAGCACTATAGACATAAAACCAAACACATCATTAAAACCATAATGTAATTTCAGGGTTGTCTAAAAATCTGAGATCAAAGTCTGGGCCGTGTATTTTACAGATGCATAAAGCTGAAGGCATTCAGGCACAGACAGCAGGGGTCATGAGGCCGTGTCCCATTGTTCTAATAATTTAAAAAGTTTAAAAGGTTTTAGTGTAAATGTTAATTAAGTCCAAAATCAAGTGACTCATGTTCAAGCACCATCAACATGAAAAGCTCTGAAATTTTCATTTACTAAATATACATGAATTTTCTGACAAAATTTTGATCTTTAGATAACAAAAGCCCTCCAGAAAATCCATGTCTCGTGCAGCAATATAGTGGGAGAGCTGACGGTCACTTGTCGTTATCCCTCCTAGAATACTTATTTCCTAAATACAAGTCACCAATGAACAATGGAGTGACAAGGATGGAGACTGTGCCTTAAAAATTACATTCTTAGAAGCATTTGTACACGCAAAACAAGGAGGTGTTGTCATTACAGCAAGTAAAGCACACCACCACCCTACCTGTAACTTTAAATATCTGCCTGAAAAACTGCCGTCCAACACTGATATAAATGTAAATATAAAAATAGATGTCCAAGATTGATATAAATGCATTATAGATAAGAGGGAAGGGGAAGCAAGGAAGAAAAAAAAAACCCCAGCCACCACTGCCTTTCCCCTTCGTGAATGAAGCAAAGCTGAACACAAAGAACTGAACAAGAAGAGGAGCAGCACGCGAGGCTGGGAGCGATTCTCTCTCTTCTGGACAGAAAGACTTTCTGATGCCTCCTGCGGTTCTGCAGCCATAAGTGTCACTGCCACTTTTTAACGCAGTCAGTCAATCACTACATAGTTTTTAATTTAAAAGGTATTGTTACACAGCTAAATATCTGGCACATGTTCTACCTTAAAATTCTGCTTTTCAAACAAGTAGCTTAGGCTTTTCCCAAATTCTAAGGTAGATATTGGCTGTACCTACCTGAACACCTGAAAAAATAGCAGCTACTGTATATCTTACCCATATGCCACATGCAAAAATGTAAAACATATTAAAAAAAAATTTAAAAAGAAAATTTCCAAGCAGATGTTTATAAACAGAAGGTAACGGATAAAAACCCAAACACAATGCTGCATTATGTTACATGATTCACTGATGAACCCATTGGAACTACAGCAAAAAGCCCTTCTGGAAAACTTCCAGAAATTAAAAGGTGCAAACAAGCTGCCTAATACCCTTGCGTAGACTGAATTCTTATGAAGAAAATAAAGTTTATTGTCTGGAAACAGAGAAAGCATGAGGAAAGCACTAAAGCAATGGAGGTGAACAATTAGACAGATGTTCACTTAAGGAAATAAAGAGAACAGAAGAAGCCATCACTGAGGAATTTTACGAGAATACTGACAACTCTGCACCTCATCAAGGGCACTGGTAAAGTTAAAGCCACTGAAGCCATTTCTACTCAACTCCAGTATAACTGCTGACCTTGCAAAAGTCTGCATTTAGCAAATGTGGCTTAGGAAAATAGCATTATACTTTTCATTTTACTGGCTTTTTTTTCCCCCCAAAATTCTATCTATATACCGTAGTGTATATTTCAAGAAAAATAACTTTATTTCCTTGTATAACATTACATATACTCAATATTTTTTTTCCTAAGTATACTCTGGTATCAGAAAAATCTATATTTAAAAAACTTTTGCCCTTTAAGTAAAATTAAATACTGTCAATTACATCTGATCTTCATAAATATATACACATGAATAGCTGGAATGTTTTTGCTTAATATGATTAGATATGTTTCTAAAGTAGGCAGGAGTTTGCATAATACGCAGTATGCCAATCTGGACATGTTTTAGAACATACAACTTTTGGCATTCCACTACTAAGAGAATAATGGAGAAAAAGCATATTTTGTTGATAGACTCTCTCATAGAGCAAAAAAAAAATATAGACATGCATGCAGACAAAAGGAGAAGGAATTAATAATAAGTAGTAAGATTTTTGGCAAGGACAAAAGTCTTTTCTCTGCTCGTGCAGGCTGAGGTACAAATGTAACTTATTCCATAAACATAAATATCATTTCAAATGTAATTTATCCCATAAACATATCTCTATTGTTTAAAATATCATTTCAAAACTTGGTTTGGTTTATGATAATACGTTTCTTGCAGATTTTCAGAGAAAAAAAAAATCCTCCAAATCTCAAGAACATTACTGACTTCTCCATTTCTGTTATTAACTCATATATTTCTAAAAATGACTCTCAAAGTAATCAGAAGCTGTAGGTCAGTATCACTAACACAACTTTCATCACTGTCTTGTACACAGTGTGCTACTTCCCACAACGTTCATCAATTGAACAGTAAATATAAAAACGATGGCATCACCTTAGTCACACCGTGCAGGGCACACAAGTACCAGAAGTGAACTCTGCACTTATCCAACTGCCAAAGGGTTCGCACCAGCGCTGGAAATTGGACAGGGGGGTTGGACGAGATGACCTCTAAAGGTCCCTTCCGACCCAAACTATTCTGTGATTATAGGATTCAGTGATCATTAGCATAAACAATTTGGGTGTCAGGATGTAGGGACAGGGAGGAAGTACTGATTGAAAGCTATGTCCTTATCTACATATTACTTGTACACAAAGGAAAAAAAAAAATCCTATGAAGTAGACTTTTATACAATCCTCCTGGCCTTTAACAGCACCAGATTGCCTCTTTTGAGCATCAGCCACCAGTTCCACTTACAGGAAGGGACAGCTGGGTCACTGTAAATGGTTTGGCAGTGTTTGCAATACAATGATGGCTCACCCAGGTCTGCAGGGGACAGCCTGCACGTTTCCCACACACTAATGTTTGAAAGTTCTCAGTAACTTGGGAGAAACGCACAGGAAAATGTCATCATTCACATTTTGAATAATATAAAAGATGTGGGATGTGATTGATTTCACACTAGAGAGAATTGAAATTACAGTTATGGGATAGGTTTTTTCATGTACTGTTAAGGTCAAGTAATAGTAAATAATTAATGAATTATGAAACAAATTTTCTATAAGGCAGCACATAAATTCTATTCAATAAGATCTAAAGTGTAGTTACACCAAAAAGCCATCTAATATATCACAAAATGAAGACAATGTATAATGCTGAGGAATAAAGGGGGGCTTGCCCTTATATTGGAATAACTATTACTCTGATGGAATATAAATAACACTTTTCCATACACACATCATTTTCATAAGTTTTACATATCATAATCTACAAAAAAAAAAAAAAGGAAAATAAAGGATTCTCAGAATTTTTTTGGTGGTGTTTTTTGTCGTAAGACCTGTTTCCTCATCTCTCCAGCAGTTAGAGAGGTTCTCAACTGGAGGGTGGAACGATCAAGTGGATCATGGCCTGGACAAAGCCACAGTGCTCCTTCTCTGATCTGACTGCTGATTTGGTTTTAGCTAACATCTAAGAGTAGCTTATCCTTATCCCCTCTTTACCAGTATAAATTTCACATTCTTTGACACTGAGGCACGCTCCTAGAATTTACCACAGTGTGTGATACAATATTGTAGTGATCTTGGTTAGACTTTCGTGGGCCACTGACATGCAATTAATACCATGAATGCAAGTTAAGAAGTCAAAATGGATAGCCCAAAACCACCAAAAGTCACCCAATATATTTTCTTTTGTCTTGATACCTTAAAATTAGTTCCATTTGGAGCTTTCTGGATTAGCAGATGGGAAACTTACTTCCTCAATTGTCTTCTCAATAATTAAAAAAATCTGGGTTTTGCTAAGAGATTAAACTGATCTGGATTTCAGATTCAACTATGGCAAAATATTACACACAGAGAAGGAAAAATCGGACAGGGAAAAATAAGCAACTTTTGAGGAATGTATTTCTCACTTATGCTGGCTGCTTAAAGTCACTCAGCCATTTGAAATTGTCCCAGTGGCTAACAAATGAGAAAAGAATAAATTTGGCAAAGTTCTTGCCAATTTTTTCTGTGAAATGCAGACAATTTATCACATCTATTTCCTAAATAGTCTGGACTAAGACCCTTGAAATAAATGCAAGTCAGACGTTGGGTCTCCAACAGCAACTGTCTCACTCTGTAGTGTACTTGGTTTGGGTCCCAGTAACGGCAGACAAGGACACGGGCAGTGACAGCACGTACAGTCAAACAGAGAATAAGTTTTGAGATAGTTTACAAACACCATGACTTGCACAGCTGTAAATTTAAGTCAATAATCTGCAGTAGTATATAAGCAGGCTGAACTCAGTTCTACCACAATAGATCAAGTTCCATTTTGATGTAATTACTGGTCCATGAGCACCCCGTGGCAACAGTGTGTGTTCTCCTACCAGACTCAAGAACAAAATACAAAATCGGAAATGAGAAGGTTGTAATTCATTTACTCTTCTAATAGTATGAACTCACTCACCTTGTCACTTTTGAAGACATACACAAATAAACGTGTCAAGGAAATCTAGAACAAATTTCAACCTGCTGCTGTAGAAGAAATGTTAACTTCCAAAAAGTTATAGCAGTTTTCAGAGATGCTTATATTAGCATCATCTTAAATAACACACTTATCAAAAAGTCAGTTACAAAGACTGAGTCAAAATGCAAAGGCAAATTCATTCTCTAGAAATTAAAAAAGATAGTTGATTTTAAATGAAGGAAGGGAAGCTAGTTTTATACTTTCATAATCACTGTAATCATTTTATGCAATGTAATGCCAAAAGCTGTCAGGACTATGCCATTTTCCATATGAAACCCACAGTTTCCATGTTGCGCTCCACAGACTACGCTGAATAGTTTACGGATTCCTATTGTCCTTACATTATTTTCAGGTAACATTTTCATAGCCATGATCTACCTTATGAAAAGTTTTCAGAACTGACCATGATACACAACGGCCATGAACTTTGGAGTTATTTTTCTCATGTACATGGAGCTTCAAAAGCCCATGGCCACTGCCAATTTCTATTTTTTAGCCGCACGGCTGACAAAGTCATATGAAAATAGCCATTTTCTCCCCTCCCATTAAACCATTCAGCACAATGTTTCACTCTTTATTTTACTTCATTCTGTCTTCTCCAATCTAGTCAGCAAATGTGACCAGTTAAAGAACACTGTATTGCACGAGGTACAACTCAAATTGTGGCATGACTTGCCAATTCCCTCAGGCCCATGGGAAAGGATATGCCAAGATGATAAGGCAGAGAAGGTTTATATTTATAAGACTTTGATTAAGTAGGCAATTTTAGGAGAACAGAGACAAGTTAAAGGAAAGTGAAAAGGCTCCAAAAGTATTGAATTTTGTTTTTAAAAAATATCAACAGCATCCCTAAAATCAGCTAAATCCATGGGTTGTTTAATAAGTGAAAGTATCCAGCAATGAAAAATGCCATCAGTGAAGTAGATGAGGCAATGAGTGTATGTAAGCCAACCATTCAGATGCCTTTTAGCACTTGTAAGCATTTGGTTTCAATTTAGTTTTTCAAATGTCTCATGCTATGGTGCTGAACCTCTCAAAAAAAAAATTTAAAAAGCAATATAAACAGACAAAAACCTGAGCTGTTTCTTAGAACTGCATAAAAAGCTGTGCAATAATTTTCTAAAAGTGTTAAGTTTTAACTTTTTTTTAATTGTTTCTAAAGAATAGCATGACTATACACCCAAAAATGAAGTTCCACCAAGTAACTGCCAGCACTGTAAAAGTACATGATACCATTACAGATCTGGCTCCTAATTTCCCAAGCTCAGTCTAGGAATTTAGCATGTGTAAGCAAGTACCTATTTGCATTTTTAAACATAAACAGCTTGGCATACCCAACCCCTGTAAACTTTTGAAAGGTTTATTAGCATACTCAGTTCCCATTAAAACTGACAGCAACCAAAGCTCACTGAAAACTTCATCTTTTCTTTAAAAACAGATTTTCAGTTACAAAGTTAAATCATTTGCTTTAAATAAGTAAATAATTTTAAGATTTAAAAACCAACCAGAAAAATCAGTATATCATGAGCACCAGAAGGACGACAGCCAAAGGAAAGGCCTGAACTGAATCACTCAGCAGATCATTTCTCCCCTTCAGTTTGCTGATGTTTGCTTCCAAGCTACACGATGTCGTTTCGAAAGTGCCACAAGCGGCATGCCCCCACACTGATCAGACCACATGAAACTGCTCTAACTTAGGCTGCAAAGCTAGAAATGTTAATTCATCATCCTGTCAAAATAATGACATTCATTCATAAGTACCATCCAATCTCCTCCACGCCTGGCTGAGTCTTCTGTTCAGCCCAGTGAAACACACTAATTACACACTTTCCTTGCCTGTCCTCTGGACAGTGTACCTCACCATATTTGAAAAGAGTAATGATACAGAACCAAAAACTGGGCAAACACCCTTAAACTTGACAGAAGAACAGACAGGCCAGAGAACGCAGGCACGTTAGGTGCCATGCTCAGTGCATCAGAGGCCAAGCCCACCTCACTGAGCACCTTGTACTAAGACTCTTCCACAAAGCCTTTTTGCTGTCTTGCCCATGCAAAATTAATTTAAATGTTTCAGGCTGCGGATTTAAGATTATCTTGGTCAGAGCATCTTCGATCCATGACCCTCATTAAAAGCAGAGCATCAGAACATAATCCATGCTTGTACACTCTCACTTGGGCAAATGAAAAGAATGATAGAAGAAACAGGAGCTCCTTTCCAAACCCCTGTGGTAACTAACCTACTACAGTTGTACTCTTACACCTCTTGCATAAAACAAGAAGCAAAGCTTAGAACATCCCAAATGAACGGCATCATCTTTCCTGTCTCCAGCTGAGCGACTACTTAGACAGTTTAGGCAAAGGAGTAGACAAGGTTCCTTCAGATACAAGTACCTTCTACTCACCTCTAAAACTAAGGATGCTAATTCAAATTCTTGTAAGCACAATTGGAAAAAAAATAGAGAGATACAGATCTCCCATTAAGCAGGAGGAGGTACAACCACATTATCTCCCGAAGCATCCCAATGCAGTAGGCAATATCTAAGAGCTTTCAACAAGTCAGGCTCAGGTAAACAAAACACACCTAACATGCAGCTCAGTGAGGTTTACATGGTCAGAAATATTAGAACTAATTGAATTCTAAAGATGGGCAAAACCAAGCATGTAAGCTACCATGGAAATTTCTTTGTAAAAGTTTATGTGCTTCAGAAGATTAGGAGCTTCTAGAGTTTGAGGAAAGATTTTGAAGATCCCATTCTGACATGCAGTGCTTCATGAAGTAGTAATGCAAAATTTAGGTCCCAGTATTTTAAACTAAACTAGTCCCAAGCACTGAAGCCAGCCTCTTTCTGCTGCATTTCATCACGAGCACGTGAATTCTGTTGAACTCACACAGGGCATTAAAACTGACTACTCTTGTGCCAACCTGCCACGTGTTCTGTGGGCTGCAGACTGTCATCTCTTTCTAGACTGACAGTCAAGCTGACCTATCAAGTCCAGGTTTCAGACAATACTCAAATGCTCTTTATTCCTTTCTGTTGAATTTTATCTGCTTACCAACCTTTGAAAGACCAGCGCTCATGTTACCACCTTTGATGTGTCCAGGAAACAGAGGGCAGTTGCAATCAGGCAGTGAAAAGGCTTCGCTCTGAAATGACCCATCTGCAGCCACAGCCATTCGTTAAGCAGTAATTCTGAATGGATTTCTGGATTTTAAAGCACTAAAACCAGACTTAAAATAATTTCTCAAGGTTACATGGCAAACCAGACAGAATAACCAGAGTCATCCAGGTCTCACAATAGATGTTAAAATCTTCATGGCATCAGCTTTCATGAAAGTCCCTCTTAATAAGGTACAGAAAAAAATAAAGTTTACAACTGACCTTTAAAAAAATATTCTTGTTATGCTTTTTAACCATTGTGCCGATACGGAGGAAATGTTTTTCTGAATGAGTATACTGTACCTTTAATGGTTCATTTGTAGTTCAGAATAAAATCGGAACTATTTGTTGTTCATTGTTGTTATATTCTGTTCCAAGGTTCATAATTTGAAAATCGACTTTGGGGACTTTTTGCTTGGTCTATTAAAATGATTCATGTTGCATTCAACATAAATTGTGCATACACAGAGGAGGTTTAGCACACGTATTCACAGTATAATAACTAAAGTGAATTTTGTACAAGCTGCAGTTTGTGGCAAGGATGCAGTATCATTTGTCTTAATTTTTCTTCAGCATTACATTAGGCTAGTGCATTTACATTTTCAGGTATGGCTGAACACTTTAAAACTTTCTTTTTACAGCATGAGTAAAGACAGAATCAAATCTACATGTTTATATGATGTAACAAAGTAATGCCTTTTTACTGTCTAAAGTACACACGGATTTACTTTCCATTTACCTTCCTGCACAACGGCAACGGCAAAGTGCATGAAATATTCACCACCTATGAATCATGTAGCGTTCCTATTAAGAAGATGATCATGTTCTGTTTTACCTTTCAAAAGGATACGGTAACAGTCCGGTGTTTAAGTGGTTTTGTCACTCAAAACTACCAATGTAATAGACAGTAAGCTGTGAGTGTGTTCAAGGTTTTATAAAACTTTAGGACAATTTAGTGTCAATTAAGTAAATAATTAAGAGCTGAGATATGATGTCAGATACTAGGTTCAGAAATCTTTATTTTGCAAAATTTGAGAAAGTGGATTTGCCAGGAAAGAGTGAGTCACACAAAATAGGTGGAGGGAGGAAAGAGAAATCAAGACTGGAATCTAATGTCACCCTGTCTTCACTGAGTCTCAGAAAAAGTTCATCTGTTCTATGTGCTTACTTTAAAAACTAGTTTAATATTTCTAATATGGAAATTTTTGAGAAGATTTTTTGACTTTCAGCTGTACTGAGTGTGATTTTTCACTATGGTTATATTCTGGTCTTTACTTCTGCAGTGCAGTGTTCTGCTCACACAGATTTTTAGTATACAAGTACCAATGCTTGCAGCTAAAAAACATTCAGAAATTCCTATCTGCGGACAAAATGCGTGGGCAGACAGCTCAGAAAAATAGGTTTCGTGTACAAAAATTCTTGCGTCTTCTAAGAACAGAATGACCTGCATACTCAGGAACCGATCAATCTCTAGAAGCAATTGTTAGTTTGAGATCAACAATAACAACAAAAAAAGAAAACTCTAAAAGCAAACAACTATATTTCTAAGGAGTCCAATAATCTGGAATCAATTTTGCACAGATTAGAAGCCTTTATGCACTTAATATTGCCTTGTGAAGGAGCCAAGTGCCTCTGAGAATTTTAGCCAACACATTATTTTTTCTTTAGGGTACAGAGAAAATTAACTTTTCCTTTTTTTTCTTTGTTTTTGATGTCCAGAATAATATCTAAGATATAATATAGACTTCTCTGAGAAGTAATTAAAATTGCAGTACACTTACACTGAAGATATTCTGATCATTAAAGTGGACCAAGGTGAACCCCCCTTCTGTAGAACAACAAACCTTTATGCCCAAAAAACAGAAGTTTCTTGCTGTTCTGCATGGGCCCATCAAAGACAGCAATATAAATGCACACCTCAAAAAGGTTTTCAACCTTTACTTTAGTTGCTCTACAATGAGTGGGGTGGAACACAGGAAAAGGTTGCCCAAACTGTAGGACTTGTAATTTATTTTTATTAGCTCTGCTTTCATAAGAAGTGTCAGTTTCCCTTCACATTTTGAAATTACATAAACACTTATTAATATATCAGAAATATGTAAAGGCCTTTATTGACTATATTAACTGAAATTCAGGAAATTCAAGTAAAAAAAATGCAATGCAGAAAATGAAGAACAGAAATCTATGTAGAAGCACTTAATTCCAAAATGCATTCAGAATCATAGAGATGCAGGGACTGTATGTGTTAAATTATATGGTGTTAAAAAAAATAAATCTATATTTTAATCTTTTTGGGTGGAAACAAATTATCTTATTTACTACATGAATGGTTTCCTCAATTTGACGCCAATCTTTGAAGGCAACTTCAACCTGTCTGAATTAAACAGTCTGCAGAAGAAAAGACTAGATTATTTATATTAGAGAATACTGTTAAAAAATAAAATTGAAAGATTACTTCACCATACCTTGAAAATAAAAACATGCACATCGCTCCAGCTTACAAAAAATCTAATTTTACTTTTTCTGTTCTGAGAAGTTTGATAAGTAGGAGACATGTTTATATATACACATATATATGTATGTATGTATAAATTCCCCCCTAAAAGGGCAGCACTAAAAAAATGGAGAAAGTCACAAAGTTTTCTTGTGTCTGTGTACTGTGATTATAAATGTTGCAATCAGATGATCCTTTGGTATTTAGCTGTTTTATCTGCAATAACTGCACTCTGTATAGACAATACAAACATACATTGTATACATCACAAATAATGTCATAAGTCAGTCTTGGCTTATGTTTGTAGAGAAATCACTTTTAAAAAAATACATATATATGCACATGGAAAACAGTAAGGATAGCAATAGATTATTTCCCAGAAAATGTGATAGCAGCCAGATGAAAATATCCGAGACGAACTTTTCCTAACATCTAACTTTCAGAGATGTGAGCAAAACAAATGAACAGTTTTAACTGAAGTCAAACTTACATTGTCCGTTCATGTAACTTTACAGCTCACTGATACACAGATTTTACTCAGTCAAAGCCTAATTACATAAATACAGTAGACAGTAATACTTCTTCATAGATATGTCTCCCATGTATCATATCATGTTTACTTTAGTATACGTGACCTCCTGCACTGAATGCTTACAGAACCAGCTCTTGTGTACCAAAAAAAATTTGCCAGAATACACAAAACTCTCTGCATTTCACAGAAATTCACTCTCTGCCTCACTACTTGGCGTAAACTCCATTTCAAAAGGCTTAGCAGCCCCAGACAAATTCTGAGAGATGCATATGTTCCTGCTGTGACGGAAAGCAGGAGGACAAACTCCACGTGCAAATACCCAATGCGCCCTGTGCTGCACTAGCCAAGCCTCCTGGCTGCCAAGGAGCCCGTGTCCACCTGAAAAACCCTCTGCTCCTCTTCCCTTCTGCTAGCTGCTGCCTGGCAAGAAGATCTCCCAGATGGTTTCATGAATCATAGCTTAATTTTTTTCCATGATTTGCCTAAGAATTTTCTTAACTAACTTCCTATTTTGATAGCAGCAACTACTAAACTACTGAAATTTTAACTCACTTGAAGAAGAAACAAGAAAACTTTACAAAAAAGGAGCAAGAAAGGAACAAAGGAGAAAGGATGGATTTCTTTTGTCTTCTGTGTATGCATTGTTTGAGAGGGGAGCCTTCAAGAATTGTTTTACTCCTTATTAACTGCAAGCCCTCGTAGTTTGACAACTGTTCACGTACAATGAGATGTACCATCCATAGACAGGAGGCCCTAGCGGGTATATATTCTTCTTAAAAACATTAAACTAGCACAATAATAATCATCTTTCAAAAGGGCTGTGATCCCTGTTTAACAGACAGGAAAACGAAGGCATAAAGAGGCCACATCCCCAGATGAAGTCCCATAACGTTTCCGTGGCAAAGCTGGAAACACAACCATGGGCGTGCCCACTCCTTGTGCTAAGCGGCCGTCCACCCTCCCTCTCAAAAAGACATCCATCCCACTGCCCGGGCAGCAGCGGAGCTCAGCAGCCAGAGGTATGTGTCAGACCTAATGGGGCATAGAAAATGGGCCACATTCATTGCTGGCATAACTCAAAGGGCTTGTACTAGCGATGAATTTAGGCCAGTATTTCAAGACATGTGCTATATCATACTACCCAAATATTCCTTTATTCTGCCGATTTGAAGAGCTAGTCTATTGAACTTGTTGCTCAGAAGACTGCATAGCACCACAGCAAAAAAAATGGCCACTTCATCACTGCAATTAAGTCATTGTGTCCTCTCAGACCCAAAGTATCCCTTTTTATTGGTGAAACATTTTACAGAGATGATTCTGAATACCCACTAAATGGCTGTTGCAAAGATTGCATGAGAAAGTAAGAAAACTCACAGACAATGTTACCCTCACCAAAGCCAGAAATAAAAGTTGCATGAGTATCTCGAGCATAAGAGAACGCAGACACGGCTAAATCTTGGATGTCAAGCAACTGTTGCTGTCACGTGCAAGCAAGAGAATGCCATATTAAATTAACATCTACTGCTCCTCTACTGACATGTTACTTTACATAGAGTAACTGAATTTATATCAAAATTGAAACCACAGTAATTTAATCCAACTATTAGCAGAGTAAAATTATCAGTGCATAAGTAAGTAAACATGAGGAAAAAGTTGAGAAAATGCTACTAGCATTTCAGTTCTGTAGAAAAACTATTCAGAATATTTTTAAAAGAGGTGAATTAATACTGAGATTAAACTAAACGTGGATGTAACACACTACTTATGGCATACGGTACTGGTAGACTTAACAAGCTGCATGGAGCTACAGCCGCTCAGGCTTATGACTACCACTATGAAACAGCTCATTACTCCTTGGAGCAAAACTTTGTACACAAGTGGTAAGAAAGAGTATAATGCTACATGTCTCACATACAAGAAGATGTTGTACGACTTTTCAATAATATATTGTGGGAAAAGCAACTTCACTACAAATTCATAGTCTTGGGTCATTCTTTCTCTCCCTCTTCTTTGAATTAAATATAACGCATCTCAGAAAGACACAAGCTGCATTGCATCCAAATACTATGTCCAGCCATTTACTTCTTCAAAACAATACACATGGAGGTGTGAAGAATTGTTTCTTACAAAAAAAAAAAAGAATTCCTTTTCAGCTATCAATGAGTGCTTGTACTCACGATCAAATCTGAACCACTTAAAAACATTCAGTTCCAAGTGGATGAAGACTCTTGGATACACAAAAGGCTAATAGAAGCAGTCACTTCAACTCGAGTCCCATGAAAAACACTGGGTGACAAAAGCCCCTTACAGCAATCTGCGAGAAGGAGAAATAAATTAATCAAACTGCCAAACGAAGAAGGCTGGGTTTGACCTCCTTCTGATCTCATTACTTCTCTATTACCCTTTTGAAAAACATCCTCTTACAAAGATCACTAATTGAAGATTATGTGGAGGGGAATCACACCTCTCCATCACCGTGGTAACTTTGACTCATTTGTCATTCTAATAATTCACTTCTTTTCTTTTCTGAACAGACAGAGACACTAATAGACTATCATCAGTTAAAAAGGCAATTTTTCCATTTAATTGCACTCATTAAATACTTCACTAGAACAATTGGAAAAGCAATACTCTCAATATTTAATCACACAATAGCAATAATGAAACATTACTTCAAAATAAACGTGGCAACATGTAGGAGGACATAAAATGCATGTTGTAACTTCTGGAGCATCAACATATTTTCTGGTAAAGATATTTGAACCTTTTTTTCTTACATTTTTGACAATTGGGTATATGAAACGAGTGGACTGACAGCACTGACAACAGCCACACACTAGAAAGAAACCAGTGGGCAAACTCCTTCCTAATTACCTCATCCCTCTTGCCCCTGAACCATGACAATACAATGGATTTCATAAACCAAAAGAGTGAGTCGGTGTATTTGTGAAAAACATTGAACAAGACTGGATTCGCACACTATTTTACTGGAACAAACTGTACCACTTAGGAATGTAATGGAAGATAAACAGGTTAATCACACTGGTAGAGTGACTGCAATGGCACGGTCATCAGGCGTCTGTTTGCCTGGGCTATCTTATTTTCTGTCTTCTACAGAAATCATGCATCTGTCTTCAGTGTAACTGCACTCCCGTTACAGAAAGTTCACTACAGTTTAACTACTAACATAACGTAGTCGGAGCTATAATAAAACCTTTGTGTTGAGAAGATGTGCAGAAAACGTAGAAGTGTCTGTTTCCATTTCAGATGTCACAATACACAATGGCTGTTTCTATTTTTACTGCAATTCTATCTATAAGCATAAATACACAAAACCGAGTCAAGCAATCAGGCCAACTTCACTGGGACTATTCCTGTCAATAGGTACCACTCTATCTGTCATTTTCTATCTAGCTTTCCTATAGCACCAAAGTATTTAAATATTCCATTTAGGATTTGATGAGCGCAGCAATCAGGGTTGGTGACTGAGATCCAAGCATGCTTTGCCATTCTAGATTACAGCTTTTAAAACTCAGTAGGTTAAAAATTTTAGAAGGGAAAACCAGAAATATTAGAAAGGGGTTTGGTTCCAACTACATATTTGCAGGATATCCATTTCTCCCAATTGTTGCACACGCTGAGAAGTATCATCACTTTATGAATATTCCAGCTGAAATCAATCAGGCTATCCGGTAGATAAGATGCTCTGCTTGTTCAGTGGAAGAAGTGAGAGGTAATCAGTAAAAGGAAAGATTAGTTTTAAAAAGCAGTTATCTGGGCTACCTTTGCTAGGGAAAGATGTAGTATCTCCTTAATCAATTATTTATTCAACACTTGCATGTGAGTAACCTTATTGATTCCAGGGAGACTAAGTGCTAGACCAATATGAAAGAAAATGACAGCAGGACAGGAAGTCAAGAAGCATCATGCAAGACCAGGTCAGAAAGGCTAAGATGTATAAGCTAGTGGCATATTCAATTTAGGAAAAATTGTAATTTAGTTTTATTCTTCTAACTACAAATCTTAATATCATAAAGTTTTCAATGACAAATTTCTACATGGTACAGTCAGGGAACAGTCCCTGAATGACTATAGTACATGAATTAAATATACAGGGATAGCAAGGATCTTATTTATACATAGCTTTTATTATAGTTATTTATATGTTATTATAACCAATACAACTTGTAACTTGTTATATAAATTCTCACTTAGCTTATATTTTGTCATTACTCTTTTTAAATGGAATTTCAAATCCCTTTAAAATAACACCTAACTACTGTTAAACTAGCAGCTGAGCTCCACATCAGGAGTTGACGGACATCACATGAGAGCATATGGCAAGAAAAAGCAATTCCAAAGAGCAGGCAATAGGGCAGCTGGGGTAAATATGTTCCCCTATCATTCTACTGTTATGAAATACTCCATCATTCACAACGTTCAAGAGCAGAAGTGTGAGATGTCTTCATGGATTCTGTGATAGAAAGTGCTTCAAAAAACTTGCTTTTCTTTCACCGCAAAATATCTCTAGCCAGACAGCTGAACAAACAATAAGCAACCCAAGAGATATTCTAACAGAGCAAGGTAGTAAAGCAACATGAACATCTAGATATAATGAGTCAGAAATGGCTTGTATGAAAGAGTTAGTAGTTACAACATACAAATGAATGATACATCATGACAGTATAGTAAAAAATAATGTCTTTTGGAGTGGGACAGTAAAAAAGGAGAAAGATTTTTCAGAAAATAAAAGTCTAACAAAATATCATAGTTTGATACTTAAAAGTGCAAGTAAAGAATCCCCCATAAAGCCACAAAATACCATTATGCTCATTTAGAAAGAAAAGAAGTGCTCATTTTCATTCCAGTTCAGATGCAAAAGCGCCTGCAAGCAGAACACTTGAACGCATGCTTTTTCCTTCAAAACATGTTCTTGCACAAATTCCAGCTGTGAGGTACCATCAAGGCTTTTAGAGGGGCACAGGGAGAAGCCAGGAATGTCTCCCCTTGCACATGTGCTTTCCAGATTCATCTGTGTAACTGGCTTCTGCCTAGATCTCAGCATGACATTAAGCTGTATGCCAAGACTATCTTACGGTTAAGAAAATGTAACCTGTTATGTTCCATTATCTAAACCGGGCTGAAAGTGGTTTTCTGACCCACCCTCCCATCCTTCGTATGTTTTTACATATATTAGAAGTAAAACTGTTTTTTCGATCTGTAATCCAATAAAGGCAATATCCTAGGCTGTTGTCCAGCTCGTGTCAAGTCCAGTTACTAAAAAGGACAGCCAGTATAAAAACAACAAGGAAATTATTCTCAGCAATGCAGCTCAGCATTATAAAACCTTCTTCACTTACACGTGCGTATTCTTAATGATACAGCAGTAATCCTTCATCTTCAGCGTATTCAACTTCTTTATCCACATTGATTGCTTGTTTGTTTTTGAGAGGTGAAAATATCAAGAAGAAAAATTACATTATTACCGATAGACCTGCTATCTCAATAAACCCATCTTCATTCTCAGATGTTCCTTGTTTCAAGCCAGCAGATGGTAATAAAAACACCCTGCGTCGGCAGATCTACACATTCTCACCGTGAGGAAGCCAGTCAAGACACAAATGGAGTGACAATCATCAGGCTTTCCATCCTCAGAAACTACTCAGTAAGAAAGATACAGAAAAAAAAAACGGACTATTTTCTTTACCCACACATTCTAACATGCATCAGACCCTTTTCTCTCCAGTAGAGATGTGCACGACTTGGCTGGGAAAGTGAAAATATAAACAGCTTGAAAATGAGAACTAACGAGTTTCCGTAAGATGTGCATATTTAACTCTTTAAGCAGATGCAGCCTTCAGCTCTGAAAGTACCCAGACCACTGAATGCAGAAGACCAGAAGGGAATACCAAGGGAAAAAATCATTCTGTATATATTCTGTTATTTACTCTTCCTCTTTAACCATCTGTTATTGACCATCGTTTGAGACAGTGCACAGGGCCTGATGAATTTTCAATTTGAGTCAAATGCCGTTCTTAGATTTTTAATACTGAAGTTCCAAATCATAAATGGCTTTACACTAGCCATTATAAGACTTTTATTCTAATGGTTTCATTTCAATCACCTCCAGTTTTGCATAGGCAGCCCAGAGAAATTGAGTCAATATACCTGTATGCACATGACATGATTTATTGTCTTCTCACTAGAGACATCAAGTGTAACCTTAGGTCGATGCTTTATCGATTTGATATCTATCATGTAAAGGATATAAAATTGGTTTCCTGCTTTTAAGACCAGTAGGGCACAAATGCACAAACTTCTTTTCCAGCACCTGAACCGTGTATTGTGGCCACAGAGTGAGCAATGACAAGGACCAGAGTCAGATAACTTTAACTTAGAAATCAAAATCCTGATCCAAGCACACAGAAATGCAGAAATTAATCGTGTAGGCATAGGAATTTTACCTATTGAAAGAAACTTAGGGAAAAATGGACTAAAGTCACTACTCTTCACTACTCAGTTATCATTGTGAATATGGCACATGTCATATACCTGATGTATTTACAAACTATTTCTCATTTATCTAGCTACTTGCTTCAAAAGATTTCAACATTTAAAGAAATCTAGACAGAACATCTAAACAATAGCAATCTATGTACATTAGGGATTTTGCAGGTAACAGTCACAGTAGAGATGAATGAAATAACTTCATCAAAAGCTAAAGGAGCAGCACCTAAAGGAATAAAACCTGCCTCCAAGAAGCCATAAATCCAGTCCCAGTTCCTGTGTTCTCACTCCTCTTTATGTCTATTTGGCTAGAAGGGAGAAAAAAATAAAACCTAATTTTTCAGAAGGACTACTAGCAAACCTCGATACCAGTAGAAAAAAAAAATAGAGTAATTTATAGAGTTGAAAGAAAATGCAAACCAGGTAACTTGCAATATAAACTAAGCAATGCTATTATACGTAAAAAGTAGATCATATAATTTAAATAAATAAAGCTCAACTTGATTTTTAAGGCATTGGTTTAAAATGGAAACTACTGGGGAGAAAAACAAGGCCTTGCACTGGTAAATGTTACAGGTGATGAGACTTCAAACCAGCCACCTGTGGTCAGAAGCTGGCAACCGCCCTCCGGCCCCGCTCGTGTTCTTGTTCCTTCAGAGGCACGGGCAGGAGATAATGCAAGGAAGAAAAGGAAACTGAACTACATCGTAGGAAGAATAAACAAAGTAGGCAAAGAATGTGTATACTCTGTGCAAAAAAAAAAACCAAACCAAACCAACCAACCACATTCACTGGTTAGCTGATAAAACACATTTTTTTTTTTCTTCTTAAAGTGCTAGGAACCTCTGCATGGAAACAATGAGAAAACATGGCAATAAATACCAGGGAAATCTACAGACTAGGCACCAGCTGTTTTCAAGCTCAGTAAGAAAAATATTTATTGTTCTTCTCTTCCTTTCAAGTCTGCTCAAGTAAATGGGCACTGAGATTCACTTAAGCAGATATTTAACTGTGTGCGGTAGGAGCCACTCTTTTCCTGGGTATTTCCAGCCATCTCGGTTGTGCAGCGTGTAAAACATTCCACCTGTGTGACCAGTCACTGCAGGAGGAGCTACGTGGAAAACTGCTCTTTCACCAGCACAAGGGAGGGAACAGGGATGATGAATTCTCCATGTTCCTACAGATCACAGGAACGACTGGGCAAAAGTGAAAGGGAAGGCTCGCTACTGCGGCAAGCTCAGCCCCCATCACAGGGACCAGCTCAGGAGATAGGACACTGCTTTACTACACGTCCAGGAGATCCAGCAGTTCTCTCAGAACAGGAAAACCACTGCTAGAGCAGCAGATTTTCTAAGTTAATGGCCAAGGACTATATAAAAAGCAAGCGACTGTCACATTTAGATTAAATGAGACACTGCATGCAACAGTTTTCCAGTTGAAAGCATGGATTAATAGAATTACAACAAAATTTGCAAGCAATTACCTTAAAAAAAAAAAAAGAAGCTATCAGATGACATTTTTCAATCTTTGTAATACCAGAGAAGTAACAGGAAAATAAGAATGCTACTTGTACTTCTTTAGCCAAATACATAAAACATAAAACATTTACTGTCAAAACATTCACTGAAATTAACAGGATAAATTAAGTATAGCAAAACAAGTAATTGAAGTAACTATATAAATCAGCACAAAGGAAAAAATTAAAGCCTGAAATACTCCAAAGTGTGGTTAATTCCCAGTTTGCACGCCTGGAGTAGGATGTTCAGCGCAACTGTGCAGCCTGTAAGAAGGACTCGGGCCTGGCATAACCAGACTCGTAAAAGAGACTGTCCTTTTCTCAATTCACAATTAGAGAAACAAAATATAAAAATATTAAAAGATCTCATCTCATAAGATGCTGAATTCCTAGAAACTTTTAAATCAACTGCTAGGGGAATTCAGCTTTCTTTACAAACGAGACCCAAGAGGTTGCTTAAGGTCACAACTTCATTTAGTGACAGAAGCAAGAGTCAAAATTCTGGAAATCCTGGTTTCCAGTCCAGCTTGTACACAGGCTTATCTGAAGCTTAGATTTTACAACACAGGCAAATACCTTTATCACATGAAAGAACAAAAAAAAAGCAAGTTCAGTGTTCAGACAAACTGTATTGAGCTGATAACAAATAAATCAATTTTGAGGTTTTTAGCTCCTTTATCAATAGCTCTCTTACAGATCAAGAACTTTCTAACAAGAAGCTTTGACTGCTGACTATACAATTTCCACATTTATTTTCAAGAGTGTGCCAGATTATGCTTGCTGGTATAAAAGCAGCATAAATTCACTTTTTCTGGATTTACACCGGTACAGATAAAGTCCATTTCTTAAGTCAATAAAACAGGTTTACTTTTCATTATTTTTTTATTTTCATTAATTAATTTTCATTTTTTTTCATTTTAATAAAATTTAAAATTACAATAAAAAAGAAATTATTTTCCCATTAAAATGTGGTGATACATGTCAAAGTACTACAACTGAGGGTACAGAGGGAAAAGGAGTATTATTCTGAAATCAGAGGAGCTAGCTAGAATAACATTCTGTTAAAAGCCAGTTACTATATCAGGACTTATCCCTGCTATGAAGTCAAAAAAAAAAATTCAAAATTACTTTTTACTGGAAAATTCTTTTTCTAGTCCCAGATCACGGATGACATATCTAGCTGCCACGGTCTTCAGTCTCCTATGCAGTACCTTGCAAGCTCCACCCATGCATCCCCTTCTCAGTGGTCCAGGACCTCCATCCATGTTCCTGATGGTCTGGCCCTTCTGCCCTTACCTGAGCTATACCATAGGTGTACCTGCCTTGAGCCTTGGCTTCTAGACAAACCTTGGGCCTCTGCTGAAGCCCCATCTCCAGTCCTGTCTCTAACCCCACCTCCTGCTGCCCCTGCCTGGACACCATGGATGGATCCTGGACCTGAGTCACCCCCTTGCCTTTTCTGGGAGTGCCCGAGGAACTTGTTATCACCACCCTGCTCAGGAAACACTGTAAGGCTGGGCCTTGGTGAGTGCCCTCAGCTGCTGGCTCTCCCTCCCTTGTGAAACAACCCTGCTCTTGCTGTGCCCTGGCAGTAGCTTTGGTATATCTTCCAAATATTAACATAACACATTGCCAATGTTGCTCTTTCTCAGCAAAACCCTTCTATGGATCTCAGTGTTCTTTTCTGGCTATTGTATTCTTTCACTGTTTTTCAAGAATTCCCAGTTCTTCCAGGAGTCAGATTTCTGGTATAATTCATTCTATCATCCCAACATGAAATAAAAACACATCTTCATTTCCATCCACACTGAGACCAATTCAGATTTATTAAGGCTTCCTTGATATTCAGTGATGTCTTATAAGCACTAAATCATCATGAAGGCTATATAAGCAAGAGCCAGCAATCCTAAAAAAAACCCCAAACCCCAATCAAACAAGAAGTCCTCTGAGAAGTATAGATCTCCTATAAAGCACAAAGCTTTCTAGAGTTCCCCAGAATGAACACTGTGCATCTACCGCTCCGCCTTTCCTCTTTGGGTGATCAATCACATCCAGCAACAAGAAGAAATGGGAACATGTTCTGAACTCTGGGCTTCTGGGATGGCCAGAAAACCCACAGAGCACCTCCTCTCATGCAAAAGCACAACAATAACAATGAGAATGAGCTTCAGCTTCATAAGCTTTTGGCGTCCTCACCCTTTAAGTGCTGGCTTTAACTTGTGCTTGGACTCCTTACGTGCTATCGCTATATAATATACTCTGTAACTAGCAAGAGACAAGGCCTATCGCCTACATTTGAGGACAAAACACAGGCATAAATATCTTTTTAGATATAGATATCAACAGCAGATTAAAGAAATAACATTCTGGAATGGTTTTTTAGTCCTCCCAGGAAAAGTGTCATTCATTACTTCTTTTCATAACCAAGATTTTAAGAAACTGTAAAATTTTGTTCGAAAAAAATATTAAATATAAAGGCAAAGAAGGTATTCATTGTCTTACAATGTAACTGTCTCCAAAGGAACCTGAAAGACATCTGTGACTGTAGAGGGTTTTTCATACAGACTATCTGGAAGTTAGAAAAAGCAGTAAGAACAGCAATAGAAAAGTGTGTGTGTGTGTGTGTGTGTGTGTGTTTTCAAAACTTAGGCACAGTGGGTAGCTACACCTGTCAGTCCCATGGCTTCTGGGGGAATTTTAAGCCCTGAAACCAGGCTGAACTTGTTCTGAAAAAACCTCCTGGCAACATAGATAGCCTACTCCATGTCACACATCCATAAGCCTACTTAGCAGAGATGGAATAACTTTGCACAGCCTAGGTGTCTGTTCCTGGCCGGATTCCTCTGGCACTGTAGCATGAGGAGTTTACTGAGGGTTTTACTTATCTCTGCTACAGTAAGAATACTTGAAGGATAACATGGCAAATGATGAACAGAGGACATACAGAGATACCAATTCCAGTGTATGCAACACTCACTTCTGTAGAACTTCAGATGCTCAAATGACCTTTTGATAAATCAGCAACACAAGGGCATTGCTATTGAACCCAACTGCAATACTTACTCTCCTCCAGTGTAAAAATCTGTATTTAAGCTTCCCTGTGAGATGGATCAAAGTACTGGACACATTTTACTTTTTTTTTTTGTACATAAGAGCACAATCCTTTCAAACCTTCACTGCAAGGAAGCGGAATTAGCTCCCGCTGTATAACAGAAGTTAGAAGCTATTCTAAAGGAGACTTTCTTCACACCAGAATCAGCTGCCAGTGCTCAAAAGCCTTCTAAGCATAAGACAGTTTTTGAAAATTGCTAATAGATTTTGTGCTTTGTGATATAATTGACACAGGATGTAAAATTGCCAAAATATCAGAGAGTCAGATACATTTTAAGTACTCAGGAGGCAGCCCAGCAAAGCTGTTGATCCATGAAGAGATCAAACTGATGCTGAAAACATCCTCCAGTTTACACAATGGTAAATCGAAGGCACGAGCCATACAACAAATGCAATCTAGATAGCAGATAATGACTCTGATTTGGAGTGAAACGGCATTGATAACTCTGCACTAGATAAAAGTGAAAGCTCTCAGAAAATGCAAGAGGTCAAAGGAAATTTGATATTTAGTAGCCTTACCTCCAACCTGATCCGCCCTGACTAAACTCATACTGAAAACGGGACACTTTCACAAATTAATCTTGTCTTTGCTAATTTTTCCCCACACTGATTAATCAAGTTTACTCTATATAATTGAGAAGAAAGCCATTCAAGGAGGTTCTGGAGTTTAATGAATGGAAAAAAGAGGGGGTTGGTCAAATTTTAATCTGTTTGACCATGCAAGCTGTATTGAATCTGATAATGTTCATGAGAGGTCTGCTGAGGGACTTGCATCCTGTATGAATTATACCCAAGGCTCTCAAATTCATTTGAATGCATTAATTCCTAACCTAAATCACAGAAAAGTAATATACTGTTATTGTGTTTTCTAATGTATACTATAGCACAATGCACATACAGAAGAGTAGTTCATTTATATCATGTAGATTCATTAAAAATAAAACCACCTCCTAAGTCTGTGTGTGTTGATTTTTGAGTTGCAAACATTCATATTTCCCAGGTGTAGCAAAGGAATAATTTTATACTTAGGTGTATTCAAGGCTTTGAACTTGATATACATGTAATATTAGAGAAAGAAAATAAAAATATAATGAAAGATTCTCTATTTCATGTGTTAGAAAACAATATGTTTTCCTCATTAAATCCTCAGATATAAATTCCATAAACCATGAAATTACCTTTGAGCCCTCACTGAAATAACCAGTTCACAAATAAATGATCCATGCAGGAAGAGAAAGTGAAGATTAAAATAATATGAGAAAGTTGTATTTTTATATCAGCAGTCAAAAAAACAGAAAAAAAATCCCAAGAACAATTATTAGTACAAACTTACGAAACAGAGATTCTACTTGAACAGGTAATCCTGAACGATTTAATTCAGCCATATTCTGAGATAGCCATTCGTCGTATTTTCCAATATTATGAGGAATTAACTCTCACAAGAAATTAAGGCTGATTCGGTCAAGGGAAATGTTTGCATAGCTTTTGCTCCATCAGAGTTCTACCAACAGACATGCAACATTGTGTTGCAGACTCAGTACCTGAACAATCAAACACTGCTATTTGAGTTAACTGTTCATCAGCTGATGCTCCATGAGCATCATCCTCTGTTGTCCATTTCAGTTCTGCCAAAGAGGCTCAGTTTTTGCTTTGGAGAGCAAAAAGTTAAAAGGAGAGTTACAAGGTGGACTTAGCTGAAGACCGTGAGGCCAATTTTCTAAAAAGCAGCTAGCTCATGAGCACTTAATGCTATTAAAAGTGGTCCTACCAAAACAGAGGCAGATCTGCTTAACTGGGAAAGAGCAAGCCAGTGGGATATGACGGCCTCCAACATAGCTCACCATCAACATCTTTCCCCTCAAAACCACTTACTGTTTCCAGGGATGGAAGAATGGAGGAATTCCACAGGAATTATCCTCCATTTCTATCACAGTCCTCACCAGTCCTGCCTCAATTTTCTCAATCTCACCCCATCACAAGGCGTGGATTTTCCTCACAAGTCCCTTGCGTCAACACAGCAGCCACAACTCCAGTTATTTTTCTGGTGCCTTTACATGGCATTCGCTACTCTGGGGACTTTGCTGCAGTTGGGTACTGTTTCACTAGGCTCAGTGGGCTTCCTAGGTGTGCAGCCCGCACTTGGGAGGATGATCTTGAACCCTCCTGTCCAGCAAGAGCAGGCATCTGCCTCCCCAGTGTAAACACATCCTGTTGAACTAAAAGGAATGGAGATGAGAAGTCCAGATCTGAGAAGACCTCTGTTAACCTACAGAAAACTGAGAACACATTATCATTTACTCAATATGTTATACTGCAGCTAAATAGATTTTTAGCACTTTTCTTCCTTTTTCTGTAAAGTATCTTTCAAAGCATTTTACCAGGGCCATGAGGAAAAGTAGATTAATTTCAGAGATACAGAAACTTGGGAACAGAAAGATGAAATTACTAAATTAAATTTGTTTGGTTTTCAAGGGACAAACTGCAGGCTCTCTGAGGACAAAAATACAAACAAGAAGCCCATGCCCTAAATATCATCAAATCTAAAATTTAAAAAAAAAAAAAAAAATACAGGCAGCAGATAAGAAAATGTTTAGCACATGAACATATAAACAGAGAGATCTCGTCATAATATGATAGGGAAAGAGGGAGAGGAACTACCAAAGTGGGAAAACAGAACAAGGGAAAGAGCAGAGAATGCAAAGGCTGGAGCTCAATGCCAGTCGGCGCAAGGCACAAAATCCTGGAAGCGACCAGAACGCAGGCTGATTGCATCACCAGTGACAGAGCCGGTACCGCTGCTTGCTTCAGCCTCTGGCTACCCCTCCATTCAGCTACTTTCCCCAAAAAAACCCATGTGCTTGGGAAAGGCTATGCTGTGGGTCCCCAGGGAGCCTCTCACGCACAGCTCTGAGTCCATGGAGCATTATAGAAGAGAAGTCATTATGCTTCACTCAATTAAAACAAGGGGCTGCAAGCATAATTGCCTCTATTTTTTAGAGCTGCAGGGTATCATCCAGAGAAAACAATGGTGATTCTTCAGGTAATCGACTGCCAAAGCTTTTAAGTCAAAACAAGCACTATTTACCTACCCTACAAAATAATAACAACCAACAACTCTTGAGCAAGACTAGATTGTGATTTCTGCTTGGAATTTTAAAAAGAAACAAACCAAACAAAAAAAAAAAAGGAATTATGCACTGAAAATCCATTAGGCTGCACCCCTATTAGCACTCTGGGAATTTAATATCTAACTTCTATATTCACTATGTACTCAGCTTGCTGCCATTCCGTTAAAGTGCGGTAGCAAATATAAATCACGTTTCGACTTAAACCATCAAAAGTGGAGAAGCTTCCAATTCTTTATTTCATTTGGAAGTCTTTGCTAGAAAGGCAAACTAGTATCCCTGAAAATTTACTTAATAAAAATAATACTGACTCCTATTTCTTTTCAGGAATACTGAAAGTTTAGATACCTAATTTCAGGATGAAAGGAAATTTAAAGACGGAATTATAAATCCCTAAAACCAAGGGCCTATATATTGGACACAGTGGCAAACTCTTAAACAGACTGGTGCTATTAGATGTGCTCTAATACATCTGCCTTTTAAACTTTGCACAGATACTTCCTATAAAACCGGCTACAAGCTAGCTCCAGTCATAAAGACAGAAATTTAAGTTAGCACGTATGAGCAGCCTGCAGTGGGCAAATGTTCAAACACATTATGGTTTTAATATAATTATAATTGTTGAACATATTCAACCAATTAACCACAAATATTCTGTTTATCCGAGACGCTGCCAAAAACTGTGAGCTGCAGTCAAAATAACATGATATTGTAGCCCTTCTGCAGAGAATAGCACTAAATCAAAAGAAAGAGCATATGGAAAAAGCCAAAGCAAATATCTTATCTGATGTTTTATAAATCATCAAATACCATATTTTAAAAATTTTACTTGCACATATATAAACTGCCACATATATTCATTTGATAAATTCACATTTTAAAAGTTCATGTCACCTACTAAAAATAAGGGCTTCAGAATAACTTCGTGCGTGTTTCTTTTGTCCAGCCCTCAGACACTGAGATTCCACAAAGCACAAACATAATGCAAATAACTGGGAAACACCAGTTAAAACTGCCATGCCTTTGTCATTACAAATAAATTTATTTTGTTGCCTGCTCCACAAATACAAAAAATATTTTAAACCAGATGAGGTCCATGTTATGAGAAAAAAAATAAACCACTACAGTTTGTCTTTAAGAAAGAATTAAGAAAGAACCTCTGCCGTACAATTCCAATTTAGACAATTTGCACTGCTGCAAAAGCACTTTTTTCAATGGTGCCCCCTAAATAATTAAGCTGTTCCTTTTACCATACTTCCTATATTACAGAAGTCATTTTCCTACAACAAATCAATAACTCATTCCTTATGTCAGTCATTTTTCTCCATTTAACTGAATGGACTTAAGTCCAACACTGAAAGTTAGATTACCTTTGAATTATGCGTGTGATTTAAAATTCAAAGTGCTACACTAAGGAGCTTTTTAGAGTGACCACTCTGCAGCCTCTTCACATAGACAATACCTTACAGACCTTCCCGACAGCTTTAAAGCTGAACAGCAACTCTGAAACAGTTAAAAATGGGAACGTTAACAGGAAATGGCCATCACAGACCACAGCAAACACTTTCCTTTAGTTACGGAATTAAAAAGCCAAGCAACCTGCAACACTTCCAACAACATCGCCCAGTACCCTCCCCGTTCTTTTAGATTAAGTAATAATTGCATCCGATGGAGTTATTTAATCACACAGCTCAAGCAGCTTCAGGCAACCTTCTTCTGCAGAAAGTAAGAATTAAAAATTCAGTCCCACATTAAAATATTTGAAAACTCTGCTTATTTCTTAAATAATTGAACCAAAACTAAAAGCAAAGAAAATTAAATACTAAAACATCAATTTCTCCACATTTTGATGAGCGTATAATAGAATATCTTAACATCAGCATGTAGTTTAGTCACAGGTTAAGGGAAACACTAGTATATTTTACATAAATTTATAGCATAACATTTGTTCTTACTACAAATAAATCACTGACAAGAGAATCAGCAATATAGACAAGAAGAAAGATAATACATGGAAAATGTCCTAATAAAAATGTTCATACTTTGTGCAAGTTGTAATAAATTTGATAATATTAAGGAAAAAAATTCTAGAGGCAATCTTGAAAAAGCACAAGTCTGGGAAGCCTGTATATTTTTAATTAATTGTCCTTTCTCATAAGATACAGATTTGGTCACGTTGCTTTGTCATCTGTTAGCTGTCTATTAATCTAAAGCACAAGTTGTTGTGACGTTTGTATTTTCCACAAGTAATAACTAGAATTTCACTAGCTCAGCTACACTTCATTTTAAGCTTTTCCTTAAAAAAACTTCATAGCTGGTTCCCTGCCCCTGCTGTTTAACACCAGTCACTAATGCAGCTGGACACCACCTATTGCCATGCACTGCCTGGAGTTGTTAATGGGGAAAATTTTTGGTTTGAAACAACTCATGGCTTTTATTTTTACTCATCTTTATTTTATTGTTAGGTTTGAGTTCCCACACCCTCCCCTGAAATTAGCAAAATAGAGAAGTGCTGTGTGCCAGGATCCCTGACCTGGGGATCTGTACAGCCAGTCAAATCGGAATTATTTTTACGTTAGCACATCCTTACAGCCACTCACTGATTTCTAAGATGATGTAACTGTAAGAACTGCAAAAATGTATTTTTTTTTTTTAAATGCAGAAATTCTCATTTTTCAGCCTTAGCATCGTCCCACCAGGCTCTGAACCTCAGCATTACCTGAAGCAATTAGAAGAAACCAAAGTGGCAAAGCAGTGTTAGGTAATGCTTTATCTTCAGCATTCTGGAAGCTCAGCAAGACTTCCATTCAAAGCTGCTCTCCACTCCATTTCAGCTCAGCACCCTGAATCTGTTCTTTACCAGCTGCTGATGTTCCTTGTATTAAACTGAGAATTTGTGAGAAAAGCAAAACTTCCCACTGTGTGTTAGCTTTGCATGAGAGCACTCCAGCCTCTGTCGTGATACTCTTTGGATGCATTTTTGTAAATATTTTTAATTTCAGGTAAACATGGGGGAGGGTGTGGGGGAAAAAAAAAAAAATCAATAGATTAAGTAGTAATTACAATTATTACAGCAATTACTTTTTAAAAGCAATATGAATACATTGTACAGCTTTGCTGACATAACATTATTTAACGTAATGTTTTACTGAGGGGACCACATACTATTTTCCAATTGTTTATGAGCAAACTGCTTACCTTTGATTTTTTTACATAAGGAAATAGAAAGGAAAACAGCATGATGAATCAGTTAGCATTGCTATAAATTTATTTTTAATAGGAGAAATCCTTGTTACAAAACTCATGCATGTGCACGGATAACTTAAATCGATCAACTCATGAAAAAATAAGATTAAACAAAATTTTAACTAATATTGGCTGAATTATAAACAAGTTATAGGGTCCATTCTGTATACTGCAGGACTGTAATTCTTCTGAATGTAGAGTTCGTAAGAGATCAAAATATTATTTAGCTTTAAATCAAAAGATCTGTTATTTTAGTTAAATCTAACAATACTAGAAAGTAAAATTCCTCATCTGAGGCTGTAATATTTGCTGAAAAAAACCTACTTCAAAACATTAATCAAATTTTTCGCCTACTGGGCAGCCATATGGTAAAGCAGCATGTGAATCTCACAAACTTGCTGATCTTCTGTAACTGGGTGCTATTAATTACGCTTGCTGCATCCATCTCTTAGATTTTCGCTTTGTGAAAAAAGTATTTATTGCAACAGCTTTTACAAAACAAGGGAATGAAAATCACAATTGATTAATGAGCTGAATGGAAATATTTCCGTTAGCAGGTTTTAAAAATGAATAAGGATTAATACCATGGGTAAAAATGAACCGTACTGGTGTTCCTCTCCCCACTTTTTGTTTGGCAGGGGGGCCGCATTAGCGAGAGAAGGGTCTAATAGGCATTTTTCACTGCATCGACTTCAGGTGACAAACAATAAGGTTTAAAGTAAAGAGTTTAATACTAGACAGGCTGTGGATTTCATGTGTTTTAGTGCTAAATTCCTTAGTATGAAATTGAATTGCTTCACAACTGCAAATCATATTTGGTTTGGGTTTGTTTTTATTTTTCAAATATAACTAAGGGTTTTCCTGAAATCCGGAGAAGCAAACAATTCAGAATTATAGTCTCCATTTTGTCTTTAATTCCTCAGGCCACAGTGCTGAGGCTGTTTTGGGATCTCAGCCATAAATCTAGTTAATCATAAATTATAGCTAGAATATAATCCTTGACTCTACAGCCTCGCGTGCCAGCGAAACGGACTCTCAGGAATTACTGAAAGAAGATTGTAGGGGCTGGCCAGAAAAGCTAGCAAATAAGTTAAAATTGTGTTAGTTCACATACAAAAATCCCAGGCTGGGGAAAGGCGCTGCGATACAATTAGCCACCGTACACGTCCAGAGCAGCAGAAGTCATGGCACACCTGTGAAGATTTGCCGTACCGTATCTTCAAGTTCGAAAGGATTTTTCTTGCTCTAATCTTCACATTAGTCTCCTCTACAAATCTCGCTTATTTCAACATTTGGCAGAGTGTGTGAACTTCATCCTAGGTAATGAGGGCAATGGTTAGCAGAAAAAGGTAAGGATTAGTTCTTGAGAGAGACATGAGAGGGATGCTATCAGAAACATAAAAACCAGACTCGCTCCTCATTTTCACCCAGTGTAAAAGAATGAGACAGGCTGAAAAAACAAAGCAGCTCTAACTCAAAATATTCTGCATATGTGATTCATCGCCTCCTCAGACTCAAGAAAAGGAATGAACTGGGAAGTGAAATATCAATAATATTCAAATAATTTAAAAAATATATTATTCTGAGTAGCTTCCCCTCAAGTAGTTATACCAGCAGCTTACTGCAGGTGGAAAAAAGGGAAATCAGTCTCTTGAATACAGATCTAGGACCTGCTAGAGTTACGATTTATTAAGAAGGCCCCACTTAAATACAGCAACTTCATGTGGAAGGAGACAAAGAAGTCTTTGCAATAAGACAGACTGCTGAATGATTTAAAATATTACATATCTCACAGACTCTCAAAACACAATACTCAGATACGCAACGGAGTCACTTCTGTACTGCCAAGTCACCTTCTTCAACTACGGCGTGAATTCCCTCGCCTCCTCGAATTCTTTATGCTTCTTAGCTTACAGAAATTTAAGCAGGTAATAGCCAAAATTTTACAATATTTAATTACCACTTCAAATTACATGGCCACCCACTGTATGACATTTCATTCATCCTAATGCACATACCTCTATGTATTGAGAAAGAACAGGAGGGGAAAAAAAGCAAGTAACTGCAAGTGATAAAGCTGCAAGAGAATTTTTGCGTTAAGATCAAAATTTAACTAGAAGGAAACTATATTTTCAAAACAACAAACATATGCTACTCTGAGCATGATTCTTGTTATAGAATAGAAACTACAGAAATATGGCAGTTTACAAGACTTCTTACTCGTCTTTTTTTTTTTTCCCCGCCTTGTGTTATCCCGACTAACAGAGATTGCAGTCTTTATAAGCAATGAACAATAATAAGACAATTCTTGTGATTAAGAAGCTTGCAAGCTGCACACCTTTGGAAAGAAAAAGCATTTTAAAAATTAGTATGAAACCTTTTAAACAAGTTTTAATTAGTGACCCAAAATTGTATGCCACAACTTCTCATCACCTCCTGGGTGATCTCTAAACCTCTCCCACATACATTGACTGTCTGCTTAAAAGTTTAAAGAGCTAACAAAATGTTTTAACGAGATACAGATCTCAGAGATCATTAATCAATATGTTCAATGTTATTTGTGATAATTCATCATGACATGATATTAATGGGTTACTGTACCCTTCAGAGGTGAGATTAATGCAAATGAGCAGCCACAATTAACTTTACTGCTCCCAACTCACAGGAATGGACAGATGATTATAAATGACAACTATATGTCAATTACAATATCCAATAAAGTGAAGCTTAGAGGGCAATCTATCTACTTTTATAGTTCTTGCTTGCCATAGCTGAATTTAGCTCAGCCCACTGTTGTCACAGCGGAACCACTGCTTTGAAGGAGGGGTCAAATTTTTAATTTTCTATTTCTTCGGAAGGAATTCTAATTGTGCATCTAAATGCATTGTCTGAAGAAGGAAAGCTGCAGGAAACCAAGAACAGATGTTGCTTTCTTCATCAGCTGAAGAAAATTGTATCTGTTCTCAAATTGCAACAGCAAGGCCACAAGGAAAATAATCTGTCCTGCTGTGTAATATATTTATTCAATTAAAAAAGACCCAACATATTAATACAGCAATGGGAAGGAATTTACATTTGGTAGGACGCAAAATCCACTCAGGTTAAAGATGCTGACTGAGATGTACACTGGTATGTGCTTTTTTGCATACAAACATATACTGGCACGATCACCTCTTGAACACCAATGCTTCTGTAGTGAAGAGGTAAGACTTCACACAAAAAAAAAAAAAGAAAAATTTCTAGTGACATCAAAGGAGCTGGAAGCAAAGACTTCAGATGTTCATAAACCCAACAGCTAGCCAGATTGTGGTAATTCTGAACACATGACAGATGCAAAATCATGAGATACCTCTGTAAATGATATATTTACAAAACACAGGGAAGTTAGCTCTGATAACATCCCGTAATTTTCAAAACTTTGTACCATCTTTCCTGTGTCTTATGGTCAATTAGCCATCACAATGCACTTGGACAACCCCTCTGCACAGAAGTTTGGGCCTTTTGTTAAGGATGGGCCTCAGTGCCATAACAAATATCACTGCTACATTTGGTATTTACTCATTAAGCCTACTCAATGGGCCACCTGAAAGTATGATTTCAGCTCTTCAGCACATCTGTAAACTTCAGCACACACTCAGTTTCTATAATTCAGATACATATGATTTCCCGAATAAGTTAAACCTGCAAGGTGTTTTGGCATAAATCAAGAGTACTTAAGAAAACAGTGGAAGAACTTATCCTAGTTGTGCAAACTCTCCACTAAGCATCCAGTTTTCTTTGGGAACAATAACTTACAGGAAGCCTCTTGCTTTCTATTTCACTTCCTCAACGTAAAGCTTTTAAAATTTATTTTACCTGTAGTTAAATGAAATACGTTATTTTTAAAATGTATTTATTCTTGGCATTATCTTCTTTCTATATATACCCATCTGAAAAAAGTGCTAACTTTGGTGGCTTGCACTTTGCTGTACGTAGCGCCTGATTCTGCAATGCAAGTCGCACACAGGCACTGCAGCCTATAGGTACCTGCCGAAAGCAGGGAAGAAGAGAGTGGAGGGGCAGGGTGTGGAAGCACCTCACAATGCGCATCGGCAGCTCCCCTTGGAAACTATTCAATAAAAGTTGGTCAGGGTTTTGGCTAAGTAATCTTCTAGGCTCCATTCAGCAAGTTGTATTAGTGTATCTCGAAATTTTCATCACGCAAGTAAGATCACGTAAGCATGTTCATATCTCAATGCTTTGCTGAAGGACAACAGGAGAGTTCCTGATTTTCTTTAAAGCAATGTTTTCCAAAGCATCTCTCTCCCCCACCTCATTTTGTTTAATCTAATCATAAAGAAAAATGGTTTTCAACTGAATAAAGCTGCTGACATCATTACCATCATTTTCAACATGGGAGAATAGGAGAAATTCTTTACTGCTTCCAATATGGATGATAATACACATTTTTGTGATAATATTTTGTCGAAGTCCTGACACGTTCTAAAATAATGGGCTTTTGAGAAGAAACAGTTTCCATGCTGACCTCTAAAAAAACTGAAGTCTATACCCCTTAAAATAACTTTATGACAGATAATTAGCTTCAGAGCTAATATTTTCACTAAAGGTAGTATGCCCTATACATCCTCAGCAATCTCAAATTCATCAGCAGAAATAAAGTTTATTACATAAAAATAACACACTACTTTTACCATGGACAAACGTCACAAATTCATAATTTAAGCTATGTTCACAAGAGACAAGGATTTCATTTTGCTTTTTTTTTTTGTTTTAACTAATTAATCAACAAATCTGAGCTGGTTAAATAAAACCTTTTCCAACGCCTCCTATTTAATTGCAGTTTGGCACCAACAAATATATATCAAAATTATAGTATCTCCCTTGACAGGAAGCTCCTTGCTTCCACACACAGTTATGGCTCTCTGCAGAGTAACCAAGAACTGCTGACAACCTTGAACACCGCTACAACAATATTACTATACTTGGCAGAGAAGTACCCTTGCGGCAAGAGAAAAGCTGTAATTTTGACTGTCACTTCACATTACACTAGATATTATTTCACTGTATACACACACACACACTCACAAACTGTTAATAGACTACAGTTTTCTCACTGCCCGGCTCATGTATTATAAATGACAATATAATCCTGTTGACCTACCAGCCGGATCGCTAATAAAGCTAACATTTAACATCACTGAAAATTTTCTTCTAAAATACAGCCAGCATAAATTATCTTGTCCTAGTCATCTCAAACTGCTTAGGTAGCTAAAGTTATTTCATTTATGTTACTATTAATTTCAAAATAAAGAAAATATTTGAAAACAAAGAGGAATTACAATTCTGATGGATTTTGATAATATGTTTGAATAATTGCTAGGATCATAAACATCAATACCTTCAATCACAAGCTGCTTTGGTAAGAAAGTGATTAGTATACTCAAAAAAAAAAAAAAACAAACCCCAACAAACCCTCTTTCTAGATTTTCAACAATATAACAAGCACAAAGGTAACAATAGGTGATAAATAACTGGGAGTCAGAAGTAGAGCTAATTTGCAGATTTCCTCTCTGGGCCCATTTCTGTAACTAGGAAAATGAGTATAGAAGAATTTAATTGAAAAAAAAAATTAATTTTGAGCACGTAAGAACACAGGGCAGAGCCCCTACTTTAAAATTTTAAGAGGTACAAAATGTTCTGCTTTGCAGATGAGTATCTTTGTGACCTGATCCAAAGGGTATTTGGTTCCTTTAAATCAGTATGAATTCTAGGACTCTAGAATAGTAAACTTTCTCTCTTTAGTTTTTATTTTATAAGCTGCATACGTTCAATACCTAGACTGTCTATGGATTTTTTAAAAAATAACATTCAGAGTTTGCACAGTAGCACTGTGCACTAACACAAGAATCTCAGTGAAATATGGCCACAATTAGTTACTACAGAGAAACTTAACTTTCAAAAAATCAAGTTACATGTTATGGAATACTTTGATATCAATTCACTATACTACAAGCAACTCAAATATTTTTGTTAAAACAATATTGAATTAAGTAAACTGGATTTAAATAGACCCAAATGGCACCTGGAAACAGTAATTTTAAGACATCATCATTCTGATTTTACTATTGTTCAGGCCTATTTTGCTCCTACACCTGTGTTATTGATATAGTGTTTCAAATGCATTTAGAAAGACACCATCTCGCTTGCGTTGTTTGGATAAGGAAGCATCACTGAACCTCTTTGCCCTTCTCCAGTAAAATGTATCAAAAATTTCAGTACTGTCTGCTGACCGCACCACATTTAACAAGATTCGCAAATGAACCCAGAGTAAGTTTCCCACTGTGACACATTAATAATAAGTTCCTTATCCCATCTATCCCAAGCCATGAATATGTAATGTTATAAAATGAGTCCTTTTCACACAACAGAACCTCAGACGTGAATAAATAAAAACTATCCATCACAAGCCTGTGAAAAATTAATGAGAGTTCTGAGACATAAGAAAAAATTGGTTACTGAGATGATAAGGTCCAGTATGCAAAAAAACTATGTTCCTCACCAGCTGTAAATTTTCTTTTAAAACTTTACAAAAATAGTTAAAAAAAAAAAAGAAAAAAAAAAATCTTTCTATAGCATTTTTACCATAAGAAACAGAAAAGGGAAAAGTGCTTTAATGGTGAGACATATTTCTAAGTAATCCAGACAGCAGCAAGTGGATCAAATACGGCCAGAACAGGGAGTTACATTTCCAGTTACAGCAAAGCTGTAACCTTAGACATTTAGAAACAGAGTTCCTGCTCCATTTCTTTTCCCTTCGGAATGGAAATGTCTGATGAAATAAGGCACTATATCTCCCTAAACTTCATTTACTCGGATAAAAGAAGAATGCATAGAAATAAATTATTTTTATTCATGTGTCTCTTTACTGTACCAGTGAAAGCTTTAATCTCTCGCTATGTAGTAATCTGGTTTGCAATATGAAGAGAAATAAGAAAAAAATATATTTCAAAAGAGTCAGGCTTCCACTACGTTTATTAAGACATTTTCCTAATCTTGCCAAAAGACCATGTTGATGTCTGAGGAGTAGAAGTGCTGTGCCAGGCCTACTCAAACTGCATCACCAAGAAATGCCAGAACTTTCTCTTCAGACAGGGAAATGAGCAGATAAAAACCAGAAGGTACTGCTTAAGTCCTTGAAAGACCTTCCTCAAGACAAACAGCACTTAAACTATTCTACCAATGGACTTCAGAAAAGATTGTACGATCTACAGTTAATTTTGTGAAGTGTTAGCCATTTTAATGCCTAGCAGCTAACATGAAAATGATGCCTTGTGAAACCAGACTAGGTTGTGTATTTTTCTCCAAAGTCACTCAGGTCTCTCCCATGAAGCTTCTCTCTTTTTTCACCCCACCATATTTTCCACACCTAGAATCTATGAGTTCCTCCAGGTGCGATGTCCCAAACCAGTAACTGTTTCTTCTTTGCTTCTTAATTCTGACACATAAAAGAGTGTTTAAATCCTCTTTCTTTACTTCAGTGACCATTTTCTGTTAACATATCCCATGCTACAGTGAAGATATGTGAACATACTGGGTAAACTTAAGGTTCCTCCTCTCCCAGGTGGTGGTGGTGGTGGTGGTAATGAAGCAGGCACATTAATAATCCTTCCCTTAGTTAACAGGACAGGAAACCATAATGAGAAAAGACAGTAGTAGAGTCCCTCTCACTCCTGGTGTACAGATTGGATTTCTCTATCAAGGAGTGGCTTCATCACATAAAGACCTGATTGAGCAGGATGTTTTACTCTTGGTTTCTTGAAAGTGGTTACGTCTGAAAGGATGGCCTCCAGAGTGCTGTCAGAGGTGTCTATCTGCAAAATAAATTACCTTTTGAAGACTGCGCTGAGAGTGATTGAGTGACTGTGAAGAATTATTTATTAGTCTTAAAATGTCAGTGGATACAGTTAAGGAACTATTTTTTCTACAAAACTATCATGGTCTCAGAGAAGCAAGGAAAATATGGCACAATCCCCTTGGAATAACCAGACTGCTGGTTTTGTTTGAGGGAGGAGCAGGTCCCCTCTAAAAGGTTCTACAAGAGTTCAGTCCCTGTTCAAAACTCATATCTTCTGGTGTGCTTTTGGTCACATTTGTCATAATAACCATTTGTCTTTCCTCCATTTAATGTTACAAATGCAGAAACTCTCTCCAGAGGGGTTATCATTAAAAAGAAAAAGAAAAAAAAGAAAAAGGACTAAACCAACAACCAAAACCCCAGTACAGTCTCATTACCATAAAGCTTTACTTAATGGGATTAAAAAAAACACACCCAAAATCATCTGTATTTACAGCCCTGCATTGCGTGTGCTGCCTTTGGGAGCAATGCCTAACATAGGTTAGTTAACTCCCCTGTTTAGAATATCTGACATTTAAATCCTTTGGTTTATATTCATGACTAAGAAAATTCTGGGAAAATGTGGGAGAATTCTTAAGGTTTTTTCTCTTCTTTTTATTCCTGAAATTTCACAGTCTCTCAAATATGCTCACCCGACTAACTTGTAAGACCCTGCTGCTTAAACAGGCATTAGATTTCCAACTGTGCCAATGCAGCTGGAGATTTCTTTCTTAAATACTCTTACTGCTTGCTGACCTTTCCTGACTTGATACACATATTTTGCAGGGGAAGAGCCTTCAGGTCCATAATCAGTCCAGTCATATGCCCACCATACCTATATAGGCATGCATGGCAAAAGCCGGTGAAATATCTGTGACATATATTATTACTCTAGGTCAACTTACTTATCAACTCCACTGAAGAAAGGCCAACGGAGGGCTGATTAATTTTCAGACATATTTTAACACTTACAATATCGATTACCATATGTGAGCAAAAGACATTGAAATAGTTTTTTTATATTGAGGGGAAAAAGATAACAGACACTGTTGTTTATTCTTGGGTTCTCTAAGTCACACCGGACAGCAGCGAAGGACAACCAGGAAGGATTTCAATACGCTGTTTCCATCTGAAGAGTAGCAGCCCCCATGCTGCACTTCCTACGCAGCTGCAGCATCAATGTTGCTCTGTATTTTTACGCGATCTATATTTTCACTTGTTTGGCACCACAGTGGTTGCAATTGGCAGTGCAATAGATGAGTGGGCAAAGCATGAAATTAAAAGATATTCTTCCTACATCGTGCTGACGATGCAAAATCTCAGCCAATAACAGCCAAACCCCAGAATGTTTATTTTTAAACTAGGGCAATATACCATTAGTTCTCAAGTTTAATTCAATTGATTTTCAAGCAAATAACAATAAAGTTAACCCATAGATAGGACAATCTCTCAGTGATGTATGAGAGTGCTATAGCGAACACCAAACCTCACGCAGTGAATTCTCTGCCATCAGATAATTCCCCTGTGGGACTGCCAGGCAAATCTAGACAAAAATGATTCTGGAGCCAAAAGGAGTTCCCTGCTTCATCACCTCAGCAAAGATGGATTCCACGACCTTCTGAGAAAAGCCTATATATAATTTTTGCTGAATAGGCCCCCAGTTAACAGCAGAATCCAATTTGTAATTTAGCCTTAAATGCACACTCCACAAAAAGCTATCAGGTAAGAAAAAAAAATCTGACATGTGGATAAAAATGCTTTTTGACATACGTAAGTAAAAACTAACACTATGGCATTTTTCAAATTAGCCATTCGAGGTGCACATACATTGAAAAAGTTTCAGACTATAAGCATTTATTTTGCTTTTACATTTTTTGGACCAAGAAAATATTTATGAAAAGAATAATAAATAATTAATTTTACTGGCTGCAAGCCGGGATTCTTTCCTGGTTAAACTATATGCAGTGAAATGGCATTTAAATTATATGAGAGAATTGATTCAAATGGCTTCCATTAGCAATTTGGCAGGCTGCTGTGAATTGCTCCTAATCAATTTTAAATAATGCTATCCTATCTTCGAATGGAGGCATGCTCTTGTTTAACATCTCCACGTTGCAGAACTGTAAATCAGTGGCTAAAACACAAATTTCTTCCTATCTTCTTATAACTCATTGTGTTTAACAATATGCCATCACCGAAACTAACGCAGAATAAAATAACCACGTGTCCTCAGAGAAATGTTCTGGGCTCTAAAGGTTTTTTCTCTTTTATCTTACGTTAATGGATATTTCAAACTAACGTTGTTCTAGGCCATTTTACAGTACAATCATATCTTAATTTTGCTTGAGATTTTTATCAAGAGTAATTAGATCCATTTGAGCTGTAAATATTCAGCATATATGCAGCATAACCATTTGAAGCAGGTGTGTTTTAATTATGAAAAGTTTTATTTAAAATAATGAAAACTGTAAAATGTCAGCAGATATTCAGAATTTTCTGGTTGTCATCTCTGGCTGTTGTTTAGAGGAGAAATTAAATCATAGCAGTTTCCATTAATCTAGGCACACTGTTCAAATAAACCTGTAAATAGATTTATAAAATTATTAAGTTTGAAATTTCTTAAATTGGCAACAAAATCTAACCTATCATTTCAATATAATTTTTCAGTTTGACTTTATGTGCCATGCAAAGAAACGTGACTGGTTTAGATGCTGCAAAATTGAACTCAATAACATACTTTCAGATGGCCACAGTCTTCATGGCTTTGATATGCCTGGCAAAGTAGGTACCAATATGTGAGTCAGTATGTCTGTGTGTCTGTCCTGGAAGAGAACCTCAAAAAAGCTGGTACTGGCGGTTTGAATTATTCCCGTATTCAGAAAGTCTCTTTCCTTAGTCTGATGTCCTTGCAATGTCTAACTCTTAAGGGATCGTATCTGAGACTGAGCCTGAGCCTTTCAAAGGAGATTAAAAAAATAAATAAAAAAATAAAAAAAAAGATGCGCACATCCCATACACAGATGATTGAGCCTTGGTTCAGAAAGCTTTTTAAATACAAGAAACAACAAATTACTGGTAGCAAGGACACTATAAGCGACAAAACTAAGGAAATAAAATTGAATCAGTTTAGAAAGCATTCTTTAATTTTTTTTTTTAAATCACCTTCCTCAGAATGGAAAAATAGATAATAAACTGTCTTAAAACAGTAAAAAAGTAGATTCAAAAAAAGATAAAGAATCCACATTTTGTGGGCTGGGGAGACCTGGGTAGAGAGAACATGAAGTGCTTTTTGAACATGAAGAAAACAGTTCCTTAACAGTAATCAAAGATTTACTTTACCAAAGTGACAAGGAACTGCTTCCAAAAGACTGTAAAGCAAAGTGCTGTAGTAAGTAATGCTGTCCCACATACTTCCAGTGTTCAGTTCTGAACATTAAAGCACAGCTTCAAGAATCAGAAAAGTTAGTACGAGTCATTGCACAGGATGCCTTCACTTATTTGTACTTTAACACTTCTCTCTGACTCTTCCAAAAGAAAGTGTGGAAAAATAGAGGATGAACCGGCGGATGGAGCTATACAGGCAAACAGCTGATATTAAGGAATGCTTAATTCTGCTATGTTCCACTTTTAACTGAACACACAAACTGGTCAGTAACGAGATGCTATTGTGTATTGATGTTTAGGAATGCGTACTCTATGCCTGTAATGCTCAAATTCCACACCACCTACACAAGACAATTTGATGGCATCCCACTTAATGCAACCACGCATGCCTTTGAATGAAAGAGGCACCCTTCCAAGCCCAAGGCTGAAAAGATACAGCTGTTACGGCAGGCCAGAAGTCTGGAGATGAAAGTGGCTACAGGTAGATAGGGCAATCTCCTCTGAGGACTAAACAACATCACCCCTAACGTACAGCTAAACCTGACTTAAAGTCAGAAGGTAGGTATTACTACACTAGCATTTCCATGAGCTAATCTCATCCCCAAAACACACTTAAAATACTCAGGAAATAAGGAATCTGTGCTCATTTCTCTCCTCTACCCAAGGGGGCTAACAGACTCCTCACCACGCACAGGAATCTATCCAAACCACTCCGCTATAGGTTGCTCTACACGTGGCAATACTTCAGCCCTCTTGCTGAAGTTTAGCTAATGTAGAGGGGGGAAAAAAGGAAATAAAAAAAACCCCAACCATCTAAAAGTACACACAAAGCAGCTTATTTCTAAACCTGCTTTGCTTAGACCTTGCAATGAGCAGCAACAACAGTTCTTAGCTTTCTGTTAGGGCTTGAGATGTACAGGGCATAGCATCCACCTCTGTTGGCAGAGGTCACACAGCACTTGAAAGCGGATGCTGCTAAGAACAGTGATACCACACGTGCCACTGCTGGTGTCCAAATGAAAGCTGGAGAGTCTGTGGCTTACTGCTCAACAGGAGTCCTGGAAATTCCTATTTGGCACCACAAGCATTTCTAGATTTCATTTAAACCAGACAGCAGATAAAACAGTCTACTGTAAAACAGTTCCTATAAAAAAAAAAAAGATGACTGTACTGTTTTCTCTGATACCAAAAAAAACCCCAAAATTCTTCTTCATTCTTTGAGTTTGTATAGCCATATTCCTGAGCTAGAGTTAACCTAGTTTTCAAATCAGTAACTAGAGTCTCAGCATATCAATGCAACTAGCCATCCAGTATTTCCAGGGTTCCATGTAAGTTTGGCACTCTCCACTGGACCCCACACTGCTGCGTATACATGACAGAAGCCCCTCTTGAATTCAACTCAAAACCAGTTGGAGTACGTACGAGTGTGCGTGCAACCCTTGTTCTAGATCATATCAGCAGCTGTCAACTTTAAAATATATATACATCTTTCTTTCCATTAGGAAAGCAAAGATCCTGAAAAAAAGACTGCCCCTCTCTTGCTTTCTTTGTAAAATCTAGTTAAATCATTACCTCCCCCAACCGGAAGTTGAAAATGCCTTCTGATGTGAGAAATTAGATATCAAATTTTGTCTTGCGAAATATTTCTGTGATATGTTAACTACTTCAAAAGAGGTCTGTGGAGAAAAGTATTAATACAACCTACAGAGGAAACAATTAACAACCTTAATGCTAAACAATCTTTGAACTCAGCATATTTGGACAAGACTACTTATCAAAAAATTACTGTTCTTATTTCTGTTGGTTGTTAAACAAGGTAATACAATAATACTTACCACAACAGTATTATGCAATGATCCAGTTTTAATGCACACCAGCATTCAAGAAATTAGATATAGCAAAAATCTCTCATGACTACTTAAATTTTAATCACTTTTTTATTGTTATATTGCAGGAGTCAAGAGTAGAGTAAACAACGTTCTTAACCCCACTGGGCCTTAAGCAGATACTTCTTAGAGAAATGCGAAGATGTTAGCAATTTGCACTGTTCAGAGATGCTAAAAAAGTCTGCCGTCATTCAATACCCTCTTGTATCATTAAAAGATTCTTATACGGCTCATTCACTGTCAGTTCAGATACCTTAAATCCATCAATAGTATTGAAAAACAAAATAGCTAAATTGTCAAAACAACATTTCAACAAATCTGTAAACCAACTTCTTAGAAAAACATTTTGTTTGAAGATTTTTTTTGACAAATCTGTACAAGATTAAAAAAAAAAACCCAAACAAACCAAAAACCAGACAACTTCCCACAGCATCTGACTTAAGTATTGTAAATCCTCCGTAACTTAGAGCACATTTCCATCACCAAGCCATATCACCTACCAGCCATATGTCTGGCACTTTGAATAAACTATGTAAATAAACACTATGGAAAGTCTTGGACCTTCCCTACCTGTACTTTTGTATCCTGACTTCTCCTATCACTGGTAATGCATTCATCAGTTTAGACAGCAAAGAAGAAACAAGTACAAAGGTAAAACCTTTTCTGTTCTTAAAGCGTCTGATAGATATCAGCTTTACATACATGGCTCATGACATCTTATGACATTCTAAAGTGTATTTAATAGCTTAAAAAAAACCCTTGTAAATGGCTTCAGTCATTTACTGTAAGTGTCCACTATAGGTCACACGCTCATCAGATGCAGTATATTTAGCATGTATTTATGGGCTTGCCGTTGCTTTTCAAAACAAAAATACATAAATCTTAATACTCTCTGTTCTAATGTATGGATACAAGCCATTAATCACTCTGACAAACATATGTAGGCTGTAACCCTGTATATGCTTTAAGAATAGAAAGCAGGGAAATGCAGCTTACACCCCCAGGTACATCTGTACTCTCCCTAACCCTCATAATCTGAAATTCGGTAAAGAGGTTAGGAGATGTGCTTCTCTTTCTGTAAATATCATAGATCAAAATAGATAGTCACCTGCAGGCTACCACCTTTAAGGGATTTTTGGTTTGCTGTGATTTTTAAATGAGCCAAAGCAGACAGTGAACTGTCAAATTTTTTCATTCAGATTCAAGGAGTCTGCATTTTCCTTTTTTACTTAACCTTACAAACAGAAAAGAACATTCAAAAGAACAGCACATAAGCACCAGTCTTGGAGATCCCAATTCTGTTTCTACTAAAATCACTGCCAAACTCCCACTGATTTCATCAAGCACAAAAGAGCCATTTCATAAACCACTACATTGTATTTTATGAGTCTGGCTTTCCTTTCTGATCCTGCTACTAGAAATATTCTCATTCTAAGAAAATGCAACAGACAGGTTTCATTTGACACATTTATACATTATTAAAGTCTCCCAAATTCTGCACATTCATTTTCAGACAAGAGAATTACATAGCTGTCTGCTAAAAGAATCGCAACCACACATTTCAACTTCAAACTCCAGTGGTGGAAGGTAACAAGAATATTTGATGCAGCTGAAGGATCAGTTGAAAAAAGTTTCCAAGCAGCCAAAAGTAATAGTCTGATGATAAGAAGACAAAATTAGATTGCTAACCTAAACAAAACAGGATGCAAAAAATAATTGCTAATATTGACACATGTTATTTCTACCAGAAAAGCTCCCAATCCATTATCTCAGTGACAGCATTCACCAGAGAAGCCAATGCTTCCCGTATAGATTTGAGGTTAGGCTAAAAACTTTAAAGCCTGTTTACAATTCTGGAAGTGGGGTAAACAATAGAAACCAAAACCAACCTAATTTTGAGAGAAAGGGATGGGTGGATGTCAAACTTCTTTTCCCTCTTGAAGGCAAGGAAAGGAGGGAGAATCAATAGAAAGAAAAATACATCTTCAAATATCACATCCAGCTTTTTAGAGAAAATTTTTTCTTTACACCTTTCAATGTCTTTTTCCTATTTAATGATGGTTTTTTGCTTCTCCACGCTTGACCCTCGGTACTCTTTCATATCAACCTCTACTCTTCCAATAGTTTCTTATTCATTCTCCTTGTTTAAATAATTCTAAGTCCCACTTTCATAGAGTCTCTCAAATTGATTAGAGGCAAAACCCTGCACCCTAGCATTTACTCACTCACACAACTCAGACTGCAAGTTCAGGTGGGGGCTCTGTCTTTTCAACACCTTGCAAAACAATGTGGCCAAAAGATGTGAAACGCGTGCCTCATGTTGAGTGGTTCTGTTTAGATTAAACACTTCCACAAATTGCCGATTCCCAAAGCCACCGAGCAACCAAATCTTCCAGTGACAACCACCAAAGTACTCTGATTCTACTATGGATTTTGCTGTCAGACACTTAGGGTATTTTAATCTGAAAACTTCTTCATTCCTCTTCCCATTTACCATTGCCTACTTCAAAATGCCGGCAGTTTCACACTCTTAGCAGTATTCAGTGTGTCAGATAGGGAAAACAAGGGAGAAAGCAAATAAGAAATATTTATTAGATACAGGAGATAAAGAAGAGTTCTGTCAGGAAAGACTATCAAGACAGAAGAAACAGCATGGAAAGATGGATCAGATGGAGACAAGATTCAAGCCAGCCAGCCATCAATGGAGTGCATTTTGCACTGTCTCCAAGGAGTGGAGCAATTTTCTGCTCTGCAAGAATAAGGTTATTTTGCCTTGAAGGTCAGATTTCAATCTGCAATGTAATATACACTGTCAGATATCCTAAGGTTTGCTGTTATCTATAGTACACCTTTATGGCTGAGGCAAAAGAGACCCTTAATTAAAAGCAGGGAGGAGATACCTATACTAATTTAAAAAAAAATACTTCAGATGCTAGGAAAGGAAATAAAAAAAAAATTGAGTACATTGGGTGCAAGCATTGTTTTTTAAAAATTTCATCTATAGCTACAACTTTGAAATAAATTATGAAGTTAAGGTTTCTGAAACCCATTTGCTTGGAGATGATGACACACAAGACACTATAAACCAGTTTGTCTGCATTCCTGTAGAAAATATAAGGAACATCAAGAGCCTTTGTACATTTAAAAACAAAACCCATCCTCTCTTAAAAGTCATAAATAGTACCATGTAGAATTCTTACTAATATTGCAATTACCCATATTGCCCTAGTTCATACAGGTAGTACCAATATTCTCCCCTAAGTCAAACCCTTCCACCAAAGGTATTCACTGAAGGAATTATCTACGTTAGAACCATTAACCCTGGTGCTCAGCACAGCTGCAATTCCTGATCCAGCCAATGACTTGAGAGATTAAAATGTGATTTCAGAAAAAAAACTTAGCATGTTCTACAGATAAATTTTATATTGAAAAGATAATATACTTGTAAATATTTTATATTACACTGATACTTGGGGGTTAAAAGTTTAGAATCTTTTCCTTTGAAAATGAACAATAAGATTTCAAAGGAATGTTTCATGCTAAATGCTCTGCATATGACTGGATTTGTGCTCTATTTTTACTGGAACTTCGTAGTGTTTTGTGAAACCACTAACAAAAATGGTCATTATAGCTTAGGAAATGTGTGGAAAGAGATGTCTTTAACCAAAGCAAGGCTCAGTCCATGTTAGCTGAATATCTATTTAGACCACACACAGTGGTTTTATATTTGCCAAAGAATGTAGCTTTTTACAGCAACCAGGTCAAAAACACAATATATCAACTTCTAATTAAGTTAAAAATGATGCAAAAATGTTTAAGTTAGATCTCCAAGACATCACCAGCTTTTAATTTAAACGGCTGTTGGGAACAGCATACAAAATCGTACTTTATGAAGTTTGGAAATCTAGGGTCATCTTTCATAACAAATAATCCAATAAAACTGAAGTTAACCTCTGAATGAGTAACTTCAACTGCAATGAAGCAAGAAGTAGTTTACAGAGACAAGCTACATACATTGAAACTTTGAATACCTTTGAAACTTAACCAGCAAATTTACAAAAGAATTGAGTCTCATCCATCTACGCAGCCACAAGAAGCTATAAGATTTTCATCACTAAAGTCGGAGCAATTATTGGGCCCCCACGCTAACTACAGAAGACACTAATGTCTTTCCTCACAAAAAGCAGCCAACTCAGATTAGTACTCACAGGACAAGAAGTTTTTCTGGTTTGTATTTATTCTTTTTTAAACATACTTTCTTCTCCACAGCTCTGCACATGCGTTACTACAGTATACAGACAGACATACACATATTCTGCTAAACAGTAATATTCAAGTGCTTAGTATATTTTAATGCACATTTCCTGGGCCACGCAATCCCACGATCATCTTAGAAGGAAAGAAACAGAAAAGAAAATGGAAAAAAAAAAAGTTGTTTTCAATAAGTGTTTTCTTTAAGGTTTTTCTTTTGAATGCGATTAAAACAAATTAAAACTTTGGATCAAAAACGAATTTAAAACATTCTGTGATTCTCAAAAAAAAATTCTCTTTGCAGGTTAAATTCATAATGAAGAAGAAAATTTGGTTGCAATAAAGAACAAGTTCAACGTTCAAGTGGGAGTAAGATGAGCACTAGCTGGACCTCACATCATCACCCATCCTGCTACTAACATATCTCCACCACAACACAGGCTGCCATGATGTCCCTCAAATTTTCAAATCCTGCCTGCACAAGCTATGACAGAGATCCTGAGGCAAAAATAAATATATCATATATAATTAAAGACTATACCCATATATTCACAGAAGCAGAGTTATCACTCCCCAACGCCTAAGGAAGAATATAAAAATATGACACTGCCTTGGGATACTCTCCCACTCTCTAACAAGTTTTAAGCTCAGGACATCCAGAGTCAGAGACAGTACCTTAGTGTCTAACCATTTTTAAATTAAATTTCCTTTCATTAATCCAATTCATTGTTCTCGTATCCATGTAAACTTCAGCAGTCATGAAGTCCAGAAAGTTTCAGCTTTGCTACTTCCTTCTGCAGAAGTGTTCAAATACAATTTTGAATTATATTATTAATTTGAATTGTTTTTTATATATGAAAGAAAAAGTGCTCTCATAATCCAGAACAACAACAAAAAAAAAGGCTTGAAAAGATCAGAGACATGCCATGAAAATGATCACATTTATTCAGTTAAAATACAGAAGCCTAAGTCTTCAGAGAGTGAAATTCTATCAACTTAAACAGAAAATTCAAACAAAATGTTTCATAAATCTGAGCAGAAGCTTCAGAATTTGACTCATTACTGCTACTCATTCTCAATTTTCAAATCTTTCTCAAGTATTCTTATACTAACAAACAGATCCTCACCACAATTTATGTTATTTACAGGTTCAAAAATTTAAGTACAGCTGCACAAGACAGTATACTTTTTTAAACAGAAGAGCAAAACAAAACATGTCTCATGAGTAACTCTTAATCTGCCAGCAAATCAATTATAGAGACCTTCTGTAAAAAGCATCTGAAAATCTGCTTCCAGTCAACACAACTTAGCCATCTGGTTCCCACAGATATCTGCCAGGAATGGGTTGCAAAACAAATTAACAGTGGTTACAGAAAAATATTCAAAACTTAATTTAAGCTTGCCAATCACTTTTATAGTCCTTCACAGACATGTGGAAGGAATCCTCCACTCACCTCTTTGAAGTTAATGGTATGTGTAAACCCCTCTAGAAAAATGGCTACAACTACATTTAGCAGACTTGTTTTACATTAGCTTTGTCAACATCACTGCCAAGTGTCAGGAAGGACACACCAACTACATGGTCTTCATACGTTCTTCAGTGAAAACATGAGGAGTACTTTCAGTAATTATTTTAGTAGTAATTTAACTTGCTTTAAAGCAGAGATACCGCTCTTTTTTAACTGTTTTAATTAATGCTGGATGAACACAATTTTGGACAACATCAGAGGTGTCAGTTTACCTACTGATAGCTATATATTACGTTTCTGTTCACCAACTGTTCCATCACACTTGTTGCCAGTAGCCCAAGTCTATTCGAGATGCTATATGTGCAACCAACTACTATAATACTACTTTTTTTTTTAGTATCCCAAACAGCCTGTAAAATTCACACTGTTTAATGACTACCAATACAAAGTTTCAAAAGGCATCGCTCATCATCTGGTCCTTTTTCAGCAAGCACAGTGAAGGATGCTGATAACCACATAAGAGATACTAACCTTAGATAGATGTGGAAATAATCCTTTCACATGGGGATAGTGCTGTCATTTAATCTATATTTTTAAGCTAGGAAAGAGAGTTAGAAAAATCCCCAAACCAGTTTTATATTTCTTATTGGAAGACTTACAGTGAATTACAATACAAAGTGTAAATACTTCTCTTTTTTTAAATTATCAGAGTCTTTCATTCCATGCTTTCAAAATGCTAATAAAGATTAAGGGAAGAAATGAGAAGCACCTAGATTACCCAGCAGCCAAAGTCTCATCATGCCAATAACATCAAATTCCTTTAATTTCTGTTGCAATCTTGTAATACAAGTATATAATTCTATATGTAGCTTGAAATACAGGAATCTCAAACATTACTTCTGTAATCAGAACCAGATTTTAAGGTACTCCAGAGTTCACATTTTTATTAAATTAATTAGTACACTTTTTTCAAAAAACAATAAAGTTTTTTCTCATGGCTTTTGATATAAAAAAAAAAAATGTTCAAAAGAATTAAATAAATTACTTGGGCTCCATTTAAAGATATAGTAAATCTTATTTCCCTCCTTTTTAAGCCTTTCCCACAGGATGTCACTATTGTTCCATGTCAGTAGGGCATGTGACCGACGGAGGTTGGGTAGTTCAGTGCTCTACTCTCCACAAGGCAATGTGACACAGATATTAGGTATCTTCTATTTTTGTAAATAAGATTCCAACAAAGACTTATCCCTCTCAGCTGCCATGTTACAAGCCCAAATATTTGCTGACCTATAAACAAGGTAAAAACTGTTCCAGTCCTTCCAGCCTGGAAAACTAGAACACTCACAAACCTGGAAGGAGTCATGTTAATGCCAGTACACTGTGCATATTTAAGTAGCACATACTCCAACTGAAGATATTAAAGAATTCTCTTCCTTAAATTCCTACATTTTCACCCTTAAGGGCTCAATAATTTATTTTCCAGATATTCATGCCATTGGATAGACTTTTTTCTAACAAAATACTGACATCTCGTGGTGACACTCAGAAATCATAGCTCTAGTACATCACATTTCTTCTTCATAAATAGTTAACAAATGTACCACTCTTTAAAAATTACAGTCCAAACCCAGCTTCTGGTGTAGTCATGTATCATCTCCGTAAGAGATGGCATTTGACAGAGAACCCATATCAACCCAGGCATTACAGTCATGCCTTCAAAGACAAAAGGTCTCCACATTGCTCTGCCTGTAGCCAACCAGCCAACCTCCTCACCACTACTTCTGTTTGGCAGTCAAATATGTTAGTTGTAGGTTTAGAAGTAACTTCTCAGAATTGCACATTTCTAGCAAAAATCTTTGCAGGAAAAACAAAATCAATTGGAAGGAAGGTTTTCCAAAATACAGTGGGCCCAATTAGCCTTAGCATACTAAGACATGGAAGTGAACTACTAGCCAAAAGTAGATTTTAATCAACACAGCTCTAATCATACTTCCAATGCTAACTTTTTCAAGAGTGAGTTTTTCAGTGTTTCTGCACTGTCTAGTCAGTACCATATACAGATTGATACTCTTTTTCAAAGGTTTTACTGGAATTTGTTTGTTTATGCTTTGCTACTGCAAATAGATTTCCCTCAGTAAGGTAAAACAAGAATGTTCCTACTGTGGACAGTTCAAAAAAGTTAAACTAGAGTAGTCTGGCTGGTTTTTAGCATTTTATAGTAAATACTTTCTTGTTATGAAAATGATGTGATTCTTCTGTACAGTCCTTTTGCCTGTTAGTGCTGCTTAATGGATACTGACACTTAATGAACAATGTATTTGTGAAGTGCTGTACCTAAAACAAGGCATCATCAGCAGAAATCAGAAAAGAAAATTTCCCATTCTCCCATTACCATATATGCAATGTAACAATAATGAAGACCAGGTGTACACACGTGTGAGTTATTTTATACAAGAACAGCAAAACTGTCACTGTGGTCAGCAGTCTGTGAAGAATATAAACTAGAAAAATTACAATGTTGCAGAGGAAAACCCCCTAAAGTAATTACTGAAGTTTATTTAGCAGAATATGCACCTTTGCTACTCTTAAGGTATTAGGTGTTAACAGTTTGCCTTACTCAATATTTCAAATAACCTGCCATCTTCAGCCTCGCAGTTCAAGCCAATTATGCTCGCTTTCATTGTGCTCGAGATTGGAGTTAAAGCCAACAGGAAAATATCCCATGTCAACAACCCGATGATCCCACATACAATACCTCAGTTGTTCTGCTCTGCATGTTCCAAAACAGCCATTCAAAATGACGCACGATGTGCCCAATGCTCCGAGATACAGAAATCCATTTCCACTCACAAAATGATGGATGTAATAACGCATCCGCAACTTTTCTGAGAAAACACTGAATCTTGCAATATTTAATGATTTTTCATGGTTGCAAGGCATAGGTTAAAACTGAGATGAACCAAAATCCATAAGGCAAATGATTATCCCTTTCTTCTAAAAAGCCTCAAGATATTAAAGACTATCTGATATTTTTTTTGGCACAGACATCTCTTTAGCCAAAACTCTGCAAGGAGCTCTGTAACAAGGAAGAGCAGAAATACTGAAGAGGTCAACAACCCAGAGCACGCTGCTGTTACAGAGTAATACATTCTGAGATTTGGCCAAGAGCTCTATCAACAACAAAATTTAATTCCTTTCTTCTTCACTGGAATAATCATCTTTCTCCGAGACTAAATAACCTCTATTTTTTTTTTTTTAAACTGCTCTCTGTATATATTGTTGAAACTGCTGCTCTACTGTAATGTCAGTAGAAATAGGAAATACTGCTACTGGAAATAAGCTTTCTGAACTCCCGGCACACTTTCAGTGGCTGAAGGGATTAGCTTGTTGCCCTACAATTTTCCACGTTTTCAGATACATTGCTATGGTTTAATCATCACTATCAAAAATTCATATTCAGTCTAATGAGTTTAAAACCAACCAGATCCAAAGTCTTCAAAGAGCCTCAGGAATTTTCAAGGCCAACTGCCTTTGAGGTGCCTGAGTAATCAATCAGTCTCCTTAGCAATAAAGGAAAAATAAAAACATAGGTGTAAACTTCGGAAGTCAGCCTGTGAAATCAAAGGAAAACATGACAAAACCAGCTGTAAAAATAGGCACAAGAAGAAGAGTGGTCATGCAGGAGTTAAAAAAACCTACACAAATTATAAAGCATATATTATGGCTTCTCATTTCAGGCGTGATACCACAAATCTTAATCATGCAAAGAACTGCTTTGTTTCCTCATCAAAAGACAGGGAACTAGAGGGAAGTTTTAGCTCATTTAACTCATTGTTAATGACAATGCAAGAATTATTTCATCAAAATAATTTAAAGTAATGTATTCATTCTTTATTTCCAATTAAAAATATCCTGGAGGGCAAATCCAGATAAACCCACAGTCACCTTGGTAAAGATGGGTTAGGTCTCAAAATGCAAACCCCATAGGTGCTGAGCACAAGCTGAGCAATGGGCTGGAGAAACGCTGTGCGCAAGAATCTGCACAGAAAACAGCTCTGCCAAGACTGTTCTCTGTAAGCGTGTGGGACTTGGCAATAGGAATAAAGGTGGAAATCACGATTATTCAAATTCCCTGACCATTCCTCTTCTCTAGAAGTTGGCACGGAAAGAGAATGAAAGAAAACTTGCAACTAATTCCAGTGCTGTACACCACTGAAAGAAAAAAAAAGCCCCTTCCAACTCCATATAGGACTTTGCGAGCCCAATCCAGTGACTGAATAATTGAACTGGGTGTGTTTTGAATCAGACTCCAAAGACACAGTCGAACTATTTGAAATGCAGTGTTGATTTCCCAGCTTTTTACATACCAGAATGGTCCATCAACAAACTGCCCTAGCTTAGCCCTGACCAGGACCCGACTACACAGCCTCTCCTCACTCCCCCCACCCTCCAGCGGGACAGAAGGGAGAACTGGCAAACTAAAGGCAGCAAAAACACAGGGACTGAGATGAAACAAACAAAAAAATAATAATAATAAATTTAAGAGCAATAACAGAAGAAAGCAAAACAGTTATGGAAAACAAATACAGTACAATGGCTTACAACAAATGTCAACATCCAGTTTCTTCCCAGGTAGCAGGAGACTCTCCTCAGCACCCTCCTCACTGATACACTGCGCATGGTGTCACATGGGATGGAACAGCCCTTGGGCTAATTTGGGTAAACTTACCCCAGCTGTTGGCTAATTAGTAAACTACCCCAGCTGGGTGCCCCAGCCATAGGGGCCACCAGCTCCGGCCCTCCTCCCAGCTCAGGTGAATATTAACTCTATCCTACCCAGAACCAGGACACAAACTAGCAATACGAAGAGAACAGGTTATGTTTAAATAAAGCAGAAGTCACAGAGAAAAAAAGTCAATTAAATACTAAATTGTTTAATTTCTCAAACAAATTAAATAAAATGGGAAATTAAATCTTTACTTTCAGTTAAAGAAAAGTAGTGATCCTGAAAAATCATTCTCCAGATGGCAAAGTTTTCACTATATTCTTACAAAAAAAAATTTTTACTTTTTTTGGTAACAAATTTTTAAAGGCTTATAGACACTAGGTTTATACAACTAAACAGATGTGGTAGCTCAACTAGTTTAAAACACAAATATGCCTTCTGACATGTTTGCATGTATATAATTTCCAGGGGTTTTGTGGGTGCCTGTCAAGAAATCTCTAGATTCATATTTATATTGGCCAATGACTTGACCATGTTGGCAAGGCAACCGTCTTCCTGGTGGCTCCGAGCTATTAATTAAGCTTAAATGTACTGTGAAAAACTCTTACAAGTAGGTTATGCAAGCTAAACTAGAGGAAGGATTGGAAAGCAGGACTGAAATCACCATCACCACCATCATCAGATATACTCTGAGACATACAGCACAAAACAGCAAGTTCTGTGTTGAAGAAATGAAAGCATCAAGTGAAATGTTTGGTTACTACAGTTTATGGAAAAGATAATATTAGATATCTTAAACCGCTAATCTATTTTCATCTGGTTTACATTCTATTGTAGTGCTTCAAAAATCTGACATTTTGATAAAATTGTTATTCCACTTTCTTTTCCACCAGCAGCTCCAGAGCTTTATTATCTTTAATAAAGGCTGCTGAAACGCTCCTAAGGACTACAACATTCCCCTCACTGCTTGCTCCTTCAAGAGAGATGTCTATTACACCTATTACCTGTTCTGCATATTGTCCACCATTTTATGGATTAAATCCATGGTCTTCTGAAACCCCGATTGTCCCACTCTGGCATGAATCAGGCACAATCTCATAAGCACAACACACTTACATCACTGGTATAAAACACAGCTACTACAGTTCAAAGGCTTTTATTTCTTTTTATTTCCAACTGATATCAACAAATCACCGGATCTACCCGTGGGTATTGTTTTCTGGTTTTGAGAGTAGCAGTACAGAAATAAAGAACAGATTTTTAGAATTGGTAATACAAAACTGACCACAGGCCATTTCTTCTTACACATGACCATTTTTCCTGTACATAGATCTAGAAGGCAGCCCCAGATGCAGTTATATGTATTATAAAGTATTGCTTTAAATAGGTCATTCTTCAGACCGTACACATTTTTAAAAGTAAATGAAAAATTATGTACTTGTATACTAGAAAAACACCAAGAGAAAGCTAGAATAAAATGAAGCTTATGAAAAAAATATAATTTTCAACAATTTACTTGATTTTGAAAGTTACAAACTAATTCTTGGTTTTCCAACTATGTTCCAAACAAAAACTGTGGCCAGCATCAAATAAGTGTTTAGACCTTCTTATCTGCCCTTTCCACATTAGCAGGGACATTTGCCACCTCCTCCATCTTCCAGCACTCCTTTCAGCTCCAAACACTATTATTTGCACACATTCCTAGCTGTGAATGCCTCACTCCCCTCCCATTTGGGGTGACACAGCCCCAGTATTTACCTTGCACTGTACAGTCCCAGTACCTCAGAGGCTGAGAGCTGGAGCAACTGGGGAGAGAAGGATATGAGAAAATATCCTTGAGTAAAGGGGTTGTGCTCCTTTCCCAATTGATAAGCAAGTCTGCTAACTCAAAATTTACTCCCAGTTACTTAAATTATAAGCAGAAACTCAAATATCAATCTACAGCCACAGCTCCAGACATAACCATGGAATAATAATCAAAAATATTGTAATTTTATCCTTCATTACTTCTCTCTAGAAAATGTTCTATCAATCACGGACACATTCTGTTTCAGTTCATTATTAAATTTGAAGTGACTTGTTTCACAATGAAGTTCCTCAGGAATCCTGATACGGTTTTTGTTTGTTTGTTTGCTTAAGGCAGTGCATAACATATCCTGTTTCAGTAACACTCAAAAAACTGAACCAATCTCAAGCAGATTTAAAATGCTTTAACAAAGGTATTTTGAGAGGAGGGAAGGTTACCTAAGGTTTGTCTACTCTTAATTCTGTGTCAATTTAACACTAAATTGACTAAATAAGATAAACCAGCACTCAATACAGTGCCTTATCCACCAGATGACTTCTGTATCATTTAGATAAAGAACAGATCCATGTTGCCAGCCAGGATCACTATCAGGAATATTACTTTTCACAGTATTACAGTTCCATGGCTTTTGCATCAATGAAGCTCACCCTCTTAAAACAGAAACAAACTGCTCATTCGCAAAGTGAGATTCACCGAGTTAAAAAATTAAGTTGTACAGATCAGAAATGTAATCATGGGAGACAAGCTCTGAGAGTTTTTCAATCACTGTGGGGCTGCATCAATTTAAAGTCATGTTACATTAAAGAGAAAAACGTCTGGGAAAGTCTCCCAGTTGTCACTTCAGATTAGATTTGTTGTTGTTATCAGACTGTGCATTTTGTAGGCTTTTTTACATCTTAAAGATACTGCCTCATGCAGCTACACAGTGCATAAAGAAACACGGAACATACAGTTTTTTAATCAGATTGCCTAGAGATTAGGAGTTTGCTGGTTAATTAACTGGTAGTCTAAAACAAAAAAAAAAAAAAGTATGCACATTTTAACTGCCTTTGAGTCACGGGGAAGCCACCCAATTTAACTTTTTTTTTCCCTTTTTTGAAGTCCCACTTCCCAGTGAAGCCCTGCCATTTGTATTGACAAGAAGGTCAACAGAAAGTTTCAGTTCCAACAGTAAAGTTGAACACAGTATGAAAACCTGATGGCACCGGTCATCTTAATTGCATGGTTTTGGTGCATAAGTAAATTTTAATCTACTTTAATGGATTTACTCATGTAACCTACATTATTTTCTGTTACAACAGTTCTCAGAATTAGGCCCTTATATCAGACACTACACAGCAGATACAAGATTTATGTGCATAAAAATAAAATTGAAGAATTTTAGTTCATTTCTGCATGATTTCAAGCTGGCTTCTGATACATTGCATTTATCAGAGCTTCAGACAATTCTCGTAATTACTCTGACTGTCAAGCAGTCATGTAAAGGATTCTTGAATATTACTGCATGTATTCATGTTGTCAAATACTGTCTCACACAGGCAAATGCAGCGAAATCCCCAACCATGTTGCTAGACATTACTATTTCAAGCAAATATTCAAAATAAGATTTATACACCATAATGATTTTGCCTTGCATTGCGTAAAATTTTTAGATATTAAAATTACAAATTCTAATATGAAGTACGTTTTTTCTTATACAGCTTTTAAGTGTAGTATTTCAGCAATAGTAATCTTTCTGAAAAATGAAGTTAGGAGCACACAAGTCTAAGTTCAAATACTTACAGGATGCTCTTTAAATCAACCACACACCTTTGATCTAGACCCCTAACCTTTTGAAATCTCGAAGACAAAATACATTTTCACCGTGTGCATAATATGCCACATCTCCCTTCTTGTAATTCTGCACATGGTAGGAAACATTCAAAGACTTTGCTAAGGTGAAACAAAAAACTTGAAAAATGCAAGACTAAGTTGCATGCCCACAGAAAGTTTGGCCACAGAACCCCTGATTACTGAAGCAAGGTCAGGTACTTACTCATAATGCATTATGCTTTCCTACTTTGTTTTGGAGTTACAAGACATGTACTGTTCTGGTGAGACTTCTAGTATCATGGGGAAATAAAGTCATTTGAAGCCATCCATGTTTTCATACTAGTCAAGACTGTCTTCCCACTACTCAACATTTTTGTTGAGTCCCTGCTGTAATCAGAACTGCTGTTACTGTGCCAGCTTGATACATTGCTTGCATACAACTGGAATGAAACTTTTTTTCTACTATGTAGTAGTTGAGTGCTGGCATAAAAAAACCACTCCTGGTCTTCTTAGTTACCACAGATAAGTCAAACTAAACCCAACCTCTAAATAAGATCTTTCTACTCCCAGAGAAGACAATGCACCAGCAATATACGGCATTTTTAAATTTACGATTTCTATGAGACCTACCACACACTTACAGAAAAGTCCAGAGACTAACACCTAAAAATAATTAAGAAGTTTCAGACTTGCTATGGTTTTTGTGAAGGTGGACTTTAAGCCTTGTGAGGACCACCAAAAGTAAGAAGAATCTTATCCCGAAGCATGACAGTTGTAACAAGCTATGTCTTAGAATAGTTCATCTTTAATCTAACACCATAGCCCTGAATCTGTTCTGGTTCTACAAATGCCTCTAGTTATTTCATTTTTATCAGTGAAGAAAATGAAATAAAAAGTATTTCATACTTAACACCAAACAGAGCACGTTATCCCAGAAGACGTGCTTAAATAATTTAGCTGTTAAAAGAATCTTTAACTATAAATGTACTAAATTCCAGTGCAAAAGATTAACTACAAAAGAAATTAAAACTGCCTTAGGAAAGAGAGATAACATTTTTGTAAAGCATTTCTAAAGCTTTTTGATACGCTATTTTTTAGAATTATATCTCAAGAGAACTAATATTTTTAAATGAGACTTTCAGAAGTGCTCAAATTGCAAAGTAACATTTCTGCAAGTTCAAGAATTCTGTGGAACTTGCTTTGCTCCCATTTAAAAAAAACCCCACACAAAAGCAGTACACAATCTTTGCCCATTTAAAGAATAAACACCTAGCAATCAGAATTTATCAACAAAAAAAAAATTCAAATAATAGTCACTTAAAAAAAAAAAAAAAAATGTTGCTTCTGGTTCTATCAACAACTTTGTCACAACCAATGAAAGCAAAACAAGATCTTTTCCCCTCAACAACTTAAGTTTCCAGGGTTTTATCACCAGTCGAAGCAGTCTGTTTGCATTCTCCAATACAAACTGACAATCTAGCAATACAGTACATTAAAAATTCTCTGTAGTATTGACTGCCTGAAGCTGATGCTCCCTTGCTAAATGCAGTGCAGTTCAATTAACAGCTCTTCAATATACAATTTAATTTTTCTTTCATCTTGATCCACAGGCGAGCTTGAAATGAGGAATGCTGGAATAGATGTACTTTAAATATTGAAGCAAGTCTTTATAAATAAATCCATCAAACTGGTAATGATTTCTGTCATAACACGACCAAACAGATGAACCTGAATGTCTAGGACTTTCAGGTCTGTACATTGTTTTTCTCAGCCTTACAGGACTGTGAATTGCTGGTGCAGGAAAGGCTCCAAAAACACCCCCCAAGGAGTCGAAGAGCTTTTCCCTTACTGCACCATTCTTAGGGAGTAGAGAACACTTTTCTGCTGCTACTTTATACAGTAAAGCCTTCCGCGTGTAAAAATGCAACTTATCACTACTGTCACCAGAACCGATTCCGAAATTTTTAATATTTCTCTCATTATTTAAAAAGACAACCAACAAAAGAATTGCGTGGCACCAGTTTCCATTACCAAATTTGCACTCAGCTGGAAGGCAACCAATTCTGAAAAAGTAAATGTTTAATGCATAAATACTACCCTGGATTCCTTTTTTCTCCCTGTAGTGTGAATATACATGGTAAACTTCAAGTTTTCTCTAGGTAGTTGTACCATTTCACAGGAAAATGTAAGGTTAATTTAACCAGGACAGAATGAAATATTGCATTTCAAAGTTACTCTAAGTGGGACACTGCTAAGGAAGCTATTAATATCTCTTACAGTGTGCACGCTCAAGGAAACATTGTGAATCAGCTCATTTCTCATAGGTCTACTACACAGCTTTCAAAATGGTAGAATTTACTACTGTTCATCAGAAAGGAAAACACTCTACTTTAAGCTAGAGGCATTTTCTACTCTTTAAACATATTCACAAAAACAAACTTGACAACACTTACTGCCTTACGTAGCAGAGAAGCACCACCGACATGGAAGGCTCCCAACCAGCGCGAGATGAGTTACAAAGCAAGAGAGTCTTCACCAAGTGAACACAAGTAGCGTTAGAAGAGCAGTAATCAGCTTCAGATTAATTCTGTCAAATTGCCTTTTCTCAATCTATACATCAACGCATAGTGAAATAGATAGGTTTACCTCGTTTGTGTCCACACTTATAATGGTATTAATTGACATGCTGAGGTAAGGTGCCTCTTAATTGTTATACTTTTTTCTTCTTTACATATTTTTAATCATCTCATCTACATTATCACTTTGAGTGCTGAAGAAAAAAATCTTTATAATATTAACCAGCCTCATTATTGTCACCGTTTCCTTTTTCCCTTTACTTCTAGTCCTACAGTCAAAAAAAAAAAAGTATCTCAGTACTGTATTTTAAATTGTCACAGAAATAACATTCAGCATTTACAGCAATTAACTCATCATTACTTTGAATAACCACTAATTGGTATGCTCTACAAACCTGCAATACTGCAGAATTAAAAATAAACATAACAAAGATATAATTTACAACTACTCAATACTTACAATTAAAGTTAGTTTCAAGATTTATTTCATTCTATTATTTTTTATTAGCTACAGCAGACAGTAAATGGGGTGTGCCACGTTCTGCTTTGCAAATACCTAGATTATAAAATATAATTACACAAATTAATTAGAAATGGGTACATACACTCATGTCTTTGTTTGTAACCATAACATGTTAAACATGACTACATTAACGAGCAGTTATAAGGTAGTATAAACCAAGTGAAATTTTAAAGCTCCCTGACTACGTAAGGCATAAATGTCACCCTGGCACAGAGAGGGTCACCCCCACTTCGGTTCTCCTGATGTCCTGTCTCGAGGTTGCAGGTAGTATACAGGTTGGCCGGAGTAGCAATTCTGTGAGAACTCCAATACCCAAGGTACCGTGGCAGAATACAAGTCCAGACTGAAACTACCCCTGACCTGGGCCCTGTACTTTCTTTCCCACCTGTGCCTTCAGCTCTGCCCACTGATTGCACACTTACCCTTTCACAAAGCTCAATGTGATTATCCTAATCATCCTAAGGATCTTTATCCTTCTTAAAAATTTGCTTCTAAACACTCTAAGAGACCAAAAGTTATTAGCCAAGGAAGGGCAGATACAGTGACTGAGCACGTCTTGGTTCCCCGGGAAATCAGAGAAGAGATGACTCTTGAGAAAGCAAGGAAACGAACAGAATAATCTGTATACTTTCTTCTAAAGCCAAAAAAAAAAAAAAAAAAAAAAGGAGTTCTTGTTTATTTGCTGCGTCCAGATCTGTACCTGCTGCACTTTCCTAGCAGGGTCTATGATTACAATTATACTGCTATAGCATTTCAAGGATGCATAAAGCTTGCATCAGCAAGATGCATTTATTTCAGTTCCACCTTGGCAAAACAAGGGATATTAACCATAAGCCTTATTTAGCAATCTAATTGCATCTTCACAAAGAGCATCTACCAATACATCTAAGCTGGATCAGATACACCTCACCAGTCTACCACGTTGTCAAGAATCTGTAGTGTAAAACTCATCCGAGATCTCCTTTGAATGTGCCTAACATGGTGTGTTTAGAACCTTTAAGTACAAATAGCTCTTTGTCATCACAACCAACAAATATCCAAGGCCTAAGAGACCTAAAGATGTTTCAAGTTAAAACCAAACAACAGTTAGATCACAATGTGTCCCTTGCCAAAAGACCAGAACTACACAGCTGGCATCTGTATGAGTAAGGATTTAGAGGACCTGAAAGAGACATCTGCAAATGTAAGTCTAAGGTGAAGACGTCCTGATTTATCTTCTAACTCATAATTACAATAACAACAGTTTTGATAAGCACGCTTATGAACTAAAAGTATTTAGTTACATATTTTATGTTAATTTTTCCTTTAGTATTTATACGCTACGATCAGCTATTCAAGATTTATTTAGGTGGTCCAAGGCCTGTTTTGCATGTCTCCAGCAAAAAGAAACTAACAAAACTACCCCAAACATTCCTTTCATTTTCTTATTTCAATACTCTTATTTGATAAGCAAAGTTTATTGTTGAAGTTAATGCTGTATCTCAGTGACTTCAAATGAAATATGGGAAAGAAAAGTTTAGCACATGATTACTAATTTTTATATACTGAGTAATAAAGCTGCTTCTGCAAAATGATGTGCTGAGTATCTTTATTGGGACCAAATTAATAGCAGTTTAGTGCAAAAATCTGAAAATTTAGATTGTGTTTTCCATGTAATTTTTAATTATGAACATCCCCTCATCAATAGAGGACTATTAAAGGAACAAGAGTTTCTGTTTAGAAAGCACAAAGTGTTTACCTGCTCACCATGGGGGTAGCAGTGTATCTAATTCACTCTGGTTCAGAGTTCTCACATGGAAAGTCACAAGTAAAAATTCAAATGAATTTTTAACAGAACAAATTGCATTCAGAAGTAATGCATGCTTTCCCCTCTAGCACAGTCAGGAAAGCACATATGAGAAGTGCTTTCTTCCAAGATGTAAACCAGAAAGGAATAAAATAAAGATTCTTAAATTACCTCCCTCCATAATGAAAGGGTACTTGTATGTGGCGTGTACTCCCTCAATGCAGCTCTAATAAATCTCAGTAACACAGTTTCAGATTTAAAAAAAAAAAAAAGAAAAAAAGAAACAAGCACAAGAGAGTAGAATCACCTATGTTTGACACTACATAACACAAATTATGGCAGATATTGGCAGGTATCTCAACGCTTGTAAACTAAGCATGGACAACCGGCTGCAGACATATAGCTAAAGTTCTGCCCCTTAAAAACAGCCTTCCTGCATACGGATATTTAGGGTCTGATTCAAAACTCTTCAGGGCAATAGAAAATCATTATTTTCAGTGGGCTTTGTAACAAACCTTTTAATAAGATAAGATAAATATACATTCTTTTGAAAATCAGCACATAGATATACCTTAGATTTACAGCCTCTTATTAAATTAAGCATCATATATATTATCAGCACAATGGTATTGTGTCTATGTACCCTAATATCTTAACCAATTGAGTTAAATAAGCAGATAATAAATCATCCTATTCATATAAAGATGTCTGAGACAGATGAAAGGTTTTGATTATTAATTTGTAAAATTACCTAAAGAATGGTGACCATTTTGCACCCCACTTCAACCACTTTCTCCTTGGACACATGATAAACAATAGTTCTCATCATGCATTGCTAAAATGGAGATTTTCAAAGAAAGCAGTGTAATTTCTCACAGCTAGCACTAAACCTCATGAAGTGAAATAAAAGATAAAATAGCAGGCTATTAAATAGAAGTCCAGGGGATCAAGCAAAATCCAGTATTCTTCTGTCCCCAACTCACTCCCTCCAAAGGAAATTATCAGCACAAAAGGGAACTAAAGGATGAGGAGAAATTAGAAAGGACAGTAAAATAAGCAAAAAATATTATACTTTGGTTTCATAGCATAAAGGAAATAAACCAATAGTACCTTTTGAGCACTCTACTTAGCAAGTCTACATTCTATATATCTTCTGTGTTCCTGTTTTCCTGTTGAACTCAATTTATGGCTGTTTTATGTCATTTACGCTGCTCTGTAGTCATATAAGCCAGATAATTGTCTTCAGTTTTATTAACTATTGTGGATCATGAACCAAATCAGTGCTTCTTTTGATGCCCTCAACATTAGTCCCTTGTCACTGTAAAAAACTATTAGTGATCCAGCAATGAACATCCACAAAGATCCTTTTTTTTTTTTTATGTATTACAATTACGCAGCGTTGTACTACACCATGCTGGAGCTGTTATTTTCCTGCTCTACTGTATTCAGTGTTACAGGAGAACTGACACAGACCTTAGCATTTTTGTCTTTCTCAGCAAGCATTCTTCAAACATTACCACGCTGCCACAGCGCTGCAGATACATGCAGCACAGCTTCAGAAGTAGGAAGAAAATAATCTCTCTACATTTTCTTCCCCAAACTAAGCTCAATCAAGAAAAGTTGCGCTACTTCAAAAGTCTCATTTAGCATATTGACAGACCAGTTACAAGCCTAAGAAAATAAATAAATCTTAAAGAACCAATTCTTGACATTGCAGACTGTGTGACCCATCCAACTAAACTCTTTGGGATCTGAAAATGTTTATCACTCCAAAAGCATGAATGCTGAGACATCTCTTCGATTTAGTTTTAACTTCTGAGCCATTTTTAGAGCAAAGGCCCATTTCACAATCGTAAGTGGCAGAAAACCAAGACAAGAACACAGCACGTACTAGGTTAGCAACAAGCGTGCATGAGTAAGACTACATTTTACTACAAAGCATTCAGTGTTGAGTGTTGAAAGTGTTGAAAGACCCACAAGTACTCAGTTATTGCCAGCTAATATACTGTTTACAACTAATAGTAATAAATATTCCATCCTGTTCACTTCTGATAAAGAAATAAACTAATGAAGTCGGGGTTTTTACTGTGGAAAAAAAAAAAAACAATTGCATGGAAATCTATAAGATCTTGAACATAAGCATTAGTTCTTTGTTTTCTTTTTATAAAATTAAAGCAAAGAACTAATTTGGGGACAAAAATGACCCACTGGATTTCACCATGACTTTCATAAAAAATGATCACAGTACATATTAAATCATTAGCGAGACACAACGCTGTCTGTTAGTTTTAAAATGCAGAGAATGAAACTCATTGCAGAAGCAAAAGAGGGCCAATAACGTAATTACAACCCGGTGCCTGTGCCGTCTGAGTTAATGCCGTTATTTGACATTGCAAGGCTATGCCTTCTCCCACGAGCCCCGCTGGAGACAAGGTTCACTCTAATTGGTTCCAAAGCACAACCCACCAACAACAGCCTTCCTCCGGCCCAGGAATGGTAATTTCCACACGACTGTAAATAGTGTTTGCAAACAATACAAACACGGTAATAAGAGGCTAGGTGGGTAATTAATGTGGTTACAAAGCAGCTTATTTGCATTTTTATTTAAAACTGCCTTCTTTAAAAAGCAGCTCAGATTTCTTCTCGCAAAAGGAGCCTTGGTTAAGGAACAGAGCAGTAATTACTCTCTTTAGGGGTTCTTTCATACATCCTTTAGGGAATTAGAATGAAAAGATAAGCAGAATTATAAAGGGAATCATGTAAAATATGAAATGCACTATAAACACTTAGTACTGTATTTACCATAAGCTAAGCTTGTCTTCTTCATTAATGGAATATATTACAAGCTTATGTTACAATCAGATTAATTGTGAAGATGGTTTAAAAAAAAAAAATAAATAAATGTAACCAGTCGCTTTAATTCCCCCTCTCCTCTCGCACAACTGACAACCAGAAATCCAGTGATGGCAAAACTCAGTGTATATAAGAATGCATCTACCTGGACCATAGTGAGTAAATTTTCAATGTCAACAATACTAAATATATTTAGAAAATAGATTCTGAGAGAGAAAGGTTCAGAAAAAAAAAAAAAAAATCAAACCCAAGTTACAGTAATGTACGTAAAGGATCAGTGAAAACCAAACCTCTCAGCACCCTATAAGCTAAACTCAAGTCAACATACAAATGCTGTGTTTTTTTAAAGACAGACATCTACAGACAGGTTTTTAATACTGTTGAGCAAACAGTGTTTCCTAGTGCCATTTAATGAACACTAAGTATGAAGTGTAATTTTAAAGAGGTTATTCTGGTTTGTGTTTCTGTTTGGAAGGGTGTCTTAAAATTTTGGTTTAAAAGTTCACACTGTGTTTAAGTAGTATTATTACAAAACTTTAGACATGGTAGGGATTTTGAGACTCACATTTCCAGATTAAGAACAGCAGGATTGTACTAAAGAAACAAATCACCAAAAAGATCACCTCAACATTTCTACGGATAAAATTCTGCTGACTGAAGGAAAAAATTAAGGAATGGTAAGATACTGTGACTACTTTCAAAATTATATTTTAGATTTTTTTTTTAAAATAGATGTAGTAGATGTTGGAAGGTGAACAGAATGATGAGAGTAGAAGTAATTTAGTCAACTCAAAAGACAACTTTGTCTTTACCGGAGGAAATCATGGCAAATTCACTAACTATGTTACAAATCTCACCATCTCATAGCTATGAGAACGCTCTGTTGGTTTTTATCAGCTGTCTACAGCATTATGAATTCATACATTAGCAAGAAATTTCAATCTAGCCTAAAAATCCAAAATTAAAGACAGAACGTAGGGTAAACTGTATATTCCCAGACCATTTATTCACCACCTTATTCAAGCATACCTTCTGGAATAATGAATCTCTTGTACAAGGCACAAAACCAAAAGGAGATGAAGTCACCGAAGCATTGCAAAAAATGATTTTTTTAATTTATTTTTCCCCCCAATAAATAAAAACCACTTCAGTTCTATTCCTCCATAGCTAATAAACTCTGTCTAGTCTGAAGGAAAGAACAACTGTAGACTAAATAATGGTCACCATCATGACAAAAAGCCCGTAACTGGTGGGTCAGCAAGGGCTTGTGGAACTCATATCTCTGAAAGTCCGTGCCTTTGCAGGGTTTTTTTCAGGTTCCCCCCGCCAAAAAAAAAATCTTCATGTGCTTCTTGCAGAAAGAAACCCTTTCTTCCTCTGGCTTGTCCCAGGGATGGATGAAACAGGCAGTAACAACTGCAGAAGCTCTTCCATGATTCAATAAGGCTACAGCGAACTCCAAGATCAGAATGGCTTACAAACAGCAACAGACACCCTACCCGAAGGATACCACAGCCTTTTCCCTAGTATTGACATAAAAACAATCTTTACTTTTTCATTCTTCTTAAGGACCATCACCTCTCCTAGCTATAAAGCCAAGCTGTTGCACTGTTCTCCTTCACCAGCATCCAGCTTTTCATTATTAATAGAAATCCTTCTGCTTGCCTTTTCTATATTTGTAAAGAAGTCCCAATTTATTTTAACATGTCTCACTACATGGGTTTTCCTCATATCTGAGAAAAAGATTATGGAAAACAGAGATTTCTGCCTTTTACAGAGTAGTTCCTTCATTCATATTACCAGACTTATTTTAAATGTTATTTCCTATACATGTAAAAATTCCACAGTGCTAAACCACTTCAATTCCCTTCCACCTTGTTGGACATTACTAAACTTTCTCCTGCATTTATTACTTCTATTATCACCATTAGAAAGTATTCTCTACTGAAAGACAGGTCAACAACATAAACCAGAGGCTTAAAAACAAAATTAAAAAGCAACACTACAAAATGTTTACGTTTGTTTCCTTAATCCTCATTTATTTAATAAGAACTGAGTTCCGAGAACACTTAATACCAAATTCTGTGCTTGCTACCACTACAATGGAAGTCAATGTCATTATGTGGGGTAGTGAGCATAAAAATATAATGAAGAGTGAATTCCTGCAGACTCCAAAATTGAAATGCCTTGCACAGGAACCTAAGCTATTTTTACCACATATTTTTCCTGTAAATAGTCACATACATACAAAGGATTAATATTAATGGTCTTTGCTTTATGTAACCAAAATTCAGTATTGCACCGAATACAGTACAGCGAAAATCAAACACTGACCTACTCTAACTGTAGTCCTTTTCAAGCAGAGCAAAGCTAGAATCTAACTACATTTTTAAGAAGTACTTTCCTTTTTATCCACATTCACATTTAGCATATACTTTATTTTGAATCTCTGCCACCAACTGAACCAGAATAAAAATAGTTCTGAGAACCATATTGAGAAATAAAATATATATCAAATTAATGAAACATTTGGAATTTATCCCTGTTTACTGGAAATGTAAGCCATAAGAGGTCCTGAATGCTTGGAAAATGCCCACCAAATCCTTTGAAGCCTCCTGCACTCACTCACACTGACTGGCTTTTATATTTCATAAATGTAATTACTTTAAAATATCAATGTATTTATCTGGATAATAAAACTATCTTTAGAACAGTAACAGTGCAGAGCTAACTAGAGATGAAGACACAGGTATGAAACAGTCCAGCTGTAGCCAGTGCATCGACTCCCTCACTAAACGCTATCAGTATTCAGCAGGATGCCCAGCCCTGCAAGTTAGGGGCTTAACACATCTGCTGTATAGCTCAGACTGTTTTACAGTGGTTTCGTTACTAACCATAAAAACTGGAACAGTGGAACTGTATAAACAAACTGAACAGTGTTTTTACTGTAAAACACAAACGTAATATAAATATTTGCCTTTCCCTTTTCTCAGCATCTATAATGAGAGCAAATTCATGCCATATGTTTATAGTGTACAAAAAAATAGATCTCAACAATTCATCCATGTAAATGTTGGTTAAATTGTTTAATGTTTTTAACTTTGTGGGTTGTTTTTTTTAAACGCAAATTTCCTCGCAAATCATTAAACAGCCTGTCGCTCATCAGTGGCCACATTCACTGATCTGGAGCTGGTTTCAAGAGATGAATCTGGCAGAAAAACATGAAGATCACAGATTTCTCACTGATAACAAGATCAATAGCTCTTGACAGGCTGCGACGTGACCACGTGGACAGTTACATTCCCAATACACAGGCCTGTGAACTGAAAGAAACTGCCACCTCAGAACATGTCAGAGACTTCAAAATACAAAGACAAGTGCTTTCCAGCTTCTCACATTAACAGAGTATATCAGCAGACCGCAGTACATCTAGCTTTTCTTACAGCTGTGTATGCATGCTACTACTGCTAAAGAACTATGTCTACTGTTATTTAACAATTCACTGTCCGTCTGTATTTGGAAAATAACTTTGCAGCACACACCACGCTCTAAAGGTGTCTCAGATGAGGAGATTACTCCTAGGAATTTACTGAATTCTTGAAAATTATGGCCAAAGTCTGGTCGTACTTTCACACTGTTCTCCATCAGCTGTTACTAGCACCAGTACTGGTTAAGGCCTACACTATCAATTCTCCACTAGTAACACAAGGTCCGATTCCACTGCAATTACAGCTAATTAAAAGATTCCTTCCCTTCAGAAAGATCGGGAGCACACCGTTAAAAACAAACAAACAAAAACCCAGCATTGTACTCAGCAGTGACAATAATGCTTTAGTTTGAGTGTCTCTGGCGGCAAGTGAGACAAGTTGACATGGAATTTTTTTTATTGCATCACCAGTTAGCTTAATAAAAGATACTGCCTCTTCCTACACGGCCTTTTCCCCATAGCAAGGTTTGGAAAACTACTTTTATCTTGATTCTTCAGCACAGTCACTATTCAGAGCACTGGAAAATGAAATATGTCTGTACATTGCAGGCTTTTATAACTGTGTATTACACTGTGATGGCATGTGAGTCAGTAATACACAATTTTAGAATATCATGCTTTGAAACAACACAATTCTTTATTACAAAATAACAATACAATATTGGAAATATTTTCTTAGAAATGCATGTGTTTTACCCACATGATATTCTGAAATATTTTATATTTTGAAGACATTACTTTTTAAAAGCTTTTATTTAGCACCATTTTGAAACCATTTAATTCTGTACTAACAAACTTGTGGCTTTATTCAGTATTTCTACATCTCCAAAGCTATCTTTTATGCATTCTTCAGATTCTTCCATAAATGAAAATCTGCCACTAATCATGCTGAGATGTCCTCTCTGAATCATTCACGTAAGTTAGTTTCAAGAACAATTTATTGTGCTGGTTCTAATGTAGTCTTACATAGTCTTGGTATGGAAATAGTGTATTAATGGCCTGACTGATTTACAGAAAAAGCTCACAAAATTAACATCCAATAGACAGAAAAGGAAATCTTATCTTCTGTATTGAGGTTAGCTCCCATTAGTATCAAGAGACTAAGGAAGAAGAATATTTTACAGAGCTATCCTGTATTCCACGCGCATACAAAAAAAAAATAATCTTAAACCAAGGCCACCATGGGGACAAGACACTACGGGGAAAATCAGTCGCTTTTCCTTGAGGAGGAAGCACACACAGCCAACACACGAAAACTGTTGTCCATGTTCTGTCCAAACAAGCCCAGTTTGCTTCTTGTCTTTCTGCACTTTGCAGGATTAAATTGGAATACAAAGAGTCACTTATGTTCTAATTTCATTCAGTTACTTAATCAGCAAGAATATAAATCACTCCTTAGGTGGAGAATACTTTGAGGGAAAGGAATACAGCAAGAAGTCACGTTTATTTTGTTGGGTTTTCTTCATCGCCAGTCTCACTTCTCTTGTCACGTCTCTACCTTATAAGTTTCTACATACAAAGGAAACTCAAATTTTCTTCCTACAGTTTAATCTAATCTTTGATGTAGCTGTAGGCTTAACACTGAGGAATAATTACAAAAGAAACATTATACTTTTTATGAAATATTAAACTTACAATTTATCTTTAATATCTACTTCAAAGACTTTGACAGGAATAAATAAATGAGAGCTTCTTGGCAAGAAAAGCTGTGATTTATGAAATATTTTATTCATTCATATTCTTAAGTATTTTCTTGAGAATACTGCTAACATCTGGAGCTACGCAGTCTTATCCAAACATTCTGCTCATACTCAATTAGAAAATTATATCAATAATAATGTAAAATAAATTACCTAGCTTCTCTTCCTGGAGCATAGATTTCAATGTTCGTCAGAGCAACTATGTGTACAAACAGCACTGTAGTGTTTTTCATTAAGCCTTAAAGTCAATTAAGCCACGAATTGGAACAATCATTCCTCCTTTGCAAAGTATTGATATTTTTTCTTGGCTGCTTTCGGGCCTTTTCACTACTCAAGGAGAGATTTATGTTTGACAATTTCTCCCTGATTAAAATGAATCATAACTCTAGAATTCCAATTTCCTCTCTTCTGAGCAAGAAATTATCAAATGGTTTTAAATTGATACTGAATGTCATCATGCATGAACAACATTCATTCGCAAGATATCAAATGTAAAACTGTACTGATCTCTTTTTTATCTTCTTTTACGTACTTTCTCTTCCTCTCTCTTTCCCTCTATATAAAAAACATTAGATTGTACTAATACAGTCAACGATACCTCTCTATAAAAATTGTATTTGGCAGAGTAGCTAGACTAGTCACATTAAAACTTGTCACAATGCTTTATATAAGATAAATTACTCTCTATTTGCAATATTAGCAAAATTCTACTGTAGTTTAGAAATAAAAAAAAAGGGAATACTGCAGGTTGCAAACAAATGCCAGTTGTCTAAAGTAATTAGCAAGTTTATATGGGTAATCCCTACTCAAATAGCTCAAACTATAAAACAGATCTTTAGACATAAATTGTTAAAAACAAAGTTTCTAGATTTGTCTCCAACAGCCAATATGATCAGTTTGAATTTTTTTTTTTAATAGCTAACCTGAAAAATTTTTTTTAGCAGCTAATCTGAAAAATCTTATTTTCTCCCATTATTCCTCCTGATTTCTCTAAAACTTAACAATTGGATTTTTTCAAGGCATTTAGCTGTCCCATTTTCCCTTTATAAATTTGATTTTCAGCTTTCACTAAAAGCAGATTGGAACCGGGGCTTTTGCCTAACAACTTATTTAAAACTACAACGGGCCGAAAGCAGAGCTGTCTTTCTGCAGATACTCAGTTCATAGCATTCCAAACCAGGATCTCGCCAACAGACTCACGAAGGGAACAAGCTGGATGGTTTTCCTAAGTACTGTTACATATGCTGCACTTTATTTTTAAATGTTGCATTACCATAGGTTTGACTTGGGGTTTGTTGTTGTTGTGGTTTGGCAGTGGTTTTTTTGGTTGGGTTTTTTTAGGGTTTTTGTTTTGTTTTGTTTGGGGGTTTTTGTTTGTTTGGTTTTTTAGAATTCCATTTCCAGGCTTTAGTTAATACAGACCATCAACTACATAATTGTATCAAAGTTTGAAATAATAAGTTGTTTCTTTATACATTTTTAATTATTTTCTCTTCCTGCAAAATAAGCAGAACTCTTTTGTGTCTGACAATAAAATGAATGAAAAAGGAAATATTCTTTGTCAGATACAAACCCCGAGTACTAAAGCATACTGTCCCACAGAAACATCAGCATAAGATACATATTGTGTTTGGTAATCTACATCTTATTATAGAAACAGCAATTTTATTACCAATGTAAACACACTAGAATTCAATATGGCAAAGATTTTATATATATATATATATATATATATATATATATATAAAAGTATAGTTCATGCAAATTAGAAGAAAACAGGGTTTGGACATGTGGTTGAAGAGTAGGTACTCATTTACCAAATTTCTACCCCTCAAAATATTGGAGGCAGACAGTATTTATAGTGGGGCTCAGATACTTAATCTCAAAAATTCAGAAGAAAACATAAAACAACTAGTAGTACTATTGTTGCAAACAATACCACTTGAGTAACATGAATATGAGGCTTTGTAAGGCTGTAGCCTAAACAGCTATGCTTTTTTTAAAAATTCATTCCAAATTGAAAAGTAATTCAATAATTTTGCTTTCCGTAACAACAAGGGACACAAAATACTGTGGATGTTTTGAAGTTATTAATAGCAGGATAGTTGCAGTTACATACTGAGAATTCACCCAAGCCATACACAGAGGTTGTTGACATTTTTCTTAAACTCTTTAATTTTAGGAAATAATTTTCAATTAACAGCTTCCTGCTCTGTAGTTAATGCCTATAAGCTAAAAATTAATATTTTACATCAGTATTTTAATATTACTATCAATCAATCATATTAATCTTTGTCTCTTTGTTTTCAGTAACTGACATTGGGGCAGGTTTTTGCGTTTGTTTTCCTCGAGATTGCTTACAATTTCATGTAAATTTTAAGCATCTTGTAATTCATCAACTAATTCTCTCCTGGTTACACACTCCAAGTAATTAAAGTTCAGTAATAACTTATTCTTTCTGCTCCAGCACCTGCATTTCATTTGTTTATTTTCCCAGAGTCATAAATCTGAGGGACTGTCAAAGTGCCATAATATTAGTGCAATAATCAAAGTTAATTAGTCCCTCTCAATAAACAACAACAAAGCCATTACAAAGATGCATTGAAGGTTTTCCAGCTACCCAGTTTACAGATGAGATTCTTTTCTGAACAATTAGAATTTGAGAACTGTTAGTAAACAAACGTAGTGTTTCTGAAGTAATTTGACCTTCAGTGATCTTCATTCAATTAACAATTCATTAACTTTTGGTGAGGTAATACAGGCATTAAGACAAGTCCTCCTGAACTCCCGTTGCCTTCAAAGTGCTCAGAGATATGCTTAGAATTAAAGAGATAATGGGGTATTTTAAAAATCAAAGGTACTCAGCACTGCCTTACTTTAGTTATATAAAAAGCTATATTTATCTAGACTGGGCCCGCTAAATTTAAAAGACAGAATACCACCAAATCCATTTCTATTGAAAGAGAATGGACAGATAAACTTTAAGCAACATACGCTATGCTTGGCCCTGTCGGAATTCTCTTGGAATTCCACACTGTTGAAATAAAAAACAAAGAGAGCTTTAATGTGAAGTGCTGAAGGTGAAAGGAAGGTATGTTTCTCTTCCAATCCTTTACTTTAAATCATTAATATCATCGGGCAAGAGAAAAAGGCCTAAAACCAAAGACTGTTTCTTGAACAAACTTGTGGTTACAAAAATTAGCAATATTATAAGCATCACTTATTTTGAAATACTTACTTGTAAATAAGCACTGTTTGTTTTGCACTAATAAATATTATAATTATCTGTAGACTACTTATGTGTAAATATTAATCCTACTGAGTGCTCTCCCATATCATCTGGGAGCAGCTGAAATATCTTCAGAGCCTGGGAAACAAAGTTACAACACTCATCACTGATTTTAGGAGGAAAGAAATAACATTCCAAGAAATCTGACCCTGCAGTTTATTATTTAAGTAAAGTGTATGGGACTGTGCCCACAGATTATGTCCTGGAAATCAGCAGTCAAGCTCAGACAAAACTAGCCTGCAATTCTTACCAGCAACTAAATGATTATGGGAGGAATAAATTAATATTGAATAAATGTTGATATGGGCCTTAGAAGATTAAAAAAAAAAAAAAACAATTGAGGGGGGAAGTTAGGAGTCAAAGAGAAACAAGGGAACAAACAGTGCTGAAGAGCTTGTATTTGCATGACAAAACAGAAGAAAAATGAAAGAAAAAGGAAGGAAAAAAAGACGTTTAGACAGACTGCCTAGCAGCCGTGCTGTTGGACCTGATAGACTAGGAAAGAAAAGGAAGGAAACATTCTTGGTTTTGAAAAGAATAAGAATGATCCTCTGAAATTTCTCATAGTATAAAGACATAGGCAAAATAGTGGCTGTCTCCAACATGTGAGTGTGTACATTCTCCTTCAGTTAGGGATACATTTTGGTTCTAGAAACATGCTGCCCTGCGAGCTATAAAACATGCCTCAGTGGTTCTTTCAAACATTTTCACCCTTAGAAAATATCTGGATGTAACAGGGCTAACAGCATCTCAAGCCTTGCAGTCCAATACGGTCACATGAAATGAAAAACCTCAATCAGGGATATGCCAGTGACTGAACATGGTATTACCAAGTAAGACAAATGTCTTCTTCCTTAACTTCTTGCATGGCAACATATTCTCTATTTAACTGCTTGTACTGCACAAAAGACCTCCCATCTTGCAAAACATAGCTTAGTGTTGGACACTATCTACATTTACTTACCCATTCCACAAGAATGCGTTGCACAGCCTCATTGCCTCTTGACGTATTTCTGCAGGCCAGGATAACATACGCCCCATGCAGTGCAAGAGACTTTGCAGTTTCAAAACCTATGATAAAACATTTTCCTAGTCAGAAATACATCTCAGTAACAAAACAGAGCAATAAAATTACCTGAGAAGGTGAGTCACACACTTAAGTACACTAACACTACCTTGCAGTCTCACTACTTGTTTGACAGTGGCCTGGACTCGGCTTTTAAGAGCACATTGGAAAAATGTAGACATCTCAATCTGAGCAGGTCTTTGGCGTAAGTATGTATTTTGTGCAAAATAGGCCTGGGATCTTCAAAAAGCAGACTCAATTCCTCTGCCTTGGTGTCTCCAGTGGTTAGAAAAGCAGGATTATACTTACTCCTTACCTGTTTGGCTGTGAAGAATGAGTCTGAAGACAAGATTGCAGAACTATTATGCCTGGCAACATCACATTAAAAGTGACAGAGTATTCTAAAATCGAGCTCCCAGCTCTTTAGATGCACACTTAGCCTTTGATTCATCAGTCTGAGGACCATCTATGGCAGGGGGGATCACCCAGTGGGATGTGTGAGGGAATAATAATCAAAATCACATGGAGGTAATGACTCCTTTTTCCAATCTGAATGCCAATCCATCTGTAGAACACTGCTGCACAAAACCAGGGACCAGAAAACTATCCAAGTGTTAAACCATTCCTGGGAGGGGGTTGTCAATCTCATTCTTAGAAAATGAGATTCTACCTGAGGAGATCTATTAAAGTGCAACATGAATCTATACCCCAAGGTTTTTTTGCTTTCATCCATAGAATAAAGTTTCACAGAAAATTTCTAAATAACTGTACACAACTTTTGCAATATTTTAAATAATTTCTTCCCCATTCTGAATTTGTGCACTTCATTTCTCCTTTCTAAAAGGAGACTTCAGATTTCAGATTCATTTCAGTTTGTTAATTTAGGACTATACTGCAATTTATTGAGATCAGTTCCAATCATGAAACTGCCCACTAAGAGCTGCCACTCTTTCCAACTTGACATTACCTGCAATCTTTGCAAGCTTACTCTGTTTCACTGCTCAGTTCATTAATGAAAAGCTGCATAGAAGTCGGTCTGAGGTAAACTTCATTTAATTGGAAAAAAATCTGTGACAATTTACACCAAATTATTGGCTCTTGGAAGTGCAGAATGCCCATAAAGTGCAGAGAATTTAGTCAGAAACCAGGTTTCTATCAGGGGTGACCTACTATGTCTTTGTGATGTGTTCACTAGCATCATTGGGTGTGCATCTCCATGGAGAACTGAAACACTGACAGAAATTTCCATCTAGTGGAAAGAGGCATAATGTAGCTTAACGCGTTCCAATTAGACAAGCTTAAACAAGAAAATGAAGAATCAAACTGAAATGCCCAGCAATTTGAGTATGTGAAGAAGTCAAACAGAAGAGGTATTGGTTTTAGCTTTACGACATTTAAGGCATGTTCATGTTTCCTTTTAAAAATTGTTTACAAAAAAAAAAAGCCTATTAAAATGGGCTGTCTCACTTCCAAAACACCCTGAAGCAACAAAATTCAGTTACAGCACAAGACATAACTTACATTATAGAAACAACAGACACCAAGACAAATTTACACCATTTTCTGCAATTACATCTTACAGTATTTAAGTCCAAGCAATTTTCTTGTATCTCTTTTAAAGCCATTCATTGTACTAAGCAACTTTAATTACCTGGGTAATTCATTGCATGCACATGAATTCAGCTACAGCATATGCAAAGATTCCCCCTGTTCCTAACTCCACTTTAAGCATATTTCACTAGAATTTTTCATGTAACTAATGTAAGACATGTTGTACCGGAGTTCTATGAGCTAGCTGTATGCTTCTTGTCTTGCCCCCAAAAATACACTTACTTTGACCAGCTTACCATATTATTAAAAACTAGCTGGAATGCCTGGGAACACAGTTTTTCTGCTGTTACACAAAGACCTAGAGCTGACGGCCAGTTTAATTAGCTAAGCGTGATGGTGTTTTGGTAACTCTACCCCATGTCATACCATGCAAAATAATAAACTCCATTCCATTATCTGTAACAGTTAATAACTTGATTCTCATTAGAAACTAAACTGAGAAAGACTAAAATTCAGCCAAGTTACATGCTGTAAATTTAGTTAATTTTAATACCGCCTTGATTCCCTGCAAACTTAGAGATGAGCGTGAAATACTCGTCTAAGACACAGTCACTATTTTCTAGGCTACCAAAGGATGATTCTTCAGCCTTAGGCAGACATGTTCTGGATCATTCCATAAAATTATGTGCTAAAAAAACCCTCTTTTCTGAGGATTTTTAAGTAGACCATCCTTCCATTCAAAATATTTCCACAGGTCACGTGCCCATGTGTCTCCCCATCAGTCACATTTTCAACTACTAACTCATTCATGAACATTCTTGCACTGTATTTAGGAGAGCTAGGTTTATGTAAAAGGAGAAAAACAAAGCCAGGTATGCAAGCCACGTAAAGCTTACAATTCAACAACTGAATTACTGGCTATAGGTAGGGAAGGCATGTAGCTATTACTACCTGATCTTTCTATCACTTTGTGTGGAGCATAATTCATAAGGCATCTTCTCAGACCATCTACCAGATGAAATACATGAAAAGAAGGAGGAAACACAATGTCTTCTTCAGAGAGCTCACTGGAGTTTAGGTATGATCTACCTACCAACTTGTTCACTCTTGAGACTACAGCACTTTTGTAGAAGTCCTTAAAACAAACCTCCATAGATGTGAAAAGCCTCATTAAGCAGTACAATTAAGTACCTTTACAGTTTAAGAAGCAACTATGCAGGAGCTTAGAAGAATGCAACTTCTAACTGAAACACCTGAAGCAGGAGTTTGGAAGCACCTCAGTATTCAAGTCCTTTTACAGCTTTAGCTCTTTTTTCTTCCGCAAAAATTAATGCTTCCTTCCTCCCCCAGCGCCACATAGCTAAAACAGGTAGGGAAAACCTTCTAGCAGGGTGGAAAACTTTTTTTAACAGATTCACTGTGTTAAACTAAGTTTGCCAACAACATTTGTTTTTCAGCAAAACGTAGCCATGTTTTCAATACACAGTAAATTTTAAAACCTCAGCCTAACACAGGGATTGAGTATTTATAGTACAAAACTGTTTAAACTCTGTAAAGAAAACCTTGCCTATCTATAAAAACTACATTGGATCAAAACCCACATTGAATGTGGTTTCGTACACTGCAGTTAAACCACAAACATCATAAACACCCAAACAACAGTAAAACTTAGAAAAAAAAATCACTGTAGAGCTAAATAGATAGAGAAATCTAAATACCTATGTTAAAGACGTGCATAATTAAGGAACCAGAGCAACCTCAATTCCACCCACAAGAGCAACTCTGTGGACTTTAAAAGAACCAGATTCCTTTACAATTTCACTTAATCGGAGCTTGCAGCTACCAGTGCGCTCTCTTACAGCGACACAGCCCTTCACAATGAAAGAACATTAACAGCAACGATACCAGTTTCTTTTCCAGGAAAGAAATCATAACCTCCAGTGGCGAATCTTGCCTGTACCATAGTGTTAGGGTATTGCAGCTGCAGAACCATTTAAGCCAGGTAAAAAAGACAGCACAGCCTACTGCAGACAAGAACTATTGCCATTTGCATTCTGCCTAGCTGCAGCCCCTGGCAAAGGGTGTACGTGGCTGAAGGAAGCTGAGCCCAACCTCAATATAATACTTTTTTTGTGCGTCAGTTTTCAAAGTAGGCATCTCAAAAAAGCCACAAAACTTGAATATCTTCTTATTAATAAATAAATAAATAGATCGATCACACATTATATATACTGGTTGTGTTTTTTTTTAAAGTAGGAACAACATTAGAAAAACAGCATAGGATAATATACTTGAACATCCAGGACAGTCAATTACAAAGTCAGTTACAAATTACAAAATACAGATAATTCCCCCAAGTGTGACAGAAGAACAACATCTTTAAATAACGTAAACTTCAGAAAAGCTGTAATAGTATTTAAATATACTCTATACAATACAATGTTGAAAAAGTGTTGTATAAACTAAGATAAATTCCAAGTGATTTCCCGGGAAATCTCAAGAGACAAGACTGTCCTGAGACTGGCTACTCTTCCTGCTGTTGCTCCAGCTCTGACACTCAAAAGTGACAGTCCTGTTTAAGAATAAGACATACACGAGGATTAACATTATGGCACAGCTCTCTACAGCAGCAGCTAATCTGAAGGAGTGGCACCAGAACTAACAAACGCATGGGATTTGCTACAGACATTTAAAACACTTCAGCCCTTGACTTCCAGCACGCTTTTCATAAAGACTCAGAAATCAGCACTCAATTTCATTCTTCATCTTCTGTGATGACTGTTCAGTTCAACACTCTCACATTCTTATCTGCAGTCAACTACTATCAGTGAATTTTGGGACAGATTTTCAGTTAACGGTCTCAATTAACGAGCAGTTAGCATCGCTCAATTAATGCCAAGTACACTGTGTCAACATACACCAGATGAGTACATGGCTCTGTCAAACGGTGCAACCTCCTCTATAAAACAGAGAAAGGGATTCACTGAGTGGAGAAGTAATTCAGCGATTTCTTGTTTAAATAAAGTAGACAGTATATTTATCATCAGGGCACATTTTGTAAAGAATTTGTATCAGGCATTTACATGTTTTAAAACATTCCTTTATTCCAAATATAAGAAAGTTTGAATACACAAGAAGAAATTAAAAACCATTTCAGACCATGGCAAGTTTTCTTCAATACTGAAATACTGCAACAATGATGTGAGATTTAGGGAAGAGTCTTCTGCACCTAAGGTGCAACAAAAAGGTTGTTGCTTGTGCTGGTGGTTTAAGGGTACAACATCCAACAGATCTTTCACATGGAGTGATGGCAGGCATATGCAAAACACCACATCATTGACAAACTCATACTTTTCAGACCCCAAAAGCACCTTTCATTCTGTATCTGGATTTTTTTGGTCACAATCACTCTGCTTCAACATGGATATTTAGGATAAAATCTTAGAGGCATGTTATTCAAGTTGCTCCAAATGCCAGTCTTCAAGGAAATAAAGCACCAAGATATTTTAAGAGTAAAAAATTTTAAATGAGCAATTCACATGACATACTAATGCTGCCTTTGTTTCTGTGTGTCTGCAGGCACGTGGCAATGACACATACTGATTTTTCATTGAAAAGTTTGATGTTATATGAAAGATACATCCTGCCTCTCCCTTTGTGTGCAAATTGGACAAATATGTTTTTCTTGGAGCCATGAACCACAGAAAAAGCCAACCAAAATAAAACAGGATGACTAATGCATTGATTCTGTCTTCCACCTAACCTACTTAAAAATATGCACTCATTACACAATACACTGCCTTGCCCAGAAAAGTGTATTGCAAAGAAAAGTTATTCTTAAAAGTAAGTGCATTGCCATTGTCACTGACAAAACACAAAATCTTTTGTTTCATCTGAAGGGATCACAACACTGAACAAATATGAAAAAAACACCCTTAAGTTGATGAGATTATAAAGACCTGTGAGTTATTGTTCCTGTAAAAAATTAAAAATGCATCACTTGAGGCAAAGAAAGGCTAAATTCATAACTGAAGACACTGCAAGCAAACAAAAATATAGAACAGTGACAATGTCAGGCACATACACTACAAATGTCCTGCAACTAAGTCACAAAGTTGTAGTCAGATCTCGTATTTACTCTAGTTGTAATGTTAAAAGACTCCCACCAACTCATTTTAAAATATAATTACACAAGACACGAACAAAGCTTGGACTTCAGTCCTTTCAGATCTGTTAAAACCTAACACTGACAATGACCTCAGCTATCCAAAGGCACAGCCTAGCAGCAGATTCAAACCCACATTTCCTACACTTTATGTTGCAGAGGTGCTACTGTCCAATATAAATATTGCAGTAACAGCCCAGGGGTCCAGACTGGAATGAACCCTACTGTGAGACGCCGCGTATTAAATACAGAGCCAAGCCACTTAACGTGTCCCATGGTAAGACCTTGTTTTCATTGTGTAAAGGCAGTTTCCACCAACCACTAAATCTCTGTCCCTGGAGCGCACGGAGATGACCACCCTGAAAAACTGAAAGTTTCAAAAGTTTTGAAATAAGTTAGATATTCCTAAAGAAGCTTAATTAAAACATAGTGAGAGACTGAAATTTACTACTAAACTGCACAGATCATCCTAACCACGGTTCTTTTTTTTCAGTTTCAAGGTCATGTAAATACAAGCAGGTCCTGTTAGGTGCCTGAATAGATAACAGTGGCCAGGGGTGAGAGTGAAGCGAAGAGAAGGAGAATCAGACATAAGAAAACTCAGTGCAGTAAGAATTTCAGAATAAGAAATTCACTCAAAGTAAGAAATTTCAGTGAAATCCCAGTTTTATCTTTCATATCTACTCCTTGCATTAGATGTGACCAAAAATCCCAGTCAAAAGGGGTTCAGACATGCATCTTCCATTTCAACTAATCCCAAACTTGGTTTAAACAACAGACACTCCTTTGAGAGGGGAAAATTAAGAAGTCTCAGCCTTCCTCTTTCATCTTGCCTTTCTTCATCTATTAAATGGTAGGATCATGCTCCTACCAAATCACAAACAATTTTTTCCTCAGTATTTTTTTTAAAGTGTATTGTATCAGTCCAATGAACATTATCAGAGTGGCATTTGATCAATACTAAAATCAGTTGCAGAAATTAACACAACTAGTCATAACTTAGGATCACAACTGCAACTGAATATTACTCTGAACTTTTTATTCTCAGCGTTTCCTTAAGCATAGAATAACTACGTTTTTCTCTTGTCTTCAGAAATGACAGTGTGGCTTCTTGCAAGCAAGTCAGCCAATAACATAAATCAATTATTGCATATTTTTTAAAAAATATCTAAATGATAAAGCCAAATGCTAAATTCTATGTTTAAGGAGAATTTACTAGAGTTTATTTTTCTGTTTGCATATAATTTTTTTTATTTGTAACAGATAATATACTGGGGGAAGATAAGCATCTGAATATGCAGCAACTCAGCACACAACTTCACATTTTCTAGACAAAAATAACCTTTCCACCTAAATGTGCATCTACATATATCACTACCAAGTCAAACAAAAAAGTTATACACATTTTAAAAGGAACTTGAGCTAGCAACTTTGTTTCAAAATGAGCAGAACTCATTTTATTGTGACTCATATTCCTAATTTTAGTTTTAAAATTACTCTATTCAGAATTACATGTTTATATTCATAAGAGAAAAAATATTTTGTTAGACTACACCTATGTTAATATATACTTTTATTTTTATTGCAAAATAAAAACTTCCAAAATAAACACTTAACTGAAATCTAGAGTAGCGAAAATGGTAAATCTCCCTGCAATGTAAGTCAACATCTAATCAGCATCTCGATGAAATCTAGATCAGTGCTAAGAAGTGAAATTTGACATGACATTTAGGGCACACTATTCCCCAGTAAGTAATCATTCCTGAATGTTTAGTCAACTATGGGATAAGTGACCAGGTTTTTGTTTAAAGTAATTCTACTTATAAGCATAATTACTTGAATCTATTAAGGAAATAAATACCAACATTTTTGTGCATGCTGATGATAAAGAGACTCCAGTTTCTAGCTAATCCACACACCCTGGAAGGGTTTCTGTTGTGGAAAAGTGCTAGCATGACAGCATCCATCCCTGCATTTATAAAAAAATCTGATCAGATTAACTAGGTTTTGAAAGTTGTTTTGAGGGGCATATATTTTTTTCAACTCATCTCCAAAACTTCGGGGCTTTTTCTCCTCTTACTGCTGCTATTTTTAACACACCTTAGATAAACTTACTCAAGTGACCAGAATAAAGCCCAGAGAATTTAAAATTTATCTCTGATTGCCTATCTTGGGCTTTTTTTTTTTTTTAAATCAGATATTAAAAAAAAAGTTCAAAGTGAGAAATGAGGTTGGGAAACTCTCATTCTCTAAAGTTGCTCTTTGCATCAGCAGTAGCTTTAAGCAACACAACAGCTTTTCCCACCAAACCAAAAATGGAGGAAAAAGCCAGAAGTTGTCTAGTTTCTTTTCAAGTACGCTTCTGTTCTTCCATCAGCCATCAGTATCACAGGTTTCTGTACTGCTGAGTCCTACTTAAACGTAACAAAAAAATTGGTTGCATGTTTTGAATCTCCTTTTGGCAAGTACAACAGTGCAATATTAATAAAAGAAGAAAAATTAATAAAGAGGAATGGTTCATCCAAGGCAAAATAACTAAGACATACTGTGCCGTCAGCTAAAGTGCTAGATCCTCAAAGCTTTAATGCATAAGTTATGTCATAAGAAATACTCAGTGTTATGTAAAGATACTAAGAAAGTATTACAACATAAACTGGACCAATTTTTTTTCTTAAAACAAACTGGATATTTATTTATATCAGTTACACAAACAGTGAAAGATTTTAAAATGTATATTAGACATTTTACAGATTACTAATAAAACAAGCTTCTGTCCCAAACAGTTCACAATTCAGGTTATCAAAAAAAAAGTCTTAGAGAATCAAACATACACAGCTAGGTTCTGTTCTGAAGAGTTCATAGATTGTGTCACGGGGGAAAGAAATAAATGAGCAGATCGAAAATGAAAACAACACTACTTGATTTCTGACAGTCACTACCCTCCTCTTTTTGGGCAACATGAGATAAGACAATTTGTTTAGTTAAGCAGCAGAGGAAGATTTTAATACAAGAGTCATTTTGGGATCCTGTGAAAAGAACTGAATACAGAGAAGATGCAGTTCATTGTTCTTTCCAGTGCAAACAAAAACAGCAGATAAGACACAGCTAGCAAAGGGCAAGATAACAAGGCACAGAGGTTTGTGAATTTATACAGTCCTGGGTTACCTCCTTAAATTCTAGTTTTTCTGGTTTAGGTGCTATCGAGGATGGGTACCAACCTCCCAAGGTTCAAAACTGGCAAACCTTTTGGGCGTGCTTTAAACTACGAAGGAAAGAGGGAGATGGGAAGCTGTTATGTAACTCAAATGATCCATCATGTGGTTCCGACATACAAAGTAAGGCAGGAGATGAGTTCTGAAACAAAAGATGAAGAATAAGAAGAGTATTAACAAAAAGTGTCTAAACACAAAAGCAAGGAAAATGGAAAACAAGCAAGAATTAGAAGTCATTAAATTATAATGGAAGGTCATGGGAGGAAAAAAAAAAGAAAAAAAAAAAACACACACAAAAAACCCACAAAGATCTCTGCCACACTTTCGAGAAGGGCACAAAAGGATATCTTGCATCTTCTCACATCACAACGAATGTGTATTTTTCTAGTTTACATTTAAGGTTGACCTGCTAGCAGCTGGAACACCAGCAACCAACCCAAAAGCTCAATGATAACAATCTTCTAAAGCAAATGACCAATTACAGCTGCATGTTCTATACCAATTTTTTTCATCTTCCAAGAAGTTAGATCTTGTCAGTTTAGGGAGGAGGATGTTAAATCCAGAAGTGCACATGCCAACAAAATTTTACATCTGTAAAAATAGGAAAAACTGCCAAGTCAACAAGCATACAAAACGTTCTCTAAAACCTACTGGGTTTTTGACATTACTTCTACTGATAGCCAGAATCTAGCATTGAGTAATTCACTCAAGATCACATAGAAATTAAGCTGTACAATTCCTGATCTCATATTCAGCCTCCCTTCTTTTTGACAAGTTCCCTAGTTAAATGAGCCAGTCTCAGTTTGTGTGTTTAAAGTCAAGTAAGTGATATTTCTTCATCAAATATATAATATACCATATGAACCATATCTCTGCCTTACATTCTAAATACATAACTTTTTGTTTTGCAAGAGATAATTGTTTAAAAGACCAGATATAAAGAACAGAATCAGGAAGTCTAAGTCTCCATTCCTTTAACCACAGATTAGATTCACAAACAGATACAGTAAGATGCCTTCTCACAGATCACAATCTTCATTCACTCAGGATGCCAAAAGCGTGCTCCCAACTAGGTCACAGCCATTTTTATGTACTCTTCGTTGCCTATCTTAGAAAGGCACAAAATAATATAAATTTACCTCCAGAGTTAAATATCCTTCAACAATAGTAAGATTTATTCCCCTTAGCAACTGCTCACAGCTGGATCCAGACCCAAACAAATAAAGCAGTTTTTGGAAAAGCTTTTTTACTCATTTCTAGTTGTCATATGTTCTGCTCTTAGTAGATCTTAATTAATTATTCTGCCAAAGAATTAGAATAGCTTTCAGAGGAGTATACTTTTTATCCTGCGACAGAACAATCCAACTCCTACTTTAAATTGGAATATGGACACGGGCATAACCCATAAAACTAGGTCAGTTACTGCAGCCATACGTTGCCCCATAAGTAAATAAGACTATCCACGCATTTCTCAAAATCTGAAGTAGCATAGTTAATGTCTGTAATGCACAAATTCAGAGAAGTGAGAAATGTTGCTCATGTTTGCCAATGGCAGAAGAGGAACATAACCAGAACCTCTCAGTTCCTGGATTTCTGAATATACAATATAATATTGTTTTATTCAATTTGGTTGTGTTAGAGGAGAATTAGAGATGATCCTCACAAACTTTTAAACAAACAGTGAATTTTTGCACAAAGGCAGCTTTTTGACTAATCATCACAAGAGGAAAATGTCCCACAAGTTTTATGAACCTGAATTTAGATATCAAAAATAAAGGAAACACAATTAAAGAATATGCTGATAAAGCTGCTTGGATAAAGATGGAATAATGAAGAGGCAACAAACATACCTTCTACAAAGATAACATAACCTGGAAGAAACAAAATATTTCTACGCAACACTCATTTTTCTGAACCTCAAGGCAGAGTGCACGTGAAAATTTAAATAAATATATCCAAAGCTAAACTGTGGTAGTTCCTTGTTCACACAGATATTACTACTATCAAGAAAGTATAACAACAACCAGAAAACCTAACGTCGCTTGGTTTTCAGTATGAAGGAGACACTAACTAAGAATAGGAACTTAGAAACAGTAAGCAAGGTAACTATACTAAAATGAAGAAGAGAGGAAATGTAAACCATATTACTAGAAATTATTCAGATTTGAAGACAGTCAGCTTGTAGGGAGCTTTCTGAAGCAACAGATAAAGCAGTAAAAACCACCACGTAAAAGTACAGCAAGAAATCAAAACCAGCGAGATGTTACATGAACAGAAAAACTGAGGTTATATAGCTGAATAGAAGGCTACAAAGATCTCACACAATAAAAAGAAAAGACTACAAAATGGAGAAAAGACAGACAAAATGGAAAAAGGAGAAGAAACAACAAAAATCTTTCACTCACAGATGGAAAAATAAAAATAACAGAAAGGCATAAGACTTAGTGTATGGTCAATAACAGAACTAAGAACTGCAAATATCATTAATTAAAAAAAAAAAAAAACACAGAAGATTAAACTACTTTTGGTTTTCATGTTCTTCCCTTGAGAATTATTAAAAGGATATGACATTTGATGTATTTATTTTTCTAGGGCACACACTGTCTTGTAGAAAGGTTTGCAAATCATAGACTTTAGGATGAATATAAAATCGATTTCTTTCTCACAGTACTACTCCTATTTGATAATTGAGGCAAAATTCTGGCCTCACAAATTCTGAAGTCAGTAGCAGTTAATACCATCAGGATATCAATCTTTATCTTCCTAAGTTCATACCCGCCTCCTTTCACTTGCTTCTCAGCAGGGATTTACTGTTTCAGACTTGAGTTTCAAAACCTTATAAAACCTTGACACAATCAAGTATGAGGATCTTGAAAGGGACAGAAGATAATGAAATCCTTTCTTGTGGTGACCCTAATGCTTAGCATAGGCAGAAACACCAAGAAATTTTCTGCTGGCAAGCCAAAAACTTCATATCCATTAATGTACATCTTTATGCTGTAACCAGAGTTGACAGTATCTAGAAAAGTCACCAGATGTCTCAGAAGACGCTGTCATTAGAAAGCAGTATGCTTTATTTATTTATTTTATTTATTTAGTATTAGAAAGCATCAAGCTCTTCTGTTCCCACCATCTAATAAACACTCAAAAAAAAAAAAAAACCACAAACAAATGTACAACCAAAACTATCCAATCAATTCTTGCAGCACAATTAGCTTTCACAACATGAAGACACAAGATGATGCAGAGCAAGTTCTGTGCTGCAGCAAGACAGACTGATTCATGCAAAATTTTCATCTCTGGACTATGAAATATGCACAGAATAACAAGAAAAATTTTTGTGAAATTAACTATTTCAAAAGATAGAAAAGTGCAGCCCATTGAAAAGCCTTTTTAAGTCCTAGATAATGGACAAGAAAGGTGTGCCACATCTGAAGGTTCCTGTTCTACAAATGTTCTTCCTCTGTAAAAGTACCACCAGGAAGTACAACACAGGCATCTAGCTCAATTCATTGTAAAAAGATTCCATTACAAGTAGTAATCATTATTGAACCTTTTAGCCCAGATATGATTTCTTACATGTTACAACAAGTTTCACATGCATTGTGAATTTCAGCCAAGGTTGATGAAGTTCAATAACTTGACTAACCAACCATGTGTACTACTCATTACAGAAGTAATAAATAGATTCATCAAAATGAACACGAAAAAGCAGTATGAACATCTGACACCATTTTCAGTTTATTCAATAAGAAATATAAATTACAGAAGTCCCAGAGGACCTTTTAATATTTATAACACGTAACAAGTAGACAGTTGGGGTCTGACGTAAAGCAGAGCAGCACTAGTATTCCACAATATGAAGCCAGAGTTAGAACAGAGTGGTGGCATTCATGGAAAACTCAACCACTATCATCTACCGTAAATTTTCAGAATTAGCACTGTAAATTAGAGAGAATCCTCTTCTATTAACATTATACAAAATCTGAAAATAATAGCTTTTAGTAGTTTTTTAACTGTCCAAAATACATCAGTACTAATCTCTGACTGACAGCTACTAATGTCCTGCCACAGAATGAGTTAGAAGTTCCACCCCACAGGCACTTTCCCCTCCATAAACTGTGCTTTTCTACACCAATTACCCAGATAATGTACTCTGGACAAAAATACTGTTCCTGCAAGATCCAGGCTCTCCTGGAAAAGCATTGCACTCCCACTCCCCCCAAAAAAAACACTGGTACAACAAAATTCATGCCTGCTACAAAGTTTTGGACTTCCATGAAGAAAATACCTTAAAAAACAAACTTACACTTCACTGTTTTTTTTCAGGTATGTTTAAGTATGAAGCAAACAACTAAACTTCTATACAAACATTGACATTTTTATGTTAGGGCTACTCATGTGGTTTAAAATAATCCATGCTAAATTTGGTCCACAGCACGTGGATCACGGGACTTAAATTTAGCCTTTAATTTTGCAGCATTTCTTTTCCCATTTTTTCATTAAGCAACTGGTTTCTCCTCAAGAGAATGAAAAAGTCTGTTGAAGCCAGAGTAACAACATGAAACTAAAACACACAGCTGCACATAAGATATCAAGCTGTATTAGGCTGAAGGATGATTCTTTTTTCCCCCTCACCCTTGCCACCAAATCTCATTTTTAAAGGGCTTAAAACCAAACCTCCATTGCCACTGTTTTGCTGGCAAAGGATGGCAAGAATACAGTTCCTAAACAACTGTGCTGGCAGGAGACTGTGCTGTAAAAGTTATATCTGCAAAACGATGTTTTTATTGGTAACTTATTTTTCTCATGAGAGGTTATTTTATTCTACCAGGGCAAAGCATACACACACCGGCTGCACCTAGGCCAGTTGTGCTTTTCTGTTAATATACTGTGCTTCTTAGAATAGTGAAACATGTGATATATGGAGCCTAGAATTCACAAAAAAAAATTTAAAATATGCATCAAGGAACAACTCTTTCATGCTTTTCAGGTCTTTAAAAGCCCAATAAATACAAAAGTATCACATTAAAACAATCTCGGGGACAGCTACGACTTGGCCAAGAAAAATAATCCAAGGTTATATATTGCTGATCTTTCTGTCTGCCTCACAATAAGCTTTGAACCCAAGCCTCCATAAATAATACCCACTTCAGTTCTCCACATGTGAAACACTTTCAGCATGAAAACATACAACCATGCAAAGACTGTAATAGCTCAATCACCACAAGTTATGCTGGTTTAGCAAGAGCCTAAGATGCATCTCCTTAGCAAAACCCCAGTACTTCCCTTCTCTCTGCACCACCAAGGTACAGCTGAATTACGTACATAAATTCTTAATAAAAACAGGCAGAAGTTTCTACTTATTAGTCCCCAGGAATTCAGGCATTTATGAAAACCAATTTTGATTCAGACAACAAGCTCTGTTCTCTAAACTAGGAAAAAGATCTAGATAGTAGGAAAAGACCATTCAAGAAGCATTGTCACAAGCTTGCTCCCCTACGCCACATCCCTTTTTTCTGCTTTCATAAGAAAGAGGGACGCAAACAATAGAGAATTACTGGAAAGCAAACACCTTGTTGTTTATTCACCATAATAAAATACACAAAAAAATAAGTTTATGCTTAGAAATCTTTGAGAAAAGTTAACATATTAATAGAATTGAGAAAAGTAACAATACAGACCAAAACCAGTCAGATTCATTTTCTCTTAAATATTAGTTTTTCCAAAACAAACTATCCAACAAAAATAGGTTCTTTTTTTTAAGGCTGACAAAATTCAGGTGTTACAGAATAAGAAAAATTCCAAAAGCGTACAAGAAATCATAAAGTGAATCTGAAACAGAGGACTATCTCGAGCAGTTCCTTTGTAGAAATCTTGTCAGTTGTATAACCTTTAAATATTATTTCATCTGGAAACAGACAAGAAATTAGAAAATAAACTTTGTGCTTTCAAAGAAAGATGTGCACATTTTTTAAGGAAAATCTAGCTCAAAAATGGAGCTGAACAATTCCTTATCAACAGATTCAGACAAACATCTGTGGGCTTAGACCACCAAACTCCATGCAATACAGTGAAACACAATGAACATATTTAAGACAGTCAGACTAATACTACTAAAATGAGAGTCCTCAATGGTGTTTGTAAGGGTCTATTTTATTCCTCCCATATGATCCGAGTTTGACTTAAATGAGACCATTCACTGGTCTAATTAGGATTCAGCAAGTGTTACCTTCTTTGTGAAGGCCAATAAAGCCAGCCTCAGTAAAAATGCTATGTCGCCCACAAATAATCTCAGTAACTTCTGCAACTAGAATGTTTCCACATATCCACAAAACTCTCTTATTTGCAGGTACAGAGAAGTCAATTTTTGATTTCTCAAAAAGTAAAGGTGCTCTCTTTCATCATACTTTCAGTAGCTGTCCGTTGCCAATAGATTTAGGGCACAGTGGTGAAAGCTAGCCAGCACCTATTACAGACCTTAAATGATCTTCATAAGAAATTTAGATGAGCTTTAAAAGTCTAATTTTGCTCCTGTTATAGGTAGTAGCTTAAATAGTCATTACTCAACTAGCTATAACCCAACTGGCATATGAAATGCAACAAATGTTAACTATATCTACCTCTATCAAGGCTTTGAAGGTAGACCCCGCTTTTTAACTGCAAGAAAAATCCAGAATACTGATATAGGAAGCGCTCAAATACTACTGACACAACATACAGAAACAATAGCTCAAAATTCAGGAATTCAGAAATTCTTAAGCTATGCAATATGTCACTCCCCCAGTAAAACAAACTTTCATTACCTTCTGCCAGTACAAAGTACAAAAGCACACAGCCAAAGCACAGTAGTCTGGCCATGTGTATTGTATCATTTATGTACAGGTTTACCTACAGCTTATACTCCTTTAATAAAGAGAAACAAGTAAAAAGCTACCAAAAATATATTTTTAATACAATAAAACAATGACGGAAAAACAAACATATCGGAATCTTTCTGAATTAACATAGGCACTGTATGCTTACTGAAAAGAGAGATCTCTAGCTTTCCAATAGTTTAGAGTTATATTTCCATCCTGACAGTATCAGATCTTGGATGCTATTGGTCCTGGAATTAACACAGTTAATCCTACATCCCAGACCACTGAGACTTTACTGTTTTTTCTGGTAAGTGAGACAGAAAAGTTTCTAGTATTTTAGAAGCAGAATAATTTAAGAGGGGTAGCCATTCTACACTGCTTACAGACATAAAGTGTTGGAATAATGTCACATATGAGAGAGATGTCTGAATCAGGTGCAGGTGATACAGTGTAAGGCATATGATAAATAAAAATTATGTAGCTCTGCAGTTTATCACAAAAGCACCACCACGTGTGGACAAAATCTAATCATCTACATGTTACCATGATGACTAATACAAAGTAAATTATCAGGTAACTTACTGTCAAAATGTTACCTTCTACAGTTTCACAATGTTCAGTTATGTTTGTGTATATATACAAACACTCACTGCAATTAACTATGACATTTGATACTGAGAATACAGTTCATTAAATATACAGTGCATTTCAAAAGCTGCCTGGGCTCTATTCTGATAGTTGAGCTCAAGATAGACTTCTAGGTTTAAGTCTCTTTGACCGATTTCACATACCTGATCCTGAAGTATTGGCTACTTTTCTTTAAGGGGATGCCAATCAGCCATGGGTGTAGCATAAATAAATTTTAAAAGAAAGAATGAAAGAATATAGCTGCTAACTGTATTTCAGTAATTAAGAGGGGAAAAAAGTAGGCTGCTTTGCATTTCCTTTGTTTGTAAAATCATATTTTAATAAAACGTCATCTTCTGCTAAAATTCACTCATAATTTTTAGCTGTAACTTAATCAGACTTTTAGAGTTTAAAAGCCTAAGTGATATGCTACAGTTTAACTTGCACAATAACAATAAATATTTATTATTATTAACTATGTCAAGCTAGCTTTCCACACTTAAAAAAATCCACACCAATAGAGTCATCAGAAAAAATAAAGCTGTGAGAGGGCAATAAAACAGAAAGCCTTCTGTTTATCATCTATAAATTAAAGGGTCAGTTATTCAGAACATTTTTTAAAATAATAAAGCAGATGTTTGATTGCAATAAATTATAAGCACGTCTCCCAACCTTTTGCATCAGTATGTCAAAAGTTGCTAATACTGAAGTTCTGTACAAAAAAAAAAAAAGAAAAAAAAAAAAAAAAAGAAGAAATAAGACAACTTCTCACACCAAAAGTAGATGGCAGACCAAAAGCTCACTGGAGTACTGACTGGTCTTTTAAGTACTGATTAATAGTACCTAACACATAACTCTTCTCCAAACTAAAGCCTCTTCATTGCATAGCAATAAAAGTGACGGGGAAGAAAAAAAAATAAATAAAAAAAAAACAAAAACAAAACACAACACTTCCACAATTATAAAATTGCGTGTTTTACTCTGGCAAAATATAATCAAGAAAAGCAATATAGCAAGCCATATTTTGACTGAACCTTCTAGATTTTCTTCAGTATTTGAAAAGAAATTAAGCTGCTCAAAGCCAAAAGTGGTTTTCATTTTCTCGAGATAATTTGTGCTTGTTCTGAGCATCCCTTACAAAAGCAATTAACAGATTTCTTTTGACCTTCATACAGCAGAAAAATTAGAACTGTAGTTTGAGCAATGGTTTGGGTGTGATTATCAATACAGTTTTTGATAAAGTCTTGCAAAAGCATTAAGAAAAACGCTGCTTTGTGGAATCTGTCTGACTGCACAGAACATACACTTTTTGCCCTTCCATAATATACTGCACCACTACTGACATTTCCCTACGCGTGCATACTCTAGCAGTCACGATAGGTTAGATGCAACTGCACTTGATACAGGAAACAGAACATGTACTTTCAAGGTCATATAGCTACATGAATCTTAAAGACAGACCGCAATATTTACAGAAGCCATAGAAAATCACATTAGCTACACAACTGTCTCCCTGATATTAAAACCAAGTAATATTCTTTAAAAAAAAAAAAAATAAATGTTTAGATTGCTTACAGATGCAGTTGAAAATACCACATCTTTTTATAAAAATTAAACCTAGATGAACAGCTGACATGCTTAAAATTTCAAATTCTAGCCCTAATAATTAAGAAGACAAACAACAAAATTCCAGGAGCATTTACCAAAAACAGGAAAAACCACCAGGTCGCTTTTGTTTAGTGTTTTCAAAGAGCAACACAGCCCTCTAGTGGAAAAATTGGAAAGTATGACTGACTTCATACCAGCAGCACGCTAGGGAAGCGTTTTCTCTGTAACCCTAATAATGTTGAGACCTTAAAAACAAAAAAAAACCAACGCACACACAAACCTGCATGCTGTCTTCAATTCCTCACAGTGGAATAAGTCTTACTGGCTTTAAGAGAAGAAACTGACCATTTACACGACTCATGTTTAAATGTACACAGAACAGTAAGTTTTTAAAACCAGAAAGATTGACACAAGACTAACTGTTCAGTCAGTCTTACTTTTTTATTACATCAGCTTTACCGTGACCAAAAGTTACCTCAACTTCTGATGTGATACATAGACCAAAATTTTGATTGAGCTTAAAAAACAGATGAGAAAAAAAATAAAAAAAAATATTTGGACTGCAGTGTAAGAAGAAAAGAAATCTTTCAAAATAAAAAAAAAAATATAGGAAAATGTTTTACTAATAACTCTTGATCTCTTTATATTGTAAAAACAGAATAATTTGCTAACCTTTTCCAAGTTGCTAATGAAAACTAATTAAATGTTTACAAATCTGATTTTTTTAGTACTTTTTTTCCCCTCAGGCATTTTGCAGTAATTTTAAGGACTAAATTAAGAAAGCGGGTATGTAATCTAGGAAGCTCTTACAGTCCATATTCCTTCAGCAGTAAAGAAAAGAACCACCACAGAGCAGACAGCCTCCCAGTTTTACAGACATATTAAGAGAAGTTCTAAGAAAGATGGGGAGAAACTCTCCAGCAGGGTCTGTTGTGCTAGGACGAGGGGTAACGGTTTTAAAATAGAAGGAAGCAGACTCAGTCTGGATACAAGGAAGGAATTTTTTTTTACAATGAGGGTGGTGGAACACTGGCACAGGTTGCCCAGAGAGGTGGTGGGTGCCCCATCTCTGGAAACATTCAAGGCCAGGTTGGACGGGGCTCTGAGCAACCTGATCTGGTTGGAGATGTCCCAGCTCCTTGCAGGGGGGTTGGACTGGATGGCCTTTAAAAGTCCCTTCCAATCCAAACTATTCTATGATTCTGTGAAGTAACATTTAAGAAGCCAGTATGTGTGATACCACTAGAACTCTACCACTGCTGATGTCATTCAAAGTATTTCCTCAGTAATTAAACAAACATCTCTTTTTCAGAAGACAAGGACATTTTTTAACTATGAGGGGGAAAAAAAAAAGTTCCTGGCAAGCTACACTGGATTCCCTGTATTAGATTTTTTCAAATAAAGTCAATTAACATATCATTCCATCTTTGTTGATTTAACTTCACTATCTTAAAGTGGTGTATATAGATGAATAAAAAAACCCCAGCTTCTATGTTTATCCATCTTTCAAGGGATTCACAGCATTTCCCAAACTTTATTTTGAGCATTCAGCAATGTAATAACTGAAAATGCACTTTATGCATTTTGATAAATTGGTAGACTGCAATTTACACCTTGATCTTTGTTCTACTCATCTTGAAATCAAAAATTCCTCAACAAATATACAGATACTAGAAAGTTAGTTTCAAATGTACCATCGAAATTAATTTTTACAACAATGAAAGGGCTGAGTGGCGGCGGGTTTCTTTCCTTGCATTAGTATGTATAAATACTCAACAAGCAATCCGTTCTTTTTCAACTACTTTCTATTTAATGGACAGCAATATTTCCTTCAAAATATTTATGCTTACCTCTTAAAGAAAGCATGTCAATGTTCTGAAAACACAGTAATTGTTTACTCCTCAAAATACATAGGGAGGGAAACACCAGCTCCAAAATACCCAGAGAATTTAAAAGGAGTATCTACAACACAAAGTGGAACACAGCACTGAAATTCTAAAATAAATGGGGAAATAAGCTCCAAAGTTGGCAAGACTCCACTTGAGATAGCTGATTAGTATTTCCACATGCAGTCCCAAAGAACTGTGTAGACATACTACAGTTCACAGGGATCTCTACCTTGCAATCCATTACATGACACTGACACGTTCAAAGCAATTCGCCAAGAGTCACAAAGCATGGCTAAGAGTTAAGTCAAGACTGATACATTTTAAAGACTCTGACAACAGTTTCAAGAAAACTTCAAATTCTCACAATTATGTCCCAATTAATTGGATAAGAACACTATTAGCCAACCTCAAAGGGGGAGCATTCCCTTCACACAACACCAAGGAGTTTGAACCTTGTTTTTCTCCATCAAACAGGTCAATGAAAAGTCATAGTCTGAGCTGGGCTTGTGCTGGTTATCTCCTCTCAGAAGTCCTTAGAATTAGGAAAAAAGAACACAGATTACGCAAGAGGCGTAAACCCTAGAATTGCTTTCTCCTTAACCCGTGCTCCAAGGCAACTGGTAAGTTCTATCAGACACAAAGCCTAGGACTACAGCAATATTAAATACAAAATGATATGCAAGAGTTGAGTTACACAGGCCATAAGACCACCTTCATTACATATGTGATACCACACCTTCATAGTTTTGGACTCTAAGTCCTAACCTCATATTTAGTGAAATAAACTTTGTGTGAAATTATGTGTGGCACTAGTGAAATAAGTCTTGGGCTTGTGCTGCTTGTGCACACAAGGCTTATTTCACTAATGCTCTCAACTCATCTTCATATGCTTCTGACCAGGGGTGATACCCTGCCCTCACCTACTAAGAGAGATCAAGAAAGTATGTATGGGTATATATATCTGTGCATATATGCCACAAGCAAAGAAGATCTGGTGCAAAGATACCCTCGCTTACTTGTGATCAATCCAGATTATAAACTAAGTGAGAAATAGGGGGGGGGGGGCGGGAAATTTGGAAGAACCATCATACATTTTGGATTAATCTTTTGCCGTGTATGAAACACTTTCAGCTCATTCAGCAAGTTTGACTGGTAGCTCTTCTCCTGCTGAAGGCAAATCATTTGAGCCCAGGTAATTCTTAAATGTTCTGAGACTGCACAGTTGCATACAAAGCAAATTCTACTGCTGGATCCAATGTAAAGATATGCTGTACTAAGAATCTAGAATGTAAACCTTCCTAGAAAACACAAATTCCTCATTGAGACAGATAAGTACCACACTTGCTGCCCTCACTGCAATACCAATCCACAGCAGCATATCACGCAATGGCAGCAGGACATGTGCTGTTAAATTGCAAGCTACAATAAAGCTCTAAATTCCTCATCTGACTCCTGTGGGATAACACTCCCTTAAATAATTAAGAGGTAAATAAGACCAAAAGAATTCAGAATGCTAAGCCTTGCTATTAACCCACTTTACAGAGCATCTCCAAGGTTTTCCAATGTCCTCATAAATGCATTTAAATCAAGATCCTGCACTAAAAAAAAAGGACATAAAATAAATTTGCATAAGGACTCCTTCAATATTGATGTAGTCCCTCCATAAAAAAAAAAAAAAAAAAAACGCAAACCACAAAAGGGAACAAAAGAGTAACAGTTATGTGGGATTTAGGTAGATCCTCTCATTTACCAAAAAAAAAATTTAAATCTAACACCAAATCACACCAGTGTTGTAATATTTGCAGCTCCTCCACAAATTTAATCCACATAAAAAGACACATCCTGTGCAGGTTGCTGAATGAAACTTCAAACAGCCTAGCAAATTAAGTTGGAGAAGAAACTCTGTCTTCTGAGAAGAAAGGCAAAGCCCTTAAGCACCAAAGCTTCATTATAAAATGGAACAAAAGCAGCTCATTAGAATCTCTCAAATAGTATTGCTTCTATGGCAAATGTGTATCTAACAGATATCTAAACAAGCTGAGTGTCTAAAAGGATTTCTGAACCTGCATAAATACAACTAACAGGGACTTCAAAAGGTCATGAAGATTTTATTTTTTTTTGCCCTAAAGGAGCATCAAACATGACATTCTGAGACAAGTTCATCATCAAGATGACTTGAAAATACCTTCAGAGATAAAGATTCCACAGCTTCCTTGGGGAAAAAAAAAAAAAAAAAAAAAAATTAAAAAAAAAAAAAAAAAACTTTCTCTGAGTTTACCTGCTGCCATTAGAAAGTTTTTCTGAATACTTTATCCGAACTCACCTGCAGCCATACAAACCTCACTCCTTATCCCAGCCACCCAGATCATAAAAAGAAACTTCCCTTCCCTTTCACAGCCATCCTTTACATACTTACACAATGTAAAATGTCTCCATCAATAGTTTTCTAGACAAAAATCAATTGTTTCAGACTTGATGTCTCTCCTGTGGCTCTCCTCTAAGCTCGAAATTCTCCACATTTTTTTAAAAAGCAGTACACAAACCTGAAAAAAGTTTTCTAACTAGGGGTTTTGTATGGATGCAAACTAAGTTTGAATACCAAAAGTACACAGGTATTTAAACAACTGATGTCAAAGTGGCTTGTAAGATAAAGATTGCCATATTTTACCTTGTGCGTAGCATTAACCTACCTATTCCTGAATTTGCTCCTGTGATTATAACCACTCTTCCACTCAAGTCACGACCCTGAAGTATTTCCATTGCAGTACTGTTTCCATCATATTTTTGTCTAGTAGTAGGCTTTACTGGATTATCTTCAACTGTAAAGGCCAGTCTTGGGTCAAGATAGGTAGTCCTTTTGTTTATGTGGCTGCAAAAGAACATAAAAATTCAACTGCTTCAACGCTTCTGTACTCTGCATTTAGAATTTAAATGTATTTTAACCACTGTTGTGTATAATTCTAGTAGATTATTTAAATTTTTAAAATCAAATTGTTTTCAGATTTGTTAAAATTATTCCAATTACTTATTTCATCAACCATTTTTCCAATACTGACAGCATCCATGATTGTACTCACATACTTCACAAAGCCATTCTGAACTTTATGTGAACTCCTGACATAGAAAGCAGAATTTTGTCAAGGGAAAAATTGCATTGTATCAGGGAAGATCATGTTCTCTTAGGAGCTCTATAAAAGGGACTTACACTACTCCCTTGAAACAATATACCAATGAGAAATGTAGCTCAGTACTTTCTTCCTCAAATAAGTGAAAACAAATAGCTTCACATCAGCTCAGTAAATGGCACAATTTGGGTCAGGCTCACCTTTCTAAAACAAAGTTTCAGTTTTCTTCACACAATTATCAGAAAGAGACACTAAGCAACAACTTTCAGTCTTCATCCCTTAACTACAGGACAGAGAGGCTACACTTACTATTTTGGCCCCTGAATATTCTTTATTCTGCCAAACCAGTTTAAGATAACTACCCCATTTTGAACTCGCCATTGAAAAGATATAAAAGGAAATGTTCCTAGAAATCTCTTTCCACTTCTGTGAACTTCCTCCTGCCTTACCTTTCTAAAAATCTTTGCTAGCTCAATCCCCGTCCTCTTTCTTTCTGTGCTTGAGACTGCGAGTGAGTCAGAGCTGCAGTAATTTTGTCTTCATCTTGTATGTTTAAAGCACTACTCCAACATTAACAATCAGCCATGAAGTTCTGGATAAGTTTTAAAAGTTAGAGTGCAGAGCTTATCCATAAAGGTATACAAATAAAATGAGCCTACACAAACATCACCTGAGGGACAGCTCAAATATTGAGATGTGGCTATGCAAGTCACTTCAGTCTGCCACACAAGCTGATTTTCTGGGCACATGGAAGAATTCAGAAAGCCGCAAATGGCTGTTTACACACTGCTACAAGTGTAATATCTGCATATGGATTCTGAAGTTGTACTTACTAATTTCTTTGTCTTTCCACCTGATACTATCACAGTATCGTAACTCAAAAAGGCTACCCAACATGAAACACAGTTGTCCTACTTGTTCATGTTGTACATTTTGACATACTTACTCTACAAAATAGACTTGTCCATTTTCATCAGTCTCCTGCTCCCATCCATATGGTAGACCTAGGACACACAAAAAATATTATCTTTTTGCAGGCATTAGAGTACACTGACATTTGAAGTTTGAATGATTTCTCAGACAGACGTGGCAAAATTCTGCATTATTTCTGTAGGCAATGCATTTACCTGCTGCACTTCAATACTAGAACGTGAAAGAAGGATTGCTTCCCTAATCACACACAACTGCTCTCTAAGAAGAGTACAATATACGTACAGGAGATCTGGTACTTCATGTGCTAGTCATTGCAGTTGTATAATCTAAAAATTATTTATATAGATTATTTTATGTTATAGGACAAATCAGTAAAACGCAACCATGCTTCCTAGTAGGCATACAGTTTTTACTGCATGCATAGAGTTTTTATCTTTACTGCATACAGTTTAGTATCTATCCCTGATAAAGTAAATAGCAAAAACATTGAACTAAATGTAGGAAAAGTTACACGTAACACACAACAACAGCTGGAAGATCATAACCCTCAAGTGGGTATGGGATATGTTAAATCAAAGTTGGAAGGACAGATAAAAGAACAAAAATGACAAATCTTTACAAAACAAACTCTTATATAAAAGACCCTACCGAAGTACTTAACAAATAGCAGTCCCAGTATTTCTAGTCCTGGGTGAAAAGTATTAAATTATAATTCAATCAGCTCAAAATCTACTGAAAACATTCCAGTTAGTTATAGTCACATTACCAATGCCAAAAGAAATACGGCTTGCCAACAGTATAGTACCCCTAGATACACCATATAGAAGCTTCTGAGAAGATCTAATTTAAGGCACTGATCCAAGGTCTTTAAAAAGTCCTTTGGAAGTTTCCTGCAACATCGGCCGATTTCTGTTCTGGCACAAACAGACAACTCGGTTAGAGAAAACAAGTAAAATGAAAACTAATGGGACTTCCTTCTGTGCCAGAGATATTCAATGATCAAATATATTATTTGAAGAATATAATCCAGAAGAAAATAAAGAATATGAGGAATATGAATATTATCTGATGAACACTAGGATATCAGAACCTAGAATTAGTACTTTGGCTTTATGAAGCAACACAATAAAGCCATAGAAGTGCAAAGTGATCACTCCACACAGACATAATCACACAGGCAAAATCCTGCTGAAATCAGCTGTGTTTTGCAAGCTCAGTTTGCTTATGTGACTAGTGTCAAGTAGAAGATCAAAATGAGATCTATCTGTTGCATAAACTCCAATTGACATTTGTAACACAATTTCAGTTCATTAGGAGCACTTAACACAAACCTCCTGCAACACGTTTTCTCTTCCCAGATTTAGGATGTTCCCACTGTGTTTTTTCTTCCAGGTGGCTGTAGGAAAAGAAAAGTTTAAGATTTTTAAAAATTGCCTAATAGACTTTCTGATGTAACGCTTTTTTTTTTTTTCATACAGTAAATACAGTTTAAGTCCTTTTTTTTTTTTTTTAATATGGTTCAGAAAGTGGCTTACCTTCCACCAAAAACCCCATGTTAATCCCTAGTTTAAGAAAGGTCAAAACTATTGTTAGAAGTTATCAGGCTTCCACACTGCCACAGTTCTGAAGGAAAAGTAACTAACTAGAAAGCATAGGAGTATATATTCAAAGAAATATTTTACTTCCGATCTAAGGTTTGTTGCTTATGATGAGAAGAAAGAAAACCTAAGTGTCATTAAAGAACAATATTAACAGACTCAGAAAATGTCTCAAAAAGACGGTGAACCTTGGCAGGAAAAAGGAAGAAAGGAGCAAGAAAAGAATTTATCTGAATCTAGTAGAAATAATATTAGAAAGTTTTCAAATAGCAAAAGCACCTTTCCAAACTCCTGTCTAACAATATTGACCTGCAGGCTGTAAGGTAAGTAAGCCTGGATTTTAGACGAGCGATTGCAGCTTTGGACAGATAAGTTTATCCAGAGGCCTTGACTAGTCGACTATTTATTTAATGGTGCTAACAGTATCACCTCACTTCTTCTCATTCAGAGATTTTATTCACTTAGATCACTATAACAGAATTAATATACTCTATCATGAAGTCTTCTGCACTACAGACTAATAAGCAAAGTGACGTACACATAAACAATATCGTAAAATACCAGAAGTGCTGAAATCAGGTTGGATATTAAAATCTTGTATTTCATTAAATATTTTTAAATCATAACCAAGTTTTTATATTGAGAGTCAGGCAGGGATTACTTGAAAGAATGTCCAAATTGACAGCTGCCCACATATGAAATAAAGACTAACAGCATATTGAATAACATGTAATAAACACATAACAAATAATCACTACAGATCTAGTACCAACAGGAATTTACACACAAGGTAAGCAACTTTTCCTTCTTATAGTAATCATGCAGTTAGCCCACAGTGACAGCACGCTGTACTACAAGAATCACAGCTGGTCATCTTAGACTAAGTACATCTGTGTGACCTGCAGTAGCACTTGAACTTCAGGACACTCAGACACTAAAGATACAAGATCCTGAGTTACTCCTGTCTGATGTGAGATTCATAACCAAATTACCACAGCTTGACAAACAAATGCACGTGCACCGAGCTTTGGTAACTGCGTTCACACCTGACTCATCACAAAAGTGTTTAAAGGTCCTAAACCAAAGTAACCCTACTCCTGCTAAGTTTAAAGTTCATATTGTTGGTAAGGTTCAAAAACAAATTTCCAGAATATGCAGAGGCATCACAGATACAGAGCTCACATTAATGTAGCAGTAGTGTAACACCTCTCCATGTCAAGTGTTTTTAGTCACACTGGACAAGATTTTGAGCTCGTAAAGATATATTAATGTAATGTCATTAAATTAAATTGAATTAGTTCAGTTTCACAACAGTTTTAAACAGAACTATTCAATGAAGTCTTTGTGTAAAAACAACTCTCAGTAATATCTTATTATTTTGTAGGTTTGCTACTTTCAGCAAGTGATTCCTTTTTGAAAGGGCTTTTGAAGTCAAAGGAAATATACAGAAATCTGACCTAAGAAAAACAAACATCTACACAGAATGCACAGTGTTTACAAAACAAGTGCGGACAAACCAAAGCATTCTGTCCAGTGTTTATAAAGCAGAACTTGGGAGAATGATGCCAACTCACCACAGGTGAGAATGCTCTCTCTATACTTTTCCCCCCTTTTTGTGGAAAAGAATAACTCTTGCAGCTTTAAACAGACTGAAACAGATCCCAAGACCAGCATGGTTACAGAAACCACAAGAGAGGAGAAAATACACAAATACACAAATATATATCCCAGTAAGCCAGTCAGCCCTGTAGCGCATCCCCTTTCGTGAGCGGTGAGGATGCAGTCACGTTCGGAGCGGCACAAGCAGATGGTGCCACACGCACGTTTTTATCTCTTGTCAGAACTGCGGCACGCTGAAGAGCCGAGGGAGAGCATTTTTAACTTTTAACTTCCACGGCACCTGCTTCTTCTCTGCTCCTACAAGGAGGAAAACTAAGAAAACTACAATATTGTGTCAGACTCAGCTGCCCATGCGGATAAAGGTCACGCACAGAACCGTGACGCGCAGTGCAACGGCAACAGCCGCGTGCCAGCCCGCTCCGGCACCCCCGAGCGCCTGCGGCTGCCCCCGCACCGCTCCCGCGCCAGGCAGGCGTCAGGGGCTCAGCCCGGCGGCGGACGGCACCGCGCAGACCCACCCGCGGGGAGAGCCCAGCCCACGCTCCGCGCTCCCACGAGTCCGGAAGGCACCGCACGCGGAAACGGAGTCACACGGAGACCGGTCCCGCCACCAAGCCCGGGTGCGGCCGCGGCCCCGGCCCCAGCCGGCCCGAGGGCGGCAGCTCGCCCCTGGGGCAAAGGGCGCGAAACGGCGGCGCCTGCCCCTCTGTGCCCTGCGCTGAGGGGGCAGCGGCGGCAGCGCCACGGGTGCTGCCCCGGAGCGAAGGGCGGGCGGGCGGTCAGAGAGCTCCAGGCGGGGTCGCCCCCCTCCCTTACTTGGCGTAGTAGACCCAGCCGTCCTTGGTGGTGCGCTCCTCCCAGCCCGGCGGCAGCTCCTCCTCGCTGTCCGTGTCCTCCAGCCCCGCGTACTTCAGCGCCGCCATTGGGACGGGCAACCCCGCACCGCACCGCCCCCGGCCAGCGGGCCCGCGCCACACCGCCCCTTCCGGCCGGCCCAGCCAATGGCGCGGCGGGGCGTGCCCGGGGTACCATGGGAAGTGTAGTCCGGCGGCGCGGAGCAGAGGACTGCTGGGGGGCGCTCTCCTCAGCCCCGCGGGGCTGGAGCTGAACGGCGGCACCGCACTCCGTCTTGCGGATTTTAGCAGTGCCACGGAGATTTTAACCCCTAAGGGGCCCCGGACTGAGTTGAGATCATCACGGATGGCACAGGAATCTCAGCTTTTGGGGGCATGAAGTGTTTCTAGCCCTCTGTTTTCAGAGATGGGCATGAATGCAACGAGGCCCTGGAAAGTGATGAAAAGTGAACTGTTGTTTAAGCTTTTTGCCATTAGTTGTTGCCTCCTGATCTGTGGGATGAGATTCCCTCTCCTGGCCGCGTTACTCAGAGCTCCTCCACATTGCCTGGTGTGGAAGGCCCGGCTGGAGGGCAGCACCTCGCTGGGCCCAGCGCCCTTCAGAAAGGCCGCAGCCGGCCTCACCCCGCCTGCGCAGGCCGCTCTGCCAGGCCTGGGTCACTTGGCAACACAAACAGAGCTGCAAAGATGGAAGCACCGCAGGTCAGCCGATTGACAGTCACCTACAGCTCCTGTCCTGGCAGCCGAAGCCCAGGCAGCCCGCTTTGCGGCTGTGACTGATGAAGAAGGGCCTTGCCGTCACCATCACTCAGCTGACGCGGCATACACCCGCGACCTACCTCAGTCCTTTTGATCCTGTACCCGTACGCTGACTTATTCATATCTATTTATATAACCAAACCAAACCGTCAGGATTTGTAACAGCATTTTCCTTTTGTAGTCCTTTGGCAGGTGTTTTAAGTAGGAAAAAAAAAAAAAAAAAAAAAAAAGCCAAACTCAGTGTTGGACAGAGACTGTACTCACTGCGAACTGCACCAGGTGGCACTGCAGCCCCACAAACGCAGCAGAGAGCTCTGACTCCTTTGGGTAACATTTTTATGCCCTATTTGAGACACTGACCTATATGGCTCACCCAATCCCCACTAATAGCATGCGTAGCTGCCTAGAAAAAGCAGCCTGAACTTTTTTCTGCCCTGCTGCTCCCATCACTTTGCAGGTTCCCCTGAGGAATTACGCCTACTAAAAACTCATGCACCGTCAAGAGCCAGTTTTCATGTGAGTATTACTGGGAGTATTAAAAAACTCTGTGACCATGTCTTTTGGGTAAACATACAGGAAGGGAAACATCCGTGACATGCTCACTTCTGGTCCAGGAAGCTCCTGAAATGGTGACTGACTGGAGAGACGGGCCAGGTCTCAAGAAAATAGATTATTTAAGTCAGTATCTGAAGTACAAAAAAAAAAGAGTATTAATCTAGCAGTAGTCTGTAGGAAAAAGTACTTGTTAAGTCTTCTTTCTGTTGTAGTCTGTTAGTTTTCAGCATCCAGCGTTCCACCAATTGCGTTCAGTGGAAATGTGGAAATAGTTTGTCTGACAGTTATCCTATCCCAACCATCTGTATGGCATAAAGAATGCATTATGTCCTAAATGTAAACAGCAGCATTACAGTATTTCAGTGCTAAGAGTGTACAGTGTACTTTAGATTAGCAAGAGAAAAAGAATCTTAAAATTAGGTGCCTATATGTGTATATACTAATTAAATAGAACCAGTATCTTTCATGTAAAAATATTTATTGAATTGAAAAGGAAAGGCTTTATTTGACAAAATAATGTGGATATTAACAAATTGTCTTGAAGTCCTTGGTACACAAGTAATATGATACCATGGAAGTCCTATGGGTTTATATTGTTTTCAGTGCAATTTCAGTTTCTACAAAAATTTCAGATACCCCACACTTCCCTCTTTGAAAATTCAGAATCAACAGAGACTCCAACAGCTATGATACTTTTCATAAATATTTACTTCCCTCTAGTTTTCACCACCTCCTACTTTTCAGGAAGTTTTCACTGGGGGAAAAAAACAAAAAGTCACAAGATTTGATAATTTAGTGACTTATGTTATTTACTTAATTGTTTCAAAGAATGTTGAAATTCAACTATGTATTTCAAATTCTGGCAAATGGAAGATTCATTCTCTTTCAGAAGGTCAGAGAAGACCTTTGCCATCTTTTCGAGCTTTTTATTTTTACATCAGTTTCCGACATATCTTACCTACATAATCCAAATTACATCAAGAAACGTCATGTGGACGTACAAGATTTAGGTATCATTTCAGTGGAGGTCCATGGAAGTTCACGTTTCTGTCCATTTGTACTAAATTGCAGAACTAGTTCTGTTAGGTTTCTCAAATGCCAGAAAGCAATGGCCATGATTTCTTTAAGGGCATGACTGTAACTTTAGATTAACACAGGTTAAGGTCTGTAACAGTTTTACCACAAATTAAGACACTTTTTCAGATCCTAAACCAATACGAATAATGCAGCCTTCCTCCTTATCACTTCTTTCCCATCAGCTCTGTGTTAGGAAAGAAAGAAATTGTATATAAATTGACTGAGTGTACGCACTGATCTTTGAGGTATACAGTATGTGCATTGTTCTGGTTGGTTTGAAGTTTTGGGTTTTGTTTGTTTTGGTTTGTTTTTTTTTTTTTCTAATAGCAGTTGTGTGAAGTTACTATCCATTTTCTTGCACTGCAGAAAAATAATGAGTCTCTGTACTATTACAGTGATCTCAGTCATCATGTTCATTGAGGCAGGGTAGTAAATAATCCATACTGCTTAAAATCTTCTGTCATTTGCTTTCAGAGTCATAGTTTATCAAGTAGTGCTTCAAAGATATCATTCTGATCCATTGCTGCAGCAATCCTGTAATTTAATTCTTCTGATGATTCTGAGCCTCACAGACCAAGATTAATTCCACAGCCTGCCAGGAAGTGGATAAATTAAAATGAGAAGGCATTTAGAAATGGTTGTTGATTTCACAATAATACAAATGTCAATTAGAATCTTAATCTCATTTTCTATTAGCCATACTTTACGTAGTCAAAATCAGATTTATTTGTCTCGCTTCTCCATGAGAAACATTGACAAAAATTTGGTCATATAATTACACTGGCAAGCCTAAGGCAGCAAAAACTTAACAATTCCTTAACGTTAGTCACAGGCTTATATGCTTTGCTAAATTATGGCCACTTTCTGTCAAAGATTTGAGTACTGATTTGCCTGACAAGGATTTGAACACTGAGAGTTATCTGGACAAGAGGAAAATAATCGTGACATATTGCAAAGGCACCCAGATGACACAGCAAAGGGTTGATTCATCCTTTTGATAAACCATGTGTCTATTTGTTAGAAATCATGATTCAGGAATATGACAAAAATCTGAACAGCCCTCAGATCATAATTTTTCAGCAGCTGCCAAAACATGGTTGCATAGGCTACAGCTGTTTCTTTTCAGGTGAAAATTCTGCCTCTGTGACTCATGCCTTTCTTACCTCAGCGTTAGACTAAAGCAGTGTAGTCTGGATAAGGCTACAATTGTAATCCACTGGGACATGATAAATGAATATTTGAGCTACTGCCTACTGTGAATGTGCCACGTCCTTCAAGTGAACAAATTTTTTTGTTTGTTTTGTTTTGTTGGAGTTAAACTCACCTTTCCACAAAACTGTTCACAATGTCACCTCTTACTTTCTTTCAAGTTATGAAAACTGTTTAAACTTTTAAAATCCCTGAATCTTTATTCAAGTTTATTTTCAGAAGTATAATTTTATCCTCCTTCCTTACATATGATAACATCATTTTCAACATAATTCACAGTTAATGGATTCAGATAGGCTTTGTGGTTGATGATCTTTCAGTTTCCTCTGAAAACAACATAAAGAACATTTTGCGTATGAAATCTGTCTATGAAACCTCAGTGGAAACTGCAGAGTTGGAATCCCAGTCATAAGAGAGTTTGTTTCTATTTCTTTTTAATTATATTTCCAGAGGAAAGAATATACTAGTGAGATGCAGAAGACTGGAATACAATTGTGCCTTGAAATGCTGTGGGATCAGTAACTTCCAACAGGCCATATTCAAATACTGCAAAGTCTACCTTTAATATTTAATTTAATATTCATTTGCTAAGATCATGCGTTGTGTGGAAATTAATGTGCAGGGTCATATCTGAAGTCCTTACCTGCAAATTCTGATATGTTATTAACAGAAATATTAAACTTGTTCAATATGATTTTTAAAATAATGGTAGGAAATGATACTTAACGATTTTGGTATAAATGCTAAAAAGGAAAAGATTTTATCCCTTTATTCATCATTCAGTCAATAACTTTCTGTCACTGTTCAGAAGCAAACCTTACCACTGCAAAAAGTCAAATAATCTAAAAGATGAGGCAGTGTTCAGCTGAACTTTCAGCCTATGTATATGTTATTTCAAGAGCTTATAGGTTTCTACCTTATACACTAGTAAATTTTCATGCTATTTGCTTCTTTCTAAGCTTCAAGTATCCTTAGCCTTGAGTGCTCTGGTTTCACCTGTAGTGGCATTTATAGGGGCAAACACACTGATAATAAAGCATTTCCTTTCTTGTGTGTTGCATGATCAAGAAATTTATTTTTTTCCATATCTTTTTATGTACATCAGCATGCATGAAAGTCTGTGAGATAAATTGCAGGCTTACCAGTGTCAAAATGCATAATTCTAGGAACTACTTCTTCTGCAATGACATTGGCCTTCTCATTGAAGGCAGTTGTAAACCTCCTGTGAGACACCATATCTCAGTCTCCTGCTACATTGGATGCAATGTAAAGTTAGTTCATTCACCCTGGTCTCTATATCCATCTTGCAGGTGTTGAAAGATTGATGGAGTATTCTTCACGAGCCAGTTAAATAAAAAGAACAAACAATATTCAAGCGTCCCTAGGTACAAAACCCATATTTGAACATACGGAGAAGTATTTACCCACATATACTAAGTAATTATTCATCTTCCAGGCTGCAAAATTGGACACTGATAAGTTAGGAGAAAAAAGAAGTGTAAGTGAAGTATCTAACTCCTTTAAACATTTGGCTTTAATTGCTTTGCACAGACAAGAAAGCAAGAAGTAAGTAAAATTAATTAGTGAAAGAACAGATTAATTGTAAAGTTTTTAAACCTCAGTGTGATTAACATTTTTATTCACTCTTGGTTTTGCAGTCTCTCTCTGCGTTCAGGGATACTACTCACATCTCTAAAATTAAACATGGAAATGCTTGCAGCGTCAGACCTGGAGGGTATAGGAGAATATCTGGTTCATTTTTCACTATTAGTCCTGCTTCTACCTGAGGCAACAGTGAGAAAGCTAGAATGTGTATGTGCAACATTACCGGCAATGGAAGAAGGGGAATTACCAGTATATTTTAAAACGAATGTGAGACTTGATATTTGACCACAGACATGAAAAAGATTAAGTTTTCATTCTGACAGATTTAAAAGCATGCAGATGATTTGTCTATAATTACTTAGGAGAAATCAAAGAGATGTAACATAACTAAAAGAAAACAGAATAATCACTGTAACTGTTTATAAATATTAATCACTAGTACCCTTTCTTACTCAAATGAGCTATTACTCCTGATTAATCTCACCTTTAATGAGCTTCTTCACACTCATAACGATGGATGCAGTCCATGCACAATGAATACAGTTCAAACACAGTTGTTGGATTAAACTCTAGCATTTTTCTTAGAAAAACTGTTTTCTCCTAAAAATTGTTCTCTCCTAAAATTATTTCAGCACAGTAGCCCATTGTAACTAAGTAACTGCATGCTCCTTTCCTTGATCTAGCAGGTTAGTGACCAGGACTGCCTTATTCATGAAAGCAACTCATTAGAATAAGTATTGAGCACTGATGGTATGCAATCCGTTTACAGCACTATGGAAGAAAGGGTATTATATAGGTACACGGTCAAGAAGATCAAATTGAAAAGATTTTATCTCCACTAAACAAAGCATTCTAATCTGTATCAAATTGCTAGAGAAAAAAAAAATAGAACTGCTGCAAAGAAAAACAGTATTCCTGATAATTTTTACAAAAATGCTGTAGTGGACATGTTGGTTTTTTTTCCTAGGCTGGATTATGTCAAGGAAAAACAGAACTAATGTATCAGAGAAGTCAGTGCAGTATGGACTGCAGTAAACTTATTTTGGAAATGCTCTGAAAAATCTTGAGTTGATTCTGATCTTGCTTAAACCATTGATACCTGACATGGTTACAATTCACTTGTGAGAGATTTGAATGCAGCTTATATTTTAAAGGAGCATTAATGTTTGCATAAAGAAGTATCATAGGTCCTTCTATATCCCACTTCAGTTACCTTTGGATGACCACATACTGTTTGTTTATCTCTTTAAAAATTTTGTTTTCATTTCCTTCTCTCTCTGAATCTCTAACGGTCATCCCAGTGAAGGACATCACATTAGGTTTGTGGTAATAACTTTATTTCCTTGGTAAGACTGTGGGAATTTTCCTCAATGCATTTTACACACAACCCTGTAACAGCATTTCAAGCTGTCTGATAGAACTTGATTTTAAAGATGCTTCATCAACTAGGTTATCCATATGCTTGGCATGAGTAATACTATGCCTCTTCAGAAAAACATCCAGGAATGCAGGGGAAAGGGACCAGCTATCTAAATTCAGCTGGATTTCATTCACATTGTTCATGACCTTCAGCAAAAAATGTACCGTGCAAACCTTGGTGTAAGGCCTATTACAACACCTACTGCAACAAAATCATGGCAAAACAGTTCTTAGGGCATGTGTGGGTTGTGATGGGCTAGCCAGTAGGTTTAGACGCAATAGAAAAGGGCTCCTTATATAAGGCTTACTGAGTGTGAGGGGTAGAGAGAAGCCTGGCAGCAAAAACTAGTGACAAACACCTTGTTTTTGTAAAATTTCTGTCAGTCATTAGTCATGTTTCTTTGTTTGAAGCTAAATGGTCTACAGTCTTGCAGAGATGAAAATGTGTCCTGTAGAGTCAGCCTTGTCATCCAAATAAAATAAATTAAATAGCGGGAGGCCTAATGCATGTCCCTGAGGCATTTCACTGGGTACTTCTCCTCAGTGGTCTATTATCTTCTGTTTATGGTCCTTCAGCCAATTTTCGTTCCGCCTGAAAATCAATTTGAATTCAGTAAAAGGCTGGCAGTACATTCATTTACATTCCTGACATCTACTCATTCTGCAATTCAGTAACAAAAAAGCAGCCACAGTTGCTTAATCTACTAACTTTGTGTTAAGATGATCTAATGAGAACAAAAGCATTTATGGAAGTGCAAATTAATGGATACACTTAATTTAATTTCAAATGTTACATAATGACCTGGAAAACACAGTGCATTTCACTGAATGGTATGTCCGTATCGGAGGAAAAATTTAAAATGTCTAAAATCTCATGTTGGCACCAAGTAGCTGGATTATCAAAAGAGCTTAAGTTATTGAGTGCTGAATGCTGTTGAACCTTGTGCCTTGAGTCTGAATGTACTCTGAAAAACCTGGTCATGAGCTCCTTTGAAAGTCTAGCTTTTATTGTACAAGATATTTGAATTAAGGTATTCACCTTTCCTCACTGAATGAAAATATATGTTCTGTGGTTTTGAAGAGGGACCAAAGGGAAAGTTACTTCCAAAAATAGTCTGTGCTCATGCAGCCTTTAAAAATGAAAAATAGATCTTTAAGACTAATGGTGAACAATGTGCCCTCATTACTCATGTTTAAATTGCTTTTCTTGGCACAAAACATTTCTGTGCTGGAGACTCTCTATTCCATAGCTGGAGAGAATCCAGCGTTTTAAATCTCTGATCAAACTCACAAAACTCTTCACAATTACTCTATCTTTGGTGGTAAAATGAAATCCTCAAAATGTGTTAATAAAAATCTTCAAATACACATTTTTGTATCCCTAAGCTAGACACAAGACTCCGATGGGGATCTTCTGCTACAAATATTCAACAAGTGTTTGGAATACTCAAATGTAGCATATGACAGTATTAAAAAGCAGATCTCAGTCTTCTCAGCTAAAGATCATATTCCTGAATGTTTTTCACATCATTCATTAGCTTCTAATAACAAGTGTGAATTCTTTGGCAGCAGAGCTTGATAACATACTATTTATCTCTTTCCTCAATAAAAGTCAATTGTATCTTGATCTTACAGAAGAATGTAAGGACCCTTCCTATTTTTTGGCACAAGAGGGGAGCAGAGATGCCTGTCAAGCAAGAAGGTGGGAAGAAGCACAAGCAAGAGAAGCAGAAGTTCTTACCTCACCAATATATTTCCAGCAAAGTTTACTGTATTGTGACAAAAATATAGTATTAAAATAAACTATTAATACTGCCTGGATGACATGGCAGCTAAGGAAGACTTGTGAAATGGTCACAGATTATGGCAGTCGGTGTGCTCTTGCTTTCTCAGGCGAGACTTTTAATGACACAAGGTGCACCTATAGCACCTGAGGCAGACAGTTGTTCTCAGCAGAGCTTCTCAGCTCTCTGCTTAGTGATTACATAGCTTTCAAAAAAGAAACTAATACCTAGCTGTCTCAGGACATGCAACTTAGAGGATTTGTCATTGTAGACATACCCTGTTCATTCTATCCTAAAAAGTATCCTCATCAGCTATTTTGGAGAAGATAGCTTGTACAATTGCTACCAGGCAAAGCTGATTAGAGATCAGCTTTTCATTTTTCTGGTTTCTTTCTCCCCACCATGCTTCCCTGAATCCAATCTCTCTTTCTTCTTCCCTCCAAGAAAATAAAATTATTTTAAAAACTCCTCAAAATTTTCTACTTAGTTTGATCATTTTTCCCCTCCTGTTTTTTTTTTTTGTTTGACCATAAAACCAGGCAACCTATTATTCACCCAGTTCTACTAATGAGCTTCTTTTCCAGAGTCTTTGTACTCTGCATAATGAAGAACATCTGCATCTTGTGTAAAGTTTGACATTTCCCTGCCTATTCACCAATGGCCTTTTCCTCTTTTCTTTCAATGACTGAATGGATTAACACTGCAATACTGCTCATGCAATGCATGGGAAAGGAAACAGGCAGAGTCTCCAGAATGTTCTATTCTTATCACCTTCCCTTAATATTTCAGTAGAATTACCCAATTCATATGGCAATAATTTCCTTCTAATCAATGTTTCATATGTAACCTTGCTTATTTACTCCTACTTCTTCCTACGTGCCAAGAAAGCTGAATGAGACTTTTGGGGGTGTCTCTCTTTCATGATGTTGAGAACAGATTAATAATGCTGGCAGCATGCTAACAAAAAGATGTTTTTCATTAATTAACACTTATAGATAATTTGTTAAAGGTTACAGAGTGCTTAATGTATGCCTTAACAAACAGCTATTACATGGACCAGTCAACTAATAAATTGCTTACAACTATGAAAGCTCTTCTGATGTGCTTAGAGTACTTCTCAACCTTTCTAAAAACAAAGGGCCACCTACTATCCTGAAAAAAATGCTGACTGCCTAGTTCTGTAGAAGTAGACTATTTTGTGCATCACTCCCATAATGTGTTTCATATAAATTTATTATATGCTATAATTCATATTAACATATCCCTTTGTTTCCCATGATGGTTTTGTCATGTGCATAGATGTGTTTGTGAGGCCATTTTTTTGGAAGGGAGAGAGTCCATTTTACAGGCTACTTTGTGATGTCTGGCAAATCGTCAGTGATCCAAGTTGATGCATAGTGATGTGTGGTACACACTGCTCATGTAAGGTGCTATTAGCAGTTTCTTTATTAACTCTTACGAGAAGTGTACTCATGGGCTTAGATTCCAGTCATTGACATTATTGAACTACTGCATACACACACATGTGCACAGACGCAGTTTGTATTTCCTAAGAAACCATCTGGTTTTAACTTAACAGTAGTAGAACATCGAATTTCAGTAGGAAACGGGATTTTAAAATTTGAAAAATAGCAGCAAAGCTTGTCTTCTGGTGGGTAAGGACTACATTAAGTCTCATAGTGTCCTTGCTGTGTCAGCAAGATCCAGTGGATGTTACTTAATTGCCATATATTGGCATAAATATTGTAGGGAAAAATATAGTGCTGTGCAGACAAATGTTTGGGAAGACTCACATGCTTATAAAATCCCTGTGAGCCCATTGTCTTCCATTTATCACAGTGTCTCTATAGCAGAATGTATAAAATAAAGCTGAAGCTGTTTTCTTTGTTACCTGTCTCTGATCTCAAAAGCTGCATTTCCTCCATATGCATTCCAAGATTCCACAATGTAATCTGAGCTCATCAAAAGAACTGAACTGGATTCTCCACAGGATTCATCCACTACCACAGTTTTGTTTTGTTTTGTTTTTTTTTGTCCAGTCTCAAGATAAATGCTTCCTTACAGAATCACCTGAAAAATAATTTTTTTAAAAAGGATATTCATATGTGATTATTTCACATTTGCTAGGGCAAATGCACAAAGTAGTTCACCTTCTTTATAATGGGTATGCCAGCAAAACAACCTATGGAAATGGAGTCCTATGTCAGTTAAACTCATTAGGAATAAGTTACAAGAAAACATAAACAAAAACATTACACCACATTTGAAAGATCCCTTGTCCAGGCTAAACCCACCTGCCAATTCTTTAGAAAGATCTCAAAGAACTGCAGCAGTATTAGTAGAGTTTTGCGGCTAATAACACTTTCAACTTGTTACACACGTTCCATTTTATAGACATAGGATGACATAGGAGATTACGCAGTTAGAATTTAATTTCATTTAAAGCAGTGGAGAAATTCCACTGAGGTCTTTGCATAGAATTAGTACCAAAATTTTCATGAACTAGAGACTAAGCAATGTTCACATAATTGTCTTTACACAACAGATTTTATGAAATGTAGGATTTACGGTGGCCAAAGGGCTTCTTAGGAATGCCTTTCAACTGTCTTTTATAATGTTCCAAAATGGTTACAGTGATTCTTAGTAAGCAATATTCTCAGCAAATGTTGTGTTTTAATGAGCAAAAGGACATCGTAGGTGGCTGCAGGTAATACATATGATGATTAACAATAAGAATGGGTTGATAATATCAGTAACTCCACAGCCAAGGTAAAGCTAGGCATGAGTAAATATCTTGGAAGATAATGTTTGAACTTCTGACCTTGGTGCTTGGAACAGATGAAGCTCTTTCTCATCTGGTGTACCAACATCATTATGCCTAGAGACTACAGACTATACAGTCGTAAATTTTTGCATTAGCCATATTTTATAGGAAATGGTTTAACTTTGTGTAGCATGTATTAAATATATTTGCAATAGGAACAGAAGTAGTTATCTCTTCTTTCCATTTCTCTAACCAATTAAAAATGTAACATTATTAATATACAATAATTATTTGAATCAAGACAAAGCGGACTCCAGTTAAATTAACTGAAATAGTGCCTTCTCAAACTTGGACAGGTTTCCTAAGATAAATTTTTCTGCAGTATCCATGTTTGCACTTCACCATGCTTAATTAGATATTAGCCACAGTTTGTTTCATGCTTTTAATCTTGATATTTTTCACATTGCTTTAGCCAGCTTAGACTGATTGCTTAGCTAAATACATAAGATGATAATTAGTTTAACAGCATGTTAGATTTATAGAGCAGTTCAACAGTAACTCATTATTGGCTACACTAATCACATAGAGCACACTAACATAATTACTCTAGATGTACTGGAGTAAATATGAAATATAATGTTTATCAATTGAATGCTTGACATAGCATTACCTGACCCAAGAATTGAAAATAAAGTTAATTTGATATGGGCTTTTTCATAGAAGGGAAATTGAGGGTCTCTGTCAGAGGGTGGAGTAGTTCTGGCAGGAACAGTCCTTGCCCTCCTCACACTCCCAGCTGCCATTTTTGTTATTTGGAACCCAGATCCTTCAGCCTGGTCAATCCCTGTGCTGCTCCCATGGATGGGAGGAATGTTTGTTACAACTCATCACATACCTCAGATCTGACTCTTGGGAAAGAAAGATAACCTAGTGGCTGAGATACTGGGTCCAGAAGATTTCATTGTCTTCTCCTTGCTCAATGATGCTTTACTTCAATCCTTAATTTCTTAATGCTTCAGCTTCTCCTTTGTAAAATGGGGATAATATTCTTCCTTTTTTCTATTTAGACTGCAAACTTTTTGGAACAGACACTTTTTTTTTACCATGTATGCAAGAAGGTCCTGAACACATGACATGCTAATATTTTAAGTTAGAACAAGTAACTCTGATTACATCTAGGGAAAAATTTAAAAATCTTTTGAAAAGGGCTGGTTCTGCACCTGCTGGGCACTTCTGTTTAAAGCTGGTTCTGCTCTTAGAAAACAGCTTGGTTTTTTAATCCTTACCTCTTTCTTTTCTCAAGAGTCCCATAATTCCTCTTTCTCCTCCTTCTCATACTCTTTTTGCACTCCATTCCTCCAAAAGCAGACAGCAGGACTAGCAGGGATACATTTTCCTATCAACACGTTTAATACATGGTAAATATATTTTTGTCTAGAGAGAAACTGTGATCAAAAACACACTTCAACTGATTTTCTAGATCTCTTGAACCACATCTCAGAGAAGAGCAATACCCCTGATATTGCACACTAACCCCAGCTCAACAAAAACAAAAAAAAAAAAGGCAAAATTTACCCCCAAAACTTAAAGAAAATCTCCTAAAACCCCACGTACTTTAAAGAGTGAGAAACTGCTTTTGCCAAGGGGTGCGGTGCAGGAGATGCAGCCCTCGCTCGGGAGCAGAGGCAGTCTAGGGGCCAAGCCGGGGCCAGGGCCGAAGCTCCACCGAGTCTCTGCAGAGGGAGCCTTCCCCGCCCTGCGGACCCCGCTTCGGGCCAGTCGCTGGGCAAGGGCCGCTCGCCCGCCGTCCCCTGCGCTCCGCGGCCTCCGGGGCTGCGCGCCTCCTGCGGGCAGCTTCAGCACCGGGGGCAGCGGACAGCGCCCCAGCGCATCGGCACGGCCGCGTCTCGACCGCTGCTGACCCCGGCGGGAAAAAAAAATCTCAAAAAAACAAAAAAAAACCCCCAAAACAAAACCAAAACAAAAAAAAAGTCCCAGTTTGTAGCGGCTGGCCATTGCGGAGCTCAGCGTTTCACGGACTGGCAGGCCCTGGTGCCCCGGGATGCGGCGCTGTGCCCCAGGAGCCGCCGGCGGGCAAGTGGTGGGGGCTGTCTGCGCGCACGCAGGAGCTGCCCCCGAAAATCCCCTTGCTCTTGCCCCTCAACTGCTCCTTGTGGGTCCTAGCAGAGCAGGCAAGAGTCGCCCTCACGGTGGAGATTTCTGAGCAGGGGCTGTCGAGGGACAGCGGTGATGTAGCAGACGGGATTGGTATTTAGGGCAGCCAGCGCTCACGGTCACTGCTATGCTGGAAGATGAAATCTCTTGCTACTGGGATACCCCCTTAGCCCACCGAGGATTCATGCCACTTTGGGGCTGGAAATCAGAGGAAAAAGTCAGGGTTTCCTCTACTCCTTTCCTTCTTGAGCTGATGTGTGCATGTACTAGTTAAATACCTCTAGAAATGAAACCCGGGTGATAGCTAGTGAAAACAGAAAAGGAATGACAAGTTCCTGTTTTTACTCAAAGTCTGTTGAAGCAAATTGAAACACAGTCCTTTCCCTTCCATAGCTTGCAGATTGGGCCTTTGCACCCTGAATAGACTGAAGGATTTCACTAGTGAATACATCTCCAGAGCAAACACTACTAAGACTTAGTTCTGCTTCTGTGTTTCCTTCACTGTGAAGGAAAAAAATCACTGCTATTGAAGGAGGAATGAGTCTTTTCATTTACAATTTAATTTTCTGAAAAAGCAAAAGGACCTAGTACCACCATATTTTCAACAGCCATCTTCTGCAGGTTTATTAATTACTAGCAGGTCTGGTAGCTCTGACACAGTACAGAGGAAAGATGGTTCATGTAAAAGTACATAATTTACTTTATTAACTAAACCATCTTTAAGTCTTATCACTGCTGCACTGCTGCTTTTCTTTTTAACTGCACTTCAATTCATCTTTGGCTATCCTAACAGAAGGGATCTATGTTTGTGGAATTTTCCATATTGCTTCTGCATTAACATAGAAGAATAAATCACAGTGCTTTAGTATGTGTATCATGTTGCCATGTTTTAGGTCAGAATATATCTATTTTATAGGCAGCCTATCTAATTAAATGTGCCATCCGCAGGTGCCTGGTCATACTGTATCAGTAACAGGCTCCATTCACTACCAATAAAAGTGTTTTAAATTCTTTACTACTTCATTGACTGCAAGTATGAGCCAAAGTAATGCTCTGAATATCACTGGGTGATTTTCTCAAGAGAAACTGAAAGTGTTATAAGTTGGCTCAAATTAGATTATTTATATTCAAACCCCTGTACTATAAATTCTCCTCCTTTTCTGCACAGGTGGTGCAAAGAGAGGCAGAAGCAATGCTCTGTGTGCACCCCAGCTGCTGGGCTTTTCCACCAGAGCAGTGAGAGTTCGGCCATCTGTACCCTCATCTCAGGTGCTTCTGAAGGAGGAGATGCTGTCTGGCACAGTGTGATACTATGTCCCTCAGTTTCTCTGAGCCTACAGACAGCTGCAACCTGAGAGAGCAAAGATGTCTTTAGAATACTCTCAAGCCATCCTCTCGTGCCTAAAACTTGGCTGGGGGAAGGAATGCTGTATCAAGATCATCACTACAGGGAAGTTCTATTTTGTTTAGACAACACTAAGTGAGATTGGTGTTGTACTTACCAGTGCAATAAACTGTTTTCTAAGGCACCCATCATTTAGTTTCCAAGATCTAGTACCGCTTTTGTCCTTCACTAAAGTAATCCACAAGATGGAATTTAACAAGAAAAGAGGAGCTATAGAGGCTTTGTAAGAGAGTCTATAAAAAAAAAAAAAACCTCCTATATAGTAAAAAGAAAATCAATAAAGAAGGAAATATTTCCAGACTCTGAGGAGTAATTGCAGACCACAAATGCCTGGTCTGCCAGGCACAGTAAGGTGCTTCCAGTTGGGATACCGAAATTTTATTTGGGATTATATCCTCCAAACCCTGTCTTGGAGTCTGGTACAAAAGGACTTTTTCCTTTTATAAACACCCCTACAGTGGAAGGAACACAGCTTTCCCAATAGCACAGCCATCTCTGGGGTCTGTAGAGCTGCCTTAATCCCAGAAGAAGGCTTAAATTGGAGATTAAGACCAAGAAAGCTGAAATTTGAAACCATTCCCTATCATTTTAATGGATTTCCAGTTAGTTTTACTTACTAAACATTTGACTATTTTCTATTTTTAAAGCTTCTGCTGCCGAAATCCACAGCACACATTAATCCATCAGACAGCCTGTGCCTCAAGCACAGTTGAAAACTTTTCACTGAAACCCAAGTATTCAAGTGGGGATGATTGGTGCGTGATACATGCTAACAAGCTTCGGCTGAGCTTAAATATGAGCAGAGTCTCTAACTGAGGTTCTTTGCCCCTACAGAGGAATTCCTGTTGCTACTCAGAGGTAAGGTTCTCTGAGTTTGTTTTATGTTTCATAGATACAATTGCTGTCCTTCAGTAATTACCCAGATTTAGGCTGTTGCAGTGTGTGATTCAGACAAATCATATGCCCCTGTGACGTAGCAACAAGTGACGTTGTGACTGGTCTGAGCTTACTGGGACAACATTAGTGCCTCAGAAACGCTGAGTGCCACGCAAGGTACTAGGATGTTGCTGGTGGATGGAAAGAGTTCAGCAAGGTTGAATTTTGTACTGGTACTGGAGTGAGTACTCAAGAACTGATCTTTAAAGCCTTCTGAATTATAGATCTGGCTACGGAAGCAAACTTCTGTGCTCTTAGAAAATATTCCTTCTCAGGGGTTTAATGTGTATGCATGAAGACTGTGAAAAAAAATATGGAGAAAAACCACTGGTAGGAGAGATGTTGAGAGAAAAAGGTGAAAATACCAGTAAATAAAAGTACTGTGCTTACATTCTTGTGTGTAAGGCTAGCTCTGGGCTTGGCTTTGAATTGTAACTTCCACTCCAAACTGCTCTAATTTGAGCTTTGTACTCCCCACTAAGCTCCCTAGGTCAGGAGTAAATCAGCAAGCCGTGGGCTCTGCTGTGCAGTTTGAAAAGCCTGGGGGATGCTCCTGAGCACCTCTCAGCTAGTATTAAAGCTTTCCCTTCAGGAGCAGACCAAGGAGGGCACGTCTGTAGTACAGCTAAGCTCTCAGCTGGATGTTGGTGCTGGCAGTCTTTCTTCTGCCTCAGACTCTCCTCTTGCTGGCAGGCAGTGGCAGCAGGCTCGCTAGGATGAAGTTCACCCTGGTTTAATATACACAGGCAGGGCTGAGGAGGTCAGAAAGAGAGAGGAAGGAATGAAGCTGAGTGAGTTGTTGAAAATTCTGTGAGATGTAGCACAACTGAAGCCAGACCAAACGATATAGTGGATGTATATTGTGTAATGAACAGGATGAAAGAGGTTCTCCTTCCAACAGCCTCTTGTAACTACCAGCTCTCATGCTGGAAACAACTTACTGCTAAAACACAGAGTAAGGCAGAAGCAAAGTGATGTGAGAGGTGCGAGGGACAACATCTTGCACTAATAAGAGAAGAGCTGCCCAGGGATGGAGTGGAGAATGGTGACCTAACCGTGTGCCACCCTGTATGGTAAATTGACTCTTACTGAGTTATAAAGGCTGGGGAGGCAGCTCACTCACTTTGGTGCCTATATTCTGCTTTTGCTTCCTTTGGGGCAGGAAGGTGGAAGAATGGGTTCTCCCTTGGCGTGAAACAAAGGAGGAGTGAAATCCATGGATGCATTGATGCAAAGTAGGAGGAAAAATATAAGTATGAAACAAGTGGGGAGAAAATAACATATTATTTATCCTGTTGTGATGCTGCAATGCAACGAGTGATTTCAGGGGGGTTATGTTGTCTTATATATTCAGGACATCATTCCTGAGGTTTTTATCACAATGACTGCTTGGTTTGTTGAGACGGAGTCTATGAAACACTCTGAGTTTAAAAAAAAATATTTTTTTTCTGCCTAAAATGAAAATTTGCTAATATTTTTATGAAAATTAAAAATAATGTAGAATTAGCAGCTAAATGTTAAGCGCTTCTGAAAACTAGTATGAAGCCCTTCAAGAAAATTTATTTTCTATTTTATTGCGAACATACTAGTAGATGTTTGGGCATGTTACAGTGGACCTTTTTCCTTTAGCAAGCGATTGGAAGGAACTAGAGGCAGTATTTGTTACAGTAACTGCATTTAAATGTCACTTCAAACTTTGAAAATTCTGCATTCTCCCCTTACACCACTAGGTGTGAGTGTTGGAGCTTTTTCTGTGCTTGGTTTTGCAATAAAGCATATGAAAGTTGCTGCTGTGTGCCCTGTTGAATTCCTGGTTGCCCAAGCAATTCCCACCTGAACCGTGATGACTGCCCAGTGCAAACGGGAAATCACTAAGTGACTGCCCACTCATGATACAGCACCCATCTGCAGAGCAGAACACCCCAGCTGCACTTAGCAGGGACCGTAATTCAATCAAGTCTGTTAAGTTTCGGAAATGATGAGCAAAACTCCTGGCTCTTGCCTCCCTTTTGGCATGTGTACATGCATGTACTGGGGAGGAGGAGTCCTAGTCCACAGTTTTGTGACCTCTGCATAGATGAGGAACCCAGAGTTGGAATTTGAAGGGAAAATTTCATGAGGAGACTTCAGAGGATTTCAGAAACTAATTGCTGGAGACTAGGGTAGAGAAGGGAGCTTAATCTGCTTGAATGGAAAAGCAAAACAAGGAATTCATTCACCACTTCCCATGGACAGGCAGGTGTTCAGCCATCTCCAGAAAAGCAGGGCTCCATCATACATAACAGTTATTTGGGAAGACAAATGCCATCACTCTGAATGTCCTCCGCCTCCTTCTTCTTCCCTCAGCCTTCTGTGCTGAGCATGACACCACATGGTATGGAATGTCCCTTTGGTCAGTTGGGGTCAGCTGTCCCAGCTGTGTTCCCTCCCAACTTCTTGTGCACCCCCAGCCCACTCACTGGTGGGGTGGGATGACAAGCAGAAAAGACCTTGACTCTGAGTAAGCGCTGCTCAGCAGTCACTAAACCATCCCTGTGTTACCAACACTGCTTCCAGCACAAATCCAAAACGTACCCCCATCCTAGCTACTATGAAGAAAATTAACTCTACCCCAGACAAAACCAACACAGCTGGGGAATACCACATATAATCAGGAGAGAGGAAGTGTAGGATGGGAAGGTCTGGGGACAAGAACTGGTCCAGCAGCAGGTCAGAGCAGGCCCACCAGGTGGCAAATACTCATCCTCACCTTGAGCTCACTTCACAAAGACACATTCAGTCACTGAGAGGAAAGTTAGTGGCAGTTAATCTTACAAGACAAAGTTTGTCTCCTTGCTGTGTTCCTACTTCATTTTCTGTCTGTCCTGCTGCCATTGTGGGCCTTTCTGGAGGAGGTTTTATCACTCTACCTCTTTCATCCATCAGAGTTTTCCTTCATCAGTTTTCCTATTTACTTTACATCTCCCTTTGTTATTTCTTAACTAAGCATTCTGCTAGGAATCTTCAAATTGATTACTGATTTCTGTTTGGTGGCGCTTATCTTTGTGAAGTAAATCACAGCTAAATGAGTAGTTCTATCTGTCTCCGGTACCCGTATCCACTGGATTACAAATGTCCACCGATAACATCTATAAATGTTTTCAATTCCTGGGTATAACTTCAGAAGCTTGGCTGAAATAGATTGAATAGGACATAAGCTTATAAACTCCTCAAAGTTTTGTAGGTTTTGGCTAAACAAGTCTTGAGTTTGTAGTGGTTTTTCAATTTGACTGTAGCTGTAGGGATATGCTGAGATATTGACTTATTTCAGACAAGCCAGAGGTAAAGCAGCCATGAGAAATTACTGCAGACTTTTAATCACATTAAAATGTAGGTAAAAGGAATATTGCTTCATAACTTGAGTAAATGTTGGTAGATTTTGAAAGAAAATCGGAGATATCTGGGGACTTTTTGTTCAGAAGCTAGTTAAGGGAGTTCAGAATCAGGCCTATTTTACAAACACATTAGGTGCTGGGAAAAAGGACATTAATTACAACACATTAGTGGTGCATTGAACAGTTGTATCCTGTACAGCGCTTAGGCAAGTAGAGATCCAGACTTTGTCCTGTGGCATGTAGGTACTCTTAAAGAAAAGGTGTAGTATAATATGCCCAAAGATAGTGCCCTTTAGAACCCTCAAGAAAATCCCAAGGGAAGAATGGCCTTCACACGGATGCATAAGCTGTCAAAAATACTACTACAATTAAATACCAAGAACTGCAAATTTATTGCATAATTTAGGAGAACCTTGCACAACTAAAAGATTAAAAAGTAGGAATTAGCCTCCAAAAAGCAATATATTTTTAAAATGAAATGAAACGCCTTTACACAAGAGAGAAACTGCAGTTTATAACATGAAGACAAATCTCTATTGTGAGGTTAAGAACAGCAAAAAAATAACCAGTGGGTTTTACTTCATTTTCACACCAGGTGTTACACTGGGAAAATTTACATGTGGCCAAATGAGCTGCAGTTTGGCCCCTCTCCTTTGTGCCAATCAGGCATGCTGCCTGCTGTGTGGAGAGGTGAATGAGCAGTGATGGGCCCAGAAAGGGGATCTTTCCTCTCTACTCGTGCTTTCAGGCAGTGTTACTGTCTGAATTATAAAGCCTCTCTCTGATCCTGCAGGAGAGAAGGCTTTTGCACGTCTCAGTAAGGCATTGCATAGCAGAGGTATGATCTAGTCCCAGGTGTTTTCTTCCATAGGAATGTTGCAAATGACATCTAATATTTAACCATAATTTAGACATTTAGAAGCAAACATGTTTATACTAACTGACCTTTTAGAACACTACTTCCCTCATTTTCTAGCAATGTATCACTTTTAACTCCATGTAGTTTAAAAATTAACATCCAATTTTTGTTTCATTTGGTTTTCTTAAGCCATAGGTAAAATTCTTGGTTTCAGATCAATCCTGTTAAACTCTGTAAGGATGAGCACCATTTTTCACAGGAGCTCCCAAAACCCCAAAGTCCCTCTTAAGCGCTGGAACGGAAAGGATCCCTACCCCTTATATTAGCACTTGTCACCAACCGGCAGTCTTCTGTGAACTGTCAATAAATTGATTAGAGCTCTGAATTCAAGTAAATGCAATCCTACCATGGAGATACAAAGTACAGGAATAAGAGGTGAATTCCAGCAACCCGAACATCAGGCTGAAATAATATGCCCAAATATGATACAATGTAGGTCAAAACATAATATATATTCCTCTATATAATGAGAGCACTCAGTAAACTTTTTTAGCATCTGAATAGAAAATAAATTAATAGGGAACTTCTGTTTCAGGAAAGAGTGAGCACAATGCAAGAGATGGATATTTTTAACTTGCCACTGTCTAAGTGGGAGGGTTACTAGCAAGCAAAACTGCATGTTAATAACCCAAAACATGATCATTTGTAAATGTAATTATGGGATCAAAAATTCACAAATGTATCTTTTGGCAGTACGGCAGACTTCATCCACCCACTTGCCTTGTGATGACTGAGAAAAAAAGACACAGTTTTCACGCTTCCCCCCATTCGGTTGGGCGCGATCCCAATTGAAGTACTGCAGAGCCATGCCATTGACATCAACAAATTTCCCTTCGTTTATCATGTCATTGACACCCAACCAAAACTCAGACACTCTAGGCATGCTTTTCTTGCCATAATCTCGAAGAGCGTTCGTTTCATCGTTATTTCTCGGGATAGCCAGTGTCCCTCCCTTGGCTATGCAGTCTTCATTGGCTTCGTGAAAATGTTTGGTGCCTTCTGATATGAGGTAGCACTTCTTATGGACCTTTGTCCCACGAAGACAGACTGTGAATAGATATTGGTTTGCATGTTCAGTAAAAGCTTGGGTTATAGTTTTGAATAATGTTTCTTAAAATGATAATTTTCTAAAGGTATGTCAGGGATTAAGCAGACAAGTCCCTCAGCAAGTGAAAGGCCCTTCCCTCCACCGAGTGCACCTGAAAATAGCTGTCAGATCAGACTTTCCTGCTATTCCTCCTGTTCATGTAGGACCTTGTATGCAGCCAACATGTTAGCATGCCTTTGGGAAATCTGAACAGACGTCTCACAGGCACTCTGCAAAGCAGCTTGGACTACAAGGGATGGCCAAAAGCAGAGCATGCTCTGGTAGCTGCTCCAGAGAAGAGACACTTAAGAGGAGGGACAGACATAGCTGTGATCTTAAGACTACAAAGTGCTTTGAAGAATCTTTCCTGTGTTTATACTGATAAACTTGAGGCATAATCTTGAGCCTCAGATTCCCTCCAGCAATGTAATTCTCCCAAGGATTTGTTTATTTTGCTGTTTTAGAACATTAAAATATAACCCAGGCCTGTTGCCAGTGTAGTTTGTCTTCTTTTAGCAAGTAGTCTTGCTTTCACACATTTTAACCTTATTTCCTCAGTATTGAAAATTATGGATTAGATGAGGTATGGCTGTTCGTATTGTTGGCAGATGTGAGTTGGTCATCAGGAATTCTATACTTGGCTTTACAGTAAAAAGACAGATCTAAAGATCTTTTCATATTTACGATATTTACGTGCCAAAGTAAAGTGTTATGCATTAACTAAGCCTAGTTTCTAGCAAACAAAAGCAGGACAGAAAAGTGCTATTTTAAATGTCCTGCTCACCAGAAAAATATTTATTTTCCATTCATAATGCAATTAATCACAACAGATGATTGATAAAAGTATATTGCCCCTGTAGAAGAGTATACTTTCACCTCTTTAATTCTTAATTTCTGGTCTTTCCAGCAAAGTCTATTCCTTCAAACTCTAAATTCAATTGAGGTAAAGCGGCTTAAATCTATTAACGGTTTTTAAAAGTGTACACTTATTACTGAGCTTGCATGACAATCTGAATCAAATAATCCAAACATTTGCATTTATAAATCTGTTTGCTTTTAGTTCTACTGGAACGTATCAGGGAAGTCTTGATGTACAGCCTAAATGTACTAGAACATTAATTTGGCATATGCTCTGTAACTGGAATTGCCTTTCTTCTAGCCTAAGGTCTGTATGGGCAGACTTGCAGGAGTGAATCCTTAAACTTTGCTTTCCAGCTCTCCTAGTGCAGATATGTGAAAAACTGATCCTCCCAAGATAAATACTTAGAAGAAGAGAACTCTCCTTGAAGCAGTGTTCCTTCTGAGCTGAGGAAGGCAGCAAAGGCCTTGAGTAAACTCCTGTAACAATTATTTTTAGAATCTTGCATGTGACTACTTCCAGATTATTTCATTTATTGCTTAAATTCATCTTATATTAAAAATATCATGAAACAATATGAACATCTTCTGTCCTGATGTTTTCTATAATCTTTTTCTAATTCCTGTCATCTGTTCTTGTAATAAAGTAATTATGCATCAGATCAACAGGATATGGAAATCCACTTTGGACCGTATCCTATGTCTCAGTTTTTTAGTATTTCCAGTTGTAGTATTCATTGCATTCCTTAGCTGCATTTTCAGGATCATAATTTTATATTAGGGCTTATCCTTCAAATTTTATCCTTTCTAACTGCTAATGACCAAAGAAAACAACATTTGCTAAACGTTGAATTCTTTAACAAATTTATATTAACAGGAAAGATCAGAGAGACCTTATCTACTTCAGCAATGCTGCAGTACTGATGGAGACTGGCCCTCTTTAGGGTGCTGCTAAATGGTGTGTGGCAACATTTCACAGTATGTAGAAAGGAGACCTAGGAAATTCAAGCAGCAGAAGAAATCAGATGGTAGTATGTCTTGGAAATGTCCATAAGCTAAAAAAACAGCTCCTTTTTCAAGTATCATAAGACCATTGATATATGCAGTCAGAGCTAGAGGGGTCATAGATCTCTTTTGGGCAAATTTGGAATCCAGTTGAACAGTGTGGGTTCTGAATTTAGAATATAGCTCAAAATAAGTTTTAAGGATAGAAAATCTCCTGGCTCTGGTTTCATTTCTAAGCCACTGCATGCTTACTGTCTAGCTCCTTCTGGAAGCAATACAAGAACTACTTTTAAACAAGAGTTACTTGTCTAGCACAGGATCTCTCTTTTAAGAAACTTCTGAAGTTGTCTTATAAGAAATTTAAAATAAAAATATTTTGTAAAGCTCAAAAAGCTCTATGTAACCTAAGACATAAAACAAGACAACCCAGATATTACCATCCCTAAGGAAAATATGTTCTGTTTCATGTGAATGATGTCATTTCCTCTGTAGTGTCCTCCTGTACATGTTTAAATGCCAAGTTTTGTGTCAACAGCTGTGAAAAAGCACAACTGTCTAGTAGGTGCATGTGTATTTACCCTTCTCATTTTGTTTGGAAATTTCCATCCGGTTATTTAATACTTGAGACTCTGCACATTGATTCAGGGTATTTCTGAACTCACGGTGGGTATTACTTTGAAGTTTTACGGCAACATTCACATTTGAATGTTGCAAACTGCACACTTTAAAAAGGCTCAGTCCTTTTAGGTTACTTTGGGGGGTGTTGTCAGCCTTTTCCATTAGTATTTTTGCCTCGATAGTCAGCCCATGTTCATATAAAAGCTGGGGACCCAACTCGTTGATCATCTAAACTCTGAAACCCAGCAACCCTAGTTGTGTTGCCTTTGTCTGATTATACCTAACATCACTACTTGAGGTTGGGCATAGCAAAGACAAAAGCAGTTCTTGCTCCAGATGAATTCTTGCTCTTAGTGAAGAATTGTCACTTGTATGCCATTAGTTCAAACTTGATTTTCCTTGAACGCTTCCTTCAACGTTTGTCTCACCATTACAGTTATGGCAATACCATGCTTATAAGGAGTTGTATTTCTTAGTCACAAATCCCCATTAAAGAGAAGGGAGTGAAGGAGAGAGGAAAGGCAGTTAAAACTTTTTGGAAGGCATTGACCAGTGTAATCTGCTTTACCTGTCTGAAGTGCTTGGATTTCTTTCAGAGCATTAACTTCTCGCCACAGTTTGTCAATCTGGGTCTTTAGATCATCTTTTTCTTAAAGAAAAGAATATAAAGAAATGAACAGATAAGCACACACACACAAAAAAAAATTTTTAAAATTACATATTAAAAGCTGTTACAGAGTATCATAGGTTCCTGCATTGCTGAGATATATTTTGATTTTTTAAAGATTTTTCCTTAATGAAAGGATTTATGTAGGGTTCCTATAAAAAAAAGAAGGAACCCACCTTTACCTTTCATACTCATAGTTTAAGTCTCATTTTCAGTTGGACTATATGCTAGTAACTGTTTGAAAATCAGATTGTTGCAGCTGATCACTATTTAGCCTGCCAGTATCTAATTTACAGCAAAATTTGCCTATTTCTTTTTGAACCTGTACACCATGGTGTATATATATATGACATACAAATAATAGCAGAACACAAGTTGTGTTTATTCAAAGAAATGTTATTTCTGTGAGCATTAAGTTTCACACAACCCATTTTAACGGGGTGAGGAAGAGCTAATATAATCCCACTCCAGACTCTGAAGGTATGCAGCCAAGTTTGCTGAGCTGCAATTTCCCCTCCCCAGGAGGAACCTTCCTCTCCCTCTTGTACTGAGAGGGCCTGGTGACTGGAGTCACCCAAGTTCAGTCTGAACCACCATTTTGAAGCACTTACAAAAGCACCAACAAGATGGTGGGATGAGAAAAGAAGCTAATTTGCACATAACAAATCAATTTTCATGTCCTCTTTTCCTTTCTTTTTTTCTTAATCATGATAATATTCCACCACCATCAGACAATTAGCAGGCATGTTTCTATTGCACAAGACTGCAATTTGATATCGGCAGTAACCAGACCTTCCAGAAGCCACAGTAATGAACATGAGGAATAAATAAGCTCTTTCACACATAGCAGAACTAACAAAACCACAGTTCCTACAGTTCTATATTACATCACCTAATCCTCCAGCTGCACCCCAGGAAGCTCCTCTCTTCTCCATATTCCTCAGTGCCTGTGGGGATAACCCCAGCTGTCCTTCATCACTCCCTGGTTTCCCAAGGCAGGACTCCCAGTTCCCCAGTACATGCTACTCCCTGCAAGTCGTAGTTCACAAGAGCCCCTCCATGTTCCTCTGCTTCAAAAGAGGCAAAAACCAGAACAAGCTGAGCTCCTGGTGCAACCTCTTCAGAGTGGAACATGATTTTTATTTTTTTTTTCCCCACTCTCATTCCAAATTTCATAAAATACTGGGAAACTTATCTTCAGGAGCTCCAGTCTTCTGCCAGATTTTTTCAAGTTCAAAGGTTATTAGTGGAAGGTTGACAGATGAATGTGCTGGCAAAACACACGTATAAGCATCCTGTCCTTAGGATACTAAGCTTGAAATTAGAGATTCAAAAGGAGAAGGAAGTGTACATAACTGTATACCTCCAGAGCAGTGTAATCATGTTGTACAACGACTTTATCAAAGCTGTGGTTTTCTCATTGACTAGGAGTTTAAATATTTGCCATTACTGTAACCTCCATCATACCCTCTTTTATTAGAAATAAGTCTTTAAGTTAAACACACAGACAATTCCAAACAGCACTCAGCGGTTTTGTATTTGCTCTGTAAGCTTTGCTCTGGGAATTTATGCTTTATCTTTTTCTGCTAATTCTCTTTCATTAGTTTGACTTGCCATTTCACAGTACTTTTCACACAGGTAAAGTAGTATTTCACAAATATTAGACTGACATTCTGTTAAAATTAGGAAAGGGTACAAAAATCTGCACAATAACCCTTGGAGACTGAATATTTTATTCTGCTCTTTTCCACCATATGTACACGAATTTCCATTCTTCTGATCTTAGTCAATATAAGAGTCCTCTCTCAGCTGTACCTGTGAGTCCTAAATAATGTTGACAGAGATGAGCAGGCAAAGCAGAGTGACTGTTATACAGCTCTATTTCCATAACTCATTCTGGCACCTTATTTTTGGCTTTGCTAACTCACATAAAAATATTTTAAAGACAGATATAATATAGAGTCAGTTGTCCTTTGTTAATAAGCATTTGGATAATATTAGTTTCTGGTTCATGCAGTGTTGTTTAAGTACATAGTAAAGTTGCATAGTCCATAAGCTTCTATCTCTCCTCCCATTTAAAACCCAGTACCTTTCACTCTACGTTTGCTGTGCTTCCTGGCTTTGAATTTGGAAGCCTGGCTGATGGTCTGATCCAGCAGTAGTATGCTTATGAGTAGAAAAATCCTAAGTCCAGTTTGTCCCATGTCTCTTCTAAAGAACTTAACAAGAAGCTTCCAGAGATTCTCTTTAGCAGCTACAGGAGTAAGTCACACAGACACATCTCAGTGGGGACTGGCTGAGGTCAGTTTTATAAAAGTGCAGTGCTAGGGTTGGCTGTACTGCCTGCTTACGAAATGTGTTTAATACTTCACTGGCTGTAGCATAAGGCACCTCCTTGTTCTCACATCTCATCTGAAATTCCAATTTCCGTTTTGAGTTCGGCTGGGACAGGTTGCTTTTACAGAAGCCATACCAGCACTGAACAGTGCACTGATTGCCACTAATAATCACTATACTTCCTATTTCAACAAAACGTATGGAAAAGCAGATGGATGCTCAAAAACACCTTGTGCAATGCCAGCCTCAAGAAGAGGTAGCCAAAAGACTTCTACAAATGCAACAGGGTCAGCCAGCACAGCTCTGTCCCAAGCTGGTGAAGTCATTACAATGGTCATGATGTTATTTACACCGAAACAAAAAAAGAATGCATTTACTCACCCCTTGAGTAAATGCAAACACTGCAGCTACACACACAGAGTACATATACATTAAGATTGCATTATGTGAGGAGTGCATTTATTATTTTATGAAGTGTTAATAAATGCCTAATAGATATGACAGCATTTCTGATTAAGAACAGTATGTGCTATCAGCAGGGTCCAGTCATGGGAACAAAAGATAGTGATATTCTTTCAAAGGTTCCGAGGTCCTGACTATATGGTGAAAGGAAGAGTAAAGCACAAGATGCCTGAAGCATGACAGTGCCTCTCTGGGCTCTGGAGAGCTCTCTGCATTGAGCATCTTTCATTTGCCCCTGGGCTCTGAGTTTTGTGGGGCTGCCTTTTCATTGCTGTAAGTAGTGGAACCTACTGTGCCTATCCATCACATTTTTTTTTTTAATTTCTTTTTTTTCCTCCTCTCCTCCAGTAAGAAAGGATTTCTTTAAAACATTGACACTGAAGTCATCACTAGGTGATGGGGTGCTGCCAGGTGCAGTTCACACCCCTCAGAGTTGTTGTTCCAGACATCTCTTTGCCGTCTCTGCCTTGGTTACATTCTGCTCACATTGCCAGATTGTTTGGTTTTTTTTTTCAGAACTGTAACAGCAAGAGACTTATTACTTTATTAAAGGAAAGCGGAGACTTAGGGACATGCTGTTATACTACATGAATGCGTACTGGCTTTTTCCAGCCCCCACAAACAGTCTGAAAGGACTTCAGTACTTACAATGTAAACCACAGCTACACCATCTGATTTGGATACCTTTAAACTAGCTGTATTCTAATAACCTGTAACTAGTAAGCATCTACTAATCATTAGTTAGTAAATTTTTAATAAATGCATCCCGATAAAACTTAGTTTCAGTGATCCTGCTTCAAAATATTGAAATATGTTACATTGTGTAGGGAAACCTCTGGATGAGCAATGCTAAGTCCTCCGTGCTATGACAGAGCATAGCAGACCAGAAATGGTTATCACCCACCCAGGACTGTCTGACAAACCACTCACAGCTGCACGTTTCTGTACACAGTTAAATGTGGAAAGTGCTGTCATTCCAGCTAGCGCACCAGAAACTGAAATGTGAGCTGTCAGAGAGGGAAACAAGGAGATTTGCAAGGGTCTAGTACAAGAGTTAATCTGTCATCTAGAACTAACCCTAAGTTCAGGGTTGATCCATATTTTATCCCAGTGATATTGAGGCATCAATATAAGTTAATTAAGGGCAGAGAGCTGAATCAATAACTGCCTCCAGTTAGTTTTTCATTTGGTCCTTTCTAAGAGCTTGGGGAATTGCACATGAAGCTGACCCTGAGCCACTGCAGCTTCTGGCCTGGCATATTAAACTAGTGCTAATTTTGGGTTGCTTCAGTAAGTGAGCTGTAAACCCCCAGAGCTGTTTCACGTGGAGCTTAGATGGCCCACAGGCTCTGAGAGAGGCAGGACCTGTAGCTGGGGTCAGCAAGCATTTTAGTGTTGGTGTTTAAGGACTCAGCACCAGAATATATTTATTCTTGCTCCTAGGAACTTGAGTTTTCTAACACAGACTTTCTTTTCTTTCTGTTAAAAGAGTCTGACAGAAAAAGATTTGTACACTACTGAGGCAAGCACACAACTCCTAGAAATGGAGGTATACAGAAAACACAGATCTGATGTTCTGAGAGTTCTTGGCCAAGAGCCTGAGTAAAAACCTGTGCTTTTTAGAGTATGCCATGTACTTTTAAGAACAGACTGAAACTGTTTTGAAAGCTTCATCCTCTTCGCTCAGTAGTCTCTTTGAGCATTATACCAGTCTGCAAGTAGCTCAGCTGGACTTCACTCCTGAGACCTGAATCACAAAGCTGTCCTTGCAGCTGCTGTGGGAGACACAAGGGTACAGGGGCTTATTTGTCTACAGTACCTGAGAAATGCGTTTCACACTTTGACTAATCTATAGCAAGTGACGAAGCAAGTTAAACCTCTTGTATACAGTATGTGGGCAGGAGAGTCAGAGAAAAGTCAAAATATGTTGCTGAGAAGACTTAAATTCCCAGTGCTGCTGTGAGGAAGCAGGAAATGGAACCACATAGGAGGTCTAGAGCCTCACTGAAGTGCGTACCTGGTCTGTGTTTCGTCTTGAAACCAGCATCACAAAGTCATTTAGAGTTGAAATTTTTCTTTCACTAGCATAGTTATAGTAATATAATACAGCCCAGAGAGTGAACACAGTTCTAGATATGTATAGAAGTAATTATTCTTCTTTCCATATCAGAATGTGCTATACAAATATAAATAGCCTCATATCTTTATAGCTGCATCCAGACTAGAATGAGATTGTGCTTTTTTACACCAGTATCGTAGAACTTCTGCATACAGAAAAAATCGTGGTTTCTCTTGAAGTGTTGTTTTCACTTCGGAGCACTCTTGAAGAGCTTTGTTTGATAAGAAACATCTTGGAAAAGCCATAGCTGCTGTACTGTGCAGGCAGCTGGTTTTACAGCTCCCTTCTCCCCACCTCATTCTGTTTGCTTTCAGACAACTGAACCATTCAGAGCATAAGCATCCTTTGGTAAAAGATTTATTTCAGTTTCTCCACAGAGGCTCTTCAAGGTTAGAAGTCTATTCCCCTTGGAGACACTTCTAGCTTTATACGCTGCTGTAAACTGGCTCAGAAAAACTCCTCATACAGCTGTTTTTTCCTCTCCGTTCTCAGCCATCACTGGGTTTGTGGAAAGAACATGCAATTGGGCACAGAGTAAGAGAAGTCAGTGTGAGATGAGGACTGGATGCTAGGCTGAGATCCTGAAATAGGTCTGGCTGCAGAAGCCATTTCCTGTTGTGTGGAGTAGGATCCTGTGTAGGGAGATCATGTCCTTATCTCCTGAAGTAGCAGAGCTGCAAATAAAACACTGCTTGTAAAACCTATCTTTAAAGAAAATTAATGCTTCAATTTGTTGAAAAGCGAGCTACTCATGTAAGTCTTTCAAAGTCTTTTTTAAGGATTTGATCCCAGTCCAACCAGGTATGAAGCGGGATTATGGCTGACATCCCAACACCAAAGTTATTTTGGGGAAATTTGTGCAAACAAACTGTGTGTTTAGAAAAGGGAAGGGCTAACCTTATGGTATGTGAGGTTCTGTGAAACTTATGATATTTGGGGTTTTTGCAATCAGTTGAAGTTTTTTCCTGTCGTGCTAATTGTTCTTTTGAAACAAAATTTTCTGGCTACAAGTGATCTGCTCTGTCTTTTAGAATTAAAGGAGATTCCAAGTTTAATGTAAAATCAGGCTGCAGAGCAGTGACCTGCCCTGAAGGTCACTGAGTGTTGAAACAAGAGCATTCATGTCTTCTCTAGATACATGATGCCACTATCCCAGGTGCATGCCTCACCTTGGCACTGTGTCACTGACAATAGGACTGATGAATCAATAGGCTTCTCGAGGTGGTATTTTTCGGTTCCAAAGCTAGCTATTTTTACCTACAGGTCTGCTGCCTTTCACTTCCTATGCTGTAAATACAAGCTTCAAAAAAAGAAGAAATTGGAGATATAAATAATGTATATGTACTGATAGGATGAATCAGAGTGGTATTTTGAGCTTCCGGAAGGAGTGCTTTTTGTGTCTCTTATTTGGGGTCTTTGTCACAGCAGCATCTCACAGCTGGGTCTTAGCAAGCAGTGAGGAGAGAAAACAATTTGCAAGAGGCAGCATAAAGACTTGTCTTATGTCTACCACACATGTTTAGGGGAAATATCGTTATCTTGTCTATGTGACCAAGCTACCTCACCTGTACTCCTTTCATAGCTATGTGAAATTTGCAAAGAGAGCAAACCATAATCCACCTCAAAACAGACTTTTTTTTTTTTTTGCAGATCAGCTGGCTCTGTGTCATCTCTAAAGATAAGGGACTTTAGGAGAAAATTTAAAGCAGTTTCTTTGCAGTCCAGGTGCAAAGAGAAGAGTTGAATGGGGTCTTTTGAAATGCTACTCCTGTGGATTTGGCAAAGTTTCCATGTTGGGAATTACTGGCAGCAGCTCAGCTTGTTTAGCCCTTGGGATGTGTATGAGAATGTGTCTCTTTCTCTTTTGTAAACACAAATTACCTGGTGTGCTAATTTTTCTACTGTAATGTGTGCTGCCTTTTTTCCTTCCTGGAAATGATCTGAAAACATCCTGAGCATTTAATTTCTCCCTTTAAATGTTTTATTTTTGATCATCACCATCTCTCTAATATGAGGTTTTCCAGCTTCACTTTAACCTGATTTTAGTAGGTTCTGCTCATCCTTACCTGTGCCAGACAAAACGGTTTGGACAAAGCCTTGATTTAGGCACTGTGAAGCCTCCAGACAGTCTGAATTGCACATTCACAGGTTCATAGCAGGTTACCAACAGAGCAGCTTTGCATAGTGCCAGTAGGGCCGGCCAGAGTGAGGATTACATTTTGGCTTGTGTAGATGTTTGGAGGATTTTCCTATACCAAATGGAAAACCAGACCTTCTCAGGAGTGTGATCATGTCTCCTTTTGGTGGCTGCACTTCACCGAGGGACTCGAAAGTTCTGCTCAAGGGCTGAGGCCCCTGCTCGGCAACCCAGAAACTCGAGTTCCCATCTCATGTATGGCCATATGACCTTTGAGGTCCCCATCTCTTGCGCCATGGCCCTTCTACAGAGGTGCTCTTGGAGACCCTCCCAGTGCTGCTGCTCCCACCCAGCCGGTGTGGCTGCCTGCTGACAAGGAGATGCTTCAGTGGGGTCTGTCAGCCTGGCTTGGGGCGAGGAACCAAACAGGAGCTCTGCAGTCCAAGGCTGTCACAGGACCTGCAAACAGCTGACCCTGCTGTACCATGTCTTAGAAGCAGCACCAGCCCCATGCATAGGCATAATCAGCTCGTGTACCTGGCCCCAGGGCTAGAAAACATGTGATGTAGTCCAAATAAAATGCTGTTCTTTAAAATGTAAAGGAAGTTTTTAGCTGCCTGGTCAAGAAGGAAAAATAGTACCTAAATGTAAATGTTTGGAGGATGTCTGCTTGTCTCTGCAGGCAAACTGAAGCAGTGAGAAGTGGGAAGTGGTCCTGCCTTGCTGGAGGCTGGGGAAGGGGCAGTTTGGAGCAGAGACAAATACTGCAACAAGCCCTACCACTGCACACTATGCATGTCCCTGCCCTCACGATGGGATGAAAGTGCAAACCACATATCATCAACTGGGAGATGCTCACGCAAGAATGCTGAGAGTGGAAAAGAAAAAAGTAACTTGTATCAGTGCAATTTTCACTAACAGCTCAGTACATCTATTCAGAAGTAACGTTTGCTTCTGGGAATGCTGCCCTCCTGTGAAATGTCAATAATATAGCATCCTCTTGAACTTCAGCTCTTCTACCCTTAAGGCTGTGTTTTGATGATACACAGATGAGTTTATATGCTGTTACTGTATTAGACGTCGTTTCAAATGCTCTTCCTAAAATTTTCCTGATTACAACACAGTAATCTGTAAGTCCTTTTTCAAAGTCTTGGTTGCTTTTCCCTGCTGAATTCTTGCTTGGGCAGAAAGAACCATGATGATGTTGGTAGTACGACGTCCACCTTCCCTGCTAGCTACTGTCTTTAAGGATTTGAAGTCTTAGTACATGCCGTGGCTGGGTATTGTAGCCAGACTAGCTTGGCTTCCAGTGAGAACTAGCAAAATGTACATTTATCTTTTCTGATACGTTCTCTAGCTTCTTTGCTGATAGCACTGAAGCTATCTAGTATAAAGCCAGCTTGTTAATGTCTATATAAAACACACTGAGTGCACTTTCTACAGTGTAGACAGACTTTGGCTGAGATACTGGCAATATTTAATGAGTAGAATTAGTCTGTTTCAGAAATTGCAGGACGTTTCATCTCCTGCGCTACATGTTTAGGAAAACCCCAGAGTTTCTAAATAAAAAGCCGAAGGAATTAGCAAGAAGGTGGCCACAGTTACACCTAAGAGGGCGCACTCATCTGCATTTTAGGGAGGTTTCAGAAGCTGGGGTTATGGATCTGGACATAGCATCCTTTGGGACTGAGAACTGAAGGAATTAATGTTGTAACATTATAACTAGCTAAAAGTGGCTGTTGGTCAAGGAAATGGGGATACAAATCCCTGCTCCTCCTCTTCATTTTTTCTTCCTGAAAAAATGAGATTCCTCTGGTAGAGTTGGGGGTTGCTTTAAGACGTGTATCTCTCTGTGCACTCCTTGGTCAACGTGTGAACATCATGTCCCACGCCTGGATCATCGTCCAGCTCCCATGTGCAGTATCCCCTCCCTGCACCGTGACCCCACAAGTCAGATGCAGCCAGAGAACCTGAGCTGTGGGTTTATAGTGTTGGATTAAGTAGCTGGGCATGTGCAAGTGGCAGGGCCACACACCCTGACAAAATATACAGTGTTCTGCAAAGCTCTTTAAAGAGGACTTGGAATCAAAACTTTCCTTGTAAGATGTTTGTAAACAAGATTTGTAAGAAAACGGGGAAAGAGATTTGTGTGATCCCCTGTATCCAACTCCAAAGGCATCTGATCTCACATCCATCCAAAGCCTGAAAATCTGGCCTCTACTTTAGTCCCAGCACATGATGTTACGTACTGTGCATGTATGTCTGTTCTGTGACCTTACACATCAGGGAAGAAGGGAGTTCAAAGACTGCATTCAAACTTGAAGTGTTTTGAAACTGAAGTTTAATTCCTCAGTGGCAACAAGAACAGTGGGAATAAACAGGTTATTTATTCAAATATTTTCAAATGGAAAATATTCTGGCATTTTCCAAGTAATTTAGACACTTTAAATGTAAACTTAACAGAATTTCTAATTATTTCATTACTGATTCTGTTATGTACATTCTTACTGCAGTTTATTCTTGTTTCCAGCAGATGTCTTAAGTGCCCTAGGAATGATTAGGAGAGCTCTGATTTTGTATTGCTTATCCATCAAAGCAGACAAGAAAAGACCAGGCTCTCTGTCTGCTTAATACTCAGGGTAAATCGCTTTTGTTGTATGGCCTTACACCAGTGTTACCCAGTATAGGATCAGGCTCGGTCTGATTGCACATTTCCTAGATGCTTCATTGCTGTAGGACGTGCAGCTGCAGACAGACAACCATCAGGTCAAACCTGTTTGTGCAATTGGGGTTTCAAAAGGAATGGGATGTCATTTGTCCTGGCTTTGTTGATACTGTTTCCTAAAATAATGCTATGGGCTCTGCCCAGACTAAATCAACTTCATATAAGAGGGTGACATGATTTCACAAGTTACATGGATATCTGACTGATTACACTGGCTGATTCATCTTCTAAACATCTTTGAATATCGGGATCAGACATGTTTGATACCACTTCACGGCAGTGGGAGAACAAACAGGCTAAGTTTTCCTGGACTTGACAGTCACTGCCCATGTTCGTTCTCAGTGCCTCCCCAGGCAGAGGACAAATCTTTGCATTTCTCATACCCCTCCCTGCAGAGCCAGGTTCCCTGCTGACACGGAGGCCTGCAGCTGGTTTGGACCTCACAAGTCCTATGCTTTACCTTGCTCCTTCACGTGTGCTTCTCCTCAGGCAGCCCTGACAGCTGTACCCAGCTGCGGTGCAGTGCTGGCAAGCACAGGCTCAGGCTGCAGCCATGTGCCATGGTTTCTCCCCTCTCACACGCGCTGATGTCGTAGCCAAATTGTGGAGACAGTTCCTATTTTACGGCTTTATCAAGCCCTGTGCTGTCCCTTTGCTCAACAGACTTGCACATTACTGGAAGACTCTCAGCCCACAGAAATAGGAAAGGGTAAGTTCCTGTGAGTTAAATTCTCACTAAAGGCAACAGAGTTTTGCCTGCAGAAGGCCAACAGCCTTTGCTGCTTCTCTGATAAGTCGAGGACCATCTCCCCGTGCAGAAGAAAAGCTGGATGTGTACAAGTGAGCCAGCAATATTTGTGCAGAGCTAGATCTGAGCTAGTCCAGCTGACATGGCAGGACTGCCTCCATATATGAGCTGGCAGGTTTGTGTGGTGCTTCATGCTGCTATGTAGACTTAACAGCTTGGGTCTCCATTGGTTTGAAGAAGTTGGCACTGCATGCTGCTGCTTGATGTAGATGCTCCCCAGGTTGCAAGAAATGGTCTCTATCAAGGCAGTCCCTTTGCAAGGGATCTCATGTGACTAGGAAACAAAGCAGCTGTCCTAAAGAAAGGCTAGCAAATTCATCTCTCAATGTAGGACCTGTCAGACAAGTGCTTGCTTTACATATCCAAGCTTTTTGTGCAACCTGACGCTTGACACAGGAGCTTGGCTGGCATTTGCGTGCTGCCTCTGGTAGAGCGAAGGGCCGCAAGTCCCCCAGAGTGTCAGAAGCAGCACAGCTGCAAATGCAGAGGAGCAGCTGTATTCTCTGTGCAAGGATTTTCGATTTTGTACTTCATTTACTTGCTCCAGTGGCTCCATAAAACCAGTATAAACCAATACTGCATCCTCAAGAAAGATAAATTGATTTGGCAATGCATATAGTGTATTTTAATATGGAGAATTGAGTAAGGCTTAACACAAAAAAAGAATCCTGTGTTTATTTCCCATAAAAAAAAAAACAACTTATGACATGGAAATAAATATTACTCCCTGAATTTTTAATGCTGCAGCTATGACTAGGTTCATTTAGAGGACCAATCGGCTTAATGCTGTCCCTATCAAAGCCAGTGTAAAACTCCTACGAGATTCCAGTTTGAGCTGGATTTACCATCTTAATGGGAATATGGAAGGAAGCTTGCAACAACTATCCTTTTATCATTCTGTTTTGCTTGATAATTAGCAAACAGAACACTGTGTAATAACTTTATACATCGCTGGCATGATGAACAAAACGCAGATCAAAAATCTCATATGAATTGTATTGTGTATGCTTTATTAAATTAACCTACAGTACCAGGGAATGTGCTGCAAGCAAGAGAATATTGAAATGAGGGTAACACTTAATATGTGGACTCTGAGAATTGGTTAGAGCAAGTGTCATGTGGCACAGCCAATGGCATCTAATATGTGTAGGTGAGTGGTTGCAGATTGATTGTTCAGGTGAGACCTTAAAGACTATTTATTCTGTAAATTTCCTGTCGCGTGCCTGTGCTGAGTCTTGAGTACTGACACACCGCATAAACGCACCACTTGGCGATCAGACTTTATTATGGCACTCGTTTTTACAGCCCGGTGTGCAACACCATTTCCCATCTGATCCTCAGATGGAGTAATCCCAGATCCACCCATGAGGTGAGGATGAGCCAGAACAGCTGGAGCTGCAGTCTCATCTGAATCCAGACACTGCTTGGAGGAAAAGGCTGTGTCTGGGGATCCAGGCTGCTCCTTTCCCTGTGATGCTCTACCAGAGGCAATTACTCAGATGTATGTGGAGAGCATGATCAAGAAAATAGTAGAAAATGCTTATAATGGCCACATTCAGTGTTGGTTCAGGATCTGAGCTATCCTATTTGATGGGAAAGCAAGGAAAATCTCTTAACAGCATATATTTTTATGGGGTTTTGCTGACAGTCTTAGCTGGGGGTATTCAGTATAAGGTTCTGTGCATCTCCTTTGCCTTAGAGTAGGCATGATTTGAGACAGCTTTCAGCCATGGAGGCAAAACGTCCAGCTCAGCTGCTAAATTTAATCTGGATTCCTTCAGTAAGTGGAGAATTAAATGCCAGAGAACTGTAAGTCCTTAAAACAAATGGCAACAATATGGCATTGGACAGGACACTTAATTTCATTTTTCCTGTCTACAATAGAAATGGTCCAGGAACTAAAAGGGATGCTTTTATAGGACCAGTGAGATACTTGGTGAGTCACAGGAGACTTAGTTTGATTTTTAATATTTTTTTTTAGAGTGGGAAAATATTCCTAATATAAAATACAGACACGAGAAGGGAAACACAGCAGCAGAGAAACAGTAAAATAATCTGCCAAAGCAAACTGACTTAGAAAAGAAAAACACTTCACTTGTCATCATCTCTTTTCTATGTTAGCAACAAAAGAAATATGTTCTCCTAGAAGCCTCTGGAAAACATCACTGATCTGACGTGTCCTCCAGGCCACTCGATGCATGTATCACCAGAAGACATCCTAGTTACCATTCCGCGAACTTCACCCACCGGCCTTTAGAAATATTGTCTGGTTATTAGCTTATCACCTGGCCAGCCCAAGGCCTAGCCGTTTCAGGGAAAGTACAGAAATCCTTATCATAAATAATGCATCCAGCATATCTGCCATCTCACTCTGTTCTTCTAGGGCAGCTGAGATGCTGCATCATTTACTGCTGCGCTATACAGTGAAACACATCTCTCCATGTGGGAAATGCATTTACAAAGATGACCCAGCAGAAGAGCACAAAATGATTTGTACTGGAACCTGCAGTTTATCAGGAAAATTATGTTTGGCAGGGACACAGCTAATGTCTAGCAGAACGCAGCGCGTTTCCAGTTCTGGCGGCTGCAGAGGCAGAGCTGCTTCCAGCAGGGCTGCAGGTAGCAGGAGGCTGACGGATGGCAGCCCGGCCTCGGGCCTGGGCTCGGCAGAGAGCCCCTGTGCCTCGCAGGAGCTGTGGGTGTGGGTGGTGTAAGTACTCATCCGCAGCTCTAAGAGCAAACTTGCCCCCAGAGAAGCACTATTGCCCAGTCCCTCAGCCCTCACAGTGGAACAATTTTTCCTCCACCATTTTTCCCCAGTTCTTTTGGGCTAATTGTAGCATCTCATCATGGTCACTAAACAAGGGGAAAAAAAAAAGTTCTTCTAAACAGATCAAAGCCTTCCTAATCTCAGAAGGAAAACAAGCAGGCCCCCACCCCTGCAGCCCTCCCTCAGTCACAGACCCCATGCACCCAAAACACATCCCTCTTCCCCTTTTTATAGCTGGCAGCTGCTGTTCCTAAAAAGTGCCAGTGGCATATCTTAGCCCACCCATTTAATCTCTGGCTGCCCAATTTGCAGCTTTGTAGGGCTGTTGGGAGGCTAGTGGTGTCTGTACCAAGCACTAAACATCATGAGGGTTCAGAAGCTGCAAGATTTAGAGTCTTCCTTTGCCTTTTTAGGTTATGTTTTAATTCAGTCTGTTTTAAAGCTTTTACAAAAATCTGTGAATACTGTTTCTATCTAAATGAAAGCTGATCTTATATGATGGCAGGTGTTTGAGTTCTGAAGAGACATGTCAATCCCTGTGAAGGCTGGCAGTGCTTTTTCCCAGCCTTTTTTTCTCATCTTGCCCAAAATGCCAGCAGAAGAGAAGAAAGGTTCCTATATATGAAGGGTTAATCTGCCTTTGTTGAGCCCACTAGGAGTTTGTCTGTCACTCTCTGTGGGGGATGAAAGTGGACATGATCCAGTATTCTCCAAAAGGCAGAAAATTAATTTTCCTGAAGTGCTACCAGAGAACAACAAGGATTATTGAGCACTGCAGGGACTCTAGAAACCCTGCGGAGAAAGGCTGGGACCCCCCATCAAACCTGGTGAGAGGTCTGGGGGCTGTTAGAGTAGCTCCAAGGAGGATACTGACTGCAGTAACAGCGGTGACGGTGTCAGGCACCCCTCTATACAGTAAAAAGCAGCATCTTTCAAACCTTCCCCAGGTCTGGCTGGCTGGAGTAGGAAGCAATGGTGCAGCTGCCCGGTTTACCTCCCAGGCCTGTGTTAATGGGCTGTTCTGCAGCCTGGTAAATGTACTTGGCTTCATACAGAGATGCAGGAACTGAACTGAACTCTGAGCTCTGAACACTTTCCCTGAAGTGAGTCAGGTTTCCAGTGATGTGGTAGAAAAAGAGCAAGACCAGAAAGCCTTGGAGGCTGCCACAGTGGAGCGCAACAGTCTGAGCAGCGACTAAATGCCTCGCCCGTAACAAAGCAGCCTCCTTTTCAAGCACACAAATAAATCAACAGATAAGATGCTGCGATTTCTAGTCACTTGTTGCTCTTGAGCAGAGATGTACATGATTCATTTCTCTTCATACATGCATCCTCTAACTCTTCATCACCTGCACTGTTCTCACAACACCTTCCAGTTTCTGCACAGCGTCCTGGTGGTGAGGCACCCAACACAGCACTGTTACAAATGGCAAAGATCGAGGCAATTTCGGAAAAACAGGCCATTTGCTGCAGAAGTAGTTGACAAAGACAGTTTTCAAAGGTAAACACGAAAGGAATGGCTTAGTTAGGATCAACTGGGTCCAATCAATCAGCATGACAGCTCAGACTAAGGAGATAAAGCTATATTTGCATTTATACTCTAACCTGTTCTCTCAAAGGAGAACATTAGGATGTTTACCTAGATATTACAAATTACTTGGAGGAAAAAAAAAAGATGCCTCGATGCAGATAGCAGCTATAGTCTGATGACTGTTTTGGCTCTTTTTGCAGTGAAGCAAAACACTAGCTCACACCAAGCGACTTAGGTGCTGCCAGGGGGAGAAACTCCTGCGTGGTTCTTGAGGAGCTGGCGGTTTCAAGTATATTGTGCGCTGGCAATCAGGGTCATACCAGAAGAATCTTTTCTGACAAAAACCAACCAGGATTAATCATTAAGCTCACAGAAAATCTGAGTGGAAGCACAAAATGGAGGATGAGGTGAGGGCCAGGGATACTCCGTATCCTAGGATGATCGTTGCGTTTTATCTGGCCAGATGCCACAGGAAGGCAGCCTGCTGCATCCCTGCTTGCCTGGCAGCAGCCTCTGTGTGACTGTATGACAGCCGAGTATAGATGGCCCAGTGGGAAAGCTGGTAAAAGGCAGAGCTTTGTTAGTAATCACAGAGAGTTTGCAAAAGGCTATGGCTGTTTGCTTTCAGCCTTATCCTCACCCAGTGATTAGGGATGCACTGATCATTATTTGCTTATTAAGACCTGAAACCAGAGGGCAGTACTCTGCTCCTCTTCACAATAGCAAGTGCTCATACGGGCTTTTAGATTACAGGGTAGAAGCAGTAACTACCAAAGTGAGATTTTCCAGGAGCATTACAGGCTTTAGGAACATGTCCTGCATGACTAGGATGATCCAAAGCTAACATTTCCTCTTTGTTTAAACTGAAGTTTAAACCTTCCTTCTTTTCATGCAGGGAGACCTTTAAAGCCACGTACTCAAGTACAGGCTTGAGATGACCTGGAAGGTTTGGTAACTAAAATAGGTTCTTTGAAAGCAAAGGTGTAAGAATTACATTCAGGAGAGGTAATCTAAGAGCTCATGTGAATTGAATCACCTCCTGAGCTAAGAGCAACACCCAGGGAGAGTGGGATTTTAGATCCAATCATGTCCTCCTGCATTCTATTAGCTAATTTGGTGGTTGCTGTTTTGGATCCTATTTTAAGATTATTGCCTTAGAGTATATTCATTTCTGAAAGGAACTGTCTCTCGGAGGATAACTTGTGTGTCAATCCATCTCCCAATGCACTCTGAGTGATAAAATTGTGTAAACTAGTTTATATCTGTATCAAAATACACTTCCCTGAACACTTCATGAATGGTGCTTATACGATGTTTTGAATTTCTTAGACTGTAACATTCAATATTCAATATCTAAATTGTTAATGTTCTGTAAAGTAGCACACACAGCCATTTTAATAACCTTGATGTACTCTCTTAATAACAAAATATTATTTGTATATCCCTCATTGACTAAAATTGAAAAGACAACCTCAAATTTTCCTCTTAACCAATTCCAAGTCAGTTCCCTAATGTGACCATGATATTAGAATAAAACATGTAAGCCAAGGATAATGCTATGCTCAATATTTTATTTATATTTTTATGTAAACATAATTTGCTTTGTAGGCACAATATAACAAAAGCTCTAAAGCAACAAATACAATTAAACAGTGTTTCAGTTTACTTCAATCAGGCTTAAGTTAAAGAGAAGCTTTCACAGTTCCTTTAAGGCAAATTGAGAAATAATTTGTTTCACTTGAAGAAACTATCCAATTGTCTTAGAGTTGTTTAAACAACACTGTCAGTAGTAAGCACAAACCTTCAATAAGACCCGGTCAGTAACAAGTCTCAGCATCATCGTATGCGATACTACTGGTTGTGGTATTCTAAAAAGTACTTGGGGCTTGTGGGCCAAATTCTGCTAAGCACAAATCCTGCTTCCACAACAGATATCTGAAAAATTTCCATTCGTTTCAGTAGTAACTTTCATACATGCCATACTAATACCAGTAAAACACAAGAGTATGATTTAGCTTGCTGATGGTAACACTCATCTGTGTTGCACTTAGGCAGATCTAGATGTATTCCTTCGTACTCACTGCAATTACCTGATATTCTGCTGATCAGAAAATGGCCCTAAAATTGGTATGAATTAGCATGAAGAGTATTTTTGCCTTGCTAACAAAACTAGAAAGAACTAGCCAAAATTATTTCATTTGATTGTTGTCCCTATGGGGTCTGTGGCCATGACCAAGATCACCCGTCTTTATTTCTCTCGAAGGGTAATTTAACTGTAGAGCCAACCATACTGCAGTTTATAACAGAAGAACGGATTTGCTATTCTGCTTGCCCTACTAATTTAAGGCCTTGAGAATGCCACTTTACTGCCAGCTCGAAGATCACCAGCAATATTGCTCACTTTGGCGTCAAATCAAAATTCCTAGTTATGTTAAGGTTTGTTGCAGGACAACATCATTACACTAACTGCAAAACAAAATTGGACATGTTTCCTACCGTTGTCAGCTTATGAGTTGTGAAAACTTAATGGCCTTTCTTAAAAGTCCAACTGGCAAGGCCAGTACACGGAAAACTCTCACTGAATATATATTTTTTTTCTGTGGATAAAGTCCCTGTTTGGGCCTGATATGGCACTGGAAGTGTAGGCAAGTCCAACCTGAAAAGAAAATCAACTGTAGTGAAGTTCTGCATCAACACCTACAGAAAACTAAGTTCTGGTTTGATTAATATTTCAAAAGCTTTTTTGGCATTTTTCTACAGTTATTTCTTCTCGTTATTTTCTAATTTGTTTAACCCAAGGGAAACTCCTTCAGAATGAACGTTCTGCACAATTAACTGGTATTAGAACAGCAACTTCATGAGTACAGTGTAAAAAGATGGACATTAATACTCAGGCAGCGGGATGAAACAAACAGGAAAAACAAGAGAGAATCTTCTAAAACCACACATAAAAGTCATCCAGACACACAAGTCCTTTCTCATTGAGAAAAGCCTGAGAAGCCCTCCCTCTCCGCTTTTCTAGATTAGATTTTAACTGCTGTCACTACAGGATACTTGTAGATTTAGGTGAACAACTAGCCATGCTGGGGGAAATACTTCCTTTTGGAAAAAAAAAAATTAATTCAAAGACAGATGGCATTGTACAAGGTCTCTGACATTCCGTTAGCATTTCTACTATAGGTGAACGCAATAATTTTAAAATCATTGTTTTAAAAAGACAATTGAGGACCTGAGTAGCTGCGGCTTGGATAGGTGAAAGACATGGAAAAAATGTTTATTTAGTCATGTTTAGATACAGTTTCCACTAGTGGGAGGTAGATAAGACTAGCTGGTCTTTGAATACTTGATCCTGCAAATAATTATAAACATAACTGTACAAATGGAGCAGGGCTTTTGACAGAACTACTCACCTAGATCAAAGTTATCCCTCTGCATAATTTCTGATGGGATTAAGGCTTAAACCTCATTTTTAACAGGGTTAACTTCTGTAGGAGCTCAGCTCCAGCTTGCTAGTTGATCAACACGTTAGTGATTTCAGAGCAGTAAATTCCATCAACAAATTTCACATACTGATGAACGATCCTTACCAATACAATTTAAAAATGAAATTTAAAATTGCTTTGGATTTTGGACACAGATAAGTCAATGTGTCCTTAGCAGAAGATGTTGATCTGTCAATAACAATGCTAATTGGCTACAGGCAATTAAAGTTCTGAGTCTAAAAAGAGTGGCTTTCTGACCTTTTTCTTTGCCTGTAACATACGGGGTGATAGCTCAGATCAACAGGAAAGCATGACAGTTGGCACTCTGAATGAAGTGTTTAATTACTGGTGCTGATGACTACCAAGATTATACAATACTACTCAAAGTCTCTCAATTAATGATTTCTTGCACAAGTTCAGATTCTACCATTCTAAATGAGGTATGTTTGAAAATGAAAATAGGATCACCTATAAAATGATAAAGCATGACTGAGGAAAATGAAAACTTGTATTTTTTTGCAACTTTTATCTGTGGTTCATAAAAGGAAAACTATTTTAACACTGAAAATCCACAAACTTAAAATCCACCCTCCAGTTACTAGAATTGTTACGAGACTCTTCCAGATAGAAAGTGGGGAATTTTTTTGTTACTGTTGTCAACTCGCAAAAAAAAAAGCCCACCCCACCCCCTGTAACTTTATGCAAAATGTTGGAATTTGCATGAGAGAGATGCCCATCTAAAATTACACACTAACGTAATAAGGCTTTTAAACCGGAACAGAAAAATCCATGGGACTCCTACAGGGAAACTGGGTATTACACAGGAATGTCATAATACTGCACTGGATGAGAATGGCACTTGAGTTCAAAACAACAATGATCAACAGCTCATAGCTCAGCTGACTGCAGACAAATACAACACACACTGTACTACAGCATTTGTTCACTGATGCACAGAATAGATTTCCCAGTCTTGTTCCCTTCTACTTCATCAATCTTTCTGCTCCCACCACCTCTGGCTGTTACTGGATGAATGGCATGCGCTCTTTATTCTCGTTGTCCCCTTCATGGTCTTCCTCCTCTTCTCCAGCCTCACTTGTTTCTGTGCTGTCGTTGGCCATCTGTAGGATGAAAGATGAAGGACATCAGAGTGCCTTTCACACTGTTTTATTCATTCTTATTTCAGTTTGATTCATTTGATAGAGCGACTTTAAAAACGAAAGAAGGCATAGCTGCAACATGAAAATAAACAATCTGTCTGTGCAGAACTTCTGTTGGCACTCCACCCCTTCCAGCTAAAACTGTAAGCTGTTCCCTCACGGCTTACAGCTGCATTATGTAACAAAGCTGCTTTGTAGGACAGTTGCGCAAGCAGATTCTGATCTGTGCACTTAGAACAAACTGATGTTAAGGCTCTGAGACAGGAAATACGACTGTGTAGGAAGTACACAGAATGTGAGAGGCCTCTGCTTTACAACTTCTGCATCTGCTCTTCCACAAACAAGGAACACTATACTTTAACGCCAGCTAATGGGCGAGATCTGGTCCCACGTGAGGCGTAGTATCATCAAAATGCAGAGAACAACTGTTTTATATAAACAACAACCTGATTTTAATGGAGAAAAGCAGTACTCTGAAGTTACCCATATTTTTAAATTAACACTCTTTTGTGAAAGCGTATCACGATTTGTTCTCACCTGCTAACCAATGGCTATTGTGAATATACCATATCAAGAGAACAGATGGAATAAATGTATTAATGTTGTGTTAGGGATTCTTGTTTACAGTTTCAAGACACAATTCAGCTACAAAATAATGCCCAGTTTCCATGTGTGAGGTCCCAAAAGCTGCCTTTTTCCTTGCAGATTTTGTATGAGATTTGGGGCCACTTTTAGAGTAAAAGCTTAACTGTCATTCTAGATTCTTTTCTGTTCTTTCAAAACAGGTGGTATCTCATGTCTGAAAGCAAAATTCATACATCAGTATTGATCTGAAGTCAATTTTTCATTATCTTTTTTACTGCTCTTTCCTACACCATCAGTGAGTGTTTAGGCCTGACCATGACTGTCACTTACTCCTGCTCGCTGGAATGTTTCGGTACCATGCTAACTGCTCCAAATCCAGTGGACCAGAGCTCCATCACAACTATCTTCCTTCAGAACAATTCTAGAAGGAAGTATTTAGATATTATACTTCATATATTATAATAGAAGGAAAATAAATTCCTATCAAGGGTGTCCCCTGACTCTTGTACCGGGAATCAGAAAGCACTTCTGTGTCTGTATGTTGAAGTAATATTGACTGTGTCTTTTTCTGTTCAATCCACTTATCCTTCTAATTTTGTATTATGTGAAGCGTCTATTTGTTTTCCATCATGGGGACAGAAATAGATGTGGCAGTTTTACGCTGATCTAAGACATGCAGACACATTTTTGGAGAGGCAGAGAGCCATTCAGTATAGAAAATTAACTGCTGGGACTCTTAAGAATTGGATTTCACCTTTGGTTAAAAATAGAAATTATGATTATTGATTGTATTTAGATGCTATGGATGTAGAAAAAAACAATATAAAAAAAAAATTGTAAGGGACATTTCTCCAAAGGTCACTACCGTGCTTTAACTTGTACGACTGTACACCATGTACGCAGTGCCTTGCACTCACCAGGGGAGTAGGTGCCTTCTCCACATCCAGGATTAGTTTCCCTATATTTCCTCGGTCATGGATTCTCTGCATGGCCTCCTTCACCTGAAAGAAACATAACCTATTGATAATCTTCATACCCACTAAAAGAAGCCTGAATTTCCTCCTTCTTTCCTAAACCAGCAATACATTTAAGGCATGCTATGTGCAAAGTCATTCAAACAGCTGCTTGAAACAAAATTAATAGTCAAACATTTTTAGTGACTTTGTAAGGCCTGATTTTTGCACTGTGTTTGCCAAAATGGGATGTGAGGTCTTGATGACAGTTTCTGAATACCGTAATACATACATAACGTTAATGTAGTACAAAAGTAATGGTTAGTTGAGGTGCAGAGAGAAATATCGGCTCAGGAAGTTAATGCTGACAGGTTGTTCATTAGATTTTCTCTCTACATAGAATATTTATCAAGAAACTCTGCTTTCACTTGAAAGCATGAAATGTTTTTCTAATTGACCTATGATATTTTTTCATCAATTTATTTTGTATTGCTACAGAGGGGATGCCGAATCTAGGCAGTGGCTGTGATTAATGCAATACTGTGGTTCTCACTGCATAAACACATATTTCTTTCCTTTTTCCCCCCATTTTTAATTTTTTAAAAAATTTTAAATAAGTAATGTCCTATAGATACCACTAAGACTAGACGTTTAACAGCTGGCTGCAATTAGCACATGCGTGAAAGGAACAAACCCCCCTTCTCACCAGTGCCCTGGAGAAGAGCTTGTTTTGATGTATGAAGTTTCAGAACTCATGAGAGCTCAGTGTTGATGAATTGACATTGTGTGTGTGTCGCACTGAATGTTCAATGTGCTGCATGCAGACCACTATTAAATCACTGAAAACTGGAAGATGTCAAGAGTTTTCTCACTTCCATGGTGGGAAACTTCAGCAACTGAAAATGTACACATAAAGGCTGTTTCATACCCTCATCACACTATTTTTTGCTGCCATAACAGGATATGTTGAGACAAGAAAGAGTTTTATGTTAATAGGATCTACCATCTGTGACATAGTTTTATTGAATATTTTAAGAATAATGGCATAAAAGTTTGCAACAATATGCGGACTTGGGAACAGGTGGGTCCCACAGTACATTTAAAAGCCTGAACTGGGGTCCAGGTACCTAAGATCATTACTGAATGTCTAATACAGAAGAAGGTATGAGAATTTTAAACATACCAAGTGAATACAGCTTTCAACTTCCAATTAAATTTAATGGATGCTGGGCACAAAATGTCTTTACCATCTGTCAGTCTTATTTTGAAAGCTGGCAGCAGTGAACTCAATATTACAACCTTAATTTTGCCAAGTGGTTCCCTCAATTAGTAAATACCAGACTTTAAAAAAATAAAAATCTGTTAGAACAAAAGAAAAACTGCACTGCAAAACACAATGACTTTCTAACTTAGGGCATAATTGTAAATTACCCTTGGAAAAGTCTTATGAATCCCAGTGGATAGAATGTTGACATCTAAATGTAGTCCACAAAATCACAATAACTTTTATTAAGTTACTTGACAGCATAAACAATACTTAACTATCCTATAACACTTGTTCTGCACTATGAACAATATTCCTTTAAGAGTATCCAACAAAGGTTCTGAAGAAGCAGCAGCTACATTATTTTCCTATGAAACCTCTTAGCCAAATCAAGCTTTTAGGAGACTACAGCATGGCATAAATAACCAACATAGATGTGACAGAATTGGAGAAATCAGCACACACGTTTGCCTGTCCACTGAAATTTATTACCAGAACATCATGTGAAAGCAGGGCATGCAACATTTATTTTAATTTGTACCGTATCATATTTAGCAAGGCAAATTTGAGAAAATGTGCTTTCCCTGCGTTTTCCACACGCAGCGGATCAAATTTAAGACTCAGGAGAAAGGTTCAGGAGTTGTTGCCAGGACACTTGTAAGTAGCTTGCAAATGCAAACAGCAGACAGAGGCAAAAGGAACAATAAAACTTAGAACAATAACAGTGCCTAGGGATCCAGATGGAGCTATTAAAATATTTTTTTAAATTGAAAAAAAGTTTGAAGGGTTGATACTACATGTGTATATTTCAGTGTTATTTGCAACTTACCTACTCTGTAGGTCAAATTCTGTACTCCTGCAATGCCACTCAGTATACTACATCTGAACTAAGAGACCATGAGCTGTTTTATAAATGAGTAATTTTTATGTTTATGGCTGCTAACAGTCCACTTATTCAACCAAGACTGCAACGACTTATTTCCCAAAGTGCCTGAATATTAAAACCATTCCCTCGTACACTCTAGAGAGCAGAGAGCATAAAAAACCTTCTTTGCTATGCAAGTATGGTTAAGGCTTAAGTTGTTCTATGCAGACTATATAAAAAGCATTTCCTTCTTCACGTGAACATTTAAGAGCTGTGGATAGTCTGCCTTCTGCAGAGTGTGGCACGGAGCTTACGCTAAGTCTGTGCCTGAGTGTTTGCATGTTACCAGTGAAGATGGTGATCACTCAGTACTTGGTTAAAATCAGTCCCAGGCTTAACCGTGAGTACAGTGAGGCATGTGGAAATCCTGGAATTTACTGGAGGTTCTCTGAAGTGGTTGAAATTTGATTCAAAATAAACATCCCTTCCAGTAGCAAGGATCTAAAGGGCTTCCCTCTTCTTACGGAATTGCATCTCTAAATTACTTTTCACCAATTTATTCTATATTGGTTGCTATTTGCATTTGTCAGCTCAAATCCCAGTAAACAGATCTGACATTTTTGTTTATATGGCCAAGTTAATTGAATTTCTTATTGTGCAGTATCATCAGCATAGGGCTCTTGGATTGGAAATAGTGCAAAGGAGCGTTTACTAATATAAAGAGTTTCCATTGGAATAAACAACAAAAATTCTGTTGGCCTCTGCTTTCAGTATAGCTCAGCCCTTAGAGGGTCTGTGTCTAAACTAATGCTGAACTACAGATTTTAGCCTTGAGAGGCCCCAAAGTGACAGAGTCTGTACCACAGAGCTCTGCACTGGAATCAGAACTATTTCTACACATTAGCGGACAATTGGAAAATGCTTCCATTTCCATGTTATTTATGTAAGGAAAGTTGACAAACCAGTTACTGAAAAACAAGACAGACGCAGAATGCTGCACAGCCATGCACTGCTCAATGAATCCAAACAGGCCCTCCTAGGAGTCATAGAGGAAAATCATCAATAGCAAAGGAAAAATAAAAGGAATCCCAAGCTTGCCTCTTCCCTCAAGCACACTTTTGCATTAATTCATATCTTAGTTTCACATACTGTTTTTAAGCATACTCTAGAGCAGAATGACTTTCCCCTATCTGTTCAGTCTAGTGGAAGATGACACCACACACACAAGAAAAGGACCCTTCTAACCCAGTTTGAAACAATTTGCATTTGCTTTAGGGAATATGCTTTTATAGTTGGAAAAACAACTTTGAACAAATACATTTCTCCCATTCCTTTCAGCTCTCCAAATGGTACCATCATGGATATGTTATCACATATCCTCATTCAAGTGTTGTTCTTCAACAATAGTGAATCTGGAAATCAAGACAACCTATGCAATGATGAGGCCATCTGTAAAACAAAAAACACAGTCTAGAAAGACAAAAACAATGTACCTCAAGGTCGTTTACAAGTCATACTTACCACGCCCTGTGAAAAATATTCAAATTCTCATTTTCCATCATAACTCCCCAAGTCCTGCAAATTTCCTGAGCCTCCTACAAGGTCCTTCCTCATACCACTCTGCTGGACCCAAGCAGAGAGGCAAGGAACACACAATATATAGAGTTTAACTGCGAACGTACAGGACCATTGCACTGTGTTAGCATCACAGGCAAAATTTAGCAGCTTTAACATTTCTTAGAAAAATTTCATCTATTAACACACAAGTGCACATTTACAGAGCTGTTATGCTACCAGTGCTATCAACAGAATTCTGCAAAGAAGTCTTGATACAAACACAGGATTTAAAAGGTCACAAAGCTAGCAAAGGTGGCCTGTTGTGGAAAAGCCTATTCAAGTATATTTTCCTGAGGGGATCTTATGGTTGGGATCGCAGAGCTTCTCTTGGATCAGAGCCACTTTTGTCCATTTGTGCTGTGTATCGTACTGTGAAGAGCAACAATCACTGTCCATAGTCCTTGCTAGGAGAGGAAGAGCAGAAATGCCTTCATGTAATCTCAGAGAATGTTCTAGCAGAGGTTTCACAGCAGCTGGGTTCTCTGGAAGTATGACAGCTGTACTGAACCCTCTCCAACACCACCACAGTGTCTCTCTTGGGGTACTCCTCAAAAGTACCAAGAACTTTGGATATGTGTCCTCTTTAAAATTTCTTATTCTGCTCAAACATGCTCATCTTCTCCAGCCTCAAATCTTTTCAAAATCAAGTCGTGGCACTTCTCTTAACCAACAACGGTGCTTTTCAGAATGCTGTTTAATACTTTCATCTCCTACTAGACTAGAGAGTCTCTGTCTTCAAAATCAAACTGTAACAATGAGATCTCCCTCTAACAATTTTTATACAGGTAATTATTGCAAAAAGTTAGTATTTTTAAAAGAATCTTCACACTGAAATTAAAAATAGCAGCCACAACACACTTTACTCAAATAATTTCTGCAAATTTAAAATAATTAAAAACAAGGTATATGCCAAACAGAGCAAGTAATGTAATATGCTATCAGATTATGACATTACATTGGGATATTTGCAGCTAGCTGCTGATTACATTGTTTTTTCCATAGCTTTTGATGGGAGTGTGTAAAACCAACCCATTTTAAATTGACTAAAAGACCTTTTTTTTTCTTGAAATCATCTTGTACACCTGCCGTAGCTTTTTTTTCCCATGTTCTCCTGTGATATTTCTTGGGTTTTTTTAGCATTATGTTTTCCCCAGGTGAAATTAGTAAGATAGATTTCTTGTCTGCCTTTTCATCCTAAGTCATTCATTTTAGGTGTCCAGCTCTACTATCCTGGTAGCCACAGCACCGATCCTTCAATTTGCTGAGGCCTGCAACTGAACTGAGGAGCGCGACACCTTACAGAAGAAACCTTCTTATTTAACCTTGGATCCTCATTACAGAACAAGCTTGCAAACTGTACTGAGACCACGATTACTTTGGAGATGTTTTCCTGGATGTAAGTCTGACCATTTATAATTAATATATGCCTGAAACAAAGAATTATGCTTCAACTTTGCATTGCTATAGTCAAGCCTTCACTTATTTACCCATTTACTTCAAACTAATTGGTCAGCTGTTCTGCATTTGAAATTGAGAGCCAACAGTAATCTCTACTGAGGTATTTGTAACTGCTTGCTGACATTCAGTTCTCTCTGGAACATCATTTTGTCGTTAGAATATAGCAAAAGCAGTGTACTGCTTTTGAAATATAGGAAAAGTTAAATTGAAGATTTCATGGTGTGAAATAAAATGCAGCCTGCCTAAGAAATGGATATTATTTTCAAGTCTTTGGATACTATTTTAAATATAATGATCCATTTCTGTATTTGGCTCTTAAAAGGAACCAATCTCAGGAGTAAAATAAGAGAGATTGCAAAGCTGGAACACGAAACCGCTTGCTAAGCCAATATAACACACTGGGGGCTTCAGGCCCGTGTTAGTAATCTGGATGTTTAGTAGAGAGAAACAATGGAAGCAACATGCCATGGAAAAACTTCCTAGCAGAAATGTCAAAACAATGCTTTCATCATCCTACATGGAAATGTTCAGCTCAGTAATATAATGAATTTTATCAATTTTTAAAGTAGAGTTATACATTTACTTAGAAAAAAAAAATAATTGAAAAACACTGGTGCAATAGAAGAGTGGATACTCTTTTAACTCCATGAGGCTGAATGCAGTTTGTTGCACAAGCTGCCATCTACAGATGACAGTTTTTTGCAGACTACTTCTTTACTCCCTCACTCTCAGCTCCGGCAAGTTTATTGGATGGTGCCAGAGGGCTGTGTACTTTCTTTTCCTGGGCCCCTCGGTGATAGTGGGTTTCCGTGAGGCATATTAAAGGATTTCTACTTACAGTAAAGGAATCCTTCATTCTCCTTTTTGGTAAATTAGGCTGTAGTATGAAAGGCTAAAGAATCTTATTCCAAGGTTACAAATTTAACCCAAGCCAGAAGTGAAATTAGTTCAATTACCTCTGTGTAATCTGTCAAACTCACAAATTGTTCTAGTGCTGTATCATCACATGTTGTCTCAAAGGTGACTAGCACCCAAATAAAGGGAATGTCCCTCACCTCCAGATGAGCACAGCCTAACAGAGCATCAATTTAGTTTATAATCTGCAACCGTAATTTTGCTCTCTCATTAGTTCCACACCTTTAGGTTCAATATTGCTGTTTATTTTCACACATCATCTCAAGGAATCACCTTATGTCCTCTGTTTACACATTGAAAATATCTAAGTCTTCCAGCATGTCTAGCTATGAAATACTCCCCTCATCCATTGTAACCTGCACTGCACAGATCACCCCAAAGTCTTACTTCTTCAGCTATGTTCCTTCTCTCTTTAAACCTTCAGACTAAAAGCGAAGGCCTAAGTAGCAACATTTACTCTCTGCATCTGGCCATCAAGCCAAGTCTTGTCTGCTCACATCACCTCCCATGAACACTTTTACTCAGTATTATTTTAAGCACTTGCACGATTTTTCCTGTGCTGCCTTTACAGTTAAGAGAGAGTTCAACAAAGACATCTCCAAAGCTGGTGCTTTAGTGATTCTTTACAGTAATCCTAAAATGGCAATGTCACTACATCCCTCAAATTCTTTGTAAGTCTCTTTTGATGTATATATGGGAGGCTGAAGTAGCTGCCATAGTCACGTAACAGTTACCCCATGCTCCCTCACTTACTGGCTCATACCACATAATGCTCTTGGACAGTTTTTGAAGCAGGGACCGTATCTTCCTAGGAGTGTGTGTATCATGTCAACAGAACCCCCACCTGATCGTAGCCAAGCCTGCTCATCACAGCTGTAGCACACACCAGTAGTAACAGCACCTTTTAACCATCTGTCGTTGTACTGCCAATTTCATATATAAGCAAAAGAGGTGGAAAAAAGCATTTTGCAACAGCAAAGTACCTTTATCCTGAGGCTCTCACTTCTGTTCTCCAAAGAATATGGGGAGAAAGGAGAGAGCACCCATTTATCCTGCTTAATCATCAGAAACAGAATCATGTCTTTTCTCAAAAGGTTGGTTGGTTTAACTGTACTATCAATAAAAACTTTCAAGTTTAAGAGAGAAAGAAATAGCAGTAATGTAGAGGCCAAATACTAGAAATGCAGAAACTAGTGAAGGGAGTTAGAGGATTTAGGTAGGTGTCTAAACAGACAGACATGTGCTAGAATTAAGGTTAGAAGCCTTGGCTCAGAAATAGGTTGGAAAAGACAAATAAATACTAGATTATCTCATGAGATTTTTCTAACAATCATCACAGTCTGCTTTGGTATTGCTGCACAGAACAGGTCCAAAAATCTCCTTTGTAGTGCGATTGTGAGGTTCAGTAGATGCTGGAAAGGAAAGCGCACGGCACGGCAGCTACTTTTTGAGGATAATTTTGCATTTTCTGTGGAAACAAACAAATGTCAATCCCTGTTCCAAATTCCACTCCCTGTTCCGCTGGTATAACTTCCCTGACATCACTAGGTTGCATGTGAATGAGAAGAGCGGGTAGTGGAAGAGGATAAAAGTGTCAGTTGATAAAGCAATACTAGTAGTGTCCAGTAGACTTCAATTACTTAAATATGTGTTCTGTAAATGAATATTATCCTTCAAACACGGTTTTCACACAGGTCAGCACTTTCTGACCACTCCTCCCGTGTTCACAGAACATGAACTTTCTGTTAGGACAACTCAGCATTTTCCATAGGAAAGCCAAGAGAGATTCCTCCTGCTACCCCTACCCTTGCCCTAGTCCTCTATATGCAGCTAAAACAACAGAAGTTCAGCTTCTGCATTGCTTCCACGCAAGCACCCTCTGCCAGAGAGAAGAGCTGTTTGCAAGAGCATTCCTTACCAACAGTTAATTTCTCTCTTGCTCACTGCTGTGTGTCTGAGAAGCCTGCAACTGCATCATGTCTGCAAAATCACACGGACAGGATCTCCATGGTGATAGTGTCATGCGGTATGCAAACATCAGCTGGCTAGTCAAGGTTACTTTGGCAACCCAAGTGTCATAGGTAATGATCCAAATCTTGTTCAGACTTATGAAAGAATAATCTGAATTAAAAACATGTTCTAGGGCTGGTTCTGTTTTGTTGCTGTCCATAACAGCCACTATTTCAACGAGCCCAGAGCGATCTCCATTAGAATTACAAACACTAATATCAATAATATTTATTTAAGCATTATTTGTATGCAGTAATGAAGAAAAAGAGGCATACTGCAGTCTGTTCTAGCATAAACAAGGCTTTAATACTATTGCTTTCATTAGAGTCATGAGGCAACATGATTTTTATTATCAGAATCACTGCTGTGGTCTATTACAAAGCTATGTTGTCTCTTAAATGAACTGTGAGCTGCAACTTAATCGCAGATGTTCTTCTCAGACCAGGTGAGGAGTTTTCTTTCACGTCATTGGCACATACAGCTTTTAAAACTGAACACAGCACTCTGTACAAAGAAAAATCATGTAGTCTGTCTTCTGGATTATGGCTGTCTAGCTTTAGTCTGTGGAAGGGAGGAAACTCAAGAAATCAAGGACCACAGTTTCATAGCTTACTGGCAGCTCTGAGGGAAGTGAACTGGTGAGCAGTCACTAATGACTGTGTCCTTCCACTCTCAAAAGTGACAAGTCCCATTGTTTCGCTGGCATACTTCCTCACTGAACTTGAAATGTCTCATGTTTATGCAACATGATTTAGTGGGGTAGTATTTCATCAGAAAACATGCTGACATTTTTTGAGTTTGCAATAGAATCAGAGAATCATTAGGGTTGGAAGGGACCTTTAAAAGCCATCCAGTCCAACCCCCTCGCAAGGAGTAGGGACATCTTCAAATTTCCTTCCTCAGACTAAGTCTTCCCTACAAGTTTTTGTAGAAAAGCTGTTTACCTGGCTGTGATTACTAACAATTACCTTACCACAGATGCAGTTACTTGGAGAAAACCATCCTTTTCTAATAGGGCTTATTTCCCCGGGAACAAATGGAGTAACCTGTATTGACCAAAACACACTTCCATGGGAATGATGTGCATTTTTGATAGAAATATTTTCGTCGCACTGCGTAGCAGAATAGCTAACAGAAAGAGTGCTTCTGGCATTTAATTGATCTAACTGCTGTGACAGTGACAGAATCCTCCAATTACCTGTTTGCATGGGAGTTCAGCATATGGGAGGCTGGCAAACATGCATCTGCAATTGGCCTGCATTATCCTCTCTTTCCCAGGCTGATTCTCCTCTCTTACCTACATTAATTGTAAAGAAACCTCTCAAACTCTCTTGTTCTTCTAAAGGCTGAGGGTATGCAGCATCTTGCAAGATAGAGAGAAAAGCAGCATAACATTTACAGGATCTTGAAAAGACTCTGTTCCTGCCCACGGTGAATACAGCTAGCTCTTAACATGCAGAAATCAAGCACTGAGTGTATGCAAGAAGACACATCAAACTTAGGGCATCTGGGGCCCAATTTTCATAAACACCTCCTGAAAAAAAAGTGGATGGGGAAAACATGGATACAATCAAAATCAACTGCTAAAGTGTTAAAAAGTTAGTGTGTGTTGGCAATGACTTTGAGCTGATTAGAGTGAGCATCTCAGACACAGGAGTAGGACAATAACTTGGGTCATGGAGTCTGTTTCCTTGTTGTGAAGCTAGTCCTGTTATCTGCTAGTATCCATCTGAAATCAAACCCGATTTTATCCAACTCACCTGTTGCTGTTACACTGAACCTTTGCACCAATGGTTTTGCCTGCCTACATGCAACTAGAAAGTACTTTTAAAATCCCTTTCATTCCTATTGCTATTCACAGCTGCAAACAGCAGCTCTGGCCTCTATTCCCTTCTGCTGCCTGCCAGCGAGGAGAGACCTTTTCTCTGGAATACCTTTTAGCCTCACTGTATGTTGCCATGGCAGCAAGACTAAAACCAGACCGAAGATGAGAAAAATGTCAAAGGAATAAAAACTGACGCTACAGGCAAATTCTGACTCTGAGTCCTCCCTCGGCTACTGAAGATACATATTAAGTTATACATCTTTTAGATGGAGAGCTACAGCTGCAAAACTGTGCTGTTTTCACTCTTTCCTTATTCCTATAAGCTCTTGCTGACGTCAATGAGTATTTGTTTTGCCTCAGTAAAAAAAAAAAAAAAAAAAAGGAAAGATTTAAAGCCTTGTAATTACAAAATAACTGAGCCAAATCTTGCCAGCTTTTACTTATGGAGTCACCCAGGATAAAGCAGAAAAAAGGCAGAACCAACATCAAATTAAAAATTTAGAAGTACTAAACAGCAGTGCCTAGATTATCAATTTGGTGGGAGCATTCCTACACACTAAAAGAGGAGAGAAGACCTTGAAATTTGATCCATCAACATGGAGATTTCCAGCAGGTTAGGACAGCTCAGGAGTATTCAGCACTTTAACAGTTCGACTAGCATTTCAGTTACAAGCTAAGCGCTATAGAAAGAACATCTGTATAATACTGTGTGTATTACCTTAGAAAAACCTGCACAGAGTGAGAAGGAAAGCTGTTTTGGATTTAAACAACCGGCATAGCACAGCTTTTCTCATGATCACTTGTTATTAACATAAGCTTGAAGAAAAGGGGGATTTTTTTCTGCATTAATATGGGAAATAATTACCTTATTATTTTCAAAGTCACGGGTGGTTTCTGAAGGGTAGAGATTTGGTGAAGAAATCCCTGGAGCTCACTCGAGCAGAAAAACCGTATCTTGTAAATCAGGATGAAGCTGTAAGGATCCTGCACTAGGATTTCTTTTAGAGCAGCAATAAAACCAGAACTCCTGGACCCAAATCTTCCGCAGCAGTCTGTCTCATCGACAGCACAATACAATCATATTGACTCTACACTGAGATTACCCAGTCTGAAGACGAGCAGGGAGTTGTGTGCAAGAGATACAGAACTATTGTGACAAAGTTTAAAAGTTCCTCAAATCCGCTGACCAAAGGGGGATCTCTCCTACATCACACTTCTGGTTGGCACTACATCCCTGTGAGCCACTGAGTCCCAGCTGCTGTCCGAGTCTTTGGGATTGCTGGTAGAAATTACGATAGCATGGCCCCAATTTACAGTAGGAAGATGGCTTTAAGTACATCAAAGCCACGAGTAGAGGAGCTCAGAACTCATCACCTTTATGGTACCCTTCTCCATTCTGGGCAATAATGCATCTCACAGAAGGCTGCAACCAACTGTGCACACAGGGATGCCCCAGACACTCTTGAGCCTTGGGGTATTCAGAAGTGTAGTGGTTCAGATTCCATCCCAGTGAGTCTGGTTTAGTCTGCAGCACTGTCTTACAGTCTTACACTGGGGAAAATTCCTTTTGCTACAAAGGAGTTTTGGCAGTCGCAGGCAAAAGAAACAGGCCCTCTGTATTTGGTTAACATGCAGCAGTCTCCTGCCTAAATTGAATTCATACATAACATTCAGTTTGGTGTATTCCTCTATTCCATCACAATCTGTTGTAACAATTTATGTCAGGAAATAAAGTTTATGACATTCATCACTATGCAATTAAAAAAAAAAAAAAGACGTTTTATGTTGTTACTGACTATCAAGCTGCATGACATCAGTTTTTAAACTCTTGCCTCAGCAATGCTGCCTTGGGATCTCTTTGAAAAAACGTTTGGAGAAAAACTGCATGAACCCACAAGTATGTCTCATTTGTTCTCTTTCACATAAGCATGCCCTAAAAAAGAGTGTCATAAAACTCTCCTCCTCCCCTCCACCCCCAGAACATGCAGGCTTAATTACAAGCATCGTGCTTTGCGTACTATTGTATTGTTGTCTTTCTAATTACAATGCCTAGACTGCAGAAGGTGAGTGTTGTTGATCTCCTCTGCACAGTCTTGCAGCAGCAATCCTGTCTGGCTGCTCCTCTGCGGGTCCCTTGCAAACGGAGATCCCTCTCCACACACAAGTGAAAGATCAGGCAGCCTTTCTGGAGCTATATTGTTTCACAGCCATATGAGAACTCAAAGTCTGAAATACTTCCAGAACCACAGCTTTTCACACAGACTGTCTAGACGCTTGCAAGACACTATTTAATGCCAGAAGAATAATTTCTCTGACACCATATTCTGAATTGCCTCTGAGCTAACTAGCTGCAAGGTGTTCAAAGTCAATCCATGTCTTAACTCTGCCTCCAGGCAAATGGGCACAAACAATGCCACTTGGGGGTGTGGGGTTGAATCAAATAAACCAGCTGGCAAAATATTAGGTGATTCTTGAACATGCATTTATCAAAAATCAATGCCAATTCTACCATGTTTTTGTCCATGTATGCAGTTATACCAGCATATAAAATGAAATGCCGCAGACTGGGCTCTTTTCTGCAGGGACTCTGCTGCAATTTGAGCAACACCTGGGACTAGGGGGCCCTGATTCCCCAGGTTTCTGAGCACTGCAGACTTGACTTGAATCAGAAATTCCTGTACTACTGGTCTGCTTATTCCAAGGAACCTTAAGTCTTTCTTCACTGCTACTATGGAGAAGATATTGTGCTCTATTCCAGAACCACTATTCCAAACCTTGGGAACTAAACTTCCTGGTTACAAAATACAGCAAACACTCAGTCTTCCAGATAGTAAAGACGTAATCATTAAAAAGCCTTGACACAATAACTTTCGAAGTCTGAGAAGTTTCATATACAAATCCACCTACGAGGATCAGATTACAAGAGCACATTAATATTACACCTTTGAAAAAAATCTCTATGTTCTTTTGTAATAATGGATTCTCTCCAATAAAATCCATCTTAATCAGTAAACCAATTATGCGAGTTCTTGAAACTCATCAAGGTAAATCCCAAAGGTCTCTAAAGATCCAAATCAGAAAATATTTCTCCTTTGATTTCTTATATAATTTTCTTTTTGTTTCAGAAAGTAGTACCATGAGGACTGCAAATCTAATTATTCATAAGTCATCATAGTATTTTTTCATTACTCAAAAAAAATCTAAGTCAGATCCTACCATTGGGTGCCACTTTGTACCTTCATTAAAATTATACTTAAACAAAAACAAAAACTACAGATATATTAAATTGTAATGCAGTTGTAATGTTAGAGAGTATGATTCATGCTTATCCTCAGTTTGAGCTACATCCATTTAAAGCAGATTGAAGTCGTTCATCTAGGTAAGATGAAAGGTGTTTGAATTTATCTTGTTCACTAGTTGACAGCTTTACAATATATTTTGCAGGCCTATTTGCTTTATTACTTAACATTTCTCCTGGCACTGTTAAAAAGTGTTTCAGTCTAAGCCTATATTAAAGATGTTAACTCCACGTTAAGTACTGTACCAACATGATTGCTATAAAAATTGATTTGGTTTACAAGAAGTTTAATGCTCATGTGTGAATACTCATTCAGCTTAGCATTACGTTGCATCGACTGAAATCAAATTGCTATGTAATTGGCAGCAGGGAGCCAAAGCAGAAGTGCTTGTATGATAGAACGTCACTGATTCTGCTGAGACAGTTTCTAATCTAATTCAATTAAACTTGCATGTGTAGATGCACCAAAAAAAGCAAACGGCACATATACTAGCTACAATAATTCAGGAAAACAGGCAAGAACCTGAATAACACACATTTTGCTAGCTCTAGGCTAACGTAGGCTTAACTGTACGGACTTTTACAATTATGCTGGATGTTTCCTTTAAATTGAAGACACAGCATTGTGTTACTTTTGCTAACTAATTAGAAGGTTATGCCCTTTTTCCTCAGGAACATTTAAGATCTTTAAGATATTTTACCCAGAACGTAAGCATAGTGTATAGTAGAAAAAAACCTCAGGTTCTTCTCAATGTTGTAGGTATTTGGTGATGGTAGGGAATCCACTTTTACACAGCCTTATTCTTCTAAACAGAGTGCATTTAAACAAAGGTTAGGAGCTGTGATGTATGAAGCTTTATTTCTTATAGATATGGCCTACATTTTCCAATGTGTGCACTTTAATACCACATTCAGAGTCTGAACTCTGATATTCAAGCTAGCATATTCAGTAAAATCAAAACAGTGGAAAAATCAGTTGCTCATTTGAAATTACAAATTAAAACAATCCTAAAATGAAGCAATGTAAGTCAGTGATTGTAACATACAGATTTGCCCTACAAAATATCTTTGTGTTCAGTCATTAACAGCAGGCTAATATACATAGAAACCTTTTAGTATCAACAATATATCTGCTTTGCTGCCTTGGTGTTAATTTATATCATTATCTGTAATGAGGAATAATATCATTACTAAACTGCAATACCACATAAAACTCTCAATTATCACATTAAATTTGGATTATATTATGCTAAGAGATGTCTTTATGTCCAAGAGGGGGCTTAAAGCACAACCTGGAAGATGCTAGTTTCCCCTGACTGGGATATTCATTCTTTTGCTCTCTAGAGAGTAATGAACAGGTTCATGTTGCGACGATCCAGTAATGAATCTCAAGATGTGTAAAGCAAGAGTCAAACACTGGAATACAGTGACTCATGAAGTTTAATATTCAACCATCGTCCCTAATTACAATCAATACCAGTAATAGATCGCCTGGTTAATATGTAGAAGATTATCTACATAAAACTACAAAATTATCTACAAGTCTGGTAGATAAGACAGTAATGAGTGGTTCTTTGGGGGGACATTGGCAAAGCTGTATGAAATAGAACACAAAACTTGTGTCTTCCTTGCAATAAAGAGAATCTACTAACCTAATTAGACTATTGGTATGAAAAATTTAAAAATTAATTAAAAAAGAAAACAACATCCTAGGAGATTAATTTTGTGTGACTGCTCATGAGAACTCTAGAAGTTCTACCAGTCTACCAAAACTTGTCATCAACATGGTTAGCTGCTGAGAGACAAACTGGGTTTTGATGATGGAACTAAGAATTTACTCTTTCTTTGGTGATTGTTACAAAGATGGACCAATAAGCAGATTCCCAGGAGAAGAGCTAGAATGTTCACTTTAGAAAGGCATTTCTAAAACCAAGAAGGCCCAATCCATTTCATTTACCAGAGTTCTGTGTCCACTAACAACTAAACAGCCTTCTACTATAGCTAAAAGCCTATGTCGTTATCTCTTTATAGGCCAAGCACCCAAAATCCCCAAAAGCAGAAAAATGTCAGCTAGAGTATACAGCAGAAATGCTGAAGGCGTATATTTCTCACCACAGTAATTTTGCAGTCCCTAAAAGCATCTCGTTCCCTTCTGCTCTATTAACCTTTCTGCTCCCTGTCAGTCATGAAAGATGGCCACAGGGACCAGTGCTGCCAGTGTAGCATCTTTTAGACAAAATGGACCCATTACATTTAAATATATAGAGAGATTTTCCTTATTTTTATCTCTCACTCCCTTTTGATTCTTTTCACTGACTCCTTAGATGGCTTTCTAGACATTCATTGATTAATGAAGTATTAGACTCATAGATTACAACCAGAAAAAAAAACCCAAATAACTAATCTGACTTCACAAATCAGAGGCCAAAACCACATCCAAAATCATCAGGGATCTCTTCCCAGTCTGAAAATGGGAAGGTTTCGAAGACTGGAGGAGTCTGAATTACTTGTATTCTGTATTGTGTCAGACACGTAAGGATGGCATCTCTCAGCTTTGTCAACATTCCCAAGAAGACTTCATGATTTCTATCTCAGTTTTTTTTAAAATCCTTAGCACCTGGGAAAACAGGTCTTTTAAAACTTGAGCTGAGACCAAAAAGAGTTTCCGAGAGAATGAGAACAGTCACTAGGAAATGTTAATACAAACCTCAGATTTCTTCTTCATGGCACCCTGGGAGAAAAGCTGGATTTCTCACATTAGCAGTCCCTGCCAGTTCAACTGGAACAGCCAGGAGCTTGCTTTCTGAACCAGTCAACCGATTAACAAAGAAGCGTGAGTGGAATTTTTTGACACAGAGGAAGATTCTACGTTCCATTCACAGGCTCTGTGGCTTAGACTACATACACTAATACCACATAGCACAAGAATATCATATAGCACAAGAATGAAACAGCTTCTAAATGTGTCTCTGAAAAATTAGTTTCTAATATTTTCCCTTTCGTACCTGCTGTTTATCTAGTGGTTTGCATTTATGGCGTGCAATAGTTATTTCTCCAAGTGACAGAAAACACTCACTGTTCCAAATCTTAACAATTCCTTGCCAGTTAAGGTGGCCAGTTCCCTGCCTTCCTTGGTTAGTGGTACTACCAACTCAGACGTCTAAGGTATATCCCTTCTGCTCTGGTAAAGCTTTCCCTAGCCCGGTCTCTGGTTATTTTCTTGCATGGGTACAGTATCACCGTATCAGTTCAATACACAAGGAATGTGTGCCAATTAAAACTTAAGCACCAGCTAATGTATTTCAGTAAGCAGACTATTCCTGTGAAATACTGCTTCTTCACAGTAATTGATCAGCACCTTGCTCCATGTAACAGGTTTGTTCTTATTTTTTCTAATAAATGACAAACTGATTTTTCCCATATACAATCTCTTGTTGCTAATTTAAGTAACTGGAAGCATGTGACTAGTTTATCTTTAACTGTGCACACCTTCTTTAGTGGAATCTATCAATGCTTCCTATATTATTTTCCTGCCCATTTCCCCCTGCCCTCACATTATCCACCAGGAACCAAGTCTGTGTGTTGTCTTCTTGCAGCCCGCAGTTAGAGAAAGCTGTTATCTCTGTGGCACACATGGGCAAAGAGAAATGACAATCCATCCTGACCCAGAAACACGTACCATGACTCACCACTGCACTTTTAACTTCCAGTGTCTCAAGCCTTCTAGAAAAGTATTTTCTGTCTGTGTATCTCCATAACTAATTAATTCTTCGCAGAGTGCTTACTGAGTAGATGAGAAAAGTGCTGTAGCTGCAGGCTGTATTTATGGTAATTGAGAGGGGTTTAGTCTCACACTAGTCAGCTTCTAACCTTTGTAACAGCAATATTTGAACACTAAATCAATGTTCATCAGAAATAGTACCAAAATACTTTTCCATGTCTGCTACTTGGCTGTTAGAGACCAGAACTGGAAATTAAAGAGATTTTCAGGCTGAGCCGTGATCTTTCCATTAACATGCTGCATGGCATCAAGCAAGTGAAGGTACCCACCGTCTCTTTTGTTATTTATCTATTAAATGAGTATTACAGCATGAATATTCTCAGCATGCACAAACAAACATTCTGAAGAGTCTAGCTGGCAAAATTGTTTACACATAGGTATTCAACTGGTAAGCTAGAAAAAACAAGCTAAATTTCAGAACCTGTAAAGAAAATAGAAGAAAGCACAGAGCTGAAATAAGTTACTTCTTTAATTAAATTCCATTCATGTAGGTTTAATTTAATGCAGTGTTTATGAATAATATATAACAATTGAAAACAATTGACTTCTGCTTACATACTTAACAGACTTAACGAGTGAGGTCTTAGTTTCCTGAAACAGCTCATTTACACAGCCTGATTTTGTTGTAATCACAGCTAATGATGTCAGGTATCTGAGGCCTTATTATGGAGCCACAGTGCCTATCTCCAAGCCTTGTCTTGCTTCTTTCTATCTCACTCTTGTAATAGAATCATGATCACACGTTACATTGCCATCAGCCGTGCGTGAAGCCAAAAAGACTACTGGGTTACGCCATCACTTGCTGATACAGTCAGGAAGGGTAGAATGAGCTATGAAGTAATATGGAGTCCTGTTAAACAGCATTAAATGGGGAAGAAATGTAAATGAAATGATGTAGGTATTTAACAGGAACTTAATAATTTATATAAAAGCAGCAAGGATCCCATAATCAGGTATGCAGAATACTTTAGAGGGTAAAAAAATGCAATGCCTAATCTCCAGTACTTTCAAGATATGTTTTATTCCTCTAAGCATACAGTACAAAGTTATTTGGAGTTTTAATTAATATTTACTCCAGATAAGGATCTTGGGAAAAATTCTTTGCAAAGTCTTTATTAAAAAATCACCTTACTCGTGGCTTAATTTTCATTCATTTAGACCTTGTGTTCAATACATTTAAGGTTACCAAGGTAAAATTCAAGTGTAACAGCTTTCCCCTTACCCTTCCCGAAATTTGAAAGATATATTGGCCTATAACTGTGTATAATTTGATTGTGAACACAGAAGCAAGCTACCCTGAATTATTCAGGTTTTGCTTCTCAGTATGCTTTTTCCACGTCTCTATTCTGAAGCCTCTTGCATCAGTAAGACATAGCTCCTTGCATTTTTGTACGCTTTAATATCTGCATGAAGCTTGTACTAAACTTGTGTCAGACTTGTTTGTATACAAAGAACAACAGTGATGTACAGATAAAACATTTACATTTACTTTGAACTATTATTTTATACACTTAGAGGGAACAATCTTACACATAGGAAGAACAAAGAGTTCTAAGGCACTGTCATAGGACAGTGTATATGCAGACCTGTAAATCAGGAAAGCAGTTCATTAACGACTGCAAATGAAGAACTGTCAAAGAAATAGTAGCAGCATCAAAACAGGCAGACTCCGCATTGTAATACTAGGGCAGCAACCACAGCAAAGGAAACACTGACGTGCTCGTGGGAGTTTTCACAGAATGGCTTTGATTTCCCTCTTGGTACAATATAATACTGCAAAGTAAATTGTTTTATGCTTATGAAAAAATATTATTTTCTGTATTTCAGGGTGGGTTATTACTTTGATTATAAATGAACTTCCACTTTTATCATGTTACTCTAGATTATTTTGCATACCTTGAAGAACAAATATGGGTTCTAAATGCTATAGATGTCGCTTGACTTAAAAAATGGTGTAGTTTGTTCAGCTGAAGAATCTATTTTCATCAAGCAGAAACGAGAAAAACCTGCACCTGCCATTATTATGTTATCACAAAAAAACCCTCAGATATGAGATGGCATTTAGTATTCATAGAAGGTAGCAGCCTGACATGATATTGTTAGATTGCCCTCTTACTATATGTTACAAGTAACTAATGGGTCAATTTTCTCTATGCCTTACTGCAGTCATACATGAAAGACTTTTTGCACTAAAGCTAAGATCAGGAAAGGCGTGAATAGCTTTTGATCAAATTAAAGTCCCTGCTTTAGCTACTACTCTGCTATTACAGGTTTGGGATTTCCCATCCCCCCACTCTCAATAATATTGGTATCATTGATATCCAAAACCATGCACTGAGATGGTAACTTATAAAAGAGAATGAGTTCAGTGGGAAAAAAAAAAAACCAAAACAAAACAACAAAACACCCAGGTTTACAGTTCCTGAAACTTTTCAAGCCACAGAGCAGTGCTAAAACTAGACATACTGTGATGGCTTTGCCCTCCCCAAAACACGCTATGAGCTCTCTGTGGCAAACATTCCTTTGTCCGGTTCTCATCACTGGATGAGAACTTGATAAGTCTGATCCTAGATGTAAGGTTTCTACTGTTTTCCTTTGCAGGTTAATAACACTGAAAGCTACTACAGGGACCAGAATGCATGTGAGAACAGCAACATCTGAGAAAACGTTTATTTTAAAATAAAATTTTGTATCAGCAAGTATTCTATAACATTACCACAGTGTGATTAGTTGCACTGCACTCCTTTAGGTTTAGGTTCTTGAACACAGCTTGGTTTTTTCTTAGCACTTTACTGTAGAGAAAAGCTCTGGCTTCAAGGCAAGGAAATCTCACTTGTATAAAAACTGCATTTACAGCTAGACTTGCAACATCTCTCAATTATTCAGCCCCCAAAAACCCAGCAACTGATAGTGCAGTGATCCTTACAAACTAAATTAAGGTACTGGCCTCTTTCCACTCCAAAATATTCTTTGCACTGACCACAAGCACAGCCATTGGAGTCCTCTGACACTCTTACCAAGATCCACAGGGCTTGATCCCTAAATGTATTTAGTGCTCCACTGATTTCATAGAATCATAGAATCATAGAATGGTTAGGGTTGGAAGGGACCTTCAAAGGTCATCTAGTCCAACCAACCACAGCCGAAGGCTACAGTATATGCCTGGCGCTGGGCTGTGGTGCTTGCATTACTGGTTGCTAGGTAAGGAGTTGCTAAAGACATGATTACATTATCACTGCAGAACAATGACGCTGGGTGATGTTCAGTGCCTACTATAAGGTACCAGCCTGATCTTGGAATATTATCAGATTATCCTCTTATTTTTTAAGAGTAAGTAGCAACTCCGCATGTTTCAAGATCTTCATCACTCTTACTGGCCCTAAGGCAGTGCAGGTCCTTGATACCATTATTACTCTGTAAGCACACCATTATATCACCTGAGACACGAATTAAATGCATCCTTTGGTATACAACGCAGATCCATAGTCAGGATGCTTTCCCATAACCTCACTGGTCACCTATATGGCCCAAAATAGCCCAAGTTTGAAAACTTTCTGGCATACTAAGAGTCCTTTTTGAAACAGGTAGTCTAGCATGAGTGAAAGGGGCCTACAGATATTTTGATGACATGGACCGGATTTTGCACTCACAGGCAGCTCATGTGCAAGAATTTGAGTTTTGTTTTACATGCTATCAGTGCTACTTTCAGCTGCTGTAAATCTCCAAAGAAGGTGCACGCAACTTCTGCGTGAATAACCTGTTCTACCTTGAGTATATATTTTCTTTTGTAATTATAAAAATCTGGAGAAAGCAGAATTTCAGTGGAAAAGTACAACATGTATATTTTTATTCAACACACTAGATTTTTTGAGAACCTTCAATTTTCATCCTGCTTAATAATCTAGAATAGTCTACTGTGTAAAGCCAGAGATTCACAGACCCTCAGGAGAATGCTAATGCCTAAATGCACACTACAAATTAATCAGAACGAAGCAGAGTGACTAACTGCAAATTAAGGATTAGACAAGTAGTTACTAACAAAGAAACAACCACAAAGCTCAACAAATATTCACTGAATACTAATTCTGTTTTAAACTCTGCTATTTGTAATGAAATGCAATCTTACCAGACAATCAGCTTTTTACTACAGAACAGTATTTTAAGCATGCAACATCTACAAATTATCTTGTCTTTTAAACGCTTGAATGCATAAACAAATAGCTGCAAAATAGCGAGACATCTCAACAGTAGCTAATTTATTGTATGACTTCCCTCATCTTATGATGAATAATTCCCCAGTTAGACTTCCATTTTAAAGTATCTATGGATTTTGTTACTGTCTCTCTTAGTTAAATCTTTTTTACATTAACACCATAAAATGGCTCTAATGGCCTACTTGAGAACAGACTTGACTTTACTACGATTTATGGATGTAAATTTGAGATAAAAATTACCCTTCCCAAGCCAACACCAATGGATAACAGCAATACAAATAGTTTTGCTCCACAGCAGTAGTCAGTAGTCCAGATCCTGACCCCCTTGTGTCAGCGACAGTCTGATGCGCTGAAGAAAATGAAGTCAGTTCTAAGTTTCCATTCAGAATAAGTTCTGTCCCACTCTTTCTTCAGTCAGTCAGTAAATTTGTTTAAGCAGACTGTACTGAAGAAGCAGAGCAATCCTCATCCTAAAACAAAGGCCAGTGAAACTGGGAGTCCTTTCATGGACTTCCATGGCCTCTGGATGAGGCCCTAAAATGGAGAAATCAGAACACCAGAAGGATTATATCTTAATTAGAATAATCTCACTGACACTCAGACAGACCTTTATTGTTCAATAAGAATAGTATCAAGCCAAGCCTGTCTAATAATTTCTGAACACTGCTATCCTGAATATTATTTGACAACCAACTAGACATCACTTAACATACACTACAATCTGATGGACAAATGGGAACCTAATAACTTTCTCCAAACTCTGTATTACTGCCACTTGAAACACTTTAAAATTCAGAATCTCACTGCAATTACAATATTCCCTAATAAGTATATTGTTTTAAATTCAAACTGTGTACTCCTACAGAAAGTATTAAGAAATATATACTGCTTAAGGAACCACACCAGTCTTTTAGAACAATAAAATATCTTTTTTACATAATTTCGAGGACCTATTAAAACAGACACAAAACCCTCCTCTGGCTGTTCTCACAAGCACCCTCAATTTCAGGGTTATCGGGCAGGAAGTGGTCCTGCAGCAACCAGCCTTAAGCAGCGAAGCTAACACCACTTTAGATACAACTCATTGTCTTCCAAGACTGCAAAGATGCTTTTCAGCTCAGATACACAGATGGCTATCGCAACTGATACCTGATTGAAAATACAAGTGCAGTTTTGGAAGAAAACTAGGTGTCTTCCATGTTGGCTTTAGAGAATCTCCATTAACTTGTGAATTCATATTTGCAAGAAGAAAGAATACATGAAAACAAGTGCAGATGCAGAGTGAATAAAGCAAGCTGAAGGGGTATGTTGGGGATGTGCCTTTCATAAGACCAAAACTTTTACATATGTGCTGGTACATTTAGGTATTTAAAATCAAACATTTGGAAAGGTGTTCCACAGTTAAGGCTCCTCAGAGTCTTCTGTAAAATATTTTCATTTTGAACGTCTCTTACTGGATGCAGGCTCACCTCTACAATAGAATTACTGGTCAGACGACAAACAGACTCTCCTGTGAACCTCGAGAGAGTGATATTTTTCCACAGAAAACTATTCAGTCATTCATTTTCAAATGCCATGCAAGGAGTCCACCTTTCTGCCACTTTCTAGTTAAACATACTTATTCTCAATGCCCCTGTGGGTCAGGAAATTTCCTTAGGAAACATCAATGGTAAAAATTGGTCATATGGGTTTAGCCTCTAATGAACGCTGCTGAGAATGGTCAAATGGAAGCAGACATTTGGAGAAAATCAGGCTTACTCCATAAGAAATGAAAAGCAATCAAATGCCAAACTCTGAAGAGGGGAGATGTTAGCACTAAGGAGTTTAAAAAAAAAAAAAACAAACCTCTCAAAATAGAACAAAAATACAAAAATACATACCAACCTTTCCTCAGTCTGGCTCCATTTAGTCCTTAGCTATGACACATATTTCTGCGTATCATACGAACTTGAGAGTCAGCCCTAAGCTTTTTTTATACCCGCAAAAATATATCCTCCAAATGATCACATCCTGAATGAGTAATATTTCAGTAATACTTTGCAATTGATTAAGGACACCTCTAGCACTGTTACATCCCTGACGATACTAGCCAGACATTTCCTTTGTAAATCACCAGATAGCTCATGGAAAGTGAGCAGGCATGATAAATGAGCTGTAATTTTCTAGACTGTGCTTTTTAACAGATGTATTTACACATTTCACAATCTAACGGTAGGGATGGTGCATGTTACTGGCAAATGTTAGATGAAATGTTATCAAACAAGTCTCCCAACAAATTCCCATCACGTTGACTATTAAGATCAGCCTGCCATGTGTAATTTTTCATGTTTTGTCCTCAATTGAGATTTTTCAAGCCATTGTTACTGTTTTAATTATCCTTTTCTTACTCACCAACACATGAAAAGCACATATTTACATCAATCACTTAAATTTTTAAAATACTTTGTAAGATCATTAAATAAGTAAATACAAAAAAAACCTCACCACATCAAAAACCTAAACCTGATCCCATTTCTATTTCACACTGCTCTTCAAAGTGCTCTAACATTTCAGATGTCAGAGCAATTTTGTCTTGCCTGAGCCAGCTGCTATGTATCAAAACATCTCATTTCCCAAATGCATTTCAACATTGCAGTGTGTTTGGTGAGAATTAGCAAACAGCTGAATGCCACTCCCATGCCACTGGCTAGTAAGCCTGGGGTGTTACTGAGTTGCTGTTAGTGACAGCGTGGCCTCAGGTGGACACTTTAGAGAAACAGGAAGAGGTTCCTTGGGGAAGACGCAGATAAGAGATTCCCGGAGAATATGTCATTCCTCTCTGTTTTGCTGGAGTGGAACAAATGGAGCCCACGTTGTGCTGGACCGCTTGCATCTGCTGTACCACATGAAGTGGCGTGTTGGGGTACACCGGGGCAGACGTAGTGACAGTATGAAGACATACATGGCCTGAGACAGTGCACACCTTGTCATATTACCTGGCCCAGGCACGGAAAAGCCCCAGTGAACACACAGTGCATCCAGCTCCAAGAACTGCCGTAGGCTGTAGAGTCCCACCACACAACTGCGATGTCTTACCTGTGTCCATGACAATGCCACTTGAATAACCTACAGCATGCTGGGCTCCAAACCCTGCCCACGGGGCATTCAGAATTGTAACAAAATCTAATATGATTAATGTCTTAAGTCTGATGGTTACTCATGGCTCATTGATGCATGGTAATACAAGTTAATGTGTTCACACACAGACAGAATTTTGTGACAGCATCTTCTGAACAGCAACCATACAGTGATACAATCACAATTCACATTCAGAGCTCTTACAGATCACGCAGTCAGTGATGTGTCATGCTCAGTGCACTTAAAACACATAAAAGAAAAAGTAATCTAGTGATGCTACTACAATCATGCCATTTCTTTATACGTTAATGTACGTTCACACCTCTAAAAATATATTCATTTATCAGCATCTTAAGTATAAAGGTCTCAGAAAAGAGTGTTTTCATCAAAGAGCTTATAATTGCCCAAGCTATCATCAGATTAGTTTCTTTGCATGTCTTCAAGGAGAGCTGAGCAATTAGAAGGAAAGAACCACCGAAAAAACCCACACTCTATAAATTTAGCTTACATTAAAAGTGAATTCTGATTTGACTGCTTGTGATACATTTTCAGTAACATCCCAAATACCTCCAAGCTTCCAAGGTTTGCTAGCGCAAATATAAAACTGAAACTAAAGCTTATGTATTGGATCTTTTCCTCAGATTTTAAGTTGCTTTCAATTATAAAGTCTGCATTTCATCCTGCAAGTCTGTGCTTAAGTTTCATGCACTTAGGAAACAAAAATCATTTTCTAAGATTGAAAAACCACATTTATTATTAGTACGTTCAAGAACTTTACACAGAGTCTTTGAAATTCTAAAAATAATTAGAGAAATAGCAGAGGCTTTGGAGATAACTTTCACACAAACTAAACAGCAGAATATGCTAATAACTAGAAGACATACTTAAATGTAATTTTACACCTAAAAGTGCACATATTTCATAAATTTCAAAATGAGGAAAGAAATTTTGCTCCTACCTCTTCCAAAGCCCATAATGAATCAACCACAGGCTTAATCTTCTTATCGGTATATAGATTTAGGAGTTTGTCCATCACACCCTTGATCAGGCCACCTCGATTCTGTTTGAAAAGTAGATTCAACAGAGAAAACCCAGCAATGACTTTGTTCTCCTCGTAGAGCTTGATAGGATTTACTTTCTCAACTTGCCACCACTGGAAAGCCAAAAACAAGAGCAGGGTTAGAAAAACACTTTTCAAGAAATGTACAAGAAAGTTCACAAGAAAACTGCCTGGGCAGATGTGATACACGACTCATCTGTCAGATGTGAAGCAAGAGCCAAGAGCAGCAGTAAGGATTTTATTTAAGGAAGAGGCAAAAAAAGTATACAGCTTGCTGACATGTGGAAATAAACCACAGACTTGTGTCGTATGAGATTAGGGTGTTAGAAGAATAGGGAACAGTTTTGGTTTTAGGACATGGGCCTAGAAGTAAGGAATATGGACCTCCCTCCTTACTCCTGCTGTCCTCCTTTGTTATCTCCAGAGAGCCATGCAAGCTTCCCAAACATTCGCAAGCAACTCCTGACTATTATTCTTCTCTCAAAAACAAGAAAACCAAGCACTGCTTATCAGCTTCCATTTACTCTTCACCCATTATTATGTCTGTGATATTTGAGTAAGCCTCATAATATCTAATGAATTTTTTTCCTTATTTAGCCCAAGAGCATCCTTGAGACTGAGATCCCACTTCCTAGCAAGTTTTATTTGAACGGGTCAATTTTTAATTAAAATTTTCATACAATTTTGATGAGTTAATTTTGCAGTAGAATTACATAAAGAAACTAGATGTACTTTTATACAAAATTTGGTATGCTATTTTTATTAATATTTATTCAGGCAATAAATACCAGTACTATCTGAAAAAACATTTCAGTTAACATTTACTTCGTTGGGTCAACCAACCCTACAAATTATAGGCATCTGGATATGTTTATATTAACAGTAAAAAGGCTGCATAGGAGAGGTGATCTTGTTTTAGCTCATAAACACATGACAATAACAAACATTATGCCACTACAGCCATTTAGAAAATGTAGGAGGCAAAGAGTAGCTGCTTGCTGCAGTTTTTGATTTATCTTGTTTTCAACTACATACATAGAGACTTTTGAAGCTAATTTCTCCTGGGAAGGAGTTGTTACTGGAAGCTCTACGTGAGCTCTTGCCAGAAAGATCATATGATAGATCTTTGGTCAAGACTTCTCCCTTGCTTTTTCTTATCTGAAGGAATCACTTTCACTCCTGGTTAACTTATTTCTCGCTAAAAGTTTATTTGATATATTTGTCTCTTTGATCTCTAAGATTTCTGAGCAGACTTTTCTTGTTGTAGTAAGCTGAAGAAAAAAAAAACCACGCACATTTGAATTTTGGATTTGTTGATGTCATCAATTAGGAAACAAATGCAACATCATCATCTCTTTGATGTCACTTGAAACGAACATGGAGAACTGAAAAATGCATTTCTGTAAGGAACTAGCTTCTGAAAAGCTGGAAATGACTGGATACAAGCCCCATCTTAAGAGATGTATCTCCTTTAATATCTCCTTTAATTCACTGCACTGACAGCGTTTTCAGCTACAAGGAACCTACGGGGTATAGTTTTCCATATCCATGATTATGATATTCTGCCGTAAGTAAATAAATAATGAGTCTAACTTTAAACTCAGCTGTATAAGAGAGATACGTCTGAGAGCTAACAATTTAAGTATGCATTGCGCACAGATCCAATCCCTGTCATATCAGAAGAAAACATGTCAGACCACACTGCAGCCAAAAAAATGCTCTCTTTAGCAACATCAGAAGTAACAACTTAGTAGAAATTAATTAAAATTATAAACATGAAAATGCTACAGAAAGGACTGAAGTTAGAGGAAAGAGCAGAATCACAGCACTGGGACACTTACTGATTTTGCAAAACTGAAGAAGCTTTTTGTCTCTCCAGTAACCATGTTAGACGAACCTGTAAAAGACGAGTACATTCACACACTATTACATGCTGACAAGCAAACCATTTATTATATGTAAAATCATTTCCATGATTCATATTTAAGAAAAAAAAAATCCCCAGGTTTAAAAGTAGTAGATTAGTAGACATCCTTATACTTTGGGAACAAACAACAAAGAGGCTGAGGTGACTGAGCCCTACATGTTTATAAGTATTCCAAGGTGAGAAAAACAATCTATCAAGTGTTCTAAAACCAGGAACAGGTTAAGTGCTTCTAGGCATCTTGACCTCAAAACCCTTCTATACCTTTCTCCTCTGCAAAAAAAATGCCATTTGTTTCTGACACGCTATTTTTTAGCAGCAATCATCACACAGGTGTCCTTTCTCTGTATGTGTAAAAATCCATTTATCTGACCACTACACGTGTGAACATACAGGCTGGCTTGTACAGTCCCAGCAGGTATCTGAGTGACAGTGCGTTCCTTATTGCCACCCTGCTAGCGAGATGAAAGCCCAAGGAAGCAGGTATGCTTATACATGATGCCTTTGCACCTTCCACTGTGATACAGATATCTTCTTCATTTCAGAAGTTTAGCAATCCCTTCAGCTGTCCTCCTAAAGAAGCTTGGCTTGCTGTATCAACACACAACATGGCAACCTGTCAGAACTGCAGGAAAGACGTGTTTACTCTGTATGTGGAGCAGTTAATGTACACTAATGGAAATTTGTAAACAGAAACCTGGGCTTGAATTCCTCAAAGTCATGCCAAATAAAAACGACAGCATTCTTTCAGAAATATTCCTCCAAGCTTCCCTCTCAAAAGAACTATATTAGAGTTTCCTTGGCCACACTGCGATTCCTATGGTGTGCAGAATGAGATCTCCAACCTTTCTCCTACACTTCTCCTGCAGCACCCAATAAAGTTTAACAATCTGAAACATATGTTCAGTTTCTCTTTTGGATTAATTTTTTTAAAAGAGTTTATTTGTACTACCTATTGTTTCTCAATAATTCAGTCTATGCTCAGCTTTAATAAAATCCTTGATTGGAAATAGCCAAATTGAGAAAGCAGAACATGGTAGCCTCCAGTTCTGGAAGAAGCGGCATGAGTGATTTTAAGAGATTTTAAGCTTTGCAAAGCTTGTTTTGAAATATGTACCTGGCTTTTTCCACTCACCATATAAAATGTAAGTTCCAAGTGGTTTGAGAAGACTGAGGCCTTTCCCAGTATTTTCTCCACACAGACAGTCCAAAACAATATCCACTCCATCTGTCGAGATTCTAAAAAGCAAGAAAGAGATCTCACTTTGCAATAGGAGCCACAGGACCAGTCAGCCAGCATGATACAAGCAGATTGTTAACAGAATATTAACATCTTCCAGGTACTTTAGAAAGGATTCCAAGGCTGAGGCTTTGACTACATGAAAATCTTCTCATCAGTGCTGGAATGCAAGTTTGTTGGGCTGGCCAACCCATGCCTTTCAGGCTTAGAAGAGTTGGAAAATATTTTGTTCCCCCTTTACGAGGGCTTTCACTAAAGTTGTATTATAAAAAACAGGTGATAGCTATAAAGCTCTTTTTGAGTGCATATGAATGTCAGAGAATGTCTTTTTTGGTCAATGAATGTCACAGAGGAAGAGGACATTTTTGTTATTCACATCTTCTTATATTCTTTTTCTGAATTTGTAAAGAAATAGATCTTCTTACCCTAGTTCCTCTCAGATAAAATTATGTCCTCATAAAGTCATTTAAAGAGTCTTCTGCTTCAGACTTTGTATCAACTAGATGACAGCAAAGAGTTAAATCAAGCATGAGAAGTCCCCCAGAGCTAGAAACTCAGCTTTAAGGACACAAGTAGGCCATATTATAGAAAGCAGACAGTATTTATACTGTTTCAACAAATAGTTTGCATATTTATAATCTTCCCATAAATAGCTTTGTGAATGCTATGGCAATATGACGCTGAAGAAAAAAAAATACATCCAAATATCCTGATTTAGTTCTTTTTTTTTCCTGACAAAACATCAGCCTGCAAAATCCTATCACTAGTTTGATCGAAGTTTAATATCCTACATCCTAACCAAGTAAATAGCCCAAGCAGTAGTAAATCCTTGACTAATGCTCTTAAACAATTATGCAAATAACTAAGAAAATGACAACCTGGAGACTATCAAAGGTTTAAGGGGCAGTCAATAGCATCTAATCCCTGGGAACATTGATCGGCCCTGGATGACCGTGCCTTCTGCAGTGGTATAAATGCAATCAGAAGTCAGGAAAGAGGTACAGCTTTATGGCTTATAAAGCACCTTTCTGTTTCCTCACAAAACAAAAGTGATACTTAAAGATCCACTGGTTACAAACAGCAGCAAAACCGGACAACTTTCCCCTTTGGTACTGCTGCCACATGCGGGGTAATAAACTGTTCATACGCAGGCCACCGCATGAGCTTGCGCTGTAAATGAATAATGACTCTGCTTTCAGCGGCTTCCATGGTTGAACTGATTCCTCATTCTCTAGAAGGAACATTTCCACGTCCATATCATGCAGGGTTTTTGTTTGTTCGTTCATTTGCTTGGGGTTTGGGGTTTTTTGTTTGTTTGTTTGTTTGGGTTTTGTTTTTTTTTTTTTTGACTTGGCTCCCTGATGAAAGCTCTTCCCTGAAATACCCCAGGTGCCTACAGTAAAGCAGGTTCCTACCACTGCCCTTTCTCAACCACGGGCCCACCCTTTCCGGCTCACAGATTCAACACAGGAAGAGCCTCCCCTTCCCTTAGGGCTCCCCCCGACTCAGTATACAGCAGGCAGGCAAAGGGACTGGCTGTCTTCCATGCTGGCCAGCCAAACATTTGAAGCAGAACACAGTATGCAGCTAGCATCCACAAACCAGCCAACTACGCTGTTCACCCCACTGCCTCTTTCAAAAGACAACCTAGAAATTCCATTTGTCTTTATAACATTCTCAGAATTACCACCTTATTTTTTTTTATTTAGTATTTTTTCAATGCAAAGTGAAAACATATGGATCTGAGCAAAAAATCAGAGTACTGGTATATTCTACAGGGTGCCAATTGTGACTTTTAACCAGGAGTATCAATTGTGCTAATACTACACACCTCTATACCAGGAAAGAGCACAAAACAGCTTGCTGCATCTACATTTTATCTTTTGTACTCACTGGTTCTCTGCCTCATTGGTCTCCTGAGAGGTGAAAAAGTATGTGAAAATGCAGGATCATCAAAAGGGATTTTAACAGACTTAACAGAGCAGAATTCCACCCCTTCAGAACCAGATCCCTTTTGATTTCAGTAGATTACGCTCTGTAACACAGAGTCAGGGGTGGTGTCAGGGAACTGTCCCAAGCAGAACTGTCCTGATGAAGGGCAGAAGCAGCCAATGTTATCTGCCATCATAAAGTTACCAGAAGTTAAAGGGGCTTTGATCCTTTTTTTTTAAGCATTGATTTCTGTTGTATCTGCTCCCACATCACATACCCCCTTAGATCATATCTTCTGCTGCCCCTGCCAAGAGTTAGGATTAAGGCTGGTGCTGAACCCTGATTAATGTTTTCAACCATTTTTTCTTGCTGAATCGATGTTTGTGAAGTGAGGATTGCTAGAATTCAGTCTTCATCTCACTACAGCAACTTTCCAGGGGCAGCAAAACACTTAGGTATGTATACTTCTCCAGGAGAAAGGCTATCAAAGGGCTGCAGAAATATGCTGCAATTCTGCTGAGCTGTAAGAAAAAGGTAGCGGTGTCATCTGCTGGACAAGTCCTGTCTTTTTTGGTGAAACGTCTCATATGGTAAAGTTTTCCTTTGATATAAAATGTCCTTTGGTACAGATGATTTCAAACGTTCTCTTAAGCAGAACAGAAACTCAGAAACAGTTGCAAGATGCCCTGCTTTCTCCTCCAACACCAGTCTGGATTGCTAACCACTCAAACAAAAGCCCGCTGAAGGCCCTCTTTGAGGGTCAGTAACCCTCGTGCTACGAGACCTTCTGAGACTTTGCATGTCACCCCGAAGAATGCGTAAGTTTGACAGGAAGCCTGTCAGCTGTACTACCCTTGGGTGTCCCTTTGAGAAATTTCTTGTTTATGCCCAGCTACATAACCTAGTATTTTAACAGATAAAAGATGAAGGGAAAATATTCTTCTTACCTGTCTGACAAGTAAAATCAATGAGACATTTTTTGCTAAGATTTTTCTTATAAATTCTAAAGTTTTGCCACCTGTATGTATCAATATTAATATCTAAAACCAGACAAACTGGAAAACAAAGTATTTGAAAACACATAAATGGAAACACACATGATGACTTCAAAAGGCAAGAGGATGATTCTAATCTGAATGCAAACAAACAAAAGCTAAGGACTTGAAATTAAAACAGACATCATGTGCTCTGATATCAATCCCTGGCAGAGGATAAAAACCCAGGAAGGTAGAAACACACCAGGGAACACCAAAACCTGGATAACTTACAGATCCACTGAAAATATCTTACTCAGTGCATTACAGTGAGCTACTATATATGCAGATATGCATACGTGCACATGCAAAGTACATCCTTCTGTTAAGACTTTTATTCTTTTTCACTTAATTTACTTTGCTCGCAACAGATGTCTGAGTATGAACATGGACTAACAAAGCTTATGTTGCTTATGAAAAAATAGGGAGATGCTTGCTATCTTGTCCCTCGTAGTGCACATACGGAATATCTGGAATAAACTACAGTTCCCAAACTCACAAATGCAAACTCTTCCCAAAAATACGATCAGCCCGGTGTCTTTCATAATATTTTGCCAGATCCTATACAACCTTTACTCAGGAAAATGAAAGATTACCTTTTTACTTCTTGAACATAGTCTGCATTTCTGTCAAACAGGTGAGTTAGTGAGTCTTTGATTGCTTCATGTTTGAAAGATGAAGCTGTTCCAAAAACAGTAACATTGGGAATAGTCGAACAGAGCTGAGCGACAGCTTGACCCTGCAAACACATTGTTATGTTAGTTCACTGACAGAGAAATTGGTTGACAGACTTTGCAGCTGCCAATTCACTCATGACACAGCAAAATCCAAGACCAAACACACGCAAGGACTTCCCAAACTCATTTCTTACCAGTGCAATAAAATTCAGCCACAGGAAAAAAAAAATTGCACTTAAATCACAAGGATATTCTGAAGACAAAGCAACTGCATGGATAAAAGTAATTTAATGTATGAAAAATATTGGAAAAGAGGAGTTCTTGATCTTTTAAGAAAGGCAGTGTCATCAAAGGAAATGGCATTCATTTACAAGGACCACCAAAACAACTACTCAGAGTGCTAGAGAAATATTGCTCATTTGCCGCTTGCGTCCTACGTGCACTTCCCCCAGAGCCCCTTGAGTAACATCAGCAGTCCTCTCTGCACTCCATAGCTGTGAACGGTGCTGACCGCTTCTGCGCGTGATTCCAGCCCTCTCTGCTCACGGGGAAGGCCTTGCAGCACCTGATGCCAGAACAGAATTTCTGGCAGATAACGTAAAAGTACTTGGCTCCTCTGGTACTCAGATGCAGCTTTTACGCTTCAGGTTTTTGCAGTCCTGATACAGAAGGTCTAGCGGACCAGGACAGCGTGTACTCCACCATTCCTAAGCAACCACATTTTCTTATGGTTTTAGTGGGAGACAGCAAGTTGGTATACAAACAACCTCAAAACCGGTCAAAACAGCAAAGGGGATTAAAAGGCCTAGAGAATGTATAGGAAAATCTTTCTCCTACTGTATCCTTCCTGCATCCGGGCAGGACTCTAGTGGAGTCAATCAGATGTCAGTGTTCAGGTAGGTCTTGGGGCATTAGAGAATTTGTGCATTCACATGTCCATCTTCAACCTTCCAGTTTTGGGCCCAGAAGGCTTTAACTTCTCTAAGTTTTAACCTCTAATTTCATGAGGCTGAGAGAAGAAAGGAAGCGCTGCATAATTGCTGAGCCATCGAGATTTCCAAAAAGATCCTAACACATCATCTTTTTACAACCCTGAGTTTTCTTTTACTCTTAACATACTAACAAATGGAAGACAGACTTTTGGTAGCCACATCCTGCCTCTTGCTGTAACCATACTGTTCCACTGGAGCTCACACAGTTACACGGATATGCCCAGAAGCAAGAAATGGCATTGCCATTCTAAAAATAATGTCTGATGGAATTCAGCAGATTCTTACTTATATTTACAGCCAAAAGATGGTGATTTGTAAACTACATTCATGACCAATAAAATCATCCACGGATAAACACATTTCTGTTAATTACAGCCAGAAACTCTGATTATCAGTATGTAAATACCAGTAATCAGTGCTTGGGTTTTATTTACAGTAGAATAATTAGATAGCCCTGCATACCCTGGGGGTCTTGGCATCCTCACATATAATGCTGAGTGTAATTGCTAGTGACAATCCTCTGAGCTGAGCATCACAAGAGAGGACAATATTATTACTTATACATGGTGGCATCCGGGAAATTAGTTTGCTACTGGATAAGTCAGTAAACAGCTACAGAGCAAGGCATAGTTTATGTGATCCTTTGGACAGGTACCAAGAGATACAGAGAAGAGAGCAGGAGAAGGGATGTAATGTCTCCTGGGATCAGAAAAAGTTTCACTCTTCTCATTTTCATTTCTCTGCTACTTACAGTCTCATTCTGAAGCCCAGACTTTAGCCTCCACAAATACTGAAACATAAAATTAGAAGAACAATTAATCTGGATTTTGCATCTCTCCTTTTCTTAGTAATTTTCACTAGCAATTTTCTTTTCTCACTTTCTGCATCTCCCAGAAAACCATCATCCACAGGGATTTAGATAAGTTAGTATTTTACAAGGTATGCTAGTTGAGTGAAAATCTGACGGTATTGATCTATTCTCCAACTCATTTTCTGCATTTTCAATCTAACTTGGGAAGATGAGGGATAATGAGTATATACTGAATCAAAACCACTGAACATTTAAAAGGTCAAATATTAGAGTAGAAAACATGTTGATTTTTATCCTGCAGAAGATGATTTAACATTTAAACTGACAGTCAGATAAATAGCAGAAATGCACAAAAACCCCAGGATGTGCATAACCGATTTTCCTCCTGACTCAAACTCGTTAGTACACCCCTCCCTCCTCCCACGGAGATAAGCTTATCTAAAATCCCCCATCAGAATACCTTCCAGCTTTCTGTAGATATTTAAAGCCTAAAACTCACTCGTATGACCAATACTTTTATGACTGGATGAACAACATCACTGAGGTATTCTGAGGCAATTCCACAAAACTTTCTTCTACAGCTTTCTGAAGATCTTAATTTGATGTTGACTCTTACTTATTTTGGTGCAAAGTATTCTTATTCAGAAATCTTGGGAAAAAGGCTGATATTGGACCTTTCATGCTTTCCCCACCAAAACAGGAGAATTGAACTCAACCTATGAACTCAAACATTTCACTAATTTCTGTGGAATTCAACTAAGCTTCAAAACAGCACCCTGGCTACGCAAGTCACTTTTAAATCTCTTCTAATCCCTCAAGTCATCTAGCTGCCTCTGGATTAGCAGCCAGTGTGTAGAGAGCTATACATTTTAATTGCAAGTATGTGAGGCCCCGGTGTTCAGAAGGTCCATAGTTCACAAACGAAGCATGCAGAGGGGTTTTGCAGCTGGAAGGAAGAACATGCTTTTCCCAGGGCTGTGGAGGTGCAGGTGAGGTATCCATGCTGGCTCCTGTCCCACCACGCACTCTCACCGCAAGGCATCCCTTGATGATGAGGGCACACAAGCCCTGGCCCGTCTTTTGGATTTCAAAGCCATTGCCCTCCTAAAAACTGCTTTGTGGAAGACAGAGACAAGGGAGCTTTCTGTCTCCTCCCTGTCCAGACAAAACCACATAATCTCTGCTACCAGCTTTCACCATGGAGACCACATGGATATTGAAGTAGGCACCATGTTATCAGAAACTGTGTATGACCTCTAAAAGCTGCTGAGAAGGTGTCTAATTAGATAGATTTTTCATTTAAAAAATGAAAAACAAAACTCTTCACAGATCTGATTTTTCATATACCATGCAAATTTCTACATAAGTACAGACTAGATTCCTGAACCTGAGAAAATTTGTAAGTGGCAAAAAATAGTTCTCACTTGGAGAGTTAATTTTACCTTTAACAGGATTTAGCAGTCTTTGAAAAAATGGATCAATTGTTTCACCGAAGGGACAGACATGGTTACAAAATATGCCCTTAAAATTTAATCTCCTTTAAAATACATATATTTTCTATACCATTTATCATGCAGAACTCCACACAGTGAGTCCTCAAATAAATTAATAACTGGGACTAAAGTGTTCTGTGGAAATGAAACATATTGCCTAATACTGGACCAGGCATAGGCGTCTTGTGTCTCTTCAACTTCAAAGTCTGTTTGATGGACTCTTTTTCCAGGTATCCTGTCAACTTATAAAACCAGTATGTTGAACCTAATCTACATATATGATTATTACAGAATTCATTGTAAATTGATATGCTTATAGTCGTTTTAGATCCAGTAAAAAGAATGAGATTTCTTTACACTCCTTTGCTTTAAATCCCAACTTCAAACCTGTAGGACTGGAAACTTCTCATACTGAGATAATCACATAAAAGAATGGAAAGGCAGATTTTCAAGAAGTAAAAATGAAATAGATTGAAATTGTTTAAATGCACAGAACAAAGTTAAAAAAAAAGGTCATTGACATTTAAAAGGCAATATAGAAAGCATGAATAGAAGAAAACTTACTAATCTAATTAGCTTATTAATGCTAACTTAACACTGGATGAAATATAAATAAGGGGTATAAGTTAGTGGATGCCCAAAAGGGTCTGACCTGCTGGCACAAGCCAGACCTCAGTGTGATGAGTAACCTGTGCACAGCAGTTACAGATCAGTACACTTTCAAGAAAGCATCTTTTTTGCTACCTTGTAAACTCAGCCCAGCTTTATAGCAGGAGAGAACAAACCATCTAAAAGATACCACTCTGCAAAACTACATCCATTAGAACCAACAGCATCAGTAAGAAATTATCATTTCTATGACATATTTTTGCAGCCCAGAGGTGCTACAGCATTTAAAAAAACAAACAAACAAACAAACAAAAACAACAAAAAAAAACCCACAACAAAACAAAACATTCAGACTTAATCTTGCACAAGAAACCTGCCTGGAACCGAATGTGAGCTGAAGGTGGTACGCAGTACAGAAACATAGTAAGAAAACTGCAAGAGAAGATAACTACTGATCTCCTGGCATCAAGGAAAGCTTTTCTCTGGTCTACACAACACTCCATCTCCTGAAGGTGTTGTTTTTCCAATTACAGCAGAGGAAATTGGAAACCAAACACTAAGGTGAACATTGCAGAGTGGGCAAACTGAAATGTTACTCCTGAACAAGCACAGGGCAGCATCTGCTACACTCGGTGCACTGCAGATAAGTTTTGGAGCAGAGGGAGGGGAAGAAAGAGTCACCATCAGATAATGATCTCTTTTACCCTCAAAATCTCTTATTTTCTGAAACAATTAGTAGGGTGTGCTTTTTCATTCCCTCCTGCAAAACTGTGCAGATGAGGTGCATCCAAAACTCAGGGCTGAATCTCCATCTCGTATAAATCCTCTTCAGTTTAGTGGGGCTCCGAGAACATACCCCAGCCAAGTTCCTCGCTCAGCGGACATAAACTCTCATCTGAAAAGGCAGAACAGCCAAGGAAGAGTTAAGTGCTGCCTGTCTGTGACATGACTCAGCAGGGGATTCAGGGAAAGGACGTGTCCTCTGGGGAGCGCAGGGCTGCAAGAGGCAAAGACAGGCCTTCAGAGAGTGCAGCCTGCTTTGGTCAGGGAAATTGCTTTTTGTGTATGGCTCGCCAGGCTTTTGTGTTTGATTAACGGATTACGCTCTGAGGCAGTGTCTGGAAATAGACTCGGGCACGGCACCGGGACTCTCCCGAGCTGCTGAGGGAGCACATCCATCGCTTCAGAAGCATCCAGCGGCACAGAGCAGCTCAGCGTGGAGATACCCTGTCTGGCTTTACGTGGGTACTTAAAGCAGCCTAGACTTGGTTACAGAGCTCTGTGTGAGCTGATTTATTCCCTTCCTTGGCTGCTGGAGATGAAATAAGAGGAAAGCACTTGCGGTGTATTCATCAAATGCAGAACAGCTATGAACTGCTCATATGAAAATAGCAAGCGCGGTCCTGGGAGGTATTGAGTAAAGATCTCAGCAAAGTGGGAAGTATCGATGCCATTGTGCACTATGCTGGCCAGGACCATCACGAGAACAGAGTAAATTCTAATTATTCACATTCAAGGACTGACTCAAAGACGAGAGTGCTATTTAATGTGCTCCTACCTGCTAGCTGCAGACAGACCTAAATTCAGTCTACCCATACAATGTTTAAAGGATCAAGGATGCTGTGAGACCTATTTTAAAAGGCTCTGGCTTTCACACCAGCTTACTGCTCCTTTGCTGCCAACCAGCTCAGAACCCAGAAAATGTGTACGTATCTGCCTGGACCAGCATCTGCAGGATGACCAAGGAAACAGACATCTGACCTTAGAGAGAAGGGGTAGGAACAAACCAACCTGCTTTCGGCCTGAAAAATACAGGCCAAGGAGAAATTTGGTTCAGAGCTTGTTCTAGCCATAAGCTCACATACATCCTACCAAAAAGATCTAAAGAAGTGCCCGAAGAGGAAAGAATAGCTAATTTTAATTAATGGACAACATGAGCAGAATAATCAAAGATACATTAAGTGGCCACAAATACAGACTGCAAATTGAGAAAGATGTCTCATCAAGCAAGACAGAAGAGAGGGATTTTGAAGGGATAAACACATAGGGGTTTTTTTTAAGGAGAATTTGATAATTCTCTTGAAAAGGTTCCTATATGCTGCATGTAATAGCAGGTGACTAGATTTACTCAGGATTGCCAGTTCTTTGTCAGATGAAATATCACCACTTCAGTGATTCAGTTTGGAACACATCCTCAAATATTTGCAATTTATGCAGGGGAGACACAATAAAAAAGAAGGTTCCTGCCAAGCAGTAACCAGTCTGCCAGGATGACCTAAATCTGTTGCCAAGTCAGATTTACCCTTCAAATTCAAACATGGGAGCTGCTCTAACTTACTCTGCTTGCACTTCCTCTGCTGCTGAGCCTGAAAGGGACGATCAGATCGCAGCTTCAGGACAGCAATCGATGCTCCTGCATGAAAGGCAGCTTAATTTTAGCATCTGTAAGATCAAAATGCTAAAGATTTGGCTAATAACTCTGCCTTGAGTCTGAGGGGTTAAGTGATGAAATTGAAGTGTTTACAAAATCTTGGTAAATGACCAAAGTTTTGTGCTCTAAATATTCAGAATAGGAAGTACATAAAGAGCAAACTAATATGCAGATGGGCATAATGGCTGTATCTCACAAATCTAAATCCCTGAAAGAATTCATTTTCCAGGTGGATATCATAGAGAGAGACACACACTGGATTTATTAAAGTTAGAAGAGAAGAGCCTAAGGTTTGTTTCTTGGGGGTGGGTTTGTTGTGGGTTTTTTTTTTGGTTTTTTTTTGGTTTTTTTAATACAATAGTTCTGTATTTATACTAATTCAACTAATCCAGGATAGAGTTCACAAGTTTACAGTAATAATTTTAAGAGCAACTTTATAATCTCATAAAAGCCTGTGCTGTGACTGGCACTGAATGCACCAACTTAAGCGGTCTTCATTTTAAAGAACTAATTGCTTCATACAGCAGATCAGTCGCAGCGGGGTGCCTGCTGCTGCTCAGTTTTCTCAGTCTATTTTCTTCAGGCACCACTTTGCTTCACTTGAAAACAAGTCGTGGGAGTGTATTTGTGAAGGGAGCTACTCTACCATTGTCCTACAGTCAAGCATTACTTACAGCATTTTACAGTTAAGATATGACCTACTGTAGGATATATATTGGCCTATGTTACTGCAAACTTATGTTTCTGAGCATTAACTTCTATGCATGGATAATATGAAGTTTTTCAAGTTCAGTGTTAGCTGACTTTCTCATTTTAGCAATCATTTCAGAAGGACACAAACTTTTCCTTAGCTTTAAGCATTTAAATTCTATTTGTATTACACAATTATATCTTTTGTTAACTATCAAACCGTCCTCCTGCTTAAGTGTCCTGACAAGCAAAGGCCTGAAAGAGAGCGTATGACAACCACTGTCCTTGCGAGACTTTGTCAGTAGCAGCTCGAGCAATGGCATCAGAATGCTTTGCAAGGTACTGATTTCTTGTCCAAGTCTGACTGAACCATGCAATGCAACTGTGAGTGCACCATGCTTTCCTGGAAGGTCCCTTAGATTTCTCCAGCCTACTTCACTGTGCAGGTCAAGGGCTGAGAGTCAGTCTCTCTTAACTGCCCCTATCTCAAGAAGAAACAGGAAAACCAAACCAACCCTCAAAGCAGCCCCCTTTCCAAACGATCAAAATCAACAAGCTGGCCCTAGGAAACAAAAGCAAATACAATCTCTCCTTTCAGACCCCCTTTCTAAGCACTACAGCAGGTCTCCCTCTTCAGATGGCAGGCTACAGAGCATCAGAAGCAGAGTTGGAGTGTCCACCTCTCTCCTCCTGGTTCAGAGAGACAAGTTGCTTCCCTACAGCTAGCCAGGGAAGATCACATGATGCCCTGACCTTTTAGCTGAGTGGGTGGCAGGGAAGGTGCTCATTTGGTATATGGAACAGGATCCAAGCCTCTGTAACAGAGAGACAGGTATGTGAGACTTTTTTCAAGACAAATTATCTTGGTACATTTCCTTTTTCTCAACATCATCTTCTGATGTCCACTGGAACTTCTGGAAACAAGTAAACTGACTTATCTAAAGCATCCTGTCAGACATTAAAGGATACCGTCACGTGCTAATCACGCCCCAGGCACAGATGGGAAGTCAACTGCTACAGTTACCTCACTATCAAAAATACCAATAAAAGAAAATAAGGCCACATAAATAAACTGAGGCAATACAATAATAAAGGTCCTAGAGAATTTTCCCTGACTTAATTTATTGAACAAAGCTGCAGGATCCTCCTAAAGGGGACTGGGGAGCCAGAACAAAGAACCTCACAAACATTTTTGAAGTAACAAGTTCCTTTTCATAAACTGCCTGAAGCAGCTATAATAATGATCTTGCATAATGAGAAAGGAACAATTACAAACTTCTAGTCCCACAGGGAGCCTATTGTCTCACTGAAGTGCTCTGGAATTTCTATGACATTTAGAAACAAAGTGGACAGGTTTCCCACTTGCTGAAAGCGGGAATGGGCCTTCTATTAAAGCAACAGCACAAAAATAACTTTTCCCATAGCAATTTCAGTGCCAGTTTTCTGTTTTATTAACTAAGAACTCTGTGAGAATGATTTGTTCAATTGAGACTGTTACATTTTTCAAAGGATTAACAGACAGATTATTAGAGCAGTTTAAAGAGTAACACAGACCTCTCTGAAATCTTTACGTCTAGTTAGCAGGAAGGAAAAGATTCCATGCATCTCCAGAGTGGTATTTCACTTGTAGGATCTATCAAGCAATGGGGAAAGTCTTTCCAGTTGTAGCGATACAGGCTCTTCCCTTACCAGGAACGACACGCTGCGTGAGGCACTCTCCCTGTGACAGAGCGATCAGCATCCTGCCTTGCAGGCCAGCCAGCCCCGTCTCCCTCTTAGATACGCTCCCCCCGGGAGCACACACAGACCCTTACCAGTTATTGGCCAACTTGGCTGCTCTTCCTGCATCTCTGCTCTTTCCCTTGGAAAGTCTGTTTTATTTAACTACTTAGCAGGTGATGGATCTGGTTTCTCCTTGTTCTCCTGGCAGCCAACCAGGACCCATCCTTTCTTTAGCTTCTCTCAGAGAAGGCCCACAAGCAGCCATGGCAGAGGATCAGTCAAAAACTGCTCACTGACCAACTGCAATAAAAGAAGGGAAGCCAGCAGCTCCCTACAGGAACAGCCCAGCACAGAGGCTGGGCACCAGTGATGGAGAGTACATGGGAGCTGGCAGAGCATTAACAGTGCTTCAGGAAGAGGAGGAAGAAATAACAGAGGCAAATGAGGTTAGACAGAGGAAGAGAGAAAGAAATAAAAAAGGAGTTCATTTTCTCTAAAGACATGTATATGTGCAGGGATTGCTTCTGAGTGTTTTGCTAATTCTGTATGCTCAGCCTGGATCCGTACAGTGTTAGCCGGGCAAATGGCCTTCCAGCTAAAGCTGAGCTCTCAATTCCTGTACAACACACAGTCCCCTTGAATGTGTGGCCTCGTATTGCTTTAACAGTCCTAAACACCACATGAAAAGATTTAATATTAAAAAACAAAGTCAGCCATAACGCTCTAGGTTGTATTGTGCTGAAGCATAAGACGATTATAAATTCCATTCATTTGCAGAAGCATTCCAAGAGGACCATTTACTCCAAGTAGGATTATCGTTAGCTAAAAATACTTTGTATGGGGAACTCATGAATTTATTCCTTTGATTACAGTCTTCTTTTATATGAGAACCTGAAAGAAGGTCTAAGAGCATAGAATTAGTGATAAGGTGTTTGGGGCTGCCCACCAGACCTCAGCAGACAACAGAATATTAATTTAGCATAAATAAGGCATAATAATAAAACAGAAGAGGTACTCCAGTTTGAAAAGCTAAGATCTGCTAATGTTCTCTGGCCGTAAAATCTGTCTTATGGAAAAGGACTGCTTAATTTCAAATGTAAACAAACCCCCTGTCAGTGTCTTAATACTTTGCACAAGCTTCAATATTTTCCAAAGGAGAAAAATGTTCCTTAAAAGACAGTTCAAGGAACTGGTAGCACAAAATGCTGACTTTTTATTCATTGTGTGGCCTGGTATTCCACCAAATTCACCCTACTGTTGCTTTACCTATGCAACATAACGCCTCTTTACTAATGATCCAAACCGTGACAAGCAGCAGCCAGCACTGACTCAAATTCAGTATTTGTATATTTTTCCCAGGGTTGGCACAATAATGCTTTCCATTGCTTTCAATCCCTCTAAAACAAAGGGGAAAAAAAAAAAGAAAAAAAAAAGAAAAAAAAGTCTTTCACAGAGAAAGCATCACACACACTCGCATATGGTATCTGCAGGAGTACTCCAGGAGGGGCATTTACTGCAAGGAGGATTACAGTTACCTGTAAATATCCTGTGCAGAAAGTGCATGCATTTATTCCTTTCATACCTTCTTTTACACAGAAGTAGTACCAGGTGCATAAGTTCAGGAATGCAATGTTTGGGACAACACTTGCTCCTCGATCTCTGACAACCAATTTGGAGGGGATTTTTATTTCACCAAAAGCTCCCGACAGCCATTCACATCAGTGTTTCAATGGGAAAACAGATGCAGTTCCTCCACCGCAATCCCTCACATAGGGAAGTCTGATATGGAACCAAACTGCAGGCTCTGGCTCACGTCAGAAATTGAGATGCATCAGACTGCTTCAGTTACTTGGTGACAGGAAAGTAAGAAAAATTCCAACTTACCACCCCGCCTCCTGCCGAGTGAACCAGCACAGACATGCCTTCTCTTAGGTTAGCGACTTCAAAAAGCATCATGTAAGCAGTTACAAAGTTCATGGGAAACGCAGCAGCTTCAGAAAAACTCATGTCATCTGGGATCTTGTAGACAAATTCTACTGGTGTACATACTACTTCAGCCCACGCATTGTAGTTTACAAAAGCCATGACTCTGTCTCCAATCTACAAACAAGGAAAAAAACAACGTTCAGGATATGGTTGCAACTGAGACTGTAGAGAGCACTTTATGAGACCCGCAACTCTCCCGTTCAAGCTGTGGGTCCCTGATTGATGGTGAAGATACTGGCGCTCCACATCTTTGGCAAAATAGCAGTTAAGCTGCTCAGCTTCAGGCTTTTACCATTTTTAAATTGGATTTATTTAAAAAGTTGAATTTAAGAAAAATATCCAAACAAAGTTAAAGCCACCTCTCATTTTTTTGCTACACTGCTTCTCTGATGGAGCAGTCTTCCATCATCACTAATAAAGATCACCCTCTGCTAGCAGAGCTCCTAAATCACAAATGGGCCTGTAAACAATGAAAACAATAATAACCATTACATCTTACATAACATCTTACAAATAACCAGGAAATTTGTTTACCAAAAAAAAAGAGAGGAAAAAAGATTATAATGATATTGATGAGATGCATGGAATAAACAAAATTACACCCAAGATAATTTTCACGTTACTTTCTCAGCCTTCACACTAATTTAGAGCTACTTTTCCTCTCTGTGGATTGAGAAGGGGAGGCCTTGTACCCTGGTAGATGGAGCACATGAAAGCGTTCAGAAACCACTCATTTAGGAGATAACACCATCTGTATCCACTCTCCATTTTTATTGTCTTATTAACTGATTTTACCAATACATTGCCATTATTGTCATTTCTACAGTCACGTGTCAGACCAGAGTTTGACCCTGCAAATTCAAATAAGCCACCTGAAACATCAGAAATATACCTCTGGATTCTGAGGCACTACTAAGCCTACAAAGCGAATTTGACAGGATCTAAAGGAGCAACAAAATATTCTCTTGGAATGCAACATTTCTCTACTAAATTTATTTGGAAAATATACAGCAGTGAAAGGGTATTTCACTATGGAGAAATAAATATTTTATGCTAATATTAGACACAGTTGATTACCCATAGGAAACTGATTTCAGAGGTCCAGGCACATTAAATTCATATTTTTGTACAGTGGTCTGCATTGCAGCTTCGAATTTTTAAAATGGAGATAGTGACTCCCCACAGATGGGCAAGAAAAGACAACTGGAGCTCTGAGGCTTCTGCAGGGGTACAACCAGACTTGGAAAACACTCACATAAAAGTAGAAATTGGTCTGCTGGGGCTACGAGGGAGAGCCATAGCGAGCAAATGCCTGGCCAATTTATATTAAAACCTTCATAGGCACCACTCTTACAAACTCTTGATGATGGCTTGTCACCAGCAGTCCCTATGCATCTTTAGCCTTGTCCTAGACCTCTTTGCCTTTCTATAATACACCAATAAAAATGGCATCATTAACCATGAAAGGAGCTCTTCAGTGTAGCCACCATATAAATAATAAGGCAGGAATAGCATCAAACTTCAGGACTTCATGTTTTAACTAAAACCGACGGCAGCTGTCCCTCGAAAACACCTTTGCTTACCCGCCCTTTACTCTCCATCTTGCATTCTACTAACACTCACTAATGCTTTAGAAATACTACAGGTTGTTCTTAGACTATTTCAACTATCTTCCACAGCAACGGAGTAAAGCACAACACTTTTACCTTCAGGCAAACATTTATAGCACAAGCACATTTTGATCTCCCAAGTACTTGTCATCACTTTGGCTTTGGGATATTGCGGGTTTGCTAAAAGCTAAGGTGCCGCTGACAGTTCTGAAGAGTTTGTCTCTCTTAGAATGAGGATGCTGGAACAGAACTGTCACTCCAATTTCACCAAAATGCCTCCTCCTTTTGAAAAACACATTCAAATTAACAACGCCTCACTGGTAAACACTCTGGTTCCCTTTTCCTGTTAGAGAAGCATCTAAAATCTAAAGTCTGCTAGTGAAGATGTTAATGTGTCCTATATCCTTGCAAACAAACATAAATGATTACCAAAAAGGATGTAGAGAAGTCCCTCTTGGTGATTCCCAAGGGATTCCAGGTAATAATAAATACCACATTTTACCACAAACACTCTCCAGAGCCTACTCATCACGTCAGATTAGGCCTTAGCTCCTGAGAATCATCCCCACAACTTGAGAGAGATCAGGCCTGATACATTTGGCCTCAGCAAAAATCAGCTTTTTGTTTTAATGGGAAAAGGAATAGGCATTACACCATTATTCCATAAAAAAAAAAAAGGCTTTCTTTCAATGTACAGTATGTTCTTGCACATTGCTATCACAACAGACTGCCATTCACTGCTGTCACTTGTCATAAGATAATGCAATCACAGCAAATGAAGACAATAAACAGCTGGCAGTATCTCAGGAACTACGGACTAAGGGCCAACTTTTCCAGAGCATGAAACGCCCACAACTTTAACATGACTTGAACTGCAAGAGATATACAAAGGGAAAGAAGGTCAGAAGATGTAGGGTGCAATCTTTGCCATTGCTACGGACAGTGGTAACAGCACACGTCAAGGAGAAAACAAGCATCTGGTGTGCTCCTGTTCTGTGCAAGAAATCCATAAAGAAACGGACAGAACATTCTTGCATCTTCCTCATGGTACGCTCTCCTGTTGATGGGTTCACACCTGTGCAGAGCAGTTATTCTGAGCGTCGACCCTTCTTTTAGATCACTCTAACACTACTATGGCTATGCAGATTATATGCAAAAAATAAAATACCACAGCTTGTTTCAATTTTAGGGAGTACACTGGAGCACAAACACGTTCTGTAGTCAGAACAAAGATGTAACTTTAAAAAGAGACACAGTATATTCAGTCAGGTGCAATGCTATTCAAAAAAAAGCACCATATGCTGTAGCCTCACGATACCCTTTAAAAATAGCAAGAACTTTTCAACTGAGAATGCTGATCTAGAGAAGAGATTTTCTACAATTCTTTCACAGAATATTCTTCGATATGCAGCATAACTAGAGCAGAACAACTGAAGCAGCAGAGTTTTTTAAACAGCAGAGTTATTGTTCAGTTATTGTTTCTCACAAAAAACACTGGAAGATTATGACTTGTTTAAAGGCAGAGATGGGCAGGAGGGGGAAGGTAGAGAAGTGTCCTAAGAAGAGCTCATCACTGAGCCCCTGCTAGAAATGAAATCGGCCATTATCTTCACTCAACTAAGAAATTTTACAGCTCTTCAAAAGTAAAAATTTTACCTTTAAATAAAAATATTTTAGGTAATTGCCTTCTTAAGATCAAGATACAGCAAGAATTCAGAAAATGCAATTACTTGATGACATAACTGTCTCGGCAAGTAGCTAAGATGGAACTGATGTGCACTAACTCAGGTTTTTATTTCAAAATTTTTCTACCTACTTAGGAAATAAAGTGCAGGATTGTAGGGAATATAGCTGTTTAACACCAATAATGGAACAGGAGCCAGGACAGAACACTGTTTATATGTAATAAGAGACACTGAAGAGTACATAATGCCAACCAGTTAGGAAAGCTTTATTACATACAGTAACTATTTGTCATTTAATGCTATTCTGTTTGAAAAATGACCTATTTCACCTAAGTGATCAGAATAAGTCATATACGCAGAATCAGGGTCCCAATTTTACGCGTCTCATGAATGCACATGGTTGTAGGAAGCAATGCTTATTGTAGATGGGGCTCTCATTACTCAAGATCAAAAGCTGGAGTTCATGGGCTTTGAGGAACAGAGCAACGATGACAGCAAACATGGCCAAGAAAAGAAACCTAACGAGTTAGCTGAATTTCTTTTACTTTCTTAAAGCACAGTCATACTATCCAATTCCTACTTAGCCATCAGGATATGTACATGGTACAAGTGACTTTTCAGGAAGGATTTGAAGGAGATGACAGTGGTGGCTTTAGAAACTAATTCAACTGGTCATCCTCATGCTTGGGAAACAACAAGGAAAAATTGCCCTTTCAAATCTCAACAGGGCGGTGAAGGCTGCTGTCGCTGGCAGACCAGAAGAGATTAGGGACAACATACTCAGTGAACTGGTGATTATTTAGCCTTGCTCTGAAAATAGAGAAGATATTACCTCATATCCTTTCACGCTATCTCCAAGAGCTTCTACAATTCCAGAGCATTCAAATCCAGGAACAAGCGGCGTCTTAGGAGGGTTGTCGATATTCCCCTGTCGCACCATCAAATCAATAAAGTTCAAACCACTGTAAAAGACAGGAAAAATATAAAATCAAGACTATTACCACAGATCAAAGCAAAGGGGGAAACTTGACCCAAGTGATGAGAAAGCCAGAAAACTTCAGGGCAGCATAAAAAAGCTGGGCTCTACAGCATAAGAGGGACCCAGCAGACGTTCATGTTCTTCATGCGTGGAACAGACTGACTTAACGCTGTGCTGTCCAAGCCCTGGGCAGAAGAGTACACATGCAAGGCAACCACATCTGTCACCAGCCCCAGAGCTTACAAGACTGTTTAGGAGTCACATGTAGAAATTCACAAAGGGCATTTAAAAACTCAATACACTGAAATATTATGATTTCTATGAATGCATTAGTAGCCCACAAGTAAACACAGTGCGAATTAAGAAGAAAACCCCAAACCTCACACATTATAGATGTTTTGGGCCAAGAGCAACCCGATGTAACTATCCTTGTGCTCATCCCAGGCAGGAGACCAAACTTCAACATGAACTTATTAACTATCAGACAGGCTGGTGTTTTAAAACTGTTCCTCCTGGATCACTTCTGTATCATTTTGCAAAGGTTATTTACGTCTTTGGAGCCCTCTGCATTGCTGCTCAGAAAAAAAAAAAAAAAACAGGTCTTCTTCCATAGTCTCAGTTTTGCAAAAATCTTGAAGCATCTTTGCTTTGTCTTTTATATGCTATCCAATTTTATTAAGTAAAATGTTGTGGTTTTCTAGGCAACCACAAAAACACAACCAAAAAAGGTACTGTTGATCTACTATGTGCATATACTGATTACTGGCACAAATGCCATACATAGTTAAAACTTCTAAAACTCCTAACTCGCTAAAATATGCTTCAGCATTTATCCATTGTTCCAAAACACAGCCCTGTATTTACTGTGAGCCGAAATCGCTGCATACTGACTCCCCCGACTCCATGAAGCTATGCACACAGCCAGTCCCACTCATGCACAGGATACCAGCAACTGCTGGATGCATAAAATTACTGATGTATTTATAAGATAGAGCTTTAGTCAGATACTAATTAAGACACAAACAGATTGAACAGACCCAACAAACAAAAAGACAAAGTAGACATACAGCGTGCGCAGGAAGACAAGACAGCATTCACGAGATGTAGGTCACTGAGGGGGGGACGATGACATCCCACCAAATGTAAATATTTGTAATTGTGGTGGAGGGTTTAAGAGCAACCTGAACTCAAAACTTTTAGCTCTATAAAAGCAAGATTATAGACTATTTCTGAAAAAAAAATTACTTCAACAATGTAGCTTGACAAACTCAGGAGAAAAATTAAAAATAAAAAACTACAAACCAGAAAAAGAAAAAACTCCACCCCAACGTGCTCACGCACAAAGCTCGTAACAGTAACCATATGGAAGGTTAGGAGGGGTTTGACACAATTAAGTTGGGCGCTTTGACATTATTTTGAAAAGGCCACTTCTAAGATCACCTCCTGCATCGCCACTGTAATGTCGATAGTGAAAGAAAAATTCCAAATAACAAAATGCCTGCAAGGCAGTCGTCATTTGGAAAAAAAGAAAAAACAAACCAAACCCACCACAAAACCAAAAACCCCACAACAGACATGGTGGCAACCACTGTCTGTGTCCATTAACTTCAGTGATGATCCTTTGAACTCAGCTTTCCATTGGTCAGCTGACCATTTCACAAGAAGTTCACTTTTTCTACATTCCTGCAAGAAAGGGCCGCTGGAAGCAGAACCGTGATGCGGAAACCTGTGTAGGAACACGTACCGTGATGTTGTAACAAGTACGCAACAAGCAGACACATGGCTACGGCAAAGACCATAGCTATTTGATAACAACATATGATTACGAACACATCACTGCAGCTCCTTCTAGAAACATTCATTCTTACAAAATAACTCGTCAGACGATTTTTGAAAGGGCACACATTCGGTTTTACATCTAACAACCTAATACCAGCAATTCAGTTCTGTTCTGGTTCCATTTCTCTTTGGTCTGTCTTTATCCTCAATAAAAGGCAGCAATATTAAGTAAAATAGAGAATTCATCTCTATTACAGTGAACTTATAAGACGTGATGTTAGAACACGGAGAGAAAACACACTACACAAGGCACGTAACACCCAAGTCACATGTTTTTGTCGTTTTAACTACTCGCTGGAACATAAGAGTGTTGATCAGCATTTCTAATCATTTCTAGTCACTTTCCAGAGAGTTTCTTCTTCATTCACATCATCTTTAATCTCCTGTATGTCTATGTGTTGTCACATCCCCGTTACTCTCACATGAGTTTGTTTCCATTCTTCTCCACTTTCAAATAAGGACAGAAATAAGTTGTTTTATTTCACCTGCCAAATTTGAACAAGCCTTATAAACAACAATGGACATGAAAGCATAATTACATTGTATGGTAAAATTTTCCTTTGAATAACCTGGAGGGCCCAAAGATGAACGGCTGGTTTGGTAACTACCTCCAAGACACCCAACCTTATCAAGTCCTTCATTGAGATTCAACCTACAGCAGACACAGGAAAAGGGAAGTTCGTCTGCACAGAACATTACTAGAAAATACATCTCATGAAGAGTGATGGTTTTAGAGAATAATCACAATTTATTTCTTGTATTAGCACAAAACAGCATAGCCTCTTCTGGTGTGTAGCCAGAGAAAGTGACTCCTGAACTTTAAGTAAGGGCATATAGAGGGGGAAAAGTGTGAACGTAGAATGATTCAGTGACAAAAAGTGCACAATTTCTTCTAGCCATGGGTTTTTAATCCTAAATGAAGAGCTAGATGCAAATGAAGACAGGGAAGGATACGACTTGCCAAGATCAGCACATGGACATAGGGGTTCTGCAAGAACCTTTGTGAGAAAGAGCAGGGACATTGGCGTGACCTGCACAGACTGAACTACCTGTGCATCCCTGGAGGCAGTTTATCAAACATGGAAGTATCTTTGAATCGGACTTTCTACGTCTGCAATGCTCTGCCTTAACACCAGTTTTGAGGACCTTGAAGATTATTTTCTATACTCGTGATTTAGCTTTGCTGCAGTTTTATTTTCTTTTTTTTTAAGTGTGGGAAGTCCTGCAGATAGAAAGCTGTATTCTAGACTTTTTTCACCATCAGACCAGCAACTCGAGGATGCCCAATACTTCCATAGCAAAAAAAATACCAAATCATGCAGACCATCCTTTACCCTTTGGTTTGGAGAGGTGCTGCTTTTGATCTATCTTTCTTATTTCACTGTAAGACTCCACTGAAATTAATTACTGAAGTCAAGGAAATACAACAGAGCAAATAAGAGGACCACTGAGTTTTACATTCTTAAAATCCTCCCTCTATACCCCTGGCCAGCAAATTGCCCAACAGTCTTTTAAAAAACAAAGAAGGAAGAAAGGTTTAAAATGACCAGATTTCATGCTTTGTATCCAGAAACACCCACAGTGTGTGAACAAGACTGCTCTCAAGAACAAAACTGATACACTGTCCACTACTCTGCAATACTTAGGATTTCTTTCATTTGCCTCCAGTTTTTTTAAAGTGCTGTTATCTCACAGTCACAGAGTCAGAAGGGTCACTTCTGCCGCATTCCTCATGACGCACACGTATAGCGGCACAAAGAAGAAATAATTGTAACAGAGAAAAGAAAAATAAAGGAAGGTAATCACAGGACATGATTCCTTATTCACACATCCTATCCAAGATACTGTTTCGGTTTGTTCTAGCTACTTGTCTGATCTTTTAAACAATACGTTTACTAGTGTTCTGCAGACTACAAATTACAATACAACAAATACAGCAATTTCAACTGCTTCATCATTATCAATCAAAAATTATTTCAGGAAATATGCAGAAGCTGTGACTCAGCTTGGACATCGATGGCTGCTCCATTTCTTAGTCACTGAATGAGGCTAACACATGACTCATCTCAGCTGACACATTTTCAATTGGATCATTGATATTCCAGACCTTCAAAAGAATTATTCATCTGGCTTTGTGCTAATAGCAATATATCCTTCACCTCCTCCATTTATAGCACCATACTACAAAACATATACATATGATTTAACTGGTCTGTACATATGATTCAACTGGTTTGATCCCCCAGAGATCACACAGAACTTCCAGTTTTTACTGATATATACTATTTATCATGTACCCACATATTCTTCTTAAAATAACGACCTGCAAAACTGATTCAACTAAAAACATTATTTCTCATCAGTATCTCTTACTGAGTAGCCCATCTTCAGCGTGCTCAGCACTGTACGCACTAACAGGTGCATACCACGCCAGGCAGAGCCAACAGACATTTTTCTCACTCAGTCTCCCAGAGCAGACCGCAAGTCCATCATCATCCTGATCAATCTCCTGTATTTACAGACTCGGGTCAAGAAGATAGGCAAATTGATTTTGCCTTGTTTGGAAGCACACTTGGGTGACCTGATGGCATTTCAGCCCTATGGCCACTTCCAGCCAGGAATGCCAAGCAGATGCTATACAGCCTGCAGACTCCTCTGGCATGAGGGGAAGCTTCCAAAACACACACGGTATTGTGCAACCAGGCAGTAACTACGAAGCAGCTGAGCAGGACTACTGGTGTCAAACAGCAAGCAATGCAGCTCGCACAGCTCACTACTGATAATGCAACCCTGGCAACCAACTGTAGAATAGAGCTGAATATTTCTATTTAACAGCCAAGCGTTCTTTTGCAGGTAGCTTGCTATTTGTGATACACACAGATCTACCGCTTTGATGGAAGTGGAATTCATACAGCTACTGGAGAGCACTGTAAACCCTTCAGGCATTTACAGGAATATGCCCACATGCTCAGAACATTTTACATTCTGCATGTTAACTTTTCTTAACTCAATGGCTTAAGAAAAAAAAAAAAAAAACCAAAAAAAAACCCCAAACCCCATTAAGAAAACAACACAGCCTATTCTCAAATGGAATTACAGCACTGCTTGATAGCAAACTGAGCTACCCAGCAGCTACTTTGCTACTAGTATTTCTTATATTCACCTAGCATGGGGTTTCTTGCATTTCCCATTGTGATTAATAGAGGAAAAAAAAACAAACAAATGAGAAAGCAAAAAATCCTGGCCCTTCATTTATTAGTTGTCATTCAGACTGATGGATATCACCATTTGTCATGGGCAGCACCTTGGGGTGGAGGAGGAAATACTCGCGTAGGTCACAAACCTTATGATCCCCATTAAGTATGGGATGGAGAGCCCAGCATCTGAACAGCCCAAGACACTCAGCTACATTAACCTACCGGGATGTTCCAAGATCTGAGGCACATCCCCTGGATACATCGTGCAAAACAAGCTCACTGCCCCACACCAGTATAATTTTTAATGCAAGTTCCTTCTAAAATAAACAACTTGGCCTTCACCTTGGAATTTGTCTTCTGGAAGCACCATGTTTTCTCATAGCAGAAGACGACAACAAAAGATAAATCCCTGCCTAAGCGAAATTAATCTGGTCTTTGGTACACATCAAGCTGTGTGATAAGATCCTAACGTTGCTTCTGTCACTTAAACAAATAATCCTGTTTTCACAAAGGAACATGTGCACTGAGAAACAGCTATCTAGGAAGAACAGACTGCTCCAAATTGTCTGGGGGAAAAAAAAAATTAGCCTTCTAGGAAAGCTCGTTTCAGGATGCTACCAGATTGCTAGCCACTTGTCAACTGGGCACAGGAATTAAACACTGGGAGTTTATCCTCAGCACCAGCTACGCCGCCACACCAGCTGCAAAGAAAAATTACAATGACTGAAGTGAGTGATTCCCAGGAGAACAGCAGCTAGTACCAGAAGGGAAAGGGACCCGTGGTGAGCACCACACACAAGCTGGCATCCACAGTTCTCAGAAAGAAAACAAGAAAACCCTCAACACACAGTTGGGCAGGTTTTTTCCCCCTATTTCTCCCTGCTGGCACCGTGAAAATCGATGACAATTTTTTTTTTCCCCCTGATGGCTGCAGCTGACAGCACGCAAATCCCCGGCTCTGCTCCACGCCCGCCCTGTACCAACCCAGCCCCGGCCGGGGGTCTCCCAGGTGCCGCGGGGAAACGGCCGGTACCCGGGCGGCAGCGGGGCAGGAAGCTGCGGCGGCGGCTCGGAGCGGGGCTCCCCGCCGAGGGGGAAGCCACAAGTGAGGGAAGTGACTGCAACAGCCGCCCGCCCGCCCCGGGCAGCGGCAGAGGGGCTGCGGGGCTCCCACCCGCACCCCGCCCCGAGGACCCCGCCGCAGGGCAGCGCCGCCCGCGCGGGGAGACGCGGCTGCCGCGACACGGGTGTGCGTGAGGCGGCCCCCGGCCCCCCGCCCGCCCGAGGGGGCCCGCACCCCAGAGGGAAGGGGAGGGCGAGAGGCGATACTGGACCAGGCTTTGACGCGGATCTTCAGCTCCCCCTCCTGCGGCTCGGGCATGGCTTTCTTGGACACGCGGAGCTTGTTGAGCCCGCCGAAGGCGGACAGCACCACGGCTCTCATCTCCTTCGTGTCCCCAGCCCGCAGGCTGCCGGCGGCGCTGCCCTCGGCGGCTTCCTTGCCGCCCTCCTTCTCGATCATCTGCTCCGTCTCCTCCGCTCGCTGCGCTCCCTCCTTGGCCATGGCGGGGCTGCGGCGGCGGCGCGGCTCCCGCCGGCTGCTCCTGTGCGAGGCGCGGTCCCGCCGTGTGGAATGGCCGCGGGCGCGGCGCGCAGCGGCACGGCGATCGGTCGGTCGGTCGGTCGGCCCGCCCGCCGCAATGCACCGACTAGCTGCGCAGCGCCATCCGCCGCCCCGCCGCGGCGGGATGCGGCCCCGCGGGTCCCTTGTCGTTGCCCGGCCGCCGGAGCGGGAGGAGGGCGCCGAAAATCGCACCTTCCTTCGGGCGGGGCGGGGCGGGCCTTCCCCGTGTGAGGGGCTGCCGGGGCCGGGGGAGCCCCCCGCCCTCCGGGGACCGGCCGGCTCCTCTCCTGGCGGCTGGGCCCGCGGGCGGGAGCGGAGCGCCTGAAGCCACAGGTAGGCTGCCACCCTCCTCCCCACCGAGCAAGGTGCGAGGCAAAGCTGAAAAATTCCCCCGATTCTTTAATCTTAGGCCTGCGCACAGCCCGAAACCCCCGAGGAGGTCGGTGCGCAAGCTGGGGCCAGGTGAAAGGTTGTCGGATCAGACCGGCCCGTCCCTCCACGCCCCACACTGAATGGCACCACGGCTCACATCTCCACTTGAGGTGGCCAGGCCTTGATCGTCCCTGGGGATCCATGTGTGCAGAGTCGCTCCTTACCCACTCCTTGCCCTGAAGCTGTTCTCAGGGGCGATTGAGTGAACACTCTTAGCATCAGGAGAATCATACAGGCAGGCAGCTGATACTCGGCTGTAATGAACATTTAAGCCTTTATACAGCAGGTCTCTCCCTGGTGATCAATGCTGGTGTTTCCTGGTTTCTGCGGGGAACTTAATCCTTTAATGCAAGCACAGGAGGTGCTGTGAGACATCCCTTAGCTGGAGCTTCCCAAGACTGGCCTTGTCTGGGGACCCTAACAAGGCGCAGGCATCAGCTGCTTAGCTCTGTGTTAATGAGGGTGGGTGGCTGCAGCTTAGAATCATAGAATGATGGAATAGTTTGGGTTGAAAGGGACCTTTAAAGGCCATCTAGCCCAACCTTCTTCAACTAGATCAGGTTGCTCAGAGCCCCGTCCAACCTGAAGTCCAAGCTTCAGCTCTGACAGCTCAACATGGATTTGGGGGGATCTCCATGGGTGTCTAAATTTTGTCTGTTGAGTTCAATATTGGACATCTGCATCAGTTTGTTGATGCCCCCTTGGTCTGAATAAATCCACTTCTTACGTGCCTAAAATTATGCATCTATTTATGGAGTTTCAAAATTCATTGCAGTGTGCTGTGTGTCTAGAGAGTGTTCCTCCAGACCTCTCTGGGGACACAGTCCTTCCGTCAGCCCCCCTGCAGCAACTGAGTTCTTAAAAAGTTTCAGGACCTTTCTGACTCGTGGTAGGGATAATCACCACCATCTCTTTGGGCTGTGGATTTGTTGCAGTCTAAATTTATCAATATTCCTTTAATTTCACAATATGTGTTTGTTTCATCTTGGATTATGTATTCAGGATATTGTATTTAGAGGAAGAAAAAAACTTGGAAATGTCTTAGCTATAGCAACTAATGGGGTAAACATTTTCATTCACATTAACAAAAAGTGAGAGAGTGAAGGACTGGATGGAGTTTTTGTATTTCTTTGTATTTAGTATGTAACACTTCTGGGTTTTTTTCTGTCTAGTCTGTAAAAAGTTTGTAGACAAAATATTTTTTTAAAGCCCATTTCTGAGAATTTGTCGTCTAAGCCTGTCATAAATGAAGCAGTAAACAAATACATGTTAGGAGCAAAGGAGAAAGACCAGTAGCCACAGGGAAGCTTCACTAGCTTCGTTATCTCAAGAAGTTCAAACAGATTTTATCAAAAGCGAAGTTGGATATCTTAAAGACCTCTTACGTTGTCCTTAAGATATGTTTCAGACAAAGACTCAAAACCAGCTCATTAACACCATCGAGAATTTTCTGTGTGCTGTATTAAAGTGATGCCATCCGCTTCATTCTAAATAACAGCTTGTGGAGGGATCTAACCATTTTAAAGGTCGGGAAGCGTTTTTTCCTCCCTTGCTCCCCTGGTAATACTATGAATATTCCCTTCCCTGTTCCCTATACTTGGCTAATTCAGTGCTGTAGTAGGGAATACAAAGTTCTGTCACTTTAGATCTGGCCATTTGAATGCATGACCAGGCAGGCGGCAGCTGAATAAAGAATAACATGCATTTGACTCCAAATGATTCACTCAACTGGCATCTTATTAGAGTTCTAACTCAAACAAATGGTAAAGTGCAGAATGACTGGGGAGAGTAAAGCAGATAGCATGTCAACTAAGTGACATCCAGAATAATGAAGAGGCCGAGGGCAGCGCTCTCGCATCACTCCAGCGGTCTGAGACATCCAAAGAAGGGAATCGGGACCTCTAGACTGCATTAGTTTTGCATTGGTTTGTTTTCTGCTGTAGTCCTGTTTCGTGCTGATGACGTGGGAATTTTCTGATTGACTCTACCCGTAATGATGTAAAGCTATTTATAGCTATTTCTCCTTGATCCTGAACTAAAAGTAATTTATCCTAAGGGCTTTAACCATCTAACCATTTAACCATTTAAAATGTACTGTTTGTAAGTCAAAATGATTGAAGGATGGCTGTTTTGTAGAAACACGATGTCTTGGTTGTGGTGGAACCAGTACTTGCACATCAGTTGTGGCAACTGAGGTAACATTTAGCAGATATTTTTGCATAATCTTGATTCCATTATTTTGGTTTAATTCATAACCACTTCTTTAAGAATATTAGATTATGCAGTACAGAAGCTTACACTAAGATGTAAAAGCAGGATTTATTCTGGCAGTTGACTGCAAATTTAACCACTCTAGAAATGGGCTGTGGGATGGCCATTCATATCACTTGAGACTTCAAGAAAAACATTCTAATGGTGGCTTTCTATTGACTTCTGTGGCTGGTGGATTAGACCCATAAAAGTGAAAACATAGGGCTTGGTTTGATGGGTGTAGTTGAGTAGTGACAATATTAATGAATATGCTGTGAGAACCTGAACAAAAGGGAATTAAGAGTTCTTTGATCACCATCTTTTATCTCCTGGTCAAGTTGGTGCAATCTATTGTTTGCAATAGTGATTTTAAAAAAAATGCTATCTAGAAAAGAAGGGAAATGGAACAGTGTGCTTGTGGATCAATGCTGGCGGTTACAGTTAACATCTCTTCCCGATTCAGATCTTTTATTTTCACAAGATAATCATTTATTCAGCAAAAGAACCTATGTCAGGGCCAAAACAGGCTTCTTCACAGGTACTGTTCTGAGGGTTTGTGCCTGAGTTTCACGGAGGGGAGCAGCCATTCAGGATAACTCTCCTTGTAGCATCACCGTGTTTTGGGAGTAAGGTAGCCAAAGAATTAGAAGTTGTTACTGGAAGCACAAACAACATGGGAGATCAATTAAAAACTAAAGTAGATGAGTTAAATGCAAGGTTTGATTCTGTGTGGAGATGAAAAAAAACCAAACCAAACCAATCCAAACCAAAAAACCCTTGGACCTTTGTGGAACAGACCTATCCTGTATTAGATACCTATTATGTACTGTGTGCTAGGTTTTTTTGGAAGAAGAACGACCAGGTTTGTGTTCAAGAAGGACTCCATGTCATTGTATGTTTCCCTTCTTAGCAGGAACAACATTTAAGACCCTGAATAATGGCTAATTACTTTGCCCAAAGGAAGTAATAGATAGCAAAACTAAACCCTCAGTTAGAATGGATAACACTGCATTTTTTTGTCTCAGTAGTTTTCTCTGGGGCATAAGTCACATTTTGTCTGGAGGAATAAAGTAGTAAAAATATTTTTAAGCTAAATGATGCATTTTTCTAATAGTTGTAAATAACATTAGTAAAATCATATTTATATACATTCTGGCTGCTTTAAGGAATAAACAGGGCAGCTTTTAATATGTTGTGTTCCACAACATTGTTTTCTTTACAGTCTACTGTTATAAAATTCTGTTTGTGCAGGGACAGAAAACAAATCCTCAGGACTCTCTTAATTTTTCAGTCTTACTTAGCATCTTCCCCCTACAGCTTTGTGTGCTGTGAAACATCCATATTGATGACAGAAGATGCATCTTATGTGTTACGTTTGGAGAGCATGTTCAGAATGCCTGTTTCAGCTGTTGTTATAACCTATAGTCCACATCTCTTATCAATAAGAAAATGGTTTTGGTGGCTTTGCCCCCTATAACTGTGCGTAGAATGTATTAACAAAGAAAGAAAATTCTGAGGGAATCTCTAAGAGTATAGGATGCTAGATTTATTTGTTTGGGTTTTTTGAAAACAAGAGAGACCTCTATTTTCTAAGGTTAATTCACACTGAGATAACGGTTTTATTTTATTTTATCTTCGCCAGGGGCTTTCTCTGGTGGAACTACGTATGAATCGTAGAAGCAATGAAGCAATTCTCTGTTTATAGTCACTGAAAAGAACCGTACATTTCCCTACAGTAGAGAGAAGCAATTTAAAGCTCCTCCGAATACTCAGGAGTAATGAGAATGTGCTGCATTATAAATTAAAGAGGAAAAGAAATCAAAGCGTTCACGCAGGATTTGGCAAGGCCAATATATGCCAATATGACCTATCCTGTTGACTGCTCAGTTATTGTATTCCTCCATTGTTTTACCATTTCTCTTTATCGAAATGGTGCTCAGATAGCTCGGTGATGGGTACAATAGAAATTAAATAAAGGGATCACATTACTGTTGATCAGTAAATAATACAATTCAAGAAAATTTAAATATATTGTGAAATCTTTACATTCTGGTGATGACAGTTATCAATAAACTCAGACAGAACAAAATAACCCCTTTTAACAAAGCTTCATTTATATACTTATTTTTAGAGCCATACTATGCACTTGTTTGGCTACCTGAATAGGTGGTATAATGAAAAAATGCTGTTCAGTGTCTTCGCCTGCGGTCTGTACATTCTAACACTTCTGTTGTGTTTTCTGAAAGCTCTGAATATTTTTTACATTGAAAAAAACCACTGTTTTTTTTTTTTAATAGTAAAATTGAAGCTGTATGTTTCCTTTTTGGACTCAGCTCTGAGAAATGAAGAAACAAGAGCAACCTGATCTAGTCGGGGATGTCCCTGCTCCTTGCAGGGGGGTTGGACTGGATGACCGTTGAAGGTCCCTTCCAACCCAAACCATTCTGTGATTCTAAAGAGCAGGAAACAATTACAGAGATGGACAGTGAATCATAGGGTATTACAATGCCATCCTTGAATTCCAGCAGGTTCAAGGCATTATTCGTACCTTGTTCTTTAAGGTAATTCATAGCAAAAATAAAAAATATTGCACATGTTAAATCTCCTGTTGAAAGTATGGTGGTCAGTAACTGGACTGTTATGTATCTAGGGATGCACACAATGCTTTATGTACTTACTCGTGCTGTGTGACTCCCGGCATTCAGAAAGAGTAATCCCGCTTGGCATTTTGAGTCAATTTGGTCTCAGTAATTATGAATCCGGAGTAACTTGTTAGAAGCTTGTGAAAAAATGTCTCTGAACTTTGCAACAGAGCTGAAGCGTATAGAAGGATGAGAATTCAACAAATACTGAGATTAAGTTTGAAAAGCATATCCAGTTGTTACGCTGGATATATCCAGTTATTATTCTACCAGTATAATATATATCTGGTTGTTGTCCACTGTTACAATACAGTGCACAGTATCACCTGTGAATGTACAAATACACCTGTGAATGTACAAAAACAGGCTTTATACTAATTTACAGCTCTGGTGAGAGCTCTGCCACAGCACAGAATTTCCATAGGGCTTCCAATACAAAGAACTCTCCTTTTCCCCCACAAACTCTTGATGCAACTTTTGGTACCACTCTGGTTGTGCCCTCTGTGATGGGCCTTTTGAAGAGAGCAACAGGATGCTCTTTAGTGTAATTGTGTTTTCTGCGGTGTGTTTTATCATGGTCTATTAATCATCTCTTTTCCTCATCTCCATAGCTAGTTACTGCTTTCTAACTCATTGATTTTGATAAACCAGCTGAGTGTGCTGCTATAGTCTCTTCTACTCTCCCTCTGGAGAAAGAAAAAGAAAAAGTACCCATAACAAAAAGCACAAATGGCAGGTTATTAGGAGATCAGTTTACTCTGACCACTCTTAAGATGCTAATGGAACTGTTCCTTACAGAGCCGCTGGGTTAGATCTCACTTGGGCTGCCAGAAACAGGGATTTTCACTGAAGAAAAGCATATGAAATTGCAGGCAAGGTTTAGAACCTGTGTTCTTTTTTTTTTTGCTGGAATGGAGTTATTTTTCTTCACAGCAGCTCATGTGATGCTATGTTTTGGATTTGTGACCACAATCGTGCTGATAGCACACCGATGTTTTAGCTGTTGCTGAGCAGTGCTCTCACAGTGTCAAGGCTTCCTCTGTTTCTCACGCTGGCCCAGCAGCAAGTGGGCTGGGGGTGCACAAGAAGTTGGGAGGGGACACAGCTGGGACAGCTGACCCCAACTGATGGAAGGGGTATCCTATACCATATGACATCGCGCTGAGCAGTAAAGGCTGGGGGAAAGGAGAGAGGGGGGATATTCGGGGTTATGGCTGAAGACCTGCTTTCCTGGAAATGGCTCAACATCTGCCTGCCTGGGAAGCAGTGAATAAACTCCTTGTTTTGCTTTGCTTGCATGCAAAGCTTTGTCGCATTTTTTAATGTCTTTATCTCAACCCACAAGTTTTCTCAAGTTTGTCCTTCGATTCTCTCCTTCATCCCACTGCAGGGGAGAGAGCGAGCAGCTGTGTGGGGCTTATCTGCCTGTTGAGTTAACCCACAACATAAGCAAAAAGCCAGCTGTCCTCTTTTTCTAGTAATTTTAACAGGGAAACTGATAAATTAGGAAATAGGCCTGAAAAGTCTTAATGCCTTTTCCTCTCAGAGAAGCAGTTCCTTAGCCTACAGTTAAGCATACTAGTGAAGTACTTCAGGTGAGCGTACGCTATTGGTAACAGTACTGTGCCCAATATTTATCATAGCACTAGGATAACTGTTCTCGTTTTATGACTTGTTTATTGCATCTGTAGCTGTATTTCACAGCACTGGAAAATAACTGAAAAACAAGTATTGTCATCTGAAATGGGACCCATTCGCTGACACCAGTGTTACTACAGAAGAGGGCTGACTGTGCCATTCTGTTTCTTAGGGGCTTTGAAGAAGTACTGGCTTAATTTCCAGTGTGCTTTTCAATAATAATCAGCTAAATGTTAGATAAAGGTGAATTCTGATGACAAAATTAATGTAGACCTTGCATAACAAACCTTCATAGTTGCAGCTAAAACAAATGATTCTTCAGTGCCCCAGTCTTTTGAGAAATCAGGTGTGGCCCAATAGGCTCCACAGTTTGTAAGTGCATTTGGAACTTCTAGGGGGAAAAAAGTTAGGAGTTGAGAGCCCGTACAGCTTTCTCACACTTCTTTCATTGATACTAAGTTTATGTGGTAAGGGACTTCTTAGTAGCAGGGTAGGAGTTGTAGACTCCAGGTAGACAACGTGTCTTGTTGCGTAAGGGGAGCATTCATATTTTTCTCCCTCTAGAAGCTGTGCAGATGGAGTCTAATTTTGATAACTTGTGAACTATCAGGAATAACTATTCAGAGAAATTATTTAAACTTGAATTGTAGAACTTGGCCACAAGTGGACGTTAGAACTTGAAGTCCCAACTAAGGGGTCAAAGTGGGCACTACTTACTACCGTGATGTAATCGCATTGTATGATTGTGATTGCTGTGTTTTTCAAAAATTTGTCTTTTTGAGACATTGTTAAAGGGCTTTGAAGTCCTGACAAAATGATCTTTTATGTGGAAGCTTTGGATCATACCAGCTATCTCCCTGTATGACCTAACACAATTAGGTATCTATGTAAACAATCATTTGCTTGATCTTTTGTCCAGTCTAAGAAAAACTGAAAGAAAAATTGGCCACTCTGGATAAATCCTTTTCTTTCAGGGTAAAATGGAAGGACCACAACTACTTCCTGAACATGCAGTTTGATTCCCTCTCACTATGAGATAATTTTATATCTAAAATCTGGCAGGTTGATACAGCAGATTATTTAAATTAAAATTGGAAACCATTTGAGGCGAGAGTTTGGAATGCAGCCAAGAGTGCCTTTGTGAAATCATAGTGCAAGATGGACTACACAAGTGCTGGCATTTGCCTTACTTTTAAAAAAAAAAAAAAATTCAAAATGCAGGCCACACCTACAGTTAAAAATAAAAGTCAGGAAGGGCTAACACGGAAAGTGAAGTTAGGACAAAGGAAATTGAGATTTCTAGGGAAATGGGTATTTTGCACTATACAAAGAGAAAAGCTCTTCCTTTTTTTAAGGAAGCATTTTAAAGAAAAATAAACAGAAATTTTCCTGCTTGATAATTTAACCATGAGCTAAGCAATGTCCTTTCACGGTAGGTAACCAGTCAGCATCTGTCTTTAAATGGAGATGCTGACTAGTATCTAGAATCTCAGGTAGAGGAGAAGGGGGATTGTGTTACTAAATCAGATCCAAATACCAATACTATCTTGGTGAAGCTGCAGCATCAGAATTATTTCTGCTCAATGTCATCCAAATTTCCTCAGAGACTTTGAAATCAGTGGGATTGTCAGGCATGTGCGGTCCCAAAAGACTATGAAAAAAAGAATTTTTCCATAAGAGGCCAGACCTCTAGTCACCGTGAAGACACCTCCTTAGTAAGAAGATGGAAGAGACCTAAACTACTTTCAAGTCTTTAAATGAAGGGTTTAGTTTCTCCAGTTTAGAAAAGATAAAGCTACTGCTGGGTTACTCAAGTTAAAAGAGGAGTAGGAGCATATCCACAATTGTTAGCTAGATTCAGAAAAGATGAACAGTGCCCCAGAAAGTCAACATTGTAGTGTTTTTCTCTTATTGCGATAAATTTTAACAAGAGGGCAAGGGGCGTGTTGAACTTGCTGTATTTTGAGAGAGAAGTGTGAGTAGGAACAGGAAGGAATGAAGAGAGAAGGCAGTGTGCTACAGACACACCTAAGCAAAAGAATCTGGCATCATTTAATGGGAAGCAAGCGCATCTGAAGAGAAATCCATGTGAAGCTGTTAAAAAAGGTTCTTGAGTTTCTTTTGAAAATGCATGCCCTATCCCAATAAAACATTCCTTCAAGAGAGGCTAGAAATCTTTTAAATAGCACGATGAGTGTTCAGTGGTCTGAGGTGCTGCGGGTGAGAACCATCGGGGACACAGAACAACACCTCCTTTAGCGATGCTCCAGCTTCACGCCTGCCAAGACTGACCCTGTAGGAGACTTCAGAAGTTATACAGAAACAACTGAACAGAACAGCTGTCAGCAGGCTTCCTGAATGACCGGGCAATTTTGTGACCAAGGCCCTCCTCAAATGAAAATACAGAGCCAAGTCTTGTCAAATTTTGGAGGGAACTGCCCAGAGTTTTAGAAGAGATTCTGATGGACAGTTACAGTGATCACAGCCCATGCTGCTGGTGAGCGACGTCAGAAATGGAGCAACTGAAGTTAAAAGGGAAAAGATCCATTTAATCATTAACTTGAGAGGAAATTAAAAGGCCTTTAACTGGGAAACTGTGACATAGACACATGAATGTCGAGAACAGTGGCAGTACATTAGCCCCATCATACAGCATTGCTGCGCGAGAGACAGCATGGCCCCAGAAGCAATAGGCTCCTGCCCAGCCCCGATTTTTCTGCTCAAGCACCTCAGCCAGGAGCTGGGTTTCTTTGCCAGAATGGAGAACAGGAGATTTCTTCATCAGGAAAAGGCCATTCTGAGAGGGTTAGTCCATATCCTTATCCTGAGCATACGTGCTCCTACAGGATAGACTTAAAGATACATCCTGAGAGTAACTCCCCGTTCTCATTGCTCTCTCGTTTGAGTTGTGCCATCTAAGAAGGAAGTGCTTGTGCAGTAGACCGTGTAATACACCATCTAGTGTGCTCATGGCACCTGTGTCCCAACCAGTACAACATGTATGTGCTGCTAATCAGTGACAGGGCTTAAAACAACCCCTAAGTCACAACTTCCAGTCCTCTTCTTATTCATTTATGCCTGTGATCGGTATCATGCCTTGATGAGTTACTTCCTATCATCTAAGCTGCCGTGATTTCTAGCTGTGAATACTTGCCAGATTGTGCTAGGACAGGGATATTCCAGTTGCACTTTGTACAGTGATAAGCATTATCACAACAAATCCTAGCTCCCTGTAAATGAAACAATATTCACTTCATCTTAAAAAATATAGTATTTTATTTCTTGACTCAAATTTAAACTGCTCTGTCTTTTCTTCAGTGTATTTAACATTGTGCAGTCAGTCATCTACATTATATACTCAAAGGGTCTTCTGAGCACCATCAGTCTCTTAGAATTTTTCATTGGTTTATTTTGTAGGTTCTGAACAACTCTCCATTTTTTTATATTTTGTGGGTTACAAGATGTAACACCAGCTCTTCTGGATAAGCCGGAAGAGTGCTTCCAGCCCAAAGCTGAACTCACTACAATTAAGGTGCAGTGATCTACTATTACAAGTAAGTTTTTTGGTTTTCAGTTTTTTGGGTTTTTTTTCCCATTAAAATGACATTATTTAACAGTAGTTCTAAGTAGACTGAACAGAGTTTACTGATTTTCTTTGAAAGTATAATGGTTTATGTGGAGCCATCAGGTGCCAATGACAACCTATACACTGTAGCAGTTTAGATGAAGTAGTTGTCATGACAACTCAATTAACAAAATAAACATCTCTGTGTGCAGCAGCAGCTCACGTCCTCTGCATCATCTTTACCTCAGTACAAAGCATTTTGAGTCTATGTGCAAATGAATCTGTCACCCACCCCTTTGCCTCTCCTCCTCCCCTCCCGACCAGGCGATGATGAAAATGAAGTACCACGCAGTACTGCTCACTGCTCGGCACCTCAGCTGGAATCATTACAGGAGTGTAGCTGCTTCTGACAGCGCGGAAACCCAGGCCAAGTCATTGTCATCTTCCTCTTCCTCCCATTCCTCCCTATTTGCCCCTTGAGGTTGGCTGATTAGGTCACCTTTCCAGAATTGGCTTTTAGTTCTACTATAATTAGAGGGAAAAAGGATATTTTTTTTTAATAAATACACAGTAAACTACCTGCCTGCCAATAAAATCTGTTTTTACACAAAGAACTAGCACAATCAAATATGACAGCCAGCCTGAGGTTGTCTTTAAATCAGCAGATTTTGGTAATGCATGCTCTTTCAGAAGTATGTAGCATAGCAACTTAAGTTACTCATGTACCTCCACTCACCAACCATCTATGGGCTCTGGAATAATTGATGTATCTAAGTGAAAGCTCAGGTCACAACTAAGTTTTAATTGCCTTCACTACAAAAGGAATGTAGTATTGCTTCATAAAGGAATAACTGTTCCAATACCTCCCGCAAAACAAAGCACCAAGGAAAAGAATAGATAAAAGCGAAGGGTTCCTTATTAGAAAGTTGTTGAAGTTACTGCAACCATCTAGAACCAGTGGCTTTTTTTTTTATGTTTGAGAGCATCTATTTTCACGTTCTGTGTTTCATCTGTCAGAAAATATTGTGAGGGACTTAACAAAAACAATAACAGAGCACCTGATAGACTTCAACTGTTAGCACCATCACCATTATTTTGATCCCTGTCACATCCTGGTAGTACCCAGACTGATTTTTCATCCTGAAAGAAGCACCAGATCTATGGCAAAGTCCTTTTTAGCCCAGGGAAATGTTCAGTGAAACCACATTTGAATTTTAAGAGACTTAAGTGGCCCTTGTCTGGTTTGCATTATTCTGTACAGAACAGTTTACACTGGCATGAACTTTATCCAATATTGAGTCTGATAGGAAATTTTAAAGAATATAATATAGGATCTCATTCAGGAAAGCATTTAAGCCATGTGCTTTTGTCATTCTTGGCTTTTGTGTTTTTCTAGTGGGATATAAGTTTATGCCTAAAATTAAACACTTTTTTTTTTAATATAAATTTTTTTCTCTCAAGTCCTTAGTGATTCAACTAGTACAGTTTTTAACACTTTGGCTCTGAAGTTTACCTGGCATTGCTTTAATTATAATACTTTTAAAATCAGGAAAAGAAAATAATTCTACCTTTAATATTTCTCGTTTTAAAAACATATAGACAGAGAGTAAGTGCCAGCTCCTTCCTCAAAACCCCAGCAACAATCACCTCCAACACCCCACATAAAGCTTGAATAGTGTATTCTCAAAAGATAACATTTCTGTATCACATTTCTGGGCTGTTAGATTCAACTGGAGAATGATGGATGAACTAAGTCCGTATTTACATACAGCCCTCACGGTAGGAGAACAGACATATGTTACGGCTGTTTTTGAGGTGCGACGTCCCATTGTATTACTGTGAAAGCTTGAAGCCTAAGGATTCAGTCTGTTGTTCTGGGGCAGTTATACCTGGAAGACAACAGAAAGTGGCAAGCTGAAGAATTTTGTCCACAGAAGGTTTGATTATATAGAGTGGAAATAAAAACCTGATGACTATTCTGAAGAATTGCAGAACTGTTACTTGTGGAAAGTTTTCGTGTTGCTGGCCAGGCTGGTGTGAGGGAACTGGGTGTTCCTCTGCTTTGTTTGCCTTTGCAAGGTAGCCCAGGTGTCTTGAGTCCGTGATGGCTGAAAGACACTGACTTCTGTGCAGATGTAAAACGGCTCATGCTGGCAGGCACCCGGGAGAAGATTTGGATTACCAATTCAGTAAGATCTCTGGTCCTGTTTATCTGATCAGTCTCACTGAAAGCAAGGAAAAATTCTTTGGGCTTTTGTACAAAGCACATTTTTTGTACTGAATAAAGCTAGAATTTAGCATGTCTGCTTTTCTGATGGACAACTCCACACAGTAGATGAGTTACCAGGATCTCTGGAACTGCACTAACTTCCACTGCAGATCTGACTCACAGTGCCTAAATGTGACTGAAATGTCTTTATATCCTGAGCTCCACAATACATGTCCAGGAACCAGATGACTGCCCACCACACAGAATTGTGAACCATCTGTCCTGCTTAATAAGCCTTAATGTTTAATAAGTAAATGAAATATTTAATATTCACAGAAATCAGGCTGCAGGCTGCATGGTTGCCAAGTGCAAAATGGCCAACAGAACGTACACAGCTTCATTTCTGCCTCTGTGGATGTAGCTGGGGAACTCCTCTGATGCCAGACACTTTCTGAAATTAACATTTCTTAACGAGCAAACTTCAAGAGCAGGAAGTTTTCCTATGCTTTTGTTCAGCAGAAGGATGCTTGTATCTTAAGCAGGGCCTCTGGACACAAATGTAGGTATTAATAAATAGGATCAAGCAACTAAGAAACATTTTCCTCTCTTTTTGTTTCTGTTCACCATCCTACATCCTTCCGTGCTTGTCTCTTCGAATTCTAAATTCTTTTTCTTCATGTTACACTCACAACAGAAACTGGTAAAAATGCTCATCTAAAACTTTTCAGCTTGGACATCTGTGAATAACTGGTTCAGATAGAAAAGACGTAACTTGGAGGATGTCAAAAGAGATTTCTTACTGACAGTTAGGAGCCAAGGATGTATGTAAATGGGGCGTATCAGCAGTACTAGATACCACCCCCCATCTGGGCTATCTGCAAAGAATCTAACAAACAGTGCTACTCAATGGAGCATTTATTTTGACTGATGCTCTTAAATTCAGAGCAATGTTTTTTGTAGTACCTAAATTACTGTGGTAATCTGTTATCTTTAGTCAAGGATAGAGTAAATACCACAGCAAATTCTAACAATTAAAATCAGTGCTGCAGTTTTAAATAACAAGAATATATTTGGAAGACAGTTCTCAGACCAAAGACATTTTTGTCTTTTACTTGAGAGAAATATTTTTCCTAGCAGAGCGCTGTGGTGGTGCAGACCCCCTCTCCTGAGCCGCTCAGTGCTGGGTGCGATTCCTCTCCTCCTGGACAACGTAACATAGAGTTGCTTGGCGCTGGGTGCGATTCCTCTCCTCCTGGGTAGGGTAACATACCAGCCCAGGGTAAGTCCGGCACAGACTGTGAACAGAGTGAGCCCCTTAATGCACCTGGAAACAATGGGAACAGTAATAACAGTGCCTGGGTCAGAGCCCAAAGGAAGGTGATACCAGAATTTCAAATTCTGGGCCTGTGTGACTGCTGGAAAGCACCAGAATATTTCATCATCCAAGCTGGGCTGAAATGGAAAAGTTCCTGACAAATGTCAATTATCTCTGACCTTATAAATAGCAACCCTAAGCGAGACCCACGGAGCTCTGGACTGCAGTGAGCTGCGGCTGGCATCTCCCCTGAGCGGGGACACTGCTGAGGCACAGCCTCCTCACACTGAAGAGGTTTAGGGACCATCTGCTGGCAAAGTCAACGAAAGGCCAGGGTGAAGTTTGACTTCTTGAGGCTCGGTTATCACCCACTGAGGAATGCCAGTGCTTGTGAGTATTTATTCTACATTTGAGAAAGAAGAGGCAACTTTTAACTATAGACTAGTCTCCTCCATATGGATATTTCATTGGATTCAAATATTTCTGTCTGTGTTAGTGTGTTTGTGTTTGTACATATATACATACATATTGATTTAGGGTGCTCTGAGATAAGTTAGTGTGAATCTTGTCATTCTCAAATCTATAATTAAGTCACTGGTTTAAAAATAACATATTTTTATTGAATCACTTTGTTCATCTTTAAATTGGTTAATAATTAAGTGCTGCTAAATCCAACCTTTTCATCCACCTCACACCATTAATAAACCTTGCATTGCTGCTAAATCATAACTGTGTGGGATATTTCATCCGACAAGTGCTCTTTCTCATTCATTTCTAGGGCTTAAGAAAACCAATTATCAATTTGAATGGCTTCACTAAACGGCCGTATAATGGACTGGTGAGACCGAGTGAACAAGGCAGGCCGGGATATTTGAGATCTGCTATTCATCCGGTCGTGAAGAAAAGCATGAATCCAGGCTTGTAGTGTATCTCTGTTGCTCAGCCATTGAGGTGCAGTCTGTCAGAGTGGATTGGAAGAATATTGTTATTTCTAGCACATTAGAACAAATTCCAGGAGAATTATTTAGTAAACTGATCGTTCCAGCTGTCACAATGTGAGCAAGACAGAGCTCTGTGTGGTCAGTCATGAGCTGCTGAGGAGATACACGAATACAGTCCCATTCCAAACAGCTGCAAATGGTGGCGTTTGGCTATCCCAGTACCTGCCAGCCCCACCGAGCACCACAGCCGCTCCGGGGCAGCTCTGCCCCGTTGCTGCCTGAGCGGTACCAGCGCTGGCCTGGGGGCGCTGCAGCACCCGGGCGGTGGCGCCCTCTCGTGGCGCCGTGCGGCGCTGCTGGCCGCTGCTCCCTGCCTTTCTGCAGGCACTCGGCGTTAGCAACCTTGCTAATTCTTTGGTCTTCTCCGCTCAGAGGAAGGGCCAGCTAACCATAGCCCCTGCTACAGCGACCCCTTGCTATTTCCCCTCACCAGATGGATTCTGTTTCTTAGTCACAGAACTCTCGTGCTCTTACATCCAAATCAGCTCATTTTTTCTCAGTCTTTTTTCGCAGCCTTCTGGAGCTGTGTCCAGGTTGACAGGCTCTCACCGATACAAAGGTCTCCAAGAGATGAGCTTCCTCTTAGCCCACCGCACACACCTTTTTGCTTTTCCTTATGTAAGGAACAACATGATGCCAGGTGTACAAACAACTTTATTTTAACGGTATTCCCAGTTTTCCAAGCATGGGTGGACCTTCATTTACATCTGTTATTAATTCATCAGTTACTGCATTTCTCATTTAACAGTTGATAGCTGAAATCCACAAATAATGCATTCTGTATTACTTTGATTTTTAGCAGTGAAACCCATTTTATTCAGTTTGTTTCCCATAAATATCTGCAAATCAGTACTGTAGGTGATCTTAAAAGATGTTGCTCTTTAGAGTTAAACCCTAATATTTTAGGAACAACTAACAATATAGTCTAAACCAACTTAGGTTTCTCTAAAAGTACTGATTTATTAAGTAGAACCATTGATAGCACCTTTTATGCAAATGTTAAGAAATAAAATAATGAATTGAAAGAGACAAAATGTAATTGAGAGAATGTATGTTATCGGTTAAAGTAGGTATGCAGGATAAACTAAAGTCTCATGGCATGTACTTTGGCACAACTGTGCTAAGGTCAATGAAATTACTGTGATTTATGCCAACTACAGATCTGCAGCAATTAAATTATTAGAAAAATAAAACAGTCTCATTAATTTTCTCTAAAACAGAGAATAAAATAAACACTATTTAAATGTCCTGTTTGTCAACTCCTTTTCTACAGCTGCTTGTTTCTATATACAAATCCATCTGAATACAGATTTACATCACTATGTCCTTAATCATTCAGACATACACAGAGCTCTTTGCCTGGAATTATTCATATTAACTGCAACAACTGGATATCTGACTCTTACCAGGGCTCCGGAGGAGCGTTATGATCTACCACAGGGCTCAAAGACAAATTTCGCTTCCCTCTGAAGAACAGTTCCTGTTTGTGGCCAGTAGTTCTGGATTTTACTATGGATGTAAAAGGGGATGGCAGCACTTTGTTAAGAACAGCTATGCGAATATTTTAAAGCAGCTGTGCTAGCAGTCAAGCACTGCAGCAGCTGCAGGGTGAACTGTAGGAGTATGTCTTTAATACAATATATGTTGAAATGTATATAACAGAGTGGGGGCCGAGACAGACACAGGTCAATAAGTGGTCATGAGTGGACAGTCTAAAGGATTATTGAATTCAGGATGAGAAAAGGTAAATGTGCCCAAAATAATAACTGCATAGCTAGCCAGTGAGCAATCTTTCCCTTGCAGCAGATTCTGACAAACAGGATGATTGTTCTTCATTAATGTTTCATTATTACTTGGATATTTTCCTTCCTAGCACATGTACTTTTCATTTTGAAAAACAAACAAAACCTACCCTAGATCTGAAGCACGAAGTAACGGGCAGCCATACAGTATAGTAAATTTAATTACAATCATAAAGCATAAAGAAATTCATGTTGAAGCTCAGGAGCCCATACACTAAGTGAGCATTCTGGCTACAGAACTAGAGCTTCTGCAAGGAATCAGAAACAAGTGCGATTCCTTTTTGTCTTTTCCTTATTTCTTAGATTACATTTTGGGAAGAGAGAAGTTTAGAGGGCCAGAGGGATTACTTAATGACCCTTTTTACTTTTTTTTTTTTTTAATGGGAGATGGTTTAACATGTACTGTTGTGAAAAGTGCATTGCTATGGCAACCTACTGAAAAAAAAAGAATCATTGTAGGTACATCACATAGATATTGACGTGCGAGCACGCATGCGAGGGTTTTCCTAAAAGACAAAAACATCTCCAGATTTTTTATTTTATATATATGATTTAGGCATAGGCTGTATATAAATAATCTCCTTTGTTGAATATTTACATTCCCATCTAACTGTGGCTGCTTTAAGCCTGCATGAACTCTAGCTATGCAAAAGTGACATGCATTTTAACTGAACAGCGTACACGGAACTTGTTGGGATGAAATGAACATTTTATGGTTTTTCGTGACACAGAAGTGCTGTGAACTAGTATATATACTATATCATTTTAAAAGTAATTTTCATTATTTTTATATGGTTATAATGGTTAACTAACAATTTACATATCAAATATATATATAAATGTTAAATGTTCACATAAATTTAAACACCAAAAGGCTGATTATTTGAGTACTCAAAAATACAGAAATGTTAACTGCTGATTCACTGCACATTAACCGAAAGAATGACTAACAACTCACATTAAACTGTATGCCACTTATTTTTAGTTAATTTTATATCATATCAGTAATTTTCTTGTTCTGATACACTTTACTGTCATGCTAGAATTACTTGTCCCCTAGCTGGAGAATGTAATCTGGAGTACATTTTTAACATTTTTTTTCAACTGGGCAATGGCCTTGGTGATTTGATTGTATGAAAAAGCGCAAAGAGTAAATGTGTGTGTATAAAACACCTTTTTGAATTGGAAGCTATCTTAATATACCATACTTAAAACAAAAAAAGGCATAAATGCATTTGCAATCAACGATTCAAAGCAAAGGAGTCCTTTAAAATCACCACATTCAAAATAAAAGTAGATACAAATCTATTTTAATAATAATATACAGGTGTAACACAAGAGAGAACACGGGGACAGCCAGGTCTTGCGAAGTGCTTTGTAACATGACTTTAAAGACAGCTCTGAAAAGGGACTGAGCCACTGTAACACCGCCGTGTCAAACGGCAAAGCATCTGGTCCGTTGCGCAAAAACCAGGGCCTTTTTTAGAGGCTTAAACTTTGGTACACAATAAAAGGGAGAGCTGACTGTCGTAGGCCCCGAACCAGTTGAAGGGCGGAGTACAGCATTTTCCAATAGGAAATTTGCAGAACTGCACATTTGCTAGATCTTTTCCCTTTCAGGTTTACAGTTTCCCTGCAGCCCAGGGCCCAGGGCAAGATTCGTCTCCCTGGAGGATCCACATTTCCGTAAGTCTGATCTCGCACAGAGAAGGCAGAATCACACTCTCCTTCAAAAACACGAGGGGCAGAGCAGCTGCAATTCCCCTTCAGTACACAATGTGACTGCACAGAGTCTTTTGAGTTAAGAAAGTACTTCCCAAATTTCAAAACTAATGTCAGTAAAATTGTGTAGGTTACGTATAGTGAAGCACGAAGCCCCAGTGGTTTTACTGCAAATCACTCAAGGATTTTCGGTTGGATCTCTGTAAGTTTTGTTTTTCAACTCGTTCAAATGGTTGATTGATTCAAAAAATCAACAAGATTTGCATTTGCTAAAAGGAGCAATAGTTGTAAACGTTGCTGTCCTTACAGTTCCACACAATAATGTTTAAAAAAAAAAGAGAGAAATAAAAACAAACTAAGGTTTGAATTTGTACAATTTGTACAGTGTCTGTGCTGGACTTGGTTGAGAGATGAAGAAGAAAAAAGTCTGCTGGGAACAGAGGAGGATGGTAAGTTAGTAATTATGTCTCTTGGTACTTGTTTTGTTTACTAATCAAAGGTCTAATTGCTTTGCTCTATTTTAATTAACAATGTTCTTATTTTAATTAGTTACTTTTGCTGCATACATTAACATTGAGAGAAACCACTGAGGATATGAATAACATGATGAAAAGTCTGAAGTTAAGCTTTTTAAAATGTTTTAACACTTTTAATAATGAAAAATAAAGCTGTTCTTCATAAATGTGGCTACTACTTCTCCAAAGATTTCATCCTAGCCAAAAAAAAAAGGTCTTTTTTTTTTCTTTTAACTTAAAAACCCAACTGATATCAAACGTAATTAATGCAGGCACCAAAAGAGCTAATGAAGGCATATGAAAGGTTTGATAGTATTTAGATATGCTAAAATGTTCAAGCTGGCCGAATCTTTTGAAACATCCCAATGCGACAGCCATTCTCTCAGAACCAATCTCAACATTATTAGCAATTATCGTTGAAACTCAGGGAACTTTTTCTTCTTCCCTAGCAGAGGCTGGGAAAAGGTAAACAGTGCAGTATGGAAGAACTGCAGAACTCATACAAATTGTTCCAGTTCCTGGGAAGATATCAGAACAAATCACCTCTACGTAAGTACTTTAATTAAACAAGGACAGATGTAGCAAACGCCATCTTTTTCCTGTGAACTGTTTTTGACAAAAGTGTTTGCATCCTCTGAAGGGCAGGTAACAGGCTTGGTGTATAGGAAGAGCTATAAACCTTCAGGTTTTGAACATAGTGCTGCCCCGTGTTCCTGTGTGCAACGTAAGGGCTGGTGTATATGCAACTAACAGTAGTATGTTACACAGCTGGCTGGAAAACCGCACACAGCAGCAAGGAGTTCACTGTCAAAGTGGCAATTACCAACTGGGATTCTGCAGAGGCCTGTTCTGAGTGTGCTTACTGTTGTCCCAGATGAGTGTTCTTGTACCCGGTGTGCAGTGCACTAATCTTACACCCAGAGCAGAGGTACTTATTTATTCCATTTCTGTGCAGAGATGGGCGCTAGGTGGTAAATCCACAAAGTTAGCACCCCTACTTACAATTGCGTTACATATTTATACAACTCAAAATACCAGTTCTGCCTTTCAGCCACACCTACTGAACTGCAATGGATTAGTTCTTTCTTTATGTTAGTTTAAGGATGCAATACTTCTTAAATTTACTACACGTGCTTGGTGAGCAGGGGTCTTTATCTGAGGAGGGGGTGATTTCAGCACTAGAGCTGTGGTTTTCATATGATGAGAAAGTTCACTTTGAGGACGCTAATTAGTGGGATTTTGCTGGCCATTCACAAGCTTTATCAATGTTATGCACCTGTGATGATAAACATCCCCTTAGTTTAATAAGTGTTTTCATGCTCCAGGTCCCTCCTTATCTATTTGGGCTTCTTCAGCAGGTCTGCTCTCCTTGCGCCTATCTTGGTGTTTCTTTGTTCTGTCAGATTTACGGCATCATCCTGCTCTTTCAGGGCCACATCTGCTGTGTTGCTCTTTGTTTATCTTGGTTCTCCCTTTCCCATGCAGATCTTTGCTAAATTCATGCTCCTTTAACAGTCATCCAGCTTTCCGCACCTTCTGGGGCTGGACGTTTCTTTTTTTTATCAGTCTTTCAACTTCTCTTCAAGGGCACAGTCATTAGCATTGTTTATACAAAGTAACTCTGCTTGCTCCAGCCAAGTTGTGTTTCACAGCATATTCATTGTCCTTGCCTAACAGAAAATTTCATAACAACTCATTTGTGTAAATTTCATAAAAATTTAATTCATGTATATCAACTCTTACGCTGTAAATGAAACAGAAAATATATTCATTAAACTTGAGCTAACAGCAAAATGGAAATGTCTGAAAAACATTTCTTTTGAAAAAATCAGGATGTAATTCAGTAAGGACAAATGCAAAGTGCTGCATTTGGTAGGAATAATCAACTGTTCAAATACAGAACACAATAAACACAAATATAAAAACAACTGTCAGTGTTTTCAGAAAAGGATGAAGCAACTTTAGGGGAAGAAGTGGAATATGAGTTAATATTACCATACTGCTTCACAAACAGCAATCACAATGGGATGTATAAAAAGGAGCTGTGAGGTAATCCTGTCCCATCCAACCCAAGTGGTTAACTAGAACACGGTCACCAGGTTTGATTATCAAATATTTGATGGGGGGGAATGGGAGAGGAAGGTTCACTGAAGATTCTGGAAAGCAACAAAAAATGACAAGAGATGGATAGAAAATGTGACTGATGAAAAAAAAAAACAAAAACTGAGGGAATCTGATCATTAAGTCTAAAGGTGTCTTAGTAAGACACAGCAATGCAGTTTTCAGGAGTGCAGACAGTAACTACGGAAAGGAGCTACTCACCATTCTGATACGCACAGGACAAGAAGCAAGGCTAATGCCCGAGGCCTTTTCCAACCCAGTAATCTCATTAGCAATCTTGTACTTCTTTAGTACCCCAGCATAAAGAATACTCCAGGCAGAACACTGCAGGAGAATACCTGCCACTGAATTACCTCTGGGAAGAGAGCAAGCATTGTACAGTTGTAGCAGGGAGAGGAGGCAAAGCGAAGCTCAGTCCTTGCAAGAAGATTTGCATTGATTTTAGCCTTGATTTGTTTTGGTACAGTTCTGTCAGCTGAGTGCAACTCCAGCATCTTTCTCTACTTCAGCAAAAGGTCACGCTGCAGTTACCAACCAAACACAAGCTGGTATTCCAGTGCCTAAATGCTACCGTCCTAGCACAACAGCCAAAGAATGTTATGGATGCAATCACAAGAAGCTAAAAAAATTTAAAAAAAAAATCTTGGAATTGGATTTCCTAGAAAATCATAATTAGCTATTCAAGCCATACTTGGGAAACATTTATTTGTAAAAAGGATGCATTTTGCCAAAGTCACAGCCAAATTCAAGTATATGACAAAAGGTGCTTAATGTAAAAATCTGAGCTCTGCTCAATTACAGCACAGTTCATAGGAACTGCCAGCAACTTTCTAACCACGCTTGCTACGAATAAGCTTCTAGTTCAGCAGCAACGAGGAAACGAGGATTCACAGCACAAAGAACAGCATGTATCTGACACTGCCAAGGTGACTGGTAAAGGTGCAACTATAGATAAGTATTTTAGTCTTCATGAACACTCAGTTACACTTCTTTCCTTAAGATTACTCCCTCTAGGAGCTGAGTAAGTGATGCTAACAAGATGCTGAGGAACAAAGTTCAGTACTGTGGCCTGTATACTGTTTTCCACAGTCTACAGAATTTCCTTGTGAGAAATGTTACATTGAGCAGGAGTAACAAAACTCAGTAAACCTTGTGAAAGCACCTCCTACCTTTTACATTTTTATTCTGCATTTCCTAAGTGCTTAAAGATAACACACAAGATGCATTGTGTGTATGCATTGTTACCCATGTGTAGTATGCCACACAGTAAGAGACAAAGATCCCCAAAAGTTTTCATATTGCAATTCAAACAGACAAAAATCAGATGAAATAGTATTGTCTCATTATACAGAAGGCAAACCACAGAAAGTGTCTTAGATCATACAAAATAAAGGCAGAAACTGAAACAGATCTTCCAAATCTGTATATTAAGTCCATCAAAAATACCATGTGCTTTTGGCAACTCTGAAACAGATTAAAAATTATATGAATCTAGTTAGGGCTTGTCAATTATTTAAAAATAAATGTTATAAAGGTCTCAATTCAGAAGAAAGTAAAGTGTTAAATTCAATCAAATAACAGGTACAAAGGCAATAAACAAAAACCTTTTTCCTCCTTCAATATAAATTAATTGCCAGGCCAGTTTGTCATATATTACTCTTCTTTTTTTCATATAAGGATGCATATAAATTCATGAAGTTGTTCTCAGAGGATGAAACTAAGTTGTCAAGATCATAATCAACTTCAAAGGTAGGTCTCTTTCCCAAAATTACAAGAGCAAGAAATACAGCAAAGTGTGCAGTAAGTCCCCATATCTTGAAAGATGTATTATGTTCATGGTCATCATATGTAAAGCAGTGCATCATCGTTAAGTAACCAGATTTGGTTTTATAAGGCAAGGTGCTGTAATGCAAGGGCTTGACAAAGTACTCCAATGGCACGACAAAAACATCGCTCACTTCATCTGGATTAGGAATGGCCTGGAATGTATCCTCTATAAATCCTACAACCGGTGTTACCAAGTTATTCATCTAAAAGAAAAAAGAAACCAAACAAACACACACTAAGTTTGTATCATGTAAAAGAATGTTCTTTATTTTAAAATTTTATCTCATCAAAATTTAATTTGTTGCTGCTTGTGTCCCTTGTCTCAGGAAGTCTGGTATCACTGTCTCTATAACCACCCCGGAGGTACCTGAAGAGAGCAACTAGATCCCCTGCTAGCTTTCTCTTCTTCAGGCTGAGCAAACCCACTTCTCTGTCTCTCCTCATAATCCAGCTGCCTTACCATCTTTGTGGCTCTCTCCTAAGCTCTCACCAGTTTACCACTGTCTTTGTGGTACTCCAGTGTGTCCATAACTGAACACGGTAGACCAAATGTGGTCTCACAAATAACCACATACACAGCAGGTATCTCTTGCCTTTGCTCTGCTCGCAACACAGGCTGCGCACTTTAAGAAGTGGTGGCTATTTACAGTTAAAGGTTTGAAGAGGTCATTATCAACCTTATGAAAGAAAATAACCTGAGCTTATTTACTAATGATATGCTGTCTTACTCTGACTATTGCTTACTTTATCAATTCCAGGCACAAGCCTACAGATGACTTCCACCTTCTCTGGCTGGAGTCCCACTTCTTCTTTAGCTTCTCGGAGAGCAGTATCAATTTCATCTTTATCAATTGCTTCACTTTTACCTCCTGGAAAACACACTTCCCCTGGTGATCTTCTCAGCTAGAATTTAAAGGAGTACTACTGTTAAATACATCAAGTTTTAAATTTCTTCTTGGATCTGCACAGACACCTGTTCATATTGCAGAATTACTTTATATTTGATTTATCTTTCCAGTCAAACAAGATGGAAATAGTGCAAAGAGGTTTCTGCAGATCAGAAGAAATGTGCCTTATCAAGAGCTACACAAGAAAACGTTGGGCCTATACCAAACTAATTCATAAACCCTCACTATCAGAAATACACATATCACTTACACAGTATTGTGTAATTTATATTATACATTCTGGTTTAATACTTCAAGTTTACATTTTTCATCATCTTGCTTGCATAAGACTAACAGATTAATCTAGACAGACAAGGTGAATAGTGAGATTAAAATGCTCAAGGTAAGAGCAAGAACTTCTAAAATATACATTTAAGTAATGCACCTTTAAGTACATTACAGGAATAGGCTTGCGCATCAAAGATCAGTAAAAAGCACATTTATAATCGGTTTATCAGCTAAGTAACTAATTATTAGGGTCTTGAACTTTCTAAGTAAGACGTCAAAAAACTTCAATTTTTCAGCAACAGAAAAACAAGTAAATAATCTCTGAATATAGGCAGTTGATCAGGAAAAGGGAAGGGAATGGAAAACAAGAGTTGTAAAAGACAACAAAATAGAGGCAGAAGAGTTCTGAGTGACTTAGGTTGTTGCCTTTCCTTTCTTATGTGAAAGGGAAAGAAGAGCAATATTAAATACAGATTGAAAAGCCACACTAAGAGAAGCTGCACTGCATTGGCAGTTTTCTCATTTAAGTCACAGCCAACAATCAAGATGTCCTTTTCTGATCGGGCTCATCTTTCACTGTCACAGGTTTCTGGGTATCCGGCACTGTGCTGGCACGTAAAGCCTGCCATCACCGGTGCCCAGGAGCTCCTGCTGCTGGCCGGGGCACACCGCGCCGCCGCTTCAGGGGCCGCACCCGCAGTGCGCGCTCCCGTCAGCGGTGCGGCCGGTGCCTGCGGGCTGGGCCGCGCCTCACCCACCTGCATGGACCGGACGGTGAGCAGCAGGTGCAGCCGCCCCGCCCGCACCGTCAGCGGCAGGAGGACGGCGGCCCTGGGCAGCGGCAGGTGGGAGAATTTACCCCCAACGTCGAACTCCCTCAGGCGGAGCCTGGCTCTCTGCTTTATGCTCTCTCTAGAAGCAAACAGAAAGGAGCGCCGTGACACCCCGAGGCTGCACCCCGGCTCCCAGCACCCCGGAGGCGGCGAAGGAGGTGTTTTTCCACAGAGCTGACGCCCACGGGCGCCGGCGGCCGCAGACACACCGCTTGCCACCCCACACTCCCGCGACCCCGGGCCGGCTGCCGGCGCACCCGCACAGGGCTCCGCGGCGGCTGTCGGGCCGGCCCCTGCCGCAAGACCCAGGAAGGTCTGTTCGCGCTGCTGCCTGCCTCCCTATATCTCCCCACAGCTCGCGCGGAGAGCGGGGGCCGCAGGCAGGACCAGGGACGACAGCTACCTTTCTAGACCATCTTCCTTCTCCGCAGCCGCCATCTTTGACACCTAAGAGCGGACTTTCGCCCTCCCCTATGATCGACGGTCAATCTCTCCAATCAATATGCGAGATCGCCGGGCTCCGCCTTCTGAATGGCTGCAAGCAGCCGGGGGGCGGGGCCCTCACGGGACGGCCTTCCCGCTCCTGGGCGGGCGTCGCGCGGTCCCGAGGCGGTCGCTGAGAGAAGAGCGGAGTCGGGCCCCGCGTTCCGTGGGCTCCGTTTAACTCGGAGGAGGGCGGTGTCGGCTGTCAGCGGTCCTCGCTGCATTTGGGAAAAGCAGAAACCCGCGGAGCGGTTTGGCAGCGCGCCCCGCCGAGCGGCGTCCGTGTCCCGGCCTCAGAGGGGCGAGGCCGGCGGTAGCGAGCGGGTGGCGCTGGGCTCCAGCGTGAGCCGTTCCCGTTGCGTTAGGTAAGGAGTCCGTTCGTGCGGGGACCAGCCTTCCTCCTCTCACCCGCTGTAACGTGACGGATCGCAGCCTCTCGGGGCTCTGGACAGCCCCGGTGCACACCTGTCAGAGCCTGGTCACCTGTGGCCCAGGACTCTGAAAAGCCAAAGGGCATCAACAGAGCCTCTGCAGCAGAGTGCTCTTAATTCACAATGGGGAAAACCCCCAGGGTCTCAGAGCTCATTTTAGTCATTTAGTACAAGCAGGAAACGGAGGTGTCAGAGATCGCCCCAAGCTTGGTGCAGTTTCCAGGCAGTGAAATTTAGCTTCCAGTTCTCATTAGGGACACACAAGTAGCAAAAGTGATTTCCTGCTGTAAGGGTTTATCATCCAGTCTTAACGGCTGGTAGGCAGTGTTAGCTGCATTTCTAGTAACCCCACAACGGTACAGTTCACATATCATCCCTCAAAAAAGCAGCCCCCCCAGCTAAGTTACATGGAATGTGTAAGAGCTAATCTCAGTGTAGTTACCTTAATGTTTACTTTTTTTTAAAAATTGCATTAAGCTAAAGAATGAAATGTGGTTTTCATGTGATAAGCACTTTGTACATTGACTTAATTAACCTCAAGTTCTTAAATGCTTATTCAGCCTGTTGGTTATGTAAAGTACACGTGTATATATTTACACACACAAATTCACATGTGAAAATAAGTGCGGTTTATATACAATACACGTAATGTGTTATTTCGTATTGTAAATTGAAACCCAAGCATAATTACATACACATGTACATGTCACGGCTGTGTCCCCTGTGATTCCAGCAGAATATATTATCTATTTTATGGTTAGTGTTTTGTTCAGGTGTCACTGAAACTTGAACAGAACTCATTCACCTTTAAGCTGTTTTACATAATCATTATAGGAAAAATATACAGAATAGTATCTTTAGAAAATGTTGCAGTTCTTCAGTGAAAAGAGCACAGTTAGTGGGTTACTTCTTGTTATTCATCCATACAGCTGTACATGCTATTGAACTATTGTTCCAGAAGACTGGTGTTATCAGATCCTATATTTCTCTTTGGCTTTCTCTTTCAGAATGCAGATGTGCTAAAAAAAAAAAAAAAAAAAGCAACTTTAGTCAATTTTTATCTTCAGAGAAAATGCAAGAATTTTCAGTTATGTTCCTAGCATTGTAAGGAAAACACACTGGAACAGTAATCTTTGCAAGTTTACTACTTGCAGTAAAATTGCAATGTTCATATTGCTTCCGAGCTCATCTATAATTTATAGATTTGTATATTGTGAAGAGGTGAGGCTTGTTCAATTATTGTATCCTTCTTCATATTGTTTTGCAATAGCATAGATCCAGCACGTGTCTGTAACAGAAGTGGTTTGTCTTATTAAAAAGACTTTTAAGTAAAAAACTTTTCCTCTTAACCAGATTTAAGAAAGCACTTTTGAAAACTAAGGAGGGAAAAAAGGATCACCTCTTTTTATCATTTATGCTCTTTCCAAGTCTACTACTCGGTGCAGCCTAAGGAGACTGTAATGGAACAAAGGAAAAAAGATCTTGATGGGACATATTATATAGTGTAGGAAAAACCTCCACACACAGTCCACATACAGCCATCTTAAAGACTTGGCTAGAAAAGAGCAACATAGGATTTCACTAAGACAGACAAATGTCAAATTAAAGCCAAATTACAATTCCTTTCTTTTCAGATGGGGCCAGCAGATTGTGTGCAGCCAGCCGTCCTAGAGGATTTAGAATATCGTACAGCACAGCTGGGCCACAAGACTTGCCTTGTGAAGTAGATTCATAAAAAGGTAAGGTTCTTATACATTTACGTTGAATTATCAGCTTGGCACATTAATTATGTTTTTGCTCTTTAAATGGAAGTTTCTAGTCAGATTTTAAGTTTTGTTAATTGTCTAGAGGCTCCTAGTATAAGCTAATATTCTTGCTGGTTACCTGTGGCAACAGTTATGTATGTAACAGTCAGGGTACGCATGTATGTACTTACATTTAGATCTCTGAAGTATTCATTATAATCAAGCGCATATCCAACCACAAATTTATCTGGAATTTCAAAGCCTATATCTGTAACAAAATACAATTCTTTTTATACTTGGGTGGTGTAAATAGCTTTTAAGTACACAGTTTGTATTCAACACATGCTTCAGCTATTTAAGAGTAATAACTAACAAATATATCATCTTGCTTTCAAGGTACTTAGCATGCTTCTTTAACAGTCAGAGCTGTAAATTGATGACAAAGGTTAGAATCTATATCATCCCCATCAGTAATAAAATTAAAATGTTAAGAGGGTGCATTTTAAGAACAAAATAATTACTTAGAACCTACTTATGAGGTAGTCCTGGGAGAAGGAGGCAAAGAGTGAGATTTTACTTGTGTAGAAGTAGATACACTGCAACTCAGTAGGAATTTTCAGTTTGAAAACAAAGCAAGTTTAATGCAGAGTCAAAAAAAAATGCCTTTTAGAGTCAAAGCCAAACAATACAAAGTTAGAGTTTGATTCTGTTTCTGGTAACAAATAGCCAAACCTGCACTCAGACCAGCTGGGGAAAAAAAAAAGGAAGGTGATCATGAGATTTCAGCATGGAATAACTGGTCGTCAGTTTACACATTTTTATGTGTTTTCTCCTCATTTCTTTTGGCCTTCCTGAAACTTACATGCCAGTTTTCAGACTTACTACGTGAAGTGAAATTATGAAATCATGTTTGGACAACTAGAAAAAAGTGATACTTACAGTCTGGTCTGTATCCTGGACTTTGAGGTTTCCTTTTAACGAGTAGGCTGTAAGGCAAAGCAGAGAAGGTTATGCTTTTTAAAATATGTCTTGCTCCAAGCTGTGTACTTCACTTCTCCCACCTCTTCCCATAAGCTTCTACAATCATGCAGTTAAATTAAAACAATTCAATTATTGTAACAGAAAGAAGTTGTGTTAGCCTTATAATTGAGAAAGAAGAAAGGCTCTGATCTAGGTTCATTGTGAAGGTCCAAATGACTCTATTGTTTTACATTTAATTCTCTTCAATTCTGTGTCCCAAATTATTATCTTTTCATGTAGCCATGTATCAGCAAACTAGAACAGCACATACAGGTAAGCAAGTTCAACTGGCATGTAAAGATTTTAGCAGGGAGGAAGGGCAAAGAGGACAAGCTGTGCAATGTCACTATGATTTCTTCCACAAAGTCATGTCAATTCTTGCTTTTCCTGGGCGCTTCTGAGGAAACTGAGAGCCTCCTGGACAGTCACTAGGAGGAGCATAACTGGTGCATGAAACAAAAAATATTTTTTCAAAACATTGTGATTACTTGACAGAGACAGGGGTATTCCCAAAAAACTCCTTTTAGAGATCATCTAAAAGCAGATCTAGAATGCCACTTGAAGTCATCTTGCAAGTGCTAAGAAAATCTTAGATTCTGAAAACCTGTATGACTGATGATATCAAGAAAAATTCTGAGTGTTGTCTATTTTAGTATTGAGGCAAGTGAGAAGGTGTCAGGAAACCTATGGAAAGAGTTGAATTTCCTTCGAACATAAGGAGGTAAGAAACAGGGAATTCAAACTTTATGCACTACGCAAAAAGAGCCAGGAAACCTTTTTTATTGATTTTAACAGTGAAGGTGGTAGTGTATATGTAAATTTCCCAGTTTAATAAATACTTAGTTTTTCACCAACTGTATAAGGATTGCTTCCTGCTTTTACTTCCTCTTCCCGAAAACTTCAAACTAAACAAAACCGAACAAACACCGGCCAGCAGACACTGACTATTCACCTAAATTGTTTTGCTTTATCTTCTCATTACAACATGTTAGTAAGTGGCTATATCATTATACCTTACAACTTTTACCATCTTTGGTTCATTGTCTTTTAGTTTTGAAAGTAGTGCTTTCATTGTTCTACCAGTCTCAATAATGTCCTGAAAGAGATAAAAAAATAAATTATCCTCTGAGACTGAAATTAAAACCAGACTGTCAGTGAATTAATTTAAGGCATAAAAACCAGTCAGCAACCCTGGCAGCACAGCAACATAATTAATTTGTTTTATATGCAATAGGTATTAACTTGCAAAATGGGGAGAAAAAAAAGTCTGTGTCATTTCCACCACCCACATGCAATCTTGACTTACCTCTACTACTAACACATTCTGGAAACAATCATGCAGGGAGAGAAAGAAAAGAAAATATTTACATGGCAACATTCAGTGAATTATACAGCCTGGAAAAGTTTGCACTATAAGCTTTAGTTACAAGTAAGTTAGAATTGATTTTCAGAGGAACTTGGCACTTAACTACTCACATTATTTCAGTGTTTTCTGAGGAGTCTTTCTGTACATATTTATAGAAGTATACAGTATTGTGAGTAAGCCACCTGTGTCGGGTTTTATATGTTATTCTGTGTATAGCAATAGCTTTCTGAACCGTACTGCCTGAGTCAGTTTAAGATGGTTTATTTCTGGGGGCTGTAGGATAAAACACGCAGTAGAATCTTTAGAAGCATTCAGTACTGATGGCATTAAGTTTCCATTCAGATCAGTGGGAATTACTCACTGTTTCAAAGCATGGTACTTTAAACCAGTGTTAAGTGGCTGTAAATACGTAGTCTCAAAATCTTAGTAAAGACAGACTTCCTGGAAGATATACAGGAACTGTTCTTTCCCCTTAAAACCTGAAGATGCTAATTCATACCTTCCCATTTAGTGCAGACAGTTCCTCGCCAACAATACTGATTTTTTCTGTAGGTGGATCATTCTAGAAGGAGAATGAAAAGAGGGACATCACGTAAAACATGCTCAAAATTGTTATATTGTATGTGTATGAATGATGTGCAGCTCGTGCTTTTCGCCTGTCAAGTGACCTTTGCAACTTTACAGAGCACTCCTTCAGTAAAACGACTTTTAGGTAGCTGAGTGCAAGAGGAGTGAAATACCAGTGCAGACGGATGTTTGCATGGAACAAGAGTACATTCATATTCATGGAATAGACACCATTGCTTTCAGCTATTTTTGCTCCCACAGATTTGTTTCAGAATTCCATGAAAAATTTACAGGATATTGTAAACTGTTGTATTTAGCGTGGGGTGAATTTTGATCAGTGCACAGAGCTCTAGCATTCAAAAGAGGGGAGACAATAAAAAAAAAATAGCATAAGTCATTGCTTTACTGTAGTTGGCCCAGGCCAGCTACGATTGGTTCAGGCAAAAGACAGCTGTTCCCCGACACACAGATTATGAAAAAAAGTCTCTCCAATATTGTCTATAGGAATAAAAAATAGTACAGAGAGACACAATAAGCAAGTCTCTGATGCTAAGGTGGTCTCCATACTCCCTCTCACCAAAGGGTGCCATGGTAAAGAGCAGAACCTGTATGGAAGCTTTGGGCTGGTGAGGAAGACGTTGGAGACCTGACCCTGGCTTTGTCATGTTAAGTGTTCTGCTGTATGTTAATTCCAGTGAATATACAGCATCTGTCTTTGTTGGGGCAGATTGGTAAATCAGTTGCTTTTAAGTATGTAATAAATTTAGTTGCTTTGAACAGGATAACCATAAGCTGGTTTGGTGTTTTGTTTTTGTTTGTTTGTTTGTTTTTGGTTTTTTACTTTTCATGTAAAGTACCAGTATTCAGAATGTCAATCCATGGGGAGAGTCAATTTTCCAAAGAAAATAAAGTTGCTTACACTGTAGCTTTTTATTCTAACAAAATCCACAGTAATAGGCACAGATTTTTCACCGTTTTGATTTAGTGCTTTTATGTGGTCCAGCAAATCAGCAAAAAATTTATAGCCTCCTTTCAGGACACAAAGTGCGACAATGTGATGGCTTCCCATGTCTTGCATGATGTCTCTAGCCAGACGTTCTGTCCTGGAAGGAAAAAAACCAAAAACAAAAACAAAGCCAACAGCAAATACTCTCAAGTGTTTTGTACATCATATTTGTTTGTCCATATATTAAGCAGTGTCCAGGTTAAAATTCTGATCATGCTGTTAGGTTTTTATAACCAGCAAATTGTGACCACATTAGATCAGTTAGCTACGTATTTGCAGTTCACAAGATGATGCCTACTCTGCTTGCTATACTGTTGATTTAGTCCACATACCTAAACAATGCAGGATAGGAAAGTTTAAATATGTTAGAGATAACATGGAAACTTAACTGGGCTTGTAGAGGAATCCTTTCCATAAAAGTTCTCTTCTATTACACTACAGAAGCCAAGTGTTATGGCTGCAGGATTTCCATGTTTCTCAGGGGCTATGAAGGGTAGGGCCTCAGTCTTTTAATTTGGAGGGAAATGCATCGTTAGCATCGCTCTCACTAGTCTTTGTTGTTTACCCTCATACCTGTCCAGGATGAGTCCATGAGGAATGAAGACTCTTTCTAAATCTTCTTCATAATGCTTAGGAATGCAAAATAGATTTTTATTATAGCCACATTCTTCATCTCTTATCTGCAAGTGAAAAGGAAATAGCTCTAAGAGTGAAGACAGAGCTGTACAGTAAAAAACCTTCCAGTCTCTGACAATGCAGAGAAAGACTCCTCTCCTCACAGTCCTCCCAATAATGTACCAAAATAAAAATGTATCTGAGAGTTTTTGACCTTTCTGATAGAACAATTCACAATTTAGTAATTCAGGAGGTAGTGTGCTTTTCTCAGATGTGAATGGATAGATAACTATTTTGCCGCAGTCATTATAGGAGAAATTCTCAAGCATCATAAACTCACAAACACCCCCCAAAACCAACAATAAAACTTTCTCTTTTATTCTCAGTTTTTCCTTCTGCAGGGCACAGTAGCTTGTTTGTGTGGTAGACAAGCAAAAATTAAAATTTAAGGCAAGTAGATTGGAATTAGAGCTTGAGCTCTGGTCAGCCGCTGGCTTTGGGATGCTGCACTACTTTCACGGTCATTTTCCATTGTGTAAAAGAGAAAACTCTGTCTCCTAAGTGTGAATTCACAACTGAACTTTGGAAAGCGGTAAGCGCATACCAACCTTCAGCTGTCTCAGAGGACAGGGGTGCTGAGCTGTAGTTCAGCTCGTTGTGCTGTTTGCCCTGCTAGCAGGTTGCTCCTCGGAATGGTTGAGGAGAGGCCACAGCTACCTCCCACGGATCAGGGCCTTAACCCTTTTGCCATCAGGGTCTAGAATTAGAGTTCTTCCTTCAACATGCTGGCTGCAGGCTGTTGCACCCAGATGTGTCTGGATGTCTAGAAGTTACGTATTCTCCATTTGGGCTTCTTTTCTGACTAGTCTTTTGGCCCCAAACAGATCTGGGTCTTTGGATTCTGCCACCCTTCAAGACCATAATGAATACTTTGGTCTTTGTTCATTTATGAATTAGTGGTACAAAAGCAGGCAAGAAAACAACCATAATGAGGTAGAAACAATTGTGAATAAGATGGCTAATATGTGAGTATTAGAAACAAGTTAGGGAAAAACTCAAATTAGTGAGGCTTTGTCACATTTACTATTACGCTATTATTGTTCAAAAATACAGAACTAATTGAAAGAAAAAAAAAATCAGACTTGGCTCAAAGCTTCACTAGTGTGAAATAGGTTAACTACACACCAGTTGCATTCAGCAGAACCCAGTACAGTGGCTTGCTAACGGACAGCACAGAGCTATGAACTAGGCAGTAACAGCATAAAGTAGTGCTAACAAACAAGTTAGCACCTGCAAACTCTTTTGACAGATGAATTGGTTTTAATTCTCTTTTTTTTTTTTTTTTTGGCATAGGAGACATGAGTGCTTAGGAAGGAAGGAAAAATGGACTGTAGGGAACAGGAGTGGGTTATTACTTGCAAAAATCATAGCAGCCACAAAAATGAGATAACCAGTTACTGCCACTTATTTTAAATTGGCTACAAATAACAGACTTCATTTAAAGATAAAAGTAGAGAGACAGGTGTTAACAAGGATTTCAAAGAGCAAATTATTGTAGTACAAGCCAATGCATATAGAATCTCGTCCTGGCTGAACTAACCGTATTCTGCAAGTACTCAAACCTGATAGACCTTTATGTTCCACGTTAGACTTAAGAATAGCCTTGCAGTTGAGTACTGTTTAGAGAGTCAGCAGTACTACTTTGCCTCATTTAGTTACTATTTTCTTTGTGGCTGAAGTCAGTGAAGTGAAAGGTGAAGGATTGTTTTTAAATTAAGTCTGTTTGTGCTTTATTCATCTTGGAAGAGATACTGGCAGTTATACTGGTATTAGCTGTAGGTCAGGCTAGACAGTAGCATCTATGAGCAGGCTTTAATGCAGTGCAGAACTGCTTGTTATTGTTTGAGTGTTATCTTAAGTCAGTTGGCCGGTTTGACACGGGCTAATTTCTGCCTCTGTGAGGTTGCTAGTTGTGACAGACAATGCACATACAGGGTATGGGATTCTGTCAACAAGAAGCAGTGACGATAGGACACAATTAGAAGCACTGGTCAAAGTTAAAATACAGTGTTTATTTGAGACTACTGGAATAGATAAACATCATTTTCATTTGGAGTACAGAAAAAGCAACTTTAAGGATAGTCACTGACATGATAAACAATTTAAAAAGTGCTGTAGGGTGGGTTGTTTGTTTTGTGGTTGGGTTTTTGTTTTACTTCCCCCCCCCCCCATCCCCATCTCTGTTGCATTCTGCATAACTGCAGCTTAAAGGCAATGACTACACTACCTGTGATCTGAGCAGTTTTTCTTTTGCCCAGTCATGACACTGATTGCCATATTTAATGGACTACAGCCTTACCATTTACTTTTGCAGTTATAAATCAGGCTTTCATCTGCACAGTGATTTAAAGTTCAGCCTTGTTGCCAATGAATTTAGCTTCCTCCTGCATTTGATGAGAGGCATCACAACTGGTTCAGCTCAAGTGAGGGGTGAGCTTTGACCATGTTAATGTAACTATTGAATAAAGCTGGTCTTGAAGCATACAGGTGTGCATAGTCATTACTGCTGACAGCTACTCCAACAGTGCAGTTGGTTTTATTTGGTTAACAGTTATGCTCATTGAGACTATTTTGTGCAAACAATGTCTGCTACATTAATATCTTGTTTGTTGCTATGTGTGAAGCATTTTTTTAATGTCTACTGAAAGGTTCATGAACAGAACCCTAAGGATTGCATCAGTTTGAGCACCACATCACCATAGCAACATGCTGCATATACCTTGTAGGCTCATAAAAGCATTTATATTGTGACACATGCTAAATAATACAGCAGCATCCCATTAAAATAAAGCAATCTACTAAACTATCACACAAAGTCATTAAATTTTTAAATCATGAGCTTATAACTTGAGGAATTAGTTATTTAATTTAGATTCAATCTCATTTGTTGTTCATTTACTGATGTAGATTTCTGAGTTTAAGTGGGAAAAAAACAACAAAATGAACTATTCGAAGCAATAAAGAGCTTCATAAATAAGTATTGTTTCATCAGCACAGAATGAAAGAATATGAGTATAGGTATATTAAAGTCAAATAAGTAATGTCATAAGTTTGTGAAAAAAAATTAGTCTCTTAAGATAACTCTGTTCTGAAAGCCAGTTTTTCTCCTGAGAAAATATAAGAAACATGGCCTTTCGTTAGTCAGTATTTCTAATAGTTCTACTGTTTTTGCTGAAGCTAAATTCTTCCCCCACACCCAAAGTTCCCTTCAATCAAATAACCAAATATGAGTGCATTATGCTTTCTTACCTGCAGTCCATGAGCCATAATCTTACTTTGAACTATGCTATTGGAGATTGAGTTCGTATTAGTACTGCAGTTTGTCTTGCTCTATTTTCATCTTGTAGTCAGATCATGACCTGCTTCTAAAAGGTCAAAACTGCCATCCTTCCTACAGGACGCATTACTTCCTTCTATTAATGCATTGACATCACAATCCCAGGTTTTTACTTAACCAGATTAACCAGAAATAAAACAGGCATGAGCCCTGCTGCAACCAATCAGAGCACAGATACGAGGAACGAGGGAGATGCAAAAAGGAAGCTCATGATTCAAATTAGTGGGAAGGACTAGGTAGAGTAGTATTTTTTAAATTGAAAATACAAATCAGATATTTGGTTGTAGCAGATGATAATTCAGCTGTATATCTGTAGAAGGTAATTTTATATACCAGCTTCTTAGACAATATTTGCACATCCGTTGTTGTGATAAAGTCCACATCTTTTTAAAATTCTGGTGCTAACTTATTGTCAAAAATCAGTATTTGAATAAACAAAACCAAATTTTTAAAGATGACTTGAAGCAGAGATCCACAGCTGTTGAGACATGGTGAACCCTGTCTGACATTCTTTCAGGTCATCCTTTCATAAAGTGAGGGGGTGGTAGTTCTAGTAACATGCTTCACATCGTTTAAAATCAAATCGCACTGACATTCACTATAATCTGATTATTTTAGGGTACCAAACTGCACTATTATCTGGGATTAACATGAAAGTCTTAAATTTCTAAAAATTAATCCTACTAACAAAATGAGCTAAAGCCAGCTTGCATACAACATGTTACAGAACGTTCTTACCAGATTGGGTACATTTTATTAATTCAACTGGTTTAGTGTTTTCTTTGGGAGAGGGCACATTAATGAAAGAAGATTTTTCTCATTTCTTTATAGTCTTACAGATGCTGTTCAGATCATGGCTGATAACACTTGAGATAATGCAGAAATGCTCTTCTGATAGATTAATGGGCATATCTACAACTTTGAGTGACACGTCAAATAGTAGTACTGTTTGGGAACTATTAATGCCTTGAGGCTACTTGGCCCCTATTTTATGCAGTTAGCAGAGCCTTCCTTCTATGAATTCCCTGTCATATTCCCTACCTTACATATATATGAGCTCCCTATCTTGTGAAAAGCCCTGTTTTTCTAATTCCTAGTGTAAAGCACTGCTTTCTAACTGGTAGTAACATGTGTTCATAAACCTGGAGAATTTCCTCAACTAAATCCTTCTTTGAAAGGGAACAGTAACAAAAACCATACCTGTAAAGAGTCATGGCTATTGCTCGAGCAGATACACTTTCCTTCCTTATTCTCAGGTGCCAAAATGAAGGTGAACAGCAGTGCAGCTGAGGAACTTACACAAACATACATTGCCTTTGTAAGTGCTTGTGGAGAAAAGCTATATAATACTAAGTGCTGCAATACTGATTGTCCATGTATCACACCTACAGCTTTATATGACCAGGATTTTTTTTTTTTTTTCTAATTATTTACAGGAAAAAAAAGACACATACAGGTTTCATGTTTGTTGATTCTCATGTAGTTTTCCACATTTAAGCAATGTTGTGTAGTTTTGCTAAAATCAACAGTATGGGTGAGACTAATTGTTTTAAACCTCTTTCTAATGAAGGGACTAATTATTGGTGCTATCTCAGTTTACAATTTCCAACAGTCTAACTGTGCACAGTTGCTGAAATTAGAGTGAAGAAATAAATATTGTGTTCATATCTGATATGATTTACAGCACCTAACTTAGCTCTGCCCTGTTTTAAAATGCTCTGTTCTTCTCTATATTATGTAATTTTTGTGTGTGTGCTTAACCTCTGTGTAGGGAAACCTTGACTGCAGATCACACATTAGGCAGCTTTCTCTCTAAACAGCCACCTTAAAATATTCTCAAGTGTAATATGTAGGTTTTGGTTCTATCCGTTAGAAGACCACCTCTGTTATGTAAATTACTTTTATAAATCCCTGAAGTCTTTACTCGAGGAAAGTTTGATTGGACACTTCTCACATTTTTATAAATGTGAGAATGCACAATCTTGCAAATCTTTGTGTCTGCTTTAGAGACCATACTGTGATCTGGTTTGAACTGAGCCCAGTTTTAAAGTCCTGTTTAATTGTGTTTCAGAAAAGAATTGCAGAAAATCCCTCCCTCTGACTTTGTTTCTGAGCAGTGGCTTTTTGACTAGAATCCATGCTTAGAAAGAGCAGAATTTCATTCAGAAGGGGTGCATGCATATATATGCATGTATTATATAGTTATATTAGTATTGAATTTTCTTAACAAGCACTGATTTCTCTTGAGAGAAACTGATAACAAAAGAGACTGTTTGACATTGGTTTGTGACATGGACATCTGTTCAGCTGGAGTGAGATTCCTGTAATTGAACTGGGAAAATAGGTGTATTCTGCTAAAATCCCCATGTCAGACAGGCCACCATGTGGTCTCCAAAATTTTATGAAAGAACTAATGAGAAATAATCAGGTCAACAGCCCACAAGGGGAAAAAAGTAAATTTTGGAACTCTAGAAGACTTGGTATAGAAAAGTTCAGTGTTGGGAAAACCATACACTTTCATTAAAATTTAGGCTGTTTCAAGAAGCCTCTGTTTACTCTCTCTGAAACTCAGAAAACTACTTCTCAGATGGTATTTGTTTGAATGAACTTAGGATTCTCAGTAAATTCCATAGCACCGTAATAGTAACCACACACCACTATCACCTAGCAAGTGCTTGAAAATCTAATAAATGCATTAGTGGTCTCAATTAGTAGTGGGCTGAGATTTGCATTACGAAAGTTACTGCTACAATGAATGTCTTTATTGTCACATTCTGAAGAAATGAAAATTCACAGGTGAAAAGGTCATGCTAAGACAGCCCTTTGTCATTGCTGACTGTTGAAAATAGAATGTAGCCGGTTGGCATCCTCAGATGGTTTCTCAGTTGTAAATTATGTGGTAATACTCCCATAGGAAAGAACAAAAAGGTTTAAGTGTGTATGTTTTTGTTCCATATAGGAGCCCTAACTGCATATTTTTAAAGTTAAATGTTTTGAGGAAACCAGTGCACCAAGCAAGTCAGGTATCAATCTATTGCCCTCCTCTAAATATCGGACTACTGAAGGAGCCAGTAAGTGTAGCCCATACAAACAGACTGGAGGCTAATTAGATCAGCACTGATAGCTTGGTAAAACAGCAGCCAGTCAGTTCAGAACAACACTGCTCTTGTTCTTGTGTCTATTCCCTGAACTACTGAATCAATAATTATTTTTTTCAGGACATGATTTTGGTGTTTACATACCTGTATTTGTTAAAGTTTTATGTTGTATTACAGTTTGAAGTCACTGATCTTGAGACTGCTACAATAATTTTAAGGGTCCTCAAGAAACGTTGTATAGGCACTAATTAAGTCCTGTCAGGCATTTCCTTTTAATTATTTTAAATCAGAAAGCAAATATTGGATGTATTGTACAGCTGTTTCATTAAATTACTAAAACCTTACAAATAAAACATCAGCGAAAGTGTCCACTAGAGGGAAGCCTCTACCATGGAAGACAATACTTCCCAAAGGGGAAGAAAAACCTGTCTTTTATGAAGCAAGCTTTCCAGACTAAGAAACTCAGTGGGTTCACTTAATAAGTATAGATACCTCACCGAAGTGCAAATACAATCAGGTAATTTAAAACAGGCATCTTACATATTTAGGCCAGTCCTGAGCTTGTATAATTGTGGATTACAGGACAACTGGTCTGATTTGCACCACTGAAGACTTGATCCATGGGCTCCACATTCCAAGTTGCTGATAAAACCTTAAATTAGACTTGTACTCAGTGACTGGTTTGTTATTAGGAAACCTGATGAATACACTTTGAAATAGCTTGACTTCAGTAATTTGGAGCCCATCCTAAATCTGTTTTTTGTTCGGCACTTTTAAGTCTTGGGTAAGACCAGCTGCTTGATTGGTTTGGTAAAAAGCTGTTTGCACAAACCACACTGCACATCCCATGGTAAACAGTGCATGTTTACAAATGGAAATTAGAAACAATTTCACAATCTTAGATCTTTATCATATGTACTCCTGTAGGTTATATAGCTCTTTCACATAGTTCATGAATATGAACCTTCACACGTTGCTTGGCTATTTTCTTTCTGGTCTGAATATGAGATTTTTATTTTTTTACTGAAACAGAAAAGTGATCCGAGTCTTGATCAATATTGGATATTTATAAATGTTGTACTTGAAAAGATCTTCTGCTTTGACAGGTCCTCTGATACCCCTAGCATCTAGAAAACTCAGACTGATGCATGGCAGAACTTGAAGGAAACACCCTTCAAGTGTGACTCAGATTTAAGTTTGAATAATATTTGAAAATACCCTGACACCTATTCTTAAATAGACAAATGACAGCCTCTGAGACTCAGACATTCTGACTGCTGACCTGGAGGAAATATACAATATTTATTAACAAAGTCTTTCTGGCCATAACGTAAATGGTGGAGTGACCGTGTGAAGGAAAGCTTTTCGTATACCTTTTGCTAGATAGTTCGTAGATCGGAAAAAATGTTTCAGTTTCCTGGACCATTGAAATTAGAAAGTAATTTTGAGAGAGAATCTGGTTAGAACTGGGGCAATAGAGCAGAGAGACAACGAATCAGGAGTTCTGGTTTTTATTCACTGCTCTGACACACAGTTTATTTGCTGTACAACCATGACCAATTTATTTTCCTGACTGCTCCTGTTGTACCTCTGACCTTCACATGTGCCTGCTTTTCCCCCCATTGCCTCCTGTAATCAGCTGACCTTAGTTTTCTAAGACTTCTGTCCTGTGGGCTACACAGGTCATTGTTATTTTTGGGAAGGTGCCATTTAGGAAACACTATTGCTGTCATTAGCTAGTGGTCAAATTAATGATTTGAAAAAAAAAGATCGTGGTCTATTTGCTTGAATGTTAAAATACAGTTGTTGTAGTTTAATATGTCAGTGAGCAGAGCAAACGCGAGTTGCTCCGTAACTGCCACACTGTCCAGTGTGTCTGATCAAGTTCCCTCCCACCCCCCGGCAGCTGGATGAGTTGTTTTACCTAGGGAGCAATGGGTGGTCCAGGAAGCAGTCTGCGCTGCTCTTGGGGAGCTGGGCTCATCTTCACTGCAGAGATGTTTAATAAAAATATTTGTTGAACAATGGCTTTATCTGAGTGTGTGATCACAGCTGTTTTATTTTAGCAATGTAACAGCAATAACAATTAAATCCATATTCCTCCTTGGGTATTTATTTTCCTGAATTCATTCTTAATGCAGTGAAAGAATTTGATGTGAATTGCCGAGTTAAAATAGAACTACATGTAGTGGATTTCAGATTACTTGTATTACCTTTGTATGATTTTTCTATTACTTGAGACCTTTAAACATAGTATAAAAATACATGCCACAGAGAGGCCACATTTCAAAATATTCCAAAATTCTTCCCTCTATTTTTTTTCTAATCACTATTTTTAATTGTTAACAATGTTCTATTCTGCAAAGCCATGTTTGACTATTAGAAAAGCTAAGTGCCATCTTCCCATAACTGCGTGTAAGAAAAATGTGGACTATGCATTTTGGTAAAATTGAAATATGCTCATTTGAAATGCCGTGCAATTACTGCATTCAAATAAAGATAGCTCATCTCTAAATCTCAGTTTTATAAAACCAGCTATTTCAGTCTTGCCAATGCCTTTTGTTGAGATGTTGAATAATGAAGATGATACTTTTATATGAGCTTGCTTAGAAATATTTTGCTGCTGCTACTTATGTTTACTTATAGACAATTCCAGTGATTGACAGCTTGCAGTGAAAACCACCGCTAGTGTGTGTTAGCTGTGCGGGCTTGCCCACGGTCTAAAAGGGAAGTTCAGTACAGTTTCATACGACAATGGAGGGAACAAAGAGAAAGGCTGTGCTACTGATTGTCAAGTTTTCAATTCCTTCCTCAGATCTCCTTGAAAGTACTCCAGTTACCGCCTGTTGAATCTGATGGCATAGATAACCCTTTGGAATCTGCTTACATAGTTGAACATCTGAATTCCATAGGGAGAAAGTCAGTAAATGCTGGTAAAGATGGTAATAGAATCATAGAAGAGCCCAGGTTGGAAGGGACCTCAAAAGATCATCTGGTCTTGGGAAAGGGAGCCCGGATGAGTTTTTCTAGCACCCCGTCCAATTGCATCTTGAAAACCTCCAGTGATGGGGACTCTACCACATCCCTGGGAAGGTTGTTCCAGTGAGTGATTGTTCTCAATGTAAAAAAATTCTTTCTTATATCAAGATAATACCTGTTCTAGTGCAACTTGTATCCATTGCCCCTTGTCTTCTCCATGTGGTACCTTGTGAGGAGAGAGCCTCCATCCTCTTTGTTGCTGCCTTTTAGGTACTGGAATACTGTGATGAGGTCCCCTTTGAACCTTCTCTTTTCTAGGGAGAAAAGACCTTAGCTCCTTAGTCTGTTCTATGCAAAACCATACATTCGTACATAGGATGAAATCTGGAATATGTGCTGGAAGCCATGCCATTGAAATCAGATAGGTTTTTAAGGGATTTAAACAAATTAGATATGCAACTGTCATAATTTTTGAAGATACTTGCCTTCCGCTGTCAGCCAGATTCTATTGTCGGTTCATTATGCCTCAGGTTTTCAAGCCTAGATATTTGAATTACTTGTATGTCACCTTCACTCTGATCAGAATTTGGAAAACAAGAATGTAGTTTTGTGACCACACTGAAATTAGTAGGATATAGAAAAGATTTTTAATGAAACACATTGTTTCACAGTTCCCTTATGCTATTATAATGGCTTTGCTCTGAGGAAAGTAATAAAACCAGAATCTGAATTGTTGAAAATGAATGCAGTTCTATTATAGATAATTTACATCTACTTTAAGATGTGTGTTCACTGGTAGTTAAACTTATGCCATAGTCTATTTAGAGAGTGGAATTAATAATATCTATATTTTAGCCCTCAAATAATACTAATATTTAAAATGTAGTAGTTAAGGCTTGTGTTTGTTTATGTCAAATTGTTTGGTTTGAAAGAGATTGATAAAATTAATTTTTTTTTCATTTGTAAACAATCTTGTTTCATTTAAAACTGTTTATCCAGTTTTAACATATTGCCAGACAGGCACTGCTTTTATATGTGAAGTGAAATTAATTTCCTGTGCATTCTCTTAATGACGGTGAGTGTGTTATTCAATAAGAACAAGTTAGATTTGTTTTCAACTCTCCTAGAAGCACCTTGGCTCAGAGCAGGAAGCTGGTGTGTCATCAAAAGGATCTTCCGAGCCTATTAATGAGGAAGAGCCACACAAGTGCTTATGGCACAGTGGACACAGCAACTGGTTTTTGGTCTGTTCAGCCATTCACAAGAGTATGTCGTATGAAGATAAAAACCATGATTGAATGTTAATGATGGCAAACAGCATACATTCTTCACTCCTTAACTAGTCTCTTCACGTATCATTTGCATGTATCCCAAAACTGACATAAAACTAATAACTAAGAGGGAGCCGTCTTATTGTGTGATGTCCTCATGTGACATGGCAACTTACTTTTCTTTTTGCTTTGTTACTGTTAACATGCATTTCAGAAAGTGCCACCCAGCACCAACTGAAAAAAAGATGACTTTGTAGAAGGTATGATGCCGTGGTAATCAAGCGAAACTGGAATGTAAGACTGGGCTCAGACGCTGGCTGAAGATCACTCAGTCTAGCCACAGATCTAAAAATGCACCACTGTGTGGTAAAGCTGGAAAATCTCTAACATCTTGGCTTTTGCTAACAGAAAATAAGAAAGTTAAGTGCATGGAAGACAGCTATGATAATTTTGGTCATTTCCAGACATGTTCAGTTTTCATTATAGCAATTATTCTTTTAATTATCTTCTTAAACAGCTTTCATTTTAAAACATCATCCACTATGGCTTTTCAAAAATTCATTTTTGTCAGTACGCATCCAATTTAAGAAAGCATATAAGTCTGCATTAAGGACTGTCCCTGTTGAAGGCAATAGCTAAAACCATTCTTAACTTCATGCACGTACTAAGGCTTCAGTCTGACTTCAGTCATGGAACTAAAGAAGTTAGAATGATTCGGGCATATGAGAAAAAAATCTCGTATGCAGCTTTGCAGCCTCTCATTCTGAGAGGATGTCTGTGACAGCTGCATTGTAGAGGGGCAGAGGGGAGGGTTGCCTAGGTGTCATAGGTAGAAACCGAGACTTTAAGATCTTCACGTTTGCAGTTAAAAGAATTCCACCGAGACACTGTCAGTAAGAGGCTGTAATAGCAAAATTTTTGTGTGGATAATATGGTGCATATAGTGAGCCTACCCAGGAAAAACAAGACAAGCTATTAAAAGAAATATAAGTTTTGGACAGCTAGCAGGTATAATAGTACTCTCACACAGCTGTGTCAATGGACTCAAAGCACAGGCTTCTGCATTGAGTTAAAACACTCAATATGTTGTTATACTTAAGTATATTTTTAAAAAAATCCATAGTCTCAAGCTGTGTTTTCTATCTGGAAGCTAGAAAAGGTTGAGGAATAGGCTGCTAGGGAGCAGCAAGGGACAACTGCTGCCTAAAGGAAAAGGAGCCAAGTGTGGTAACACAGCAGGCAGGGCAGTGCCTCACCAGCCAGGGCTTAGTCCCACAGTACCTGACTGAGGTGAATAAGACAGGCCTGGGCATGGGACTAGGGTCAACCAGGAGTCTAGATCACCAGAAAAAGTTGTGCTGATGCATCAGGTTCAAGGTCAAGCTGGGAAGTCAATCCATAAGTCAAGTCCAGTGATCACCAGGCAAATCCACAGCAAAAGAACAGATCCATCTGAACTGGAGACAGGTACACATATGATATAGCTCTGGCAAGGACTGAAAGCCCAGTCCTGAGCTTAAACAGAGCCACTGGGCCCATGGCCAGAGGGTGTTGGTGAAGGCCCCAGGTGAGATTGACCATGGCCAGTAAGTGCACACATTGGTGCACATAGGGCCAGACACAGGCCACATGTCAGGGAGACCCAAGCTGCAGGAGGTTTTCTCTTTAAAGAAGCCTAGAAGAGTCATGCTTAGAGTTCATCAAAAGAGAAAAATAACATAATACTTGTGCATGTTTGAAGTAGATACCTGAAAGACTGGAAAAGAAGAGCAAAAAGAAGTTTTATTTACTCTAGCAAGAGTGTTATGAGATCACACAAAATCTGTTCAAAACATAGAGGAAATAGTAGTTTCCAAAACTCACATATGACATTAACTATTCCGGGTTAGCAATTAGGGAATTGATTAACAAGAATTTAATTTGTTTCCATCAAATGCTTCCACAGCTATGCATCTTCAGAGGAAATGAGAAGATAAATGGCATGATGTAGAACAGGGCAGCTGGTTCGGATCCTTGTCCCCGTATCTGCTGAAAGAGCACTAGAAAAATGATTCTTACTGTAGGCCTGTTCAGACAGCCCATCATCATAAAGTTAACAGAAAGCATATATATATCTCAAGTATCTAGTGAACTAAATACCTCGCAAGCGTTGCCAGAGATGTCATTTATATTCCTATCCTGTTCTTTTCCCTTTTATTATTATTCAGAAGGAATATGAAAAAGAACAACTTAATCTTTCATTAACATAGATTTTTCCTTGCTGTAGACTGTGACCTTGGGATACGACAGAGTCTCTTATATGAATGCTTGCATCCTGCGTCTGTGTATAACAACCTTTGAGAAGAATTTTGGGGGAATTACTTGCTTTTCCATTTTTATTTGTGTGATGGACTAATCTGTCATATATGTGCAGTCAGGTGTATTATTCAGGATAATGGAGAACTGGAAGAGATCAGGTAATGGAAAACACATCATGCAGGTATTGTGAGGTGTGAGATCTCAATGCAGAGATCCACCAGGAACTCTGCACAGTTAGTTCAGTTTTGGTGCAGCTTAACAGCGACCCTGTCAGAAATAAGGCTACATGCAACCTCTTGGGGAGTCTCCACGCTGTGTATCCCTGCTTCTGAGGGCTCTTACTAGCTCAGACTCAGAGTACAGAAATGTACAAAAAGTCCTTTTCCATTTGTTGTATTGCCAGCCCAGAGACACAGCCGTGTAAGAAAAATGTCTAATTACAGAAGTCATTTCAGCTGAGGGCTGGGAGGCAGGCAGGTTTCCAGTGCCTTTGCACCATTATCAGAACGGTGCAAACTTCAAAACTGCAATAGTCCTATAAAAGAAAGTTTGCATAGCACCTTCTGAGAAATGTGAGATACTATATGCTAAAGAGTATTTCAAAACCGGTATCTAAGGAACAGGAATAAAAAAGAATATCCAACAAATAATGTACTTGGTGACTGGTTTTTCTGTCAGTTCTAAGTGTAACTTGTCACATTGTATGACATTATTTTTTTATTCCCTTTCCATGGTTTTCTTCAGTGCTGATTTGAAGGTAATAAAAGGTTTTTCTTTCTTTTTGGATCATATGTCTGATTCTCAGATTTTTTAGCATAGATATTAATTTGTGTGTTTTATTGAACATCTCTGGGTAAACTGCCTTATTGCTATCCAATGAGAAGAATCTGAGTGCTACAGAATACACAGACTGACCTAATCCCTCTTAGTCACAGTTAGTGATAACTTTGGGCCACATTCTATTATCTTTATTTAACTGACACTAGAGACAGCTACAGTTTTCTTAACATGTCCACTCATTGAATAAGGAGTTTGACTGTGTAACAATGTGTAGACATGGCCACTGTATCTGGTCTTATCAGACAGACTGAAAATCCTGTCTGAGGAGCAACCTATGACTGCACTGTTGAGATGTTACAGTGTCAGATATGTGCCAAAAGCAGATCAGGTTCTTCTCTTGTTCCAAAAGCAAAACGAAGCAAGTATTTTTTGATCAACTTCTGAATGTTTGCTTTCCCCTATGGGCTGAGCTAGCTCAGCTTTTCAGCATATAGTGAAATTTCTATTCCTTTCCCAGTTTGTTCTGTTCCTTCTCTACATACCTAGACTGTACCCTCCGCATTGTTCAAGGTGCATACACAAATTTAGAATCAACTTGATATTGTCAGGCAGCAAGTCGGTGTCTTATTTTCTTTCCTCTTGTACTGCTTTAGAAAGGCCAGCAACAAGCTAACACAATGAAATCTAAACAAGTACTTGCCAGCTTACTAATGCCCTGATTCTGTATTAGGATAGTGACTGAATCTAGGGAAACCAGATGGCTAGATGGCTCTTGGGTCAACTGATACAAGAGTGACATTTCTAAATATATCTTCTCATGTGCACTGTGGAAGTTGGGCCTACTAGTTCAAGGTTAAGTTCTTAAAGGTATGCGTGTGTCCCAGGCTCTCTGTCTTTATTCATTTTGTGGGAAGCCTCTTTTCCCTCCTCTGGGATCATAGTGAACTTCTCAGGGTGGGGACTGTCTTTGGCTACTGAGTAGATTATCTTAATGTAAGGTGATCTTACATCATAATGCAAAGAAGTGATAGAAGTACTGCAATGGATACAACTCAAAAGCAAGAAACTAGTTGTCAAAGTATCAGAAAAAAGTATGGAAGCTCCTTTGTGCATGTGCTATTTTTTTTCTTGTTTGCAATGCTTAGAGAAGAAGATAATTAAGCAATATAAATTAAGCAGTATTTTATACTGGTATAACTGTGAATGAAGTTAATTAGCACAGGGAAAAAATGATCCTAAAAATAATGTTGGAAATGAAGTCTGGTTAAATAGATGATAATGCTTTTACTGGCTGTGTGACAAGCCCCAATACAAGATGTCTAGTCTGTAGATTCCACCACTGAGTAACTCGTTGCCATAATTAATGTAAAACAATACAATTTTATCATTCTTCCAACAAAATTAAAATTAACTACAAACTGGGCTTGTACTGCAGCATTTATACTGGCTTCTATGCCCCAAAGGTCATTGTATTGTCTGCATAAAATGTTCGAGTCATATTTGAAAGAAGAGTAATGGGATAAAAATGTCTTCATTGGAAGTGTTTGCTTCCCTGGAGTGTAGGAGCTCTCGAGTACTTAACCATAGTTCTGTAGCAGATGATGGGCAGCCAAGCCACTATAATGGGATTAGAATCTCTAATGTCAACGTTGGCTTCAGGGATGAAAAACACACAGTTTTTTTTTTTTTATAGAGAGAGGTCTTACTTTCATCTGCAGTGTAACAATAAGTGTTCAGCTGCATTTTAACTAAATGGTTTTATTTCCTACAGCAAATAAAGTGTCCATGTTAGGATAATAAGAACTACCGTCGTTATGCATAAAAATCTGGTTCTGCTGAAATCAGTGGCAAGATTACTTTATTTCAGTAGAATTGAGGCTTCACCAGTCCATTTAAATATCAAATCGCAATAGCAGGCATTTGTGCTTTGAGCAATATCAACAGCATTCTGGATATTCAGTGTATTAGCACTGACAGTATCAAAATGAGGTATCATTGTGAATGACAGTGTATCAACGTTCACTGTATGGTTGTCCTTGTGCCTAATGACTCAGTTTAAAAGTGGGTCATAGCAGTTCTCTGAGACAAATCATTCTTAAGCCTGAATCTATGCAGATAGCATGAGAGAAGAATCCTTTTTTTTTTTCCCCAGAATAAACAATGCGAAAGGAGACAAGCTTATGCTGAGTCTTCATTTAGAGAAGAAACACAAAGTGGAATTCATGAAAAAATATCACAAAAGTGGAGGCAGACTCGACTGCAGGCTGGTCTTGCTCCTTGCCAACCCAAACAGGGAGCACTGTAGTCACTTCAGCACAGAGCTCACTCTCAGCTTGCTGAGTCAGCTGAGAGCAGGGCATCCACTGTCCTCTCTGGCAATACAGCACACTGGCACTTTGGCTGGGAGAACAGTGTACATTGTGTAGAAGTGTTTTCTGAACACTTCAGCCCTGCAGATAACAGAATTTACCTGCTATCGAGCTCAGACAGAGCATGTGGTATGTGTAACTGTGTCCTCCCAATGGGAAAATATTCTATCATGAGTGACTGCTATTTTGCTCTTTGCCTATCAACTGGAGTTGCTGTTTTCAGACTACGATAAAATGCTTTATTCTGATTTTGCAGCAGAAATACCTGGATTCCCATATTCTTTCACACACACACATACACACAGACACTTGCATTGCTGCCTCTTTAGTTTAAGCCAGGGAATGAAGCATTCTAATATCAATATGCTCATAACAACCAAGAAGTTATTATCAGTAACAAGAAGATAATTCTCTCTGTGTTAAGTTTTTTTTTGTTTGTGTTAGCCAGCAAAATCACATCTTTCTTTAGTTTCTAAGGTGATGGGAGAAGAAATTATGCTTGCTGGATGAAATCTGAAATGGTTTCACTCTGAACCAGCTGGGAGTCACAGGGCTGGAATGACTGGGTCAGGAGAGCAGAGACCATTCTGGTTTGGCATGAAAGAGGAGAGACAGACATATAAGGGACATGGAAAACATCAAGATGTCTGAATAAACGAAAAAGCTAGATCTAAGCTGGAGTAAGTCTGAGAAGATGCAATGAATTCAGTTAAATCCACTCCAGTTTACTCCAGGTCCACAGACTTTTCAGAGTTTGACTGATCTAAATCATATAGTGATTCTTTTAAAGTTTATCCCATCACTAATTATTTGGTGTATCTAAGGGTCTGACATTCACTTTTTGAGGCTTTTTAAGAACTGTTTTTACCAAGAAACCACAGGATTTAGGGTAACATTTTTTAGACTATTTGGTGTCAGTGGTGTTTTTTTCTCTTTGAGGTTTGCTTTGTTTCACAGCTGTGGTTTTACTGGGAAAAATCTTCACTTAGCATCTGTTTTTTCATTGCCTGTTCCTGGTGATGTTTGCTGGAAAACAGCATAGCATTTCCAAGCTGTAAGTGAAAAGCGTGTGCCCTGTCAGGAACCTTTGCCCAACGTTGTTAGAATGCAGGGACGCTACCCAAATCCTACTCAGAGCTCTGATTTTATAAATAGTGGCCAAAGTACAAAAGACAAAACCTAAACAAACCTGAACATAAGTCGAAATGCTATAAACCCAAACAGTCCATAAATCAAATGATAAGATTCCACAAGATGAAGAATTCATGAATAACAAGCATGTAAGTTCACTTGGTAGCGTGTTGGAAATGTGCCACCTTGTGCAATCTGTAATCAAATCCACCTGAACTAGTGGTTTATTACTTAAGTAATGTGAAATATTTTCCATCTACTGTATTAGAAACTAGATTAGAGAAATAAAAAAGAAAGATTTAACTACTCAAGAAAATAAGAAGAGAAAGTTGTGTTTTCACAGACGTTTCCTTTGCAGTAAATCAACTTTTGCCTCTTTTTAGTGTCTTCTTCACTTATGGAGGAGGAGGTCACCTTTCATTTATCAGAGGCAACAAGATATTTCTGCTCTTGAAAATGTTGCCGTGAACTAGATATGTCTCAAATGGAGTCTAATTTCTCATTACCTTTCTAACCTTTCAGCCTTTGCTGGTTCCAAAATGAGGAATTTTGAAATGTAAGTTCAGAAGCAAACTGCATCTTTTCAGCAGCCGTCTCTATTTAGCCAGTTAAGAACATCTGTGCAATTTTAAGAGAAACCTTCTAAAGTGTTAGCAATCCACTGATTTTTTTTTTTTTCAGTTGGCAATTGACATAAAACTAGGTCTAGACCCAAATGCATTTTTTCTTGAGACTTCATTTTTTATTTATTTTCTAAATTTTTGCTTGTTGATGAGAGATAAAAGCGTATCTGTACAGGAATACATTTTATGGCTTAACTTTATCATCATGTGAAACTAGATGAACTGCCCCTAACATAATGTAGATGAAATGCTGAGCACAATTTGTTCATAAAAGTTGCAAGTCTCCAAAAGAAGGCTGCAGTGTTATTCTTAAAATTAATTGCTCTTTCAAGTCTATTAATTAGTCCTCTGTATGAATGCAATGGTTAGCACAGTATATTGGTTGCCATATTCAGGAACAGAATTGAAGCCATATTAAAATCTCCCATTGTGATAGCAAAATTTAAGGAGCTGATGCTGTGGCCTCCAAACCACATCAATCTCTAAGAACTGGGAACTGCCAGTGGTTGTCTTAGGTAACCATAAGAAAACATATGGTATCATGCGTATCATTGTGTGGTAACAATTGTTTATTGCTGATTTTTTGCTTGTAACTAGCACATTTTACTTAGCTATTTATTCAAATACTTGGATTTAAGCAAACCCTTTAATTAAATTTAAGTCTGAACTAGGTTTAATTGCCTCAAGTTTCCAGATGTTACTTTTCCAGTGAACAGAATAAAAATATTAAATGGTATGCCTTGACTAAGACAGAAGCGCGGGGTGGAAGCTTGTTCAGGATCCTTCAAAATAGCAGCACTTTTACATAGTGGTAGGAGAAAGCATTATTCATGATGTGTAAAGAACTGACTACAAAATGTATTCTTTTGAAAATATGAGAAAAAGTAATTAAAAATTTCCACCTGCAAATTTTCCACGTAAGGAAAAGTAGTAACATGCCACAAGCTGTTTTACATCTTGTTCCTCCGTGTTTTCTTAGACCTCTTGGAAGATTCCGTAGAGGGAGATGAGAGGGGGCAAGCGGCCTGAAAACAGTTACAGTAACTCCAGATCTGAAGTAGTATTTAAATTGAGCAAAAGATCTGTAACATGTAGCCTGTTTTACCATTATATGGATCAGTGCCTATCAGCTGTCTTTGGAAAGGGACATGATAGAAGAAGGATGTAATATAGAGTAGATTTGTATAAATTACTTTCTAGTAAAAAACCCTACATCAAAGTAAGCTTCATAGCGATGCCAAACACTCAATCCAAACCCAAACTATTGTTTCACTTTGTTGGGTTCTGGAAATATATTTCCCAGCCATTAATTTATATCATTAAGTACTGCATACAATATAAAAACAGTACACAAACTTGCACTGTTTAACTGAAACATGGTATCACTTTCCTCTGCAATTTTTGTTTTTATTTCATGGCTTTTTATGGTTTTCTAGAAGAGTGCTACTGAGCATTGGGGGAAGCATCAGAAGAATGGCATAAATCAAGACTGTTCCTACATTCCTTTAACTCCAAACATAAATTTTTTAATTTTTTATTTTTTTTTAAAAAACAAGTAAGCTCCTTATGTGTGTGGTGGTGTGGTGGGCTCAGATCAGGTCAGACCAGAAGCCCACTAAACTTTATTTGTTCTTGTCCTCTGTAGGACTAAACTTCTTGCATTTACCTCTTTATATACAGAAGTCCAAGCCTGTTGACTTAATTTTGAAACCATTACGCTGGGAGGGGGTCATCCCTTCCAGGTAGCATCTCTTCCCAGGCCTGCACACCATCTCAAATGTCAGCATCTTCAGGAACTAGAGACCCAGAAATATCTTTGAGTTGCACAAACCTGTCAGCTCTGCTCTGGTCCAAGCCCTTAAATGGCTATCCTGTTTTATTGGCCTCCTTAATCTCCCTCTTTTTTCTTCCTTCTCAAAAAATCTCTTCAGCTCATAATGAAAGGATCACAGACAGAATCAGAATTTTCACTTCTACATGTTTTTTTTTACTCATTGTTTGAAATAAAAACAGCAACAACTGAAAGTAACACCTTCTGGTAGACACTGGAGAACAGAACAAGCATAGTAATACATACCAAAAATAATCAACTGCCAAAATTATTTTGTATTCAGGGACTTTCTGAGCCAGATGATCATCTTTGTGTTTAAAAGCCTTTATTAGATGTTTCTTCAATGAATTTGTTCAACCCTTGCATGCCTTTGCAGTCTTCCAGCATCCACAACACCCTGTGGCAAGAAATTCCATGAGGCAGTCTGCTAGTCTGATGATTGTGCTGCTATTGTGTTTCTACAATGCATGGAAATTAGCAACTCTGTTATATTTTCCTGCCCATTATCTTAACACAGGAAATCACTCAGATACTGCTCAAAGCACTAAGCTAGGTTCTTGACTGATACAAATTGAAATCAAGGGAACTAGGATAATTTATGAAATAGTATGATGTTATTGCTGTGCAAGAGCAGTCTTGAGTTTGAGATTGAGGTTATTTTTTTCCATCTGTCCACACAGTTTACCTACAGAAATTCCTATTAGATTGACTTTGTGAGGACCCTACTGGTACCGCCAGCAGAAAATAATTGGATGAGTCCTCTGCTGAGGACTGTCAGGACTGTACCTTGCCTGATGATCTAATCTATCTTTTCTGACTTTGCAGTGCTTTCAAATGGCAAACACACTGGACATAAAGTGACACAAAGTCTTTCTTAAAGAGACCCCCAAATTTTTCTTCCTAAGGACATATGATATCTGTACATAGTGTGCATTCTTGTTACTTGACAGTAGGAAAAAGAACATGTGGAGCTGAGTCCTGGCAGCACTGCAGGCTACAGTGTTCTTGGTATCTCTCTGATCTTACAGGTAGGTATAGAAATGCATCCCATTGCACATAATTCCTCCTTTCTACTCTGGTTTCTTTAGGATCGAACTTCCGTTTCACCCTCATTACATACATTTGGAATGTAACTTTATGTGCAGGAAACTTAAAGCCTTGAGAAGGTACTTTGTTGGGGCAGATTCAGTAAGAAGCTTCTGGAGGGCTTGCTTACGAAGCACTTATGCATGAGCCCAGTGCAGATAGCCTTTCTAAATAGAGTTGGAAGTGGGAGGAGTGTCTTAGAGTGGGCATCTTTTGAACAGCCTATTCTTAAAGGATTTCATGCAGGACTGAATGATTTATGGATACCTCACCGCCACTAGTGCTTTGGCTGAAGCAGCAATATGCTTAATGCTGGCTAACAGCCTGAGGATGTAGCCTTCTTTCTCTGCAAATTTTGCAGCCTGCAACCATGTCTTGCAGCAGCTATTCACCTGGATCTTAGCTGACTGAAAACTTACCTCAGCACATACCTTTTTGCATGGAAGTTCTGCCTTCTATCTTCCAGAAACTCAGCACATATGTCCCACCTATCTTGCTTTCTCCCAGTTCTAGTTGTTTTTAATTCTGTGTATCAGATCATCTTTTCCCCTTATTTTCTCAGCAGACAGTTATTCATGGAAACAAATGTTCCTAGCGTCTGGCTGTGGGGTGGATCATATTCCAAATACAAAGGATGACCTAGTTTCGGTATGTGATGTGGCAGTTTTCCTCAACTCTGACTGTATTTCGGTAGCACTTAGCACCCTCACCTAACTCCTGCCCACAAACTGTTTCCCACTGCAGGAGTGTTCATTTTCAGTATAAATACATCCCTAACAAAATGACAGATTACCCACATTACTACTTTTTAATGAAGCAGACTCTCTAATGTAAAATAGTCAGTGTGGTTTTCGGTTTGGCTCAGAGACGGCTTACAGTAAAATACTGAGTAGTAAAATGGTAGGTCAGAGTAGTGCTTGAATAATACCAAATTGTGCATGCCTATCACATTTTATTCCTGTACTTCAGGGTCTGCTCTGTTTTTACTTATAGCAGGGCCCGTTTACCCCATGGGAAATGTCCATTCCAGTTCTATCTGTGCTGACTGAAATTATAGCTTGGATCTCATTTCTGATCATAACTTCTATTTTTAGTTAAAATGGGCAGCTCATACGTTCAATTCTGGACACCTTTAGGAATGCTTCCTGTGGCAGACAGGATGGAGGCTTTCATGCTGCTTTGGATGCCTTCACTAACAGCGTGCTCAGGACAGTCCTTTAAGACAACATGTAGATGATTAAATGCCTGTCGTTGCTTCCTTGTGCGCGTTAATGTCAGCTACAGGGATTTCAAGGAGCTTATATCTCTTGAACAATCAATATATTCTCTGGAACCTAGCAAAATGTTGGTGTAGGAGTTACAGAGCTTGTCATGCAGACCCTAAAAAGTCCTGGCCAACTATCTAAAGAGTTTCTGAATTGAAAACCTATTTTGCTTCTTGAAAAAGGGCTAGGTCAGTAGTTTCATGTGCAGTCCTCAAAAGGACGGAGTACTTCCCGTTAGTATCTAGGATACCTTCTGTCTGCGCAGTAATGCAGTTCAAACTGCTCAGAAAGCTGCAAGACCAAGTCTTAAATTATAGCCTCCCCTCATCAATTAATATCTGCTGGCAATGTCTTCAGGCTAAGCGTACATTTTTTTAAGACGGCACCAGGTCTATGTACTTCTTAAAGTCTTCATAAGCCCTCTCTTTTTCACTTGATTGCTGCCACTTTTGGAATTGTCACCCTTTTGGAGCAGCAAGAAGGAGTGTCTGTCTCATTTCACAAAGCTGTTAACAGGGAATCTTCTGTTAGTGCTAATATTTTTAATTCTTCTAACTTCACTGACCTGGCCTAGATTAGTTGTAATGATAATTAGAAGCATGTTTTGAAGATTACCATCCAGGTGGCAGAATAAATTTTTGTTTATTATGAGCTGATAAATCAGCTATTATTTAATTTACACAACAGCTGCAAAAATAATTACTTGGATATATTGAATGGTCATGTCTAATGAAGGTAGATTTCTAACGACAGCTACATTCTGAAGTTCTTACTCATAAAGCAATAACCAGAGCTTTGAAAATTTAGGAAAGCTTCAGAGGAATCATCTTGTGAAAGCTGTCTTAAAGAGTGAACTCTGTTTGAAGTCATTCAGTGGGAAACACCTTAATTTTTTGCTTCTTCTCCAGATATATGTGCATTATTAAGTGGAGGAAGGCCAAAAATTAGGTTAAATTATTGTCTGTATTAGGACTCATATATTGTGCACATTGCTGAATGATGTAAATGCAAGAAAAATACTACTATTTTATTTATTCACATGGGAAGAAAGCAAGATAGTTGGAGAAAATTATTTGCACTCTAATAAAGGAACTAAAATATGAATACTTGGTGATTTGCAGAACACTTCTCGTGTTGCTAAAAGATACAGGGTGTAGCTGCAAACATTAATAAGCGTTTTGTATCCTTGCGCCATACGAGTGGACACACAACCTGTCTGGTTGCTTTGTTCTCTGATGTTCAGTAAGATTATATCGCAGTAAAATATAAGACCTTTGTGTCTCACTGAGTATCACACAGATGGGAAGGATGGCTAAATAGCAGACTGTATGTGTTCTGAACTCGGTTCTTGGAGGGGTGATTAGAGTATCAAGGAGGCAGAAAATAATTGGGTAGAGGAAGCTGTCTTGGGAATTACGATAAGAAAATATCTCAGGCAAGTGGAGAGAGGGAGGCTAAATGTGGACTTGAGCTGTGAATGGACTAGACCACTTGGGTAAAGTAGGAGAAGAGGTGATAAGAAACAAACCCCATACTTAGGTAGATCTGGTATATATTTATTTTGCTGGAACCTTAGAACTTGAGGCCTTTAATCTCTTATCCCTCTTTTTTTTTTTTCTATAAATAAATAACTCATAGACTGATAAACACTGCAGACTACCTACCTGCACGAAATGCCTGCAAAATCTTTCCCTTGACTGCAGTGGTAGCGTATTTAGCTTATAAGCACTGCAGAGCTATGGTGATTTAAATAGTTTTATGTCCAGGCTGACTGACACTGGGCCATTTCATCCTGTTCTGTGTTCAGTATATGTGTACAGGTTGGGTGATTAACTGGACTCTCTTCTGCTTTTCAGACTGTTTCATTGAAACTGTCTTATTATGGAATGCATGTGTTTTTCTTTTAAAACATTATCTTCTACATTCCACTTTATGTTATGTTTGGGACTGCCTCACTTTGTAACAATTTATGATAAATGTGATTTTGTCACTTCATTAAAATTATGGTTTCGTATGATGTAGCATGATGTCCTAAATAGCACTTACATCAGCAATGATGCACACCTCTAGCCGTTCTGATTGTCAGCATCAGTCTCTGTAGGGACTCCAAAGCAGATAATTTTTGTGCAACTCGTACTGGCTCAGCAATGCAGCAGACAAGGAATTAGAGCAGAAGCAGTATTTTCCAGTATCCATGCTTTAAGGCAAACTCAGCCTGAAACTGAGATTTGAACTTTAATTCTGATAGCTTCTGTCAAAGAAGGAAAGCAGTGATTTCTCATTGCTGTCAGTTTTAATTTTGAGTCCAAACTCTTATTTGGACTTCTTAAAGTCCAAATTTCATAAGACATGCTTTCCTAGGCCAAGATTGCACATGCCATGTTGATCTACAGTTTTACTTTTCTGTATGTCTTCAGTGCTGCTTTCTCCTCAGTGATGAAAACAACTGCATATTAATGAAATATTTTATATTCCATGGAATATGGAACAACCTGAAGTAGAACAGGAGTACATTTTACAAAGGGCAGCACAAGAAGAGCACAATACAATAAGCAGTAATCTTGCCTCTGTTCAAGTCTCCATTTTTTATGAGGGATGAGTTGGAAGGCTATGCAGTTTGATAGATAGGACACTCAGCTAGGGTACCAAGATTTATGTTCTTGTTTCAGCTCAACCCTTGACTGTCTATATGACTTCAGCCATTATTTTTTATAGTGGTTTTTTAGGGTCCTTTAGGACTTAAAGATGTAGAAAAAAAGCCAGAGCATGATTGTTCTCTTGTGTCAAGCACCTATCTTCCTGTCTCTTTCCTAGTGATCTTAAGTTAATTCAATGGTTTTTAAAATGTGCTACCTTAGATGGGATTTATCTCAGCAACTTTAAATGCCACAAAGTCCGTTGGGGAAGGATTGACATCAAATGCCTTTATGTAAGCTTCTGAAAGTTAATCATCTAAGTCTTAACTAGACACAGTAACTTGGGTCTGTACTGTAAGTTTGTTAGAGAAAAATAGGCACCAGCAAGAGACAGGATGGACTGCTGTGGTTCCATGATTTTAAAAGGATGCAAATTCAGACTTTAGCATTTAACTTTTAGATAGAGAAAGGTGAGATAAATCCAACCTTTTGCCTGCATGTCTTTTACTGTACTCCTGAGCATTGCCTGTTGCCATCCTTGCCAACAGCCACATTGCTTGCATAATGGTATATGCTTATGGTATGTTTCTGACCTCAGCTGGGGGCCCTAAATGATCCTGTACTAACTGTTAAGAAGGCCTCATTTCTCAATATGCTTTTGACATGAATGATTGTTTGAGCATCGGGCACCTCTGCTGAAACTTCCATCATCCAGACTGTGCATTATCTGACACATTTGCCATCTCCGTGATGATTTCTCTTCTATTCTTTCTCTAAAACCTGAAAGGTGCCACACAGTCTCTCCCTGATGTCAGTTTATTGACTGTGACAATCACATCCATAGCTATATTAGCACTGGCCGTTTGGACTGTTCACCTGAGTATGTCATTCTGTATGTTTTGTGATTTTGTTATACTGGGCTTATTAGTTGCTTATTTTTCACTTACACAAGGGAAAATACATTTCCTACATTAATGTTCATATTTGCAAAGACGTATCATTTTAAAAATAAAGATCAATAGGTTTTGTTTGTGGGTTTTGGTGCACGTCCAATCTAGATGCTAATAAAGCACACTAAGCTATGGTGGCTGTAGTGTACTTCTCTCTCTGTGGATGATGATTTTCTAAGACAGCGTATTTCAAAAAGCTATTAAAGTGCTTTGTTTGTAACTTGAAGAGTATGTACCATGAACTCATTAAAATCTCTTTCATCATTGTACTGGTTAAATTATCTTTAAAGGTCAGGCTGTGTTCTCTTGATACAGTGACGTCAATGAGAGCGTTACATGGTTGGGGCAAGCAACGTTTGACCCTAAATCCTCCCAACTAGTAGGATAGATTGGTGTAAGAGTTGTTGAAAAAAGTCTCCTCCTAGGTTTATTATGCTGTCAGTTCAAGCTTATATTAGTTGACTTGAGCCAATGCTTACGCAAAGTCCAATGAATTTAATGGAGAGGCTTCCAATTGGGACCGTTGGACATTTCTGGATTCCAAATAATGGAGAGGAATTCAGTGGCTTAGGGGAGCCTTGAGTATGCAAAATGTATACCTTGAAACCTATATTGGCATGCAGTTTTATTTCACCACATTTCATGTAAGCGTCTGCAAACTATAGATAACAGATTCCCTTTCTTAGTCAAAAACTTTCAAGAAACTTCTGACTCCAGGTTCCTTTTTCTTACAACAGCAGTGTTGTCTGAAAAAGACTACAGTGCACATGTTTTGTGAGGTGAATAGCATATATTCAATGTGAATGATTATGCAGTTCTGTAGAGAACATTTTCTGTGGATTCAGCCTAATGAAACATATGCTTCCTATTATATCACATACATTTTTTACAATAACCATCTCAACATTATGAAAACGTTTAGATGTTTGTTCTATAATTTATATCCTTCTTTCAAATGTCACCTCTTAAAACTCATACTCATTTTATGAAAAAATATTTCAGCTCTTTTAACAATTATTGCACTCAGAAAACAAAGGAGAGCCAGTCATATGTATTCCATCCCAAACTGTGTTTGACCTCATTCAGAACTAATAGGATATTTTTTATAAGATTTAAAAAAAAATTAATAACATTCAACTACCACTCAATTCTATTATTCTTCCTTAATTATCTTCTGCAGTTGCTCCGTCTGTGTCTGCCATTCTGACTTTCTCTTTCTGTAAAATACTCCAGGAGCAGAGGAGAAACGAAGCACGTGAATACTGAAGTGCACTCTGCCTGTTTCTGTGCAGTGCTTTAGCAGTGTGTTATGCAGCGCAGGAGTGAGGTACATGATGGAGTAGTGTGTGAAACCGTAGACTTTTTGCTTTGCTTTTAGGAAGAACAATATAGAGGTAAAGTGTACTTTTTGCTGGAATGCGTCCTCTGGATTTCAGATAGCAGGTCCAGGAATACAGATTTTGGACTTTTTTTCCCCTCTTCATTTCTTTCTTTAGTCTTATAGGGCTTAATTCCCATTTTCTTTAAAGGGCAGTGAGCAGGACTTCACAATTCCCTGTCTACTTTGATTTTTGTGTTCACTACAGTTGACTGCAAACCATTTTGAAGGGGGAAATTTTGTGAATGAATGAGTTTAAAATAAAATAAATTATATTCTGTTAGTTGTGCCACTTCCCCCCCCGCCCCCCCTCATTTGCCCTGTTTTTTTCTGGCACCTTAAAATGCTAAAATACTCTCCCAACTGTAAATCACATATCTTTCATTTACTTTCTTTCTGTATCAAACTAGCAGTATGTACAACATACGCTTTGAAAAAGATAGAAACTACTGAAACAAATCACTGTATTGTGGGTGTGCATTGCCACTCTGTAAGATGGTTTTTTTGCAAAAAAAACCAGTGAGAAGTAGTCGTGTTGTGTAAAACAGTTGGAACATACTTTCAGTGTCTTAAGGAGAAGAGAGGAGAAGAACAAGAGCTTTCTTTTGTTAAGCTATATGTTTCTTTACAAGCTAATTGATCACAATTAATCTACTCATGCAGTTTGTTAGTATTCTGTGTGTCAAAGTCTAGTTCTAACTTTGGAGAATTAAAAAAAATATCTTTATCCAGATTTCCTTGAGGTAGATTAGCACATGAACTATGACTGAAAATGGAGATGCAGCACAGAGGGCATTGGTCAGCACCCCATAGGTCGGCAAGCAAACTGAGACGGAAAGTAGATGAAAGCCCTCTGAGCAGAGAAATCTCACCAGTATAAACAAAGGTGCAATAGCTGTAGGCCTATTTGGCAATACAGAACCAGTTAAGAGGGTAAAGAAATAACTTAGTTTGCTAATAGATAATTCAATAGGACTGTTTGCATAATGCAGAGTGCTTACCTGAGCAAGGAGTTCAGGATAAGGTATATTAATTTTTCCTTTGCCAAATAACAGAATTAGGAGCTTATCTGAAATGAATTTTAACTCACTTCTCTCTTGCTACCCAGGCTTCTCTATGCTGGTCTTTACTCAGTGGCTGCAACTGTAATGCATTTAGTAAGAGTACAGCATTAAAACCGCCTCACATTGAAAAGTGCTACTGGTTTGGGGTTGATCCTCAGTTCTGCTTTTACTCTACCCTGACACATTCACTGTGTATTTGTCCACCTAGATGGGACTAACATTTCCATTTAGACTAGGAACCTATGACCAGATAGGGATAGCTACAGATGTTTTAAGATGTAGACAGTAAAATTTTTTTTGAGTGTGCCTATGTTCAATTTTAATTAAATACTCAATCTGCTTACGTGCATTTGAAAATCATATTTGATTTCCACTTGCCTCTCCAAGTGCCTAACCACGGTTGAAAATTATCTGCAGGACATATTTGAAAATGAGACATAGAATGTGTATGGATGTTCACAACCAACCAAGTTACCAAAATGTAATGAGTTTGTAAGCTGAAGTGATTTAAGCTATCAAGTTTTACTTTACCACTGAGGATGAGTAGGAGTACACATAGTCTGTTTGTGAAACTCATTTGGCTTATTCTAAGCACTTGCAATCCTCAGAGCACACCACAGAAGTGGTATTTCAGGCTCATGTAATAAAGCTATATCTAAAACACAACATTTTTTCACTACTGCAATTGCAACCAAATGATGAGAAAATGGAAAATAACCCAATCCCTCCCACTGCTAATCTTCAAAGTTGAAAAAATACACCAAACCCCTGAATTACGAGCTTTAGTGGCTAGAAGATGCTATCACAGGAGTCAAGCTTTTTTCAGTTTGCTGTGCATGAAGATTGTCAAATGGGATCTTACACAGTTTTGACATTCATAAATATTAATTGTCGAAAAAAGTATTTTCGTTTCCAGATACTTTGTTATGATAAAAATTGAAATATGATCACTTCAATAATTTTCATGCCTAGGGCAAATGTAAACCCTGGCTGTCCTACACCTTTTCTAGATACAACATGTGATGCTAAGATGTATTCCAGATTTTCAAAGTCTTTGAGGGCCAAAGCATTACAAAGTTCATACTTATTTGCTTTCCTTTTCTGTTTTTGATTCTCAGACTTCAAAGAACTTTTCAGCTTTCTTAATTTACTTTGCGAAATCTGTTTGCTTGGTACTGCCTAGTGACTTTGGTTCTAGTGTGGGGACATTGGTCACTGATGTGCAAAGTGTAAGTGAGCAAGCTATTAGGGACACAATGATCTTTAGTGGTGTGGGGAGAACAGGAATGTAGGAAGAGCGAGCCAAAGGAGTCTCCTCAATTAAGTGCCTTTATCTGTTAATACAGTGACAATGTATCGTTCTATCTGTAACTTTTTCCAGTTTTTGGTTGCTGGGGTTTTTTTGGTTTGGTTTTTTTTTTTTAACCAGTTACTGTATTTGCTTAAAGCCCCTACAGAAAAGCTCCTGCCTAACTAATCAAGAATGTTATCAGTAAAGGTACCTAGGATAAGGTTCAGCTTTCAGATCAGTGTCTCTTCTCACAGTGGGCAGTAGCAGGCATTAAGTAACAGCTATCTTCTTGATTCTTAGGCTAAATCTGTGCTCTCCCTAGGCCTAGTGTGCTCAGAACAGCTGAAAGGAGTTGCACATGGTGTTTAATGAACTGTGTGCTAGAGAGAGATAGTTGTAGCTTTAAAACTAGTGTCTCCCTTCTCAAAACTCATCCTTTTTCTCTCCTACAAGTTTTGGCTATGCCATCTTTACTCCAGGAGGAAGATTACTTTTGTTCAAACTTTTTTAGTGCCCCATTTCAGCTGTGAGTAGGACTCATTTCTGATTCTGTCTCTGAGAGATGTAATTGCCTTTTGCAATGACAAACATCAGGAGCTCAAGAACAGCAAGGACATTTTGGAAAAAGCAAACATTTAAAAATTTCAGCCTAATGTAATGGTAAAATAAAAGAGAGCTGACAACTTTTGGCATAGATTTTTGCATATTATGTGGGTTTACCCAGAAAGGCAAGAGGACAGGAGGTTTCCCCTTGTTGAAGGTTTCCGTAGTTCTGCCTCCTCTGAACCTTCCATCCTGTGTCTGTTCTTGAATTATATTCAGTTTAAGAATCCTCAAATGTTTTACCTCAAGGCAAGATGATGAGGAATTATTGCATACCAAATCCTCAATTTTTTGATAGACACATGACTTTGTCATTCTACAGTGAATGTATGATACATATTTATTTATGTCATATCTGATGAGTTTCTTTTTTCTTTGCCACCTCAGTTTGGATAAAACTCCCTAAAACTCATGGTGATAACAGCAAAACTTGCATGTGTCTTATCAAAAAAGTTCAAGACTTTCTGCAATTTGGTCTGAACTGCTCAAATTCATAAGGCAAACTTATTAATCTTAAAAGTACAAAGGTCTGCATATTTAGGTGCTATTATGAGTTGTGCATATTTACATATCAGTGTTTCTGTAACTTCACCAGTTCATTATGTCAATTTAATACACGTGAAACCCATGCTATTTTAACAATTTCTCACTGGTGTGAATGTTAAATTAGTGTGAAACTTGACAACAATAGAATTGGCTTGGTGAAAAAAATGGTAAATCAGAATCAGGGTAAAGCAGTGCATTCTATGCCTTATATATTCTCTGTGAAAGTTGGCATGAAAAAATAACCAAGAATAATAAAAAATTTCTTTCCACCTTTCACTGAAAGACTGTGACATATTTGGCAAATATTAACAATCTCTCCCAAGACTTTGTAAGAAAGGTGGCACTCACAGCGACCCATTATCCTGCTTCACATTATAAGCAAATGTAAGTTAAAAGAAGCTGGGACATTTCCAAACTTGCAGAAAGCATGATCAGGAATCTTGAGACCAGATTTATCCTCCATTTGAATTACATCAGAATGAATTTGGCTTTCAGTTTCTACTTGGTTTTGACTTGAGGCTCTGGAAATGTTGAACTGCTAGAAATGTTTTCAAGTCTGAGACTCAGTAATCACTTCTCTAATAATTAACACAATTGAGAGAGTTCTATATAAAGAGAGTTCAAATTCCTGAAGAGATTAAACTTACATAGAATCAGTCCCAAACAAAGCAAGCTGTTAACATATCAGTTAAGGATGACAACGTCAATTCCTATGCGCAGACAACATCCTTATTAACATCTGCTCTGATGGACATCAATAGATCTTATCTTTTGATTAAATGAAGATTGGAAAATCAATCCAAATAAAGGCATTTTCTTCAACAGTCTGTTCCTAATGTGATCTTCATTTGTGAAATTTAATAGCAGCACAAGAAAACAAGTCTTTGATGTTTCCTTGTATACATCCTATAGGAAGGATTGTATTGCTGTCGAGGGTAAAAATTTTACCAACAGACAGTGTTATGCAGCAAAACTGTTCATTATTTATCTGTAGCGTAACATCTAACATTTGATGAATGAATTTACAGCAAAATAAGATTACTGGAGCTTGTTCAATTGTTTCATGTGGTTAGGACAGCTGTAGGCAATCTGTATAGGCTCTTCTGCTATTAGAAACCTATACATGTTCAGGCAGTATATATTTCATTTATGATCTGCCAGAAAATATATTAAAACTGAAGATCGCTGTATGAATATTCCTCTATGAATGCTTGTAGCATAAGAGGAATTTCCCAAGACTAAAAGTAACCACAGTAATTTCATTTGAACATCTCATGCAAATGAAGTCCGTCTGCCTTGAACGTGTCTTCTACATGTACACTTTATAACAAGAGAGGTCGCTTGCTACAGATTATGTCACTCAGTCTGACCGGCTCTTAAATTTAAAAAAAAGTCTTTACGTGTCTTGTGTCCACATATGTAAAATGTCTGGTTTTCTTAAAGCATTGATTCAAGGCTTTGAATTTTAGCCTTTTAACTAACCAAGATTATTCAACCGGAACAAAGTATCACAGTTCCAGCACTCCACATGATGTTAAATGGAAATAAAAGTAGTTTGAGGTGGAGCCATGTAACAGTCAAATACATGTGAAACTCAGTTCCAGGAACCAAACTCTATTTTGCCCGTGCTCCTCCAACTCCCTGTAAGAAGTTTTCCAGACATATGCTGAATCTTTCAGTTCTGCCTCTCTCTGACTTTGCATCTGTTGTCAATTATTTTGTCTTCGTCAGCTGTTCAAACAGAATCTAAAAATACCCTAAAACATCCACTTGCAAACCTTTCTGCCCATAAGGAGCCAGGAGGTTTTTTGACAATGGTTAGCTTATCATTTATTCCAAACCAAGGAAAGAAGCTCCATCTTTCTTTCCTGTCCAGGAATTCTTATAAGTAAAAACATAATCTGACAGAGAGCCTCTTAGGTTTGAAGTGCATGGGAGTACAGAGGGCTTCTGACTTACATGGATATACACAGGCAGAACAGTTTAATTCAAGAAACACAAACTTCCTCACAGATAAAGATTTAGCTGAGCTGAAATTTCTTGGAATTTTAAAGATTTGCTAAGGACAGAAAAAAGTTATTGTGGTCCACCTTTGGTGAGCTTCTAATTGAAGGAGAACACCATACTTGTATCCTAGAAGCTTTATTTATAAAGTATTGCCTATCACATGACTTGCAAGAAACTATTTTGACATCCAGAGAGTTCAGGATACTGGAAAAAAACCTCATTAAAATGTACCATCGTGAGGAGTGGTGCTGCAGTTTTAATTACGATCCACAAGGTGGTACAGACTCAGGAAAGCTACAGTCAGCGTGCTAAAGCTGGCCGTAGAGCTTGCTCCGCTTGCCTGGGGGGTGGAGCGCCTATTGCGTTTCCACGTGCCTGTGTGTTCTGTACAGACAGTTCAACGAGTGTATTGTGTTTGTTTATATTTAGCTCTCAGTGGTGTATAGCTATGTGTTTCTGTAAAGACAGTAATTAGAAAATCATACCGCTACTATTGTGCATTCACTTTAAAATTTTGTGATTATTTCTTCTGTTGTGCAAAATAACCATAGTGTATACTTACTTCCTTCTCTGTAAATAAACCCAGGATTCATCTGACAAATGAAGCCTCAGTGCAGCACACATTTAAGCTTTGTAATCCGTGAAACTACTCATTTGCTTACAATTAAGTATACATTCAAATATATTGGGGACCTTTGAAATTAATTCAGACCATGTAAATTCACACAATGGCTGAGCTGTGCTTAGTCTTGGTTAACTCTAATTCACTGGTCCCAATGTTGCCATAGGAGTTTTCAACTGGAATAGTGTTGAAAGAAATAAACAAATGAGAATTCTTGTGGCATCTTCAGAATAATTAGCAGGAATGCCACAACCACTGTAAGGTTAAAGATACTTATTTTCTCAACTCCCACAACCTAATGTGAGATAGTATTTCACCACCCCTCTTGGTTTGAAATGTGGGGCAATTCCAGCAGCATCTCCAAGTAAAACTTGAGCTCTCTGTGGGTAGTACTTTTTACTGATCAGCTGGACCAGCAGGAAAAGGTGAAAGTAAGATACCAGAGGGTAAAGCAGAACAAGAATACATTATATTAATTATGTGGAAATGTTAGCTACAGTGCTCTGCTTTCATATCGTCATAGACTGTGTAGATGCTGCGTATTTAGACTAGGCAAGTCTAGGAGCACTCTTTACTGCTATGCACTAGTCTCAGCTGAAGACTGTAGGAGCAAAAAACATGTTTTACTGATGCCAGTCGTTAGAACTCTATTTTTTGTTTGAGAATATAGCGGGTACCATACCAACATGGGCAACATAGAACATTGAGGGTCGTGACCCAGGACCTGTGCCCCCTGCATGGCAGGATGTGGATCTCACATGTGAGCAAGTGACTTCATAACACTGGTGCATTCCTGATTGTCTGTAATCTCATGCATACGCCTATGCCTGTTGCTTGAATTTATGTTGTCCATTGTATAACAGAGGTCGCCTGCAGCTGGGTTACAAAATAGAGAAGGTGCTGTTAGACCTTGTCAGAAGGCTAGAAGCCACTTCTTTCTTATGTCTAATGTGCTGTCCTTTGTTTATTATTATTAAGTTATGCTTGTATCCATGGTTGTATTCTTATTCTAACACTTCCGAGTTCCACTGCATGCTTAGGAAAAAAATAATTGTATGAATCTATGGATTCTGCACATGAGAATCAGGCACATTGTTTTGTTCTTTTAGAATATCTTTTCCTGGCATTCTTGAGTGGGTTCCCATACAAAGATTGAACTAATGTGTCCAGGTGATTATCATTGTCACAAATTCTTTTAATTAAAAAAAATCTGCCTTGCCGTACAGATAGCTAGTGCAGCATTTACTATAATCATTGTCTTTCAAGCTATGCGTGTATCAAATGTTTACACAGTTTGCTTCAAGAATTTCTTGTTTTGCAAGTTCACACAAAACACCAGAAATGGCTCACTTAAAACATACATCAAAAGGGAAATGGTGATAACAGATGAATGCTTTTATAAAACTAGCTGGGGACAAATTCAGCTAACAGCAGCTTGGAACAGAGCAGACGCAGCTCGGATGGGAGTCTCTGGGCAAAGTTCACAGGTTGTATCTATGGGAGAGTAAGTTACAGGCAGAGCTCAGTTCTGCAGAAGGCATACGCTAAATTCTGGAACCACAAGTGCTAAAATGTAATGCTCAATGCCTGGTGTGCTTGCCTATTCATACTTCTGTTCATGAGAATGCTATTGAATGGCTACCAAATAACTGTCCCTTCAGAAGAAAGGGGCTTCCATGTGAGCATTCAGAATCTCTCCTGTCACATGTTATTCCTTCTATATATGATAAGACTTTGGAGGGTAGAATCAGATGTAACATATAATATCATTCCAGGCAAAGCAGAGACCAACAGCTTAGGTCTTGAAGACCTGCAGATTCAGAAGACAATATCTAAAAAAAACATTTAATGGAGCAATTTTGAAGGCATAGCTGTAAAAGGTGCTGAAAATCGATGTTACGGAGTTACTAGGATTTTCAGAACCCCCTGTCATATCTAATTCATAGCGAAAATTAGGAACTTGAGCACTTTTGAGAATCTTACTACCTATGTAACTACAATTTCAGGTGCTGAAGTTCCTTCAACATCTCTCCTTAGGTATGATGGGAACTAAAGTGATACTGGCTTTCACAAGAGCTTACTCTCCAAGATAACTTAGATGATGCCAGATGACCATATAAAGGGTCCAAGACAGTTTTCCATGTTCTTTGCAGAATATATTAAGAAGCCTAAAAAGCGTGTAACTGTGTACTGAGTCACGATTTCAGTAGGTACTGTGGGGAAAAAAGTTTGATGAATGCACGCTGTACTTTCAGTTTGCCAGCTTGGTTTTTTTCTTTGACTTTCAGTTTTTTACTTTGAGCTTAATTTATGTGCAATATTTCAAAACTTTCAGTAGATTCCATTTTGAAATGGACATTCAGTTGTCATGCACTGAACATATCTCTAAGATCATGTATTTTTCAGGACAGAGTTTAAAGAGTTAAGTACTCTTTAGATCACAATCTAAACCTAAGTCCAATGGAAATGAAGCATAAACCTACATGGAGCTGGCTTCCCTAATGGCACCAGTTTTTAGAGATTGCTTAAATGTTGATAAGTTGAAAAAAAACCCTTTCAGATGGTACAAGAGTTCAAACCAAATACAGACTGTTATCATTTGCAGTCATCTGGAGAGGAAAATGCTCTTAATGCAATGCCAGCAAAGGATATTCCCTTGAGTTTTCCTACTCTGAGCTACTGTAGCTTGTTTACATTCCCCAAAGAAACTGTGTGAAATCTTTCACACACAAAGTCAAACCTTTAGAGAAGTTTAAGACAGGACTTATGTTGTTAGAACATTTCGATATGTTTTGCTAAAACTTAACATTTTAACCATAAGAACTCCCAGATCCTACTTCCTTTTTTCCCCCATGTACTAATCACTCTGAGAAGCGTTAGACTTCTAAGGCATTTATACTGTGACAGTCAAGAGAAAACTATCCAGCAGGTCAAAGCATGGAAAGAAGTAACAGACACCTGCTGCTTCTACATACGGATAGATTTTTCACTTAAGTGGAAATCACTTAGCTGAAAATCAAAGCGTTGGCGAAAAGCATATCAAAGCAGTTCAAACCAGAAAAGCTCATCTAAGTGTTTTATAAGAAAGCATGTAGCTTAAAGTGTTGAACTTTCACAGATAAATTTGCAGAATTAGTTAGCTGTTTTGTCTCTTTCGTTTGCTAATCAATTTTCCCCACTACCAGCCTATGACAACTAGTAGGCCTGCACATTTGTTTCATATGGTTAAAGAATGTTTAACCCCCTACTGACCCTCGAGTGTTTGCTCTCCTTCCCTCAAGGCACAGAAGACTTTAAAGTAGAAAACTGATGAATGAAAAGAATTAATCTCTTGGGGGCTTTTGTCATGAAAGCTTGAAAGGGAATCAGAACCGTCTGACATGTTGACAGCTGAAGTCAAGAGGAAAATTATGATATAGTAAAAAATGTTGTGTGCCATTGTATCCAAAAGGCAAACAGTGTATACATGTTGCCTTATTTCTTTTTTTGACTGCCCTTGCTACTGGCGACAATAGTAAATTCTGTACTGGAATCCCTTGAGAAAAATGAAGGGTATTCGTGGCTGCTTTTTAAGAATCAGCTGCTGAGCTCCTCAAAGATGAGAGTAACATGTAAATGAGCTGCTTCTGACCCTTGCATCCCTTTTACAATCTGTGATGGATCTCTGGTTGCTGTTACTGTTCTGGACAGTTTTGTTCATGCTTTGTCTTCTTCTAACTAGTTTATTTTGTTTGGAAGTTGTGAGGCTTCAGCTTGATAGATGTACATTTTTCTCCCTGAATACAGCATTAGTCAGCTCCTTATCCAACAGTGACACTGTTTGCTGTATGAACTTGTGAGGTTTTTATTTAATATAGTCTTACCTTTTCAGCTATTTTATTAATATGGATTAGTGATTTGCCTAGCAATTCTAAAAGTGATCAAGATCAGAGTGGGTTTGTAACTTAAATGGCAAGAGAGAGAAAGTTTGTGTACATTTGCATTCAAAGATGACAGCCATATTCTTTCCTGCTGTTCTCATTCTAAGCCATTACATCAATCAGAAAGCTATTGATAAACTACAGCAAAAATAAAACATTTTCAGTCCTGTGCTTATTCCTTTTCATTCTGTTCAGCATGGAAAGCCAGGATGGCCACAGCTCAACAGCTACTGGACAAGGCTCCCAAACCCAGATGTATTTTCATAGCAGTATTTTAAAGCTGTGGCTGACTTTCTAGTTAGCATAATTTTAGGAGTCTCCTGAGCTCCCAGTGAGCTTTGCCAGCTAGGGCAAACTGAGAGGCATGGCTTTCAGCTTCCAAATTATATTACAGTGAGCCAACAAGATTTTTTGCTTATAATTCTGTTAGAGGATTTTCTATTTGCAGTAGAAGATGTGAGAAGAGAGCCTATGTTATATTAGCAACAGGACAGTCTGCTTCCAGAGTGATCTGTGGAGTCTGTGCAGCCCCACAACTGCACCCTATGACCAGAACCATACGTGCCAGAGCAGAAGAACCAACAGCGCATGCTGGATGTACCCCAGGTGGGAGGTTATAGTCCTGTCACTTCCTCCTTCAAATCTGCTTCTTGGCTTACGTTATTGCAAATTACTGCTGGCCGCCTGGAAATGACAGAATTATCAGTAACGTGCAGCGTTAGCGTTGTAGCTGCAAGGCAAGTTTTAGAGACAGTGGAAAATAGTGTCCTTTCCAATGCACGGCAAATGGACGGACCGTTCCTTCCCCCCCTTCCCCCTTGAGCACGACGGTGTGCCCAGTCCTGAGGGGCAGGTGGCCCCGGCCGCGCCGCCCCAGCTCTGCGGGGCGCTGTGCCCGCGGCGCCGGCGGGGTGCGCGCCGTGCGGGCCCTGGCCAGCAGGTGGCGCCGTCGGGCCGGGCTCGTCGGGCCGGCCCCGCTCGGCGGAGGGGAGGCGCTGCCTAGCGGCGGGCTCTGAGCAGCTCGGGCTGGGCGGGGAGAGCGGGGTGCTCACGTTTCTGCTACAACTAGCGCTGGGTGTCTAACCAGGCTGAGAGAGTGCGCGCTGCACCTTCCAGTCTAATGCTGGGCTGAATTTGAAGACTAAAACATCCGTGAATATGTATATACAGACATATACTGTAGGGGAAAACGGAAATCAATGGGATAAGCTGTTCGATTTTCATTTCTCAGCTGAAAAGAGGCCAGAGTTCATCAGCTGAAAACAGAGCTTGGAATTTTCTGGATGGAAATGTAAAACTTTTACCTTCTAAAAACTGTTGAAGGGATGATACATATCTGCTTCTGAAGTACAATTTAACAAAAGTTTTCTAATTTTTTTTTTTTTGAGAAGCAAACCATGTAGACCTAGATTATAACCCTACAATCATCATAAAGAAAGGGACAGCAAGTATCTCTATTGCCTTACAAGCCCAGTTCACACTGACCACATAGGATACAGTCTAATCACCTCCACTAATCATAGGGTGCAGTGATGTAGGTAGCTCATATCGTGTTGATTAAAACTGGTTTAAGTTTTGTTTCCTATGGGGATGCACAGCATACTTTTAATCAAGCTGTTAAATGTTTACTAACAAAATTAATCAAATTTTTCAGAGTTACTAAAGTGAAACACTGCTGGTTTCCCCAGTGTGTCTAAGAGAATTCTCTCCAGAAATGGAGCAGGTGATATTAGAAAATTGGAGTTTGCTAAAATGGGTCCCAAAACTTCAGGCTTTTAATGATTTTCAACATTTTGTGATTCTTGACAAATCTGCTATTCCCATGTTTGAGATGGTGGCAGGTAAATGTGAATATTGGGTTGCAAAACAATCAAAAAGAGAACTTTGCACTGTGTGGAAGATTAAGAGAGAAAAATCAAAATGATAATGTTTCAAAGAGTAGGAAAAAACCTCCCTGCTGGCTGCTAACTGTGAAAAGACTTGTGAGATGTATGGCAATTTGTATAAACTCCCAGTACACCAGACAGCATTTGCAGTAATTGTAGCAAAATTGTTTGTGTAGCTGTGTGGGCACAAGTCGTGGGACCATCTGGCCGATATGGACTTGGAAGAGTCCCCAGGAGTCCTGAGTCCGAACCTGGTTCTGTGTGAGCCACTAGTCCACTTTTTCATTCTGAGGACTGCAGAGTATGCAACAAGAGAGCCTCTATGTTCTGGTCAGTGTACCGAAGTGCACTTGCGGTATGACCTACAGAGTTCAACCACATGAAGCGTTTTTTGGAAGCCAGCTTAAAACTGGCAAGTTTAAAAGCAAGATGAACAGTAACTCCAATTCAGCCCATCAGTGAAGGCTGGCTGATTGAATGCAATTCTTAATCCATTAAAAGAGCAGTTTTATGCTTAAAAGTGGAAGCCTTACCAAAAAAAAAAAAAAAAAACCACAAAACAACCAAACCACACACACAAAGATTAATCAGCCATTCTTCACTCAAATACCTCCTAGGTCCATGATTCTAAGGCCTTTTGAGAGCCTTGCAACTTTTTTTTTTCTTTCAGCTAAGAACTAAACTGTCCTCAGCAAGAGTGTAATAACTTCTAGCTTCTTTTGGAGCATGCCTCGATGCTCATTTGGATCCTGTCCTATCTGTGGAAATTCCACTGCATTTAGTGAAAATAGCTCACAAGGTGGGGAGGGCTGCAGGAGAAAAGAACCTGAAAGTTGGATTGAGTTCAGGTTAATAAATTGAAAACTTAATACCCACAAAAAGTTGGTGAGTTCTCTTTGTGTATCCGTAGTTACTCACTATGTATCATTCAGTATCATGTATTCCAAGTGTAACAAGCGGTAAGAGGAAAAAAGTTACTTTATGTGAATCTTTGCTACTTGAGGATACAAAGTTATTTTGCAATATCCCCAGTGGCTAATATACTCTGCTTATTATTAGTGCAAGAATTTTGTTTGTATCCCATCTATTCAAAGAGATGCTTCAGTAGATCTTTACAATAAGAAGGCCTAAAGTTAGAAGTGTGGAAATAAGATAGAAAGAGCCAAATTCAGTTCTATGCTATTGCTTTTAGCTTTATCTAAGTGTTATAAGTATTCCAAGTTTTATCTGGGCTATTATGCTGCCTAAAATAGTTTCAAAACAAGCATTTAACTGATAAAAGCATGTACTCAATGAAAAACAAAACAAACAAAAAAAAGAGGCACGGTCATATGATTAAAGTTGATCCTTTGGACACATCCAACGCTTACTTAAATTACTATCAGTCTTCCACTAAATTTAATGGGAGTTGTACAGAGCGTGGAATGCTGGGTTCTCATATAGCAGTAATATGTAAAATACTAACCCAAAGTTTTTCAAAACTTGCTTTAAAATAAATTTTAAAATTAAATCTAAATATGCTGACTTCAGAAGTGAATACAGATGTCTTTAATTTCTTCCTTTCAGCTTCAGATAGTATTAACTTACAAATGTGTGGTCTTTTCACTGAATTGATTTCAATGAAATAGATTTCAGTAGAATTGTTTTGAAGATCCATGTTCGGCTTAAGAATTTTGTCTGCAATTTAGAGGTCAAGGGCAGAATTTCTTATAAAATGAAAAATTGTGCTCTAAGTAGATAATATGCTTAACACAAACTTTTGTTATGATGAAGGATCGTTAAAAATCTGAAGGTTCAGTGAAGTTCTTGAAGTTTGGTGGAGCATAAACTTGTCTTCTGAAATGATGCCACTTTACATGCTTTTAAGTTTCCTTAATGACTCAAAGTGGTTCGGCTGTAGCTCAGGGTTGATCACATGAAGAGACAGAGAACATAGGATTGCACATATACTAGTATTTTCATTTTTTATGTCCAAAGTACATACATTTGCAACTTGGTAAGAATGTTAGCATTTACCCTAATTTTAAGTAAAAACACTGTGATCAAACTGGAGCTAATGGGATCAGATATTAGCCAATAATATTTGGTTTTCAGTATTTGTCTATAAGATTAAAGTGATAAAGCTATTTATATTAGCTACATCTAAGCCAGTTAGCTAAATATGAATTGAATTGACATTTACTGATATTTTGGGATAGCTGTAGCATAATTTAATAGTAACCAAATGCTAAAAATATCTAGTAGTTTCTGGTAATGTTGCTGAAAAAGTACATATAGCTGTCTGGAAGGTAGATCACACAAATTATGTCTCAGATGTTTTAAGCAGAGCTAGGGGTTTCTTATATTAGCACTAAAATGATACTGACAAGTGCTACCTTCATTCCAGAGTTACTTAATATCTCTCTTCTTAACTAGTTGCAGTATATATGAATCACATACTTTGGTCCTTAACTTCTGGAGTTCAGGCCATCATCTGTTACATTATCCTTCCTGTTCGAGTGTATTTGGCAAAGAAAATGAGCACTGCAAGAAAGCAATCCGTTTTCTTTTTCCACTACTCTGGCTTCTACTTCAGTTGTATCATTCTCATTCTGTCAGGTGAGATCATCATTACATGTCTTGTCCTGGACAGTTATTCTAATTTGGGGTGTGTAGGTTTTGAAGCAATCAGTCAGAGGTCAGATTTGGTCAGAGTAGGACTCTTTCCAAATTACTCCTGGAAAAGGCGGGACCAGTTCCTGAAGCAATATTCTGTGAGTGGAAAAAATTATTTGTTGAAAAGCTGCAACACTTCACAGATCTTTTATAAGGCAGCACTATGTAAGAAAGCCTGAGAACACAGGCAGACTGAAAAGTAGAAAGTGAACAAATGTCTTAATGAGAATTCATGAAAGTTAGCTCTTCATTTGGAATATTAAGTTGGAGTAAGTCTGAGTTGCTTCTCAATATAATGACTTTCTGACAATGTGATCAGAATTATGATTCCGTTATGGGTACTATGTTAAATTATTCTTCACCAAATGGGACCAAATCTCTGTCCTCAGTCCGTCGTGGAAGTTTGACATCAAACTCAGCTCTGGATATGCCTTTTGCTCCTGGAAATCCACCTTGATCCATATCTCAAACCTTAGTTAAAGTAAATAGAAAATAACTGGAAGCCAAGTTAAGGCAATTTATCTTGCTTTGTCTTATTTGCAGGACGTAACTTGCTGTACTTAAGCAGCAAACATCAGTACAGATAATAAATGGGAGATACCTAATTTTAGAACAAGTCCATAACTATAAATTCTGGAGGACACACTTTGCTGTGTGAAAAACAATTTTAAAGGTTTAGGTTTTCTGAAATAAGAGAATTACTGAAATAATAATTTAAGTGAATGCACTTTCACTAGAGACTAGTAGTTACTACTAATTGTGTTGCATATACACTTTAGACATTGACCTCATGTCTCAGACATTCAGCATACCAAAAGCTTGGTTGCTTAGCAGTGAATGCTAAGTGACATATTAAGTTCAACCAAATGTCAGTCATTGCGATGATGTCATGTTGTCCAAAACCCATTAATTACTTTGAAAATTCCCACAGTAACTGAAAATCTCAGATTATCTGCCTGAATTAATGGGAGCCCTGTAATTGAATGATGGATCCCATGCTGTTGTTTTGTACCCTATGTACTTTATATATACATTTTGATAGGGAAATAAAGGTGGCAAATACTGGTTTTAGTGATCTCTACTCATCTTAGAGTCACTGCCACTTTTAGTATTATCGTTAAGAACAATTCCACTAATATTAAGAAATGTGAAAGGCCGTATTCCCAACAGTACACCTTAGAAATTAATATCCTGTGTGAGTGATATGCAAAGACTTTGGTGGAATTATGTGGCTGAGAGTTGGAGAAACCAACTCCAAAACCTCTCATTCCTGTTTTAGCAATGTTTGAGATTACAAGAGAGAGAAAAGGAAGTTATTTTATTTAATATCTCATGCCAATTGAAGTATCATTTTTCTTTTTTTCTCTTCAGTCAGGAATGTAGAAAGAAAGTCAGAAAATTTTAAAGCATGTTTGTGCACCGATTTACCAGGCTGTAGTTAAATTCCAGAACAGTGCATGTAAATGCTTGGGGCTTCATGCATTTGTCAGCCAAGCACTGGGAAGTGTTCTTTCATGATGATAAGCCGTTACAGGATGCAGGACGCTGTTACTCTCAGGTGTTTTTTACTCATTCTAGACCCCTCTTTAGGCCTCCTGGGAGAGATGGGGCAGAACCCTCTTTGGTGGTATCACCAGCCAGTCTTCCCTTCTACGTTTGCTCACAAGTCATCAGTAATTGTGTATTTTATGTGATCTGGCTTTGGTGCTGCTGTGTTTTATAGGGTGACACCTATAGCAGAAGAAAACTCCAAATTCATATTATGAGACCTGAGGAAATATTTCCTAGGGAGTAATATTCCAGACAAAGCCTGTCTCTGTGTTGATGGAAACTTTGCAAACACTTTGCAATCTTCTTGATTTTTCTGATGGAAGATCTTGGAGAGAATTTTCTTTCACTTTAATGGATTCATTGTGAGCAACTTGCCACTGTGAATTAATATTCAGTATTCAGAATGTTAAAGTTCTTCCCATTGTGGCCTGATTTATTTGGTTTATAGGGAGCAAGTATGAGAAAGAAAGAAAGAAAGAAAGTTTAATTAAATCCTCTTCAGGGTTTTTATGATTAATGATCAGGCCAACTTTCTACTGGTAAGAAAAAATTATGAAATTGTCTGGTGCATCAATCAAATTGCACTGAAGAAATACTTGTTTGAAGCTACTGGAAAGAAAAGCATGATTCACAGGATTGTGAAATTAAAGATACATGCACTTTTTCTTTAATAAAGAGATGCATACTCATGAAAAGTTTTCTTGCTTTGCAACTGTACATACTGGCAGCAAAGATGACTTGATGCTTCTTCAGTTATGTTTCTAATTTACCATTGTTTCAGTCTAGTATTCTTCACATGTGTACAGGGTGTGTTCAAACAGAAGTCTCAGAATCTGACTAATTGTGGTGCAGTTCTAGATACTTTATTTCTTGTGGTACTACTCAGCAGAACGGTAGGAGCAGATGGAGAAGTGATGCAGAGTATTCCTCTGTTTATTCTGTGAGCTTGTATCTTCCAAAAAGTTACAAACTCAGCATTTGCCAGGCTGGCTTTATAGATGTCAAAATATCAAGAGCGCATATTGTAGGGAATGTTAGATTCTATTCATTTTAAAATACAACTTTTTTTTTTTTTTCTCAGTCCTTCCTTTGAGGAAGAGTGGGTATCTTTTTTTTTAAAAAAAAAAAAAAAAAAAAAAAGGATGTGTACTGGAGTAAGTCAGTCTTACTAGCTTGTATTGAACTTAAACAAAATCAAGTATTAGACCTAATACTTCTCATCCAGTCAGTATTAAAAAGAAATCTAAACCCCAAAAACATACACAAGTAAAAATGTAACTGTAAGCAGCAGCTGGCTAGCTAAAAAGGAGGACTACTGAACATTCAGTGAAGTTTCTGAGGCAGAGTAAAACCCAAATTCAGTTTATCAAAGTTGAACTAAGTCTTTTGGAATCAATGATGTGATTTTGGCTTTATTCCAGCCAAGGACTGGTCAGCAGGATCTATTCTGGGGATGAGAGATGCCCCAAAATGCTGAATGTAGAAGTTAAGGCCACTAGGGCATATCATTATCCATTTCACTCTGCGGGATGGACTGAGTAAATTACCTTCCTAGACTGAGGAACCAAAAGGCCTGCAGAAACCTGGCTGTCCAAGCCATCTTCTGCTTTTAGCAAGCTCATTTATTTGCAGCATTTTGCTAACGTTGCCATTTAAACTGACTAAGAACCAAAACCATTGCGACTTGCCCCTCCCCAAAGGGATATTGCCTTTCCTAGTGTGCTAGCTCTGGATATGCAGTAGAAGAATGCAATATCCTTGAAATTGCAGGTCTCTGCCAGGAAAATCAGATTTCACTCCTGAATCTGAAAGTATCTCTTATTGTTAATGACAAACATGTATGTAGCAACTGTATTTGTGTTACACTTTACCAAAAAGAACAAGACATTTTCTTTGCCCTGATTAATTTGCAGGCTAAATAAACCAAACATGACATATTACATTTATGTGTTTAAAAATACACTTAGCTTCCAATACCATAGACAGCTATCAGTTTTATATTCTTGGTGTTTGTTTGTTTGTTTTCCTAAAAATAGGCCTGTAAGACAGAGTGATGCTGTTATTCCTATAGGGATCTAAACCACAAGAAGATGATTAGTTGGACTTCACACAAAAACATGTATGGCAGATGAGGGACCTCAACTGACGTGTTCTGGCAGCCACATCGTTGTCCTGATTGATGTATTTCTCTTGAAATCAGACAAAAGAAGGCAACAGGGAAAGAAACTACTTTTACTTTAAATGATTTGTTTTGTTGGAAATCCTGCAAGCAAAGCCTGTGAATTCTTTTCTCATTTTTAGAACCTCAGGAAACACCTGCCTTCAGAAGAAAATCCTGTAACCCACAACTCTCTGATGGAATATATCTGATTGCCGGACCTCTCAGTCATAAAGTGTGTGGGAGAATGTAGAGGAGTATGTAGAAAGATCACGTTATCACTGATCACAGAAAGTAGAGGAAGTATTGCTTAAGGCATATTTTAGATGCTTCTTGGTGTTTATTATTCAAGCTCAGTGAATTTTTTTCCATCTCTTGGAAAATGAATTTCAAAGTTAATTTTTCTGAATACTGGCATGTTCTACACAACCGCATAAGGGTTCAAAGTTACAGAACTTACTGCCTATGAAAGTAGTTGCTGCTGGGCGTCACTCTTACTAACTTTTCAGAGGCAAAACAAAAATTAAAAAATCAAATTAAAACTTGTTTTTCATTTCAAGTTATTGAGCATACATACACTCATTTGCCTAAACCTCTCATACATTGACGTCAGTAACCTCGTGGAAATCCAGTAACATATTGTCAGCAACTGGCTGCGTCAAAGCACAGTTTCTGAATTCCAGCTCTGTGGTGTTGCAATAAAGAACACATGTAACATTCCCAACTAATTAACCAAACAATATTTTAGACATACTAGCTTATCTGAATACAGGAAAGCCAGGCTCTTGTAAACTTACAAAAGGGGGAAAATAAGAAAAATTAGTGTCTTTCTTGGCAAGTGCCTTCTTTAGTCTGATTTTGAAAGGGTCACTTTAGCTCTTGACAGAAGAAAAATGGACTAAGCTAATGCAGAGATTCTAAGCCTAATATCTTAACCTTGATTTTTTCTTTAGCACCCAAAACCATAGCATTGGATCTAGACATGGGTCCTCTCCTTCTGGAGGCAGATCTACAGAGCTGTTTGCAAACTTCTGATTACAACTGGCTGTCATCCAGCTAGCTTTTAGTGTGGGTAAAGTAAGCGCGTGTGTGCCTGCTAAATACCAGGGGGACAGCCCTTTGGAGTTTTCTAGCATTGCCGTAGTTACAGCACATTCTTGCAAATCAGCTGAGTGTCAAAAAACTATGCTGAGGTCTTGATAGAACATTTTTCAATGGCAATAGGAAATACGCCAAGGAACTGAACCCGTAGGAAGTTACTGACCCAAATCCTATTGAAGCTGGTAGACCACCTTTAACTGCACTGGGCTTTGGAAATAGGCCTGAATAGTCTTCAGGATTTGTACTGCAGAGCCAAATCTGACCACATAAGTGTACTGCAGGTTCTCCTATTCCTCACCGTTCTCTTTCCCTTTCAAGTCAAAAAAAAGAGATCAAAACTGAGTCTGCTGGTTTTTTCTGTGTGGATGCTCTCAAGCCTCCACAAAGTGCAAATCAAATCTATAAGGCTGCATTTCTGATGATAGGAAATCTGCTGAACTGCAGTTAACACTGAGCTTTTTCCTTCTTATGTGGGTTTCTTAAAGCCAAGATACAATCAATCATCCTTGTTCTCTTTCTATGGATTATGCTTTATCCTGAACTCATACAAAGCATTTCTTTTGGCTTCCAATTGTGAAGGCCTGTTAAGTCATTAATTGCCATAGGGCACTTAAAATCTGGTTCTGCTTCCATCCGCTACTGTTTTGGTTGTGTTAGAGCTTATAATTGCTTTCAAATGTGTATCATAAACATACATTCTTTTGGAAACTGTTATTTTAAAAGGCTAAATTAATTTAAAAGGAAGTTTCTTTCTCCAAAGTGAGCATATATTTAGGATGGCGCATAGTCATACTACATAGGAGAGTAATGCAATACTAGATTACTGCATTAAATTATAATCAAATAAAAGTCAGTACAATTCCCTAATCTAATAAATGGCAGATATTCTGGATTTCTTGAGCCAGAGTACTTGCAAAGTCCCTAACTAGTGACTAATTAGAAGAAAAATGTTGACAAATTACACAGAATGAAGATAACGGAAAGAAGACAGATTTGGGAAAGAATTGCCTGAAACTTAAAGGATAGAACATCTCCTTGATTAACTTCTTACATGTAACTTGAATTATCCACTGCAATTTTAAAGTGATCAAATATTCGTGTCACAATAAAAAGAACCTAGGGATGATGGGTTAAATGAAACTAATTGTAGGAGTATCAATTGTTTAATGCTACCAGTCTTGTTGCTGAATAAGAAGCATTCCACTCCATATTTAACAATTAGCCTTGCATATGGTTTAATCCAGATTTGTAAATAGATTGGCTGTATATCAGTTCCCAGGCAGTATCGTGACATTGAGCTTTGTGCAGGTCCGACTAAATGTACGAAGAAAGCAGAGACCACCTTATTGTACAGGCTTTGTGTAAATAGTAATGCAGTTACAAGAAAAAAAAACCTGCTCCTGCTGAAGAAAAGGGAAGTGTGTAAGTTGCAAATTCAATGTAATCAAAAGAGATCCAGACTTTATTTAGATCTGCTTTGGTTACAGAAACCACACATTAGCCAATCTAACTTTTTAAATATGGACAAAATTTAAATAAAATAGCAATTAGAAGTAAAGAAACAGTTTTTACCACCTATATATAAAAATGATACTAGGAGTAGTGCTATACATTTTGCTTTCCACAGACAATAGCTGATTTTGCTTTGCTTTTGTATGCCAGGAAACCCTTGTGCAGGCCAGCTCTGTGTTTGTGCTCTGTAACAAATGTGATTACTGGGAGCACTTGGTATGATGGAAGTCCATGGTGAGGACTGTGTGCAGCTGAAATGATCTCACAGTCATGCAAAAGTTGAATATTAATGCTTGTAAATGGACATCTGAAATGTATAGAAAAGTGTATAGAAAATACACATTTCTTCCACTATTGTATCTAACATACAAGAAAATAGGAAAATAAGGAGCATAGGGACCAGATAAGCAAGAGCAAAGGTGGAATCTACCCAATATACTCTGTCCCTAAGCAGTTTCAACGTATCTGTATTTGCTTTCGCTAGCCACAGATTATTTGTAGACAATACCAAACTTGTGCGTATGTATTTTTTTATTTAGTGTGTAGGCTAGCTTTTGGTTACCCTCATGATGTTTCGATGTATATTTCAGCATAGGACTGAACACGAGCCCATTTTATCTTGGCATTTACTGGAGTGCCATATTTTTTTGAAAATTGAGGTTTCCTGAAATGTGGTTTATTTTGCAAATTTTAAAAGTGTAGAAAGCCACATTCTTGATCTTCTTTTTAAGAATCAGATCTTATCAAAGTTGTGTTTTTCTACCATAAATTCCCACATGTATAGAAAAATACCTTATTTCATTAAAATATTTCTACTAAGCATGTTTTAAATATATTTTACTATAGACATTTACATTCTTATACATTTATTTTGTATTTCTAATAGATCTTGTCGGACAGAAGAAATCTATAAATATCATGTATTATACAGGCTGTGTTTAGCTTCTGAATAGCTCTGACTCAGCACAGACGGTATAAGGCCAGTGGCTGTTGAAAACGGGTTGGTTCTGTTTGGTTGACTGAGATGGCAGAACATGCCGGAATAAGCACAGACTACCTGCGCTGCTAAATAGTTTTCTGTTTGTATTTGTTTCAAAAGTAACTAAACGCTTTTCATTTTGCATTAAGAATTACTTGGGTTGACATCTACTTCTTCAAGTAGGAAAACCTCCATGCTCATCCTTTGGCCTACAACTGGATTTTTTGGTGTGTCTTTTTAATGTCACTTTATGGGTAATGAGGTTTATGTATAATTCAGGAAAAAAGTACCTCCCCAGATATTGAAATTGAAACAACTCTAAACTTTGTATGAATATAGGAGAAAAAAATGTGATGGTGTTCTTAACTTAGATGGTGTCTGACATGCTCACCAACTCTTACTATCACACTTTTTATTTAGTTACACAAATGCAGGCCAAATGTGTCTTGTCCTTTTCTGGAAATGCAGTGCGCGACCTCTCTTCTTCCCCAGACTGGATTTCCACGTTTGTAGGATACAAAGAAAGACGATGTAATGGCCGTTTCTTTGTCTTTGACCACAGGGAGGATAGCTGATGCACTAGTATTTGACGTTCTTGATTTTATTTGATTTTCTCCCTACCACACAACTGGATCAATTGCGTTTTATCCATCATCCTTGATTCCCTGCTTTCTCCAGGTTAGGAGTAATTTGTTGATCTCCGTCATACATACTCTTTGATACATTAGGGAAATGTGGTAACAATTTTGTATATATATCCTTCTCTGCCATTTAGAGAAGTTGTCCAAGTCCAAAATAAGTTCCTCAGCTCCCTGCATTGTAAATGAGCAGGTACAGTGACAGCACAGGGTAGAAATTGAATCCATCTAAGATGGGCAGAAGTACTGGCCTTCACCACATGTTCCCAAACCTTTCTAAATGCAAGATGTTCAAAAGACTGATCCATTTGCTGGAGATTATCTGTGATCCTAAGGTAGATCATTACTAGCCTGTGACTGTAACAGTTTTATGTACTCAGCCAGGCTCCTGACAGCTTCTCATTCCTTGAGTTGTCAGTAAAGCCACTGTATAATGTTCCTACTAATCTGTTCTGTGCTTCTGCATCCCACATCTTTGTACTGCCTCAATTCAGTTCTTTTCAGACAAAAACAGAAGAGAGAATTGTTTAGAGAGCTTGTACTTGAGGGCAAGCTGCAGCTTTCACACCTACCCTGGAGTCTTACGGCAGCTGCAGTTCTGCAGGGAGAAGGTTATTTAAACAGAGCAGTGAAAGACAATCAATCCTGGTGACTTAGTGACTGCACGACACAAGTTTGCTTTGAAATGTTCATCCCAGAGCCAACGCCAATTAGGATCCGTACTATTGTTCTTCCTTACTGTAAGATGACAAGTTTCTGTCAGAATTATAGGATGTGTTGGTTACAATAGCAGAGGAATTGACTCAAAGATCTAGGAGGTCTGTTCCAGTCCTTTGTTTCTACAGCAAACCAAACTGTCAAGTTCACAAATTGGCTGGATTCCTATTAAAAGGATGCTGAAAGACTCTGTGAAGCTGCAGTGTTCTCTGGGAAGGGTTGGTGACATATGCAGATGTTAGTGCCACACTGAAGACATTGAGAAGTCATCTCTGATTATGTATGTGGGTGTCTTGGGAATGGCTTATGTTGAAATCTGTGCAAAAGTAACAGAGTGGGAAAAAAGCTGTTGGGAATAACCACTTAGCAGTTATTTATAAAATACAACTATTGCAGCTGTTGTTTTCAGTGCTTAGATACTACAGGTCATGTGTTATTTGTGAGAAGTTTCATCACTTTTTGTCTCAAAAAAAATATTATAAGATGAAATTGTGTTCTGCACATAAGCAAGAAATTTGAGCCTCGTCTCAGGAAAGAGGGTTGTATGCTACAGTTACGTATTTTACATCTGCGCCCCTCTTAAGACAGTTGCAGAGAATGGTATTGTAAATGACAGAAATGTTAAGATTATGCAGAACTCAAAGCATACTGATTTTGTTGTCGACATGCTATTTCATAGAAGAGTAGAGAAAGTATTTCCTGTAGATTTTAAGGATTTGTGACAACATGTATGTTAATTGTTGTCAATCTGTGCAATTGGAGAAAGTTAAAATCTGTATTTCAAGTAGTTTTAAAGTTTCACGGCAGTCTTTTTTTAACAAATTTTATTTGACTTCCCATTAAAAATGTTCATTAAAGACTAAGATGAATGCATATGAAAAACTTGTAAATTATAGTTAACTGGGAGTGGTTTCAAATATTTTGGAGAATAGGATGAAAAAACCTGTGTGGGAAGATACTGCATAGTGGTTGTTAGAGAGAAATATTCACACCTATTCCAGCTGCTGGCTGCAGATGTTTATACACATCAAATATTATTCTGTAAGACTTTACTCTCTGTTTCCTTTGCTTTTACACGGCAATAAGATTTGTTTTTTTAATCCTGAGATTTTGCCTTCTTTGCAGTAAAACCTGAAGGCCAGGAAAGGAAAATTCATAAGTTATATTATCTCAGCACACCCTGTTCTCCTGTTTTACTGCATAGATTTTGAGTAGCACATACACAAGTTAAAAGAGTTTTCCAAACCCTTTTAACAGGCAAGTTTTCAGAAGGGTTCAACATATTGTAGGAAAAATAATAATAATAAATACAATTGTTTCAAGAAGAGCTCTGGTGGCTATTTAGCTACCATGGAGAAATCACACAACTTTGTGTATTATGTTCACTATTTACTTATAATCTGCCATTGCCTGTATACTTGCTAATGTTGATATACAGCTATTGTTGCACTACAGTCCCAGTTTGACTTCCCTCTGACCTTTTTTTGACTGGTATAATACCATCAGTTTAACTGGAGTAGCTCCAGCTACTGGAGTAGCTCTCCTGTTCCTAGCTGAGACAGGTTCGAATGGTGGATACTTGTAGCTCTTACGGGAATAGAAAGAGTTGAAGTACATAAATAAAACTTTCTTTACAGATAGCATTTCTGCAATGAAAGGAACATGGCATTTATGTAATTTTTGCTGCTGTTATGGGATGTGAAGTTTCTTCTACCTCTTTCTGTGACATAATACTCTATAAAATAATCAACCTTTCCTTTTTCACACTAGCAGTCCCACTGTATTCAGTACTATGAGGTATGTGAGAAAAGCTAGGTGAATTTGACTGTCATTGATTCTGTCATTAGTGGGACACAACCTCAAAGTGAAGAGAAATAATAAAAAATTAGGAAAAAAATTATTTCTAATCAGAATTAAACCTTCCATTAAGGCGCAAAGACAATGAATGTGTCAAGAGAGGGGAAAATGTGAAATTCAGATGAGAATTTTGTGATACATAAATCAAGCATGTAGTGTTTCAGAAGAAATTTATCCAATTGATCATGAAGCTAGCAGATAAATCACTAAGGAAACAATCCGTGACAATAGGCTTTATTGTTCTTCACAGAAGTTCCCAAGTATTATTTTCCATTATTTCATAGGAACAGTCCTCTAAACTTGTAAGACAATAAAAACATTCCAGTTGAACTAGACGGAAAAATCAGGTTCCTACCCATGTTATTCAAAGGACAGATACTCCAGCATCACCACAGTGCACACACACTTTTGTATCTGAGAATGTGACACCCTCTGGGATAACATGCCTACATTTATGGCCTTTAAAGTAAAAAAAAAAAAAAAGACAGTTATTTTTAAGCAGTTAAAGATGTTGTAGTAGTTACAAATATTAGAAAGGGACAAGTGCTGCATGCTACAGTAACTGAAGCACATGCAATCTTAAATTTGCAGTGTGAAATTTCAACATGTGGAAATATTGCAGAATCTCAGCGTCAAGAAGAGCAACAATATCTTGTTTACAAATTGCTAGGACCAACTTGTAAAGAACTCTGTTCTTTTACCTAATGTATGATCCACAATAATTTTTTTTGTTCCTCAATTTCCCCTTCTGTGAGAGGTGGGACAATTGATACCTACCTTTCTTTCAAGAGACCAGAAGTACCTGTGACACACAGGAACGGTTATGGATCGATTCCTTTGAAATATTTGACAAATGAGTCTTTGTGAACAGTTAACAGCTCAAATTGCTTTGGCTTGGCACGTATGGCAGCTGGGATGTTTCTGTTCCCTGATGAGCCTGACTCCTTGAAGCAGGACTGGCATGAATACTCCATTATTGCTAACTCAGGATACAGTCCATGCAAATCTCTCCACAATATTGACTCAGAAGTCAACTTTGGGCAAACATGACTTTCTGTAGATTTATTTCAAATGGTGGCAAACTAATGACAATTGACATTATAGTATATGCCTTTCAGAATTGCAGAGACTTTTTTGCTACATTCCCCAAGCATTAACCAGAGTTCATGCAAATGTACAATGAAGAAATAGACACAAATTATCTTAGCACATTTTTGCATCTTACCATGCATATTGCAAATACAAACCCCAAAGATTTTAAACTTTAAATGATGCACGGCTATCCAGCTTAAGTGTTTTTTATCCCTTAGAAGCCATTTCCTTTAGCTTAGAACCATGGTAATTTGTCTTTTTTCACTTGCCAAAGCCACAGGACAGAATAAGCATCAGAAAGTAATTAACACTGTCTGTCTTTTCTGATTAAATTAAACAGATGTAAGGTATGTGGCTAGGATAGAGGTTGAACTTACTCAATGAACCTCATTTAAAACAATAGAGTTGCTATCTTTCACCACATTAATTTATTAATGAAGAATTTTTCCATATTCAATTTTATCTTAATGCTACAGCAAACACAGTTACCCTTTTGTCACGATCATTATCTCTTAACCATTCATAATTTTTAAATAACAAGAAAGAAGAATGGTCATAAAACTGAGATTTAAAAAGAACGACAGTTCAAGTCGGGTATCAGTGAAAAGTCTGTGCACCTCGTTTATAGGTGCAAGAGCGCACATGGACACCTGTAAGCACTGCACACTTCCACATGTTGTATCTGGGGAGAGTACCACCTCTAAACTGGATTACAAAGTCTCACCAATGAGTAATTTTTGAATGCATGGTGATGTGGCAACAATCTATGCCACATTTTTAACAGTATTCACCGGACGGAAGACAATATGCTTTAACATGGGCTCAGTCTCTGCTGTACCTCCAGTTGATCAGCATATGCATCAGTCCAGCCTAACTGCCCGTCTAAGCACGGACACTGTCTTGCAAATAAAGCGCCTGAGCAGTCAGTAAGGGTTACTCAGTGCCACTCAAACAACTAAATACACTTTTTGTCACACAGTGTGTTACAAAGAAGAACAATCATGGAAACCAGAAGTAGTTATGTACCTCAGTGAATTGTATACTGTTTGAACAGATGGGGCACTTAACAGCACTAAAGGCTGCAGTGGCTTTATTGTCATGTTTTAGGTATAATTTAACATTTCAGCATAGACATTATAACATTGTAGCTACTATGAGTTATAGTTCATGTCAACTTTTGAGTATGCCAAACCTGCTTCTGCATGTGATAAATGGTATAAAGTGTTTTCTAGAGATGCTTTGCTTCAAGCATATAGTTTTTGCTAAGAGACATGAGTTGGCAGAAGGGGATTGCCAGAGGATCATAAGGTAAAGAAGGAAACCATGTCAATAAACTACTTTCACTTTTCATACAGGACACTGGTAATGACCATACTGTTACAATTGTGCTGTGTGTCCTGTGCAGGAGTGTCTTGTGCTGCACTCAAGTAGAAAACCATTAGAGTTTCTACAGTATCAGCAGCAACGTTCCCCACCAGCAACAGCTATTTCCCAGTCTTAGTGTAACGGCTTGTCGGGTGTGCTGGGTGTGCCAGAGGAGGCTTGTGGCCAAAGACCTGGCTGCACTCCAGCAGTTCCTGTCTCCAGCAGCACTCTAACCACATTTCCTTGCCAACAAATTGCTTGTGCCATTACGTGAAGAAGGGGGGAAGGGAAGGCTGTGCTGCAGGCCATTAGAAGCAGGTGTGGCCCTAGGCTCTAACAGGCATAATTTAGAGCATCTTACAGTTTCTTCTAAACAATTCTGGGAACCCCTTGGCAACTCCACCTGTTCTAAGGGAAAACAATAGTGGCTTACAGTAGTTCTGCCCCTTTATCTTCTGCTTAGGTGTGCCGAATGGAATTTGTGTGTCTGAGTGTCTGGCTCTGTTCTTAGGCACTTACGAGACATGGTATATCTTGGACACATCCAACTAAGCTTCCCATGGAGAATTTTTTAAAAAACAGTAGGAAAACAAGTAGAGAACTTATTTGTCTGATTTGATCCCTGATGAATCTGGGAGGAAATATTATACTTAGAAGATTTATTACATAAATGAAGATAATTTGAAAATAAGATCCTGTTACTATTCAATAATCTTTCAGAGTTAAGTTGTGTTTATACAATCAAACCCACAGAAAGTGGCCAGAAGAAGCCATCACAAGAAGTTACTTAGAATTTTTCAAAGTTTTTGTCAGTGTTACATATTCTACTTACTTTACTTTAGAAGTTGATGAACTCTAAATTTTTTGTTAATCATGCTTTTTTTTTTTTTTTTTTTTTTTGTATCTCATGTTAGCATGATCCAGTTGGCTGTGGTAAATGCTAATCCCTGTTCTTAATCTTGAAAGACATATATTTGGAATTGAAGGAACAGAATTCCATTATCTGTACCTTGGTGAGACATGAAATATAATCCAAATCCTCTTATTCAATTAACCTGGCTTACTTTAAAACAATAAAGCCTTTTGTCTTCAGTCAGTTGTTCGTGGAAAAAATAGTTACTTAGTGTAAGGTTGATATTTATCTGAAAGCTGTTAACTGACTATCCCAATATTCAGGACAACAAACTGTAAATGAAGAGGCTTCAGATAAGCACTACAGTGCAGTTTGTGTCTTTTACATAATGCTATCACAATGCTCCTTAAGGACTAAGAAATGCAGCTCCTCCAGATTACTTGCAATAGCTTGCAATGCAACAGGGAGGCCACACATTTAAATGCTCTCTGTCTCCTTGCCACAGCATTAATAAATAATTGTCTGAGCAGAATTCACATTATGCTTACTTTGCTGTATTAGAGCTTCATACTTATGTTTTGTCTCAGATACAGATCAACACCTTTTCTGAGTCCTCTCAGCTGTCTAAATTCAAGTATTTTGGGCCTCACTTTTCTTGATCTCCCCTCAGATAACAAGTATTCTTGGTGTCAACAGGAGCTGCTGGTACCTTTTCTGCAACTGTATTGAATTTTCTCTCCTTGCAGTTAATTGTAAGACACTGTATGAGCATCTTGTTGGTTCTGTGACTTCTAGGATCTATGTTTTGATTGGACTCTGCCTTTATTTTACCAATTAATCATTTTCAGATTCTGTCAAAGAACTTCTAACTTCTAACTAAGGCAATTACTGGCAACTGACAAATACCAACCCTCCCTTGCATCTGAATTTCCAGAAATCATCATTCCACTTGGAACTCAGTAAGCAGCACAGGACACATTTTCCTTTCCTTAACTAGCTGCAAGTGAAGGCCTGAAAAGATGTCTTGATTCTGCTAAAAGCAAGATTTATTTGCGTGGGGAGTGGCAAAGGGACCAAAGGGAATCATAAGAGCTATTTGTAGCAGAAATAACTTTAGCAATAGAAGGAGGGTGAAAGGATCAATTCTAAATGGCAGAAGCTGTAAGAGGGTGGAGAGCAGAAGGGATGTGTGCAAGTGGCCTGTGGGAGAACACAAGCTCATTTTAAAAAGTACAAATATATATTGCACAGAGAGGAGTACTAAACTCTAATGCTTTTCTTTTATGTCCAAATGAACATTTTTGCTGAAAAAGAAAAAGAATTTGCTAGAATGCAAGTACTTTGTGAAAGCGGGAAAATCGTGGGATGATGGTGTCTTAGTGTCCCAGAAACACTGAGAACTACAGAGGACAGTTTTTATTTCAGAGCAAGCCTGGTTATTTAGCTGAAGTCTTTTACTTCAAATTTTTCTTGGAGCCCTCAGTAGTTGAACATGTTCCCCCAGGAGTAAGACATCACAAGGGAGGCTGGACTTCACTGTACAAACCGAACAGCCTTACAGCCTTGTACGTACTAATTTTGTGAGGCACTTAGTTCTAGGCTGTGCTTTGCTGTCTCACTGGAAAATGCCTGTTAAACATTGGCTGTAAGAGCTTTAGGCTTTAATAAATCAGTTTTTATACATTATGTTTACATGTAGTTTGCAGGTAGATTTGCAGATGGTGGGCCAAATACATATGTTGCTCTGCCACCAGAAGTATCTGTGGTGGATCCCTGAATCTTATAGTTAAGAAACTTGTAGCTTAGTTTAGTGCTCGTTTAAATGACTCTCACTCATGAAACTAACAGTAAATTAAACCCTAGGTTTGGAGGAAAAGCAATTATTGAAGTAGCACCCCTGGGACTCAGCAGCTTCTGGATTATTTCAAGACGTAGATTAGAAGGAGGCAAATGCAGTTCACCACTGACAATGTAAGATGACTCTTGGGAACATGCACTAAATGGGAACGTATCCAGATGTTGGACTCCCAGATGTGTAAATCATTGTGGAATAATCATCCAATCAATCGATTTGGGTAAAAGCAGGAATGAAAAGAAAAGGCAAACAATATATAAATGTGAATTGGAAATTGAAATTCAGTGGACCGTAAGACACAAAGATGGTCCTGTTGGTGTACAGGACACTGGCTGTATCATGTCTGGGAGGCTCTGTGTAAGAAAGTCAGTGTTATGAGACAGGGAAAGGAAGGCAAAATTTAGCTTCTCACTTGTATGCTGATGTGTAACAACGGTAAACAGAGATGAGATGTGCAGCACATGAATGACCAGATGTCCAACTTGATGAAAATCAAATCCTTTCTTTGTATACAAACTGCCAAAGACTCACCATAGATTAATGACATTTGGAAATCACACTTTCACTCCCTATTTTTTTAATTATTTTTTTTCTAATTTCTGTTTTCTTAACCCATTGCAGTCACATTCAATATGGTATAAATACAAATATTTGTAGTTTAAAGGATTTATAAACAAAAATGAATGAGGGGAAAACATTATGGTACTTTTCTTGACCTAGCATTTACATAGAAAGTTTTTAATTTTGGCATGACTAGACAGATGCCAAACGCCAAATGGTTTTAACTAACATCAATACACAATTAGCAGTCTTTGTAATTAATCAGGGCAGAAAATTGGAGACAAGGGCGTAACACAGGCTTCTCTCAGTCTTAATGTCCACTCTGCAAAAGTATAAACTTTTTCCCTACTCTTTGGACAATTTTCAAAATGGCTCTTGCACAATTCAAAGATGACAATTACTATTGTTGCCCTCCATTCAAAGATCTGTCAGTCTTTGAAAGCCTGTCATTATTTATGTTCAAAGGCAGGAAATACTAATGAGATTTGATTTCACCAGTCTCCGTGAGACTACTTGCATATAATTCTCCTCACAAGATAAACTCACAATGTGTGCTTATTTTGTGAAATATAAACTTAGATGTAAAACATGAGAAAACAGTAGCTGAGAAATTATATCCTTAAACGGTCCTAATATTGTGGTAAAGGTATTTAATAAAATCCTCAGCCCAGCCATATCATTGCAACCTATTTCTGCATTTATGTGATTTTAGGTCTTTAACATGCCATTTCAAGTCCATGGAATAGAAACACACGTTCTATTTAAGAAACACTTTGTAGTCCTGGTATGATTGTATTTCAGTTTAAGTATTTTATATTTCTTCTGGTACAAAATACAAAACAAGAGCTACATTTAATTTTCCTACTTCTCACAGAATTAATTAAAAGACATCAGAGTTCAGTCAGCAGAACCTAAGATGTTTACTACTTGAAAATTCAATTGGAATTTTTAAAAAGGTGTTTGCAGTGAATTGCTATATTCACAGCTGAACTATTTTGCTGTATAGTTTTTTTTGTGTAAGAAAATCATAGAAGTTCCTCGGAGTTCAAGTTTGTACTGTTTTTCCACTGATATTTCTTATGGTCTTTCATAATGGCTCACTTATCACTCACCAGTGTGATTTAGCATTTAACGTTCTGACTGGTAATGTTTCTTAGTCCAATCAAAAAGGTCAGAGAACAATATATTGCTAAAAAGTCCAGTGTAATTAGATTACTTGCAATGTAAATTATAGCTACTTGAGTTGAAATGAAATGTACTGAGGTTGTTGTTCATGTAGTAGTCATTACACGTTTCTGAATTTCGTCTTTTAAAATGTGGATTTAGTGTGTTTTTAGTTTAATAGCTGAAGGATTTTCCATGTGGCTGGTCCTATTGCACAGACTTGACTTTAAGCTGGGATCAGAAGAAAAAACATAATCATGTATAAGAATTAATTACAGCTTTAGCGGATAAGCTAACTTTAAAAGATACAGGCAAATCTGTACTCATCAAATAGTGATTTTTTTCAAGCTGCTTTGTTGATTGTCTTTGTTGTGGGAAAGTATGAGAGACATTTCAGGAATGACAACCTGATTGCAAAGATAAGTACCAGAAAAGATTTGATCATGTCATTGATATTGATGGGAAAATATAACTTGGGTTTTCATGGGGATTGACTTGATGGGCAAGCTAAAGTGCATGTGTAAGGATTAGGTTTGTCAGTGGGAAACACTAAGTCTGGTCGTTACAGTTAGCTTATTTACAGTACAAAGAGGCAAGTGAACATTTGTAAATCTTTCCTCCTTGCTGAATAAAACGGAATTACTTCAGACTGCCATCTTAGCTGTAAAATATCAGAGCTATCAGAAAAGAACAGTGATTAGTGACTGCAGAATGATACAAATCCATCTGTGTCTTGGGCTTTGAGAAAGCATTGGAATAGTCTGCTCAAACCGTGAGACTAACATAGAAATGATCACATTGAATAATGTGATTCCTTTTTGCAAATTTAGTGAAGAAGTTAGTGACTTTGGTTTATAAAACTACACAGAAGAAAAAATACTCAACTCATTGGAAAATGCATATGTAAACTGTCTGATTTTCTTCTCTACATAAAGAACTCAAGAAAATTGTTCTGACTGGCTGCGGCTCTCAGAGCTGAAGCAGACTGTATAGTCCACGCTGAGAGGTTTCACTGCTTTTAAACCATCTTTGAAATCTCCCAACTATGGTCATTGCTGAGGACTAGAGAGACACTCACTCAAAAAAGCCAGCCGCAGGAAAGCTTCCCCGGTTACACGAACCGCCTATTCCTAAGATTTCCTTCTGTCTGTCCAGTCAGTGCTGCCAGTTGATGCCCAGGCTCTGAAATAATCACTCCCAGATTTTTTTTTCTTCTGGAAGGGAGTCATCTGATAGCTTTATGCTTAGTTGTCATAGGGACTGCAGTAAGGGAGTCTTCATCTCTCACATCTCAGGACCCCAAAGAGCTCTTTATGCCCATATGCAACGCAAAAGGAGAGGAATGAGGGGACGAATCTGAACCTTCAGCCATCTCCTAACATTTTTAGATCCTAACAGATTTATGAGTCATGTCACACCAAGGTGCAGTCCCATTTTGTTTACACCATATTCTCAATGTAATTCTTTCTGCTTGATCAGTTGCAGAGTCATATTTCTGTGTTTCACATGCTGTGTTATTACTGATTTTATTAAGCTCAGAACCATGTAATTATTTTTGCTATTAATATGGCCCCAATGGGAAGGGTATTCTCCACTGCTTGGTGTGTATCATAAAAGCTGTAGTCCGCAGTGAATGCTCCATTTGTTATCAGTAGTTATTCAGTAATGACAGAGCAATAGTGGTGGCTTAGTGCGGAAAACACAGAAGTATTTCTAATCTTTTCTGGTATAATAAAACTTCAGGATAAAAACAGAGTTTCTCAGTTCCATGCAAAGTTAGGTCTTCAAAACTGGCAGGACCTTCCAGAGCCCATGGGCGTGCAGAAGTTTTGAAAACAAAACTTGAGAAAAGGAACCTCAGTTTTCTCCTTGGGCCTGGTTATGTAGTTCCTTCTTCAGCCAGAGCTCTAATTCAAGGCTAATTTGTGAGATATGTATTTGAATTATTTGCCTAATAGAGACAAGGAAGTCAACACAATACTAGTGGTTTCTGTTTCAGAAGTAACTAGTTTCTAAGCCGTGTACAAAACCCAGAGTCTTGGTTAAGCAGGCTGTTTAGTATAGATGCACCTAACTTTAGTCACAGGAGAGTTCCTGTTCAGTAGTCAACTGCAGGGGATCACAAAGTAGTCCAGAGGATCTCACTGCCTCTGTGCTCCTGCAAGTGCATTTGTACTCATGATTACAAAGAGTAATGTCTAAAGATCAAAGTGAAAGGGTAATTTTCAACCTTGTAGTGCCCTACAGTGGAGTCAATTATATGAATAATTCAATATATCACAGGCCTGCATTGTAAAACCCAGGCAGAGGAAGTACCTTTGTGATAACAGCCCAGCGTTAACGTGTGTCTTTGCCCAAAATGCACTGGGACTGAGAGCTTTTGCTTTGTTATTTTAGATCAGTGTTCTTTTTGAAGTTTTCAAACAGTTTTAACCTACAGATTACAGGAACAATGGTAGCTGTGTTGCAGTATATTACAGCAGCACTTTGAAGGGGTAAGCAAACAGCTGAGGAGTTATGTTCTGAAGCCATCATAAGCAGACTGAATTTGACAGTCAACAGCCACCCGATCTTCTTCAAGGTTCCCTTGTGCTCCTTTACCTTGCCTGAAAACCAAGCAGATCAATGGCTTCTGATCACATTCCCGGAGATCCTTTCAGATTCACAAGTAACCTAGAAAAGGCAAGAGAGAATCTCTGTTAACCCCATAATTGTGAAAGCAGTTAAGAACCTTTATCTTAAAAAAACCTATCCTACCTGTGTAAGATAAATAAAGAGATCACATTACATTTACTTCAGCTCCTCTTCTACACTCCTCTACCTTCATTTTAATCCTCATTACTGATGTCTATATTAGGAATGTTGCACCAAAGCAATCTAGTGCTATAACACAAGGGAAAAAAAAAGTAGAATCAGGAAGTTGTTCCTTTCTCTGCCTTATCCTGACTTTTGAGATCCTGACATGCTATTGACAGGCAGAAAGAATATGTAGTCAGGTGTACCTTCTCTCCAAGAACAGGCGAATGAGCATGCTCTTCAGTTAAAGAAAAAGGCTGCTCCAGGAAATTCTGTTATAATAATAAAAAACCCTCACAAGCAAGGAAACAGTTTTCTCTCCATAAGGATAAATTAATTTAAAACATGTTGTAGGGTGTGTCTCGCATGCTCTAATGGGTATGTCAGACACATGACATTATTTAGTATTACACAGCACAAGGCATCATCTTTAAATCAAAGTGTCGGATCGCCCATATTTTTGCTTGACACGTAGCAGATGCCATTTGCTTACATAAATCTTCAGATGAGGTTGTTAAGCTACAAGAATAGGCGCAGTACTGAACACAGAATATTAGAGTGTGCATGGTAAGAAAAGCTGTTCATTACCAGGAGAAAAAGAGCCTGAACTGTATCAGTTCTAATGCCCGTTGTAGGCAGCTCCATCGAGCAGTGCTCTCAAACTGTCACCCTTCTCTTTTAAGGAAGCTTGACATTAAGGCAGGGCATGACGTTTACTTGAAATGCTGGTTTATCTCCCTGGTCAAACTAAAGGAGCAGAGGTAAAGGCTTTTCGTTTCATCCTTCCTACCAGCTGGATCTTTAGAAAGCTGTCCACGGTCTTTGAACATGATCTTCTTCCTTGTTCTCTTGGCATATGCAAGAAAACTCCAATTGCTCATAATCAGGAGCCAGGTCTTCCAGTTTAAGTACAGGAACGATATACAAGATAAATCTTTCATATGGGAGCTATGTGAGCAGGGAAGGAGCAGAGCATCTACAGCATACAGCGTTCTAGATCTCATGCTGCAGTGGACTGAAGGGAAAATCAAAGCTCTGGGCAGTAGCTGTTCCTAAGGAAGCCAAGGAAATGGCAGCATTTTAGCAGAGGAATTAAATGTTGCTGTTGAAAAATGAAAAGTGACTGATTTGGGATTCTAACAGCATCAAGACAATACTAGATCAATGAAGAAGTGAAGCATAACTGTGGCTAGAGGAGATGACTACCAGTGTTCATGGTGCTGAAGAGATTGGTCAAAAGTCTTTTAAGCCTAGCTCTTGTGAGGCCACCCCATTGGCCTCAGCTGGGTAGTAGGAGTGATGCTGGAATGAAAATTTATTGCTGCTTCTTTTTGAAACTGTTTCTTCCAGAGTCACCCCCAAAACGATAAAGGTTTGTTCGTTAATCAACTTTCATTAATAAGACCGATTTCCTTTTTTTTTTGTCTGTTTTTTCCCTTTCTTTTACCTCATTTTGTCTTTACAGACATTGCCTTAGGCATTTGCATGTTCACTAAACTGTTCGTAAAACATTTGTAAAGCAGAAGTCATACATAACCTATGGGGAACTACATGCCCATTCGTATATTTTTTCACAGTGAAGTACAGACCTTTTCTGAAATGGTGAAGAACCTTTTTCTTGTACTAACAGTTATCACACATGGCACAGACACAGTTGTACTCACAGTTAGCGTGCCCGCAGTACTTTGCCAGGCACAGATGCAGTGTTGCCACTAAAAAGGGGAAAGAATGACCACAGAGAGTCTCTAGGATGTTCTTTAAGATGGAAAAGAGAGGAAAAGCAAACATAATGAAGGAAAAAAATTCAGAAAGAGTAAAGAGAGAGGAAAATGTTAATGGAAAAAGTGAAAAGAAGCAAGCTGTTGTGTCGAATTTGTTTGTACACATTATCATTTAAAAAGAAAGTGCTCAATATTCTTCACAAAGAGTATGAACACAGCACTATGTACTGTACACATCATACAATAAACTTTTAAAAGTCCATTCAAGTCCTTGCTAAAACAAGTTTAGCAGTCTACAAAAAAGAATGCTTTTAACATTGCAACACCCACAGCCGTTTTATAGGTCTTGTGGCTTGGAGCTCATTCTTGTTGGGGGTTACTCTTTGTTGCTTATCCAGAGTGTTTACATCTTTGTGGTGTCAGCAAGACAGACCCATCTTTATAAGCAAAAAAAAAAAAAAAAACAAACCAGCAATAAATCTTCGCAATGTGTTTTCAGTATGTCTATAAATCTGAAATATTTCAATGTGAAACAGTAATTTTCTTTGAAAACTGTGGATTGCAACTCACAAAAGGATTTATTACAATATTTCTGTTCAAGATGATATGAACAAAGATGAGGCTAGTATTTTTCCTTGAATGTAACCTTGAAATTAAGGGACACTGTGAGGAAAAAAAAAAATCAGTATTTTATTAAAGGAGTTGGTGGTGGTTTGTTACTATGGGACTGAAGCCAAAACTGCTCTTACAGAAAGAAGTACAGTTCACTGATAAAATTGTATAACCTGTGTGTTATAAAGACACAGTGAAAAGTTCAGCTATTTAGGTGAAGAAACTAAATAGGCACAGCTAGATCTCTCTTCTATGTCTGAGTTTGTCATTTTAAATGTAATACTGTTCAAATAGGTGAATACAGATTCCTGTAAGTGATCTGTAAGTAGTTGGAGAGATTTTGTACAACTGGACATCTGTGCTGTATTTTTTTCATGAACTGATATTTTAATCTCCTATTTTGATAAATTATAATATTTTCATAACAATGCAGTCCCCAAAGGATCAAAGATTCATTGTGTTAAGTACCTTTAAAGTGTTCAGCATTTTCTAGAGTCAAAAATAGTTTCTGCCCGCCAGAGATCTTGCTGAAAGGACAGGACCTGAGACAGAGTGGTGAATAGGTAACTGGGATTTGAAAGGCAGGAGAAAGACAGACCCATATAAAGAAACCTACAAAGCCAGGTAGATTTGAATAAATCAACAGTTTCAGACTGCAACAATCTAGAGTGATCAGAGAAGAGGTAGAATTACCTGGATTGAAATTCTATTCTGATCAACAAAGTGCTGAACCTAACAAAGGTGGAAGTGGATTGCTATGGAGATTGAAGGGAACTGTAGAGATTTTGACAAGAAAAAGAATCCTTCAAAAGATTCAAGGTCGAAAGGTGTGTTTTAAGAGTGGTAGCATCCCCTCAGGTACGTTTGCCCTCTCTCATCTCTGTGTCAGTAACCAAGTGCCATGAATTCCCTTCTGATGAGTGTCTGTTATGGGAAACTCACCACACAGTAAAGCCATTCTTTCTAATATGACTCTGCTTCACATAACCCTTTCATGAATGACAAATACATTACTTCATGTCTTCTCTAAGGCATATACCCTACAGTGTGTGTGGACCTACCTTCCAAGAGATACTGTTATTCTCAGTGCAAGATTCTAGTTTTAAAATGTCTATATTCAGCTATCCGCCAGCATTTTTTACCTCATCTGCTTAACACATTAATTGTTCAGTTAAAATACAGGTTACTCACTTGTCCTTGGTCCTGGTCTTGTGAGCACTTGGTAGAGACTCTGGCCACAAAAAAAGGACACACAGGTCCCACTTAACCTGTGGCAACCATGTCATATGTACAAGTTAGGTCTGTAACATGTACATATGCTGCCTATATGAATAATGCATAGATATTTTCAGAGGTCAAGTCAGCCCATGGAAGATCTGGATGCAGGCCACTATGGTGTTCCAGTTTTCAAGAATTTTTACAACAGCTTCAGAATATCAACACAGAATTCATAAGCTGCACATAGATTCCACAAATAGTCACAAAAGGCCAACCCACACACCCAAATGGATATTTCCCAGCTGCTGTAGTGAGTAGGGTCCCCTGCTGCTGTCTCTGTCTGTCTTAGCAGCTGGGAAGGAGCTTCCTGCTGCTTCAAGGGCAAGTGGTCCTTTTTTCCACTTTTAGGATGGAAAGAATGAAAGATTCCTAGAACATTCTCACTATCTGAGAAGGGTCCCTAGCCTCCAATACTTCAAGAAGAGAGTAGGTCTTACTCTTTGGGTGAAGAACCATCAATGACCTTGTGTTATACTGTGCTGCTTTAGTTTGTTTTAATGGGGACAAGAGAAGAAAAATGTAAGAGATAATGTTGAACATAAGTACTGACAGTACTGTAGAGAAGCTAGCACCTAAATTCAAGCATCCTAACAAGCTGAGTGAATTGAATAAACAGTTTTTGTGTCTATCATGGGTCAAATCCTGGAAAAACATTAGCAGATATGTTTATGCCAGCATAAACATTTAAGTAAATCACTGTGTGTTATTACAATAGCATCGCATTTGAACTGAAGTTGTTAAAAATCCCCTTCAGAAATTAACCCAGTTATTCTTAATAGCAAGTACAGCTTTTTGCAACCATATTCACATCAGTCTTCTTAGAAATACAAATATTTCTAATTAGCAAAATGGCAATAAAAGTAAAAGAATTCACATATTAGGTTAGCAGCTGGAAATGTGTTTTTCTCTCACCTCTGAGCAAACTTTGTGTTGCTACATTTGCTTTCAGAATGATTGCATAGAAGAGTTTGCCAGGAGATTTGCTCTATGTACAGTTGTACAAGTGCTTCTGTACTCTGGAAAACAAGAAATGACAGGAATATGTTGTAAAAATGTATCCTCTCTGTTGGGAGGTTTTTTATTACATATACATTTAGTCAAAATAATTTTAAACTTACATTTCCACCAAGGCTCATCTTTGCTTTAACAAGTGTTTTTTATTAACTGGAATGATGAGTTTTTCATTTTGAACTGAAATCTCCTTTTTGTGTTTTCAAAAGGGCATATATCTGAAGGCTTATTTTTAAAGCTGAAATGCAATATGTTGAAAAAGCAGTTGTGAGCTATTTTTCTGTAATTGAAAAAATACATGAGTTAGGCTTTAAAGTGTGAAGAATGATACAGCTACTATCTGTGCTGACTCAGGCCAACTTGCTTCCATGCTGATATGACCTTCAAAAGGAGTTTGAAAAATCACTTGAGGAGAAGAGAATTTCTGTTTAAAAATGTGAATCAAAACTTTTCATTGCTGCTTGCAAAATATCAAGTGTGATACATGTTATCATTTTGATCTTAACATAGCTTTTTTCTAATAGTAGCAATATGCTCTGACTACATCAGGATTCTAAAAGAATACTTCTATTTTATAGTTGGAAATGATGCAGTAATAAATTCTTCTTTCAAAAAAAATGTAATGAGAAGCAAGTGTCATTGCAACTATGTTACTGTAACACTGCGGTTTTTATTGCATCTGGCTCTATGTTAGTAATACCTAGATCCAAATGTTGGGGTTTTTCTCTATGTCTAAATAGTACTTAGGGATCAGAATGGAAATAATGATCTGAATAGTTGTAAGAAAAAGTAAAATGTTTTTATTGGTCAGACAAGAACTTCGATCAGTTTTTAAAGAGGTATAATCCACACTGATTATATTCAAAGGATTAATATGGCTTTGTGTTCCAGAATTGTCCCTGCAGTCCCCAGGTCAGCCAAGAATAGTATCTAAATGGATTTGCCAGTCTGAAATGGTTTTAAGTGAACTTCCTGCCCATGCTCAACTTAGTTTGGTTTAACTTGGTCAAAGTCAACCATTTCAGTAATGTGCAGTTTACAGAAGAAATGTGCGAAAATTACACAAATGTATAGTTTTGAGTAGCATATTAATTAAGTAAGTGGTTGTGTATTTTGGCAAGTTACATAGGTTGGCTGTAGAATTTTTACTGAAAGGGTAAATGATTTAATCTCATTAAATGGGTAGGATGATGTATAGTGAGCATTGTTGGCAAATACGCTTAAAAATAGACACCTAAGTGATGATTGACGGTATCTCCTTCCAGACACACTAGAGAGAAGGTATGAGGCTGCTGCAATAAATATTCTGGCAGTTCCCAAAAACTCTTCTCATGTATGGCAGCATGTGGTCTGTGTCACACGCTGTCACAGTGTGTAAGGTATGTCACGTGGTCAATTACTCGCCTACAAGTCTCCATGCCTACAGATGCTGCGACACTACACCGTAGATGACAGGTTCTGTGCGTGGAAGGTGGGTGATCTGCTGGCCAGCTGCAGACCATTTGTAATTATGCTCGGGGATAATGGTGGTCATAGTAGGAGATGGCTTCTTTATGTACGCATTTTTTAGTATTTTACCTAAGCTTTGAAGTGACTATTCTTTCCCACTGAGCACTCTTTCTGTAGTTCCTTGCACCATTTACCTAACATGCTACCTCCTGATTAGTATTATTCCCATCTGCCATGCCTATACCTGTTTGTTTCTTCAGAGAATCAAGGAAGCCACTGAAAGGCTAGAACAAAGACTGTAATTGACCCACTTGCTTTTCACAATCTCCTAGTTTTCATGGGTCATTACTATTTTTCACAGATATTTTAGTACAGCTCTTGTCTTTATATGCTGGAAAAATGTGGTATTGAAATTTCTTCCCAGACACTTCACTACTACTGTCCATTGTTGTTGAACTTTACCAGTTCCAAAGAAGGAAAACCAAAAAACATCACATTACATGTGTAGTCCAGAAACAACACAAACTTCGACACTTTTGTGACCAGGACTCCAACTGATTCCTCCAAGTAAGCAATAAGGAAGGATATCATCATCATCATCATCATCATCATCATCACGCTGTACCCAAGACCACACCATCTGTTTCCTCAGATAATAATCTCCTCCATAATCTAATGATCAAGATCAATGTACAGTATAATTTTGCTGAGTGAGTGGCATAATGCATCCCTGCCAAACCCCTTTCCTGATGTCGGACCATTTTGTAGTACCTTTTATTATTTTGATTGCTGTTTTCTGCTTACAATAGGAAACTGACAAAGTCAATTCACTAAAGAAATATTAGGAACATCCGGTTCCAACAGACAGGCAACCTACATTAGAGTTGTATAAAGCAGTTCTTTACTCAGTAGCTAAAAAGCAGTATCGCTTGCTGGGTAAGGTTTGTACTTTTTCATTGATTGCTCTGTGTTGTGGTTTTGTTAGTGAGGGGGGGCTAAGGTGGTGGCTTCTGTAGGAAACTGCTAGAAGTCGCTCCCCTTTGTTCAGTGGACTCGGCCGGTCCTAGGGCGGACCTGCTGCTGGCCAAGGCCAAGCCGATTGGTAGCAGAATGTTCCGTGATAATGCCTCTGCGATAACGTATTTAAGAATGGGAAAACGGGAAAAAAAAAAGAGAAGAGAAGATGTGAAGAAGCTGAGCGGGGAGGCGCAGGCCTCATGGGCCTCTTGCCAGGCAGCCAACTGGGCCCGACTCGGTCCAGCCTGGCTGCAAGAAGTGGAGAGGAGATGAGAAGTGAATAAGATGTAAAAAGGATCCTGAGAGGCGTCTGCCAGCCTGTTGTGAGGAACGGCTGCAGACACCAAGGTCAGTGAAGAAGGAGGGGGAGGAGTTTAGTTGAGCTTTAGTTGCTGGCACTTTTGGTGTGGGAGCAATTGTCCGACGTTCGTGATTTTTTGGGGTTCTTTCAGTGGGCGCCCATGTGCAGTTGGTGGTAAACGTCGAAGCGCTGTTCGTCAGGGAAAGCCCGGAGCCCCGATGTCTGTCGTGCTGTAGATGCACTGTGAATGGCTGGCTCCTGGCCAAGATTCCCCTGCAGCCCGTGGTGACGACCATGGTGGAGCAGGTTGTCCCCCTGCAGCCCATGGATGTCCACGGAGGGGCAGAGATCCACCTGCAGCCCGTGGAGGACCCCACGCTGGAGCAGGTGGAAGCCTGAAGGAGGCTGTGGCCCGTGGAGGGCCCGCTGGGACAGCTGTTCTGGAGGGACTGCACCCCGTGGAAGAGATGACCCACGCCGGAGCAGTTTCACGAAGAACTGTGGCCTGTGGGAGGGACCCCACGCTGGAGCAGGGGAGGAATGCGAGGAGTTCTTTCCCCGACTACGAAGTAGCGGTGTAAAACAACACGTGATGAACTGACTCCCCATAGGAGGAGCATTACAAAAACCTCGAATGGCACGTTGGAAGCAGAGAACTTCATAATCTCCTAATAATATGGAATCTACCTTATTACCTGATACTGCTGTACAGCGACCAGTGCAGATGGCATCTTCAGTAGTAGATGGTAGTAGGTGGTTCTGTACCTCCTATGCTAAACTACCATCTTGTTCGTATATTGTCACTCCATGGGGGGCAGAGGCTTGATCAAAAAGAAATGTCATTCTTGAACTTTCTTCTGCCTGACCATCCTTGTTCATAATTCAGGCTAGAAGCACTGGTTGATGGCAAACTGTTCAGAACATAGAGGCATATTTTATTTCCTCAGCCCAGGTGGAACAATCCAAAACCACCTGAAGTCGATAGCAGAGAAGCCATAGTGCAAACTTTTGGGTTGCATGGGAGTCTAATGGCTGCTTACTGAAACCGAGAGCACCTCCAAGATCTATATAATTTCAGATCAGAACTGCTTTTATTAGAAAGTGCTGGGTTGCCAGATAGAAAAAAAAAGGTGATTCACTTGGATGGTGAAGAGAACTACAGCTCTTCTGTAATGAATTCATTATTAACACAGTGAGAGACAGAACCAGGCAGTTTCAAATTCACAAATCGTCTGTCTTTTTACTAATATCTGTGGGTTTTGGCACCCCAAGAGCAGACCCCCTTGCCCTGGAGAGACTCTTTCATAATGCTCAGTAATGCATCTGTTATGAGAAGGATGTTGAGAGTTTTGAGCACAGCAGCTCAGCTGAAGCAGCTGTTGCTTCAGAAACAGCAAAAGCAGAAAAAAAGGACTTTTAAAATTTTTAAATATATGCTCCCGTGTGGTCTGTTTCTCAAACCAAAAAGGGGCCTTAGCGCTGCAGCTGGCACCTGTCTGCAATGGAGGAAGCTCTATAAAGGGTTTTCCCGGAGCTGTGCTTGGCTGCCCAATTCAGGCCACAGCAAAAGCCAACTGTTAAAAACCATTGTAAAGAGTGAATTCAGCTCTTCCTCCCTACTTAGATTTCTCATGACCCTAATCTTCCACAGGGACTGGCAGTTAGAGTGAGTGACATGGTAAATCTTGGCCAACGAAAAGCCTAGCTCGCTAATGGTAGGTATTTGATTCAAAGTGCCACAGGAAACAGCAGTTAGATTTCAGAGAAAAATGAAGTGTTGGTAACCACAGCAGAGGTCTGCGTATCAGCCAGGTAATGTCCTCACCCTGCAAAGGGAGCTGTTGGACGCATCCATCAGGTATCTCCCAGGGTGAGAGGGTCTGCCTGGTTGAATATGATAGCAACACTGAGGCTAGCTAACAACTTTCTTGGAAGAATACCAGAAGAGAATCCTATAGATAAGCTGTGGAGATCTTTCAAAGACTGTACTTTATTGCATACAACCTAACTGCCACATTATACACCTACCACTGCTTCTTCTGAATGGCAGATATTTGCTGTAGTTTAGATTCTGCCCCCCCCCCCTTCAACCCAGTTTCTCGGATTAAGTAACACCACACTCCTTAGTGAATACCGCTAACTCAGCTGCGACTTTTAAGGAGCGGTGAAAATCAGTTCTATGGGAAGCCTTGTTTTTAAAGCTGTTTCATATAAGATTTTATAGCTAACTTCTTTAAGTACAGAGTAGAAAAACTGAACCATAGTTCATGCAGTAGTTCCCTTTCTCTGTGTTTTGAAAGTGTAAATCAAAGGTAAGATTTATACAAATAAAAACCAGCAAGTGCCCATTAACACAGAGAGTGTTGGAATTCTGGATTTGCCACACTGATGTGCAAATATATGGGAGTCACATATATTTTAATGCATTTCTAGTCATTTCTAGAATTCAAGAGCAAGTATCCTGTCCCTATTGCATATTATTTTGTTTATCTTTCCTGACTTCTCCAATTAACACACATGGCCATGCTTGAAGTTATGGCTTTTACAGACCCATGTGGCTTTATACTGACACAAATTGCAGCTCAAAAGAAAAGTAAGGGACAGGAAAATTTATAGTTCAGCCCAATACTGTATGCCAGAATCTAAAAATGGTTTAAACTAGCTTCTTAAATAATCATACTTCAAACAGCGCACTCAATTTCTTATGCCAGAAATGTTAGGCATTTTTGTACTTCCCCAAACTCTGTGGAAATAAATTAGGGTTTTTTTTTAAAAAATCAGACAATTATTGGAGGAAATGCTGGACAATTTTCATCCAGTCTCAAAGCTGCCAGTTCTCACAATATTGAGATTTTAAAAAATAATTCCAATGCCTAGAGCATGAATTACAATAAATTCCTAGTTCTTATTTTATTTTTTAAAGGCAACTTCCTTGTTCTTCTAACTGTGGAGAAAAAAAACGTAAAGGTGAACCCTTAAGGCTAAAAAATTTGAAAGCAACTTTCATAGTACTATTGTAAAACTATGATGGTTAAAGTTAATTCCTTCATTTTGAGGACTTAACTCATGATGCTACAGCTGTGCCAATACTGCTGTCTAATTTAAAATAATAGATAGTCCTCTGGAATCAACACTGCTAGATACAATACTGTATTATTCATATTGTACACAGAGGTAATGCCCAAATGCAAGTGTTTTCAGTGCAGATTCTCGTGGCATATGTGAGAAGAAAATCAAACCTATATAATTCTTTATGAAGTATATATGATTTCTTGTAATTGCTCTCAGAATAGTATTTTTTAAAATCCCCTAAACTGATCAGGAAATTACTGTTCCAGAAGATATTACAAGAAAAAAAAAAAATCTGTGATGGTTTAAGACCTAGTGCCTACTGAAAGGATTAGAGTTAGGCTTCCGGTCAAACCTCCTGTGTCCGTACAGCGTTGAAATACAGGGCATTTTGGTATCTCGGATGAGATGCAGCAGTATAATTATATTAGCAGTAGGAATCATATGGAGACCTAGTGTAGATTGTTTCACTACCATTACTAGTTTAGATTAGTTAAGCAAATTTGTGTGTTATTAACTATGGAAGAAATGTATTAGCTGTGAAATAAAAGCATATTTGGAATTTTTCTGGAGTCAATGGAGTTGCACTGGCTACTTTCCAGTTAGATTGGTAAAATGTAGTTTCCAGAACAAATTGATATCTGAAAGATCATGTAGACAGCTGACGCCAGGTGTACCATTTGCTTCTACCCACGCTTGGGTGTGCCACAGCCACACTGACATTGCAGAGAACTGTCGGAGAGAGTTCGTTTTAATCCTGCAGAAAAAAAAATCCCAGGTTTGGGATCAGCTCTTGAGCAGCGGTGGTAGGATTGCTCTGGCGTAGAGTTAGGTGATGTGTTACTCCTCGCAGCCCCTTGCTCCTGTTGCAGACTGACCACCTGCTCCTCTGCGGACACGGGAGAAGCCAGCTGGCTGCTGGGGCAGTGCGTGCTGGCTGAATAGCTAATCCCAGTCTTTTCTGAACAAAATGTTATGGGCCAAGTGGAAGTATCCACTTGTCTATGACTAGTTTGTGAAACAGCTGGAACTGCTACACTGTTTTCTTTTTACTGGCATACCATGTATTAACTATGTCATTTGGTCAGGAAGTTGGCTGTGCCTGTGATAGTACAAAGATGTGAAGAAGTAGTAAAGCATCAAGTACAAATCTGTGCATAGGAGAATTAGATTATTCTGGAAAAACAAAATACTGACTGATGGTGACTGATGGCAATGTTTGTTCATCAATTTTCTAATTTACACAGTCATTAACATGGAGAAAATAGTGGAGATAAGTAAGGTCCCACAATTGTTGGGGAAGTATTACAATTTTCAGCTATTTATTAATCCTTATTGGACTCAAATCTTTAATGCTAATCCCCTGTTTCTTTTTCTCCCTAATCATTTCTAATATTAATCTGTGTTAATGCCATGTACTTATGTATTTGAAACATGGATTCTAAGGTGCTATGTAGCTCTGGCTCTCCACTTACCCTGCTGCTGCTTGTATTTATTTTCATATATGTGTATATATACATGTATATATAGACATACATGTAAATATTTATGAATACATAAATATGTAAGTCTGTATATATACACATATATAAATATGTCTGTATGTATGTATGTATATATACATTTAGTTGCTGTGTGGTTAAGTGAGAAGTACCTGGATAAATAACTACATAGTTTTTGCCTTTTCTGTACACATCTTTCTTTATATCAAGACATATGTTTATATATGCACAAACACTAAAAATTGCACAAAAGTAGGTGGCATAATTTTAAAAATAAACTGTAGAAAAGTCATACTGTTGTCCTAAATTTTTTTGTATAACATATAAATATATTTGTGCAAAAAAAAATAATTTTCTATTGTTGTAGAGATTTATGCATAAGATTAAGTCAATAAACTGTGGATAATCTCATTATCAATAGTGGATTGCTACCAGGATTTAGTTAAATATGAACCTAAGTCTTTCTAGAATTAGGAATATATAGTAATTAAATTAAAGAACAGACATTTATTTGGATGGATGCGCATCATCCTGAGAACGTTTGATCATACTGTAGCAAACTTTGATCCTTTTTCTATGTGCCATTTAAATCTATTGGAAAATGGCCTTATAGTCAAAACCCTGATGTAACTCTAATGTATTGTATAATTGTTCGTTTTAGTTTAAACTGAGGGTTGAGGGAGTTGTTTTGTTTTGTTTTTTGCCCTAAGGATTGTCCAGTACTTAATCAAACTTACTGGTTTATTTCCATTTCAAAGTTAAGTAGTAGTATTTTATTAACAGATGTCTGCATCAAAAACTGCCATTTGGACACTAGCCCTCAATACAAGGTCTTATTGCAGAATAAGAACAGCTCCTGTACTGCAATTATAATTTTCATTGTTCTCAGACAGGAACCCACCAGTGCCCCGCTTACGAATGTTCTTACATATTTTCTCCAAGGAATAATTGTAGAACAATCAGAACACGTCTAGATGGGGCTTAGAGTTGATAACTTACGAATCAGTTTTGTCAACGTTTTCCATCAGTGATTGATTTATGATATGACCTAGTGCTACAGTGACACAGATTATTACCGTTTGTAATGATCCATACAATAGAAATGAGACTCAACATTATGGAAAAGCAGAAAAGCACATTCAGATGAGTTGATTAAATGTGCTGAAGCAGAATGTAGCATAGACAATCCCTCAAATATTGCGGAATGGGGTTTTACAAGCCAACACGTGGAAGAACTGTTTGAGTTCCAGTAAAAATGGAAGATGAGGTAAAATTAAGTTACAGTTTATTAATAGTTTTGGTTTTATAGTGGTCATTTTGATGAAGAGTACAGGATCTAGCAGAACTGTGATATTCTGGGATAGCTTATTTTACTCATTTTACAGCCTTACTACACTATTGCATGTACTATACACTGGTGTACAGCAGTGGTTTTGGGAGGCTATCTAAACTAGGCTTCCAGTTTAATTCCTTTTTAGAAGTGTTTTTCCACTCAGAAAACAAACATACAGTGTGAAGCAGCATCCCCTGAAGAGAAGAAAAACTGTGGTGTCACATCAGTGAGAGACTACAATGGCCAGTTGAGCAGTTTATTTTGTGCTCCTGAATAGAAGCTGATTTCATTCTCTGTGAATGGAGATTGATTCAATATAATTATCCTCTCTAGAGCTTTAAACAAACCAGCTTTAAATATTTTAAGTGATGTGGCTTTTATCACTTCCTTTGGACAATATTTTCATTGCCTAATAGCTCTTACTCTGAATTTTCTTCTGATATCCAGCCTAATTGCTTAACTGCATATCATTATCTCTTATTCTGCTTAGTTAAAATTCCTTATAACAAGCCCTGTCAACTACTGTTGCCAGGAGCTACTGCTTCAAATGTTTCAGTGGAGATCATATAGGTAAAATCTTTCATCAAAGAAGGCATTCTCATCGGTATTAAAGCATTTGGCATTAAAAAATGCATATATTTCACAGATCATCTCAGTTTCTAAGCCTAATAAATAACCCTTAATTAGATTATAAGGACCCTATCATTTATAATTAATGCAAAATTGAAGATTGATGTAATGATAAGGAAGATATGCTCCCCTGGTAGCACTGTGGATTGGGATGGCCAGTGGGAAAACCTCCTGCTGGGTATTGAAGCATTTCTCACCAAGTGCCATTTGTCTAGAAGCAATGTTCATCTCCTGCAGCTGTGGGCAGAAACAGGTCTCTCTCTGTTCTGCCAGTCATCAAGATTCATGATTTCTCTGTCTGATGGCCATGGGATGTTAGAAGAGCAATCATGCTTTCTTGATGAAAAGGGTAAATGAGCCAGGAAGGGTGGCTGATGGAGAAGGCAGGGAGCTAGAAAACTGCAGGGTCCGATTCAGGCACTTTTCAGGCAGAAGGCAGATGAGTCTTGATTGCATTTGCCAGGTTAAGACTCAGGAATGTCAGATACAAGTGTGAAGAAGAAAATGTTGATGACAGCTCATTGAAAACGGTTTCACTAGCTTTTCTACTGGAGTAGTCATGTTCAGGTTTGCAGATTAACTTATGGCTGCTTGACCAAAATCCCTGATGTGGATACCCACGTGCCATTCAAAGATCTCTTTTTACATGGGCTTTCGTTAGGTGGACCACAGTCTGAATCCCTTGAACTTGAAAAACCATATAATTTACGTTTTTGTCAAGTTCAGTTTGCAGTAAATGTTGGAATCTCCTCATTCCCTTGAACCTTTACCTAGTATATCTTACCATGCTGTAAGGGAGTTGCCCTAATATTTTGCTTCTGTTCTCAGCAAGGAAGATACTGTGTAGGCCCAACCTGGGTGCCAGTGAGAAAGTTGTGTAAGACAGAGTAAGCAGGTGTTCCTCACCTGCATGGGACCTTCAGGTTTCCTTCATGTAAATCCTTACTGCCACGTGGCTTGCAGCATTATTCCTATTGAAGGGTTTGTTTTGCTGAAATCCTGTGGTGGAAAGCAGTATGTTTGCATGTACAGATGCAGTGAATGTAGTAAATGTTGGGCAATGTATCAGGACCTTTTTGATGCTATATGTTTGGCAGAACTAATGACTATAGTATACAGGCAGACCCTCAAGTTAGGTCTGCTCCCAGCTAAAGTAATCTTTCTTATCTCATGCTTCAGCAGTTGTGGGTTGACTGTGAGAGATGCATTTAGAAGCTTGTCACATAATCATATGTGATGGTAAAAGAATTCCTGACATACTTTACTTCCCATGGGATAGCAACATCTGCAGTGGAAAATGTTTTCAAATTGGTTTCTGTCATGCTTTCTACAAACTCTTGTTTTAAGGCTTCCTGCAAAGAAAAAAAAAAAATTGTCCAAAATGCAAGATACTTTTTCTATCTATCCTGTCTCAAACTAGTAGGATATTTGCAAAGGAGAGATGTAAATCACCTGAGATAAATATGAGTTTTAAGAGAAAGTCTTGCCAGGTGCTGTCCTGCCAAGTGCTGAGGTGATGAAAAGTGGAAGTAGCAGAATCATGCGTGTGGTCTGTGAAAAGAATCTGATTTGAGACATTCTCTATAGATACAGAACATGCTGAATTAAATTGCTCAGCTACATATTTATAAGCAGAGTTGCATTTATTCATTTCTTTTCTTCTGCTCTGACAACTCTTGTAATGCCTTACTATTGAATACTTCCTTATGAATGCTTTACTGTTCAACTAAATCAGTTGCACATCCTGTTCAAGAGATGATCTTGAGGGCATGTGGCTAAAAAGGTTAAATTACTCAGTGTAAGAAATGACTGATTTTCCAAGGACCGAACGGTTACATAGTGTCATAGGATAGCAGACATATGGCTGATGAGACTATGTGAGCAAATACACTTTTAGTGCAATGTTTAAGGAGCTGAGACAGTGGGGCAGCCCATTTATTTCTGGGAGGTTTCATCAACTCACTCACAGTAAGAATGAATTCAGGTCCAGCCTTTTTTCAGTCCATTAAACATAATCAATATAAGAATGTAAATAGCCCCAAATAACACAAAATAATGAAAATATTATTTTGAAGATATTTGCTAGCTTCTGAGGAAATAAGAGAGCATACTAATAGTTTAAGAAGTATTTTTTTGCTGCTACTACATACGAGCCTTTTCACATCCCAGCCTCACATTCCCATTGATGAAACAAGCTCTCTCTTTTTACAGTATGTGCCACTGCTGCAAGCGATGTGATTTCTGTGTCAGGTGTCCCTTGAAACTCAAGTTCCTTCATTTTTAAAGCTGCAGATCTGTTTCTGAGTCTTACAATATTTGAACTAAATCACTGAACGTTTGCCTTGAAAAAAAGCTTTTGTAATAGTGTGAGTGAAGAGTCTTCAATCAGTGTTAAAAGAATAACAGAAAGTGTAACATTGTATTTCTACCTTCCATAGCAGACAAAATCGTGAAGTTCAAAAGTCAGAGGACAGAGAGTGCTCCACGTATCGTCTTGAAAAAAAAAAGAATCTGATTATCTTGTGTTTGGCTCCTGGTGGCTTTAACAGCTGGGGTTGGCAGAGGCATCAGCGTGGGGACTGCATACCTAACAGTATCAGCACTCTGTTACATCGTTCACTGAGGAGGTGCTAGTGGAACAGTATTATTTTAACCATAGCAGCTACACATGGAAGGCTGGCTGATGCCAGAATACTGTGAAGTGTAAAAACACGTCAAAGTACTTCTCTTGCATTATATATATTCCCAGGGCGGAGGTGAGGAGGAGAGCATAAACAAATGAACACTTGTGCTCAGCAATATAGAGTTAACGGAGTCTCAGAGAAGACAATGAGCAGCAGAGAGGGAGTCTGACCACATGCTGTGCTGCTGTCCTAACCAACTGTCAAGTCAGCTGGATCGGGGAATACACAAAGCCTCTTTCTTAAGTTGTTTGAGGTCTTTTTCATTGTAATGCACCCCAATAAGCTGTCCTAGACCTTGTGCTACTGTCCAACAGAATAGACTAACTCTATATTAGCTATTCAAACCAAATAGTCAGAGCAAGCAGTTTAGAATAGAAAAAAAAGACTGCTAAAAGAAACATAAAATTTTACAGTCCTCATGCAAAATACTCTGACTTTGTTGGCTAAGTGTAAGATCCTGTAACAATAAATAGAATAAACAACAAAATTGTAAATAACTGACTGAAAGGACAAAGCTGACAACAAATAAAATCACAACAATGAAAGGGAGACTACTATAATTTTTCCTCCTGGCTCTTTTTCCACCTACTCTGCCACATGGAAGGAGAATTAATGTATGCACACCCTCCACGTTGCTCCAGCACTGCACTTCCATACACAAAGCAGCTGAAATGCAGATCGTATATATTTTGTTTCTGCTGGCAGCTCCTCACATCCCGTCAAAGGCTAATAAGGCATTTGGGGTGCTTCATCTCATTTGTTATCTTCCTCATGGCGTTATCATTCCAGTCAGAAAGGCACTGAATTCAGCACCTCTGAGATCGCCCATCGCTTACAGCTGTGCTGATGGGGAAAGCACATCCAGAATTATGGTCTCCCTGCAAGTTCTTCCTCCTGTTGCTGTCACCACAGGCGTATACACCTTTAGAGACTGCGTGTACCATGTTCCTATTGAAAGAGTTAAATTAAAATTGTCAGGACAGCTATTTTTCTTTCCCAGTCCTTGCTGTAAGGGTGGCCTTAGTACGCTGGGAGGGAAAGCGCTCACCCAGTTATTTTACATGCTGTGCACACATTCTGTGTTAAGTAGGCTTCAGCTGACAGCATGAAAACACTTGGATTTACATGTCACTAATGCTCCACTACAGGATTTGGGCCTCTTCTTCTGGTAGCTTCTGCAGAACGGTCCCTGGAAGAGCACAATATGACCACTCACAGACTAAAGCTGCCCACTGGAGGTTTGCCATGCCAAGCTTCAGGCTATTCTTTTTTAGCACTGGCTATCCTAACTGCACAGCAGGCTTTAAAATTGTGTAGAAATTGGTGCCAATCTTCCTAAGATGCCGTACTCATGAGATTATTTATTAAAAGATTTATATCTTGTTAATGATCTCAGAACCACCCACGGGTTGTTTTGCCTTAGAATCTATACTTGTAAATTGATGATTAGGAAGTAACACAAGGGATTTGCTGCCATGAAGCACTATTTTCTCTTTAATTAATATGGGAATTTCAGGGGAGGACATTCATATCTCTGTCTCCTTAAAGGGAAAGTGAATCTTCATCCCAACGTCAGTACACTTTAAAACATAAGCACTGTTTGATCTGTATGTATAATTTTTGCAAGTGTAGGTAGTCCAGGGAATTTGTTACTGAAATTCTTTGCTCCTTGTCCTCAAAGGTGGCAATGAGCTTCGAAGATTTGAATAAAATAGAGCTCAAGGGAAAAAAAGTGTCTGAGCAAAGAAAAAGGTTTGTAAGGGTGACTCCGTAGTGAACTAGCTAGGTGTCATGCTGCTTTTACATGGTATACTCACTGGGCAGAAGGGAACTGTTAATTATGTCTTGAGGCTGATTAGAGAAGAATAGATCAATGTTCTGTGGATCTTGCTGTGAGATAACAACATGATCATTAGGCACCCTTCACGGCTTAAAACAGCAAGGAGGGTGTGGTGAGTAGGTCACGGAAGTCAACGGTACAAGCAAAGTCCTAGATCAATGGAGACTTATAAAAGGTCATTCTCTGGTGAACTAAGGGGGACTCCGGTGCATTTTGCATGGTAGACATTTATGAAAGTAATCTTCTTGGGTGCTGCAGTTAATTTTATTACTGAGGCCATAGTTAGACCCTGCCACAGGTGTGTGACATAGCATGCTCTAACACCATGTTTTTCCAAACTCTTTGGATGAAGAACCTGGGCAGGATCACACAAGGACTCCCTTTGAAGACCTTAGGCAAGGCAGTAAATGTGTGCCAAATTCTGCTCTCAGATAGAAATCTGAACTATACCTATCTTTAGCTGCTTAGTTTACACAGGCTAAAATAAGCTTTTATTCCTGAAAAGTTGCTAAATAACTGACAGGTCAAAGAGATCCCTGAGGAGACATGTCGTGGCTACAGTAAAAGGGACAGAGGATTCCAGTATTAAGACAAATCAGTGCTTGTGTAGTGAAATACTTGTCTGGTGAACTACGTCTCTGGCAGACACTTCTATGTAGTTAGTAAAAGTAAGTGAGGTGGTAATGCTGTGTTCCTCATTTTCTGGGGAGCCAACTTGAGACATCTAAGCTAATGTTTCTGGTTTGCAGATGTGGCAAGATCTCTATTGCATTGACATCTGTTCTGGGTGGAAATGTGCTATACATTGTAATTGCTTTAAAAAGTCAAGCCCTATGCTTCTTAAACCAAGCAACAAAAACAAGATTATGGAAGACTCAGGAGTCTGATGAGGTGCAGCAGGGAATGCAGAAGGTTGTGCACTGAAGGAGGGAAACAAAATAAAATGCTCAATAGCTGTACTGAGCATTGCCTGTTCCTGTAAAAGGCATGTGGCTGTATGATGAGTCTGTACCATGCATACCAAATTAAGACTGCATAAACAATTGGTACCTCCTGGGTTTTGAATCCTTACTTCACAAACGTAATGTCCTTTTGTATATAGGTTTATAATTTAAATATAACAAAGTACAGGATGAGTGGATATAAAAAGCGTGTGAGAAGTGATGAAAGAAAAATGTGTCTCTGAGGTATATTATAGTGATCTCTCCTGTCCCATGTCAAATCTAAAATGCAGTAATTAATTAATAGGGGTAGAAGATGTTCATATATTCTTCAGCTCCAGTTTTGTACTGATACTGAACAAGTTAAATATCCTTTAATCATCACAGGACAGCATCCCTTTTTACAGTCATATTTTCTTTAATAAAAACTATTTGTATTATATTTTAAAAAAACAAATCACCTCCTACTAGTTCACTGGAAGCAGGCAGTAATGTACCATAGGGTGCCTACTACAGGAGGGCTCTGAGCCTGGAGCCACCCAAAAATTCAATAGAACTGTCCTACTAACAGCTTTGAAACCAAAGATTCTTGAGGCCTTCTTAAGTTTCCCTATGAAATCCTTTTGTGCTTTTCCTGACCAACCAAAACAACAAAGTACAAGTCCTTACAAGTCAAAGAGCTGCACGAAAACCTGGTGCAAATGAAAAACAAAAATTCCAATGTTGGTGGGCTTCAGAGCTGGACTATTGTGAACTCTGAAAATCTAACAAAGCAACCCCCTAACGTTTCTATAGGACATGTAAACAGAGAGCCATGTCTGCAGCAATTGGACTGGGTTTCTTCTGTAGGGCTGTTATTGCTTTAGCCAGACCACATGCACGACAAAGTAAAACATAGCCTTGTCTTTCCTCAGCCTTACCTCTTTCAGGATTAAGTGCAACGTGAAGCTCAGCTTCAGGGAGCTGATGGACAGAACTACATGCAGGCTGCTTTCTCATGTGTACTCATCTTTGTTAGCACCATAAGAAGTAAAAATCAATTCAGATTTTTATTACTCCTTTTCTCCTAGTCCTTCTCACCCCAGCTTTATGTCTTGTCAGCAAAAGGTCGGTCTTTTAGGGCATGAATTAAAATGTGCACCCATAAAAAGAAGAGCAAAACCACACAGACCGTGGATGTTAAAAATACACTCATCTGTAAACTGTGCATTCCTTTTGTGTCCTCCCTTGCTGAGGCCTGGTTATCTTGTACTGTTTTGTGAGATATCTTTGCCTGGAAAGAGCCAATATAAATATATATATATATACTTCAGAGGAGCAAATGAAGGAGTTAAGATCCTGATCATCTGTTCTTCTACAAGACAACCAAAGAGATGGAGCCTTAACAAAGATTTTTAAAAAGAGAACCATGCTTAAAGAGTATGGCCTAGGAAGGAGCAGGCTGAATATCTCCAGATTCTCGTGACTCTGCTGGGGAAGATTCACATGCTTTGCTGCTGCTTCCCTGAGAGCACAGAATAACTGAGGCCTCATGCAATATTCTCCTGCTACTCTCAACACTCCATTTTTAGGCCATCCCAGAGTCTGGTGCCATTCTGAGGAAAAGTCCTCTTAGGCCATAATAGCATCTCACGGCCTGCGGCAGACCTGCCACAAGGCACGGGTTAGACACTTTATACACTGTAAACATTAAATAACAAAACTGAATGCATGTAAAATGCAGGAATTTCACTTCTCACAGAATGGAACATTGCTTGAGGCTTGGTAAGCCCAAACCACAGGATGTGGATGTGATGACTAATGTATGTAATGCTCAGCCGTTCACCTCTGGAACAGCTTGAGAATGGAGGTACATTAAGGAAGGGTGTTACACTGCTTTCTTTCACCGTCTTCCTCTGTGGAAACATCCCCTTATCCTGAAAGTTCTGAGTGATCTGTAAGATAAAACAGCTGGCAAATATGTGTGGAAAAATAACACACTGCTACTGAAGCTTCTGCAGACACCAGAGATGTGGGAAGCAAACCTTCCCGTGCACCTCTGTCTGGCGTAGGCTGGAGATCGGTGAAGACAAAGTTGTTGCTTGCAGGCAAGCTGTGTTGCAATGAACCAACCTGTATGCTTTGTATTAAGATTCATTAGGTTTACTGACATTGTGTAATATTCTTAGTGTGGCAGTAAAGCACTTCAGTTTTCCAGCTTTGCATCCACGGAGGCTTTTAAAAATCCTGTGAATTTATCTCTAGTCATTTGCAGGGACATTTTAATGGAGGAAGAGACATCATTATAGATGCCTTTACCTCGAACAACAGGGAAGCAGCGTACCCACTGGCAAAAAAACAAAGCCAGAAACAAGAGAAAAATTCTCTGGGGGACCAGGAAAATACAGTTCTGCCTAGAAATAGTATTTTTTATTTAAAGCTTTTATTGTCTAGATTTTCCAACTGAGGCTTCTGCTGTGTGAGAACGGGCTGCGCATTTTGTATGTTTGGTTTTTTTGCTGTTGTTTTCCCAGGGATGTTTGGTGTCCTAAAGGAATATGCAAACTACAGATGGTGCCCAAAGTGAGGAAAGAATGTAGCTTGGAGTGCGATGCAAATGGAGTTGCCTGAAAGCCTCCTTGTCTGCTCGTGCAGGCCAGGGGAGCAATGCAGAGTAGAATGACTCTTTGCTTCTATTATGTTCTATCAAACTGTTTGCTGAAAGACTGTTCATTTTCCTTTTTTCTCTCTCTCTATCACCCACCCAAAAAATCTGAACATTTAAAAGCCCAGTTTGAATAGTGGAATGTGTGGTACATTCTTGTCTCGCCTGATGGGACAATGTCTGTGCCATGGGGGATTGCTGAGATAATTCTTTATTGACCCTGAGTAATTCCGGGAGCTTATTGTATAAAATTCTAGTGAACTGCATTGTGTCAAAACTGTGTTTAATTTAATATCTAATTTAATTAACTTTTGTATTCTGTGTGCTGAAGAATGCTAACATGGACGGACACCTCCCAGGTTATAGCCAATGCATTTCATGGGTTACACTTGATCTCCAGTGGCTTAAGCTGCTTTTAAAATATTATTTTGGGTTTGGATTTAAGAGTTTTACATACAATTAGAGCTCACTTTTAAGCAGCAAAAGTATTTTTTTTCCCCAAAAATAGTGTTTTCTCATATTATTAAAGAAAATTAAGAGTTACTGTATCATCTTTGGGATTTATATATTTTTCACTTTTTCTTTCATTTGTCAAAAAAACCCATATTGTCTAAATGAAGACATCATAATTCCAGTAAATCAAGGGAGACTAGTTCTTGCTGTCTGCAGTCTTATACTGAGGCATCTACCATCTCTTCCATGCTAAGTTCCTTTACACCATGGCTGCAACAAAGCAAACAAACAAACAAACACAGCTGATTGGAACATAAATGCCTTATCTTGTAGAAAGCTGAGAAAAGAAACACTTTGAATCAAGACGGAAACATAGGCTGTTAATTATTTTGAAGAAACTAAATTCTGAAGAATACATTATGTTTTGTCCAAAAGTTCTTTCAAAATTTTCAATAAAATAAAATCTTTCTAAGGCGAGGCATATCCAAGTGGAAAATTCAGACACTTTCAAAGTAAATTATTTCTATTTCATTAAAGAATTTGTTGTAATGGATGAAATAGTCACCTAGATGTCATCATAAACCCTCTTTCAGAATGCTTCATCCTAAAACCGTATGGCCTATACCGTTATGCCAGATGCCAGCTTATTTTTTCTTCATCAGCTGCAGGGGCAGTGGGTTGTAGCTAAAAAAGGTCAAACAAGACATGTAATATGATCCAAGCATAAATATTTTTAAAAATTTATATATTCAACTTTAGAAAAAGTTGAAGCTGTATAAAATTACTTGAATATGATTTAACACCTATGTGATAGCAATGCAGTGAAAGAAGAACTGAGTGATTTAAATGCAGTCAGAACATGAGGTTGCTGATGTAGCAATGACATTCACATATCTTGAAGATGTACAACTTCTGGAATACAAGTAATCAAATTTGCTAGATAATTTAATTCAGATGTTTTGTGGTTTCTGGAAAACAAACAAAGCTCACAAACTGAGAGAGAGGCTTAAATATCTTCTAATGATTTATTAGGAAAACTTTCAGCCTGCATAAGTGGTCCTGTAAAATTGACTTAATAACTGAGATACAGAACACAGCAAAACCAGACGTTTTTGTCTTACAGTTCACTGTAACCATATCCTACAGCAACATTCTGAAAACTCAAGCAGATGTTCTTTAAATAAATTGTTTCATGAAACATGCTGCTCTTTTCTTTTGAGAGGAAATGTCCTTTTGGTTGAGCTGTAATGGAGATACTTTACTGACCTCAATGAATGGCAGAAAGAAAACTATAACCATGTTGATTAAAGCAGACATTTTTAGATCAAAAGCAATATTGATAATAGAATTGAAGACCTTAGTGAGATAAAAAATTGATCCTTGGTAAATCTCCACAGCTGTAACTGCAAAAACAGTAAAATGTTTGTTCTTTCTTCAGGGCTATGCGATGCACTGGTCCCAATCACAGTCAGCATGCCACCCAACTGCATGACACCCAACTGCAAGGTGAGTCAGAGGAACACTAGAGAGTGTGTTCTGAGTGTTCCTTCTGTTGCTAACATGGAGTAGGTTCGTTAGATGGTTCAGTAGGCTTGTCTTGGTACCAGAGATGGAAAGAGGGAGACCTGATTCTCTGGGTATGATCAGGGTACCATATCACGGCAAAGGGATATGTACAAGCCTAATCTAAGAAGTGTGTGAGTGAACGGAAAAGACCCCTCCTGATTTCAGTGGCCTGTGGTGATTTACTAAAGGATCGATGTCCTTTAAAACTGAGTAATGGCAACAGAAGACTGTAGTGTGGGTGAAGGGAATGATGTGATTTTGACAACAGTTCCCTTAGGGAGCTTTTCTTTCCATGCCGGTTAAGGACAACTCTATTTTACAGTAAGAACTTCACGAATAGGCTGTTAATATATTTTATATGCTTGTAGGTTGCAACAATAGATCCACTGAACACTTTTCCTTGCCTCCAGTGTTTTTTGAAAATCCTTTGTGGGCAGGTGGATTTCAGGCTGTGTCAGCAAGCTGGATAGGAAGTAGGAAGTCAATTTTCAAAAGCCTTTTTTTTTCACTCAAAAAGTGAAATTTTCAAAACCTTATCTGCAAAACCTAAAGCTGCAAAGTAGCCTAGGCAAAGCTCTTGGAGTTTAATGGGGATTTTGATTTAAGAAATTAATCAGCTCTTCAGATCCTTCAAGATTTTACTGTGCTGAGATGAACAACTAATGATTTAAACAATTGAATCTCTCTCAACTGATTTGTTTGCTACCCTAATGTTCAACTCTCTTCAGAAATCTGTGACATGTCCTTTGGGAATGGACTGTCTTCTGGGTCCGGCAGAATGCACATGGCAGTATTGTGATCATACAGTGGAATAGATGGTGGTATTAATTAGTGTTAGTAGGGGATCCTCTGCTAGGCTGGAAATATGGGCAATACTCAATATACTCATCAAAAGTTGACATTCATAATTATTACTAAGCAGACCATAGATATGAATAATTTGGTGCAACGTTCTCTGTAAAACAGAGGTGATATTTATCACTAAGAAAATTTGTATGTATGTAATAAAGTGACAGATAAGAGCTATGTTATCAGAAATGTATTTTCCCTGTACAATAACAATAACTTAATTAGTACCTCAAACATACAGGACTACATATCTCATTTTTCAGTATTTGCTGCTGTTTACAATGGCTATCTGCACGTGCCCCCAGATACACCTCCTTATCCTCCTCATGTATTAGTACTTTAAGTTGACTGTCAGTTCTTTATGAATATTTGTTTTGACATTGGGACTGGTTTTTGTCTGTAAGCGTGCAAATTTCCATTTGATTTTGGTTATTAAAAAGCACGAATATGGGTTAGAGCTCTGCCCTATTTCCTGTAGAGGCTGAAATCAAACAAAGCAGTAGAAAAACACTTTATACCCTTCTCTGATTGAAACACAGTAGCTGCAGTTACAGAGCAGCAGCAACATGTTGAAATTATTTTGTGACATTTGGTGTTACCAGTTTCCAGAACAGGTGAAGTCCACTCTGGTGTGGAAGGCAATGAGACTCCTGTTTCTCTGCACAAACTGGTTCTGTGTGGAAAACACCAGTGTAACAGCCTTACAAGAGGGTCAGTGCATTATTTTGAGCTGTCAGAAAAAAGGTATTGACGGCACCGGCAATCAGCAGCGTGCTTGGACCGGAGAGGCGGCCACACGTAACATGTGTGAACACACAGGTTAACTGGCCTTAAAATATTGTGTATAGGCACAAAGAGGCTGTGGTTAAAATTCCCAGTGTGATGGTTCGCACAGTGTCTCTGGGTGGGAACATGTGGCTGTAGTGTTCAAGAAACTTTGCCTGCACGTTCTCTGTGTTATTCCAATGTACGGTCTCCAGTTTGCTTACTCTTGATTTGATTTCCCGCTGTATCTCTGATTGGAGCGAATAAGCTACAGCCCTTTGCCATTTAGCAAGATAACAGTGATCTATGTTCTCTTCATTATTTATTGACATTCATTTCTGCCTCAGGGATATTTTATGTTTATATGATAGATTTAGTTTTCAGTTCTAGGAAACCTGCTCAGTGATGTCTCTGAGCCACGTGGCTGTGATGTAGGAGCAGAGACATGGTATGAATATTAAAATAGAGAATTTCACTGGAAACAACTGTTATTGTAGGTGTAAAATGATGTAAGTCAACTGCCATCAGGCACTAAGGCTGTCCCGGGCAAGCTGCTGGAAATATGGCAAGAAACAAGCATCTGTCAAACTCTGAATTCTTATAATGAAGATACTTCATAAAAGTATTGGTATTTGCTTTTTACTTGAGATATGAATAGGAATTACTTGTTTGAGTCTATCAGGAATGCATGTTATAAATTATGTACCAAGCACCTGCATCTGTGCTCAGTTTTGTAGTCATATATATTTTAGTGGAGTTATTCATAAATGGGGCCTTTTTGAGAAGAAAAAAATTCCATAGAGGTCTTTTCTTTTTTAAAGGTAGATGCAAAAATTTGAGTGAAGAGAATTTCAAAGACACCCCCAATTCTTGTATGTAACATGATTGATAAATGGTAAATTTTTATTTGATCTTTTGAAAAAAACCTATGAGAAAAAGTTCAGAAAGCTTGAAAGCCCCTAAAATTCTTTCCTCTAGAAACAACTCAGACTGTTTGGGGGAGTTATTTGTTTAATCATCAGCATCAGACATCTCTTTTATGTGTTTGGCAAATTGTTACCATTTTTTTTTTCATTTTGGTTTGATTAATTAGACCACAATGAAGACATTGGAATAAAATGGACTGGTTACTTCTTCCTTTGTTTGAAAAATAAACATTTGATTTGAGATCACATTTTTCCACTTGAGTGCATGAGAATATACTTTCATGGGGCTTGATTTTTGAAGATTTATTTGCAAAATGTCAAACATGTTTCTGTTTAGCTTCATTTGCAGTTATTATTTCTTTATTAATCTATGTTATTTGAAACGTTCTTTGGAATATACTGTTTAGCAACTTTCAACTACTGAGCCCTCTGTTAATAGGATGATGAGAAACTTGTCAAATTCGTGAGGAAAAAAGAAAGAAAAAACATACCAATTTTTTTTCCAGCAATTTTAAATCTTTCCACCTCATGACACACAACTTGTACAATCATTAAAGAGTTCTGTGACATAACCACATGAAATTATGAAAAGGTATGGGGAGAGCGTATTACAAAGTGATGACAGCTGATTCCTAATTTCGTCATGAACAGCTTGAGATAAGGTGATTTTTGTGGTTGGTATATTCAGAGTTAACATGTTGTTATATTTCTTGAGACATATGTACTCTGCAAAATATTTTAACCAGTAGAAGCGCCTGTCTGACTAAATAAAATAAGGATAATTTAGGACATGCTGAACCCGTGTAGAATTCCCCTTTCCCCCTCATCTGCATCTGCATAAGTAATGAGCTATGAGTCAAACCAGGAAAACAAGTTTGACAATGCTCCATTTGCAGCCCCACTGAATAAAATGGAGAAAGACGGAGTGAGAAAAAAAAACCAGTTATAAACAAAAGTTTGGGTTGTTTACCTGTTTTGTCTAACCTGTGATCCAGGCTAATTTAACATCGCAATTTAAAGAGCAAGAGAGGAAGAAAAGCAAAAACCTCACCGGTGTCCTTTGACATGCCATTTGCGCTCCACATTAAAGTAACAACTTTAGAATTTGTTGGTAATCAAATTAAGGGGCAGTTCTCCAAAGCCTCATTTCAAAATGCTGTCTGCTTGCTAGATTACACCTTATTACTGAATGATAACCTGTGATCAAATACTGAAATAACTGTTCAGAGTGGGCCTGAAGTCAATTCTCCATTGTTAGCATGTTCTTCTGTTATAGGATTTTTTATGTATTTTATGGTATGTAGCAAGTGTTTCCACATCAACATTTAAATACTTAACTTTCTATCTCTGTAGTTTAATCTTATTTTTATATCCTTCAGCATTTAATGACATTATAGTTATCTGATAAATGCACAGTTCTCTGTTTCCTTTGAAGTAGTGAATTATTATACAGTATGGACTAGATAATCCATAGATTAACTTCCATGCCACACAAATAATGAGGTTCTCGAGAGCCTGGGCAAACACTCTACATCAAGCTGCAAGGTCTGGTTTAGTACTTCCTCGAAGATTATAGAACTGAATTTTCCTTGGCTGGTGTTAAGAAGTATCTCTAGCCACAGGTGCCTGAAGGCAGCATATGAGCTAGAATCTTCACAACAAGCAGCATTTAATTTGTTTTCTCTGAAGAGTGATTTCATAATCTAAAAGCAAAAATTGTCCCTCCTCTAAGAATAGTCAGTCAGTACTAAAAGGAAGGTCCAAATTCCAAAATTTTGCTTTTTAAGTCCAAGATTTTATGCTTATTATCAATTTAGCAATGGTAGTAGGGAGGAGGTAATGCCCTAAGTTCCTTGAAATCATGTGGTCATTTAAGGATATTATCTTTCATCTAAAAAAAATAAGTTTCCATCTTGCAGTTGTAAAAGAAAGGCTAAAGTATACAAAAAACTAAGTCAAATAACCTGTGCACAACTGACTTCTGCTGCATAAACCCTCATGCAAACATGAGTACATAATGATTTAATGACTTGTACATTTCTCTCATGTTTTTTAAGACAGCTCTCATTCATCTGATTTTATGTGAAATGCTGGGACTGGAATGGTGCCTCAGCCTTCTCTGCATTCTGGTAGCACAGATATCTGGATTGTGAGGGGTGGTCTAAATCTGTTAATAAGTAGCCCCAGGATTACACACTTGCATCTATACTCAAGACTACAAAATCCAAACAGTGGGGAAAAAAAAAAATCCTATGGTCTCTCAAAAGCAAATATTCTAAAATAAAGGAACAAAAAAAGGCAGATATTTTATCAGCGCAAAGTCTAAATGAAGAGGGGTGTTGTCTGAAGATTTATGAACCCTGTAATTCTGTGTGTGGCTCCTGTTACTTTTTTCCTCATAGGGCATCATCAAACTTCACAAAAGTTGCAGCAAAAATAGTTTTGAAGCAAATAGCAATACCTCCACTGCACTCTCCAGACTCCCGTTCGGGGAAAATATTCTGTCTGCATTGTACATAGTTGTTCACGTTTCCTTGATGGATACCTCCAGCGGACTGATCTTCTGTTCCTGTGCTGGACAAGTGCTTAGAAGCTCATGGTCCATGCCCAGTACCTAATAACTTTTTCCACTCTACAGAGAGTCAGATAGTGCCCTTAGGAAATGTGTGATTCAGTCATTCCAATTCTCTCTTAATTATTAATTTCTACTCTTCATTTATATTTCATTGAACTGCAGAAAATCTGCAGTCATCACAGTGCCACTTCCATCTCTTAACAGCGTGAAATATTTATTAAACTCATTAAGCTCCAGTCTCGGTAGCTAATTACAACAAACTTATGTTTATGGAAACAAATCTAGCCATGAAGATTAAATTTAAATGAGTGCTAAAAACTCCTTGCCTTCGGAGATTTTTGTTTTTCCTCTTTTTAATTTATCATGCTGATTTGTAAAGCTTCCTAGTTATTCTGGTAACATTAGCACTGTTGATAATAACAGACACTGTTTGTCTTGGAGAAGTGCCAGTATTCTAAGTACATATCTAATTTGTCCAGACAGTTTTAAAGTCTCTTGAATTTAAATCATAAGTTTAACCTGAAGAGTTACAACAGCTAATTACATATTAAAATTTGGAATGAGATTTTTTTTTAAACAAAATGAACTACCAGAATTCTTTGAATTTAAGGGCACTGAACAAATTCTACCTCTTTTGTGTTATGAATGTCATCAGCCCATTCAGGCAGGGCTCTCAGAGGATAGAGCATGTGGACTTGATGCTATTTAAAGGTTTCAGTAGACCGTATGTAGCTGATTTTGAGGCCACTGCTCAACCTACACCTGTATATGTCTCTATTTACTGGGGTAGAAAAACACTTTGCCATTGCTAGAGGCTATTCTGGAATGCTGTCTAAGTTAGACCTCCTCTGAAGCATCCTCTGGAGGACCTTCTTCCACTCCAGGAAGTATAGACAGGCTGCAGGGATGAGCTCTTTAGGCCGTAATAGGTGGTATTCTGGAGCAGTCTTCAATCTTGCACTGTCTTCCACAACAAAATCCTCAGTAACGTATTTTTTCAACAAAGTCTTCCAGTGAAGATAAATGTGTTTAGGCTGCCATAGCAAAAGTGTTAGCTAATGAATACTAACTCATACTCTTACTTGCTAAGAGTAATTGCCTTCATTTCTACGTAAGAGCCTTTCTGGAAGCTGTCTCCAGATGTGTCGATGTACCTACACAGTGAGTCCCCAAGATCCACTGGAATGGTTCTGTGTGCGTAAGCTGCACAAAGCTGTCTGTGAGAGCACTCTCCTCTCTCCTTCAACAGAAAGGGAGCAAGTTCTTTCCCTCAAGAAATTCCATAGGATTTACTGGGCATTACAGTTCTTTTATGGGGTATAGACAATATGAGACATCCAGACTAGATTAAAAACCCTCTTGGGTTGCTTTATATTCCCGAGACAATGTTTGCTATTGATGCGCATTGCCCCAGTTCTGTTGATTTGAGCTGGCCTGGAATTCTGTCTAGCAATAGGTTTCAGCAAAACATTACTTCACTCAAGCTGTACTGGTTCACACCAGCACAGACTTCTGGGAGAGTCTGACCCTCTGTTCACAGCAAAGAGCCTGTGAAGTCTCACTGATGCTTTTTAGTAAACTAATACCCCGGTTTACTACAAATGTGTTTGCTGTGAAGTGGCATGAAATTCAGAGCACTGGGTAAGTGTTATCAGTTATGTGATTAACAGAACATGAGTCAGGAAGATTCTCTCCTGAATGAGAAAGGTCGTGTAGGGATTTTTTGTCATTTATAGACTTTTAGTTTCAGTAGAATCTGGAACACATACAAAGCTGAGCTCATCGTGACTTGGTAATGATGGGACTATAACGCCACACTTCAATTCAGTGATACAATGCTTGGTATTACAGAATTTCCACATTTCAGAGTTGCATGAAAAGTCTAAAGAGCTTAGCTATAAAAGACAGCACCAGATCTAAGAAAATAAAGCATAAAGAAATAGAAGTTATATGCTGAAATAGTAGTTTTAAATAGCACCTTTCAACTTGAGAGTCAGCAGGTGGAAGCCAGAGATTCTTAAAAAGACAAAAGGCCTCCCATGTAATCACCCTTGCAATAGAATTTTTCATTGACTTTTTTTTTTTTAAATACAGCTGTTTCCGCCTTGATTTATATATCGATGACTTTGGCTTCTACTTTTTGTACGACTTGATTTCAGTCAATACCCTGGCAGGAGCTACCGGAGGGGGTGTAAGCTGGGCCGGTGTGCGAGGCTCGCTGCTGACATCTGCTGGGTGGAATTCCAGCTTTGCTGGCGAAGGGAATTTTGTGTTGACTTGCTTCTTGCCTGCAGTGAAGTCAGGATATGGAGTGTTGTGGTGATGCAGAACAGAATTCCTTTATGCACAAACTAGGTCTAGCATATCCTTCGATGCGTGCAGCGAGTTTCACCGTTTCCACACTGAGTGCTTTTCAGGCTGGAGCATGCAGAGGGACTGGATGGGTCACCAGATAAGTGCTTCTGGGTTTGAGATTGCCTGAATTCTACCCTTTGAATTTAGATAAAATGCTTAGCATTATTCTCATACTGCTTTTTAAAAATATTTGTGGGTATGCTTTGAGTTAGGTGACTTTGATAACTTGGAGTTGAACACAGTGTTCCTCTGGCACTGAAACAGATTTCAGGGAAAAGTAGGCCTATTTTTTTTTTTTTAATCCAGAGAAAAAGGAGTTAGATAAGATATCATAGCTTGATAGCCATTAGTGTATGTTGCCAAATAAAACCAGATTTTGTCTCAAACTGTTTTGGTAACTGCCAGTCAATGGGTATGTGCAGAATTTGGGCCATGGTACGATGACATTAGACAGGGTTCAGAGAAGCAGGCATACAGACAGCGTAGCTTTTGGAGGTGCAGTCGTTCAGCCACGTTAGAGTAGCATGTTACACTAACTATTCCAAATCCAGTTATTTCCTCTAGTATACTAACATATTAATGGTACATTTCTGAGGGTAAATTACTTCATCATTTGAATTTCCAGTTTTAGTCCAAGACAGGGAATGTGTGGATGTACAGCAAGTGTGTGTTCTCAAGACCCAAACCTTTCAGTCACCCTGAATACGAAAGACTGTCTTTCCCCGTCTGAGAACGGCAGAGCCTGTTCAGACTACAGATACATTGAAGTGCATTTCCAAAAGTGATTAAAATCCTTAAAATCTGTGGTTAAGGTCAAGATTTTTAGTGTATATTAATCAAACACATCTATTAGGCTGGAAAGAAAAGCTTTGTTGGATTTTTAATGTTTCAAGGAGCATCTCTCCCTCTTGAACACCAGCACTTACTTCTGTCCTTCTTTAGACAAGAGTGGACAATTGCATATTTTTCTAATCTCACTCCACTGGGCACTCAGGGCAATAAAATGGAATTCTCCATTTCAAGTACTTGTGGATTCAGTTCCTTTTTTTTTTTTTTTTTGACCTGGTACAAATGATAACTTCAGATGTTTTTATGATGATACCATCAAGCATACCAAACGAAGCTTGTACTTGTGCAGTTTACCTAGAACTGCATCTGACTTTTTCCAGGTATGTGCTCTTTTTCTATCTAGGTATTTTGTCCAGGAAAATTGAGGTAATGTAATGCCTGTTTAGGATTCTGATGAGCTGGTCAAGGCCATTTGCAGACATATCTGTTGCATGTGGTCAGATGTGTTCTACAGTATACGAACAATGGATCCCATGCATTTGTGATGCGTGGGATCTAATGTGTGCGCACTGAAGAGGTGATCTGTGTGAGCACAGTAAATCCAGTTCACTCTGAACTTACTGTATGTGTATAAATCAAGGACGCATCCCAGACACATTAGTCTCACTGCATTTCATTTTGTCTGGGAAAACATGGACAGAAATATGGTAGCCTTAAGCTTCCCACATTCCACACTCCACACACACACGTAATAGGTTTATGGCTTGAACCCTTAGTCTCTCTCGGGCTTTCCATTATTGTTGATACAACACATAAATCTCAGGTTAAGTGTTCTCCTGACTTTGCAGTTATTTGCGATTTTCCTATAGGCCCAACAGTCTTTAAATCCTTCTGAGTTGCTTATTAGACTTTTAGGTGGGAAATAACAGATGACCCTTGGTTTAGCTCTGAGGATGATTCAGTAGAAATCTCTTCTCTGTGTAATGCCCAGGTATCTGACAAACCACTCTGAGTGATTTTTGGAGCCGTGGGCATTGTTCTCTTTGTTTAATGTTCTCTGTTGTTTTCTTAGCCAAGTTGCTTTGGTATTTATTAATTGAGAGTTGTAAGTAATTCAGTTAATCTAACACTTGATCAGCAATTTCAAATCAACATGAGAGGGAACATGCCCTAAGGCAGTTGTTATTTATTCTGGTCAGGTAATTCCTTTCTGGGCTGTTTAAACAGCAACGTGCTTTTTGTAACAGTGAGGCTACTCAGCGTAGGAAAGAAGTTTGCAAAAGTTTGCCTTTCTGTTTCTTTAAAAGTTTAGCTAAGTAGACTGCTTAGTGTGATAGTGATAATCAAGTATTAAGATGGGCAGATAGCATAATTAAGAATATGCAACATTGCAACATAAAGTCCAGGCATCTGGTAAGAATTAGATTTGCTGGTTGCACAAAATCATGAAGACACAAACCATTTTGACAGATCTGATAGGGAGAAGAAAGATGAATACATTACCATGTAAGCTGCCCTTGTAGCACTGAGAAATCCTGTAGTGCTTCCCACTTAAAATATTTCAACATCAAAAGCTAAACATTTGGCTCTCAGGGAAAAGTTCTCATATTTACATGTATCACCCATTGCTAAACTCTCTCTTAAATATTTTAAGTATTTTATTCCTCTGTAGAGGAAATATCGACTATACTGCTCACATTTGTATTTTAGGAGATGTCTTTTCTCCATTTGGAGTTTTGAGTATGAGTAAGTCTGACTTGGTATTCCAAAAATGTCCAGTAGTCATGAAGCTCCATAGTAGAGTTGCTTCTGGGCAGCCCATAAGGAAGAAGTTAGAATAATCTTACTGAAATATGAAAGACTGAGCTATAATAAAAGCACTGTGATAATTCAGGGGCTAGCATATACAAGCCGCGTTTGTAGTTAATGAACAACCAAGCTTTAATCACTGCAAGTAGATTGCTCGCTTTACACCTATAAAAAAGTGCTTTGAAAGCTAAGCAGCACGGGCACTTAGTGAAAACTCTGACATGACAAAAGTTATACCTCATCGTGTTTATCAACAAGGTAAAGCCATAACACAAGCCTCCGTTCTCCCTTTTCTTCCTCTTCCCAAGAACAACAACCTGCACACTACCAAAGCATTAAGCCCTGTTTAGTGAATTGTTAGAGCAGGTTTTTCCTGGACCTAATAAGGCAAGTGTCTGCAGCTCCAGAATAAAGTGGGAAACTGAAGAAAGCTTTGAATTTCAAACATCTTTCAGTGAGGAATTAGTTTTAAAAGACATACAACAATAAGCCATGAAATAAGTCCAGGCACCATAATTCAGGGATAGAATATGCTATGAAACTGGCAGGCATCCAGGCCAGAGCCAGGTGCCTGTTTTGGATTAGATTCAAGTGGCCTTAGGCCACCTACAGAGCTTTCAGGTAAAATCTGGAAGCCGCTCACCTCAATATGCCCTACCTTACTTCTATTTCAGGTACTTGTGAAGGATTCCCAGATGGCTGGCCCTCGTCCAAAACAATATGCTTACAGATCGCGTTGTCTCTACACTGTGATGAGGCAGGTTTCAGAAAAAAAATATCTGGAAAACAGAGACTTAATAAACTGCCCGTTTTCCTCAGTTTGCAATGAGAAAATTTTATTCATGAGAACAGCATTTATGTCTTGCTGCTCTTGACACTGTTAGTGTGTGATTGCAAATGAGCGAGACACAAGTATATATATAAACCAAGGGACACAACAGGCAGATCCTGAAAAAAACCCAAATCTTGCAGCTTAGACTATTACAGGTCATAGAAAATAAAAGTGCTTTTTCAATCTAATTCATATTTTACCTGTCACATTTTTTTGTTTACTTTTAATTCCATTTTATTCTGGATCATGAAAATAGGACAAGGTACCTCAAGTTGTAGACTTTATTGTGTAGACTTCTGTGTGCAAATAGTTTTTGCTTGACCACGGCTAAGTCCTAGCCATGTGATACCTTCCATAGCCCTCTGAAAGATGCTGTGCGTATCGCAGTACACATCATGTCGTGTGCGACTCCGGTTTCATAGCGTGAGGGCAGCCGGCAGCGCTCGCTGGCCTGGCAGAGCTGGAGTCAGCGCATTTCTTCCTGCTAGATGCAACTCAGTAAAGTTATCCTGTGAGCATGGGTAAAAAATAATCAGGTTACCCTCAAATAGACTAATGGGTTTCAGTTTCTGGTTATGAAGCTCTAGCACAATGTTGCAGTGTCTGCATTGCCAAGAAGGTTTAAATCTCATTCAACTTCAAGCAAAAAGAACCCTGCTCTCATTAAAAGTAAAATGATTGAAAAGGCCATGAAATCACTTTTATTAATATTGCACTCTTAAAGAGTTCATCCGTGGAGCAAAACAACAGCACTTCCATAGTATTTGGTGTTTCTTAAAGGAGAGGAAGGGAAGGATTTTGATTATAAGGCACCTCCCAGCAAACAGCATATCTAACATTAGATGTGTACGTAAGGATTTGCTGCGTAAAGCTTCAAACTACGTGAATCTGATTTTTATGAATATTCTATTCTACATTTCTCTTATGTAATATGCCTAAAAATCACTTCTTCTTTAGCTCTCCCAGCTGCCTTCATGTTCTTGCTCCACTAGTGCGCTTATCTTAATATACAAGTTCAGAATTGCCACTGCTCCAGCTCTGCCCTTATGGAATTCAGCTGAAGAGGGGCTGTTGATTTCAGTGTTACAGGCATACAGCCTAAAATGATTTCATTCCTTTTTCTTCTCAACATCCAGCTCTATTGAAAATAGACAAGAATCAAACGCTTTCCACTCAGTACACACACAGTAAGATATTATTAAATGTTGTCACAGCAACCGGTGCAACACTGAGTTTGTAAAACAACTATTTGACTCCTCAACATGCTGAAATCACTTTGGAAATCAACACCACCGTCAGGGAATAGTTTTGTTTGCAAATTAGGAATGCAAAGAAGGCTGTGGTAAATTAAAAACTGTAAACTGAGCTCTTGGGATAGGAACCAATTTTCTGTTCTGCATGTGTTCAGCACCTAGCTCAAGGGGTCCTGTACAACTACTGCCACCATGTTCTTCATCTGTTATCGTAATCTTTTGGCAAGAAAAATAGTGGTAAAAATATCCTTCTTTGGAGAAAATAAAAGGTAAGTCATGAAGGCCTTGATTTCCTGGTGAAAGAGTATAAAGCAAGTTAAACATTTAGAGTTAATACCCTTATGCAAAGCTGTGAAGTGGTTGCTCACTGCCATTGTGGTGCAAAGTAGGCTACAAGAAATGAGAATCCGGTCCTCAAAAAATACAGCTTTCCAATGTCTAACACAAACTCCGCTCTTGTTACGGTACAAGAGCTTGAAGTCTTTCAGTACACAGCAAATAGAATATCAATGCAGATTATTAGACAACGCCTTCTTTGTATAGTATTGCATGGTGCTGCAAGCCCTTTCTTATAGACACAAATATGGAACAGCTCCGTCATTCTGTGGGAGACCTTTTCCTGTTTTATTGCCAAGCTCTAGTTAAAATTCCCACTGAGAGGTCGGTCCATTTTGAGTAAGAAAGAGATGAAGGTGGTGGGTCTGGGCAGACAACTACAAAGGGAGGATGAACACACACTGAACCAGAAGTAAAAGCACCTAATTTTCATAGGAAATGGCTGATACTTAATTGAAAATGGTAAAACAAAGTATTTGTGGGTACACTGCAACTGTTACCCAGAAGGGACTGAAAAGGCTCCTGTACTTCTTTGCAGCCTGTGTTCCCAGCAAGAAGGCTGAAGTAACAAAAGCTCATTGATGTGAAAAGGGGGGGAAGTTTTTAATAGAGGAATCCCAGGAGCCAGCCAAAGAAGCATTATCTTGTATTAAAAAAATCTGCAAATAATGAAATTCAGAGGAGAGAGAAGCCAATTTTCTTCTTTGCTTGGCCCATGAAATTAGTAGCAAATAAAAGAAGAAACACATGTAAAAAAAGATTGGAGACTAAATCTTCCCAGCAACATTCTTCTCAGGGTATGTTGTTCAAAAGAGTACAGGGGTTCCATGTTCAGAAATGCCGAGCAGACTGAGTTCCTCTTGATCTCAACTGGAGCTGTGAATTCTTGGTACTTTGGAAAATTAAGTCCCCAGAGTGCACTTGAAATTTTCATCCCAGAACTCACACTCCCACCCTGAAACTAACTGGATACAAGCAGGAAAATTGTCTTCAGAGATCTTATCTTACAAAGCAATGCGAACTGATGCTAGCACTTGTGGGAACAAGCCGCATCAGCAGAAGTTACCTTTCCAGTCCAGAAATAAAATGAACAAGCGAGATAACATTTCAGGCTTGGGGGAGATGAAGCAGCACTACCAGGAGTGGAGGAGAAAAGAACAACTTTTAGCCTCTATGGGATGAAACAAGTGTGTTTTGTTTACAGAGATGAAAAGAAGAACCAATAAGAAACGAGTGAGGTACCATTTCATCCCAATGCCATTTGTTTTGGAGGTGGAGTAACCTCATGCATTCCTATCATGGAAGACAGAGGTTGAAACTTCCATATGGATTTTCTTTCTTGGCCTAGTTTATCCTCTTCTGGGGTGCAGATGCTGGCTGACTGTAACAGAGACTGGGCTTTCCTTCCTGCACGTGATGCCAAAGTATGTCTGAAACCAATACTAGTGTCTTAGAAGTAATTTGCCGGGGTTTTAAATGTGTCTTTGTGACTCTGTAGGCTACACAGCCTTCCGGGTATAGTGCAAATCAGTATTTATAAAAAATGTTTTCAAAGTGGATCTTTGAACCTGCTGGACTGCACGGTTTCTCCCGTGCCATTTTTGATCCATTATATAAATACAAATTTTGGCACGTGCACAACATTATAAACTGCATAATTGTTTTTATTAGAGTTCTGTGAGTTTGGAGGTACCTGTGCTTTAATTACACTTGGCAGTTTTCCAGGAAAACTCTTCTAAAATGTAGTGCTTGCAAAGCCTTAGTCGGGCCACCCACAATGACAGCTTTTATTTTTCTTCTATTAGTGATGGACATTTTCATTTCATTTTGGTCTGGGTGTGTGATGGAGCCCCCGTGTACTGAGCTGCAGCTTCCCCCTGTTCACTTTTCAGCCGCGGAGTGTGTCGGGACACTGTGGCAGCAACTTGTGACATTTGGATCCAAGCCAAATGAATGCTATTTGCTAAGTTTTTAGCTTGTCTTTCTTGCTTCCTTGGTCTCCCCTCCCCCTCTTAAAAATTGCTGGTGACACTAGAAATGCAAGTCAGTTAATCTCTTCTAAAATCTAAGCATTAGCCTACAGCGCTGACTGCAAGAGAAATGCAGAACATTGCTCTGCGAAGTTTCTGTACGTGGGTCGTAAGCACCCAGCACGGAGGTGGTTTTAGTTCCGCTCCTGAGCCCAAATCTCTTGTGTCGCGGGAGAGAGCAAGTACAATGGTAACAAGTCAGCAGGATAGCTGGAACTTCATACTCCATGCCAGAAAGTAGGATGTCCAGCTAGCACAAATAAATGTGTAGAACTAATCAAATTAGGATGGACATGCTGTGCAATACAGAGAAATGCATGTAAGCAGAAAATTGTGTTTAATATTTGTAATCAAAAGCATTTATTTGGGACTATAACAGCCCAGTGCTACGTGCAAATTGGGTGAGGAAAAAATGTAAACATTGTTTCTTTGATTTCGTTGGGAGTTAGGGTACAGCAGGAATGCTGGATCAAGCTCCCGTTCCAGTGGCTGTGATTAAAAAGCTATGTGAAATGAATTTAGGGGCTTATTGACAGAAAATATTACTCTAACTGGTGGCGAAAACCTATTCCACAGAGATTACACTTTATTGCGTGGAGTTTGCCAGAATTTATAGGATGCAAACTGAAAACTGTGGGTTTAGAGACCATTTGAGGAAATAACTTCAGTCCTAACACCACGTTCTGAGGCTTCTGCAGAAAGCAGAATTTAATACAGAGACTGGAGAGACAGTGGAATTTTATTCTGTGAACTTTCGGGCCCTTAAGGAACAGGAATTAATGGAGGAACCACAATAAGTCAACCAGTAGATGTTTTTGTTACTCATTCAGTTTCCGTGTCAGCTGAAATATAGTTACCCATCAACAGAATAGCCAGTGACATGGTATAGCATGAAGAATGCAATTAGCCATCATTCAAAAGCAACTTCATTACAGTAGCTCATATTATAAAGTGAAGACTGGTTAGAAATGCAGAAATATGCTTTTGGGAACATATCCATTCCTGAAAATACTGTAGTCAACTTCAGAGTTCACAGAAGTAAATGAAGAAGTCCTCATCGTTTCTTTTTCTAAGAATAGCCCTTTAAAATTTGGGGAGGGGAGAGAGGATGTGGTGTAGGAGTGGATCTGCTGTTAGCAGGCATTACAGTACTGTCTAGTGCTTTAGAAAGCCGCTCCGTGGAAGTAAGAGCAAGCGCTAACGCCGTTCCAGCTGGAGGGGAAGCTGATCAGTGTCCTCAGAGCATCGCTCTGTTCGGATGTGTCGTGTTCCGGCTGTGCCCCCGTACCGTACCTGAGGGGCTCCCTATGGCAGGGAGGTAGGCCTGAACTCTCTGTTTACAGCCTCCTTTCTGCACAAGGGATCTTTCTGGCAGGAGGGATACAGTAAACTGTCTTCTCAGGTTCTGTAACTTGGCCAGATAGAGCAGCTATGATCATTCCTGCCAGCTGAAAGGATTTGGCCTCTTCCTAAACTGAATGGTACCGAGCGGGTTTAGATAACCTACAAATAGCCGTGCAAATGTAATTTGCTACCAGATGACTACGTCCCTGCCACTACGCTTGATCTCTATGAACCCTTCTACAACTTCTTTTTCGAATTGCTCATATTTTGTTCATCTAGAGGTTTTGTCCTGCTACAACTGGTTTACAGTTGCTGAACTCTTTAGACAAATTATATAAATTTACAAAATGGCTTGAGATTGTTGAATGGATGATACAATAGGAAAGAAAAGCCTCCCTAGCAGTTATGGTATATATGGAGCGTAACCAACTTTGGAGCATAACTTCACTTTGGAGCCTCTTCAGCTTGGGACAAAGATGAACTTAATAGGTTTTGAAAACTACCAGCTCATTCTAAAGAGGGTCATTTTCATTTGTAAAGGGGTTTCCATGAAGACTTCTCCACAAGGAGTTTCACCCAGCATGTGGTTAATCACCACTCACTATAAATGAAGGCAAAGGGCTTCTATGCTGCACAAGAATGCAACGTCTTCATGAGGATAAACACAAAGAGAGCATAAAAATTGAGCTGGAAGAATCCTGTGGGGTGCTTACGTGTGTCCTGAATAACCCAACAAGTATGTCATTCAGTAAGAAATAGTCACAGAAATGGTCAAGCAGGAATGGACAATTGCAGAAACTGAATGCTGAGTTAGCAAAAACCATATCTGTTCTGATTCTACTATGTGTATTCACTCAAAACAACGAGATTGCCTGATTAAAACAACCGCTCACTGCGCCATTTTCCCATTGAAGTACTCTGCTTCCAGTCATCCAGTCATATATGATTTAAATATGGTGTAAATTATTTAAATTAATTTCTAATACAAGTATAACTGGAAAAATAATCTGGGTTGACAGACGAAGAGGTGATAACTATCAGATGACAGACTTCTGTGAATCATTCACTCATCTCGGTGGTCACGGATGTCTCACATGATAAAGAATTTGCTCTAACAAGGATGGCAAAATAAACACGATGGCATTTTAATTCAGAGTATATTCCTTCTGCATGCCTGTCAGTCATGTTTCTGATAACGTGAGTTCTGTGGGGGGTTAGACTCTAGCACAATGGCCATGACTGCATAGTTATTGGGGAAAAAAGTCTATAGAAATTAATGAGAAAAGAGGGATTCAGAGTTAGAAATAATAGAGTTATAAAAAATAATAGTTCATTTTCTCTGATAAGCTAGCGAGTGGAAACAAGAACATCCAACATCTTTGCATCTAGACATCCAGACAATGGACACTCTGCATGCGGGTGTGATGTGTCTAGAGCAGGTGGGTGAGAGGCCCTGGTGGAACTCTGTCTGTGCTCTTGCAAGCCTCAGTGTGACGATAAAAGTGAAGCAGTAACTCATGGCTGGTATAGAGTGGCAAACACCATACCTTTCCTTGCAGATATGAGAGAAATCCTGACTTCCTGAGTCACAATGCATAGATGATCTCCTTATGCTGGAGATCCCTCCCCAAGAAGGGTATCATGCTGCTTAAGGGTGACAAGCTTCTGCTGGGTCTCCACACTTTCTGGTATTCGCCAGTAATGGAGGAGTTTCTCGTGTAGATGGAACACAATTACAACAGGTGGATACAAACAAGTAGGGGAAGAAAAAGACCTACAAAAATTTGACAAAACTGATCAGCATAAATAAATGATGGCAGCATCCAACCTGACAGCTCAGGGAGAACAGAGAAGAGTGCAGTAACAGACTGTAGTGCGGTAATGATTATTGCTGAAGGAGTATCTGCTTGCTGGTCACCTGAGGTGGGAATTGCTAGAGAATGGGAGGAGGAGAAAACCCCTGTGTCTGCATTGTTTACTGCACTGCTGACTGTGGAGCTTTATTTCTCTGATGTTTTGCATGGTAACTATGTTTGCACATGGTAACGAGCTGCCTGCAGGATTCTCTGATGTTTATGACCATCACTGCTGGGATCTTGATTGACTCGGGGAGCAAAGTGTGGTGTTGTCTGAGCATGTTAGCTGATCAATGTTGCTGCCTACAGGCCAAGAAAGGTTGGGGTCCCCTGCCTAATGCCAACTCAAATTTGGACACGTGTCGTTTCTAGTCGTGCAAAGCAGTGTCACATTTTTTTTCTCTTCTTTGATCATACTCAGAAACTATAAATCCCTAGGGTGAAATCTTAAGTCTACAGAAATCAAGAGCAAAAGTCCCTTCACTGGTGCTAGGTTTGTGGTGAAAGTTATCTTTTTCTTTCTTAAACAATTCTTGTAATTGCTAGAGAACTGTATTCATTTCCGTCCCCTCACAGCAAATAGAATGTCAATCTTCACAGTCAGGTAGCCTACTGAAAACAGTCAAGTCTGTCTGTTCAGGGTGTTGAGGGCCAATAATAAAATTAGAGTCCAATAATTTTCTATTTTTCTCCTGTTATCTGCAATGCACAGCATGTTTTATGTGTTCTGCTCCACTGGGACCATCGCAAACCTGTAGCCAGGTATTTTGATTGACTGCACTCAGTGGGAGGTGACAGGTGCACTATTACAAAAAGATCTTGAAACTTTATCATAATATATTCAACAAGGTGATAATGTAAAACCCACTGGGAAACAGAGAGAGCTGAAGGAGAAATTCTGCACCTGGGAGCTTATTTAATGTTTAAAGACAGGAAATGCTTCAGAAGGGAAAATATCTCTGATCTGTCTAATCCACTGCCCCAAACTAGTTACCACAACCCCCGGTGAAGGAGGTAGATAGAGGAGATGACCTCCAGCTCACCTCGGCTTCCATTGTGCTCTCCAGCTTGTGTGCCAACTGGAGCAGCGAGGCACCTTAAATTGACACAGCTACCGTTTATTTTTATGGTGTGACCCTGGGACAAGGGAGATGTGGAGTGAGATTGAACTGAGGCTCATACTGGAAAACTCTCTAGCACAAAAGGGAGATCAACAAGTGAGGGACTTTTCCAAGCGCAGCCAAAACCATCAGAAACAAGTTCTGTATTGGTTTCCAGCCTGGACCAGTCCCACTCACTTCAGTACTTCAGTTTCCTTTCAGATTGTTTAGATCTTTGATCCTTTACTGAAGTTTTCTGTAGAAGGGAAAGTGTAACCTAATAGCATAGATAGTGGAGACCAGACCCGGGGCTGCGTTTGGCTCAGTACATGCAAGCCGCTGTGTGGGAGTCAGCTCCTCCATACATCGGGGTAGCTGCTCTGGGCTATCGCAGCTCTGCTGTCTTCCCAGGCAACCTAATCTTTGGCTATGCTTTTGGTTTTTTGTATGTTTTCCCATGAAGCTACCTTTAAAAAGAATAGAAAATAACAGCGTGTTCTCTCCAAGTGAATGGTGCTTTGGAAACTGGACGGCTGATACCGGATTCTACTCCTTCTCCCAGCATCACCACGAAAACCCTGGTCCGTTTGATCAAGCCCCGTGGGTCGGCCCGCCGTGTTTGCAGCCCTCCCGCCCCAGCGGAGGTCCCCCCGCTCTCTTTGCAGATCCCCGCAGGTGTGCCCCCGCCCCTGCCCCTGCCCCTGCCCAGCCCAGCCGCTTCCCCTGAGCTCGGGGTGGGGGGGGGCGCGCAAGCCACCCCCTTTTCCCAGGTGCCTCCCCGCCCGCGAGTCCCGGCCCCGGCCCGGCCCGGCCCCGCCGCCTCCCCATTGGTCCCGCCCGCTCCGCTCCGCGTCGCCCCCCGGGCGGCGGCCGCGCCGAGACGCGGCGCCGGAGGCAGCGCTGCCCCGCGGCGGCGGCGGCGGGGGCGCGGGCGCGGGCGCGGGCTTAAAGCGTGCGCGCCGGCGGTGGCGGGGAGGGTGCGCTCACCTGGGCGCCGCTCCATGGGCTCCGCCGCCGCGCAGGGCGGGGGCGCGGCGCTGCCAGGCGGCCGGCGGGGCTGCTGCGGGGCAGAGCCCAGGTGACCATGCGGGGGATCCGGGCCGGGCCGCCGCACGCTTCGGGGAGCAGGTAGCAGGCCAGGTGCGCGGCGGAACATGGACTGGCTGCTGCTCGTCGTCTGGACTTTACCTGTTGCGATTGTCGGCGGCAGCTCCATGCAATTCCCGACCCTCCCGTGGCTTGGAAGCGCTGTAAAGGCAGGTCGAGAGCACTTTCTTTTGCAGTCGCCTGGTGTGCTTTCACACCAGGTTACCGCACAGTTTCTGGTGCCTTGTCTTTCTGCCTTCCCTTGTCAAGTAAATCTCGCCCAACACTCCTTTTCTCTCTCTCTCTCTTTTTTTTTTTTTTTTCTTGCAGACCCTTCAGCTGTGCTGCCTCTGTTGCATGTCTCATGCAGCAACTTTAACCAGTGACAGCATCAGTGAATTGAATCATGGTTTGTATAGCTCTTTCTCTGTATGTGTGTATGAACATTTGCATGGATGCTTTTTTTTTTTTTTTTTTTTGGTGGACTGAGCATTTAACGGGAAGAAGCCACAGTGTTTGGGGAACATAAAGCAAAAGCAAGTTGGCTGATGTGAAATAGCTAACCATGGGCAGAGATTAACTTGTTAAGCCCTGTGCGCAAAAGCTAAAGGAATGATATATAACAGCAAAGCATGTGAGTGAGGTGGTAAATACATCCACCTTTACATGTGCGATTGGATCGATGAATGTCTGTGTAGCCACAACAACAAAACCTCACGTGTCTGCTGTGGAAGCAGTGAGACAAAAGTAAGGAAAAGATTTGGGTGGAAGAGCGGATGAAGCCGTGCAGTGCAGGCTGAGGGAAAACAAACCTGGAGAGAGAGGACTGGTGTGAGTGAGAGCTCAGGCGCTGTTTGTTCCCAGGTTGCGGAGGCTAACACTTAGATGCTGATGACTTTGGGAAGTTTGAAGTGCAGTATATGCTTTTTATTGGGTGTGAGTGGAGACAAAGTACAACAGAGAGCCACACCAGGGTGCAGAAAGGAAAACCCTCGTGCACCCTATCATCTGCTCGCTGGGGGATTCCCTCTCTCCAGCAGCTGTTTGCATTTTTTAGCCACCAGCCTGCTTAGCGTCCTCAACTTCTGCTGTTGATTAACACCACTCGAGGAAAGAGAAAGCTCTTGATGTATTGTTTCCCTTGTCCAAGGAAAAACAACCTATCGCTGATTATATTTTCAGCTTAATGTGTGTCCAATGAAGTCTATTCAGGCTAAGAGATTGATTGTTTTTGCAACATCTGTCACAATACAAGAAGGAGGGGGAGTTCTTTTTTAATGGTGCTCTTTCGATTTAAGAAGCAAAGTGAATTGTTTTACTGTCAAATGCATGGACATCTTTGAGTATTCACAGAAATACAGCTCAAAAATGAAATGGGGTTGGGAAGCAGTTTATTCAGCGTAGTTACTCATATAACCAGGAAGAGGTGCAAAGTTCCTAGTTCAGCAAAGGGCTAAAACTCAGACCCAGCTTCCAGGATACAAGTAATCCCTGTATGGCTAGATCAACAGCAACGGTAATGTGCTTAAAGCTAGGCACCTGCTTATACAGCTAGCTGAATCATGGCCTCTATTTTTCCCTTTCTTAGGTGACTGTGAGTAGATCTTAGTCTTCTCACAAACAGTTTTGTAATTTTTCATATATCATAAAATTTTTCATTTTATCCAAACCAATAAACTTCTTTGACATGCAATTAGCAATGGCTGACTAAAGGTTATTAGGTAGGATGTAATCTCTTTCTGCTGAAGGTCAGTTACAATCTGAAACCCAGTCTAATCAAGTCACTACAAAGAGATGAGGTCTCACTCAGTTAAGGAATTAATAAATTAATCCTTTAATCCATTTGAACAAGTGGTACAGTTCTACAAAGTCTCAGTCATGGTTACCCCTACAGTGATATAATATTTGCTGCATTCTTAGGGAAGGGGAAAAAAAACCCCTCAAAGCAGAGCAGCCTTTGCTTTTGACAGCAATTAATACGAGGGGAGGGGAAAATCTACAGATCTGCTGGTGGTGAGAAATGTCTTCAGAAGAACCATTGTGGGAATGTTCACAGCTATGCTAGTTAGTCTGTACCTCTCAGTGGGGCAGAAAGGAAACAAGCACTGTTTGAGAGCCTGTGTGACTTACGGGGTGGACTTACGCAGTCAAGCCTGTACACACATAGCCTGCAGAGCTCTCAGGCCATTCCCTAGATGAGGAAATGCTTCATGCCATAGTGAGAGCCTGATGCTTACCGTCTTAGAAGGGCGCTTACCTTATTTGTTGGATACAACAGCTGATGGCAAACCTTTTATCATTACAGATTATATAATTGTGACACCTGTCAAAGTGGATTCCAGTGGATCGTACATTTCACATGATGTTTTGCACAGTACTAGGAGAAAGAGATCAACTCAGAGTTCAAAGAGTTCCTTGCACTACAAGTTTTCAGCATTTGGACAGGAACTTCACTTAGAACTTAAACCTTCGACCATTTTAAGCAACAGTTTTATTGTCCAGGTACTTGGGAAAGATGGAGTCTCAAATTCTCAGGAACATGAAATTGAGCAGTGTTTCTACCAGGGATTTATAAGGAATGATAGCACCTCTTCGGTAGCGATATCCACATGTGTAGGCTTGGTAAGTGTTTATTTAAAACAAATCAACATTAAAAGTATTTTCATATGTGGAATAGTAGCTGAATGTGTGTAATTCATATGATATTAAGGATGCCATACACCACTCGGTGATTTTCCTAGTACCAGTAGTTGCTATTGCATTTAACAGAAGAGATTTAGTTACAGCCAATGAACTGCAACGCACTCTGTGTATTTTTTGGTCTTTCAGGAGAAAAATAGAAGACTGTCTGGTAGTCCTCATAATTCCCATAGCAATTTTCATTTGTTATGGTTTGTGATAATTTATACATTTTTTGCTCATTCTTAAGTAAAAGCCATTCCTGCCTACTGTGAATAAAGAAAAAAAAAAGTCAATCCATAAGCTTGTGAGAAAAGAATATTGTACCTAGGTTTGTCAACTGCTTTAAGGCAGGGTGAATTTCCTAGCTCAGCAGGAGTTATGAACCAATTTCCCTTCATTTCCTTTGACAATTCCAGCCTTATTTGGGTTTATAAGTCTTGATTAGTTGATCTCTTATGAATGTGTTAAATATTATCATTGCATATTTTCCACTTATGGCTATCATCCAAGTTCATGAAAAATTAGTCCTCACAAATTATTTTTTCAACATACATTTGACAGTACTCATTGCCTGCAGAGGAGTCTTTACTGATGTAATTCAGAAGAATAATCTACAGAAATAATAGTTATTGTTGCTTTTAGGCTTAAGCCCTTGCACTTGCAAAGCAATCTCTTATGCAGATGAAAGCAGTGGCGTTTAATAGTGTTAGGTATATGAAGCTATCTGCCTGCTTTGAGGTTGACCAAGGTCCAGAGGATATGTTGGGTCACCCGCTAGCGATCTGTTTTGCAAAGGTACTTGTCCATAAGGGCTATTAAACTGTGTGATGGGACCACGAAAGGAGCACTTGAGACACTCAGTGTTTCCTTTGAAATAGTAATCAGTGACTTGAGAAGAGGGCGGTTCATTAGGAAGAGCTGTTGAATACTGAAAACTGATTGAAGTAGTCTGGATGGTATTTTGAATGCTCTACTTTTTTTTTTCTCAGCAAGTTAGAGGAATTAGTATCTTAGAGTTCATTTGAATAGTTGCAAATGTGACTTTGGAGCAGGTGCCAGGAACTGGAATGAAGCTTTCTTTTGGTGGGGTTTTTTTGTTTGTTGGTTTTTGTTTTTTTTTTTTGTTTGTTTGTTTGTTTGTTTTTTTAAAGTTGTGTTTGTAGTGCTGAACTGTTAATATCAAATGTGCTTAGTTGTTTCTGTGGAAGCTTCATTTTCACAACTACTAGGTGTTACCATATTTATTCAGGAAAAAAACCCTCCTGTTTTCATTTGTTGCAGTGTCTGTCTTTTCCTCTAAGAGAAGTTCCCTACCTACACGCTACAGTTACAGTTTGGGTGATCTCCCCTGCTTGGTCATGTTGTGTTTTTTAACATGCTTTTTGAGCTAAGTGAAGCTGGGCTTGTCAAGTCTTGTCTGGAGAAGGAAGGTTCAAGTCTGCCTCAGGTCACAGAGAAACAGAATGTGGTGATCTTAACTGAGACTGAAATGGATCTTTTACCACTGTCTCGACAAAGAGATTGTTATGACTGGTAAGCTTCACTTAGAAAAGATCCAGAAACTGATCAAAAGAGAATAAATGTTGTGGGATGAACAAATTTATTATGGCAGAACCTTTTTCAGTCCCTAGATTATTGCCAATTAGAATCTATCTCTTTCTTTAATTGATTCCAAAGTTCAATAGATTTCACCTTAAATTGTTATTTTAAACCGGTAAATGAAGTAAACCTTTACTTACAATAATTCCCTGTGGAGCAGGTATCACAAATAGAGTAAATTGTTCCTTTCTCCCTATCTGTTTATTTCAGTGCACCTAATGCATCCCAGGCAAATTATCAACAGGATTGCTAGTCTTTCAGTTTGCAAGGCTGCCTTCTTAAAAATGTGTCGTCAGCTGTCTGTAATGACAACCACGTCATTTTCTACTGTGATCCAAATTTGGTAATCATATGTTAAGTCTGGACGTTGTGCTCTGATCAAGAGAACCTTGTGAATAGCTTCTATATCCTCTTTGCACCGACTACTTTTGTCACTTGGTTGCCCTTCTTTCCTATTTGCTTTGTTCACTGCAATTAAACCAAAAGTGGTGTTTCTTCTATATGGTTGGTAGCACTAATCTTTCCATTGTTCCTTTCATTAGCAATAGCTTCTCTACAATAAAACTGCAGTGACCCATTCTTTCAAGCCTGGAACACCACAATGTGATTTGGAAGCAATTGCATTTCAATAGACTACAGGGACTCTTTGATCTAATTTTTTGGATGACCTAGAGTATTCAGTCATTCAGCTGTCTGTTATCTGCCATTGCCTGCAGAGTAGACTTTTGAGAGAGTCTATATGAAATGGTTTGTTAGGCAGGATGACCTTAACTTAACACTACAAAGGAGCAAGAATTTGTTGCTTTGGTATAGATCTGTTAAGAGATGTGTATATCTTACTCACATTTTAATAGCTTAGTCAACAATAAGGCCCCACATTTTAATGCTGATTTGTTGATTTGAGACCAAATGTTTCCATCAGGCAACACTATTTTCTGGCTGTGTCAGAAGGCAGAACTGGATCTATGCTCTTTATCTGAACAAGTGCTCTAGTATATCAAGTTCGTATTTTAGGAGAATGTGTACAAGTTTGCTAGGAGCACTCTTTCTTACCTTTTCATTATTGAAGTGTTTAGGTGCTTTGATTTTCAACAGGAAACTTGGAATCTTGCTTTCTCCTGTCTTCTGCCCTTCCCCACTTCAGTCAGCATCCTTTACTTGCTGGATCATCTGTTATGCAGCAAGAAAGCTGTGCTTTTTTTTTTTTTTTTTTTTTTACTTTAATGAAATTAACTAGTATGCAAGAAATCTTGTTTAGATCTTCCTAAATGTCTGTTTCGCCATCAGTCATTGAGTAGAAGCATCATACTTAGCGATAAAAGAGTACGACAGATTTATTAAAATTCAGGTTTATGTTGTACATCACACCGATTGGCTCAGTCATTTTGTCAAAAGAGTTCAGAAGATGAACGTAATTCGTACTCCTTCAGAAAAATGTGTTCTGGACTATCTGTGGAGAATATGATATATTCCCTCCAAAGAAGTTGTGATAATTTTTTTCATTTTCATATATTTTGTAAATGCATTCTCACTCTCAGGAGTGTGTTTGTGGTTTGTTTGTTTTTTTTTTTTTTTTTTAACTCCTACAACTTTGGGTCAATGAGTTCATTTATGTTAGTAAATAAAAAAATAGTTTCTCTCTTTGGCATCATCTTAATGTGGCCCGAATAGAAGTTAATGCAAAATTTTCAACTCATTTCTCCACTTCATTATTACTTTCAATAGAACTCTTCTGTTTCTCCAGCATGACTTCTTGGAGTTTCCTTCAATCCCTTGTGCTCTCCCAGTTGACATATCTAGGCCACTAGTTTGTCTTGCTGCTTTATCCTCTATTTACATTCTCCAATTCAAGCTGTTAATTCTTCCTAAATTAGATTTTTTTTTTCCCCAAACTCCTGACTTGAGCTAATTCTTACTTATTCTAATGATATGTTTTTATTGCTATTATTGTTTAGTAATATAGTATTACTTAAATTGCCTTTAGCTATCTAATTGGGAGGCAGACTATGCCAGATCCACCAAATGCAGAGATTTCTCAGTTTTTCTGAAGGAGGTGGTGCTGGCCACTTTCATCTGCATTAAAAACTACCTATTATAGGTTCACCATCTTTAACTCCACTTTCATGATGACATTGTCTCTAAAAGACTTAGTACTGTCTTTCTAGTCTGTGTAGAAACTGCGTTGCTTGTCTCTCTTTATATGCTAGTGTTTGTCTCCTTTCTGTCTCCTTATATGCTGCTTATGTTAAGTCTATATATACATAATCTCCTGTATAAAGTGAGTTGTTTGCAGTCACACAGTAAATCAGGGCAGAATACAAGAGAACCCCAGAGCTGTCAGTAGCCCAGTTGTGTTCTAGAGGCATTCTTAAAAGTAATTTATAATTGTGCATTTAGGAGCAGAAGTCACGTTCCCCTTGTGAACAAGAACTCCCTCTTAAAGTCAAACAAGTTTACACTACAGTCCAATAAACAACATAGAAAATAGTGAATGTAATGAGTGAGTAGTTTATTGTGTAGCATTTGTGGGGGTGGTGCTGCTATTTGGTGGAAGAGAGAGGTGAGGGTATGGAGCAAGTACAAAACATGTGGGCCCAGAGAAAAGAAACATAAGTACAGCATAAAGGAACTCTCCTACTACTACATCACAGAGGAGACATGCTTGTGTATTTTGTGTCAGAGGGAAAATCAGTACAGTTCAGGTCCTTTAAAACTGTATGATACAGTTTTATTGTTCAGGCCAAGTTCAGCCCTGAGCAAATGTACTGGCGTGGAGGCCTGCAAGGCTGCACCTGCTTACGCTAAAGGTGAACGTGGGCCAGTCTTTCCCTTTTATTTATGTGCCTCAATTAGAAGAGTGGAGTCAGCCTCATGCGCTAGCTAGTGCCCTCCTTTGTTTTTGGTAAGATGTGATTGAATCTTTCATTATAAGGGGCCTCTTTCTCTTGTCTCAAGTTCTGTTATGTTTGTTAGTGTCTAGTCAAGGGAAGAGAAGGAGGAGGGAAAGATGAATCATGTTACACTCAGTGAGCTGTCAGAGGAGTCTACGACTGCAGAAAGGGTTAGATGCAGCACTGAGAGATAAACAGGAGATGTATTAATTCAATGGAAGTTGTGTGTGCATGTCTGAGGGCAGGACTTTGCTCAGAGTATCAAAGAAGCCACAAAATTAAAGCTTCTTAACGCAGCCTGGCCACCTAAGAGGCAGGCAGGCAAGGCAACTCATGTACCCACTCTTTGTAGTCATTTAATTGCACCCTGTATTAGCATTATTTAAGTTCATGCTAACAACAGCCTCTTACTCCTAGAGCTCACACTTTAAACCCAATTAAATATGTTGAGACAAATCCCAAGGTTCTTATGCAGACAAACTCCCATCAAAATCAGTGAGCCAGACTGCTGGTAAAAGTAGAAAATAATTGCTGTTTGCAATGAGGTTCCTTTAGAAACCTACAGCTGTAAAAATAGGACAAAATTTGGCCCAGTGGGACCTTGAAGAGAAACTAAGTACAGAACTGGTGATTTGACTCATTGTCAAAACTATTTTTAGTCCATCCACAAGTCAGTAGACAAATCCTACATTTTCTGCCATTATACCAGCACAACATGAACAGCATCTGGCACGCAAGTTCTTTGACTTTCTTTACATTCACACAACATTACATAAAACACAAACTGTGTTTTACAGGATCCTCACTTTGTCCACTGTTTTGATAGATATTCTGCCATTATTGACTCCATCATATGGTAAAGATAAAAATAAGAAAAATTTTTAAAAGAAAATGAGGTGACAATGGGAAAAAGGCATATTCTTGAAGGTATTTTAAATTACACTAGACAAATGCAAGACACTATTTCTGGTCTCATCCTTGAATTGACTGCTGATGGGGAATGAATTGTGTGATTAGATTATTGATTACCCTTCTCCATATCTGTCTGATAAGCTTTCTGTTTAACTCTGGCTTTAGCTCTGCAAGACAAAGACAGTGTTATCCAAGGCATTTTGACCCTACTGATGGGTAAGAAATGGAATTAAAGAGGATTAATGATGGAGAAATAATCTGCTTCCACTGGACAGGAAAAGTAACAAAGGATGCATTTCTTCCAGGTTTTGTATTTAAAAACCTGGAACCCTGGAACATACATAGAGGAAATACTGTGTCACTGAGAGCACGTTGGCTCCATCAGCCTGAACACAGTGGGCTGTGGACGTGGAACAGCTCGCAAGTGTGCCCACAGGAGCTGATCCTCTCAGTCATTTTTGCCTGCTCCATTATTGCTCAGCTGGCAGTAAGAGCATGGAAATTGTTTGTTGGTGGATTTCCGACCGAACTTCAGGCTGTTGTGAGCACCGGTGCTTATACCGTTAAAACAGTTCCAGGAACAGGGAGCCGTCCATTTGTACATAGATAGGCAGTTCATCTTGACCTTTCTTGTTAAGCAGCAGTCTTATAACTTGTAAAGGAATTAGGAGGCTCGATCTATACTTGAAACATCAGCATTTTTCGTGCTGTAGCAAAGTCTTTCCACAAAGCTTAGTTCCCACACTTTCCCTAGTCTATTAGAGGAAAGCTTATAGGCAAATGCCCTCATAAGGGTCAGGAGAGGATGACCTGTCTGCACAGTCTTGACCTCTTCATAACAGGATGTCTTTGATGTAAATGAGGATTTTTATTTTAAGCGCCACTATTTTCATTTGGACCATGCCATCTCTGCTGCCGAGATGCAACATAGTCTCTTCTGCACAGCTGCGCACTGCTGAACATCTGAAAGATTTCTCCTTTTGGAGGCAGATTCTAATAAGTAATAGCAGATTTCAGTCACTAATAATTAACCTAAACAAGATTTTATTTCTGTTTTTTTCCTCTCCTTCCTCCACTACAGAAGTGTTTGAGGAAGATACTGGGTTTGCAGACCTGGAATGTAAAGGCTTTTGTTTACCCAAAACACAATGACAGTCTGTGTAACTGTGGTTCAATTTAAGTCCAACTCAAGCAGCCAACTCCTAGAGCGCTGTACCTGGCACATACCAGTAGAGTGAGTGGAAAGCACAGGAATATTTTGGTTGTGCCCTTGCCCTGCCACAGAGTCCACTTAATTTGAGCAAACAGTGGTATCAAAACTGTTCTTAAACATTTTTTTTCTTTTTCCCAAGCTTAGTCCCTCCTTAGCCTCTCTGGAAAGCCAGTGCACTGATTATGATGCCAGCTTTGTGATTTGCGCACTAGTACTCAGTTGGGAACTTGACTTTGATTCAGCAAAGGTTGTCCAGTCATAACCAGTCTGGATGGTCACTGGGAGTTTGTTACCAACTTCATAAGTCCATCAGTTATTTTGGCATGTACAGTTTTTGTTTGTCACAGTTATGTTTACGTCTACAAGATATTTAAGGTAATGTTTTCTGATTTGCAGCTTTCTAGGGAAGAGTTTGTGTTTCTGATGCATGGCATGTCCCATACTCTTTGAAATGGATGATCGCTGGGACTGCTGTTCAGTATTGCAAATAGTGAGAGAAGGATGGAGGTCTGAAGACTGTTCCAATATCTGTGGTTTTGAAATCTGCAGTCTGTGGGTAAGGTTAAGATAAAAGCTAGGGCCATGCTAGACAAAGGCAACCAGAGCTGTGATGCCACTAATATATTATTTAAGACAGTTTCAGAGCTATTTGCATCTGACTTCATTCTCTCCTGAGCACAAGTAATGTTTTTGACTTAAAGATTTATAGTTCTCTAGGGATTTTCTATAAAATACCTGCTTTCTCTTTGTGGAAGTTGCATTGTCCAGTGATAACCTGGCAGCAGCCCCACTAAAGTCAGCAGCCTTTTTAGTCATCAGGAGTGTTCCTTCTGACTTGACTTCTCACCACATACAGAAGCTGTTGGCTCTGTGTGCCTCCCTTTGTAATGGTCTTCTCTCAGGGAGATGGCAGGAGAGGAGTTAAACTTAGTTATCGCTGCAGTGAGAGCTAGCAGTGGACCTACAGTGAGTTTTATCAGCTGAAATTCAGACTTGAGTATCTTTTTTTCTCCAAACCACTCATTTTGTGTTAGGAAGGCTCTGAGTAGCTCTTAAATGGTATCTGAATTGAACTTTAATGGATAATTACATTACAAACAAGGTTTTCCTCTGTCTTTTTGATCATGTCACTGGGAGCAGAAATGTTGGTTCTTTCTTGCCTTTTCTTATCCCATTTTAATCCCAATTCTGTTGCTGCAGGTCTACCACAAATTACAGTATGCTAAAGGAATTTCCTATTGATTTGCTCTGACAGTGATTTGACCAGCTATGTGAATAGCTGATGGAAGCAGAACTTATCTTTGGTTCAGACAGTAGAGCATTGACTAAAGCTTCAAGGTAAACATTTACAGAAGAAATGTGAAATCGTAATGCCTTGCAGCTCAGCACAATTTACAAACATGTATTAATTAAGCTTCAGTACTGGCTTTACTGTGTGTTAGCTGAGAACAGCATCCTGGCTTATAATAGGTTGACATCAGTAACCTTTTATTGTTTATCATGCTCAGAAGTCACTAAGAATGAGGGTGAAGAAATGTCAAATAATCAGGTCATATGCAAGTGAATGAGTCTTGATGGTTCAAGCTCAGTACCGTGGGAACCGTTATTTCCAGAGTAATTTCTGGAACATGCAAGTTAATTTCTTTTTTACACTCTTAGTTCATAATCTACCAACAAGTTGTACAGTCAGATGAAAATCCTTTTCCTGACTCTCATATATGGCTGCCCAGCTTGTTCCTGCCAAAAAGTACTGAAAGAAAAAAGTTTGACAAAGATAATAGGTCTTGAAGTTATTCTAACTGGAATAACAAGGCCCAGCACAAACCTGCTTAATAGAAGAGGAAGCTGAGGCAATAAAGTGATATTTACTTGCAGAGACAATAGGGCGTTGCCTTTTCGCTCCTCTGTGGCATTAGCATTGCTAGCTGCCCCACTATGTACACAGCACACTCGTGGTTTTATTCTTTGAGGACTGGATTCTTGCTGTTCACAGTGGGATTACTTGAATGCTTGTGCCTGCCTGCCTAATATATGTTAATTGAAGGACTTTTGTGTCTCAACATCTTTATTAATATTAATGGCATGAGATTTTTAATGGACCTATGCAAAATATGCTTGACCTAGCTTGAGCCCTCACTTTTGTTTTTATACTCTGCAGCACAGTGTGGCTTCCAACTAATTTAAGAACGTAATATTATATTCTGTGGCAGAATACACAAACTAATGAAACATGGATTACTCTTCAGATCTGCAGTTTCTTTGCCATGAGGTATAAAATTTATATAACACCAGAATACAATTAGGTTTTTTAAAATCATGAAATTAAAAACAGATTTGCTTTCTATCCATGCAAATTATTGCACCTCGGTGAAAAGAGTAACCATTTTAAAATAATTCTGTCTTGAGCAGGCTTGTCTTACACCACACATTCTTTTTTTAGGAAGAAGTCATCAAAACAGTAAGTCTTAAAATTAGACTAGACTAAACCTCAAGAAATATTTCAAGTTAATATTGTAATTAAAGTATGACCTGGTCATGGTAAGGGATAGGTATAAATGCTGTAACAGTGTTGGAGAATAAAGTTTAAACTTTTCTAAAAATATGGCTGCCCAGTTTCATTTCTTCTTAACACTTGACAGAAAGTTATGCTATTTGTTTTGTTAGATGCAATATAAATTAAAGATTAAAAATCCAATCTTGGGCTAGGGCCAAGGCCAAGGTGAATTTTTGCAGCCCACTGTGGATGATTACAGCATGAACAAGAAAAATGCTTCTGTCACTTTTGCACTATTTTGCTCTTTTTCACTGCTTTTTTTTTTTTCTGTCAAAGAGGATTATTCCTTATAGTCCCCTCTACGTGACATTGTTTGCAATAGATGTCTGTAAAATCACTGTAGAGACCAGCCTACCATAACAGTATGTCCAGCCTCCAATTTTTTTTTTTTCTGTTCGCTGGCTTCTCTTCATGCTAGAAGCCATGCTGAAGGCTGTATAAATACTTCTTGCACTCTCAACATCATGTACTGATGATCAGATTGTTACCTTGCCTCTAGCAGCAAAAGCTTGAGCAAAGAGGCAGAAAAAGAACAATTTCCAGGCTGAGACACAGGAGAGTAGCTGATGTCTACTGATTCCTGCAGTACAGTATCTTCAGCTCTCACTGACAGGTATTTGCTGGTTTAGGGGCTTCATTTAAAGCTTGTAGTGAGTAAAAAGTTTTATACTGACTGCTTTGGATCAGAACCTGGCCTCAGGAGAGTTCTCTTTTCTACCTCCCTACATCATCTTGGCCCTTAAGTCAACAGGCACACCATTTCTTTGGGAAACATTACTACAATTACTGTTTGGTTTAGAAAGACATTTTGCAAGTTGAAAGTCTCACTGGCTCATGAAGAAAGTGAAGCATGGCCATTTCTACTGGCAGACCCCAAAACCCATCTTGTAAATAATCCAGGGTAGTGCTGTATAATCAGATTTCACTGAATCAGAAGTGAGGTGGAGGACAATGGCCTACTCGAAGGGCAAAGAAACACGTCTGCAGACTGACTCTGTGCTGTTCTCATGGACCACTGGAACAGTAACAGCCAAGAGTGAAATGAGGCAGGAGTCCAGGCAGTTTCCCAGAGAACCAGCTGCTGCTACTGCTGCTAGAAAATGCACTGAAGTGCTTGGCATCTGGTGCCTGCAGCTGCCGGATGCGTTTCAGTGTACTTATGCCAATTATTTAAATTCTGCTGTGCTGCCAGAGTATGCTGACAATGAAGGAGTAAAGGAAGCACAATGGCTACCAAAAAATACTAAGTCAATAGTAAATATAAAGAGGTTACTTGGCCTAATCTCAATCAAGTCCTGATAAAGTCAAGTCTGGCATTGGGACTAGAAGAGGAAAGTAGCTTTTGAGGCTTGTTTCCTTTGTTAGACTAGGCATGGACTTTACAGTTTTTGACCTATTAAAATGTGCAAGGATATTATTACTTCTTGTCCTGGGAACACCCATAGGAGGCAAGGCCCTATTCATCATCTTCTCTTGGTAGGAAACCCAAATAATTGCAGAGAGGAGAATGTAGCCTGTTACAGAAACAGTTAATTGTTCCCTCTGATTTCTGTGATGCCTCTGACTACAAGAGAGTCCTGGGTGATCATTTCAGCTGCCTGAGGCACAGAGTCTCCTGCAGGTCTCACTTAATGAAGATCATGCATGAACCCAAATACAGGGTGGGAGCCATGAGAGAACAGCGTACAGTTGATGCCGTGTGTCATTGAAGATCAGACTAATGGCGTGGTGACAAAGGCTTACTTTCTCCATCAGCCTGTGTAACAGGTGAGATACCAATGAAAGGACAATTTGGACTTGAAGCAGAGTAAGAAAGGGAGGCTCTCAGATTACCACAGACAGTTGAAGCTGGGATCAAAATTATGCCAGAGTTTGGTGTTGGCCCGTGAATATCACACCAGTTCTATTTACAGGTTCTCAGCTTTTGGAGTATAGTGCAGTGAGAAGTGTTTTTGTTGTAATGTAAACATTTCTTGAAAACTAGCTTTCTAGTTTGCAGAATAGCACCATAACACTAAATTAGTTGGAAAGAGCTTGAGGGCTGAAGGAATAGTATATTTTTTGTTGTTGTTGTGGCTATTCACATGATTTATATAATAATTTTAAAGATTACAGTTTGGGAAAGTCAGGAACATGCTCTAATGTGAGAAACAGAACAGAAGGAAATGTTATTCACCCAGGATGAAGGTCCGTCTTCTGCAAAGTGGCGTTCGTACATAGCAAAGGTTGCTTTATCTCCACGGCCCTCCTTCTGTGTTAGGTTTAACAGAAGATGATGTGGAGCATTTCGCCATGGGGCTGTTTCCTGCTCACCCTCAGCCTGCTCTGAATGGTGCCCATGTGCTCCAAAATACTTCCATGGATATGCCACATGCCCTTACTGGCAGTTTAGCCTCTGGGCCTGACTCTTTGCATTTTACTTGCCAATAAAAAGGAAGATAAATTTATATATACGTACGTACATATCTATACCAATACACTGACTTGGTGCCAATCCTTTAATCTTGATTTTACAAAGGACAGTGCAATTCAGTGTCCATTGTCTGTGAAATATTAATATATTTGTATTTCCATGCAGTTGCACAAGGCGATGCTCTTTACAGCTGTTGTCTCTTCTGCCGTTTGCGAACTATATTATGTGCTAGCAAAATAATAATTGTCATTTAAATCAACACGTTCGTGTTTCTTCTAGGAAGGGACTTAAATTTTAAAGATGTATTTTGTGATTGATGTGATTTGTCTCTGATTTTTGTAGTAAGTGGATGGAGGTAGGGTTTTTGCAAAAAATGATAATGTAGAGAATGTATATGTTAGTCTTGCATGACTTCTATCACTATTTGTTGAAGGAATAGGTCACTATACGTCTGTAAATTACCTCATAAAATTTATTTACTCTTGAAAAAAATTAAATTTATTTTGGATTGGTGAAATTTGTGAGAATTAGTAATAATATACATGATTTAAAAAAATATGCAAGTTCAGTGTCCTAGTCCTTTCAAGGCGTTCAGTAGAGGTATATAAAGAGAAGCCCCGGACACGGGTGATCAGACGTGGAATCTTGGGCTGAAATTATTCCAGCAGGATGGGGAGTGTAGTTTAAATCCTCTCTTATCTTACTGGCATTCTTGTGCGTGCTAGCTCTCCCTGGCAAGATGTTTGATTGATTCATAGCAACTGATGGGCAGTTTAAAATTACAAAGCTTTCAGTTTCCTTGTTCCTGTCAGATAAAGAGGGTGGGCATTTCCTGATTATATGGTATACATTCAAAATACTTCAGTTCCCTGTGGTGCTATTTGTGACTAATTTACTTCCATAGCACATTAACACTGCTGGTTTTATGCTGTGGGAGGGGTCTGTAGCGTAGCATGCTGTGAAGAGAGAGGTGTTTCACAACAAGAGGTCCTTCTGGCTTTTCCTCTGTTTACATTACCACCTGGAAAGAAGAAAAGGTGGAGGAAATGGCTGATGATCCACATGGATTGCATGAACGGTCACATCTTTAGTTGTGACACATTAAGCTGGGCAAATTCACACTAAGAAGTGTCAGGATTGCACTTTAACTCCTGGAATCGCATGTAATCTTATGTAGGAAAATGTGTAGGCACAAACAGGGCTTGACTAACTTCATCCCAGTAGTCTTACGGCGGGTTATGGCAGGCAGTGCCCCTTTAGTGGCCACTGAGCAGCCAGATTATTTTGGGGGAAAGTCAAGGGTACACTAATGTGAGGAACAGGGCCTTGGGCACAGGCTCTAGCAGAGAAGTTAGAATCTAAGAATGACAAATCTGTGGCTATGCAAGTGGCACAGAGCTTTAGAGAGACTCAAAATGGGAGAACCACGTTTTTCACTTTTGGCGTTCACTTTTCTCGTTCGTGCCTATGAAAGCAGACACGTTATCTCTTGTTTATGGGAGTCGGTGTGCTTTGGTGCACTACTTGTTTGACTTACGCAGCACTTTCAGCACACCAAGTGTTTCCTGATTTCTATGTAAGGGCTCAAGATACAAGAGCAGCTAAGCTGTGCAGCATTTCTCTCAAGTTATGCCTGAAGCCCACAGAGAGCAGCTGCTGGCGGCGGTGTGGCACGGTGCAAACTCAGGTCTTGTGCTCCGCGGTGTCAGGACAGAGCAGAGAGCACGCTCAGGCCCTGGGACTGGGAACTACAAACGAGACTGAAGTGTCTGTAACTCTCACACGCTTCCCTGATGTCCCAGAGCCTCTGTGACCCTGACAGCACATTCCTCTTGCTGGAGCTTTTTTCTTAACCTATGTTTAACCTGACCTTTGCTTAACCTACTTTTCAGTAGACTCACCGCAGAAAGGCGGTCAGGCTGCTTTGGAAATTTTGACTCCTAAATCTTCTGCTGATTATTTTTTTTTTACCATCCTTTTATAACTTTGTGGCATGCTGAGCTGTCAACAAATTCCATATAATTCTATCTCCCTTGACTTTACTGCATTTTTATTTCAATAAGAAGGCCTGTAATGTTTAACTTCTTGGCAATGTCTCTGACAATAGATTTCTAGATTTCTTGAACCAATTTAATATAAAGAATATCTCACAGAAGAAAAAGTTGCTTTCAAGCACAACCTTCCCTTTGTCACTTTCTTTCTCTTTTCCTGAGATCTTGGAGATCATTACAATGTTAGTTAGATCTTTGGTGCTCTGCAGACTATGTTTTGAGAGCCTAATATTGTGCGTTGAAAACGCTCTACTGTACAAATGCTTTCATGAAGAAATGCTATGTACTTGCTTGAAAATCATAGCAAATGGTGCTTACTGACACAGGAATCAAAGGCTTTCCTTTTTAGATCACTGTCTGTGGGACTTGGTAGAAATAGGAACCTTTGTGTCCTCTCCTGAGCTTCCTCTTTGTCCTCTGTTCTCATTTCTGATTCTCAGAGGTGCGTAATAGAACTGATTTCTTCGATGAAAAGGTAAGTAAATGCTCCCACACCATCTTTCATACTTTCCTTAAGACTCATCCCTGCTAAACAGTCACATAATTCACAGGCTTCTACTAAAGTCTGCTTGTGGTAAAATCAGTGTAACCTTTCGTGACCAGTTTAGTTCTGCAGGCTTGTTCAGTAAGTACAAGTCAAACATGGATCTGAATACCTGGAAGCCGCTGTGTTAACACTCCAAATACTGGTTTAAACTTGTACTGTGACCTGTCAGCAGACAGGATGTCGGAAGATGTAAACTGATGTATTGGGTTGAAGAATGGATTTACCTCGCTTTAGGCTGAAAATCTGGGCCGATATGGAGGTAGCGTTACTGTTTCCATTTTGAGAATACAGTTATGGCATGATGTGTTATTTCATACCAAACCAGGACTTCTTAGTGGCAGTTTTTGCATGTGATCACAGTTATTTCTACTACAGAGATTTCTGTAGTTAAAAAATTGTCCTGAGAATTTTTTCTCATCAAACTTTCATTTATAATAGTATTTTAAAGGTTTCTAGTGTGGGGCAAGTCTGTCCGGGCTTCCTGCTTTTAACTTCAGTGCAGTTACACCAGCAGAGCCGTTACAGCATGCTCACCTTTGTGCACCATTCCCTTAAAACAGAAACGTGGGCTAATTTGTGGGAGAGAGGGGTGTGAATGAGGGTGCATGGTTTTGAAGCAAGACAGGGATTAGTATGTCCGAGCACTGCTGATTGGTAGAGTTTGGCTACAAGTGGGAAAACAAAGAATCTTTCGACCCATGGCATGCTTGGGAATATAATATTGTGAAGGCAGGGTTTATGGCTGTAAATGGTGCCTACAAATATAAGGCTTTTTCATGACATGGAATACAGGTGTAAGTTACTACATTTGTCTTAGCAAACAACACTTCTTATTCAAATGCCCATCGTAAACTAAGATCTGTATGCTAAGGATGTTTATATGGTTTGTATGGTTATATGAACGTTACATGGAGTTGCTATTGTACAGGTTTCTTAATGTTGTGAAAAAATGAGAAAATAGCGAGGTTTTATTTTAAATCAGTGGATCTTTGGGATGATGTTGCCCTGTATTTCAGGTTTAATAGTATGAATTGCACTCAAGGTTTTACTGATTTGCCATTTCTTGGAAAAAAAATATGATTCAGACACACCTAGGCTGCTGTCCTGTTTCAAAGAGGTGGTTACAGTAAAAAAAAGAGAAGAAGAGAAGAGGAAATTTATTCTTTCCCCCTCCTCCTTTCACAGTGATGCTAAGTAATCAGACTTTCTCTATGGGCATGTGTACAGTAGAGAACATTGTAGCAAGGGAATTCCTAGTTATGAGCAAAACTGTCAAGCTTCTCAGACTCCAGTGAATGTGACTGCATATTTCTGAGTCACTTACCATCAGCATTGTTGTTCCTGCGAGTGAGATCAGATGGCAAAAACCCATCCAGTGATGTGACAAGGGACAGATCATGGGCAGAGCCGTGTTTGAGGAATGTGTCTTTGAACAGGGTGCTTGCCAGCAGGGAGCCCTGCTACAGCATACCTAGCTATGCCGTAGCCTTCTGTACTTGGTGCAACTGGTCACTGGATCACAGCTCAGGCTACTGAGTGACATCCCGATGGCTGGGGCTGCAGCTCATAGCAAGGAAGATGGAGACTTTTTAATAGAACAACCTAACTGGGGTCAAATGTGAACTTTCACAAGCCTCTTTTGAGCATTTGCTGGGCTGATTGCAAAACCCTGCCTGTAAAACTGAGAAATAAGGAACAGAGAAGCTGAACTGTTGAAGAACTGGGGGTTTAATCCAGATAATCCAGGCGCCAGCCTGACATTCTCACTCTTGGGCCATCTTTGCTTCTTGTTTTCCATTCCCTTAATGGCCTAAGCTCTTTTATTCCCCTCCCTTTCCCCTTCCCACACAGATATTTCAACATATGTATATGTCTGTGTATGTGGAATATCAGCAAAGCTGATACTTTGCTCCCTACAGAGTTCCTTGTGACCACTCTCTCATGTAACTAATCCATAGCAATGTATACTCCAACAAGGAAAATTAAAAGGTTGGGAACCACTGACTTAACTTCTTAGTAAGCAATACAGCTGGCAATCAGATGTAACCTGAGCTCCTCGTTACTGGAGCTGCCCTAGCTATTCATAGCAAAGTAAAATTGCTATGGGAATTGAGCTGGATTTAATTTGTTTAAATGCAAATTATCCCAGGTCAGACAGGCTCAGATCTTCTGCCCTCTCAAATTCATTTGTATCAGCTCTGCCAGGCTGAAGCTTTTGTCTGGAGGATCTTCGCTGGGGAAAAGCGGGTCTGGGTAGTGAATTGCCACTGTTTAGAGCGTTTGCTCTGCGGCTTTGATGCAGTCAGTGTAAGTCACTCTGAAGCCAAGACCTCTGAACAGTGAAGGGTCTACCATCAGCAAGCCCTGTGTGGTGTCCAGTTGCACTGAGTGTCTCTCTCTGCTGGCTGCCACTTGAACAGGGTATCTTGTGAAGGAGAGAGAATCTTTCAGGTTTGTCTGTCATGATATGAAGTGTTCTTCTGAAGGATCCAGCTGCCAAAGTCCCATATCACAGGAAAAGCTGCATTTCTACTAAAAAAAAAAACACCCAAGTTTGATTCCAGTACACATGATCATAAAGGGTAAAAAAACCTCTTAAAAACTCAGCTGAAAATGGTTCAAGAAATCAGAAAGAAAATAAAACACCAAAGCCCTTTGGCATTACTTTTAAAAAATCTCAATGTAGAGTGCTGTTTCCTGCAAGGCCCGATTCATGGCTTTTAACGTTTGGAGTTGCATGTCCGATAAGAAGAAACGTTTCTGATCAGAAACACTCAAGCAAGCATCTGTTAATGCTAAGTACCTATGGAAAAGAATGTCCAAGTACTGGATTTAGTTACCTATCCTCATTTCTTTTTTTTAAGCTGTTCATTTTCTGTGTCACTGTGCCCTAATCTTATTGGTTTTGCCTTTGGCACAACTGTAGGAGCAGAAGATTAATTAAGAAGGCATGCAGTTTCCCTAGAATATTAGTACATCTGAATTCCATTCACATAAAATCAATTAGCTGTACACAAAGGAGGAGAATCTCGCCAGAACATTTTCATTGCATCTAGTCTTTCAAGCAGCGTGAACAATTTGTAGCAAACCATCCTCAGAGTGAAATTCTGCCCTGTCCAAAGGTCTGGTAAAGATCTAGACATCTTAAAGTCACGTTTCAGAGACTTAAGAGGAACATAAACGGTGCTTTTATTTTATCCTGTTACATAGAATGAGGAGATCGTCTACTCTTCGGAATTTCCAAAAGGTAGGCCTCCTCTCACACTTTACGGATTCTCTTAAGCTGTGCACTCAGTTACATGGGATGCTAGATTAGGGGATAAGCAAGCTGCCTTCTGAAGTCAGTTGTTCTGTTATTCTTGATGTACTGTAAGTAACTAATCAGCTGTAAGACAGCACATGACAAATAGTGGGCTGGCTCTTTTGAGGAAAAGTGAAGCATAAATGCATTCATAAAACAATCCTTCTGTTTCCTGTTTGCTTTGTGATGGATTTCAGAACTGTCGTAACTAATAAAATATCTAGATTGTATCTTACAGTTGCAGGGATTTGCTTAAACAGGCCATACCCAAGTGCTTGTACAGCTACCAACCCTAAATTCGAGCTCTCGGTTTTAGCTAATTGCTCTCCAGAACCTCTATAGCAAGGCAAAGAGCCCTACTGATGGAATCATTAATGAAGTGATCTTGAGTGCAACTTAGTAAAGCTTTGGCAATTAACTTAAATATTATTAGTGTATAGTAAGTGTCATAATGCTGTAGTTTACATTAGTATTTTTCTTCTGTTCATTTATCATGCCAACTTCTGTTTGAAAAAAAAAACAAAACCAAAAACATGAGAAATGAGGGAACTCACGTACTGACAAGTAAGTATTTAATCTGTGGCAAAGCAATTAAATTTGTGTTAGTTCTAGAATATCTCATTACCTTGCAATAAATACCAATTTAATACATTTAAATGCCAATGTGATTGGTTCAATTACCTTAAGTGGAGGAACAAATAAGAATATTTCCTTATTTGCTATATGTTGACAGAGGATTGCATAAAGATGTTTTAAACAAGTTCAGTCAACTGCAGAAATACAAAGGCACTATTCAGAGATAACACTGTCTTTGTTCATATAGGAATAATTAAAGACATGCAATTTAGTTACCTTGTTTTAATAATTGCTGAATGTTCAGTATAGCACTTCTTTTGAGCAACCAAACAGAGTAGTCTTTCATGACTAACTCAGACTGGCAATTTAAACATCGTACTCTCCTTCTGTCAGATCCTCAGATAATGAAATGCTATATTGTTAAGAACTCTTAACATTTTACATTTGCAAGAAATCTATATTATGTTAGAAAACAGAATAAATTGAGTTATTTTTTCTGAGTCACTTAAGATCTAAAGAAAAATGTGATCTGTGCAATTCTCAAGTTAGAATAGGCACCTAATTATTCTAATGCTTCTTTCATGATAAAAATATTTTAGTGTGCATAAAGGTCAGTAACTTAACCTAAACATTTGCTGTGGTATAGAGCCAGATATTCCAATCTGGTGAAAATCAGTAAAGGTCTGCTGAGGTTATTCTCATCAGCCAGGGGCCCAGTTACAGTTGTACTTCCCTGACTCGGGGTGAGTTGTCAGTAACTGCCCATGTACAGACTTGATACTTTTCTGAAGGATGGGTGAATTTGTTTGGCAAACATAAAAGCTAGGGAAAAGTTTAGTTAACTTAAATTCTCTCTTTCATTTAGTGTGCTCGCATGCCTTTGTGCTGCCTGGTTTGGGATAGGGTCAAAAATGAACACGCTCTCAGTTTTACTCGTGGGATTTCTGACTTCAATAATACATGTGTATTATTGGAAACCTCATGAGAGTCCATTCTCACTAGTTTCCCAGAGCATTTTCTTTCCCAAATTGTTATAAACACACTCTGGAAATGCTTGCAGAGACAATGTTCAACTCAATGGGAGCTCCTGGGTGCTTAAAGCTCTTTAAAAGTCAGTCATTTATTTAACAACCTGTGTATGGATTTAGGGTCCAGACCTTTCACTTTTTGTTGGAGAATCATGGATCATGTCCCTGTCAATGCGTCTCAGAAGCTTGTTTAATTTACCCAGTGCTTCGGTGGGTGCATCTGTGTGAAGTGCCCTTCTGAGGGAGACAGAAACAGCATATGAAGGCAAAATACACCTCAGGTCAGTTAGCTGCCGCTGTCCCCATTGCAGTTGCCACCCAGAAAAGGGGATGTAGGTCATAGCAGAGAGGGAGTGAACTTCTTTAATTACCATGATTTACTGACATTGGTTTGGCTGTTTGCTCATGATGCTTCCCGAGGGTAAAGATATCTTTCACTTCAGCAACATTTCTGCAATTTGGCTCCTTCTTTCTGCCTTGCCAGATATGTTGCTTGTCATTTTTTTCTACCTAATTTCACATCTTAATTTGTTCATTTTTATTATATTTTCCAGAGCATTGACATTTTGACCCTAACGTGAGAGGTGCTCAATAACCCATCTCTCAAAAAGTCGGTTAGTGATATCGGGTATCTACAGTTCCAGGTCAGGCTGTACTGTACTGCTGGCTATAATTCTTGGAAGTAGTTTTGCTTATGACTGTAGTAAGGTTAGCCTTGCATGCTTTTCAGACTACCAACTTAACCCATCCCATGAGGTGAATCTGCTTCATTACACATTCTCTGAAGAAACAATAATTTATTTAGACTGCTTGCATTATGCAGGATTGCTTTGAACAGCCTTGTACTAGTGTTGGTTGAATGCCCTTGCTTTGGAGGAAAGAGGAATCCATAGGATTAATGTTGGCAAACTTAACAGGACTTTATTCTTCCTGGGATTCCTTGGCATGTGTGAGAAAACTATATCTTTACCCCATTTTCAAGACTTGACCCAAACCCCATTCTAAACAGCTGGCACTTTTCCTGCTGTCTTGAGAGGATTTTGTATCAGGCTGCTGGTATATGCATGGGGGACTGCCATCTCCGCATGGGTTTCTCTGAGTGTGCGTTTGAAATGGATCTGCAATCACTGTCGCTGTTCTCTAAGCTGCTGGCCGTGAACTAAATCTGTTACAAAATACCATGTAAGCACATAAATGTTATGCTGGGCTTGAGCTAATAACCCGGTCTCTTAGCAGCTACATTGCTACTCGTTTGAGCTGGCTTGCCACCAGCTGCCTTGGAGCATGTGCAGAATGAATGGAGGGCTGAGGGCAAATGTGAAGATCATTTCTGTACTTTGTGAAGGAACTACGCTTATCTGCTTATAAAACCTGAGGCAAGGGCCTCATCTCCCCATCAGTCTGTGGTGGAATCTGGTACAGGAGTTATGAGGCAACCTCTCTCTTCTAGCAGATGGTGCAGTATGTTGGCATTTGAAAGTTGACATCTGCCCAATTCTAAAGGCCAGTCTGGGTGCAAAGGCAACTTCTGGCTGTTGTCAGGTAGCTCTAAGTTGTGTGACTAGCTTCATGTTCTCTGGATCTCCATCTCTTTCTGCTTCTAAGATACTCATTATTCCAGTATGGGAAATGGTTTGGCAGATAAAAAACGTAGATGGGACATCTGAGCTAGGGGAGTCTGTCTTCCAGCAAGGGAATTCTTTGATGGCAGAGAAAGGTCTTTTGTGTTTCCTTTGTGACGACAAAGTGCTACAGGCTTAGCAGAGCATCAGGGAAGAAAATAAGTGTTTCACTTTGATTAAAATGAACTGTAGCTAAGATAATTTCATGAGTTTTCACTGAAAGCAAATCTGAAAAGACTCCAATATGCTGTTACATGAGATGGTCCCAACAATATTGTGATGTGGATACTAGGTATAGAGGCATCTTTGACCTCAGATAATTTTAAATAATCGACAACCATAGCTCTTAGGTCATCTGTCGTTCTTATTCTTTATATTTCAAGGAAGATCTTAATTTACATTTTTATTCATTTTAAGTAGAACTAAAAACTGTACTGTATGTATCTGTACTTTACATGCTGTAACTCTCGTTAAGATGTGTTTGAACCAATGATTTGTGTTTTTTAGGGAAATAACACAACAGAAGTCTTGGATCAATGTCTGCTGTAGTCCGTGGGAAGCTTTATGCCAATTTCAGTTGGCCTTTTGTCAAGTCTTTTAAAACTTTGCATTAATATTTGGAACTATTTTGGAACTATTTTGGTGGGTGTGAAACTACATTTAACTCTTCCTTTTGAGAGATTTTTCATCTTGAGTGCATGCACACCCATCTAATGGTATAGATTTCATTGATTTCTTTGCTCTCAGTTGAGACACACTGGTTTTTTAACACTTAATTTTATGTATATACTCATAACACTGAATAAAGCAGTCTGGATATAAGAAATATTCTTTAGACAATATATGAAAACATTTTAGCTCTTTAGTTAGTTGAGATACTTCTGGCTTTGTACAAACGGTAATTTAACTTTGCATCAGTCAGTATCAAGTAGTTCTATTTAGCAGAGGCATTGCAGTTCATTTATTCATGTGCTTTAATTCTCAGTTTCATTTCGTTATGCTTCTTACCTCATTATTTGCATCTGGTTTATGAAATTCCTGTAACTTTAATATGCATATGGCTAAGCTGTTGTCTTTAATGTAATTAGCATGTAATGAAAATGCCATGCATGCAAATGAGAACCCACAGCCATGAGGCTCCTCTAGTTTAGAGCAAGGGTGTGTTTACTATCTCAGAACTTTTTTTTTTTAAATATAGGGTAGAAATACAAGTTCTGAAAATCCTTCACTCACTATCACTGCTGTGTTTCTTACGGAGGGTCTGTTTTTTGGAGATGCTGAAACCTCAAAATGAATTAGGTTTACAGGCTGGTAAACTGCCAAAGGCTTCACTCAGACTCTAAGAACACAGGGGGAGACAAATGGGAGCAGCCTTTGTACTGTTCCAGTAAGAGGCCAATGAGACCTGTTAGAAACTGATATGTTAGAGTGTGATTCTCAAAACCATTCCATGTGGGTCTAAAGTCAGTGGAAGATTTACCTAGTTTTGTATAGCTAAGATGAACTTTCAGAAGCTTCAAAAATTTGCCTTATTTTTCAGTTTATAATCTAACTTCAAGTAAAAAATAAATCTTGAAGCAGATATTTTATTATAATTTGTCATGTCCAAATTTCATGTTGAGATTCTTCCTTCTTTTGTAACACATGAAGAAAACAGAACAAGTGCCTTACCTTAGTGATAACGCCCTGATACTGAGGAATTTCACGACGACGTATTGGATCTGAAAATTCCTTTAGCTCAGAGCTAAGCAAACATTTCATAACAAATAACAAGTGGGAGGAATGTTGCCTTCTCATCTCTTCTCAACTTTTCTGCAAACAAACTCTAATTTATTGATTCAGAATTAGTTGCTAACCACATAGATCAACGTATGTCTTTCTGTTTACTTTCCAATGGCATGGAATATCCCTTACAGAAGGATGGCAAATACGGAAGAACAAAAGAACAGCAAATTCCAACTGAGCAATCTCTTGGGCTTTCCTTCCCACCATATTCTCACAATTACTGCTATTATTAGCGATAGCCACAGTGGGAGAGAGAGGGAATAGAGAGGAGTCCCTCATCTTTTTCATGCTGTGTTGTCTAGACTTAGTAAAAATGTTAGATTTTGTCATTTTGTTTCCTGTCATGGCGTTATAATTGCAAAGAATCTGAAATAAAAATGGAGTTTTGACCTATTTGACCCTCTCCTTGTTGGGTCCCAAACCCATGAAAGTTAATGGAAAGATATCATTGAGTTCTTATGCAAGGAAAATCACATGTATACTTGAAATTATGCTGGCAGTAGGAAAACCTAATGCATAAATTTCCATTACAATTTTGACAGTATTTGTTCATCTGCTGAAATATTTGAGCTGGATAGACACATTGCATCTAACTCATGATCACAGAGATGTTTCATGTATTTGTAGAAAAAATTCCCAGAAACATTATTTTTTTAAGACTTACAATGCGCAGGCATACAGACTAGCCAAAATCTGGTCTTCAACAAGCTGGAATTACTTGGCAGCATAGAATTAGAGAAGATGATTCTGTGCTGGTATCCTACCTCTGTGCTCTGGCATTTCTCAGCTGGTGTATTTTCCACTCAGCATGGCCACAGCTGTAGGGCAGTTTGCTTTCAAGAACCTGCAAGAAAAGTAGCTCTCAGTTATTGCCCAGTTGCCCCCCTTGTAGTGATCCAGAGGACTGCATCTCTGTCAGAAGCCAGGTCAGCATTCTCAGCATTACTTTGGAATTACCAAAGAGATTATTTTAATATGAATCCTTGAAACCATCCCATACCTGGAAGAAGTGGAAAATGGTCTGTGATTGAGTGAGTGTTCAGACTGCTCTGTGGCACGTCCCCTTTCTTCTTGACAACTTCATAAAACTAGATGTTACCAAAAAAGAAGATACCTTTCATTCACACAACATTTCTCAATCTGGAGGATGTGTCTGATGTAAAATCCAAAGGAAAGAAGTCTTATTGGAGATTTGTGGTCATTTTTTTTCTGGGAAAAAGAAGTGAACAGATTTGTAAGGTACTCAGTCACCTACAGCCTATGTAAAGGTGCAGCAATATACATGCAGAACAGGGCCCAGAATTCCGTTCACTTTTTTTTCCCCATAGAGTTCTCAATCCACCCTTATAATGTTAAATATAGAAATTACATTTGGGGCTGAAACTTGGTGTACATCAGGGACAGTTTCTTACAGGAAAATGTAGAAACCCATTTGTTCCATATGGTTTGAATCATTTACAAAATGATTCCTACAGGAATAATTTCAGATGTGGAAACCTTTAAAATGGGGAAATAAAAACCAGATTCACTACATTTCTGTTTTCCAGCTGGAAAAAAAAAATCGTTTAGCAGTGCCCAGTTATCAGTGCACTTCAGTTGATGAAGATTGCCTCTCAGAACCACCGTTAAACTGTATGATGACACATATCATAAGGATTAAAATATTGGTCTTCCCTACAGGAAAGTACTTTGTCATGACCAAATGTGATCTGACATTTGACATATGCCAACTTATTGCCTATAGTGAGCAGGCAAGTTAAATTCTTGTCAGTTATGTAAAGCCTATCTCTTATTGACAGAGGCAATTTTAACTTTCACATAGAATGTCAAGTGCTGTGGACAGAGATAAGTAATTATGAATTCATGTTGAAGAAAGGAGGGGGGCAAATTGTTAATCAGAATATCATCTATGTTTGTTTTCATATTATTTTTCAGGAGGCAGTTAGCCCCTCCCAGTTCATAACATGGACTCTCTTCTATTGTCAAAATGAAGGTCACAGTATGATTTTATGAGCGCTATTATTTGGCCCCCACGAAGGATGCTTATATTGGGGAGTACTGCGAAGATACCTTTGATCTGGAAAGACAGAAGTGAATTTCCATGAATAGGGCATAGTGTATGACTATGGACTGTTGAGGACCTGTGTATCTCTGATAAATCTTTTCAACTGGAATAGACTTAAAGTCAATTTTAGCATTAGCTTAGTAAACAGTTAAAATGAAGATTTCATCTGTAACATTCTATTTTCACTTGCTTTTCATTTTCTCTTGAGTTTTCCTCATGGGAAACAGTACTGAAAGTGCAGAAAATTCCACACATCCTTAAGAAATGCTTACACTAGGCATTCAAACTGCTCTCCTTCTGATACCCTTGGTATTCTGTTCCTAGGAGGTTAAGCTAAAGAACAGCATCCATTTCAGAAGGGAATAGGTGATACCTGTCTAATATGTGCATTTTCAAAGCATACTTTTTGAGGAAGGAGGTGGAATCAGGATCTGGGAGGACTTAAGATGTTGGGCAAGATGGTTTGCAATTGACATTTGTTTGTCTGCACATATTTTCCTGAAGCATAAGAGATATGTAGTCCATGTGGGATGTCAATTTTGGCAGGAGGGTGTTGGCGCATGGAAGAGCCTCACTGATCCAAAACAAAAATCTGTATCTAGTATTACGTATATAATGTAATAGAATTACCTGATGAAACTTCTTCTTAGTTTTTTACTTGGTAAAAATGAGTGTTTATTACAACATGCTTTACAAAACCAAGAAATGAAATAAAATCATAACTGATTAATGAGCTGCATGGAAATACTTCCTTAGTGCCACCCACATCTCCCTGGCCCTGATCCTGGAAACACTTCATCACATGCAGTTTTATGCACAGATACTATGTGAAAAATACTGTGTAGTTTTCCCATACTTCTGTCTTTCAGGGATCCAAGAAGAAAAACAATCAGATACTTGCTTTCGCTGATCAGTTTTCTCTTGTAGGAGGGCATGAATTTTAAACTGCCTTTATGATGATTAAATGGTGGGAAGTTGACTGCTGAATCATAGTACTAAAATGTTCAGATGCTTTAACTTTGTACTACTGTACCATAATGCGCTTATGTTTATACTTAGAATAACCTTAAGTCTGGGATTTCCATCTCGTAATACCGTGTTCTGAAAAAAACCTGAATCTTAATTCAAACATTTTGTTTTACTCATATATGCATTTATTAAAAGTTGCATTTTCCAAAAGCATTTTCATTTTATGTGAGATTGTATATCCTGTACACAAACACACACACAAATCTATACTGTGAAAAATGGATTAATATTGCATATGAAATTATACATGGTACTGTATGAAGGTGCTATGCTGCCAGTCCCACAACATTCTTGTTCTATGTGTTACCAAACGTGAAACCTGGTCATCTCCAAAGTGAAACAAGGCATACTTTAATTGGGAAGACTGTCTAGATTATATATTGAGCAAATCTGATTTAGAGGAGCACATCTCAATCTGTCTAGGCTTTGAAGGGAGATCACTTTAAGAGATAGTATATTCCAGCTGTGAATCTTGACAGTGTTTCCTCTAATTTGTGGTGGTGTTTTTTTTTTCAGTCAGGTTTGATAAGGACACAGAAGATCGAGTTCCTTATATCTCCATTACCTCAGCAGCTAGCACAGGAGCACAACTACACATCACCTGCTGGACACCACCCTCATGTATTATATAAACGAACTGCAGAAGAGAAGGTGCACCGGTACACAGTAGAGTCCAATTCCAAATACTTTTCTTTTGGTCATCACAGAATTCACACTTCCCACAAGTATCATGCTCAAGCGAATGGTTACCACCATGGAAGGTTTCAAAAGCAACATTTTTGTGGACGTCGCAAGAAATGTATGTAAGGAAACTTTCTCTCTTTGTTTGGCATGGTGGCTCTTAGAGACTGTATGGTGATTCTGAGGTCTGGTTCATAGTCACCTTTGTGTTGGAGACATAGTAATTTAAAATAATACAGTTATAAAGCAAAATAGATATGAGAAACTTGATTATTCCTTTAAATTGATGTCATCATCCAGTTTATTAAGCCAACAGAATCACTGTGTAGTATTCTTGTTCTCTACCTAGATGAAAAGATCCCTTGCTTGATTTTTTTTGACATAAACATAGTTTTCAGTAAGCAATTCTGCTTTAGATTGCTGCTTTTGCACACTGATGGATGCCAAATCCCTGAACTGCTCTCTGTAAGTTTGGGGATATATAAGTAATTATGCTTGAAGGTGAAGAAAAAGTCTTCCAAATCATTAATTTCTGAGAGGATAGAGAATAAGTCTTTCAGATCTCACCATTTGATAATGAAATTTTAAGCAACTGAGATCTTCAAAAAGAACCTCCAATATAAATCATTTAAATAAGATTTTAGAGCCACCTCTTAAAAACCATATTGGAATATATTATCCTGCCAAGGTCTGTTCTGAGTCCTTCATTAGGCCCCCAAATTGCAGAATGTTTTAGAGCTCCCTTGGACCCTATATCCATACTTACTGCATTCAGTTGATTCTGTTTGAAAGCTGATCTGCTTTTGTCAGCTCAGTTTCTTAATGAGGGACTCCAGGACTGCACACAGTACTGAAAACATTGTCTCAGTCCAGTTATATTCTTCCAACTTCCTACTTGAGTTTTGAGAATGTAAGTAGGTTCCTTTTCCAAGAAGGGTGTAAGGAAGAAAGAGAAAAACAAATAGAAGGGAAGGAATGAGAAAGGAGGTAGTGGAAAAGGTGGCTGTCTGAGACTGAGGCCTACTCGAGGCCTAAAAACTGCTTATTAAATATTGACTGCTTCTTCAAAAATCCTTCTCCCTAGATTTGAAAGCTAGTCTTCAAATGTCAGATGCACAAGCCTACGATTCAACCTGTAAACATTTGCATTCTGATGCAGTTCAAAACTACCTTCTTACATACTCATTTTCCCTCCTGTCTGGTTTTCCTACTGCCTGCTTCAGAGGAGAGGGTGATGGTGCTAAGTTAGCTCATCTGCTCTGCAGTGTTTTATTTTATTTGCATTGTCCACTGTGGTCTTGCGCCTTATTTACTGTACCTACCCCCTGTGACTGCTTGTCCAAATTCAGAATTATTCATGTCCTCTTGAGCTTTTACATGGTGCTTTTCCCTGTAATAAACAACTGCATTTTGAACAGTGTATTTTCATAACCTCCTGGGCTGTGAGAAGATAATATCATTATTTCTGTCTTATAAATGGGACTCACAGACACAGGACAGGTGAAAAGCCAAGTTTTTCTTTAAAATACTTATCAGAATATATTCTCCTCTAATTGTGTATGTGTATCTATATATTCAGTAATTTCAGTTACAACTCTGAGTTCTTAGCTGCACATTCAAGCTAGGTTTACATTAAATGAAGGACATGCAATTAGCATCCAACTTTGTGTTTAGTATAAGTGATTTACCCATCATTGCTTAAGAACTCAATGGCAGACGCACTGTTAGAATAGGATGAAGGAAGATTGTATTTAATTACCTTAATCATAAAACTCTTTCTTTTCACATCTTGCGCAGTCTTTCGTTTCATACCTATAACCTTCTGAGAGAAAGGAAGGAGGAGTTCTAAAAAATAACTACCTATTTCAGTATTCAGCCTTGGTTAATCTATAGAGCAAGTCTATCTCATGCTCACTGAGTGAATGCAGTCCTACAAATAAATCATATGTGATTGTTTAATTAAGTAAGGGGAAATACAAGAAGGAAAACATATCACTTTGATAAAGGCAACACCTCTTCTATTAATACTTGTAGCTTTTTTTTTCCTCTTCTTTTCTCTGTCCCCCCACCTTTTGTTGGGTTTTTTTTTGGTAGTTTTTTCCCAGTTTTTACATTGTTTTCCTGGTCTTGTTCTGAGATCTGGAGTCCTATCAGTTTTTAATTTTCAGCAAAGTCCAGTCTGGTCACCTGGAATAGAAAATTTCAGCTTGAATGAACCAAGGCATTGAGAATGCAGTCTTATGGAAGGCAGTCCTTTACTATTAACACTGCCTAGTCAAGTTTTATTTATCCTAGCCTAAGAATTAATCCAAGTTGCTGAACAGTAGGAGGCAAGAGAACACTGCCACTTTTAGTGTCATAAAAGTAGCTTGTCCCACTCATCTTTTAAAATTTCATATGCTGGCAATTTGTAAGTGCTAGAGAAGCCAGTTAACTGTCTTTCAAACTGTTCTTCACAATCTAAGTGCTTTTAGATCATGAGAACTGACTGGACTCTAGTTAGTAAATCATGCTTGAAACATTGCTGCAGTTTAAGTTTTATTAGTAGCAGTGAAGTTAATTCAAGAGCAAAACTCACTGCTCGTGGATTTATGAGTCAAATGCCTTGAAGTTGTATTGCCTTCAAAATCGTGCATGGAAACTGATCTGCCATGAACTGAACACTTCAGTCTTGGGTGAGGCATGTCTTCATGTCTTGGCGTGCTTCCAGAAGAGAAAAGTTCTTTGAGCTTGTAAAGGACAATTGTTTATAATGAGTGATACATTTTAAATTCTTACTAGCACAGTCACTTGCAGTGTTAAACATAGTTCAGAGTGACTTAGTTCTTGAAAGCAGAGCACTGTTGTGCATTCTATGGTATTCTTGATTTCCCAGTCTGCTGTGGAAGGAAGTAGCATCTGTTTTAGCTCTGTTGTTGGAATAACTTTCTGATGAGGCATAGGCAGGATTTTTTTAATTACCTGAGGCTCCCTCACTTGTGTCATGTTACCTTCTGTGTAAAAAAAAAATCCTATTGTTATCCAAATAGTAATGTTAAATGGCCTTCAAGTTAATTCTCGATGCAATGGCAGTGTAGGTATATGCAAAAGAAGCTATGAACAACAGTAGCACTATAGGATGTAGATTTCTTTTCCCATTTTCTGGCTCTCTGAAGAAATGATGTAGAGACTGTTCTCTAACTATGCCATTGACCATGCTACACAAGCATAGAGGGGAAAAAAAATGCACCTTGGCATTGGGGTGTGTGGGCTGGATGCACATATCCTGTTGTCAAGCCCTCCTTGCTGTTGCCTGACATTTCCCTATACTAAATAAATATGTTCCCAGCAGGAGTAATCTCAGTGGCAAATTTGCGTAGAAGGCTAATGTCAGTCACAACAGCAGGCTGGCAGGAATCTTACTTGTGGTGTGTGTCTGCTTTCTGTACTGATGGTGGACATCTGTTGTGGAAAGGACTTTTTTACCAACTGCTATGTAAGTAGCACATGCCAAACACCTCAGGAAGTTATCAAAAGGACAGGGAAAATGTAGATATTATGTTAAAAATCATATGTATATTTTTTGCCACAGATGCTACAATTTTATTATATTAATTCCTTATTTTAAACTGCTTATTGCATATTAATGTAGTTCTCCCATTTCCTTCTCTCCCTGTAGCCATCCTTCCCTCGGGAGTGAATCAGATCTTTTAAAATAAATATACAAGAACTTAGCCATAAGTATTAAATCTCATGCTGTAAAAATAATCCAAGGCTCTAAACCTGTGATACTTCATTTTCTGATGAAACTGTTCATGGGTGATTTGAACTCTTTCCAAAATTGAGTTTTATTTCCTTTTAGATGCACCTAAGCCACCCACAGAAGAGACGTACATTCGCTCAGATGAATATGGGACTTCTGCACGGTTCAAAAGATCATCAGCTAAAATTCAGAAAAATGGAAGTCTAAATGTTGAAACCCTTGTTGTGGCAGATAAGAAAATGTTGGAGAAACATGGCAAGGAAAATGTAACAACGTACATCTTAACAGTTATGAACATGGTAAGATGGGGTGTAACTGAAGTATGTTTTCCCTGTGGAATATTGTTATGTCATAATAGGATCTTTCATTAGACAAATAGCGATACCAAAAAGAGCAGGGGGCATCTTACACAAGCCTTTCTTCAGGCTTCATCTAACATATTACTTATGGCAAAAAGCTCTTGAAAAATAGATTGTCACAATTTTGGCAATAGTACTGTAGGGTTAAAAAAAAAGGAAAATATTTAAAATGTTAACTTTAAAAATACTTCTTATATAGTACAAAAGAGGCAGATACTCTGAAATTGAAACTTTCATTTCATTTAGTATCATGAAGCTTAGTCTGTTTTGTCTGTTTTGAAACAAAAATTTATTTGAGAAAGCAAACATTTATTTTTGAGAAAAATAATATAATTTAACTAGAAGTATTTTCCTTTGTGGCTTTGCTCTTTAGTTTTGTACTACAAAACTTGAACTTTGAACTTGTTTGCACTTGACGCTGGAGACCAAGGACAGAACAAAGCCCATTTAAATGAATAGAAGATTTTCAAGTTTTTTTTTTTAATAAGTGTAGTGGTTTGGACCGTAATTCTTCTGGGTTAAGCTCTTTTGGATTAATCCTACAAGGTTTATAACTCCATTAATTTGTATTGAAAATTGAAGTTCAATGCAATAACTCAATACATATGTTTAGTCTAAAAAATCTTTTAAAATTTTATACATGTAAATGGTATTTCTTCTTCAATAATCATTGCAGGTCTCTAGCCTGTTTAAAGATGGAACAATTGGAAGTGATATAAACATCATTGTTGTGAGCCTTCTTCTTTTGGAACAAGAGCCTGTAAGTTGTGTCAGAATTTTTGTGTGGTATACTTGATTTGCTACTGTTCACAGGGAGCTTTGGGTGTTCCCACATTACGTACATGAACTTTCATTAGAAGTTTCTTAAGACATAAAGCGTGAGAAGAACATTAAAATCACAAAGACCTCCAAAATCACACTTTCTGCATTTCACTGCTTGTCCGTTTTTGCTACTAAAAAACCTTAATTTCATGTAAATGTTCCTTAGAAACATTGAAATGCTTCCAGTAAGATCAAACTTAATAATTTCCAGCGTTTTCTTGAAGAGAAATGGCTGGAATGAGAAATCTACTTAAGAAGTATTTAAATAAATAACAATATTTGGAACTGAGCTTTCCAGGATGTGATGATCAGAAGGGGGAAGGAGTCAAAAGTCCCAAGCTGAAGATAGCATGTAACAAAAGGTGGGAGCAGAGCCAATTATTTCGGCAAGGATGCTGAAGCAAAAAAAGACAAAGTCTCTTTTGATGAAATTTGTGGTGGGTTGATCTACTTGGATAATACTTTCCTTCACAGAAATCTCCAAACATTTCACTCACAAGATTAAAAATGGTTTTGTGTTCAGCTTTATCAGGAATCAAATATATTTGTACACTGTAATTCCAACCACTGACTTTGAAAATATCTGTGTGTCTGGGGAGAAATGCAGTTTTATTTTACAATTGTAATAGATTCACTCATCAAATGAATTGGTCATCACAGACAGTTAATGTGGGAATACATAAGTTTATGTAGAACAAATATGGAAAAGTAGTTCCCTTTTCCCTAACCAACTCTTATTCTTTCAATCACCTTTCTCAAGTACTGATGGAAGTACATTATTTCTGTGTCTGTGAAATATCTGCAGGGTGGATTACTGATTAACCACCATGCGGACCAGTCACTGAACAGCTTTTGTCAATGGCAATCTGCTCTGGTTGGGAAGAATGGAAAACGCCACGACCATGCCATCTTGCTTACAGGTTTTGATATCTGCTCTTGGAAAAATGAGCCCTGTGATACTTTAGGTATGATATGAAAACACATTCTGAGAAACTCATGGGTGTCAACAGCAGCATCTTCATTCATAGAGACTGGAATGTTTTAAAATTAAAAGTCCATTTTTGCACATAATGTTAGCCTTCTTGAAGAGGAAAGAACAGTATTATTTTTACATATTTGTCTTTGAGGTGCCTAGAATAAAAAGAGTATTACTGTATCATTGCCCCAGAAAAAGTGGCAACATAAGCTATCTGAAGATATCCTTTTGGATTGTCAGCTCTTCAAGGAATATTTTTTTTGATATTAAGAATATTTCTGAGACACTCAGATTATTATTATTTTTTTTTGTAACTACTTTTCCTTTTTGATTTAGATTCCTCCCTAATTTGGGAGAAGTAAAGATATGACGTGGGAGAAAGGATAGCCTTTACAAGCGAAGTGTATTTTGAGAGGTTAGGTTTGATTTATACTTCTTATACAGGAGGCCTTTTATTGTCAGATAAGTCTTCTGTAATTCTTCCATGATCAACCTAATCAGATCAGCATGAAGACAGCCGTCTTCATGCACCACAATAGACTGGCTTACTAGGACCAGTGCAGATGATACAGGTATTTGGAATTCTGTAGAGGAACAAGCTATTCTATTGCTTCCTTCCTTCAGGATTTGCACCTATCAGTGGCATGTGCAGCAAATACCGTAGTTGCACCATTAATGAAGATACAGGCCTTGGACTGGCTTTTACAATTGCTCATGAATCTGGACACAAGTAAGTTGTTTTGCATGAGTTTTACATACTCCATCTATAAATAAATGTGTAAGTGAATGGAAACATAACACCAGTTAATATAAATCAGTTAAATATGGAACATTTATAGAGAGCTATATAATGATTAGAATATATAGAGCATCCAGCTAATGCATTTGCCTTATTAAATATCATCTCTTCAACAATCATAAAAATAACCATTAAAAAAACTGTAGGATTTTGATTGATTCTGCTGCCGTAAGCAGAGGGACCTTATTCTGATAGAGGTACCTCAGAACTGTTTCTAATTTGACATGAAGCTATAGGCAATTTTAGGCCAAACAAAGTCAAGACTCTTCACGCAGAGGTGTGTCCTTTAGCATGAAATTGTGAAGCAGCTGCCCAGGGTGCTTTCCCTTTATGTTTATTTTTTAACATTTGATATATTCCAGGTGATAACCAGAACAAACAGTAAAAGCCAACAATAATAATCTACAAACTTCCCACACTGCTACCATGTTCTGGTAGACAAAATGCTTTTCATGTCAGTGTGATTGCTCCAAAAAGAGAAGGAACATTGCAGCATTGCAGCTTACAGTATCAAGAAGTGATTTCTGAGTCTCTTAGAGGTCCCTTTCCAGAAGACTCGGTGTTTCATAGGATCTGGGAGCCATCCATTCTGTTTAACCTGTCCTTTTTTCTCTCTACCTATTTAATGAGTGATTTGGCTAAAAACAACCTGCCTTTCTGCCATTGAATTTCCATTTGATTTCTATGGTAGTAAGACTGTAGTTTTCCTAAGAACCTGCTGTCTCAAACAAAATCTGTAATAATCTTCCATGGAGGTTCAGCTATTCTCTGAATTGTAGAATTAAATCTAAAGATGATTATTAGGTTCTGATCTCTTGTTTTTTTTTTTCCAAATAACTTTGAATTACTTTTTCACAACTTTTTGCATGGTTTTGATTTTCAGTTTTAACATTTCTCAAGCTGGAGTCTGTCTAACCACTGACGGTATAGAAGCATAGTTTCTGTATGTGGTACAAACCTGAAATCAAAGGTCAGATAAAACATGAGCGTAGGACCTTTATTTTGTGCAGCAACATTACTGCACAAAGCATCTTTGAAAAGCAGTAGTACTGTATTCTGCTGTTTGGCCAAGGCATGAATCCTTCTGATTCTGCATGACTGAATCAGGACTATTTAGTTTTCATTGTACAAATATGCTCTACAGTATATACTATGACCTAATGTCTACATGAGTGACCCTTTCACAGGTTTCTGTACATCTGAAGGGAAACAAGGAATTAAAGAATAATCCAGCTACCAGTGTAGCCCGTGGGAATTGTGCCAATGCTTTCAGTGGAACCAAATATGTAAAATATATATTGTTTGATCCTCCTATCACACTAATGCACTTTCACTGACCTCAGTACATTTTTAATGCCCTTCGATCAGTATTAGGAGAGAATCAAGCCCATAGCTTATTTTTCAAGAATTATCCCCTTTAGTCTCTTAATGTCCTTCCTTCCTGTTTATTTTTTTTATTTGGTTTGAGAGATTATGCTTGGAAAAATTTTCTTTTTTTTTTCTTTTTCACCACCACCTTTGATTCTCATGTTATTCAGCCTTACTTCGGTATAGTTTCACACTCCTGTCTGGTAAAATGCATGTTATCTCCTGGAAAAAATCTGCCCCAGATACAAAATGTCTTTATTATCATTTGTTTGTGTTCATGTTCTTGAGACTACCTAGTATGTGATGTAAGATAACAGAATTTGGTCTTTGTGATACAGAGATTCCTGGAAGAAAAAAAAACTGTGACAGCTTTGGAGGTGCTGAGGTCCACTGTGGATATACGAACCTAAGGATTTCATAGTGGAAGAATATTGTATACTATTTAGATCACATTCTGTGATCCACTGATCACAGTAGCTTCACTTGTTATACATTTTTATGGTTTTATTTAAGTAGTTTGTGTTTTTACCTGCAAGCTTAACAGTTCCTTTGGGATTTTGGGAGCCCATTATCTCCATGGCTGTATAAACTGTGGATTCTCTGGCTCCAATGCATGTGAACAAAGTTAGTATTTTATAAAGGATTCTAAAATACTAGCTCAGTTGCAGGAATTTTTTTTGTCCATTTATAGAAGGAGCCATATATTTTAGCAAGTTTGGAGCCTCAGCTGGTGGCAACGCATGCAGTAACTCTGATGAGCCTGCAATGATTTATAACAGTCAGGAGGGTCAAGTCCAGTAAATAAGATATTCCCCACACGTGCACAGATGACATTCATAAAGTTGCCAATGTACTACAATGTTGAAGTAACAGATTATGAAATTTCTATTCAAAACATATTGAAATTCACAGATGGCTTGTACAGTGAGTAAACAGAAAGCAGTGGAAGGAAAAAACCTGAAAATTAGCTTTATTATAACCATAAGCTCCACATAATTTATAATTTTGATTGTGGTTTTTATTATTGCTTATTATTATTTCTATTATCCTAACACCTCTCCTAGTGAAAGCAGGGCCTCATGATGCTACAGACTGAGCAAAGCACCCAATAAGAGGCAGTATTCCCTCTAAAGAGGTTATTGTCTAGACAAAGTAAGTCACAGTGAGTAACAAAGGCCAGGAAAAGAAAGTGATTTGCCTGAGGTAATTTAGCAAGTTAGTGGCCAGAATTAGTAAAAGAATCATATTTTTATATTCATACCTTGTATTCTGTTTATTCAATCTCACTTCTTTTGCTACAGGTTGAATGCAGCTATGTAGATCTTCACTCCTATAAGGGGGACAGCTATGTTAGTTTCTTACATCTGTGTAGCACTGGTATTTACCTGGATTCGGATCTCCATGCCATTCCTCTTAACAGGCATTAACACTAGGCAGAGAAAGGCTCAGACTGCATGCATGTTTTAAGCCGGTAGATTTATAAGCAAGTACAAGCGTGACTGAACATAAGATCCACTACATCCACCCATCTCACCACAAAACATTTCTCCTTCAGGAGAAAGAAATGGTTATACTGTAAAACTTCTGACACAGTACACAACTCTGGTGCTTATGTGCCAGTGTCTTGTCATTAGCTCCCATTGCAGAGCTCCTGTGCATCACCAGTCTGGGTCTTTCTTGAAACTTGAGTATCTTTTTGTTGTCAGATAGGTGTATGACAACAAAATTGGAATGCTATTAATTGGAACTTCTTTCATACTAATAGTCATTTGTATGGTGCATATGTTTTCATCCATTTGGAATGAAAGGGATGAATTCCACATTCCCTGTGCAGTTCAAGCATAGAACTGTTACTGAGAAAGTGTTTCTTCTGGCCCAAATTGTGTATTGCTTCTATTTAATCTAGATTTTCACTCTCACGCCTGATTCTCTTTTCAGCTTTGGTATGATTCATGATGGAGAAGGAAATCCTTGTAGAAAAGCTGAGGGTAATATTATGTCTCCCACACTCACAGGAAACAATGGAGTGTTTTCTTGGTCTGTATGCAGCAGGCAGTATCTCAACAAATTTCTCAGGTAGGTCAGATGTAAATCTGGGCTGGTGCCAGGGAATGTATCTTTAATAACTGGACTTGAACTCTTGAACAGACATAAAAATTAGTTAAGTGTGAAATGCACCTCTTTTAAAATGTGCTCAAACCAATGAGCTATTTGAGCCCACACACTTGGACTTATGAAGCGTATAGGTGGTACAGCATGGAAGTGTTTTTGCCCTGCCTCGTTTCAAAAGAATGAATTTCACCCTCCATGAATATCCTGCAGTAATGACTGGCATATCATTCTTTCCCAGGCATTCCTGTCAGCAGCTAAGTTTATTAGGGAATTAGTAGGAAGTGAACACAAAAGAGGGCAGACACAGTGGTACCAAAGTCATTACAAAATGTAAATTAACATTAGTGGCCTTTCTCACTGGAGTTTCTCTCTTGACCTAGCTCATGTCATGAGTAAGGACATTTTACATTTTTCATATACTGTTTCTTGGGGGGCAGGAGGGTGGGAGGGGAAGGAAAAAAAGAAAGATCTGAATTATTTCTCCAGCATGTTGGAATTACTCGGTGATGATTTTAAAGAAACAGTTTTTCAGTCTATGTTTAATGTCATCAGAATCACAGTCCTTTCCTGTACAACTTTCCTTTTACTTTGTTTGTCATATGTGGGTAGACTATACATGATTATTAAAAAACATGTAGGTGGTACTAAGACCTAGAACCAATACAAGCATTTTAGATATTAATTCCTTTGAGTGAGAATCAAGCACCTAGATAGTTCTGTGGATCTGATCCTTGCATTCCAAGTTAGTAGCAGCCAGGAAAGGTGACAGAGTTCTGGTAATTTTTTTTCTGCTGCAATGATGCAACATATTCTGAGTACACAAGCATTCAGCGAACTAAAAAGTCACATAAGCCCTCAACATGCAGTGTGTTCCAAGAGACTTACACTTGGGAGACACATTCAGCACAGAGTGACCTTCTGTATACGTGGGTTCTCAAGCATATACAAAGAAGAAAAGCTTGACCATAGGGTCCCTTTGGTCTTAGGCTGGACACAGCCAACCCAAAGCACACAAGCTGCAGCAGACTTATGTTTGCCAATCCACAGAAAGCGAATGCTGAAATGAGACAGTGTGCCTGTAAATTCCCAATTTTAGGAATCCATTTAAGGGAAAAAAAGCAGACTTAGATCACCTTACTCTTGGTTACACAGAAATAAAGGGAGGAAAAGAATTTGACATCATTCTTTCTTGTTGTTACAACAGTCCCAAAGCCTGGAAATTCCTGCTTCCTTAAAACTTTGCAGGTCAGGCTACCAACAAGATGTCAAGATCTTTTGGCTCCTGCAAGCAGATATTCTCATTTCAGTGCATACCTCTAAAGCTAGTTAAAGGTACTGTATACCATATTATGTATTTTTGCTGGTCTGTAGCAAATTAAAATATTTTGACATAAAGATCATAGTCATGATTAATTTACATTCTTATTATAGTACAGCTCAAGCTGCCTGCCTGATTGATGAACCTAAGCAAACAGGACAGTATAAATACCCTGACAAACTGCCAGGGCAGATCTATGATGCTGATACCCAGTGCAAATGGCAATTTGGAATGAAAGCAAAACTGTGCAACCTCAGCTTTGTAAAGGTACCTATTGATATACTTTTGAAAAGTTAAAATTACATTAGAGAACTGCAGTATGCTAATTAAGTGCAAGTAATACGGTGTTCTTCAGAGGCCTGGGCTATTTCTCTACCTTATCTTGCTTGGCAATTTACTTTGAAGGTACTGACCTCTTGAGGAATATCACAGTCCCAGGGGAGTTTCAGAAGGAAATGTGTTCTTTCCAGGAGTCATAAGGAGTGCAGTTGAATACGTAAGGCCCATGAGCCGTTGCCTACTGTGCTATGGGAAATTAGCAGACAGTAGAGTTTTGATCAAAACTTGCATGAGGTGTGGGATGTGGGGTAACAAGAACTAAGTTTCTTGTGTTTTGTTTTACTCTTATGCATTGACAGTAAAGTCTGGAAAAGATCCATAGAGTTATTTTAGAACAATAAAAATAAAACTTATACACTTGAATTTGTGATGAGGATTAACTTAGATTAACCTGTTATTTTAGTGACTGCTATGCTCCTTGCTGATCTCCTCAAAGAAGATATTTTGATATTTTATTAAATTATCTGAAGTGCTCATTCTGAAAAGAAGTATTGTCATTTCTTTTACTTCAGTTATTATCCTGGAGTATTTTGATTTACTGTATACTAACCATGTTTATCAGGTGATGGCAGCTGTGTTTCTTCTACAGCTAATAAACAAAGAAGAGAGAGTCAACAGCACTGTGAGGAAACTATGTTTCCAGATACCTCCTATGTTTTGGAAAATCTAGTCTCTTCACAGTATTATAGTCACTGCAGACATGAAGAAATTTTATTCTTGAACTTTTAAACAGTTTTTGTCCTATTATAGTCTCACACTCAAAATAGTTTTAAAAAATACATCGTGAAACAGTGCACAAACAAGAAGGCAATATATGGGATATGGCTGTGCTATGAATCTTAAACCCTGGATTTTCTAAATTCAAAAAAGGTTTTATTTATATGGCTTCTAAGGTAGCCAAGGCATATATCATTTGTTACTTTTTCTAAACACCAGGAAATAATGGGAATTATGATACTACAGTAAGTACTTTTTTTCTTTTTAGGATATTTGCAAATCTCTTTGGTGTCACAAAGTGGGTCATAGGTGCGAGACGAAGTTCATGCCAGCAGCAGAAGGAACGGCTTGTGGTATAAGTATGGTATGTTGTTTTGTAAATAGGACAATGTCATTCTAACTTGTTTTTAGACTGTATGGGGTCAAATACCAGCTCCTGTCAAAAACAGTTTTATCCAGATCCTTCCAGGTTTGCTCTCATGGACTTCTGGATTGCTCTGTAAAAGATTGTGTCACAATTCATGGTCAGGACTGGTCCTCAAAGCGGCACGTATCTGATGGTAGGGAGTGATGCCTCTCCCATCAAAAAAAGCACTGGAGCTTTTACATGTGGATTTCTTTTCTTTTTCACAGCTACCACGTACTGCTAACTCTGATGGGATATTTTTTGACATTCTTTTGGCAGTGGTGTCGAAGAGGACAGTGTGTCAAATATGGTGATCATGGACCCAAGCCTGTAAATGGCCAATGGTCTCCCTGGTCCGAGTGGTCGGAGTGTACTCGCACTTGTGGAGGCGGGGTCACATATCAAGAAAGACACTGCAATAATCCAAAGTAAGACATAGATATGAAAAGGTATTATTTTTATAATAACTATTTATATTAGAAAAAAAATAACAGAGTCCATTTTCTGTAGGGAAATAGTAGGTTTGAAAATGTTTCTAAGACCTTTATTTTGTGTCCAGTATGACCAGTCAGTAGCTGAAAGACAGAAATATGTCCTGATACTAGGAAGTAGCGGCTGTCTGAAGACTGCTAGAATACTAGAACATCTGCAGCCCAACTTTCTAAATTTATTTCGTGACACTACAGTTTTATCAAATACCTACAGAAATAATGAAATGCCACAGAGCCACGTTCACACCTAATAGTTTAAGAGCAAGGGAAAAAGGTCTTAAAAGCTATTAAGATTTCTGATGCAGTCATATTATCCAGGAAAATAAGCCAAAAATGTTTAAAGTCAGTATCAAAATGGTTGTAGACAGATGTCTTTGTATGTCTGTCATGTTCTTTGCATTCTTTTATGTTTCACAGGTCAAAATAAAGTCACTGAACCCTAGAATTGTATGCTAACTCATGAAACATTTCTGGTATTTTCCTCTAATGAATATCTTATCTCTGTAAATACTACTGTTCCTTATAATACTATTTGAAAGTAGAGGTAAAGTGTTATCTGAGCAGCATCTTTCCCAAGTACTCAATTCACTTCAATTTACAAGAAAAAAAAAAAGATTTAACTGTTTTATTTCATACACAACTTCAGCAGGCATAGACACATGTATTCTTCATTGCACACAATAAAAACAGCATTTAAACTGCAGTAATAAAAAACAGAGAAAATATGACACAGTTTATATGAGGCTGTAAAGAAGCCTCACACCTACTATACAGTGCTGCAGTAATAATATCCACGCTTCATATACCATGTTATAGGAAAATGTGAGTTAGTTAAAACAGCCTTTATTACCCTCGGTCAGTCAAGCCAATTTTTGCAGATCTGTAGCAGAACATTTTCCCAAACTTTTCTGTTGTTTCTCAGTGTGTTTTGGTAAATAAAATTTTCTTTATTAAACTATTTAGCAAGAGAATGCAAGGCCTGAGTTACACGTCAGCCATATATTTTGTCTTCCTACTGTGGTCCCTGTTTTGCCTGCTAAATTTGAATGTATGCACATTGTTCTCTGCATTTATTCATAAGCCTTCCCTTGCTCTCCCTGTGTGACAGAAGCATGTCCAGTAGTTGAAATGTTTCAATTTGGTGCACTGTTATATCTGGTAACGATATCCAATGGTCTTCAAACAGGAGCTCTTTAACAGGGTCTGTTACTGTAGCATTACATATTTAAAACTTGCATTCAGAGTGATCTCTCTGTTCTAATTAAAGGAAGACTTGATGCAAGAATTGATATAACTAAGTAAGACTTGATACCAGAACTGGATCATGTTTATACTAAATTTAATTTTATTACATTAGTGATAATTCAGTTAAAGCGAAGAGAAGATACTGTAAATCTCTCTCAGAGCTAGAGAGATGAAATGACAGGATTATAAATAAGCCATCCACATAACAGTGTATGAATATCCAGGTCGGCCATTTTCCATCACAGCACTTCTGTATAAGTGTTGAATAATTACAAGAAATGATACTATCCATTCTTAATGTTACACACCATGGAATGATTTATAACCTAGTCACTGTTCATTGTTCACCTCTGTAACTATATATAACAAAGAATAATGATTCCTTTCTTTTTTAAATTCTGAAATACGTTTCAGATGTTTATATATTTCAGTACATATATGTATATTATTTCATATGTAATATATTTATTTCACTTTTCCTAATCTAGATTTCTGTAGGAGCTAATGTTTATTTTGTTCAAAAGCTTGACAGATTATTTTGGTTAGCAAAATTTTGAGAATGACAAAGAATAAAATGTATTTCTGTAAGAGATTAGGACAAGGGGTGTGCACTGACTGGACTGTAAATTGAGGTTTTTAAATAAGTAGTCTGTTTTTCAAAGTAACTGACTTCTTACAAACATTGAGAAGATTTCTAGATTTCCAGTTATTTTAAAGGTGATGCATCTTATTAGAAGCTTAAAGACACGTGAGGAACACAAATTCAGATTACCGCTTACAAAAATCTCGCTACCTGTGTTTGTATGTGGAATTCTCCTCTTGTAAATAATATCCAGCCTTTCTCTTGACAATTTTAAGACAGACCTCATGACCACACCCAAACAGCTCTGAATTACCACCACAGTTATGTACGAATTCAAACTAACAAACACCTATGGAGGTCATCTGTAGAACACAGAGCTATGCAGACTTGCTAAAATCATTATGTTTCTGAAAATTGTCACAGTGCAATTTCATGGATCTGGTTTTCATACATCACAACATTTTACAATTGAGGTACTTTTCCAAGATAGAAATAGATTGCATAGTTTAATAGTTTAGCTAGGAGAGAACCTGAAGAGTGCCCAAGAGATTTAAATTGATACCTAAATCATGTCTGCGGGTCTGCATCCTACCCACTTCACAATAGTGCATTGTTCAGTAAGAGTAGAATGGAGTTTTAGGCATGGATGCAATCAAAAGACTAAATCAAAATTTCTTGAATATGTCTTTTAAATCTTTCGTGTACATATCTGTAACAGTGATTACAGACAATGCAAATGTAACCTGATGCACACTAATGATGCCATTTAAAATATTAATAAAAAATGAAGACTGTGAAAGAGCTTGTAGACCATTGAAATGCATGCAGAATAAAATAGTCTAGCTTTGTGATACTATCATAATAGGTTCGTAATATGAGCAGAAATGTTCTCACTTGAATTTAAATTATTACAAAACATGAAGATAGGAGTCAAGAATTTCACAGTTGAATTCCCTTTGTAATGCATAAAATACTTTCCTTGATCAGATTAATTCCAGGATTTCTCACTCTCTGTGTTGCCTTGCAGTCAATATCCATTTTACTTTTGTTGTTCATTAAGTCTATTCTTAAAAGAGTACTGCAGAATTAATTTCAGCTACTCTTGTAGCATTTGAATATTTGAGTCTTTTATAAAGTGGAGTATTTACATCTTTGCTCTTATAGTCCTTTTACAAATCGTTCTTCAGAGACTGTTTTTTTTTCTGGCCTGCCTCACTGAATTTTTCCCTTTTCCAATTATCCTCAGCAAGGCCTCAGCTCTAACAGCATCTGTTTGTGTGGGTGTCTTGATCTCCGCATGCCAACGCTGGAGAGGTACACGGATGGATGAAAAGTTTCGGCTGTATCTCTATTAGGAGCACTGTACCAGTATAGAAATATTGGAATAGCCTCTGTGCAAAGCGTTCGGTTGTAAGCGCAGTTATACAAACAGAGCTTCTGTAGGCAGTCAAACCAAAATGTACTGGTGGTATAAATGTTACCAGTAAAAGCGTGGTTTTGTCAGGGTAGATAATAGTCTTTTCTCAGAAACCTGCTTTTGTAGATCTACATTTACTTTCCTGTAAATTACTTAACTTTCACTGACATCTTGTTGGTAAAAAACGAAGGTGGAGACATTTCCATAATTCTCTGGCCAGCAGTTTCAGTAATGCGAGTGTACTGTAATATTGAAATGCTGGAACAGAGCTGGAGAACAGAGCCTCTTTCAGTGCTCCCTTCGTTTGGTGGAATTTTATACCATCCTCAAATGCAAGACTGTGGCTAGAAATCATGATCTAGCCATAAATAATTCTATTCTATTGCTTGTTTGGTGGCATTTACTTGGAAAGAGGCTGCTTCTTTTCCTTACACTAAAGCAGATTTGTTCTCTGGGGCTGAAGGAGGTAAAATATCATGCATGTGCTGAAGCTGTAAAGAAAGCCTGTAGGGACTTGAGTAAGGACTCAACAGTTTGGCTGCCTTAACTCAAAGCTCTCACCAATTGCACAAAGTCAACATAAATACTCCCTGACTTCACTGATGTTACACATCCTTTCTGCCTTTCACAGACTGAATTGCCACCAAGTAGTACAGAAAATTTGACTTCATTTTAAAACCTTCGCTGTTATACCCAGTGTCAGTGTAGCTAGTAAGTGACCTCAAGAAAAGTCACTGGAAGTTGGGGTTTTTTCCACAACAGGTTTTGCTGATGCTTTAGCCCAGTTAAACCAGGTGGGTTTCCACCTCTTCCTTTGAAAGACTGTTTTATAGCCCGGTATTCTGGAAAAGCCTTGATATCGTGTACATTCAAAGCTGATTCAAATATCAAAACCAAGTCCCAGCCTGCTTAGAGGCTTAGACATATGAAGGTTAAAATTTATAATAAAGCAAACAGAAAAAGCACTTGGAAGTTCTTATCCATGTTGCACCACGCTGTCTCCATCTTACTCCAGTCAGATGCATGCCAAGAGAAGTTGCATGCGATACTTGGTATGGGGAATAGCTATAGCAGTGTTTAGAGATTTAAACAAAGAACTCCAAGTATACTTGTTGCAACTGTATCTTTTATACTATTATTATTAATTACTATTATTGTTAGTCAATATGTTATTACTATTCAGTATTTTTTATATTATTCTAATTTTTTTTTCCTTAATGTGTGTGTAACATGGGCAAGCTGTCCACTGAAAGATCATAGCTTCTCTTCAAAATATGTATGTTCTCTAATTTTTAAAAATCATTCTATAAAGGTGTGCAGGTACAGCATTGTTAAATTTCTTTTCACTTGATGCAAGAAATTGTATTGATACGACAAACAGTTCATAGAATTTGGTGTTTTGAAGATTTGGCTCAGTACTTGCAGTTGTATATCTGAGCATTGTGAAACTGTGAAAATAAAATCAGTGAATTCCTATGTAGATCCATAAGGAATACAAAAGTGAGTGAACAGATTTCTCAGCAACTTGTGAGATCTCTCAGTCACTTCAAAAAGAGCAAGTCGTACATTTTACATTGTTTTACAGTTGTGTGTATAGACCACAACTGTAGTTAAAAAACTATTATTCTGATAAGATACTAGCAAAGTAATAGAATATGCTCTTTTCATTCTGGCCAAAATTAAGGGAAATGCCCAGGTAAGTTTTTGCTGAAGTGGATGGGGTATGTTTAAAGTTATCCATGAATTTCAACATTTTCCTAAAGCAGGACAACTGTGCACAGTCCTTGTTTCCTTTGACTGTTTAGAAACCCATTTTTTCAAAATTATTTACAAAACAAATCATCAACCAAATGTAATTATTCATCCTGTTTGTTTGATCAGGGTTTATGTTATCCTTTATTAACTCTTATTGTAATAGATAATTCTCTGCACATGTTCACTCCTGGGTTACAGCAGAGCAAAAATAGCTGTATGACAAGATTGAAACCAGCCAATACAAAGTAGCCCTATAAATTTAAATTAGAGAAAACATGACTCACCTCTAGATGGTTGCATCTTTGCTAAGACTGCAGTGATCCAAGTAGATAATTCATGGCAACTGCTTTGCGTGGTTTTAGGAACCATGAAAATTAATGGCCCATATAAGAAATACTGATCTCCTAAGGCAATACATCCTCTCATTTTCTCTGTTAATATACATGTAACATGCCAGTCACACAAAAAAGCAGGTTTTGCAAAAGAATTTATTTTCTTTTTTTTTTAGACCACAGTATGGCGGCAAATTCTGCCAAGGTTCCAGTCGTATTTATCAGCTTTGTAATAATCAGCCATGTCCAGCAAATAGTTTGGACTTCCGTGCCCAGCAGTGCGCAGAATACAACAGCAAACCGTTCCGGGGATGGTACTACAAATGGAAGCCATATACTAAAGTGGAAGGTAATTATGCCACAGCTCTGATGGACAAAGGCAATTGCAGGAAGCAAGCTATCAGCTGTAATTCATCCATATTCTTTGGGCAAATATCACCCTGATGTAAGCAAATAGAGATTCCGTTGGCTTATTTGAGATATGTTTGCTTTCTAGCATAGCTGAATCCAGCCTCCTGTGCGATACTGCCTGTATGAACATGCAGAATTGATTTTGCTTGTGAATGTAAATCTTTGTCCTTAACATGACTCCCTGGCTGTTGCTACCCCTCTCTTTCATTTTATATGACTTATCTGTTAGTGTAAAACCAAACCAAAACAGTTTCCATGGATTTTTCAGTATGGGAAATGTGAGCTCCCATAATAACACTACCAGAATCTTCCTTCCTTTGGAATGGTCTCAGATTTCGAAATGTAACAATAAATCAACCTTTTGACCTTTCTGCTGGTATAGTCCCATGAGAATTGTAAAAAAACAAACAATATACTGGCATAAATTTTTAAAGTCATTTTTTCCTAGTACATCTTTATAAAGTTCAGGTCTCAATAACTATTTCTTGTCTTTTGTACAAGCAAAGTTTATTTTTACTTTATGTATCTTAATTTTGCAAATATTTTGAATTAGTATTCACTTTTATCAGATACAACAAATATTTTTTGCAATTTTAAAGCAGTTTGTTGCTGCAGTTGCTACTACTTGAATAAAAGCAGCTGGATTATGTCACATTGTAGCTGCTTCATTTAGCACCTGTACAAATCTGCTTTTGTACAGGTATAATTTTATATGTACTGTATAATTTTATATGTATATACACACACACACGCATACATGGAACTTTCATTCATAACCTGATTATATTTTCTTCAAAAGCCTTTGCAGACATTTTTGTGGATATTTAGAAACCTATGTCCTAAAAGCCATTGTAACAATGGATGCTGTAGAATAGGGAGAATAATGCATCTTGTTTGTAGAAAATAAGGGAGCCTACATTGGTTTTAAAGGTAGAGGCTGTATTTAATAAAAGAAATAGGAGCTTAAAATTAGGGACAAAGGGCATAATTTTCAAAAGCAAGACGTCACCAAGTGACTGTGAACTTGAAAATGCCTGTCCTTACTCTCTTAGCTGTTTTCCAAAATCTCCCCCAAGAGCTACATTTATAGTCCTGAAAACATGATCTGGTTTTCAAAATTGCTATAGATGCCTTGCCTCTGTAGCAAGTATTATTGAAAATCCAGCTGCTTATTTAAGAATAAAAGGATACTATTTTGAATCCAATTTCATGTTCTTCAAAATTTTGTTATGATGTTTTATTTGTTGCACTCATTATTTGTATTATAATAGTGTATTTCAGCAATTGCGACAATATTTACAATTGCATGACTGTATTTGTCAATGCAGAATTTATCAGCCCTTTATAAGCGTAACATGCCATCTGTGTATAAGAAGAAATTTGATTGACAATAGTTGGGAACTTTTAGAGGAAAAGTGCTTTTGTTAGGGGAAAATCTGGCCCCAGTCGTAGCTTTCAGCTGAACAGATCGTTTGTGTCATATCTTTTTCAATTTTTAGTTAAAAATTAGATAACATTATAGCAATCTCCCATTTCTCTTAATAAAAACTGAAATTCGAAACGTGGACGTGAAGTCAGGGCCACATCAGCACAGCGAATGCAATGTGCGTGTTTTCACACTGGCTATGTGTGGACAGTCAAACTCACATGTTCTTTTAAAACAGCATAATATAAGATACTGTATTTCTGCCCATCTTAGGGTCCTAACATGTCACCACACACAATTAATCCTTACAGCTTGTCATCTAGGATGCAGGAAGAAACAATAGCAGGCTGGGTTTTATTTGTTTGTTTGTTTTTAACTGTGCTGCAGGTTGGCTAATACATTCTTGTCTTTTTGCTTGTTTGTTTGTTTCCCCCAGAGGAAGATAGATGTAAATTGTACTGCACAGCTGAAGACTTTGACTTCTTCTTTGCAATGTCCAGCAAAGTGAAGGATGGAACGCTCTGTTCTCCAAATAAATATGACGTTTGCATTGATGGAATATGTGAAGTAAGATACAATTAAGTTTGTTATCCTAATGTCTATTTTTTTTAAGTAGGCAATTGACTCCTTTCTGGAAATTGCAGCTGTTTCTTCAAATTCCCTCATGTCTGAGTCCTTCACTTGTGCCTTTTGGTTGCAGCAAGTAGGGTGTGATCATGAACTTGGTTCCAAAGCTGTATTGGATGCTTGTGGAGTTTGTAAAGGAGATAATTCAACGTGCAAGTTCTTTAAAGGCCAATACTTGATCCAGCACAAAGCTAATGGTAAGGAAAGCTGTTCCACATGATCATCAACTCATTGCTCTGCTGTATCCCCATGTAATATATATGACTCCTTGCTCATTAGGGCAGTGGCTAAAAGTCCAGATGTGAACTGAAAATCACAGGGAGAGTGAGAGGAGAGTTCACATTACTCCTGTTTCTTGGTAACAAGAAAGCTATGAGCATAAGTCTTGGTTATTTAATTTGCAAGCATTCCTCTTGTTTCTTAAGCCACATTTTCCCTTTACGTGTGAATTTCCTCTTACAAGAGATTTTAGTATTGAGGCAAGTGAAAAAATAGCTGTCAACAGCTCTGACTGGAATGGGACTGTAGAAGATATAAAAAGTGATACAGAGCATAAAGCCAAACACGACAGTATTTCCATGTCCATTTTCAAATTAAGTTGACTGGAAGCTGTCCAGCTGATTCAGTGGACGATCCAGTCACTGGGAGGTGGACTTTTCTTTAGTGGACTGTCACAGACTTCTTGTGAAATAATCTCACTATGCTGCAGTTTCTCGGGCATAAAATGCAGATAATATTTCTATACCCATGGGCGTATTTTGAGAATCCATTTACTGTTGATCATAAGACATGTCAATACTACAGTAATATAGGCAAAAATTCATTAGAATATAGTAATACAGAAATACAATGTCAGAAAAAGAATCTTAACTGAATGCTCTGTAAAATTAGCTGTGTGCGGTGCGTTTTGGAGATTGTCAGTGCTGTCTCATCTGACTGTAGAATGAGTAAGATTTGTACCTGTAGAGTACAGTAGCTCACAGCAAGGAGATCCAGTGGTACACAGGGCTTTGTGAAAGCTCTCTGCATCCCAGTGCATCTCACCTCAAAAACCTTGTCCATGATGGTAGTAGTACCTTCCAACTACTGTAGGGACCTACAGGGAAAACACAGTAAAACAATTACAGTGAAACCACCATTAGTTTGTTCTGCATTTTTCTACGGTGAACTTGCTTTTTCTTGTCTTTAATCAGAAAGAAAAATTCCAGGAATTGAGATCCCTCTGAGTTACTCTGATTACAGGCTGCATAGGGGGGTTAAAATCAGAACTAGTGAAAATGGAGTAACTTTGGTGGACCGGAACAGCTGTCTTCAATATCTTTTAAACTGCAAAAATTTCAAATTGCCTCAAAAATGATAAGCCTCTCTATCTGTGTAGCAATTGCAAAAAATTTTGCTTACTTCTTTCATTTCAGACTACTACACCATGGTCACTGTTCCAGCAGGAGCACGCAGTATACAGCTCCATGAAATGCAGATCTCCTCCAGCTACCTTGCAGTGCGCAACCTCAGTAAAAAGTATTATCTAACAGGAGACTGGACAATTGACTGGCCAGGAAAGTTCTCTTTTGCCGGAACAGTTTTTGATTATCAACGCTCTTTTAACCATCCAGAGAGTCTATATGCAGCAGGACCAACTAATGAGACGCTGGTCTTTGAAGTAAGCTTTCTTCTGTTTATTCTTCCCTTGATGTCTATTACAGAATTAGTAACGACAGCTTTAGCTCTGCACTGTAGCTCTCAACGAGTTTAAAGAATAGCATTGAGTCACGATAGTATTCAGACTTAATTGTGTAGTCGTGCTAGATTGAAAAGCCTTTCACCAGTTTATCAAGGTCTGAAATTTAGTAAACTGTCACAAACTCAGTGAAAAGCAAGGTGCATAAAACACACCATATAACATTATTTCTCAGTTGCTGTACAATGGTAATAAAGATTATAAACACATCCCATAAATCGTATACAATAAAATTCAGTGATGTAAAAATTAAATCTAACATTTTGGCACGGCTTAATGGTAACGGTTTCAAATAATGCTTCTGAAACTGCATGTGCATGTAGTCTTGGGACAGTCTACCTTGGGACAGAGATGCTCAAAGTACCACACATAGGCTCCTGTGCAATTTCTGTTGATTCAGTTTTATTGGTGATAGCATCTAAAATAATTAAGTTTATACATGTTTATCTTCCAGTCAAATTTGTATCACCTACTCTGTCTATCAGATGTCTTGTGTTGAAACTTTATTTAGTAGAAAGTAAATCTGGTACTCGTGTGGTTTGTTCCAGTGTTAAAATTTTGAAATTGGCTGCTAATACTTCTATTCTAAGAAAAAAAATCTCTTTCTACATTAGGTTACTTTACTAGATTTACTTTTAAAATGCATCAGAATATTTGAGGGTCAATTTCTGGCTGAATTGCCAAAATCTTTACTTTCTGTTAGCTATATTAGTTTGCCTGCTTTGTTAGAAAGGTCTAGCAAATCTTTGGCTTTGTAACTCATCTGTTATGTCTGTTTTGATGAATCCTTCCCTGCGAGAAGGAAGGAGCCCTCCCCAGAAGGGATTAAATTCCTTCCCACACTTTCCAGCAATACTCTGGTCAGCCCACTATCAAATGCATAGCTTTCTCTGGCATGTACTGGGGAGCAGGAGAGCGAGGGCTGTCCCCACTCTTGGAGGCAGCTATCGGTCCCATCATGTAACAACACCCTAACTGGAAACTGCTCTGCAGAAGTTTAGCAGGAGAGGTTAGCAGAGAACTCTTCATCCCATCTCCCTCACACACACAACTTTGTTCTGTTAAACTAAGAAACACAGCAAGTATAGGCTGTGGCATGAAATATATTCTTCAAGGATTATTTAAACTTTCACAACTATTCAGTGAAGTTTTTGTTTGGAATACTGAAGAGTCTTACTGCTATTCATACTGACTGAGTAATGCACTTACCTGTGTCTTGAAGAACCACTGAAGCTCATGGGCCATGAACACATGTTGAAGTGCTTTAGGATGAACACGTGTTTTAGAACAGACTTTGACATGTGCTAAGGAGTGTGTATTTTCACAAATGACTATTACAATTTCCAAGGCCTTTTAAAAATATTTTTTTCTCAGTTGAATTTTCTTTTTGGATATGTATGTGAATAGGGATGCTTTAGTCCAAGAAAGAGTTTGGTCTACAAGTTACAGACATGCTTCCCTGTGAAGATCTCCAAAATAGCCTTTACACCAAAGAAACAAGCACAGTTATAAATACTGTGAAATGTTAAGCTGAACTCTCAGGAATCTTATTTGTCATAATACAAAGTAGATTGAACTGTATTATTACAGAGCTAAACTATGAATAATAAATTGCCTGCAAGATGACTGACTTGGCTGCATATCATGCACATACTTTGCAGAATAAAGAGTAAAGAAAAAAAAAGTTAATGCCAAATAACACTTCTATTTTCAGCCTATCAAATTATGCTAAACAGTTTTATTAAGATTTAAGATTTAACTGGAAGCTATTGCTCCTATGAGAGCTTATTTAAACTTCCCTTGTATTTTTATTGAAATACCTACACCACTGGCATTGGTAACTAGGGATTCTAATGACTGCAAATGTTACGGTTACATATTCCCCAATTATATTTATCTATGAGCTGTAGTTAAGAGTTTTTTTCCTTTCAATAATTTAAGCAACATTAAACAAGCTGAATTCTGAAAAAAATGCAGAATTTAGTGTGTTCAGAGATCTAAATTATTTATGATTTACCAATAACTCTAAGCAGCAAGAATGCCAATGAAAACTAAAGAAATCTGCTTTTATGAGAAAACACATATTACTGAAGATCTGTTTAGAGCAGTAATAATGAAACAAATCCTACTTCAACTATAAATACCAGAAATTGACAGAAGGCTGAAAAAAGGAATGTTTAAGCATACTACACTGTAGCTTTATTTGTATTTTTATCTCATCTGTAATTTTCAAAGCAGCATACAAAAAAAAAAGTCCTGCTAGCAATTTTTTTATCCAATTAAGTTGATTTTTAGTAAGGAAAGACTTTCCAGGGTTTGAACCTCATCTTCTTTCTGTAATGATTAGAATTTTTTTTCTTAATTTTTTTCTTAGGTTGTATTCAGAAGAAATTTAATACTTATTTTCAATACTAGTTTGATTTTTTTTCTGTAAGAATTCAGTGCAAGCCCTTGTAAAAAATGCATACTGCAGGTACTGAGAAATTGAAGAAATTGCAGACATAAATACAGGAACTTTTATTATTCAGGTGGGCAGAAAAGATCAAGTTTTGTAGCTGCATTTATTGCCATTCCACTGTGATCTGAGAGACAGATTAACACAGCTTGTTCCTGTTTAATTTTGTAGTCATAACTTTGCTAGACATTTGTGCGGTGGCTCAAAGAGTCCAGGCTTTTGACTGTGTTTCTGAATGCAAATCAGGCTGCATGTATCCAGAAAGCTCAGGTTATGCACGTCCTCTGAGCAACATTCACAGGAGAGGATGGGACCAGTGCTCTCCAGGTCCAGACAGGTCTGGCGAGTCTGTGCTCAAGGCAATCACTTCCTTTGAAATGCAGTCATTCTCTAAAATATTTTTTTGAAAGAGACATCTGAAGCATGTATTAAGAGAAAGGATGAAACTCAAGTAAGAAAAAAAAAATATATATCTTAAAATTCCCTGTTGTCTTGCATATCACAAGTTCAGCCTTGCAGTTCTACAAAATGTTTTCTATTTGTATCTTACTGTACAGTACGTTCCTGTGCATCTGTTTTTCTGTCAAGTTTTTCAATAGTTCAGCTGAGCATGTGTGATTTAATCAGACTTTGTGGTCCTAAACACTATTCAGAAATGGATAAGAGACCAGAAAAAGACTGATAACGTGCTTGTCTTGTTTACCCTGGAATTTCACAAAAAATAAATACACATATATATATTTATGTATATTATGTGCATGTAATTATAGGAATGAGTCATACCAAAGAAGACAAAGGGCAGTGAATCTGTAATTTAAATAGATTGTGGGAGAAAATAAAAACCAAACTATAGTGGCCAAATATTTTCTGAGGAGGAAGAGAACATTGTGAGAAGAATGTGGAATAAAATGTGTAGGACTAGTATTTCCTGAGCACAACTCCTGGAAATGTAAATGTATGAAAAGATTTAGAGTTCATCAGAACTCCTTCTGGATTGTTCAAGAGTTAATTTTAGAGATGAAGGGAAGGAGAGGAAGATAACCCAGCCCTTCAGAATTTGTGTATCTGTATCCTTCTGCAGATGCAGTTAGTATTATTGATACTTTGGTGACTGGGACTTTGTAGAAGCCAATAAAAACTGAAATGAAAAATATTTATGGATTCAGAAGGCAGTTCCCAAAACATTCAGATTCAGGCTAGATGAAAAAACAGACAAAGGTCAAATTGGTAGAAATATGATCATTAAATGATAACCTAGGATCAGAAATTAATACCAGGTTTTTAAAATATGGTTTCTGTAGCATAATTGTCTCATCTTAAATAGAAACATGCTGGGTTTTTTTTAATGTAGTTGAATATATTCAGCTCATTTATCTGTCTTTTGGTCATAGGTAATCTAAGGTCAGCACTTTCAATTTAAATAGTTTCTCAATGTTTTTCTGTTAACTGAAAAATATTTAACTTGAGGAGAAACAAACAGTAAATTCATCATTCATTTATCTAGCTTTGGAAATAAGGGCTCCCAGTGGGCACCACTAACTGCTGAAAATATTTTCCAGAATAGGCTAGCAGAGCATAAAGGACATTGCTGTCACAACATTCTATCGATGCAGAAGTTGTATGAGCTTCACTTGTGGCATCCATTTGTTGAAATACTGTCATCCTCCACGACTGACTCGAATTATGGGCAAGATTCTGAAACGGCAAAAGAAACTGAACTGTTACGTGGGCATGAAAAACATTGCATGACCAGGGATTGCCAAACTAACTCAAAAACACGAGAGTTGATTAATTTGGTTTTCATTCTATCAATAAACAGATGAAGAACTGACTGATTTAAGAACTCAAAGCAAATTTGAGAAAGCACTGTAAAGTTTTTCAGGACAAGGTAGGATCAGTATCCTCACTAAAGTTTACATCAAACTTGGTGAAATAGTGAATCAAGAAATTGTGAAATTTTAATGAAAAGTTTATTTTGACAGCAGTAAGTAACAGATGGAAAGGATGCTTTGCAAAGAGGCAGACTTTCATGGGAAGAGAAGGTGAATGGACCATCAAGGCAGGAATATGTCTAATTAAAACCAGTAAATCACTTCCTCTTTATCAATAGGGGGGTTGGAAAAGAGAAAGGACGCCAGGTGGAATGACTTTACTGATGATCTAGCTGCCACTGGGAGAAAGCCAAGTTGCAGTTATAAAGCATTACATTTATTATTAGCTACTAGATGATAAATTTGTACTGATTTCCCCTGAAGAGAAAGTAAGCTAAAGAGAGCTAAGATGTGCTTATAAGATACAGATGTTGATTCAATACAATGGATAAAAGGGGTCTCCATTAGTGAGGAGAGATTAGCTGGACAGTATCCCTGAAGGTTGTACATTTAGCATGTGAGCAGTAAAAAAAAAAAATAAATGGAGACACAATAACAACAGAAGATAAATTTGAAACAGCTGAAGTAGAAATGAGATCATACAGGACCTTTCAAGGATACTCCCCTCCCAGCCCCCCCTTTTTAATGACCTTAGTGGACTTTCTTCAAAAATAAGTTTGTCATAAGCTTTTAGTTAAGATTGTGTTTAAAGTGACTTTAGAAATACCGAAGGGATAAAACCCCTTTTGTTTTAAGGTTTGGCTTAAGTAATCAATGGGTAATTCTTCTTTTACTGGTGCTTTCCAAACAGGTGTTCTCTCACTTTCCTTTGAAGCTCCTGGTGTTAGCCACGCTCAACGAGCCCATCCAATAACTGCCCATTCAAGAGAACAGCCTTGTTTTAAAAGTTGTTTTAAACAGTTTTCCACCATTGTCATAGGCTGCAGGTTTACATTTATCCTACTGAAACCAGAGTAAATTTGTAAAAGTCAATGGAATTAATCTTGGTTGAGCAGAGCAATCAGAATCTGGCTTAAGACGTTGGATGTTACAAGTTTTGTTAAACAGCATGTAGATTCACAATGGATGAGAACTGCAGGTCTCACAAGCGTAACGCAGCCAGGCACTGGTCTTCCACACAAACTTCTCCGTCTGCCCTTGGTGCAACTGATGGCTCGCTGCAGGTAGCTTAACTCTGTTGCATTCACCTAAAGAAATCATCAAAGACTTACAAAGCATGGAAGTGACCCAGGAAATGCAGATGCAATTTGAAGACTCAGATCAAAGCTACCTGTATGCTGGGATTCAAAGTCTGGGCTCATGCCTATTCTGTAAATTATGCACATGCAGAATGAGTAAAGATGAAAATACATGAAGCACATGTGGGTAGACAGTAGCTGTTCCTTCACCTGGCTTTTTTCTCTAGCTTCAGCTTCGCACTGGAAGGGATTTGTAAATGTCTATTAGTCCTTCACAGAGATAACGTGTAATTTTTTCAGATTGTTACATGCCACACATTAGTATGCTTTCCTATACATTGGATAGAATATTAAGGAAGGAAGCATTTATCTTGTGTAAATTAATCTCCTTTAATTCAGTGTGTTGCAAGTAACTTCACATACACATCTTACAGTAAAAAACATCTGAAAAGCACAGTGTCAGTCATAACAAAGCAATGTTGATAAGCTTTTTAAAAATTTGACCTGCAGAATGGAGTCTTGTATTGTAAACTTAGGATAGGCATGGGAAAAAAATAATCTCAAACAAAGGAGCAGTTTAGAAAATGTATTGGTTAAGCTTTGAAATCAAAATTAGCAGCAAAAGGAAAAGGTTCTTTACTCAGGAGAATTCAGTTTATCCATTGTTTTAACATTCTGTGCCCTAAGCCCAAGCCACAGTTCTTTTTCTTCAGAATAGATCTGGCAGATTCCAGCCATACAGTCTGTGGTTTTCGAACTCAAGAAGCTGTAAATTTTATAACTCTGCGCCCTGCGGTCAGAGCTGCTGAGTGTTGTGTCTGAAGTCAGGTGGTTGGTGTGTTAAAGGTAGATATTAAACAGTTCTGTTGAGGAACTGGAAATGTTTAAGGAGGTTGTTTGCCAGCTGTAAATTTGGGAGCAAATGCCAGTTGGCTGAAAAGATGCTGGAATGCATCCAGTTAAGTAGACTAGCACTGGAGGTCTTTCCAAATTTGTAGGTCTGATAACTTGGCTGTATATGCAGACTTCACTTACTGGGTTGTTAAGGAAGAGCTTTATAATGAATGTTTGAAAATACAATCAAAACCTTTTTATGTGCTCATTACTTTGGAAATATCAAAATTGAAACTTTGCAATAGTACTGCATTCCTGATGAAAACTTGTGTGACCATTATACACGGTACACTTTTTCAGCTGAGTGCCAGGGACTTTAAAGTATACGGTTTTGTGCCCTGTAATATTCTGTCTCCAATGCTTTTCCAGAGTTTGATTTTGCCCTTTTAGGTGGGATGGTACAGGAGGAAAGAGACTGTGATGCAGCTCTTGCTCTGTAAACATTCCCGCCATAGTCTGCTGGGTGGGAAGGGGCTCCAGCCTTGGCTGCCAGCCAGGAAAGGGAGAGGAAGTTCACTTCAGCTGCCTGTTACAATGGTGTCTGCTTCCCAACACGCAAGAAGGGGCTGTAGCCCAGGGTCTTAAAACGTGTATGGCCCAGCCTGCCCGGCGTGCAGGATTTACCCCACAGGCATGCACTCAGCTAGAGGGCACGAGTTTCTTACGTCACTGTGTGGTTGTTCTCTGAAGTGATAGATACTAACCTGTCTTGTTTTAACTCGTCCGAGAGAATTTCCTCTTCATTCTCTTTACTCTGTTGAAGATTGCTTTAATAGGAGTAAGACTGGTTGCCACTTTTATCTTCTCATCCTCCCTTGTTTGTGTTCTGAATTCTGTTGTTCAGGATGCGTTTGTTATGTTTCTTGGCTCCACTATCACAAAGTAAAGAGCACTTTCAGAGACAAGTATTCAGTCTAACACTTTAAGATATTTTTATTAGAAAAGTTTTAAGCTTTACTGTTTTTTTGGCCACTGCCATAGCACAGTTTTATGACAGTTGTCACAATCAAGTGAGATGAGGGCTAACCCTTACACAAGGTCTTGAGGTATGGGCAAAACCTCCTCCTCTTTTGACACGACTTACTAAAAGGCCAGATAGAATTTCAGCCTCTGCACTTGAAGGAACACAGAACACCTACTGAAATGGGAGAAAGTGCATCCTCACAGGACCATGAAAGAGGAAATCTGACTTTGACTGTTCATACATTAGCCAGATCCTTTCTAACACAAGCAAGTAAAGCTACTCTATGAAATTGTTTCTGGCTGTCTAAGATGCTGAGATCTGTGCTAATACCTTGGACTCGTAGGACCTTCCTATGAGTAGAAGCAAATTAAAGCATTTTGAGGTCTGGTCTGTAAGAAGAACCAGGAAAGGAATTGGTTTAATTACAGAATAGTTTTCCAGAGCTCAATTCTTATTAATGCACCCCATTTGTTTCTGAGGCACACGTTCTGAAACTTTACAGACTAGATATGTTTCAGTTTCTCCTTAAGAGGACGACAGTAGAGTGAACACATATTATTGCAACCTGCTTTTTCTAGAAACTCTTAATGCCCATGGACTTGAGTTTCAATATTCAAAGTGACTGTGGAAGAGCTGTTTTAACAGATGTCTTGCTATCAGCAGACAGCTTTCTAAAAATAAAAATTTATACAGAAGAGACATTTTCCTTCTTCTGAAGGGGGCTGTTAAATCTTATAAAACATTTACATTTAATAGTGATGAATAGCCAAAGAAAAAAAGAAAAGTCCCCCAAGAAGTTACACTGATAATGGTTTGAACAGAGCATAGCAAATAGGGCACAAAACCACAGAGTGATGAATGAACATAACATAAAATATGGGAATTGTGTAAGAGGCTCATTAGTGAGCACCATGTGCTGTGAGCACTCAAGGCAGCAGAGGCTTTCTGGAAAGACAGTACGGGATCCAGAGATGCAGGGCAGCATGAAGTTACAAAGCAGTCTCAATTCTACTGTTTTCTAATTTCAGAGTGTTTGATTTTAATCCTGTTCTTGGGAAACATACATCCATATATGACTCACTCCTAAAGCAAATATAGAAGTATTATTTTTGTAAAGAATATTCAGTAAAAACAGATCAGTAATCACTCTCTATTCTCTCAGTAATCACTGAGTATTCTAAGCTGCTCATGAATTACGCCTGGATGGCTGAGATGAAAACTTTGACATGAAATACTTTAATTTACCTGTGCTTGGAGGTTCTTCTAATCTGAATCTTCCAAGGAGAAGGCATGTACTCTCCAATTCTTTTGGAAGTATTTTGCCTTTTACAGCTTTAATTCCTATATTCTCAGTTTGGATGATTTTTAAGGTTCACTGACTGAAATAAAATCTTTCGCTACTAAGAATGGAAAATACAGCATCCGTTATTCTTTCTTGTAGAAAAGTAAACAGTATGCAGTCCAGATCCTTCATGTGTTCAACATTATTGAGCTGGAGGTCATGTAAATTTGGTCTGAATTTTCACTGTCATGAGTAATTTCTGTTTTCCAATAGGTACATTTTCAGAATACTTTAAAAGCCTTGGCTACATTTCAAAATGTTATTTTATTTCTTGGTCTTAAATGACATAAATGCAAGTTTGTTGCTATTTTATAAAAGCAGTCTATACAGAGATCAGTTCTACCTACATGGATTGCTTAAGCACTCAGGTTAGAAATCATTTTAACTTAACTGATAATTTATTAATATTTTGAATGGTAATGATTAACGTAGACTGGAATTGTACTTGAAATGCTAGCACTTATCAAAAAGCATATTTAGGAACTGGACTGACTGCACCTGCTCTTTATATTACTCTGACCAGATCCATATTTGTGAAGAATTTAAACTTAGTAGAGCTCTGTAACTGTAAACTCTTGCACTTTTTCTATTAAGTATGAATATAAATGCACTTTGCTGCCAAAAATAGCTTCTAAAATAAATGTTGTTAAATAGAAATTTCTCCTCAAATTTAGGTATGTGTCAGATGTTCACGCATCTTGCATTGATTATAATGCAGACTTGAAATGAATACAATGAATTTTAGAGTTGCATGCATGAAAACTGCAGTATAATTCACCACTAAAATAGTACACCCCCCCCGAGGGCTCCCTCAGGTAAATGACAAAAATTATTAGTATAGTGAGTAGTCACACTTTCTATAAATTTTCTAACATATTATGCTAAAATAATGAATAAAAGATTTTTTCCCAATCCTTTTTCCCTTGTAGACACTCAGGGATGGGTCCTCTTCTGGACTGAAGCTTTATCAGCTTCAATCATCATGAGAAAATACCAGCTCAGGGTCTTTCAAGCATAATTTATCACTAGTCCACATAAGGAAAAAAAAAATAAATCTATTTTATAGCCTCAGCCCTAAGAACTGAGGACGTCATCTCTAACCACCTCTGTTCCTAGTCCCCATACAGCTATACTGCTGCTCTGCTCAAGCCTCCTTCAGCAAAGCATTTGAATCCTGCTCACTTAATGGGCAGAGGCTTCTTCATTCACAGAAGACCTTGTGGAAGGATCAGCTCGCCTGGACTTCACTTACTAAAAGAGAAGAAACTTCTCCCACCCCTAAATCCTTAATCCATCCACTGCCACAGGCAAACTCCAGCACTTGCCAGCGAGCCCCCAGCCAACGCAGGGACCCACTTATTAAGGGCCAATTGCAGGAGCAGAGCGCCGAGAGCTGGGGCAGTGACTAATACAGCATTGCCAAAAGTCTTTGGATGATATTTCACACCTTCTGAAGGCATTTCTACTTCACCAATCAGTCAAATGTCTTCTGATTTAAAGGAGTGTTAACGCTGAACTGTGTATTTCTGCGCTTTTCTGTTACGTGCCCTGCAGGTGTTAGTCCAAGCAAATGCTTTGCTGTTTAGGAATTACTTTGATGGTTGTTAATTTATTGAAAAATTAGGTCTCCGGAAAATTATTTCACAAATAGTGTGTGTATAAATATTGTGTGTATATTATGTTAAGTTCATCTTCCTCCAGAATGACAGAATCCTTTTCTTTTGTTTTTACCCTCCCCCCTTTTTTTTCTTTTAAACAAACCCCAAACACCCCTCTACAGATCCTGTTACAAGGCAAAAATCCTGGGATTGCTTGGGAATATACATTTTCCAAAACGAGCAATGAAAACAAGACATCTGTCAGAAAACATAGCTACTCCTGGGTGACGGTGCAGTCTGAGTGCTCAGCTGCTTGCGGTGGTGGTAGGTAACTTTCCAATTTCCAATCTTCATCTTTTAAATTTTTTTATAGCATCTTAAACATTTCAGCTGCTTTTATTTTGCAAACTTGTATCAATACATACGGGTGGTTATACTGAACACCTGGTCCTTATTTTTTTATCTGACAACTTACAACATAGGTGAAGTACCTTCATACTTCCTTTATAGTAAAAAAGAATTCATGCCGGTGTCAATTTGTGTCACTTATAGTGACTCAGTCTTTTTTCTTTTGGTCAATCCGTATGCATATGATATCTTCCTGTTGAAGTAAGGTGGGAATTAAATACGCACTTTGCTGTTGCTGCAGTATGGGAATATAGAAAGATACCAAATAATGAGTAAAATTTATCTTATCTGTAGAGAGTAATCGAAGACTAAAATATAATCAAGACCTTTACTGACAGTTGCACCCTGATTTTCTCACTGTTTAATTACAAATATTTGAGTTCTGCCAGGTCAGAGTCTGAAATTCTGTATAAGCTAAGGATTTCTTGTTACCATATTCCTCTAGGTATTTGCTTTGCGCAGACCATCTGTTTGTTTTTCTAAATTCTGGATGTTCTGTCAGCGAAAGCAGTTCTGGGAGGTAATGAAAGCAGAAACCTGGCATGTGGGAAGTCCTGCAAAAAGAATTGAGAATTAAAATTTTAGGACCCTTTAAATTGGAACTGAGTCATCTAAATCAGACTATATGATGCAGTTGTCTTCAATACCAAAGAATAGGACTGGGTGACCTAGGAAATGCCACGTTATGCTCCTGTATTGGCAGATAAGTCCGGGTGAAATTCAGGAATATCTTGCTCGTGTGTTGTCAGACTTCACAGCATCTCAGTAAACTGTTTGTGGAAGAAAGACCCACCAGGAGCACTGCAGACATAAAATATGACAACTGTGTTTTTCTTGCTTGCCTTTAAAACAAATGAAGGTTGCAACATGGATATAAAGATGATGGAAGCAACTGTGTTTCCAAGTTTGACTTGCTGTGGCAAGTGACCCATGGGTGAGGTGAATGATACATCTCAATAAAAAGATAAATCTATAAAATCACTTAATCTTATAGCATTTGTAGTCTTCTCTGTAATCTGCTGATGTTGACACTAGATAAGAGTTTAGGTGAAGGAACCTGCAGAATTCTGGAGTGTAAAGATATGGTGTAAAAACTTGCTACGTGTTTTGTTCCAGTTTGCAAGTGCATGAGGAGAGCTCTAAGCAAACACTGCTAGTTTCTGCAGGGAATTAGGATTTGAAGAATTACTAATTTTTGCTGGGGGACGGTTCTGCACATATGCTGTTTATAACTAAAATGTTTCATCTGACTTCAATAGTACCTGTGTTACAGAGAAGGAAATTAACGTTAAGACCATGTTGCCAAATAAAATCCTATTTTATTTAGTTCAAGTCAGTGGAATTTTACCAAGGATAAGCTTGGACTTGTCTAGTTAAAATTCTTCCCTGCTACTTTTTCCTCTTATAATTTGAGTAAACGTTTATTTTATTGTATTTTTTTTCTAATACTTCCATAGGACACATTACAGCAAAAGCAATTTGTTTAGAAGATCATCGTACACAAGTTAATTCCTCCTTTTGTGGCCCAAGGATGAAGCCTTTAACTGACACAAAGCTATGCAATACTAATCCCTGCCCAGCATAGTAAGTCCTCATTATTTTTGTACCTTTTCGTTGTGCCGTATGACTGAGTTTGCCACAAAAGAAGTCCCCTTCGATAGGCACGCAGAATTGTATAGCCTACTAGATGAACTCGCTTTTATTCTGTAACGTAAACCAGTAATTGTTTAAAAATGTTAGTTGTGTAGGCTTCTGCCCAAGGATAATAATAGAGGCGGTATTTCTTTTGTTGCTAAGCAAGACCTCCTGAGGATTGCTTGCAGCTCTGTCACCATGCTGGGGTTAGCTATGTGACACTGAGTAAATCTAAGTTACTTAGAGGCCTGTTCTGCCACCTTTACTCACCTTGAATCAATAAGACCATTTCCTGAGTAAAGTGCTACTCCCCCTGTGGAAGCTTGGCCCCAGAACTCAGATTCCACATATTAGATTAGGTTAAAAGAATCTTGTGAAGTGTAATTAGTGATTTTTTGGACAAAATGTACCACAGGGTGTTACGATACCAAGAAAAGGACTATCTAAACCAAATAAATCGTCAGCAATGCTCCTGGTGCCCACAAAAATAAATATGAAGACATTGCCTGTGTAAAAAATCTTATTTTCTAAAAGACATAAGAAAGGTGAGATGCAAAGGAAGACACTGACATATAGATAAGCATTTGGAATCCAGCTGGTCCAAATCAATAGAGCTCCTTTAAAAACAAGGGAGTTACACTGATTTATAGTAGCTGTGGTAGGGGTCCTTTGGAAAAAAAAATGTTGTGCGCTTATAATTAAACACAGTATTATGTGGCTTAGAATATAAATGGGTAGATTTAAGGACATATGTGCCATCTTTTTTTCTGTTTTTTTTTTCTCTTTTGGATTCCTGACTTTGCAAATATAGCGCTATTTTAATTTTATAGTAAAGATCAGTAAAGCTGTACGTTGGACATTTTGACTTCCAGAACAGGAGATTTTCTAAAGCAATAAGTTGAAAAAAATTATGAGTATTTCAGTGGGAAATAAAGACAGTTAAGGATGCAGTGAAGCGCACAGGCAGCAGAAGGCAGAGGAAATGGAGGAAAGCTCTAGACCTGGTGTCATCTGCTGGACTGACTCTGTGATGAAAGCACTGGACGCTGAAAGCCACTGGCTAAGCCTGCTCCCATACTTCACAGAATGACACACTGGAGGAAGGTTGATAGGAAGCACTCCCCATCTCCTCCAATCCAGAACAGGGTGATGGGGCAAAGCAAAAAGATGTATATGTTCTCCAGGAGCTTTGTTTTTACTTAAAAATCCATAGTTTGAAATATGTTGAACATTATAAAAATAGTCCCGTAATAGTCTGGAATTTCCTGCAAAATTTAAAGATTACAGCAGAGTACACAAAATCCAAATGGCAAATTACACACTATGACCACATAACGATAGAGATAAGGTTTAATGGTCACATGTGACACGAGAGCCCCATGTTCCTACTTCAGCAGTTTCTTTAGATTGCATTTAGCCACATGAATTTTCTCAATACTAATTTTAAGTAATCTTTGTAGCCGAACACAATCTGTTCATATACGACTTATCTTCTGCCAGAACTATTTTTATCCAATGAACTCAGTAACATTTAAACAGAAATGTAGTGTCTGTGATGTTCCCAGGAGTCTTTTTAAGCTGTTTATGCTTACCTTTGTTTTGATGTGGCATTGTTATGCTATAAAGCTTCACCAAAATCGTATTAATTTCTATTGATCACACACAAAATTTCCCATTTCTGTTAAGCAGAGAGCTCGATGTATTTTGAACATCTACTGATATATCTATCACTGGAAATGCTGAATATCCATTTTGACACACAATGCAATGTTTCCATGCTGAAACTTCTCTTATATTCTTAGATTTACTACTTTAAAAGACAATTAATGACTTGGACCCTAAAAAGAGTACAAAAAGAAGAAATGTAAAAGCCCCAAGACACCTTTAGGGAAAAAAATGCAACTCACTAATTAATTATTTTAAAAATCCTTAGGATATATTCATGCATGGAAGATCTACATGTAGGACCATGCCTTAAATTAACAGAGTGCCATTCTGCTGAGTGAAACTATGCCAGAATCTCTGCTGAAGAATCTGCCCAGAAAATCATGGCATGTAATATTTCCCATAAAACCGGGACTGCGAACATCAAAAATGTAGTATTAGTAAATACCATGGAGGAAACAAGGAATGCTGAATAGCCAGCAAATAAAGCAAAAACAAATATGGTAGGCATAATAGGCAAGGGAAGGAGGTGAATAATAGAGGAGATACAAGCGTGTCGGTTCTGTGACATAAAAGAGGCTCCAGACTTATAAAGGTCAGTGAGGAATAACTGCTGCATAAGAACAAAGACTTATTAGTCTGTGTAGGAACAAACTACTGTCCCAACAGTAAGAACACCGAAAGGCATCAGCACTGCACACTGTTGTTGTTGGATTTCAGAGCTGCCAAATCTGGTCATAGTTATTTAGTTATTTGAGCTAATGAAAGATACTCTTGGATCATAGCCCAGATAGTCTTGGCAAATGGCAGTTTACTAGAGGACATTAAAGTAGGTTTATTGCCCTCTCCTCTGTGAAGAGGGGAACTTTCTGGGCAGTTATGGTGAATAAACTCTTAAAATGAACGCTTTTGGTTCCTCTACCAATCACCGTTGTCAGAAACATCAAGGCAAACTAATTAAAAATTGTAAAAAGGATTAAAACTATAACTTTTTTTCCAAAAGTGTGTATTGCAGTAGTCCAAATATTTATAAATCAGACAAAAAGGAAACTTCTGACGTGTTCTGGAATTATATAACTACTGACTTTTCAGATTAATATTTCTTTGTCCTTACATTAGTGCTTTTTAAATTTCCCACTTCTTTTGGCAATTACTGAAGTTACTAGACTGAGAGTTGGGATTTCTTTGATTCCCAAAGGAATTTTTCCAAAACAGACTTTTTATACATTTTTTTTTACAAATTAAAATTAGCTTTATTTTCAGGCAGATGTGAACAGAATAGCAAATGGGATGCTGTTCATCTTTCACACAGTAAGAAAAGAAAAAAAAAGCTTGCTTGTCATTAAAAACATTAACAAAAATCCTACGTATGCAGCTATTCCAGTGGTCACAGGGCTGATGCTGTGAGAAACCATGGAAGTAGGATAGGCCAAGCATTTGGATCGAGATGAGAATGTCTTCTGTGGCATACATTATTAAAATCTGTAAAACTGCTGGTTTAAAATCTTTAAAATTCAGTGCTAGGTCTTTGAATACGAGTTCTCAACTTGAGTAATCATATCGTCATTCATAATTTCCTTTGTTTCTTCACAGCTGTTTTCCTATCTAGTTGTTATTTATGGTCTTACATTGTACGCCTCTGTGGGCAGACACTTGGCTGTACGTTTGCAGTGTTCCACAAAGGCTGGGGACCATTCAGACCTTCAGTAACAGGAACACTGAGCAGCTATTGACATTTCAAAACTGAACTTATCCTAAGCAATTGGCAACAATTCTTCAGACTTCGTGTAACTTCAGTGACACAATGCGTAACTGAAGTGTTCCTTTGACTGGAGATAGATTTGCCCAACAGCTTTTGCTGGTTAGCGTTCCTCTGGTTTATTTTGATTCAGCATCATCCATCTGCCGATTTTATTAGTCTGAGGACGTTTAATGACCCTAATCACCCAGACCCTAATGACAGCACTGCTGATTTTAGCAAGCAAGTTCTTTTTTTTTGTGAATAGAGGCCAGTAAAGTTTGACAGAAGTACCACTGGACAGCACCATGCCAACGTTTGTTGCCCTGCATGAGTGTATCTACTCACAAACACATTGGCAGGTACCTGTTCAGCTAAACTGGCTCCATTCTTTCCCTGCCATGCCAGCTTTTCCCTTAGATCAGCTTTTCCTCCTCTGCCCTGTCTTCTGAGAGATGTAAAAAGGAAAAAACAAAGGGCAGAACTTTCCAATAATCGAATGTTATTGATTGACAGAACTCTAACCATCTATCTGGCTTCTTCCTTTGGCCTCTGGTCTGCTAGTCTCTTTGGAGGTCTCTTCAGCAGCTAACGTGACAAGAGTGATCATCCTACCATTTCTTTAGAAAATATTTTTCTTTTCCTGTTTTAGAGATTTTTTTTTTCAATTAAAACCATAGACGTGGTTAAAAAGGCACGATAATTTGTTAGCCAGACCCTTAGATCTTCTAGAAACTCCACCTGCCTCAACGGCACTATCTCTCTCAGTCCCCATGGAACTCCAAATTCCAGGTCGGATTCGTAGGCAAGTTGGTTCTGGTAGATGAGAACTGTAAATAAGTGATACTAGTTTTTCTAGTTGTGTGACTTATATTTCATCCCTAGCAAAATGTTCCATGCTTTGAAGACAGATTATATAACTAAGGCTTGTTGATTGCTTGAACAGGTATCAGTACCTCAGGAGAGCAGGCTCAGCAGAATCCCTGAATGACTCACATTTGATAGGTGGCTCATACGTGTTGATTTGATAAAGCTAACTGGACTCCTGTGTTTCTAACATACATTTTCTTCTCTAAGCTGGTCAACAGGCGAATGGAGTGCATGCAGCAAATCTTGTGGAGAAGGGCAACAAAGTCGTCTCATTCAGTGTGTCCAGAAAAGGGCTTTCCAAAGAGAGGAGGTAGTGGCCCATTCCCTGTGTCCCGTCAGCACCCCTGCACAGGTGCAGATGTGCAATAGTCAGGACTGCCCACCCGAATGGAGCCCTGGCCCGTGGTCTCAGGTAATCTGGAGAAAAACATACCTTTTTGTCTGCTGGCATAATGAAAATATTGCCAAAAACTCTGCTCAAAAAGAAAACTGCAAACTTGGTGAAGATAGTATTTTGCAAGTGGCTCTGGAAGATAATATGTAAACTATGCATATATTTTAGCTAGCCTTCCTAAGTGCTCGGACAGGGGAGCTGGCAGAAGTGGACATGTGGTGTCCTTTCTTGGTACATACAAACAGATAGATGGATATTTTTTTTTATATCCTCTTTAGGAAGTGGTATAATTCAAGTTGGGATTTTTCAAATAAGCCTATGAAAATTAATTTCACAAGTCCTGCTGAAGTGTATTGAACGGGCCTATTGAACAAGTTACTGAAGATTTTAAGATTCAACTGAAAGCTGTTATATCACAGGCTCAAAGGAATTAAAAGGAAAAAAAATGCAAAATACCCATCATCCTCTCTTACACAAGTCAGAGTAATTTTAAATGAAAGGAATTATTTGTTTATTTGGAAGAAAAAATTAAAACCACAGATTTTCAGCATGCAAATATTTCTGTTGCATCCTCAGTACAGCTTTGCTTTTATGAAATCTTTTTAAAACATTTGTAATTTAATATGAATAGTGATAGTGCAGGATTCTGCCTTGGAATGTGCCCCTTAATTATTAATAAAAAGAAGAACAATTAGAAGAGGATGCAACAAGCTAGAAAGCTGACAGTATTATTTCAGGGCTGTGGATTTCTTCATTTCATCAGAAATGGCTTGTTCGTGCATTTTATTGTATGCTAAGGCAATGAAAACTATAGAATGATGTCTTTCCAACTGAACCTTGGTTCAGGAGTGCATATTTATTCACTGGTGACTTGTCCTAAGCTTCAGCTGTAATCTTGGCAATTAAAATGTCTTTGGCCAAGCTTCTTAACCATTGTGTGTATCAGATTTTGTCTTATAGTGAGCTTCATTTGGGGAAGGAGTTACGTATAGATTCCCTGGGTAGTTTTCTCTACCTCTATCTCATCCCTCTAGGCCAACGTGAGGACACAATAACAAATAACTGAGAACATCTTGCTGTGGGAGATTTTGTGATGGGACGTTAGGACCAGCTTTCAACTATGCTGTCCAGGGAAAAAAGCATTTTGCTCACAAGTCCAACTTCCTCGTCCACGGAAGAAAGACATTACTTATCTGCCCTACATGGGGGCTGTAAGAGTTCATAGTTTACATTAAGAAAACATTTAGAACAATGTTTCAGCAGTGACATACAGATGTTACTGTTACTTATTTACCAACAGAATTGTATTATAATGGCAGCTACACAGCACATCAGCCATGGTTTCTATGCTCTCCTGTAAAATACAAATAATGCCAATTTTAATTTCCTCTCGTTCAAATGAATATTTCTTTCCATCACAGTGCTCCAAGACTTGTGGGAGAGGTGTTAAGAAACGGGATGTCTACTGCAAAAGTACCGGTTCTCCCAAGGTTAAAATTTTGCCTGAAAGTATGTGCAGCAGAGACCATAAACCTGAATCCCAGCAGACCTGTGTGCTAGGACGCTGCCCCAAAAATGACCGACTCCAGTGGGTGATTTCTTCCTGGAGTGAGGTAAAGTGGTGCGGTTACATGGCTCACTGCCTTCCTTTGCTGCTCTTGGAAACATTGACTCAGGGACACCCACCAACCATGTGGGGGAAAGCAAGCTGAGCTGTCATTTGAAAATCAGATGTTGTAGGCAGGCCAGTATAAAAATACAGTTGTTTACATCCAGATGTAGTTAGATGTACCCTGATGTCTTTGTTTTTCAGGACTTTCACTGACTTGGATTCATATTTCAGTTTACACATTACAGAACATGGTTTTGTGTTTTAATTATATAATGCTTTCATAGTTTTGCATAATTATTTGGGGTCTCCTGCACATAGCACAGTCTCCTTTATCTGAACATGTTTCCATAGATTTAAGAGGTGTACCTTGCCTTTGCAGTGCTCAGCCTCCTGTGGCCCAGCTGTACAAAAGCGAGAACTAAAATGTGGTGAGAAAAGCATCCATGGGAAATTGATCACCTTTCCTCAGAGAAGATGTAGAAACATCAAGAAACCAAATGCCAACCTGGAAGAAGCTTGTAACAAGGGAGCCTGTCCATCACAAACGCTGTATAACATGGTGTCTGGCTGGTATTCCTCACCCTGGCAGCAGGTAGGAATGGAAAACTTTCTCGCCTCTCTCACCTTTTCTCCAGCACTATTTCATGTCTTGGCTTTTATTGAATTTACAAAAGGAGCAAGTTTCTCTACACAGTAGCTCAAGTGGCATACTGTAGTGCTTTTCTACTACACAGCATTAAAGGACAAAACAAATGCAATGTGCTTGTTGACTCTTGGACAGCGTATCCGCCATAATTAGGTGAGGCTGCAGTGCTGGGCTTAGAGAGCACCAAACCTAGAAAAGCCGCAGTAACCTGTGCCACAGAATGGACGCTAGCTGGAGCGGCACAAACAGCTGGTGGGCGTAAAATGCTGAAGACCATGCCACTGTGACTTGAGGGCAGTGTGAATCCAAGCTCCCTAGATTAAAGCTAGCTCCAGTCTTACATTGTGCTGTAGTCAAATGTCCTATTGTATGGAGGAGGCATCTCCAGTCCTAAAGTCCACAGGTGTCTCCTGCACGTAGCCATTCCCTGAAGGTCGCACCACTCAGCCACAGAAACATGATGCAGCTGGTCTACATCTATCATGTACTTTGGTGCAGCTCATTTCTTTGTCCTGAAACTGAAGAATGTCACCTAAAAATGTTATTCATGCTTGAGAGGCACTACATTCCATGCTCATTTTCCAACACTTTTGTCTCAGTCTTCTTCGAACTGCACTGTGGTTAAACTATTACATATCTATATGCACAATGTATTTGAGTATCTGCACAGATTGCCTGGAATTCCCTAAATACTATGATTAATTACAGGATCAGTCTGTATTTGTTTCTACATTCTTGCAAACAAGCTTCTGTATTTCTGGAACTTATCTACTTTATGAGTCACATATCAATAAGACACACACTCATTTAATAACATTTACATGAAACAATGTATGCCTGACAATTGTAATCAGATGAAAATGACCACATTTATCTTAAAGACAACTTTTCATGAAACACATACAAGTAAAACGCTTATTCATTTTAAAATAGTTCATAGATCTTCCTGCAAACGCATACTGGTTTTCCCCAGATACTGCCATAATTATGGTTCCAATGGGAGTTTTCTCTCTGTTCAGACAGCAGGATTGGGCCCAGAGGCTCAGAGTTCAAAAGAAATCAGTGCAGACAATCAGGAACAGGTTTTCTAAAATACTCAGTTTCTGTCTCGATGCCTAAATAAGGAATCGAATTTTCAGCTGAGTCCTTAAGTAACCAAACTTTCAGAAGGGAGAACAGATGCACCCATCTTTGAAAAGCTGGTCCTGATGGGGGTTGCTGAATGTGTTGCAACACATCCAGTCCTGACCCCTCTCTCTTTCAAAGTCTCATCCAAAGCCCTTGAAAGTTACTCCTTGGCTTTCATGGGCTCCCAGAGAGTCTCTATAATGAAACATGACTTTTACTTTTTTCCTCTCTTCAGTGTACAGTAACATGTGGAGGGGGAGTGCAAACCCGGAGTGTACAGTGCCTGCGCCAAGGACGACCAGCTTCTGGTTGCTTGCCCCATCAGAAACCAGCAACCCTGAGAGCCTGCAATACGAACTTCTGTCCAGTTCCTGTGAAAAGAGGTAAAACTCAGCTCTACATGCTGCAGCAGGGTTGGTTGCTTAGCACTCTATATCCAGCAAGTCACCTTTTCCAATTACATCCACTGAGGATTAGGATTTGGCATGTTCCTTCATAAATGAATTTTCCCTAGACTTTCCAGCTTTACAGTCACTCTCTGATACTACAGCTTCTCTCTTCTCAAAGTGAATCCTCTTAAAGCAGACTTGAGAGTATAGCTGAACAGATTTAAAAAAAGAGATATATTTAACAAAAAGTATGACAGAAAGTTATGTCATTTGGTTCTGAGCTGCATCTTTGTACCATCTCGTTGAATAACATAGGATCATTGTATGCTGGTACTGTTTTATGATTAAAAATAGCAACTTTTGAACTGAGCAATAAGAACCTGCCATTTATTTTTAGTCTTCTGAAGTCCATCCCAGCTTCAGATTGCACCCATATCCTGGGAGTCCAAAAATGCTTTGTCTAGAATGTACTTTCTCTTCTTACTGCTTCTGATCACTGCATGACCTGCAGTCAGGGAACATGAAAGTAAGCTCTGTCCCCACCTGTATGTCTGCTGTACCCATTTCCACCTCTTCAGTGAATTTTGTAATTCTAGAGGAGCAGGAGGAGCAAGAGGTTTGTCACTCTGAATGATGGAAGGGGAATTCTCTCAGAATCACCACAGAAGGAGAGCAGTGCTTTAGCCCCATCACATATGTTTGCCTACAAGCTGGTTACAGTTTGTGACTCCTGCTTAACTGTGGGGAAAAAAAAAAAAACTCATGGAGATCCAGTCTGTCCCATATAATGCCAGTTACCTTGGTATGCTAAAGCACTTTAAACATTAACTTTAAAAATACCGTACATTAACTGTCTTTGTTACTGTTTTGAAACTGGGAGCTGAAAGTAACAGCTATAAAACTTAGGCTGGATTGCAAGAGAAAGGTGGTAATAGAGTTGGGAGCAAAGGTCAAGCTCTGGCTCTGCATCTTGTGAACTGACATTAGCCAACCACCCTTCTCATCTGCACTGACTCCTGGCAGTCACTGTGCACAGAAACCCCGTAAAACCCCGTGATATCTTAACAGAGCGCTCTACTGCATCAGCTGAAAGACATGCAGAGTATCAAACTGATATATCAGGGTCCTGAATCCAAACAAGGACATATAGATGAAATGGGTCTAAAAGGGATAAGTAAATAGTTCTGCTGGTTTTATAAGTAAATGTTCTTAACACTTCAAATGAACCTTCCTAAAAGAGTTCTGCTGTACTTTGGAGTTTTTCTTTTACATCCTTTTCCATCACCATATAGCAAGTACTTTTCTTTCACCCTTGCCTTCCTCTGCTATATTTCATGTCTGGAGTAATGTCTGTTATTAATTTTGGCCTTGGCCTGTTTCTTTCTCTCCTCACATCTGCAGGAGCCCTTTCCCCTTTATTGTAACTGGGTCGTCAGGCTCTAGAGATCAATTATCTCTCCACTGCTCTCTAACTTTCTGTCTGAACCAACAAAAAGAGAGGGAACCAGCTGTGCTGGAATCACATTGAAGCAAATTAGTCTCTATTATCAGCCATGCAGCTCCAGCTCAGTGATCACAGTCAAGAAACTAGTGTTTCAGGGAGCATTTACACACTTTCCTAGACAAACTGGGTCATTTCCATCCCTCTGCTAGATGCAGTTATGGTCACCATAACTCCTAGTAAATCCAACTGCTTAAAATGCATGAAAATTTAAACAACATATAAATACTAGAGTAAATAGAAACAAGGAACTGACAGCCTGAGCCACATCCATTGAAGTTTGTGGGGCTCCTTTGTGTTCATTCCAGTTGTCTTTGGACTAGGTCCCAAGGGTAAAGTGCTTGGCCATACCTCTGTAGTGTTAGCATTGCACTCTGATCTTCAAAAGGGACAGAAAGATTTATTAACATTGCCTCCTTAGTGCTTATAATTGTTTTTTTTTAAACAGTAATTTGCAATTTTTAAAAATTTACCCTTCCATGGCAGGAGAGCTTCTTCCTGACTTAATGAGAACAGCCTTCCTTACGTTTTGCTGTGCAGGTTTTTCATCTGTCATCTGCTTTGGGTCCTCCCAGCAGCAAATTCTGTCTGGAGGACAGCAGGTGAAGTAACATGAAAGCTGGAGCTGAACTCCCAGTTGCATCCCTCAGTTAAGAATAGGAAGGCAGTGCTATGGAGTGGGCAGGCTGCAGTTCGGTACTGAGCTTCCTCGTTCCTGGACAATGGTTTGGTCAAGGACGGTATCTTCTTTACATAATGTTAGCATTTACAGACGGGCTTATGTTTTTAAAAAAACTGAGGAGTAAAATGGCATCTTTAAAGAAAATTACTATTATTAAAAAAAAAATTTCTTATTCCTTCAAATAAATTTGAGGGTGATAAATGTATACAACATCACCCTTGTCATCACATAAAAAGGAATTAAAGAAAGCAAAGTAATGACTAATCAAAAGTTGTTCCTGTAGCGAGATGGAGATGACTCCTGGCTCACAGAATATGAAGCTGTCTGTGCTGTATGAGGGAGCATTTATCTTCTGTGACTCAGCATAGCTGATCTGAGAACGCAGACTTCAGTGGCTAGATTTTTCTTCACTGTCTCCCTGTAAATTCCTTTTATTGGCCATGTAAACAGTAGTTCTGAGAGTCGAATGGAATCTTTTCCCATGCTCACAGGAGATTTCAGTTTAGCTATAAATTTTGCTAAATCTCATTTAAACGTCTTACTGCTCTCTCAGACATGGTGAATTTGTTTATAAATCATCCGCATGAATCATGACTCTGCTCTTTTAAAGAAACATAAAGCATCCACTACAAAACTGTAGAACGAAGCAGCTATGAAAAGTTTCTAAAGCAACTAGGATGTGTGTATAAATGATCTGTACATAAATTTAAGTGAAATAAAATCTTAATTGAAAAATATGGTTCATTTGATTTGTAATTAAAAGCTGCACTTTTCAGAACGAATCATCGTTAGCCTGTCTCTTATCCCACTGCAGTTCATTAAGATTTCACCAGTATGGCATGGTCAAACTCCTAAAAGCCTGATTCATGCCATCTAAATAAAGTGTCTAAGAAGAGAGATTTCTTAGACTCCCTGCATAGTCAAATGGAGAGAAATAAGTCCCTCTAGGAACTGCTGGAACGCAAACACATAGCAGAGCACTTTGTGCACACACATGCACAGAGTAGGGCCCATGCATCCAGATTTCCTTGCATTTTGCTTGTTCATGCACATGCACTCAAAGCTGACATTACTCTGAGGTGTAGGTAAGCTCCACCTGTTGATGATGGCAGCAAGCAACCAGCGTCGAGCACAGAGCAGGCTCATTTGTACAAGTATCTGGCTTTAGAACAACATTTGTCATCCGAGATTAAAACACAGATGACTTTTAATCCTCTACCATGAAATTTCCTCTTGTTTTCCTGAACTTTAAATTGTGCTTTAATTCTTTTAATTCCTTTAGCCTCTGACTTTCCTGTTATATTAGCTCTATCTTTATCAAATTAACAAATTTGATCCCTTTACAAAAAATTAAACATCTCCTAACAAATTAAAAAAATAAACTAGTAATTTTGAGATGAAAGATAGTTCATGGTTCCTTTTGTTTGAATTGAGTCACTCATTGTGTTTTTTAATATTACCAAATGCATACAAGTGCAGAACTATTGTCTGACTTGTAGACTTGCTAAAACACAGTCTTACCATATTGCTTGGATTTCTCTCCTTCAGATGCTCCTTCTTGTGTGGATTTCTTCAGCTGGTGTCATCTGGTACCCCAGCATGGTGTCTGTAACCACAAATTTTATGGCAAGCAATGTTGTAAATCATGCACGAAGAAGAACTGATAGCAGCGTGTTATCTGAACCCTTCAGTGACAGGATTCTCTTCTTCAATTTATGTTGGAATTAACTTTGCTTTGAGGCAAGACATGGTGCCACATAAACCACTGATGGAAGAGACATTTTTTCTAAGGGAATGTCTGAGGTACAGTAATTGTTGGATATATATTGAAAAAGGAATGTTTCTTTTTTTCTTTATTTGCTGACCTCACTGAAGTACAGGGTACTATGGATCACTTGACCACTGAGACTCGAGGGGCAGTTCTTCTTTCTTTAAAAGTGTCATTTTGCACTGTCATATGTTATGAGGAAGAAAATAAGACAAGGAAGCCTTTTCTGGCTAATTTAGCAGAACGCAAAGCAAAAGAGACTGGGAGCTCAAGGAGGAAGGTTACAGCATGGCAGCATGGCAGATCGCGCTATCAAAAGCGTTTCCTTTCATATTTTTTACGATACTATCGTCCCAGGGTAAGGAAGCTGTTTACTGCCACTTTCACAGAGAGACATTCAAATGGCTGTTGTCTGGAGAATGCAGTGTCACACGTGTGACCGCAAGAAGTAAATAGTGCACTACAAAGATATATGGTGCTTCTCTATTAGACTTGCTGCTGGAAAAGCAAGTTTTGCATCATGCTAATGTTGTTTTTTTATTGTTTTGAAGAATTCATTTTCTGCTTTGTGTAGAAACTCAGAGGTGGTTAACTAGTAACTTGAAATGTATTCCTAGAAATATTCAGCGTTAGAATATTTGGAGTTTTTAATATTGCTGTGTTACAAGTAAAATAGGATTTCATATTTCAACTAACTCAAGGAACTTGGATTTATTGAGCTCAATGGTTATGTTTTCAACTTTCTAAGCTCATTAGATATGTAATTTTAAAATGTAAACTTGATATTTTAAAGTAGGTTGTTTTTTTTTTCAGAAGCTAGGTTGTTTGAATGCCGAGATACTGAAGAATGTCTTCCTTTTAATCTTAAATTTCTCTGCAAATTTTATTCATCCATTACACAAAGGAAATAACAAGAATACTACAATCCATTAATTCATGCTAAACTTCTCCATATAGTTATTTATTCACATAGTGTTATATGAAAAAAAAAAAAAAGATAAAGGTAAGTGGATGATTTACTCTAACCAAATAAAAGTTAATTATATTTTTATACATTCTCCTAAACTTTTATTTAGTTCAGAATCCACCACCAAACAAAAGAACTATAAACATAATGATATTTGTAATCATTCAGTATCGAGATTGTTGGTGACACTCTGTATCAAATGGTACAATTTCTGCGTTGAAAAAATACCCACCCTACTTGCCAAACCCATGCTGAGACAGAGCTGTGTCCTACTGTAATTTTCTGGGGAGCGCCTACGAGGGACATATTTATCTAATTCCACCCAATCCCACAACTTCGGTTGATGAATGTAGTTCAGTTTTACTATTTTTTTAAAGTATCATTTCAGCGTAAGATTAGCCAGCTCAGCACTAATGCCAGACAGTGGTCACTTAAAATTAGCAGTTCCTTTTGCAAAAATGTAAATTAAAAACATGTATTCTTATAATACTTTAAGAAATGATGATTGGAAACATATCTTAACGTATACCACTCTGTCTTGATGTTGGACATTGTGTAATTATAACCTTTTTTTCTAGGAAAACTAAAGGGGTGGTTTTTTTTTTTTTTTTTTTTGTTTTTATAATTGTGTCCTTTTTCATATTTGGTGTAAAATAATTAATTTATTAATGCATAGTTTTTCCTTTATATCTCTTTGCTCACTTCCTTAAGTGACAACTGAGGAAAGAAAATGGTAGTGTCACAAAGTATGAATTATGGTGTAAAAAAAAAAAAAAAAGCAAAAAATATAAGTGTAATATTTAATTATTTTATAAGCTTTGTAATAAAGTACTCTAACTGTTTCATTGTATTTGGAATTGTAAAATTCATGAATTAAATATGGAGGTTATAAGTAAATACCAATTAATATAAGCGGTGTATGCATTCATTTGCGTTTGTGTTGATTTTCCCATAGTATCTTTAAGTAAAGTAAAACATTATTCTGTTTTCTTCTGCTACGTAATTGGCTCATGTCTGTGATGCTGGGGCTGACAGTTCAGTGGAGCAGCAGCAAGAAAAGCCACCCTCACGAAAAGCCTGTTCTTTGGGGCAGTGGAAATTTAGCCACCATAGCTGTGACCTCTGCCTAACCATGCCCCTACCACTCAGGTCTCGTCTGGGTTAATATTGGCGGGCAACCCTCAACACAGTGGCTGAGAGTGGTAACAAGCCATTATGATGAATGGGGTGGAGGTCATTCCTTTCAGGCACTCAAAGTCAGGCATACTGCTAAGGTCATGTGAAACTTCTCTACTTTTGAAGGTCCCATTATACTGGCAAGTGAGGAATGCAGGACTGGTTATTCAACAGAGTGAATAGATTGTAGTTGCCTCTTAAGAGCAGAAGATGTTTCTCATTTGCGTGACTACTCTACCATTGAAGCAGCTGGCTTGGATTGTGCCTGTTTCAGGCACAAAAAGGCAAAATGGACATAACTTCCGGGGTTTATTTTTGTAACAGCACAAAAACTAAAATACACACACACAAAATAAATACAGTTGCCTCTCCATGTTCAAGACAAAACTGACCAATTGCTTCTCTCACCAAAGGCAGTGGAACCTTGTCTAGCACAGACCCAGCATGATTCTTCCTGCATGTCTTTATCTGCAAGGTGGTTTGCAAGATAAGAAGCCTCACTCAACACAGCATTAGGTTTTACAGCCTCTCCCATCTGCCTGGGGACACTTACTTTGTTTTTCTAAAAGTGACTCAGCTAAGATGTTTCCAAGCCAATCCCTGCTAGGGCCTACATCAGTTCAGTAGATCATTTCTCATATATATATATTATTTAGCATGTATTTGCTGCTTTTCCCTTCCTTCACCACCGCTCAGTTCTCTGACTTACTTGTAGAGCAAGCTATACAGAGTGTTGTTGGAAGAAACACTGAGCATGCTTCTTGACTTACAGTAGAAGCTAGTAGGCAACAATAAGCCATAGATCAGTCTGCTCCTGAAGGATTCCCAGCAAGTGCTCCTTTGAACATGATTTGGCCTAGTGATTTGAATAATTAATATGCCCACACAAGAATTCAGACTCTAAGTTGCTGTGTGTTCTGGGCTAGAATTTTGGAATTAAAATGAACTGAGGGTTGTCAGTGAATTACAGTGTTGGAGATGGATGTTGAAAGAGGAAATATTGCATAAAGATGTGCTATTGTGTCATTGGATCAGCCCCAAGTCCACAACTGTTTTATGGCTGAGCCCTTACAACAATATTTGGTATACAAAGCTTGGCAGTTTTCTAGAAGTATATTGCTGCAAGGCTCACTTTATAAAGCAGAATGGGGTCTTTTCACAAAGGAAGAGCTTCATTTCCTGTAGTCAGATTTCATCACTCAGGTAAAGGATGCATCTGCCTAAAACTCAAACAGATATGTAATGAATGGCTTGATTGTGTGAATCAAACTCAACTATCTCAGATGCCCAGAAGACATGAAATGTTGGAGACAGATGAACACTTCCCTGCATGTGGTTTTACAGTAACATGATCCATATCCCATATTTCCTTTATTTTTCAGCAAAACCTATTCAAAAGCATCAATAAAATAAATTAACATTATTATTTCTATTGTAATAGAAGTCCAACCCCACTGAGTCACTGGGATCCCATTGTGTACAACACTGTATACACATGTCATGAAAGGCTTACCGTTCCAAGAGTACAACAAGAAACAATAGGAAAAGAACACGTTAACAGTGAGCTCATTGTGATGAGGAGAAAAAGTGTTGCTCGTGGCTCACTGTCTGGACACTGCAGAACATTTCAAGGGCAGCTCCATGCAGATAAGATCTGAAAGAGCAACACTGAGGAACTTTATCTGGAGTCTGTCTCGAAAGCGAACACTGAGCGTTGCTGAGGCCTGAGAGGACATTAGAGAGGAAAGGCAGCAGAGAAGCTGGGATACAGTGGAACGCAAAGATGAGGTGTGTTCAATGTTGAGTTCTACCCAAGACAGTGACTGTCACAAGAGGAAATCAAGTCTTCTTTCCATCCAAAAAAAGTTCTGAAATAAGGAGACACAGGTGCTAGAAAATACCTTAAATCCCTCCCCAGGCAATATTGTATGAACATTAATGAAATCAAGCTGACCTTTCTGTCTACTTCTTGCACACTGTGCACCACTACCATAGGTATTCTTCATCCACTGCTCCTCAGAACAAATCCAAGTCTGGGTTGGGCTGGAACACACCCTTCCCAGATGTATATCACATTCTGAAGTTCTTCACCTTGCAGCTTACAAATAGCACTTGGTTCCCACATGAACAGGCAGCCACAGACCGGTAGCAGGGCCGTAGTGATTCTCAGACTTGCACTGCGAATGGTAGAGATGCAGGTTGTTATTTACAGCATTTGTACTGCATTGCCCGTGGGAAGTCATTGCCTCTGCCCTGGGCAGAAGTAAGCAGAAGCACACCCTGGCCTGAAGAGTTTGCCTTCTAACAGCTGCCACACACCCAGCAGGGCTAAGGGAAGTAGGGCACCCATTTTCCGTGAGAGATACCAGGGCAGAAACAGCCTAAATGTCCTAGCTGGGCTGAACTAGAGACAAAATCTGAATTTCTCAATTCACAATGCAATGCAGTAACATCAAAACCAGCTTTCCTCATGCTCCCTGAAGAAAAGCATCTATTAGGGGACTATCCTTTAAACTACTAAACATTTTATGTACCTTCTGTTCAATAGTAAGTATTCCATCATTACCAGAATCTGTTTTAATTTCTGGATTCTGCCAATGGAGGCAGGAACCATCAGCTAAGCCCTAACTTCCAGGGTTACTTTCTAAGCATTAAATCAAGCTATTGCCACCATACATTTCAGCCTTAACCCAGCTGTGTACCTGCTGCAACTTAAAACAGACCTTTGCCACCCTTTAGGTGACTGGGGCTGCCAAGCATTTATTTATTATGTTCTGTTGTGACAATGTTCACTAAGCTTTTCATAATAACATAGGAGAGCTGACAGAAAAGCTCATTCAAAAAGAATATGAAAGGGTTTGTAATGGAAATATTTACTCATTGAGTTCTTACCTATGGGAAGGAAACATTTCAGAGAAAAGCATACACAAGAACTCTCTCTTTGGGATATCTTTTTGTACCACCATAATATCTGAATAAGGTCTGTCTAATAGGAGAAACTGAAGACACTCTTCCCAAAGCAAGAATCACCTGCCAACACTCCTGTGCTTCCGTAGAAATAACAGCCCTCTACTAGCTCTGTTTAGATTACAGCTGAAGAGATTCAGGGTAGCTGCAGAATTCAAGAGTTGTTCTTGTACAAAATACTTAATCCTATCTATAATGCCCTTTCTGACAAACTGTCATAGTGCTTTCAGCATGGTAACGTCTTGCAGACATCCCAATTCCTCACCTCAGGTATTCCAGGATTCTGCCAGTGCTCAAGCAGAGGGGGGCACCTGAACACAGGAGTGGCTGCATTTTCCTTCCATAAGGAAAGATGAGCGAAAATGCCATTAGTGTTTTCCCTGGATGCAGTCATGACTTGTCTCAGAGGAAAAGCCATTCTGGTGTAACGTGTTCCCCAGAGCATTAGAACTCACACTTCCACACTGCATATTCAATGTAACTGTTGAGCAAGTAAAAAGTAATTGAGGTCTCTATTTCCTCAGAATGCATCACCAAAACAAAGAAAAAGGTATTTATAAGCTGCAAAACAAAGTATTTTGTGGCTTTCATGTGGGGGGCTTTTGATAGCTGAAATACAACTTTTGATTGAAAGAGACAGAATAAGCTTTCCAAGTACATTTTTAATATCCAAACTCATTGATTTTTTTTTTTCCCCAAAATGACACAAATTGATAAACTTTACAGAAAGCACTCATAGATTATTCACTGTGTTAATTATATGTCACTATTTATCCACAGGAGCTGAATAAGATTCAATATACAAATGATTATTTCACCTTCCACAGAAAGATACTCTACTTCCAAGCCCATTAAAGGAATTTTAGCTTTCAAAGAATTTAACCACAGCACCCTCCATTGATATTTTAACTGGATCAGAACATTTCATTTCTAGCCAGAGATATTGCCTGTCAGCAGAAAGCTCAGCAGCTCAGACTTTGTAAAAATACACTGCAAGTGCCAAGTTGCCCAGAACTACCATGACTCACTCATTCTTCTTTTTGCTGGTGTGTGGGGAAAAGTCAACCAACACAGACAATAACAGGCTGTAAACACAGCTCTCTCCAATTAAATATAGTATATACTTCTTCAAACTGTATCATTTACCACAATTTCATTTTGAGGGTTGTGGTGTCCACTTCCAAAATACGAGTTGCAAAACCAAAATTGTATATAAACAAACCGGACCATCTAATTAGAAAAGCATTCAGCTACTGAGTGAGACCATCAGATGGTACACGGGCTACTGTGTTACACATCTACCCTATTACATGTTCTGAACTTGAACTGGCGTTGTGTCTTGCGGCCAGTTAACATCTAATGCTGACCTTTTTATATTTTGTTTCTCAATTGCAATGGAACTTTTCATAAAAAGTGTGAAATTGTTATAAGCTTATTGTTCAGATAAGCATACAGCTTGATCAAGCGTCAGAACCAGTCTACTAATCTCTAGCTAGACTAGGCCTATGTTACATTAGCCACATCGATTCAAGAGCGTACCAGAGGAACTCTCAGGTAGCTGATATAAAACACTTAACACGCTGACACATTTAACATCTGGCACACTCATCAGTCATTTCATTTATTCCTTAGCACGCACAGTGATTCTGGCCTGGAGCTTACCCATTTTTGAGAATCCTGCTCGGTTTCACCAGTCACACTGCTGTTTGTAACGTAGAGCTCAAGCCTCCAGGCCTCCCCGACACAGTGCAGTGTTGCAAGTTGGTTGTGAGCACCAGTGAAAAAACTCCACCTGGGCTCAGTAGCTGAGAAGACAGAAGTTCACAGAAGTGCTTATATAACAGGTGAGGGTTGATGCCAGAGCTATACATTACAGTTTGGGATTACAGGGCTTCTGAGCTTTGACCTGTTGTCATCAACAACTGCGAGGCTGACGGGAGGTCAGACTGACCTGTGTTTGCTGCACAGTATTTGCATTGTGTTCAATTTGACCCACTCCTCAGTGTTCCTGCTGGTCTTCAGCAGGGGCCAAGAATGGAGTTTTCATCTTGAACCATAACTTGGAAACACAAAATAGAAGGGAATCTATCCTGACAAAAAGCAGACATGAGATACTGTACAGGATTTGCCCATACTCCATTGTTCTTGGTTCACTGATTTGTTCACTGTTTCACACACAATGCTAAATCTATGGTCAGGAAGGAGGATTTTTTCTTACCCAGTTAAGATCATCTGGACATTTTCAAATACCTTCCTAGTATTACTGCACATATTTTAACCTCTTCTACAGTCTTCCCGTGAATTATCAGGTTTAAATCTTTGACCTTTTGTATCAAGTCTGCTGTAAGGTGGTAGTGTTTTTGCAACTTCTTGTACTTGTGCTGGAGAACAAAGAGCAGAAGGGGATCAGAAGAGCAGATACTCTTTTGGCTCCTTCTGGACTCTACACCTATAACACAGCAGTCTGTTGTGGTCAGAGACTGGATTTGATAAAACAAGTGATCGCTTTCAGCCCTTTAACCACCTCTGTCTAGCTCACTATATCCACTAGCCGCTCTTTGATTAGCTTGGTTAAATGGTTAACTTTACTTATGGCAGGCACAACTCACACCTCATGCCCATAGAAAGGCAAGTGCAATGGGGCCCTCATGTTGACTGGTACTGATCTCAGCACTGATCTGCTGAGAGATTGAGACTTAAAGGGAGATTAAAGATCTCATTCATCTTTTAGGTCATAGCACAGATTCCTCTAACAAGGTCAGTTTCAGAATCTGCCACCCAAACTCTTCCTACCCATATATATACACAATATATACTCTATAATTCTTCCTGGCTCTTAATCTAGCTCTCTTTTTATATAAGGAATGTAATTAAGGTGGAAAAAAACCCTCAAACTATTCCATACGTGCTACGTTGTCTTACTCAGGAAAGGGCCAGAGTGAAGTAGTTCCCCAAGCTTCCTCAATTACACAATCACATTTTGCCCAGGAACAGAGTACTTCAAGAACTGGCTTATTCTTGGTGCTGGCTTTTGTAAATGCTCTTCCCTGAACTTCTCATTAACCTTCTGAACCTCATGCCTACTGGATGGATCCCAGCCAGCACCCTTCAGCTACCAAAGGACTCTTTGAAAGGAAAGTTTACACCTCAGCTTCCAAATTGTGTTACTGTGGCACACTAACTATACAGCAGAGGAAGGCAAACAGAGGATTTTCCTTTTTAAAAACAGCAGTCGATTAAAAAATAAAGTAGCAATAATGTGAGAATCATACAGTCCTGAAGTCTTCAGACATTTTGGCACATAGCTCTGTCTCTCTCGGACAATTGCGTCCCCTTTTTCACTGCTTCTCTCCTCCTGTTTCAAAGCTCCCCCCCGAAGCCGTCGGGGGGTGGGAGCGGAGCAGGTTGTGAAGTGTCTTGGGGTAATGCACTTTGACAGGGAACTATGCTGATTAAAAGTTATGGCTTTGGAACAGCAAAGCTCCCACTGCTGTCTGTGTACAAGTTGCTGCTTTCTATTTAAACCTTAACAGTCACATCTAATCAAGAGAAAATAAGGACATTCTTATGAATTCCATGAGAAAAAAATTCCCTTCAGGTGTAGGTTGCACGGTTTGATCGGCTCCAGTATCATGTTTTAGCATTTCATATTAATCCTGCAGATCCTGAGCCAGGAATGCTAGCTTTCCTACTCGCCTGACAGCCCGGCAAAAGCACTTTGGCAATTTGTTATTATTTCAGCTAAACTTGCAATATGCAAACTAAGATTTATGGCAAATGAAGGCTTAAAACCATGCATTTATCTTCAGGTGGAAACGGTATCATGTAGTTGCAAGGTGCCAAAAAATACCAGAGCTGGGCAGAGAACAAGTGAATTACAAATCCCAGAAGGCACTGGAGAGCTGTATATCAGCATTTTGTGTCCTGATGACAGGAAACAAACTATTTCACAGTCTGAGATTTTCTGGAAGATATGGAGTTGACCCAGCCCTCAGACTAAGTATCTCATTTCAGTGTTTCCAACTGAAAATTGTTAAAGTGTCAGGTAAATCTAGGTTTTTCAACAAAGCTAAACTAAGAAAAAAAATTGTTTTATGGAATGTAAGTATCTTGTTGAAAATACAGTGATGGGAAAAAACTGATTAATTACAGATAACATTTATATTCCCTACAATTCTCCCATCCTCCCCCTTGTTTCTCCATGCATAAGCAATTAAGATCTTTCCCAGCCATGTGCCGATTCAGCTTTGCTGCAATCACAGAGACAAAATACTGCCTATTCCCTCCCTCATCTTTCTGGGCTAGGACAGAGTAACACAAAGCATGTGAGTAAGATTCAGAGGTGCTCTAGAGAGATGCATCCCTGTGTGGTCTTATTCCCTGCTTTATATTCCGCAGTACTGAAGACAATAGGATGACACATGGACTGGAGATAGATCCATGCATACTTTCCTTCGTAAGTCAGGGTTTCCAATGAAAAGCATTGGAAAACAGACATGCCCAAAGTTCATCTCAGCCTGAGCCTTGGGGTCCAATTTTTGTCTCAATCTGAAATAATTTCCCGTAAGTTAAAGGATCCATAACCATACAAAATCACTGCGTAGAAGCCAAACTCAAGCCACATCTGGTAATAAGGACTGTAACAAGAAAGATGTTAAGTGAACAGCACATATTTTTTTTTCTCTGTCTATCCCATCACATACAAACCACAGTTTCCAGATTCTGGAGGCTGCTTTGCCTCACTCCTCTAGCTTACTGGAAGAACAGATCAGCCTTAGTTATGCAGAGTCTACCATATTCCCTGTTTTTACCTAACTCGTATAATACTGCATAGAATTCAAAAAAGTGGTGTTGCAAGGAAGTCCTTACGTGAAGCTTGGACTTGGTTGGTGTAAATTCTGTCTTTGAGAACGAAAGTGGCTTAATCAAAGGGATCTCGTGTCCAGTATGTGTGGGGCTGGGAACCCCCAGACCCTACAGCTGGTGGCTGGTGAGAGGCTGCTCTCCAGTGTGAGGCCAGAGAACGGCACAGCAGTCAAAGAGCTGTGGTTCAGCAAGTAAAAAAATATGCGTGTTCTTAGACAGCCACCTAGTGATTCTAGTAGGGAATCAAGAGCTGGAAGAAAATTCAATGAACTCTTACAGAGACTGGAGTTACACTACAGACACAGTGCTAAAATTAGTAATGCTTTTCATAGCTTTGTCACCTCATAGTCAATGCAGCAGCCAAGCTGAAGGGACCTTGAATTACTTGAGTTGTGAGATAAGATTCCTCATCACTTTATGATTCTAGAAATGAATGTTTGGGTGAGAGTTCAAGTACTGAAAAAAGATGTCTGAGGGTTAAGTGAATTTCAAAACTTTGTTTAGGAACATGTATATGTGTATGTTTATATATATATATATATATATATATATTTTCACTTCATCTTTTTCTTACATCATAGTTGACTGAAAACCCTTTTACCAGGCAATATAAAAAAAGAAGGGGCAAAACTCAGAAGGTAAGATCTTTAGAACTGCCCCTGGGAACTTGCGCAGAGAGCCCGCTTCACCAACGTGTTTGTATTTTATAATTTCTCCTAACCTAAATTTTAACGTGGTTGTGAAAATAACACAAAGTCTTTTGAGTAAGACAAGAGAATCTATAAGTCCAGCTCATATCAGGAATAGCACTTGTATTTGCTAGTTGTGTATGCTAAATTCTAGCTCTATGAAAGAAAAAAAAGCCCTCAACCGTAAGGGTCCACAGAAGAACATTCAGGTATGATTTCCGAGTTTGCCTTTGCAAAGCTACTCCAGGGAGACCTCCGACAAAGTCACACACACTTACAGTCACCTATCTATGCCAGTGCTCTGGATGTTCACAGAGCCACAACATGCAACTTTTTCCTCATTTCAGAAAGACACAGAATGTGTGGAACTACAGTGAAGCATCCAAAGTTGGCACCTCATCAGTCCAGTGGTTATTTATTAATCACTGCTTGCTAAATTACTTTTTGCTATGAAAGCCACTTGCAAGAAGAAAGCTCCCAGATGGTCTCTTTCTAGAACTGTGATCATTGAAAAAAAAATTGGAAAAAAAAAAAAAAAAGAAATCAGCTGAAATAAAAAAAAAAAAAGACACTAGCAGAAAACCCTATCAAAATGATGATTCTCTACAGTTTCATATTAAGACACCACAGAATAGCTGCAGAGGGGGTGAGTAGGTCAAAAAAGAAACAATTAAACCCTGCTGATGATACTCTATTTGGGATGCTGTAGAATTTCTACTTAGATATTCACAGCCAACCAAAAATCAGAAACACTGAGCTGCCACAGCTGCAGATCATGTCAATCCTCAACCACTGCTGCAGCCTTAGACATACAGGTTCTTTGTTCTTGCAGACTTGTAAGAACAACAATCCCTAAGTCCAGCAATATAATAGTATACGAGAAATAGCTATGAGTGCACTTCGAATTCCTCTCAGAAACATCAGCTCTACATTACTAATTAAATATCCTCGACACACAAAAAATAATTGCAAGAAAAAAAAGAGATCTCCCTCATGAGGGCCAGATGATTTTAATTAGGTCTCACTCAAAGTCTTCCTAGCCTCACATGGCTCAGCTCACTACAAAACGCTCAGTCACACTGAGACCGCATGCTGTGCCCCAGGCCTCTCCTTTCCCTTTCACACTGGTTGCTGCTCTTCTGTCCCAATTTCTCTCTGTTCCTTAAGAATTTACTGTCATCCAGCCCCTGGAGCTCCAATTCTGAAACTCCCCAGACATGTGGGGCTGGTGCCATTTGTTGATTTCTTTTTTTTTTTTTTTTTATACCTCAGGAAGAGCTAGCCTGCACATATGGCATGCTTCTGTGTAGAAGCTGAACATATGCACAAAGGTTCCACACAAAAAATCTGTGGAGGAGGAAAAACAGTATTTATTTATTCCAGATAAGTTACAGCCCCTTTATCCTCCCATAGACACAAGCAGATCTGCTATCAGCCCAGCAAGTGGAACACAAACTCAGACCTCACTGCCTTCCTTACAGGGCAAAAGGGGTTAAATCCTGATGGCAGCTCACCAGACCCTGAAGGGTATCACCAGAGGGAGTGTGGGCACCACCACCAACAGAAGGGATCCTGACAAATTCACACTTCTACCATCTCGCTCCACAAACCTGTTTTCATTTTTTTTGTGTACAGAGAGGAATTTGTGCCACGATGCTGTGGTGCTCTGAGACCCTGCTGAGGCATGCAAGAGAATCAGTTTTCAGTGTCCCAGTTTCAACTCAGATATTTAAGGCTTTGGCACTAAAGAACTGGGGCGTCTCTAAAGTAGTCTTCCACCTCCCCCTTTCCCAGTCATACTTATTAATTGTAAGTACTAAAATTTATACTCCATGAGAACTGGAATTTTATGAATATCCAGTTTGCTCTAAGTAGATATTTACAAATACTAGAATTACTTCACCCACTTCAGCATAACAGGTACTGGTTGTCATAGTTAAAGTCCTGTAGTTTATTCTTCTGTGATTTCTCCTTTCCTGGTCTTGTGTATTTTTAAGCATAGGCTTTTGGTTTGATTTTTTTTTCTGTGCATGCTATGGGTTCAAACATATCCAGTAGTAAGTGTCACAAGCATCATCCTGGCCCAGATTGTTTACTTCAATGTTTTATTTGTCATCTCTAGGGTTCACTCTAGATCTTGCAATGAGTCAAGGGAAAAATATCTCTCCAGGGTCTTCTAATTTAGAAAGAAACGCTACCATTCTCTCTGGTGAGCCACCCTTGTAAATGGAAATATGCTATCTGCCAAAGCTCTGGAAAATACTCTAAGTAGACGGGCAAAATTAGAATAATTAATTCCCTTGCAGAGGACAGTTTGGTGGGTTTTTATTGCTTTCCAGATCTTCAACTACAGAAATATTCCTTTTAAAACTTTGTAGACCTTTCATAAAACAGAGCTGGGATTATCATTTCTATGCCTGATTTACTAGAGGTTTTCTTTTTAAGTTTTGAAGGCAGGCAAGAACACAAAATTACAGCTGAGACCATGAAATTACTGGTGAGAACTTGAAGTATGGAACTACTAAAAATTCACCTCTCATATTAGAGTAAAGCCATTTTACAGGAGTAACATTGTACATTGACATAACGCTCCCAACATAACTCTCAAGCATATGAAATTAAACATGTACTGGGAATTATTTTACTATGCTTTTACATTTTCAAATCTGACGTGCTGACACAGAATACAGCAGAATAACCCACAGTACTAGGAAAGCATATGTTTGGACCTCCAGTGTATTTTATGTAAAAGTTTGTGTTATCCCATGAACATGAGACACATAAGAATGCAAATTTGACTATTAAAATTTGCTCAAGTTTTTTGACAAATGCAAATGAACTGCACACAACCGAACTAACGCAGTGTGTGCTTGCAAAAGATACTCTGCAGATCTGACTTGCCTGAGATTTTGCAGACAGCAAAGTTTCAAAGTCATATCAAGAAAATGAGAAAAAAAAAAACCCTGTATTTGCTAGATTATTTGCTTGCAAAAACTGATTTGTTCCATTTTAGTGAAAACAACCTCAAAGACACGAAGTTGTCACACTTTTTGTAAAACAGGAGAAGTGTTGACCCATCTGAGAAACTAAGATATAGCTCCTGGTTTAATAACATTACATGGCTTAACAGTATGCTTGCATTGATAATACCACAGAGCTCAGCCGACAGAGCCAACAGAAACACACTACTGAGCTTGGAGATAACTTCTCTCTTGTCAGTGTTTCTCAATGCCGAGCCTATCTAGTTTCGGAGAAAGTCTCATTTTTGATCTGAAAGAAATTTAAAAAACCCACCTCTGTTTTCACAGATTTAGGAGATTTAAATTCAGGCAGTCTGTGAAACTTCATAGAAGCCAAAACTTCCCACAGCTCATCTAGAACTTAAAAGAGGTGTTTGCTCATTCTATTTGATGTTTTACAGTCCTCATGTGAGACAATTCCCTCCACTGATCTCCCCTAGTGGTCTTAATTTCAGAACAGAAGTGTTGTCTCACAGAAGCAGACTACGTGGTGTCTGCTGTAGAGAAACTCTTATGTCATATGGGAAAACTTTGAAAGCACATTACAGGTGTTTAGATTATTAGAAAATGAAGGATAAATCCTTCCTCTATACACTTTCTGGACATTATTAGAAGAAATGCTGTAACGACCATCCCCAGAGGTGTGCTATTCTTGCTGCATAGTATCAGTAAGACCTGAAACCTTTTTACCTTTTTTCCCCTTGTTCCTGTATCTACACATCAAGAGGGCTGTGGAACAAAACTGCAAAGAGGCTACCACTACCAGGCTCTGAAAACATGGGAAGAAAGAGCCTGTAGAGCTCCCTCAACTATGGCTCGTTGCTATGTAAGCATAAGAGGAACTGATCAAAGGTCGGTACAAGATTTGCAGAGAACATATCATGCAACATGGGAAAGGTACAGAAAAACAAGACAACTGTTCAGGTAGATCTGACTGGCTTGACCTGCTTGCTAGATTAAAATGTGTGCAGGTGTCCTGGTTCTGGCTAGGATAGAGGACAGCAGGTTAAACCCAAGCAGCAGAAAGCCTGTGCTATGCTGCTCAGAGCACTAGAAGGGCTGGCCCCTTACAGCTACAGTTACAGGTCTGGAGAGGAGATGGCCTACTTATGGTCAGACCGATCTGGTGAGTCTTTGCTTTAGGGCATTGCACCTTCAAAATACAGACCGGAGGTAGATTTGGCTTAATTCAGATTACGGTAAAATCATCAAGATGGTACATATGGGAAACTTTCCATGAAGAATGGCAAAATTCTTAATTTAATGACTTTGTCTTCCTGTGATTTCACTGTAGCTCTCCTCTCTAGGTTTCTGAAAGCAGCGTATAGAAGTACATGGCAAAACAGCTGCATTGCTGCAAGAAGCAGGATCCTTGCTTCCTTCCATGAGGAAAGTCTGTACATAAATATAGTTCAAATGTTTCCAGCAAGTGACAAAACTCAAAAAGGAACCCCTTAACTCTACTCTTTCATGTTATACCTATCTATTTCTGAGCTACCTTTGCCAGTGGCATCCTCTCTGAGTTGATAAAAATGGAAGTTTATTAACGTTACACTTCTTTCTTTAACATACACCTCCAAAAAGGTGTTTAATGACAGTGCCTTTCATAGCATGTGACCGAGCTCTCTAACTCCCACTTCACAAGCCTGCTTCATTGAACCAGGCACTAAACACAATGCGTAAATGAGCAATTACATTAATATTGTTTGTCTGAAGGTTTTGCACATATATGGATCTACTTGCGTGCTTTAAGAAAAAACACGCCTGCAAGTAAAAACATGAATGTGTCCTTAAAATTGCCCTTCTGAAAATAGCTCAGCCTATTTGTAAGAATTCCTGCAACTTAGCACATGCTTCATCTTCAGCTCAGCATGTTAGCCAAGTAATAATCAGCACTCAGCAAGAATTAGAAAGCCAGTTTGTCACAGTGAGGTCATGGGGAAGATTATTCCTGCTTTATGTCTCCATTTATAATAAATATTCCATAGCCTGTCATGGAAAGGATGTAGAACATATTTATACTTCCAACCTCCCTTTTCACATACAATTCATCAACTTGTTCTGGTAAATTCAATAGGAGCCTATTCCCTTTTGTCATTTTTCACATGCTCCCTGGCTCAGAAGAACCAATAATCTACCTTAGAGTGCAATGGAGATATTGTATGTCTTTAAAAGTTAATGTAGTACAAATCTAGACTAGCAAAGGTATTTAGGTATTTCCTTTTAAGGTAGAACATAACTGCACAAATCTTCTTCTCAGAGCCACATCAAACGTATGATGCACTCACCTCATACTTAGGCTGTTTATGACTGTCTGTTGAGATATCGTGATTCAATTTCACAACTTCATCTTACTCCTATCCAAGTATTTATTGCCAGATCACTGTGGGGTTGGAAAAGCAGCCTACATGACAGTGTAATGGCTATCTCTTCCTCTTTCACAAGCTCTTTAAAGAAAGTCTAGTGCATTGGTCAGAATAGAAACACTGTCTTCTCTGAAAAAGGCAAAAGGAAATGTGAGCAGTGCCTCACTATGTGGAAACGAGGTATTGGAATAACTTGTGGTAGTCATTAAGGAATTATTCCTGCTCTAAGGGATCTCATAAGAACATCCTAGATAGTGCAGTTATCTCTGCATCTGCACGTAGAGGTGCCAAGGAAAATTGTGATGAAGTCTGCTATTGCCAAGCTTGATGGGAATACTATATGAAAACATTTTCTGCAGATGGGATTGACTATGTTGGGGAAATCAGTAACCCAGTTACAGTGCCTCAACAGTCAGGGAAGCCAGAGCAACTAGTCTAATCTATAACGGGTGGCTTACAACATGACATCTCCCATACCCAAATGGTCAGAGTTCAACAGACATTAGACACAATTTTCCTATATCCTCAGATTCTCCAAGGGAATATGGCAAAGGAGCTGGTTGTGGTATTTTTACACTGACTGGAGACTCCTCACACCAGGAAATTCCCTTGAGAATATCTGGAGAATACCACATGCCAACAAGAATTTGCAATTTGATGTTGCCAATTTTGCAAAATAGGTTGAAGAAAAATTCTATGTTCTTTTCCTTTTCACTCTGAACATCTTAGTAGCACTGCAGTGACTACGCAACTTAAAAAATAAAGTAAACAAATCAGACTGAGGAATGTATTATAATTCAGGTCCCAAATCACTGCAATGTTACAAAAAAGCAAGAAACAAAGCATGTCAGTTAAGATTTCAACAGGATGCTATCGCAGAACAACTTATAGCATGAAATTGGCCAGCAAACAGAAAAAGCATTTATTCACAAGACATGAAGATACATTTTGTATCTGTGTCCACTATAAATATATAATAAATATTTCAATGCATATTGTTGAAGCAAATTGAGTACAGACAGCTATTTCTTTTTACAAAACATATGGGAATGATCATGATGGAATTACCCTTTTCAGAAATTCAGGCATGAAGTTTTGGGGAACTTCCAGTTGTACTCCAATAAAATAATTGCATAGAGAGAAAATAATTTTTTTTCTACAAAGAAAGTTTCTAATCTTAGATTTCTTAATCCTATAATTCTTACCCAAATGGCTTTCACTGAAGTCTAGTGCGTAAAGAAGTATTCTCAAGTGAGTGAAAAATAATAATGAAAAAACTAGTAACATATTTAAGCTTCACAAAGAAATAGATGCTTGTCTTGAGACAGACTTGAGAAATAACTTGCATATTATTTTTTTTTCCACAACAGTACAACAACTGCTGACAGGGTTGTGTGGCAGATCACAGCTGAGCTGATTCTGTATTGATATTCAATGCCTAGCAGCATTTAACTATTTCACAAACAGAGCAAAGTGAGGAAGTGAGTGCACCTATCCATAAGAGGAGAGAGGACAAGGATTCTGGATTTCAGAGAGAAAAGAATTTTTTTTTTCCCCCTAAGGCTGAGAATCTGTTAAAACCTTATGTAACTTTGTGGAGCTTTTCAGCCAATTCACACAACTGTTATTTCAGGACAAGAAATCAGAGAAAGGATGAATGAATGAACAGTTTGAAAAGAACCACACTGAGAACAAAGCAGTAGCCACATTTAGGTGTTGAAAGATGTCAGAATTTGTGGTTTAAGTCTTTGAAATTACCATCTTGCTCTGATGACCTGAAGATAAGTACCCTTACCTCCACCTCCTGATCTTTTCTTCAAAACATACACCCCCTCTCAGCTGCAGATCTGACCTGGGTCATTTCCCATAGCCTCTCCCTAAAAGCTCCTGATATCAGCACCCGGTTGATGGCTCTGGCTGCCTTAACTTTACAGTAGCCTTATCTCGGCTTCCATATCCAGGAGTTGTTAGCATAGCATCATCCAGTTCACTGGACATTTCCATTATTAATCTAAGCAGGATTCTATGCCATTTTAGTGGTTTTGGTTTGGGTTATCTCAATTCTCTAGCCTAAAGGAGCTGCTAATCCAAACAACAGACTTTGCATTCTGATATATACACCTGCACAGCTTTTCATGTTACATGGAAAATACTGTTTATCTGAAAAAAAAAAAAAAAAAAAGTCAAGTGAGCTTAAAAGCACCAAGTTTTGTGAATCTTTCTGAGGCTGCAGCACTTTAAAACAATCAGTGTGGCTTATAAACCAGTCAACAGTTAATAACTGAATACTGTTAATACCTTTTCAACCAGCCCTTTGCAGTTGAGAGAGTATCGCCAGCATCTCCATGCTCCAGCTGGTGAGACAGAGGCAAGAAGTTCATGTCCCTTCTAAAGTATCACCTACCATGAGGATCTGATCTGCTTAGAACTCAGGGAAGTCACAATCTCACCTACCTTAACGAATCCTTTCCCACGCTAACAAAACTGAAAAGTATTTTGCCAAATAAATATTAAAGAAAATAACAAAAAAGTATCAAGCAGCAAGTCAGCTGAAAAGTGAGAGTAAGGATTAAAAATCTGCAAGACAGATACGAGCACTGAAGAAAAAAAAGCCCTGAAGCACATGTCCTAGTTATAGGTAACATACCCTTGGTTACGATGGGCTACACAATAAACCTGTCAAAAAAGCCTTCTTCAGACCAATGAGCAACTATATTTTTTAAAATCCTGTAAAAAACGCTGAACACAAACCAAATTCAGTAGAACGAAATACTATTTCTTCTTGAAGTAAGCTACTGTAGCACAAGTGGGGCACTCAGTTAAATCTCTGGCACTTAACAGCACTTACAGGAATACACAATGCAATCTTGGAAGCCAGGCAAAGACAGACGGAAACGAACAATAAAGAACGGGTGGCTAGACAGACAGAAAATCTCACTCAACAGTTTATCTTCCATCTGCTTCTCCTTGTAACTGTACCTTTACAGAATCAATTCAAGCCCCAGATTTCCCTTCCTGACACTGGAAATGGCACAAGGAGTGTTTATGACAGAGTGGAATGTGTTTAAACACAAAAAAAACCCAAACAAAATTAAAATCTGAAAGTAAGCATTTGAGAGGAGAGACTCTTGAGAAAGGTTTCTTTAAAATAAAACATTCTTGTTATTTCCTTTGTTTTTCCATATTGTTCTTTAATCTTCCTGCTAGAGGGAGGTCTGAACAACAGCCAGAGATAAGCAGAGAAGAGATGAAAGAAGGAAAGATGCAGCTTTGTAAAAGTAGAATCTGTCTCTTTGTGTCTAGCTCTCTGGTATCACCTACTGCAATATGGAAAAGCCGCAGGAAACCTGCCGGGGTGGGAGCTTTGCTGCAAGCTTGTGTTACAAATGGCGCATTTTTGCATGGCACAGAATACAATCTTTTTGATCCCTCCCATCAGGCCTAATGATATTTGACACTTACAAGTTAACATGTACCATGTTATTTCAAAACATTGTAAATCATCTTTCATTTAAATTTACATCGCTCTTGTGGGGCATAAGGGAGGACAGAAAACCAAAGTGGTTAAAAGCTAGGTAGTTACTGAACAAGTTTCCAGGCTCAATAAACTACAAGAGTTGGTGAAATTCTTTAATGGGTTTTCATAGCATCACAGGCACAAATCCTCCTATGTACCATAGCACCACAGATACTGCAAAGATACATATGGTTAATATCTTCTCCTGTCATCAAATGTGCAGTGATAGTGTGAGGCCAAAACTTTCACTTCCTCTGCATAGGAATAAATACTTCGCTAGCTAATATAACGTCAGTTCTTCAAGAAATAAGTGATAAACAAAGCATACTTAGGGCTGAAGGTACATTTATAACGCAGCCCTCGATTACTTTTTCAAACAAAACACAACCCCAACATGCTGGATTTTAGGAGTTTGACTCACCATCTACATCGTACTGCACCTACTGTAACTATCACTTTCCATCCCCATTTACTAGACTCAGAGAGAGTATGATAAAACAATTTTCAACAGGATTAACAAATTCAGAATCAATTGGTTTTACTGATGCAAAGGACATGGGGATTTTTGGTAGCAAAAGAAAACACACATCTCCACTTGAAGCTTCCACTAATTTAGATTTCTTCCTTAAAAGCAGCAAACCACTTTTGAGTTGTCCCTGGTGACCAGTTCCTAACGAGAACGGGGTTGGCACGGAGCATTAAATCAGTGCAACAAAGGACACCATTCCCTGGCACTGATGTAGTGAGTTTTTATGGCAAAACCATACTGATTTCAGGACCATTCTGTAGTCAAGCATTTCAGAGTGCCTCAAAGACTTTGCAAGAATTGCAGCACCAAATTTTATCAGTTGTGTCAGTTTGATTGGGTTGTATTCTGGCTTCAGAGATGCCAGCAATATAGTAATATTTCACTGCTTGTACTTCTGACAAAGACTGTATTATCTAGCTCTAGAAATGCACTTAGAGGGCTGTAAATAAAAAGCAACATTTTGCAGGACTAGGATTCCAGGTTGTGAATGTCAAGAGGGCACATTCACAGCAGAACACTGGTAGAACACATTTTCTGGCCCCTACTTAAGTGTTATTGCTATTTCAGAAATTGAATATTGATGGAGGAAGCTACAGCAACTTTGCCTTGGGTCATAAAGGAGATCAGTGTACAGGTTCAGAAAAAACCTCTGCATTGTCATGTCCCTGCATGTTAGTTCCCTATCTTAGGGAACACTGTTGATTAACTATAAAATACAGCCTTTTGATTAAATATAAAAATTAAGTACAGAAAAGACTAATTCTGCTAAGTGGAAACTTTGCATAATGCACATCATTGCACAGAGATGGCACTTCTGAAGACACGTACTAATCTGCATGCCCTCCCTATCACTACCTTCAGCATCTGGCTTATTTTGCAGAACTGCTTATGTGTTCACTATCGTAGACAACAATACCAACACAGCTAACGGCAGAGTTTACTTCAGATGACATAGTGGAGAGCTCCTCTGAGAGCTAGGGCTGCAGAGTTTGTATTTCTGCATTGTGTTGAACCTGTTCCAACATCCATTCCAGCTGATGGAAAGACTCCTGTTGCCTTCCGCATGCATTATATTAAGCCCCTGGTGCAGTTAGTCGCAGTGACAGTGTTTGAATGCTGAAGTTCTTGAATCCTTATGCTACACAGATATTTCACAACTTAAGGAATGCATTTAAGACAGAGCTAGAGAAAATTATTTTCCCTCCCTTTCAGTGCTCATTTTACAGCCTACCACACAAAGTATCAGTTTCTCCAAGCCATGGAACAACCTTCCTTGCTTTTACGTGCTTTTGTCCTTGGAAGAAAAATCAGATAAAACACATCAGCTATGTTGTCTCAATATTAAACAGCTACTTCAGAGCAAATACTGCCCTATTTCTTCCAATATTTACCAGTTCAGAAGTGGATTGTGTTGAGAGTTGAAAAGAATCAGCCATTTCATTTAGTGAGTTACAAAATTCTAGTGAAAAACTTCTATTTCAGACATGTCCCCATATCACAGAAGGCCTTGCACTGCCTTAATCATGGACCAAGAGAAGCAATTCTCTCAAAAGACTCAGCCGAAGAGTTCTCAGTATCACCTCATGCTAAACACTTTTAAACTTGCTAAATGCTACACACTTCAGAAACACTTTCAACAGTCTGCTTTCCCCGCTACCACCACTTGCTTCTAAAATTGCTATTGCTTCCAAAATCCACATGATAAGTGTAGGAATGATTCCCTTTGTAACTAGTTATCTGCTGTTTTGTCATACTATTAGCGTGATTAAATATATTAGTTCTCAGCAGGAACTTCTGCTGACAAATCATCAGAAACTGAGAGTGCTTAGGAGAAAAGAGGCTGTATACGTAAACAGAATTTTCCTTGTATTCTGTATTTTTTCTACTCTTAAATGCCTGCATAATATGCAATGTCACAGCTAACATACAGATAAGATACAAAGACTTAACTTACTTAATGATCTTACACCATATTCTTTGTCCCTTCTAGCAGCCAACTCTTTCCCTTTATTGTTTAGCAGAACAGTGCTGTGACCAAGGCTTATCAAGTTACAAGCCACTGAGATTTGAAATCAAGGTTAATTCTATTCCTATGAGAATATATTTTGTTTTGTGGTTTGTTTTGGGGTTTGGTTTGTTTTTTTTTAAATTTAACATAAGATGGCATCATCAGGAGAATGACATATCCTGGAAGATTGTTTCAAGAGAATAAGGATTACAGGCTATCCATGAAAACAATCTACTTGAGGTATTTCCTAGAGATCCTATCACTGTCATGGTAAAATTTCAATGTGTGAGGCAGATAAATATGGATGGCAACTGAGCTGCAAATTGACCTTGTAGGGTTGGGATAGATTTAGTCACTGCTGCCAAAAAAATTTTCAGGTACATCAGAGATTTGCGCCCAGGGGTCCTCTTCTTACCCAACTAACTTGTAATCACAACTGTCAGTTTCAGAACATTTATATGACCCTGCGGAGTGTAATGTGAGTCAACCATCTGAATGTGAAATTTGTTAGACAACTGCAGCATGCTCAGTGGGAGCAGATTGTGAGACAACGGTGATATATAAAAGAAGATGAAAGAACAGGTTAAAGGGTTCCTGCAGTGGTTTTGCAGGTTTGGGAATAGGTGCGCACAAATTATGTGCCAATGCGCCTTCTCACACACCTCAAAGGAGATCATTTGGATGCTGTGAAAACTTCAGCAGTAACAGAACCTGACACCTATCTCTTCCAGTATCAGGGTATAACAATGATTGGACTACACTTTACTAAGTCTTGCCATTCCTTGTTTATCAAGGACATCACGCTCTGAAAGCACAATTTGCCAGATCATAATTTTGCTGGAAGAGGTGTGAGCAGCCCCCCCCACATCACTCTACCCATTACCCACAGCACCTCTTAGCCTATGCCAATCACTCATCTGTAAATCACTCTAATCGTATAAAGGGGTTTTGAATACTCCTAGCTTGTGTCTACTAGGAGCAGGGCTGATTTATTACTCCTCCCCCATTTATACTTGTTCTAGCCTTCAGTAGCCCAAAAGGAATCTATTGAAACAGTTAGGGGCTTTATGTAAAACTGAACCCTTTGGTAATGAGAGACTACTTGGAAGGCTCTCATTGAGTTATCAGTTACATATCTTTTTCATTTAAGTCTAATTTTACTTCCCACTTCTATTTTTCCCCCATAATTTCTTATTGCTGAGGTGGGCAATTACAGAGAAAAGCAGTACTGCTATTAAAAGAATCAATACTTACACTGTACAATACTTACACTGCTCCATTCTGTTTGCATCCTGTGCCCTTCATACGTCAGGAATAGTGATCAATTATGAAGATCTGTCAGGTTTGTTATTACATGAGATCATTTATTCTGTTAAGAGGATAAAGCAAAGTCAGCAAGCCAAGAACATATCAAGTCAACTACACTTTCAAAGCCTACAGTTACAGCCTGTTAGAAAGACAAGGATATTTCCTGTATTCTAAACTCACCACTTAAGAACAAAGGGACAATTCTCTTTAGCCTCATCCCTAAAGAAATGTAATTAAGAATCTCAAAATACAGCTTGAAAATTTCTGAAAAACTTTTTCTACTAGTGTTCTTGCCTAAAGGCTTTCCCCTAAAGGCCTCCCCTCCATCATAAGAACAGGCAACCAAAACAGCACTTATCAGATCCTTTTTATACTGAACCAAGAGAATGACACTATTTTCCACAGCCGGCCCAGTTCAGGTACTCTGGAGTTACAATTAGGGCATGCAGCTGTGGTCTTCTCTTGCCTCTCTAAGACAATGTCAACTTGAATCTGCCAAAACTAGGAGATGCCCAAGTGTACTGTAACAGGTAAAAAGCAAACTAGCAAGTCTGAGCAAAATACAACTTCCAGATCTCTAAGAGCTTGCTATTAGTGTGATTAAGCTCTAGTACTGTAATTGAATAGGTTGGACACTGTATCATTAAACTCGCAAACACTTCCAGTTGCTGACTGACAAGACGCTAGTTCCATTCATGTGTATGCCCAGTCCAGGCAAGGGTAAGGTCAGACAGGTTTTGCTTCATAAGGTTTTATGGTTTTGCTTTTTCTTCACAAGATAAAAGACAAAGACAAGAGCAAAATTTCTTATAGTGATTTTCGACTAATGCTTTGAAGGGAAATTTCTGGATATTTAAACTTTTCCTCGCAGTGGGAATTCTGTATTTGTAGCCACTGCCAAGGAAGGATCTTTTACTACTAAACTGGTTGAAACTGAAAGTGAACATACTGCAGAGTCCGGGAGAGATGCCAGAACTGGAAGTTCTCTGCACAGCTACAGAACAGGTATAGTGCAAGTACAGCATGTTCAAGATCTTTTCTCTCTTTGGCAAATATCTCATCCTGATTTGGAAAAGACTATATTGAGGGTAAAAAGTGTTTTCATCCTCCACTTCCATTCAGCAGTGATTTAAGGAGCCAATTAGTGCCAACATTCAAGGTCCAGATCCTAAATAAGCTTAAACACCTATTACTCATTGCATCTTGTGCCAGCTGAAAGCCGTGCACCTCAGAGGATCTGAACCCAAACTCTACTATAAGAGGTACAGCCGGACATGTTGAACCTTCTCTTGCATTCCAGTTAGAGGAAACTCAGCCACATGGAGACCAGTTCACACTTGTGCTCAGACCTTACAGGCAGGAAGAATAGATGTGACTCTGAGAGCATGAAGAGGAACTTGACCCCAGGTACCAAAACCAGTAAGGTTTAAGCTACTTGGATCTTCAAAACCCTACGTGAGCTACCATTTAACATTTAAAGTCTTGAATCAAACTGTTTCCATTAAAATGCATTAGGTGCTAAGTAGCTGCATGGAGGTAAACATAATACCACCAACACCCTTAAGACATTAGCTCCTGAGCTAAAGAATGACACTCAAAATAGGTTTTTCTCTATCATTCTGCTTTATAGGACTCAAGGCAGAAACTATGGTCTTAAACCACATAGACCCAATCCTCCTTCTATCTCAGCATGCTCCTGGCTAGACCCACACAATGTAGTCTGTATTATTTCCAGGGCCAAATTTTCTTCTCAGTACAGATTTAAACTCTAAAGAATGCAGTGGAGATTTTCCAGACATAGTGGTAGGAATGCATTTAAAGCTGAACGTTTCTTGTTATTTTCCCATATATCTCATGTAGAGCTTTCTTTTTAAATGTGAAAAATCTTAAAATATTTATTTGCATGTATGAAACCAGAGTTTGCATCCTACTCTGAATGTGGCCCAATTACATTTGCATTACTATGCCCGTCCTGAGTCTGCTGATACGTTACACAAGCAATGACAAGCTGCAGAGAAACAATTTAGAAGAAAAGAAATGCAATTCTAAATGTTATGCTTATCTACATTTGTAATTCCAGTCATGGATCCTATCTGTTTGTAAATTTCAAAGCAAAATATCTCTGAACTTGCAAAGTCAATATGGATATGCCCATCTTCTTCTTGCTGCATAAAATTAGACACATATGAAGCAACTGTGAACTGATTAAAAGAGTCTCTCAAGCAAAATAAAAGAAGCTAGGTCTTGTTATCAACTCGGTTGCTGACTCTTGACAGAGGTAAGAATGTAAGGTGCATTGAGATTCTTATGAGATTCCTACTGACTATTATGAGAACTTTAAGAAGTGGTTATATGTGAAAAGTGACTCTGAATAAAGAGTATTGTGAAGTTCCAAATTTATTTTCTCTCAAAGTCTTACAGAATAAATTTGCCTGTTTTACAGGTAGAGATACATTTTCTTTCGCTGACAGCCCTCCAAACTCTGAAAGTTACAGCTTGTGTTCTCCTTGACTTGTGCGTTTCATTACTGTTCTTCTGAAGTGGTGTCTTTGTTAAAACTGTTGCTAATGTAAGAGAAAAAATTATCCAAACTACTTCCCTACTACTCTGTTGACTCTACAGGACTAACAATAAAAGAGCCTGGAAATTGTTTTTGCCATATAAAAGGAAAAAGGCATGCAGGGAATAGATCTAATGAGTATGAAGGGATCACTATACATGGCTCCACTTTAGACCAGAAGGAGAGAAGGAACACAGGGACAGATAAGTGCAAGCAATGATCTGTAAGTTTTCTGAACTCAAAAGAATTTTCTTGCATTCTTTGGCAGCCCACCTTCCAGTCTAGGTTGCTAATGCAAAAATTAAGGAATATATCCCCCCAAAGTCAAACAACTCTTGCATTTTGGCCATAAAAAAATACCCTGTTTGTGTCCAGTTCAAATTAGACATAAAGGTGCAATCTTCCTTACATATACTACTGCTGTGACTGGCTCAACAGTAAATCCAGAGTGCAACAGGTTCAGTCATGGATCAAAGGCAGCTCTGTCCCAGAGCCAGCAGATTAAAGTAGTTTAGGCACCATGTTCAGTTTCCTTGCTGAGAGTTCGAAGCTGGCAGTTTTGTTAGTATCAGCCAGTACAGCTATGCTGCTCAGAAGAGAAAGCGAACAGCCAGAGCTTATTTAATACACTGCGTCTTTTGTTGGGTTGCATGGAGTCTCCTCACATTGATACAAACGTGTTTGATGCATACGAAGAGGTACGCTGAGTGCCCCTATGCTATGCTTACCGCGACAGATGCCTCTTTGGAGACAAATGTTTACAACTGTGATGGCTGTAGTTGCTGTGGGCTACGAAGTCGGACATTTTTGCTGCCGCTCTGAATTCCTCCCTGACTCCAGTGGAACTCCTCTCTGGGAAACCTCTCACTTCAGTCACATACACGAAAACAATTGGCCTCATGATGTACTAGGAGACTGTGCAACCACAGTACATTTTCCCATTTAGCTTCACATATAAATCCTTTAGCAGGCCTTGAATACAAAAAAAACCAACTAGTGCACATCCTAAGATTACTATAAAGCTATAACCGTAGCTAAGGGGGGACACAAATCACTCTGAGATTTGATTTCTCTGTATCATAAAGATTCACCATAAAAATCTAGTTATGAGCATCATTAAAAAAATGAGCTTCAGAGCATGAAATGTTAGAGACATTTGCAATCTTTTAGAAAAATAGTGTCTTGTTCAAGATCAGATTTTAAATCACCCTCTCTAAGTTGTCTGAATGCTAACTTCTTGCAGGCAGGTCAAAGAGATGCATAAAAATGTTGGCAAAGTGTGTTTTAAAAGTGTCATGTAACACACCCAGTACTGGGATGTCATGGTCTACTCTTCTCAGAAAGGGATTAGGGTCGCATTTTGAAAGACAGTTCATTTCTAAATATGTAGATAAATGTCTATAGACAGTTTTGAAAATTTTTAGTATCTCACTCTTGTCAAAATCCTTTAAATCCAAAAGATTCTCAGCTGTTTTGAAAATTCCAGGAGATACTGAGCACGGCAAATGCACAAATTACTTTAAAAGTCTAATCATCAGTGCCTTTAAATGGCTAGCAAAAGGACATATAGAACAAACTCTTTACACATTTAAAGCAACAGATAAATAGATCACAAAACGTAATGGGATATTTAACACTGCTCTGATTCTGTTCCTTTTATTAGGAACAGAAGCTATGTCAAGGAAGCTGACTGCAGCATACAGTCGTAAATTCCTAGCTTGTTTATAAACAGCTAGGATGTCACCGTTCATCTTGTGTTGGGGATTTCAGTATTTTGAATAAGAAATAAGCAGAGTTCTTTACTGGGTTTCATCAGCATGTTCCCAGTAAAATATTTTCCAGTGGTTGCACGTCGGCTCCTGCAGAAACACAGTATGAAAGCACCTACGAGAGAACTGGAAGTTATACTTTATATGGATCACTTCGGGACTCTTGACTTGAGTCCTCTGCATTATTCCTTCAAAATATCCTGTAAATGGCAGTAAAAATGAATATGATACATTTTTTTGAGGAAAGTGCATTTATCTGCTGATCTGGGCTCAAAACTTTCAGGAAGGTTAGAGAACTTTTCTGAAAAACTATCGTGAGTTTGGAGAGAATTTAAAAAATCTAGTAATTTATCCGATTATGTTTAGAGCTTTCAGAGTAAGTCTGCATATTATCTAGGAAGATCCCAGCTCTGATGGACCATTTTTATCTACAGAAATAATTCTATATAACAGAATTATTTCACCATCCTATTTTCTAGATAGGAGAAATAAAGCACAGCAGAACAATATGATGCAGGAAATTCAGAATTCGAACTCTTAGCATTCTACAGGTGGTAACTTTATCCACTAAGCCACATGATACACTTTCCAGCAGACCTCCACCAAATGAGTAAATACGCAGTACATGATTCCCTCCCCTCTGAGGGAATAGGGAGAGATAATATAAGAAAAAGGCTCGAGGTTTGACATAAGGACAGGGAGAGATCCTTAAAGTTACCATTACGGGCAAAACAGACTCAACTTGGGGAAAACTATTTGTTTATTATTAAAATGAAAGCAGGATAATGAGAAAGAGAACAAGATAACTTACCCCCACCCCTCCTTCTTTCTGGGCTTTACATTATCTCTACCAGTGGCACAGAGGGGAAGAGGGAACGGGGGCTATGGTCAGTTCATCACACGTCGCTTTACGCTGCTTCTTTCTCATCCACGGAAGAACTCCTCATGTTCCACCCCTGCTCCATCGTGGGGTCCCTCCCATGGGCTGCAGTCCTTTGTGAAACTGCTCCGGTGTGGGTCGTTTTTCCACGGGGTGCAGTCCCTCTGGAACGGCTGCCCCAGCAGGCCCTGCATGGGCCACAGCCTCCTTCAGGCCTCCACCTGCCCCGGCGTGGGGTCCTCCATGGGCTGCAGGTGGATCTCTGCTCCTCCATGGGCCTCCATGGGCTGCAGGGGGACAACCTGCTCCACCATGGTCTTCACCACGGGCTGCAGGGGAATCTTGGCCAGGAGCTGCATTACTCCTCCCCCTCCTTCTTCACTGACCTTGGCGTCTGCAGCTGTTCCTCTCACAAGAAATTCTTCACAATCGGCTCGGGCAAACGCCTCTCAGGTTCTCTTCACATCTCCTCTCCACTTCTTGCAGCCAGGCCGGGCCGAGTTGGGCCCAGTCTGCTGCCCGGCGGGAGGCCAGAGGGTGAGGGCCGCAAGGCCCACAAGGCTCACACCTCCCCCGCTCTACCCCCGCTCAGCTTCTTCACACCTTCTTCCTTTCTTTTCCTGTTTTTCTTCCTCTTAAACACATTATCGCAGAGGCATTATCAGGGAACATTCTGCTACCATTTGGCTCGGCCCTGACCAGCAGCAGGTCTGCCCTAGGCCCGGCCGAGTCCACTGAACAAAGGGGAGCAACTTCTAGAAGCTTCTTACGGAAGCTGCCACCGTACCCCCCCCCGCCCAAAACAAAGAAAAAATAAAAGCAGAACAGATTAAAATGCCCATGCAGCACCTGTGGCAGCCTCTTCGCAGTACCAATAGAGATGTGGAGAGCAAAGTAAAGATCCCTGCGCTCCCCCACTCCTTTTTTTTTTGTGGAAATGAACATTCAAAGCACTGGTTCTTAGTTCTTCTGACCCAACAGAAATCAAGGATTGCAAAATGCCTCTTTTAATGGATATATAGTCACCTCTTCTTTGGGTCAGATCTGGCCCTGTCTCTTTGAAATATGATTTGTTATTCAATTTTACAGACAAAATCTTCTGAAGTAACACTAGAGGGCAATAATGCATGAGATATTCAGAATTGCTGAGCCTGACAATATTTGAGATGGGTGGACTTCATCTTTCAGCAGTTAAGCAAAATTCATAATTTGCTGCATGTCTTTGCTTTAACTTGGTAAGGACTTGTGCTGTGATAGGAAAGGAGGAAGAAAAATGGAAATGAAAAATCACTTGCTTTCTTTCATATTGCTGTGACATTCTTAAAAGAAAGTGAGAAACTCTTTGGGGAAGGATATCTGCATACAGGGAAGGGATGTCTCTTCCAACAAAATATTAAAGGACATTTTAAGATCCCTGAATTTCTTTTGTATTTTGGTGAAGCACTGACAGAGAAAAATCTCTTGGAAAGGAAAGGAGAGAAGAGGGGAAAAGGACGACAAAAGGAAAAAGGGAAAAGAAAGTGGAAAAGAGAAGAGAAGATAAAAGAAGAAAAAGTTTATAAAAGCAGGTAGAATAAAAAAAAAAATTCTCACTTCATTAGAGGTATCTTAACTGCATGGCCTAAAGATTGTACTTGCCCTTCCTGACAAATCTCTCTATAGTAAACTGACTGAGTTTGGCAAGGGAGGGGAGGAAGGCTTTGGTTTGGTTCTCTTTGCTCTTGAATCTAATCTATCACCCCTTCATATAGTGTCTTGGGCCACATATTATTTTTATACTTAGATTCCTATTAGTAAAGGATATTGTCTAAAGCTTGGACACTGTATGGTGCTGGAAAATAATACAAAGGTCTTTGCATCTTACTGCTTTCAAGTCTCAATAAATTCAAGGTACCTGGATGGCTTTTTGTCTGGAATTTATGGCTCTGGTGATTAACATCTTCAGGGTGCATTCAGACATCAAGAGAAGGTTTTGCATCAAAAAAGCTTTATTTCAGGAACACCAAGTGCAAAATTAATGATTCAGGATTCAGCCTGGAAGAAAGAGATGTAAGTGTGAAGTGAACCTTTAATGGTCTGTAAGAGGGAGTGACTGCTTAGAAGAGTTTTTATAGCACTGCTCTTCCTGCTACTTCAATAATAATAATAACAGTAACAGTAATAATACCTACCTCTTACATTTCACTTCCCATTAGCAGAACTCAAGTAATTATGTTCATTTCTTATCTTAAAGCAAGTGTTACTAAAGAAAGGAATGTGATAGTGTCTTATGTGTTTTCTGCCATCTCTGTTTTTAAGCAATGTAGTAGCACCAGTTTTGTCTCCTCTACCAAGGCAGGATGCAGAGAAGGACCAAACAGCAGATAAAACTCTTTTTGAGCACTCACATTTTAGACAGATCACTATAATTTCCTTAAAGGTGAGGTGGCAATCATGTCATGGCCACACAGGATGGCTGGTTCCTTTAAGTAGAAAAGTAGTATGTTTGCTGCATTTAAAAGCCTCACCATTTCTGCTTTCAAATATAGAGCACAGGACTAGCATGAGGCCACATTACTATGGCATGTTATTGACAGTTGATGCTACCTATCGGTTCAAGCTAGGCAGTTTAAAAACAGATTATGTTCTTTTTAAGAAAAAGAATTAAATAGAAGTCTTAAAATGCTCATTAGTCTGAGCGGGCTTTATTTTTTTTTCCTCCTACAGCCAACAGGAAACTACCATGCCATGTGAAATTAATTTGAGTCATGATAGTGCAGCTGTAAAGCTAGAGGACAATTCATGGCGATTGCTCAGAAGAGACTCTCTGTTTTCATGTTGCGTTTAATGAGCCTTTTGGTTGAAAAATTTGTTATGATGCACTTCGTTTCCAGTAGAAGATGAATATGGCTCCTGTGTTCTTGAGCCTCTCCAAGATAATTACTGAGATTCAATTGTTTCTACTTTATGTACCTATGCGCACAGGTCTATATTCACTTTGTCATTGGCAGGGTATGAAAGGGAACAATAAGGATATTCACATAGGTCAGATTTCCCTGAAGAGATCTTGCCTCTCATACTGTGTCCTTTCTGCTAATCCAAATGTAAAGATGAATAGTAACAATTCATTTCAGCTATATATTATTAATTTTAAGCAGTCTAATTTTTCTTTCAGCCACTTTATATTACCCACATGTAATGACCCTTGCCCACATAAATCAGCCAGGAAGATTTAATTCACTTACTGATGAACCCAGTTCTGTTCATTTCCAGACTCTTCCTGCAAAACCCTGAACATAACGCTCAGTTTTCTCTTAGTCTTCTTGAAGAAGTAATGCATAACCAAACCCTTCAGTGAAACTTGAAAAGTCACCCTTCAGCTCCTAAATGCTGCCTCTTAACTGCAGGAATTTTAAGTGTTTCGCTCTGTTGTGTTTAGCTCTACTATTTCAGATTATCCTTGATTTTTGCACTGTCCATTCTGGTTGAATGAGGTGACAATTAAACACATGCAGTCTATAGAATAGAAAGTGTTATTCAAAACTCACCAGTAAAGGTCACAGAATAAATACACTGACAACTTGCTAAGAAAGGAGATTATCCAAAGTCTTGACTTGGTGTTATTTCAAATCCCAAGACACAAAATAGTTTTTATTCCCTCTCAATTCCTTTGTTGTTTGGGGATTTCTATGTATTGCTTAGCTTTAATTTCTTTCAAAGCCATCCAATCAACTCTGTTGACTGCTTGGTAAAATTCCCTTCTACACTTGGGTCGTCATGTACTAAAGAAGAAGGTTATCTGCACTATTAAACCTTTGACTTCTTGTCTTTTGAAGAGATCATTTTGCGTTTTGCTATGGCAGAGCTGTAATTAGATCTGTTAATTAAAGACAGAATGAACTTTTTAAAAACTCTAAACCTCTTTGCATTTTTGATAAGTTTGCTTAGGTTGATACTGACCTTCGTACAGGGTTCACCACTGCTTATTAATTGTTAAATTTTAATTAGGCATGCTGATGAATGTGCTAGCCTTTGCAATAAATAAAAGGTAGCTTTATTTATAATCGGATGTTTACCAGTCTACAGTGAAATTATCTGCCTTCCTAGAACACAGTTAATTTAACATATTTTGATAACAGTAATTGGTGGTAGTATATAAAACTCAAATCCAAACAGATAACTATAATGACTCCCTGATTCAGAGACTGGATTACTAGTGCAAACTGAGCTAGGACACTGGATCTTAAAAACATTCCACAGCACTTGAACTAAATGACTTTAATAGTTGGTCAGATACTCATGGTACTCTTACTGAAGTTCTTTCAAAATGTGCTTCCCAAAGAATAATCAACCCTTCTAACAGAAGGCCCCTACTTGTGGCTGTGTGACCCATCCGGGGACTCTATAGACTAACTCACCAAGAAGGCTGCAAAGCAAAACAATGGGAATCTGTCCCAAACTCCCTTGAAAGCAAAGGGTATCAGGAATCAAAAGAATTATTTCAGATTGACCAATAGCCACACATCTGAGAAACAGCAGGTATCTATCCTGCTTGATTACTCTAGTAGAATTAGTAACCACACTGTTTAAATCGGACCTCCTGCCACTCTCACCTCTGGCGTCTGTGAAGAATCATCAGAGATTGGTCTCACGATGAATGAGATATTTAATTAGCCACGTCAGCTACCATGAAGACAGAGTTAACATTCACCAGCTTCTGACACAGTACACTCATATATGTGACTCCATCCTCAGTTTCAGTGCCATAACTCTAAGCTGTGCAGCAAACTGTGAAAATGAGAGACAGTGACTGAAGTCCTGGTTCATGTAGAGGCAAGTGGCAACAGTCACCCTTCATTCCCACAGAGTCCCTGCCAAAATTCAGAGATCAATGGGCAAATACTCTGCACTGCTCTTATCAGGACCAACCACATATATAATGAAATGCTACTGCAGCTGGTGATGATTTTCCAGCTGTTTCACTGTTTGCCTTGAAGAAAAAGCACGTATGATTCACTTTTTGCTGGGAAGTTTATTAAGTATCTCTTCCAAAGGACTGGATAATTATTACTGATGAAACGCTACCTAATTTTCACTAGGGATGATCCAAACAGGTTTTGAAAGCCGATGAAGCTGCTCAGAACTGTGTGTCTAGCACCAGGGGTTCCCTGTCCTCTGACCATCTCAAAGCCTGTGGTCACTGCTGCTTGGTTTGATGCCAGTTCTTCAAGTGTCAAGTGCTGCTTTCAAGATTCACACTGCAAGCAGCAGGGCTGATGATTGACTTGACAGGGTGATTTCAGGCAGTCATGAAAGTACTGCTCTTCAAAGGCTGGTGCTTTGGGAGCACTCTACCATACTGTGGGAATATTTTGCTAGTGGTACACCTAGTTGCTAACTGGACTTACAGTGAGAATTCAGAGACAGTAGGCAAATTCATTTTCTCGGTCCTAATAAGTATGTCTTCCCAGAAAACAAGTTTCAACAGACTCCTTATGTGGGACTCAGTGATATGTGTTTGATTATCTCCTGACATTGAAAAAGAAACCTAAGCCAATTTTCAGAGAGTGTTCAAGTAACCTGTCTGCTGTTAACCCTGGTTTATCCACAGATGTTCCTGGCAAGTCTACTGAGAATCAATTCATTTTCTTTTGAAATTGGGTATGATTGCATGCCTGGCTTCACTTTTCCCTGCAATGTTTTCATTGCAGAGAGATATCTGAAAGCTTTCCCCCTTACGGACATAAAAACGACATTACATGGTCAGCACAGGGTGGGGCATGCTTCACCTGATACTTCAAGAGACAGACTAATGCATCTTATGCAGTGCTGTTGATTTAAGTGAAGACCAACACCCTAGAAATACAGTTGTTACTGCAACAGAAAATGGGGCATGAAATAGAGGCCACATATCAGTCTTTTTAATAATGATCTCCTCAGAGCTCTCTTAACGAGCTAGAAGCAAGGAATTATGGTTGAGCAGAATTTCTTCCCCTTGAACTTCGAATAGCAGCAGGACATGAAGGACTTGTAATAGAATGTTATTTTACAAGAAGTAAATAATGTAATAGAGTCTATACGGATGTCAGCAGGAGAGTTAGAACTGTCATAGCATAATCCTGACTTGAGCAGCAATGTGTGAAAAAGTAGCCTGCAGCAGTTTTTCCAGTACTTCAATAATTTCTGCTTTCTCACTGATCTTTGTTTACTCTACTTACCTTGTCAAAAAAGTGTTTTACCTTATGTTAAAATGCAAGTTAAAAGAGGAAAATGTATTCCCAGAAATCCCAACTTTTCAAGCATACACATTTTCTTTTCGTTTCTTTTTGAGTTGCTGTTGTGGAAAAGATGGAAGAATTGTAGCCCCTTCACTTAAAAAATACGAAGACTAGTAAAACCATAAATAAAAAGAAGCAGCCTGTGTCTTTGTTGCTTCTTTTTCCTTCTGACTAATGAATAATTCAAAAAATTGGCAGTATTACACTTCACATCCTTGTGATACGATGGCAGTTTTTCCAATGAGTCCTCAAATGTAAGCTCAGGAGGGTCATGAAACTACACAGTTATCGTTACTGGAATACAACATCTTCCAAGATACTGCAGCACCTTTATATCATTACTGAAGCAAGGCAGAGAGGACAAGTTTGCAACTAAATAAAATGCTAAGTATTAAACTGAAGTGACAAAAAAAGGGGAGGGAGGCTTAGTCTCTTTTTTGTGACTTCTCTTTTCATATGACATCTATCTAAATTTTCTTAAACCATTACTTCAGGAATGCAGTAAAGACTGGGGGACAAACTAAACCAAACTTTCAGGTTGGCTTTGCTTCTGCCTTGACATCATGCAAAAAATTTAGAGTATGTACCCCCAGAAGAATACTCTCACAAGCCTTCCCTGGTAGATCCTCTTGCAGAATGCCAAATCCTATGCAATTATCTCACCCCATCCTAGTCATAGCCTCAGGAATACTATGTCATGCTTTCAATTCAAATTGTATTGGCTTCTCTAAGTTTAAGATAGACCTTTAACATTGGTTTGGTGTAATGTGTTTACATGTAATATTTGTCTTGGTTTTATGGAAATACATTAAAAACTTTTCACTGAGAATATGAGATATCGCATTGTCCTTGAAATTGTGTTAGGTCCTTCAAAGCCATTTAATCGCAATTAAAGCAGAGCATACAAGATAAGGTGCTCTGAAGATGCATTAAAGTGTGTTAGAGCGCCAAGCCTCCATGCACTTTGACACATCCTAAAAGCACTGTGGCATTGGTTTAAAGGTACGGTTCAAAAATCTCCTTGTGACCCATTATCCATGGATCATTAGCATAATTCAGAACTATTACAGTGTATTGTGCCAATGCGTGCTAACAAGAACTGTTAATGTATGAAGTCTTGACATGATAGATTGTAATGCCTCTGGCTCTGTCACGTCAATGGAAGTTTATGCATTAAATAAAACACACCAGGGGATTAGACAGCTAAGAGATTGGAAATGCACTATAAAGCCTTTTAATTCAAAATCACCATTTGTAATCTGAGCTGGAACTGCAAAGTACAACCAAAAGTTTGACCTCAGATGGACAGTCAGAAATTTATCTGAAATGAGTTTAGTGTTCTCAGGACAGTCCTTCCACCATGGGATGGCATCCTTCATATCCTTCCTACTGGGATCCTAAGGACTGCTGCCGAAACGAAGCCCAGGCTGCCCTCACAGCTGAGTGAGCACAAGACATTTCAGGGTGACATGAGCACGTTTGTGCTGCCATTGATTTTGCTGCACTAATTCAGAGGATAAACAGAGGACTCAATTCTCCAGAGTCATCAATCTGGCACCTTTCAAGCACGTTTAGATTGGCACAGGCTTTTGTTTTCTGTTTTCTTTTTTTTCCCCTTCCTAATTACATGTTAAGTGCAGCAGTGTTAACAGATGTCACTAGAATATAATTCCCAAGGATTTCAAGAGCAAATAACACTAGTAAAATATTGATTCACAGCGAAATGTTTAGCTATCATGATCATTGAGAATAAACGACATTATTTTTTAAAATGCCTATTTCAAATACTGGTTTTAGAGTTATTTTGTCATAAGATTTTGCCAAAGTTGCCAGCAAACAGTGTTGACTGACAATCACACAGGAAGAAGATGGTGCCACAGTGAGAATTCACCAGCCACAAAGATAAAGGCATTGGGCCATGGTTTTCACAGTGGTCTAACTTTCACATCTATAACAGGATATACGTTACAAAATCCTACTGTGGCAGAAAATGTATTTATATTTGTAACATGCTAAAAAATAGCACGAGTACCATGATATCCTGGCTCTACTTCCTACTTGCTTTCTGGGCTTAGAAAAACATTTTTGTATTTCTCTCCTCCTTAACACGTTAACAGTGACATCTTTTTAAGCAGCTCACCTGCTACATAACTCTGAGTCAATATATCTACAGCTAGTTTGACTGATAAACTTTTTTAAAAAAAGAATTATGTCGGAACCTGAAGTAATTAATATAGCAGAATGCCTATTTAGGTTCCTACAAAGTAATGATCTCAGAAGCACAGAATTGCCACAGCTTCCAAAGAAGCTGGTGAAAGCCTCTCTGAAAGCAGAGCTGGTTTAATACATCTGCCACAGAAAGACAAACATGCTAAAACTGAAACCCACAAATTTTATAAACTCAAGCACAATAATAACTGATTAGTAGTTAAACTTATTTTTGGAGTCAGTACCACTGCCTCTATTTTACAGTAATACACACTAGTAATTTTTAATATTTATCTATTTTGGATATGGCAAAGCAGGCCAGAAACAGAGGAGCACACTTACACAGAAATACTCAACACAGGCTGTCTTTGCAGTTCAGGTACAAAGACTGTATCTTTGTCTAATGTCACCCAGGTCTGCTGCCAAAAGTAACACTGATAAAAGAGGAAGAAGAATCTGTGAAAATTGATTTCTATGTAAGATGGGAATATCCCTGACCCTTATCAGAAACTCCATCATTCAGTTTCTACTAGACCACAGCGCCTGGATCTGCATTGGCACATCAAGTTCAGACAAGTCTCTTTCGCACGTCCGGAGCTGGCTGGCCGTGAAGGAGGTCTCGCCTGGGAGCCACGTGGCCAGGCCAGCTAACAGCCAGCTGAAACCTGACCAGAGAAAAACTAGCTTGTCTGGCCAGCTGAAAGCATGGGAAGCAGATGTGTATCTTTCTGCATCTGATCATAGTGTTTTTGATTTTTTTTTCCCTCCAACTTTGCCCTTGGACTTTAGGATCACTTTGCCCATTTTAAGTATGTTCTTAGGGAGTTACTATCCAACTCGGAAAAAGCCCATTAGCACCCTTCCTACTGACACTTCCCCACAGGCCCTGAACCTGTGGAACACCAAAATGGAACCTAGCCAACATCCACTGCAGAACAGCTTCAACTGAGTGCTAATGCTCCTTCTAGTCTGTGCCATGGAAAAAGCGGTTCCAGCAAAAACCATAAAGTGTTGCACTTTTACCCTTACGCTAGCGTATTCTCCTCACTTAGCCCATTGTTTGAAATGCGAACAGAATCTGGGTTTTATCTTATCAGTGACCTGGCTCAGGCTTGTATTCCCAACACTTCTGGAACGATTTCAGTGATGAACTGTAGATGGAGTTATTGACCCACCAGAAGCATCTGACAGAGGAAAAGGAAAAGGCCCTCAATGCATTCTTCTCTGAAAAATTTTTAATCTTTGCAATTGTTTATTCATTTACTAAAAATAGTACATATAAAAGCATGGAATGGCAGAAGGCTGGAGTTATTGAGGCATATGACAGATACAGCAGATACCTGGTTTGGAAATGCCACATGACATCTTGTCCATAGACCATCATCCACCTCTGAATACTGCTTATTAAATTCTAGACCTGCAGAAAAAGAACAAAAGCCATAAATGCAACTGGAAAAGAACAGGAGCAATCTCAGGATCAAAAAATAAACCTACAACAAAACACATTCTTTGAAATACAAATAGCCAAATTTGATTTAATTTGATTTTAGGAGGAGCAATAGCTCCTCACTGTTTCCCAGCTATCAGTTAACATGACAGCTTGCTCGCTCACTCTGTGTTTCAGCCTTGTTTTCAGCTGAGCTTCACTGGATTCTGAACTTGGGCAATTGTCAAACCCCTGTTCAGTAACATCACCACAAACAAAAACATCTTCACATTCCAAGACATGCCAATTGCCTACTGAAAATATTAGGATGATATTTTTTCTTTGTAATTGAAAACCTTCTCTCAATTGCTATAATGCTTGCGTATTTCTAAGGAAGCAGAACACTCAGTCAACAGTGGGTTAAGAAAATCCCCTGGAACTGCATCATAAGCAAGTTTTATTCCTGTTCAGTGATTTATTTAAATGCAGTTATCTCTGAAGGATAAGAAAAAAATCCTTAGGGAATTCACAGAAGCAGGGAGTTAGGGCACAAGAGGATTTTTCACCTTCAGATCGAATTAACTGACTTTATTCTAAAATGAGGATGGTCAACTGGGATGGTCAACCAAGAATTTGTTCAAGATGATAGGACATGACTAACAGAGGAACTCTGCTGACCTGAAGGTTTTTTGAGTAATTCAAAACCTCAACTGTGTAAGCAAGTGAATTAGCAGAGACTTCTGGGGCTGAAATCTAACAGTCAGTTCTAAACAGCATCCTGGAGAGCTGTTTGCTTTTAAGACGCTCCTCACCTCCCCCTCCTCTATCCATTTTACAAGGGGTTTGGTATGCATTTTCTTATTGCTCCCAGCAATACGAAGCTATCAAGATACAGTTTGTACAGTTAGGAAAGCCGGTCTAATCTCTTCTGGCAGCTGTTCTCAGCAACTGAATGCCCAGACAAACATGGAAGTGTCTTCTCACATCAGGAGATCCACAGTGGAACCTCCAGAGCAAAGGGGACACAACAGGAAGGACACTACTGCTGCCACACTGCACTAAGCAGGAGGGGACACTGTTTTGTGTTTGTAAGACCCTCGTACTCCACTACAGAGCGCATTTGTCATAGGGCCTGAATGCATGCTGGCTTGAGGCGTCCCCTTCCTTCAGCTAGACCTCCTCTGCTCTCTCCTGTTAGCTTAGTGGAATAAACAAGGGTCACGAGAAACAATTTGGTTTGAGGTCAATATTATATATTTTCAGTGCTCATACAGGTTTTTCTTTATGTCTTCCGAACATGAAAGAACATACTGATCAGATATCTTACCATTACTTTCTTCTACACACATATATACCCTTATTCATACACGCTTCCACTGTTTGCCTAGTATCAGACCTTTAATTTACAACAGAGTATCATAGCAGGTGGACTAATTCTGAAAATGGCCAACATAGACATTAATTATTGTCAGTCAGAGCAAGGTGGCCCTAGTACCTTCCACGCAAGCCTACATAATAGTTAAATATGCAAGTTTACATATGCAGATAACGTCACAAGATAAATCGCATACAGAAAATTGTTCACATTTACAGGCAGTATGAAGATCATAGTTTTTAGCTATCTTAAAAGCAGGCAAAGTTACCAGTTAAAAATAAAATGCTTCAAGAAATATTTGTTATAATCCTTATGATACCACAATCACTTGAACTGAAAAAAAAAACTCCACACCTATCAAGACAATAATTCGACGGCTTGCTAAAAGAAACAAGCCATAACAATATATTCATGTTAAGATCCCACATTAAATGGAAGAACTACTTGAAGAGATGTATGTCTGATTCTCTGTTACCCTAGGGCCACTTCAGACTGCTCTGACAGAACAGCCTTAGATCATCAGTGCTGTTTATGCAGTATGGCAGAAATGGGAGTTCTGGCTGATATTTATATACTTGAGAATGTATAGGTATTTTTGATGTATTGTATTAAAAATACCCTGGAAATGCTAAATGAGATTTAATAGAACTGATGATCTGGTCATGCTGAGTACTTTTGATTATTAAGAGTATTGTGTAATACATTTTTTGCTGAAGAACACTAGAGGTCTCTCTAAACCTGTACTCTTTTCATGTCATCTCTCACTCTTGGAACGCTTGTGTATGAACTCTTATTTTGGACCATAGTTTCTGTTTATGCTTTAGACAATTTACCTTGTGTAACCTGAATGCTAGTGTATAACACCCGCTTATTGAATTAATGGCTTAATAGGGCAATTAACTTCAGCTATTTCTCTCTACAAGTGCGCAAATGAGATCATTCTCTTCCTCTACATAATATGACATTATTGTAATGAAAAGGTAAAGGAGATTGGATAAAGCAATGCAGCACTAGTCTTTCGAGCATGACCCAAGAATCATTGCAGGCAGTGGGACTTTTGATATTGACTCCAGCTGCATCAGGATTTGCAAAAAGCCACTTTGCTACAACAGAGATGTCCATTAAACTGTGTCACTATAGCAGATTCATGTATCACTCCACTCACTAATGCGGAGTTTACCTTTCAGCTTGCGTATGTGTTAACTAAGCCGTCTTATATTTTGTATTTCTTTCCAGATCACTCAACTAGTTGGCTTGTTAAGCATTTTTCACACTCCTTACACATTAAGAAAACCTGACTTGCACACTCAGTTAGCACTCACTAAACAGTGTTTGGAGCTGAGCTCCTGAAGAAATGCTGCCACATACATACTCAGGGTAGTATCTGTGCAGCGAAGCATATAAATTCCTTACTGCGTAATTCAGTGTCTTTGGCTGACTCCTGTCAGAGAGCCTGCACAGAGATTCACCTCAGCATCATCACCATCTCTAAATTAACCTGTGGCAACCAAGGGAGTTGTGGCACCCAGCCATTTATGCAACTCCTCCACTGGAACTGATTGCCTCATGGCAGGAATAAGAGGATCCCTTACATGCGCCCTCAGGCACTGAGGTTTGCACGTGGACTCCTTGTGACAGCAGAGCAAAGGGCTGTCACCTCAGCTCTTAGAGAGACACCCATCCCATTTTCCCCTCTTTTCTTCTCCCCTTATTATAGCCTTTACCACCAGTTGTTGGAACAAAATGGAGAAGTGCTTAGGATTAGATGTCAAAAAACTTCAAATCTGACTTAAGATCCACTGTCATTGGTATGTAATTTGGCTGTATTAAGTGGATCAATGAGCATATGCTGAAGTCCCTCACAGTGGAGAGTCATGCAGTGATCTAACACATTTTTCCTCACAGTAAGTAAATAAGTCTTTCCTTTTGGTGTGTGAATGTGCTATTATCTCCATTTCCATTTGGAAAGGAGAGTCTGAGTAGTCTGCTAAAGGATCACTCACAACATCTCTGGCAGACCACAGAGCCACAGCCAAGTACAGGAAAGACAACTGAAGACTTGGATACTCAGTGTTTCACCAAGCAATGGGGTACCCAATCTTCTTACCTGGCAGCTGAGAGAGGACAGCTCTTTTTCATGAGAGATATCTTGTAAGCAAGTGTAGCTATGGTTATATAATGCAAATAGGGTTTGAAGGGAAGGAAGAGTTATTTTTACATTTTTCCGCTACGGTTCAGAGACTTTGTTGATATGAAAAGTATCATATCTTATTTCAGAATGGCTGGTTCAGGATGTGCCACGGAACAAGCAAACAATAATGACACAGTTTGCATCACGGCCAGAAGACTTAAGCTTTTTAAGTCAAGCCAAGTGGTTTTCCCCTTCCTTTGACAGGAATGACCTGATACATAGACCTACCACATGCTACACTAATATGTATGGAAGTAGTAAGAGAAGACAGACGTCTCAAAAGGAGCCTTTCTACCTTTTTCAACCCGAGCACAGTACAATGGCTATAAAGGTAACCTTCAAAGTAAGGGCACTGCAATGTTGGTTTTGTTTTGCAAAGCAAACGCCAATTCTCCAAGCGTAATGGCAACTGCTGGCAGCTCACTCAAGGCTGTATCCATTTTTATTCCATGAGTGTACCAGGAACTGGTAGGGCTGGGACGTTGCTGTGGAAAATGAAGAGATCTAAACAACTACTTTTAAAAATAAACATTCTAAATATGCCTTTAGTAAAGCATCATAGTAATAGAACTAATCACTCTTCTCATCTCCTTACTGACTTCCACGGCTGCACCAATTCTCTCTTAGCACAGATCTCCCATTTTTCATATGGATCTGTGTATGCCCTGGTTTTTATTGGTTATCATGCGAAGGTCAAACCAGATACATGTTTTCCTCTCCCCAGGATCCTGTTACCAGTATTTTATTTATTAAGCAAGCATATCATTAGCAAATGTAGTAAAAATTTAAAGCAAATTAAAACCAAACACAAGCAGCCTACTTACATGCTTATTCTTATCTAACGATACACTTCAGTGCATGCCTAGTTAGACACACTGCCTTGCAGTTATAGAAGGCTGGAGTCAACTTACACCATTTCACGTTCTTAGGTCAAGGAGCTCTTTGTTTAGCAGCAACTGCTTTGCCCAGTGAATGTCTCCTCGAGCTCAGCTTTGCCTTTCAAGTAAGCTGGATTTCCCCCCCCCAAAAAATAAATCTTTTTAATTTTCCCTCTCATTTTCATACTGCTTAGTCATCCTTGTTACACAGTCTTTACTTTCCTTTTTCCACCATTAATTTTTTAAAGCTGGCAAAATCCTAACCAAATAGAAATATCAGGAGAAAATGCCTCTCTATTTTAGTTCAAAATTGTAAATCATCAGTGTGGGGCTTTTTTCTCAAAATGAGAAAATTATCTTGAATCAATTGAACCATTTTGTTCGTTTCAAAACACAAATGTTTCAGGTTTTATTTTTCAGGATTCTTTTTTACTCAAAAGCTTCTAAATTACATTTAAGTACATTTATCTGTAAACAAATTCAAATGATTGTTTTCTGAAATGTAAGAAATAAAAACTTGATTTTTTTATAGTTTTCCTTTTTCAGGCAAAGAATCTTCAGAATTTTAAAGAAATCTGTAACTCATGTTTATTAACCTAAAGCTGCATTTTTAGCAAATTACTATTGCTTGTTTGTAGTTAATTTCCCAGTTAGGCAGACGGACCATCCATGAGGATGTCCACATGATGGTCTTGCCATTGTTTGCCACCTTAATGGCTTAACTGATCTTGTGCTTGCAGAAAGATATGTGGAAAGTATCTTTGTAATAACCCACCTCTGATACGGAATAAACCCCATTTTGGAACAGCATTGTGAGAACCCTACCACAGCCATATTACTCCTGAATAAGTAGACTGACACTTTCAGAAGCTTATCTTCTGTTACTTTTACTCTATGTATCTTGGCTTTAAATAGGATATAGTTTGGCTCTGAATATTTTCATTTAGACTCTAAACAGATATATATTGTTACCATTATGAAACCTTTCAGATACATCAAGGAAACAACACTGAAAAAAGAGGAAATTTTAGATAAAGCTATTGAGATAAATCTTTACTCTTAAACAGATGCTACACAATCTTTAAAATACATGCAGCTCAAGATGTCAGTTCCTAAGGTCTTATTTCAGCAAGTCTTACAGATAAGAAAATTAACACAACCTCACCAAACAGGAGCTGAATCAGCCTGCAGGATTCATGGATTTTAAAGTAAGTAAAGACAGCTATGACTATCCAGTTTGATTTGCATTGCTCAAGCCAAAGAATTTCATCCAATAAATCCTGCTATCAAATGAATTATTGCTTCCTTCCATGTAAGCATTCCTTAGATCCCGTAAGCTGTGGCTGAATTATAGTACATCTTTCAAGAGGGCATCCAGATTCCTTCCATCCTATAACGCTTATGAGGCTAGGCACAAAGCCCAATAAGCCATCTTCTTTTCCATTTCATAGTGCTAGAACTTAGTCCAGCTATAAAGTGAAGGTAAACTTATGTTGTTGTGATACACCACTGCCCTTATCCTGTGCCAGAATTCTACCTTTATTCAATGAGATAAGTATTTCTTCAGAAATGATGACTAGGGTACCGGGAAGAAATCAGTTAACAAGAGGATCGCTGTTTACAAAAGGAGTCCGTCTGGTTTGAATCTTCTCCCAATTTGTTTCGCAAACTTAGTGGAATTTGAAAAGTGATGCAGAGATTGGAAGGAGTGAAAAAGACAAAATTACAAAAGGCAAGAGCATAAAAATATCTCAGATTTATCTTGTGCCGCTCATTGGAAATTTTTGAAAATAATACTCCGAACTTTAGGAGCATCACCCACAGTCTCCCTATATTGTCAGCAGTGAGTTATACACTTTTGGAGGAGAACTCAGATCAAATAGGCTCTGAATCCTCTTTGGGTGCCTCTTTATATCTGCAAACATACAGCAATAGATAAAGAGCAGGTATATTCCTTACCTAGATACTAGTTTTGTGGAGTGAATTTGAATTAATCATAGTTATGTCTAGATGAACGTAGATGAAAATGATCCTATTTACTCTACTGGCAGGCATGTGAAACCATCTCAATTTGTGTTTCTACTACATCATTGCAAAATCAAATACATTTAACAAGCAGAATCCAAACAATTTCAGGATGGTGGAGAGATTTTGTAGTTGTAGGTGTTTGCCATTGGTGACATAGGCAAATAAAAGATGTCCCAGCTGCAGCCCATTCTCCTGCCTGATTCAAAATTTTAATTTGAAAATGGCTATTTTTAGGCTAGAGCTCATTTGAGGTGGTTCTCTGCCCCCAGCATGTAGCTGATTGCTGATAACCCATTTGGGGGAGCGGAGGTGAACTAGTGCAATCTGCAAACATTACGAATCAGATTGACTGAAAAGCAGAGCAGAGCTGCAGAGACCTTTCTGAGATTTCAGTCTGATCTCTGATACTCTGCCTTCTCTTAAAGATCCACTCTTTAGTTATAAGTGACACTTCTTTCACATTTTAAATAGCTGGCAGAAAATAAAAAGGAAAAGACCCTAAAATGCTTTTGCCAGACTAGGCAATGCATTTAAGATTAAGCTGAACATTTCTATACATCTGTGACCTTTAAAATCTGTTAGGAAGGTGAGATGTTAGGATTTAGTCTCAGCCAGGTGATTGATGTTTTTTTTTTCAACTGTAAAGCAAAGCTATAGTCTGCAGTCTAAAGCCTATTTATAATCCTCTTTAACAGCACTTGGTATAAGGATACAACTCATTTCCCTGTGAAAATAGCCTGGCTCTGCAATAGCATGATATATTTAAGGAAAACAAAATAAGCACCTGGAGCTTGCTTCCAAGATATATATTAAAGAATTGTCAATAATTGCCCTGCATTTGAAGGAATTTTGTTAATATGAAAACCCAATAGCATGCCTGTAAGATAAGTGTCAATAAGGGGATTTCATTCGTCCACTTACTTTCTGAAACAAATTGCCAATGACAATAAACGGGAACAGAAGCATCCTTGTGGGTGGGGCATTTGTTTCTGGGGCTGCTCCCAAGAATATGTCCCTTCATACTACTTGCAAGTAAGTGCCAGCGCACAAAGCGCAGTCTGAGGGTCAACTGCCTATTGACAGTAACGCTTAATGCAGCCCCCTTCACTCTTCTGAACCTGCACGGTCCACTGATCCATTCCTCGTGTGCTCAACGAAAGACATACATCCCGATGTAAATGTGCATGCTGTTTGATGAGATTTTACCATACAGCTTTTTCTCCCTGTCTGTGGAAAAGTAATAGAAAGAGGGAGAGAAGGTCTCTTGCATTCAGTGAAGTAGAGAAATGGCCCAAATTCAATGGCTTGGTATCTCAGTGTCAAATGGAAGTCAGAGCCTGTCTAACTTCCCACCACAATGATCCTGCGGTCTGCTTTTTGTTACCTCTCATTATCTGGTTAGCAAATCTCCCAGTAAACCACTAATAAGCCCAGGCCATGTGTTTATACGGAACGTTTTATACTGCTCACCAGCAAACCTTTACTTCTAGAAGGCCAGACTGATTTTTATTTCTCCTTCATTGTGTTTTTTAAACATGCAAGGCTGCAAATAACACATTAGAAAATGCAACAAAAATAACAAGCAAAATCTGTTCATTCTACTTAAAGGGATCTACCTTAAAGTCTGTCCTGATCCACTTTCATCTACTGACATACATATCACGTATCATCCTCTGTGGGCTGGATAAGTATTAAGGGCACATTATGCACACAGGTTTCAATCCTGCCACTGCCGAAATTGCTCGATCTCAGTCTTAAAGCTGCGGTAAAAATCTATAAGGAAAGAGATCCCTGGTGCCTCAGCGCACCTTCTCTTTGAGTTTTCCAGTGAAGGAGAAGGTGGGAACACTGCCTGAGTTATTACAGGCTGATCGCCCTGTGCACTCTGTCCCTCCCTGCCAGGCAATCCAGATGGATGTGTTCCTGGCTGCTATCTTCTTTCACCACCCTTTTGTCTTACAAGGTGAAGTATGCCTCGCAGCTGGCATTCAGAGTGATGGGCCTGCCTGCTCCCTCCAGAGCAGAACCATTTACCCTTGATCTTCACTCCAGGGAAAAGTTCCTTGCTCTGCAGCTACCAGTCTCTATTACTTTTTGCATGCCTTTTTTTCATGTTCAGTAACTAGAGGACTTAGTCATGAGATTTTGCTCATGGGGATTTTAACATGAAAGGGATGCTACTGAATTTAACACTGTCACCTTCTTTTTGCAACAAAACAGCATGTTTGTACAATGACAAAGTAAAGCATTCCCTGCAATCACAGACAAGGAGCTTTCTAGACTACGGATGGCCCAAGAACCAGGTGTAAATGAACTAAACAAATTTAAAAACACATAAAGGCTTGGGCTCTGAAATGGAGTCTCAGTTGAGCATCTATCTGTCCAAATGCCACTGGGACTAAAGGACAGTCCATACTCTCCAAAAACCCCAACCAAATCTACATTTGAAAAGGATCAAAAGACAAACTTTAGAGCAATGCGATCAAACCTAGCATTTATGTAGGCAGGGAGAAGAAAATATCAACCAGTCTCTCAAAGGAAATACTGAATCAACACAGTGGAAGGAAGGTCTCATTTTATTCTATGTAGTCAGTTTGGAATTTCCCAGCTTCTCTGAAAGCATTCCTGAAGGAACATGTCTTCCTTTTACCTGGAACTGATACAGGATCATTTGCTGTTACAACTTGATATGAAAACATTAACTGTTAGTGATGCACCTCTTAAGGAAAGAAGCAAAAAAAAAAAAAAAAAGCTCAAGTAGCAGGTAAACATCCCTGCTACTAAATCTTCCTCTGCGTGTCCAGCCATTCTATTTCGGTTCTTCGCTGAAAGGAAGTACAGGACCATACCTAAGAAACATGACTGTCAGCATTCATTAAGACCAATGCTTAATCTCAGCTGACAACATCAATGTCAGAATCGTAGCTGGGAGCTGGCAGCATTTCAATAGAGGATTCTTCTGAGCTCTTACACACTACTTCAATAAATAATCCTACTGGGAAATATGGAGAAGAGCATTTAAAATGATTTTAGCTGGCACGTCACTACAAGGTTGAACCATCATGTAGTGATGTGCCCACTGCCTAATTCCACTGTGAAATGTTGAAATACAGCTTTTAGCTCCACAGAAGCATGTAGGCCTCTATTTACATGCAAATTGATGCTATTCATGTGTGAACTACAGCAGGTACTGACTCTGCCAGATGGAATAATTTGGGGATGGGCCCATTCTCTTTTGCTGAGGGCTGCATGTATTCACACAGGCTGTAGATAATTGTTCGAGTTTCCATGTCACTAGAAGTCCCAATTAAATAACTGTTTAAATAATTTACTTTTTTTTCTAAGCAAAACATGGTCATGCATGCAGTTGCACAGATTAAAAATAATGATAATACCACTATTAGTAATAACATCATTAGCAATAAGGGAGAAGTAGGTGGTTCAGGGCAGAGAACCAGGAAACCTGGACGTGTCACTGCCCAGTGATTTTGGACATGCCATTTCATCTTGTCTCTTTTTCCCCTTTGTTTTCATCTGTAAACTATTCATGGAAGGCATAATACTTTATTCAGTTTCCTGATTTGAAGTAGGCAAAAAACTCCACAAACAGACATTTCACTCCGTTAGCCCACACTTGACCTTCACCAGCTGTGAGGGTCACTTGATTTTAATCAATGGCAGCTCCTTGCCACAAAATTAGGATAATATTGCAAAGCAGTAGGTGGCTAAACTGACTGAAGAAAACAGGCCTGGGTTGGCTGATAGTGCTTTATTTGAAGCACTGATATGCTTAATATTTGTTCAATTATCATCAGCAAAGAAATCAGGATATCAGTGTGTGAGCCTCCTCAATACGCGGTGGCCAACCTAATACAAGGCAGCAACAAACGCAAGACCTGAGAGGAATCAAACAACAGCACCAGCTGATTTACAATTGGAAGCTACAAAGGGTTTTTTAGCCAGTGATTTTCATTGTCTTGAAGCTGGAAATGTAGAGGCAGATTGTGACAGTTGCACAAAGAAAATGATTTAATTAAACTGAAGAAAATGCTATAAACTTTGCATAACAAAAGAAAGGAGGAAAATACACCTATCTTGCAGAAATAGGCTGGGACAGGATGTGAGGGGCTGTCCTCGCCTCCCGCTCTCCTTGAAACCTGTTTCTGTAGGGCGCACTTCAAGTCATACAGCCCCACTGCTGCCAGCCCGCACTGTTTGCCCTGACTCTGCATCCCGGGGTGTTATCACACGGGCAGCCCTCTGACGGGGTTAGTCCTCCGCAGACTGCCTCCAGCCCCTGCCCGACACAGCCTTCCAACAGCCTCCGACTGGCCCTCCACCTGACACCTTCCTGATTTTGCCCCAACCAACCGGCTTCTACAACGAACATTAGAACTCTTACTACAGAAAGCAGTGAGAAAGGAGCACAAGTGAAGAAAATCAGCTGCACATTCAAAAATACGTATATGGAAATGACTGAAAAGAGCACAAACAAACAAAATAACTAAAAAAACCCCACCTCTAAATTCAGGCTAAAAACCTCTAAATTCAGGCTAAATATGCAGCCGTTAGGAAGGGCAGGAGAGCCCTTTCATTTTCCAGTTTCTCCTATTCCAGAGCCATTTCATGGGCATTTGGCTTCACTGCTCCCTCTGTCTGGAACACTCCCAAATGCCTTTACATTCCAAGGTCTCTAGGGCTAGTGGATGGGTTTGCTTCACCTGTAAAAGTTGGCTAGCACTGCAAAACACAGACTTACTATGAAATCATTACAGTGAGAAATACAGCATCATCTTTCAACCATGGAAAAAATCCCTTTACTGTAATCCCTAACTCACAGGAGGGAAGTCAAAGATATTTCTCCCTAAATATATTTTCTAAAAGGCCATTTAAAAATAAGATCAGACAATCTATATTCCTGCAGAAGAAAAAAAGAAGAACTTAAGGTGTGAGCATCATGGATAAAATGGCACACATTCAGTTACTTATGCCTGAATCTTTTTAACAGGGATGAAAAACCACCAGGAAATAGTCCATTCTGGACCTTTTACTTTCCCCATTAGCTTGATTCTAGGACACTAGTTTTGTTTTGCCTTTTAAATCCAATATTTTTTGTCAATTCTATGGGATAATAATACTTAGGTCAGAAAGTGGAATAAAGGGCACTACCATGAAATCAATACCCATATCTGTGGATGCTTGTCTCTTCAGCTGGTATGCTCATGTTTGTGAATAGAAAGGCTTGATTTGCTTGCCTAGCTCACCAGGAGTTAATTAGCGTGCACTGACAGACCTGCCTGGTACCTGATACTCTGGAAAAAGCCCTAACAGAGGAAAAACAATGAAAAGTTATTCTGTGCTGCACACTTCCACAGACACTAAAACCCACTGCACTGCATTAGATGAAAAGACCCCCTGGTCTTGTACTCAGTCTGAGAGTGACCAAGGAGAGAGTACAAGAAATGAGAATGCACAGGGAATCGCTTTCCCTGCTGTGCCCAAGAATTCAGTCTGTGACAAAAGATCTGAACACAGACTTGCTTGTACCAGCCACTAATAATCTTGTCCTTAAAGAGTTTAATCACATTTTCAATCTACGTTTAATTTTATTTTCTAAATACCCTCTAGCAATGATTTCCACAAATTGGTTGTACAGTTTCTGAAAAAGAACTTCCTCTTCTTTCTGTTAAATGTACTCACCAGTAAGATCGCTGGTTATGTTCTTGTACAGCAACCTTGAAAAGCAGTAAAGTAATAGTTCCTGATGCTTTTTCCTTATATTGTTTATGATTTTATCCACTTCCATCACATGCATCCCCTTTCATTTATTTTTTAAGCCAGAGACTTCTAATCTGTGTGATCTTTCCTCCTATTTTGAGCATTCTTGTTGCCTTTCTCCCGTTTTAACGTTCTCCACTGAGCATTACTCTGGACTTCCCTGTACCAAATTTTATCTGCTATTTTATTAGTTCTGTGACTTTAAGGCCTAATCTTTTCAGTTTTCAGTTTGACTATTCTGATAATTTTCTTATTGCCACTACACATGAACCTCCTCTCCAGGATCTCTAATACCATGCTGATTAGTACAAATCCTAGCTCAAAGCCTTGGAGTACCTCCCTTCAACAGAAAAGCTGTCCATGTATTCTTATCCTTTGTTTCTTATCTTTTAACCAGTTTTTAACATGAGAGGACCTTTCCTCTTATGCTCTGACAGCTTAGTTTCCATAAGAGTGTCTCATGAGAAACCCTGTCAGAAGTGTTGAATGGAAACCAGGTGTATGAAACGTTTCTTTTCAGGAATTAGAATATTCATTCAGGATCAGCAATCTATGGAAAGGACTATTTGATTTCTGGAGAAAGGGAAAAGCAATCATGAATCATTTGTAGGATGTTTTCTGACATTCTATGTCAAAGTAGGTACTGCAGATAACATTAGAATATCATCGTTTCAGTAGCTGATGTTTTGGTAAGATCTGGTGAATAATGAAACGGACAATTTTCTCCAAATTCTGTATAATCCCACTTGAATTTATTTTCTTTTTAAACTAAAAATTAAAATGAAAACAGAGATGACCTGAAATTAAACAGAACAAGCTAAGTTTGCCTTCAAGCACATTTGGGTGAGGCTGAAGAAAAATATCTGACCTCACAATAGCAAACATTCGGCACTGGAGCCCCTCGGCAGCTCCTGTCAATGCTGGCTCAGAACGCAAGGCCTGCTCAAGGTACAAGCAAGACAGACGAAAAGAAGTGGCAGACGCTCTCATTCGCTGTTGTCTATTCCACTCTTTAGCAGCAGATCAGCCTGAACTGCTCTGGCAGATGCTGCATTGCTATCAAGCATGTGTAGGACGTACAGTTTCGGGTACAGGCCACATTCCCTGCCAGCACTGGCAGTCACCTCTTGCAGCTCCATCCTGGCAGCAACAGCAAGAAGTCCCATTCTAGCAGTCTCTCCAGCTTGGCACCTTTCCTTCCAAAAGCCTAGGAAGCACTTCAAACAGTGTGCTCTGATGTAGGGCTGCTTCCTTTAAAGCCCAGTAAGGAGAGAGTAGAGAAATGCAAGAACTTTAAAGTAGGTGGGAAGTAAGGACCCCTTTCAAGTACTCTCCTCCAGTCAGAGGCACTCTGAAGACCCCTCTCCTCCAACCTTTCTCTGTCATAAAACCCCTCAGCCTTACTGTTGACATTCTCAGTTCTTTTCTCGCTTACCTGCCATAACCTTAGGGACTGCTGGCAGTCCGCCTCCCCCGGCAGAACCCACTCTGCAACGAGTACATGGGAATTTATACTGCTGACACTGAGGAGGTCTTTGTCTGTTTCAAATACAAGTTATCACAGTCATTTGGAGAGCTAAGCAAAGTGAGCAGAGAAGCAGTCTGAGAAGGCTTTCACATTCTGTTTCCTTCTGGTCATGGCACGGAAAAAAATAATTTACCAAGGAAATGATCTCACAAAGACATAAGAATTAGTAATGTCTAAATGTTATATTTCCCTAAAATTTCATTACAAGAAACATTTTTTATCTTGAAATATTCAAGTTAGCTTCTGTTTTATTTTATAATCTTGTGTTACTTCCTGATGAATAATCACACGGCGATAAAATTCAGATTCATGTGTACCAGGCATTGAAGGATGTAAAATATCAGAGGCATATTGTTAATTCCCTAAGTCATACATCGCAAACTAAGAATATCAGCATAAAGATTACACTTAGAAGACATCTGCAAATACTAAGGACAGTAAAGGTCATTAAATAAACTTAACACTTCCTTGTACTTCAAACAGAACAGAGTTTCAATTCCTGCTGTAGGTGCCAACCCCATTTTGTTTTAACTCTCTAGCTATGACCAATTTCATACGGCAAGTTATCATCACAAGAGAGAAGCTCCCTACAAGGTATATATGGAGCTAGACTACAATTTTATAACAAAAGCTAAAACTGGAAATTTTAAAAGGCAAAAAAAACCCCCATAAAAATAATCTAGAAACAGTTAATGTAAGAGAACTACTGGTCCTTAACAAAACGGAGAAAGATAATCTTAGAATAATTTATCAGAACATTGTTGAAATTTTTCTTTTCATAGGTGTTTTGTGTTGGCTGGGAGCCATTTACTTCTGCACTGCAATTGAAGAGAACATTTGCCTCCTTGGTTTTCGACTCTAATATCTCACAGCGCAAGCAGAGCTTTTGTTATGCATCAGCAGCTGCCAATATTTTAATGAAAGGCTCCAACAAAAATGGTTGTTCTTTGCTTTTGATTTATTTTAGCTGGCAGCTCTTCAGAGTTTCACTCCCCAGTTCAAACCCAGTCCGCTGCAGCTTCTACATGCAGTCCTCCAGGATATCCCAGTATTCTCCCATTACAAGCTGATTGACTACACTGTCAGAACCTCTGAACAAACTTTCCAGCTTCGTTTAGTTTGCAAGACTTTTGTTTTCAGCAATGCAAGTTCCCAATTCTACCCTCTTCTCCTATTAAACTGGACGGAATATTTTACATCAGATATGTTCCTGCTGAATCTAGGCAGGCAGCAAAGTCTCTGATTCTGCCTCTTCACTCTATAGCCTACATTTGTTTCTCAACAAGTAAGGCCTTTCTTTGCCTTTCTTTTCTTTTGCCTGGTTTTTTTTGCTTTAAGTTTTGATTCTTTTTTTTTTTTTCCACAAATTCTTGTATGGGTGTGTATTTCACTAACACTCCATCCTGGATGCTGTGATTGGCACAGCAAAATGTCGGGCACCTAAGTTAGCCTGTACATAAATCTGCAGAAGTTAAATACACGTCTAAATGCTGGCTTGAACTCCCACTGACAAAAAGATTTGCGGGATTTTTTCACGGGACTCTGCTGACATCTCTGTTTTATACTATAGGTAACAACAGCACTTAACCAGGTTCCTTTCTGGTGTGATACTCCTAGGAACTTTCAGTAAAGCAGTTGCAATCAGGGAAAAAAAAAACTTTGAAAGATAATAAATGTCAATTCATTTGTACAACAAGAATAAAAACTGGGGCTGATTACTGCAAAACACAGTTTAGATAAAACAGTTGAAACACTATGAATTATATTCTTATTCATGACACAGAATTTAAAAGCATGGAATTTATCCAGGTATTAAAAAATCCTGGAGAGATTATATTACTTTACCCATTTCTACTAGCTTTCACAATTTATCTTGCAGTGATGATTCTGTGGAGATATAACACTGCCTGGTGTACTAAATAGTGTCACTTTCTTCTTATTCTGTCAAGTTTTAACATCGACTACCACAAGGAAATGTTAACCTCTCCTGTTCTCACTCCTTTGGTGTGATTTCTAATACATCTGACACAATCCCTTGCAAGCCCTTATTTCTCTGTAATTACATTAGCATGATGATGGGCCCTTCATCTGGGACTTCATCAGGATTTCATCTTGTAAAGAAAAAAAAAAGTGCGACATCACTGAAGTACCTTTTTCTTATAAAATCATCTTCAAAGCCTTAACCTCAATGTTTCTACACATCTGTCAGCTTAGAAGTAACACCAGACACCATCAAATTATTGCCATTATCACATCCAGGGCAATCACTCCTCCCTCCCCTGCCATCCCAAAGTTTTCGAAAAACAAAAGGTAGGTTTCTTTCAACTTTGAAAGTTGTTAGCCATGAGTGTTACTTAAATTTACTGAATTATTCTACTGTTGTGTCCCAGGAAGACTTAGCAGAGATTGATTCCAGCCATACTGAGGATGACACATATCAAACTCCTTCACAGATGCTTATTCACCCATCAGATTATATAACGTTGACCCTGGAATTGCTGAGAACTAAACGGAGTAAAAAGAGAGTTGGATGTGTTTTATCTGGGATGCCAGGTCATTAAAACTATTCTGGTAAGATGTAACAGAATGGTATGATGGAGACTTTCTACCTCAGGCTATGAACTTGTCATCTTACAAGCAAAGTGAAGCCAGTCTGCTTAACTGCCTGAGCAATAAATAGAACCTCTCTAGCACATAATAAAAGCAATGGACAACTTCTACTTAACTTTTTCTTCTTTATTCTCTCTTCTAAAAGTGCTCTGAGCTCTGCTGGAGTGCTTGTTTAAGACTGTTCACTGTTTATACTTGTGAGTAATTAGCCATGGTAATTGTGCTATTTTTTATGCCATGAATGTCATTACATGTTTACAAATACAAAGTCATAACTTCAAGAAGTGGTGGAATGTGGCTTATTTTTTTTTTTGCAATCTGAAACAATGCTTAAGATTGGAAAGAAGAAAAACTGTAGTTATTCCCTAAAAATTGCCCACAGCATGTCATTAAGTAAACTGGAATGTGAGCAAACACAGGACCTTGGTCATCGCCGTAGAGCGAAGACATTTCTCTGATGACAGTCTAATGCTAAATATGCATTTGATTAGATGTTCCATTTTCAGATGGTTTCTTCCCTATAGCAAAACCCTGCCTCTTGCACAAGGGACAGAACAGAGGAAACACAGCAACCTGTTTTGACTCTGTTATTATAAAGGTTTGTTCCAACTGTACTATAGAAAAAGTGTTCTACAGTTACGCAAAAAAACCCAGTATTTGGAGTTTATTAAAAATCCTACATTAGTGAAGGACAGATATTACACTGACTGATTTCTCTCCCTCTCCTGATAGTCACAGAATTTTAGGCAGCTGGGCCAATTTGATCTCCTATACCTTGCAGGACATTAAGTTCAGTTACCTCCCAGTTCAGCCCAACATCCCGGTCTAGCCCAAGGTATTTTGATTCTCCACAAACCCGTGGCAACCACAGGCAGAGAGGGAAGAGCCCGATGGTATGCCACACCGCGCAAGGCATGGTTCACACACTAGTGCTGGCTGAACATCAACTGAAACAAGTTGTTTGTATCAGCCCCTTCCTATGGCAATATACTAAAGCTACACGGTGGGGTAACTGTATGTCATGACCCTTCCCTCCTTCTCTGACCGCTGCTTTTTAGTTGTCTCAGCTTTGCAGTACTAACTAGTTGCCTTTCTTGCCAGGTAGTTAAAACTTCATTCCTGGCTATTGTGTCATACCAGTCATTAAGTTTCTTTAGACAAAACATACATTAAAGACTAATATATGATCTTTGGTTCTCTTGTCTTCCAAGGAATACGTTTTCCTTCCTATGAATGGCTTCACATTGACCAAAATAAAAACATGGCCTGTCTTCAGTGTCTGGTGTCCATACATTCAGCTCTAGACTTTTTTTTTCTTAGGTCTTTAGGCTCTGAGTTGGCAGAATTTGCATCTTCGGTTATTGCAACAAAATTACGTTTACAAACGAGGAAGATAATCGTGTCCCTTTAAAAATCAGGTTTAAGGGAACTAATCTAAATGTGAAGTTAACTCATTTTTAAAGCTGCAGCTTAAACTGTCATTAAAGCAAAAAAATAAAGGCCTTTAGAGAGAAGGGAACATTAAGAGGAAGGAACTGAGACATCAGGTAACAGATAGAGTTGTTTCCTGCCCAGCAAACAAGTAATAGAGCTACCCACTTCATCTTCCATCCCACGTAAACCAGTAGCTGATGATACAATAAACACAGCAAAAGTGAATCTCAGTACTGCCAATGGTTTTATGCCAAAGCGCAACAAAAATCAGGCTCTGAGGTTGTACAAGCTCCTTACAAACAGGCAAGTTAAGAGTGCAATATTACACAAGATCATTTAAAGCCTCTAAAAACCTTTAAAATTTCGCTCCCTCTTTCACTGGCACTTTAATGAGGCTATTCCCAATATTTGACTTGTGAAACAGCCCGGAATGTAACAGTTGTACCAGCAGCCTGTAGCTGGGCTGCTCCTTATTGGTCCTCTGTGGACATTTTAAACACCCTTTGTAGCACGATGAAAGCCATACCTATTTCAAGGCTTATCTGCACACAGGGAGCAGTTAAAAAGTTTTGATTATTGCGACTGCAGATGGTGGGGCTGATTCTGGGAGTACCAGTCTATTTCCCCAGTCCTCAGCATCTGGAGACCACTGGCTGCACTGGCACCCATTTTTTCTGAACTAAGTCTTTTTCATCTGATAACAAATCTGTGACTTGCATTGTTCATTTCAGTAATTCAGCTCGGTGTCACATCAGCTTTGTCCCCATCTTTAAATATATTCATGCCATCTGTCTCATGGCCTCAACTGGTAAAACAATTGCATTATAGGTTACATACAATCAATTCCCAGTTGTTCTGAACAGCTTGAGTTGTCTCACATCTTACTCAGTGGCTTGTGGAAGAGACTGATAAATAATTTTTTATAGGAAGATGACCAGTTTAGGATTCCTTTTACTGACATTTCAGATGCCAAGAAGTTCAGATTTGAGCTTGATATCTTTGCATTTTTTCCCCATATGGTTTTGGTTCCTCTTGCAAAGAAATGTGTTTCTCTCCATATGTCTCTTATCTTGAGCTTTCAGTGTCATCTTTAATTAGAAACTGAAAATCAGTTGGTTTGATTTATATCAGTATTTGTCATTGCTGCTATTGTCTTTCAGACAATCATATTCAGATGTTAATGTCAAACTAAAATTATTCTTTATAGGGTCATAAATATGAAATATGCAATTAAAACATTCCCATTAAGAAATAACAGAGTGTATGACAGACTCTTGTTCACGATGCTTCAGCAGCACACCCAGGCAGCACTGTCCTTGTGAGAGTGTGTTGTGAATCTCTGTCACTCAGATCTACCACAGCAAAAACCTAGATTAAATCTGTGGCTGCAGGTGTGACACAGTTCAAATTCAGAGATCAGGGGAGTTAAAATTGCTTTCAGCTCTTGTGATCATGATGAAATTGTTGAATTGAATGATGACGCATCATCCAAATGGAGAATGTAGGTAGTCCTCACTGAAAGCGCTATCAGGAGCAACTGAGTCCCCTTACATCGTGGGAACAAAACCCAGGGAATGAAAGGTGTGGTCACTGGCAGGATACAACTGCTCCCTTCCAGATACAAAAGGCTAACCATACGCAGAGAGAAAAATTAATAACATGGAAAAGCACAGGCCTGAACAGGTAGGCCAGCACTTGCTACACAGATTGGTAAGCAAAATCACTCTCATCCCATTTCTATTTCTGAAAGAAAATAGAATTCCTAATTATTTTTTTTTACTTGAAAAACATCCAGCTTCCTTATGAGGTAACTCCTCGCTAACCTGTGGGTTCTAGTGACAACAGGTAGGTCCTTGCCTTGAAGCCTCTGAAAGAACTGGGTTTTGTCATCTTCTTTAAATGAAAGGAGTCTGAACAAATGTGTAACTTCATTTTGGTAGGTCCTTTTTCATCCTGAGTCTATAACCAGCATTTCTCTTTCATAAGAAACCCTCTACAGTAACTTAGCTGACCCTTTTGTTCTGTTACACACGAGCACAGTAGTGTGAGAATTTCCAGCATTCACTCATTACCTTACCTAGAGGTGGTAATAGGGCCCCAGATAATCCATAAATAGTGCTAAAAGCTACGTGTGAAGAGCTGTACACAAAAGAAGCCTTTTACAATGAAGCATAAAACAAGCTATTTGATTTGTCCTGCAAATCATAGGGAAAAATGCTGCATACTCCTGCACGCTAGCTACTGACACGCCGTCTTCAAACCAGCTATTCAAGCCAGTTATTTTCACATTCTCAGAGATCAGTTTTGTCACAAAGAATGAGTGCAGCTGTCTGTACATTCAGAGCTGTCCCGAAGCACAGACTATATCTCTCTTCCCTGCTGATCCTCACGCATGGTGGTGGCAGGGAAGAGGGAACCTCAAGGTTCCTGGAGGAATATGGGAGATCAAGAATTTGACAGGTCTGACAGCACGGAGGACAGACTGGTTCTTACAAGTAAGGGAGCAGGTAAAAGACTCATTTTAGCAAATTTCTAGAATTTTCTTGAAAGTAGAGAAAAGGACACAAACTCAAGCACAAACTGCCCTACTGGCCCCTCCAGCTGTGATCAACAGTGTCTGGAAAGATGATAAATACCTTCCAGAAATGGCCAGGCTTCTATTCTACAGGAATTTTATTTCTGTGTAACATTTTTGATCATTCAAATCAGTTTTAAAGTGGAATTTCTTCTACTCTCAGACATTCTGTGAAGCCTTGCTTTTGTGACAAGGTGCTAGTTATCTTTGAAATTGTTTTACCACCTGAGATGCTTCAGCTCTGTGCAGGGTTATGGGGACTTTGACCATAAAATAATAATATCTGAAGCACTGCTTCTGAATACTGACCTGAGTAACATCAGTCACATTTTTGGAAGGCACTCAAGTTAGTTCTAGTCTCCATATTTTATTCTCTCCTACAAGGTAAACTGAGAATAAATCAGGGTCTTTTCTTGTGATACAAAAAAAACAACCTGTTACATTGGGCTTCATGGGTCAGTGCTTTGATGTCTGTGCCAGTATAAATCTTGAGCTAAAATGTATTTCCTAACTATACAGGGAGAACAGTAAAGGATGTGAAAGGAGCTCAGGGGTAAGCAGACTAAACCATGTATAATTGAGATAGATTTTCAGTAGATATTGCATTCATTTGCATGAATGAAATGGGTATGGTCTTGACTTTGCTTCCACCACAGCCAACTGCAACTCCGCCTTGTCTGTACAGGGAAGAACGAGGCCGCACAGATTTATCACCTACATCGCACTTGTAAATTTCTGCTTGAACAGTCTGGTGCAAATACATCTTATATATTTTTTGGAGCCCTATTTGCCCTGTAACGCACCAACTAGGTAAGAGGGAAAGATGGTAAGAAGATTGAAAGACTACATTCAGGAATTTGTCCACCAAGCCTTTAGAGGGGTCAGTGAGATTGCGGAGTCATAAAGTTTATGGAGAAGCAAATTAAAATGCAAAATATGAGGGAGTCATACTTCAATGTCATTACAAGAAGTCCAGTGAATATCAATCTAAATTAATTTTGGCCTCTTTAATCAATCATCTCTTTATGAAATACAAATAAAGCCACATCAGTATGACATGTTATTAAGGAAGAAAAGAGATGTGCCCTAAACTTCTGGTGACAATTTACATAAATGTCATTTGAGGCAGCAAGGTTAGACCTCAGGGAGAGCATTATAATATTCTAAAGAGCATCAGCAATTTCACTGTATACAAACCATGAAACAAAGAGGACTGGTGCCCAGGAACAGGAAGGTGCTGGAGGAATGAGGGAGAAGAAAATTAATTTGGCATCTCTGTAAATCTAAGAGAGTTTTCATAGCATAAAAGGAATGTAAACAAGTCATCAAAAAATGGCTTGAAAGAATAATATTCAGTGGCATGTTTTTAAAAGAACTTCGATCCTTAACTCATCCAAAAATTCTATTTTAGTAAAAGATGTGTGTAATTAAGGCACATGGTTATTGTATTTATTATATCATACTGTTACTGTTACAGTATTTGTATTACTGTAATTGCCAAGTCACCACATGAAAGTGGGACCCTGGTATGACACGTTTGCTGTAGAGGGAAGTCACACTGGAAAATTTATCTTCTAAAGAGGAAAGAAATGGAAGGACACTGATTTCCCAGGGCTATACTGAACATGGCTGGTTAAACTACAATTAAAGCTCAGGAAATGCCATTCACAGCCAGTGCCCTAGTCAATACGCAACCCAGCTCTTGCACCCTATATGCCTCTGATACACACCACAGGTATTCTTCACAGAAAGGTCATCGGATCACACTGAAATCTCAGTCGTAGCCAATTTCTCTCATCAGGTCTCTAATGTGTGTTTTGCTTTCCTTCCCTCCAGTCTGTTTATCATTTATTCCCATTCTCCTATACCAAAAATGAACAAAGACACTTTCCAAAGGCCATTTCACAGCTTTAGGGAGCTGTATTCAGGAGAGTAATGTGTGATCTAAGGCAAGCTGAGGAGCATTATTTTCCTATCACCACCCCACAGATGATGGGGAGTGACAGATTACATGTCAGTCACAGCACACTAGGCAAGGGGCCAGTCTGCCAGTAGTTCTGTCCTTTCTGGCTCCAGCCAAAGCATTGTCAAGAATGAAAGAATGGTTTATAAATAGCTCACTCTGAAGTCAGTCTATCATAGAGGCTGCAGATCAGCCTGGTCTTTATTTAGGCTGTTCAAGATGATGTCTGTAGGCTCATGTACATGCAGGTGTTGCATACACAGCCTGTAAGGATCATGTCCCAGAGCTATTTTCTTCCTAGCTGTCACTTTTCTTTGCAAGAAAATATAAAACCTACTGCAAGCACATTTAACTTCACTCCTTTTTAACTTCCCTCTCATTTAGCAATTCCACGTTAATTTTCTAATTTCTCAGAAAGACTTCTTTATTAAAAAATATCTTCAAGTATCTATCCTTTCCCCAAAAAGCTGACAATAAAAAAGAACAATATCTTACTAGCAATCATTTTAACAGACCTCCCATAGAAAGTGTAATATGGAGAGTAGGTATTCAGTAACAGAAGTGAGCAAAACCTTCTGCGAAAACGGAAATGTCTGGAGGCATCACAAATGAGTCATTGTTCTCTAACCCTTCTCTGAATGTTCACACACAAAACCTATATGGATTTTCAAAACTTTCTGCTTAAACTATGAAATTAAATCTATCCGAATCAAAGTAAGAGTGTCCTCAGCCTGCTGAGAAAATTTCTTAGCGGTCCCAGAGGCAGAGTGGGCATATGACATTTTTATGTAGTCTTCCTACTACTCAACCTATGGGCAGACCCCAGAAGACTCCCACCCGCCCAGGATTTTGTGATGCCCCAGCCTCTCTGTCCTGTAATTGAACATGGCTACCAAAAAGTGTCTCCTTTGCCAAGTAAGTGAGAGCAAAGACTAGTACGGAGCCAGCTGCGGCAGACCTGCAGCAGAATACCCTCTTCTAGATGCCTCCTGAATTGCTGTGGCGTGGTGGCTTTACACAAAGGGACTTGAAGAGGGACTGAACTTTCTGACGTATACCTCCACTCAGTTTATTTTTAAATAACCTCTCTGAAATTAACTTTCTGCATTATCCATTAAACTTGTTCTTGGTGCTGCCAACAGGAGGGAAGAGGAATAAGGCTACATGCTTCAGAAGAGGAGTCTTAAGCTACAATAAAATTTGATTGCCAAAAGCAAAAACAGAACAGATTGGAACAGAAACTGTGCCCACAGAAGATTTTTTTTAAAATTATCATTAAATATAATTTATTTCACGCACAGAATATCATTATCCTTGATATATTGACCAAGAATAAAAACCGACAAGTTACTCAGTAGCTGAAGGTGCAAGATGAAGACTAATGAATTATACATGTGTTTTGGACGTACCTCAAATCAAGACAGTATGGGTCGAAATAGGGACTCACACCTACCAGTATCATACCTTCTGAAATTTTCAGCCATGTCCCTTGTCTGTTCTGCAACATTCTCATATGTAAGAGCAATGGTTGCCTGTACAAAAAGAGAATTACACAGCTCATCTATGATATTGCATACATTGTTTCTGGACTTACTCCTTTAGGAGAAGGAGAGCAAGAGAAAGAGGAAGATAGACAGATAGACAAATAAGATACAGCATGCTTGGTCTATCATCCACACTCATATAAGTCACTGAAACAGACACTGCTTTTTGCCAACATAAGGGTATGCATTCAACTGTAATGGAGAGGTACCCAAGTTAGCTTCCTTACAGGATTCATTTACCCTTTAGAAAAAACTCTGCACTACAATCAGAGGCTGTTTCTAATATCTGACATGTACAGCTAAGTGGGTGTCTTAACACTGCAGTACTACCTGCACACGGAATATATCCGAAGTGGAGAATGTATTGGGCTCTCCTTCAGTACTGCAGAATTCATGTTCTGTGTTTGTGGTGTTTTTGCACTAAATGTGAGTCTAGCTCTGAAAATACTTCCTACCAAAAGCAGTGCATAGAAACAAACAGGACAATTCTCCTAAGCTCACATTGCCTCCACTGTTTCCTGTTTTCTGACTGTGTTGGGTAACGCTGACGTCCTGGCATGCACCAGAAAGATGGTGACAAGCAGTTCTTTGTGCAACAGCTGAAAACAGAACTGTCTTAAAAGAGAGACTAAGTGTTATTCATTGATCACGTCTGTTATTGTCTACATAAATAGAAGCAGCTGATTGCAAAAGTCCTCCACTTTGGGAAAATAAGGATTGCGCTGTCAATTTAAGGCCAGATTGCAGATGGCTGAACATCAAACTCAAGATGGAGGAATGGGAAGTGCTCTGCTCAAAGGTAGCAGGGTATTGCATGAGTTCTGTAGTTGATCCTCTCCTAGGGGGTCTTCAAAGCAATTAAAAGTCTAGGTAAGCTTTTACTTTCGAAGAATCATCCTCAGATAATGAAAAATGGCACAGTTCATTAACTTGAACAGTGAGAGAGTGATTTACATGGATGAGTATATGGCCTGACAGTTACACTGAAGTCATTGACAGGAAAACCAGAAACTACGTTAACAAGGATAACGAAGCCTCACAAATTTAGGCCTGAACTTAATCAGTTGCAGAATTTTAAAGCTTCTGTGCCCTGAGGTGTTTATATCATGTGCAATACTATTAAAATAACCAGTTACAAATAAAACTATTGGATTAGGTTATTTACTGCTCTTGTGGTCACTTTTCTACCACTGCTACCCTGGCCAGAGGAGGCACTCACAAAGTTTGGCCATGATCCTTCACTGTGAAGACTGAAAATTTAATGAAAATTCTGCTGGTTTTTTTTACAAATAACTTTATTATTCATCCACTTCAGACAATACGCCTGCTACTTTCCCTGAACCTTGACACAAGATGAAACCTGCAGGTCGTTAAGTGCAACTAAAATTACAGCAGGCATTTCTTGCAATGAATCCAAAATAACTCTATTTGACTCCTCTCCTTCATCCCTTTCAGTGGTGGGAGGTCAGGACCTGCCCTACCATCAACTGGAAGTTGCAGAGGATGAACTTGGCTTCCAGAAAGAGAGTAAGAAACCAGTAAAGATGGGCCTTTTGTAGAAATCATTGAGAGTCAGGCATCTCAGCACTTTTGAAAACCCTACCAGGGGCACAGCAACATAATTTGGAGGCTAAATACTTTTCAAAATCTTCCTTTAATGTTTTAGACTCCCTTAAACCTACAACATAAAGGACTGTATTATCAAAGATTAAAACAAATGTCTTTCGTCCTAGTGCCCTCTGAGTGAAGCTATTCTTAGAGGAAGCATAAAGAAAGGCAAAGAAAAGAAATAAAAGCCGTACCACTTATCTCTTTAGTGTATAGGAACAGCAATGCTAAGCTAACACAAATATTGCTTAGCCAGATCCCGTTTTGATATTCTAGTGGTGCCTATAGTTCTAAAACAATATCTTTAATATTGAATTCCCTAAATTATTCACTGTAAAAGATATTCAGTCCACAGAATTTTTCCTTTTATTTTCAGGGATTGAATTTGGAAGTCCTTATTTAGGTAAGACGCTGCAGAAATCCACAGGGCTTACCTGAGTTAAGAGCTCAGGAACTGGTCCCGCATATGCACATAAATTGCTTTGGGAATGGAAAGATTGTAATGTAACAAAAAAAGAGTCCATAATGCATGCAGGCTTCTGACAGTTTTTGCAAACATCAAGGAATATGACACCTACCCTTAATATGTTTCTGCTCTGATTATGAATCCCCCAACTGCACTAAGTCCATCTTTGCATATGCCAGATGAATCACTTTTCCAACCTGAGCTGTCTGGTGTTTCTTTGAGTGGATGAAGAACTTGTTAAAAATGAAATACAGAGTAATGGGTACTTATAATTTAAATGAATCACTGCATGCAAAGTAGTTTCTTTAAACTATCTGCCAGGTAAATCTTGAATTACTAGCATGACACATTTGAAATTTTAAAAATTTGAACATATATTATTTAAATACTAGTACCATTAATTGACATTCAGCAGAGTACAATTCATTGTTTAAGGGAAAATTCCCAAGATGCCTGTGCAAGAAAAACTTCCAAAGTCAAGAGAAGTTATACCTGCAGATGGAGAACAGATTACAAAGGCCCCATTCTTCTCTGTTAGACAGGCTAACCTAATGTTTACCTTTATCAAATTGCAAAGAACATTCACACTTTGTACGATAGAGGAAAATGTTATCTACCTCATTATCTAGAGACCTTCTACTAGGCAAGCTACAAAAGGCTTAGGACCGTAAGATACACAGTTGCCCAGAGAATCAAGATTTTATGTATATGTGCCGGTTGAGAAGCTGTAAAAATGCACACCATTTGCCTTACTTGGCTTCTTCTGAAGCTGGGTCAATGCTATATGATTGTGAAAACATCCTATTCTAAATGTAGTCTGATATAATTAGAACTGGTCAAAATCTTTAATTTTCACTACATACAGTTAAGATCCTGATGTTTTTCCTTCAAGAACGTACATACTTTTAGGAATGGGCATATCTGGGTAAGAACCTAAGAGGATGAGGTTGGTAGGAAAGGATTTGGGGTGGGGAGATTGTGTCCTACTCTTGTGGGACATTTTCTGCAATGTTATTTTTCAATCAGATTTTCATCACCCTATCAGGCATATTTTCTACATAACTGACTGAAACAGACAAAGCATGATGATGAGCAGCTGTGCAGACGCATCAATCTATGCAAGTTTTACACAGGTCAAAAGCGAGAATGGGCGATGTGCAGATGAGTGGATTTTACCTTGCAGGTACAGTATCTTTCCCTTTGAAAATGCTGGTCAGTGCTTTGCAATACATTAGGCTATACTCCTTAGCTCGTATGACATGAACTAAGGAGACCATGGCATGTAACTTCCAGCATAACAACAGGATCAGGCTCTATATGGCTTCCATTGTGCACATCATGAATTTGTCCTGGTGTGACTGTTAATTATGTCTAATATTTGGGAGATCAAAATCAGATTGCTGATAACTAGCTTAAGCTAAACATCCTTGTTCCAAGAAGCAGCGCCTTTCACATAGACATCAGTTCTTTTAAAAGGGTAAGAGGTTAAGAGCTATCATTGTTTTAGCTCATAAGCATCACTTAGAGTGAAAATAGTAATGAGGGAAAAAGAAAAACACAACGTGTTCAACACAACTTAGAGTTTTTAAAAGTCCCTACTTCCCTTTACCAGACCTAGAGCAAAGCTATGCTATGTTATACTATTCCATTTTGCCTTCATCACTGGGAAACCAGAGGGGATTTTTAAAGTGCATTAGGTGATAGGACTAAGTCACATAAGGCCTGATGCTAAATTGAAGAAAATTGAGAAATCTGTTCTTTAACTACAGTTTTCTGTTAAATTTGAACTTATTTTTCCCTATGGTGATTTGGAAAGCTTTACCTCGCACTAAAAATAATGAGCCTAATACTCAGTAACGTATTTGAAATCAATGAAGTTAAGCAGGTATACAACTGGTGTAACTAGTATCCCTTATTAGAACAAATTCTGAAATCATCTCAGTTGCTTCATGTCAAGGGGTAGTATCTCATTGACTTCAATGAGCTTTGAATAAAGCTCTAAAATTCTCTGCCTCACTTGATTTTGGATTTGTATAATGAGGACAAAACAAAATGATTCCTCTAAAATCAATGGAGCTTCGCTTGTAGAGAATCAGGGTAGAAGCAGAATTGGGATTACTGACATGTCATTTCTGGCAATGCCAAAACCGCCAACTCTCTTTGATAAGAAAGTTCAAAATCAGATTCCTATTATGGTCACTCTGGAAAAGCATTTTCCTTTTGTTGGTTTTAGTAAATGTTTTTAACAGGACAAAAATGCTTTACAGACAACATTCAAATTACCAAACCCAATTAGATTTACAATTACTTTTTATGACCACTAAAGGAACACTAATTCAAGTTTCGGGTGCAATCTAATGCCATGAAACAACAATAATCTTATTTTTATAGCCCTACACATGTAGAATAGCTTAGGGTTTTTTCTATTACATAGTGCCCAAATGGCACTATACTTTGTAAATGCAGCTGACAGTCATGATTGGTCTTTCTGTTGTCTTCATGTTTCTAAACACAAGTTTTTGTTCAATACTAGGACAATTCTTCAGGTGAAGCAAATCCCCGACATTTTCAAGGTATTTTAGCCAAAAAGCTGTTGCTGTTTTATCCAGCCTTCTCAGGTCCAATTACAATTCTCAGAAATGCTGTGAATATAACAGGTGGAGTCACTCTAACGTAGGACACTTCAATAATATTCAGATGCGTGCACAGTTCACTGCTTGGCTTTGTTTACACTCAGTGCCCATCCTTCTGTCGACTTCAGCAGCCTTTAAACCATCCCTTTAAAGACTACACTAATTCAATCACTGTGTAAAGAGCCAGCTAAGTCAGTCTAGCTATGACCCTTTGCTGGAATAAGCTATTAAATTAAGGTTTATGTGGACATAATATCCTCATTATAAATAACCTGCTGCAAACTCACCATTGTTAGAACAAAAGACAAACTAGCAAATCAGTAACTGCAGAGCTGGAGGCTGGATTGCACGTTGAGTAAGAAGAGCCTTCTATCTTGTCCCAGAAGACTGGAAATGTGTTTAGAAATGAGAGTTGCTGAAGTAGCTTCCACCCTGCAAGATACTGGGTTGCAGGGCTTGTGAAAGCCTAACTGGGAAATCAACATCCACATACGTACAGCTTCTGAACAGCCTCGACTCCCAGAATCTTCTCTGCCAGCCTAATACAACTGTCATCTTAGCAAGAAGGTTTTGGGATCCATCTGGAGCACATCCACTCTCTCTAATATTTTCACCTATGAAACATAAAATATTCTGTAGTTTTGACTGGATGATTACAGCGGCACAAGGAAGAGGACGTAAGCAAATCAGAATGTGCTACTAAGGTCATCTGTCAAGAAGGTGTCATCAGGGAAACTGCCACACTAAAGCCATTGGTGGGCAGTTCAGAGCTTGCTGTCCCTTTGCAGAGGATCGTTAAACTTGATTGTGTCTTTAGAAGTGATTTTACAGTGGAGGAATATCACTGATGAGCAGGGAAAGGATTAAATGCAGGGCAGCTGATGAGAATGGGACCTGATGAAGATGGTACTTCTACCAGTTCTTGTATTTGACACATTTGTTCAAATAGAATTACAGGAGTGAATCCTGCTCTTTTGTAAGCTCTGTTTGATTGGTACAGTTTGTATTTAACACCTGCCTTGATTTCCTGGCTTTATACAGTCACTTCCATAGCTCCTATTATCTAGCCCAGGTATACCACTATGTTAGAGCTGGCAAGGTGGGAAGGACATGATTGAGGCTAACAGCAGAAAGCCCTGACAAGTACAAATTACCCAATCTTGAAACAAAGAAAGCAACTGACAATCTTTTATATATGTTTACATGTATATTTTGTCATTAAGTATGATACAAAGTTTGTCACAAGAAACCAAAAGTGTATAAGCAATGTGCCATTGCTTTATTTTAAAGTGTGTGCTTGGGGGGAGTTGCTGGGAGACAATAGGAGAATGTCACCGTTGAGAAATGGTTGGCTTTGTTCACAGCTGTGTAATTTCCAAGCTGATAGATTGTCTACCCACAGACAGAACAAATACGTGTTGTCCTGAAAGCCTGATTTTTTTTTTTTGTTTCCCATTTAGAATGATTTTTTTTTTCCCAGTTGGAAATGAACATATTCCATCAGTGTAGAAACCCCAGAGTGCAAATGTAATTTCCCATAGCTAAAGCAGAGCCCCAATAAAGTCACTTATGTCTATCATTCTTACCCAGGAAATAGTTTCTTCAATGGTATTAATCAAATTGACAACTCGAACATTTCCTCAAGTGGCAAAGAGGGATATTTTTGAATATAACTTTTACTTAATATATTCTTCTGTTACAATTTATCCTTAAAAATCAAAATGAAATTAACATACCTATTGGTTATACTGAAGAAGTTATACAAACAGGCCTGGACTCAAACAGGTTCTTGAGCATTAGTAAGCTACACATAAATGAGAAAGTATTGCTGTTTTTAAGGGGAGCACCATGATTCTTAGGGACCTATTGTAATACTCTGAATGCTTCAGCCTCTACTAGTTATAGGTATGAGACGGTGACTGAAATCAGTGCCTGATGGGAAGAACATGGAAATATTGTAAAGTTCAGAAAATGACACAATAGTAAATTACAACAGAAAGAGTAGTGAAGGCCTGGAGACACTTTTAAAGCATTCCCCCTCCCCAACATATTTATGTATACAACAGCAATTCCCGACATCAGTAAAAACACAAGCATAGTCTCAGAGGTTAAACTGGAGAGACAGTGACTGTGACATATTGGCCAGATGCCACCGCCTGCTACTGCACATCTGCGCGCAGCAGTGTTTCCACCAGAGAGACTAAATCTGGAACAACTCCATGGGCCCTACTTCTAATTAAACTTTTATTAAAGGAATGCTATGGATGTTGTGGATATACAACAAAATCAGGAGATGGCCCACTGTACATTATCTTCCACACAGCCTGTTTATGTATTGCTGTACCATAATTTACATGTCCACTAGGTTGGCGACCTGATCTTCCAGACCTCTTTAAGCAGGCACAAAAACCATATAGCTAATGAAATTTTAAACCTTGTTAGCTTGAAAATATGCTGCACATACTTAGTGGTGAAAATGCTAATTTACATGTGAGTTGACGTCAGTCAGGCTAGGATTTTCTAATTAATAGTAAAATAAACATACCAAAAGATAAAAAAGATTCTAGAAATCTTATGTTGTCTATTTTCCCTCTCCCTTCACTGATCAGAACACTGGTCTTGAGAGAGAACAAAAGAATCTTAAGAAATTCTGTTTCTTTGTGCTTAATAACATTCTTTCTCTTTAGAAACAGGTTTGTGTGAAAAAAATAACTGATGTTATCAGCCAATATACTTTGTTATTCCAGAAGGATTTCCAGTAGGAATTTATGCTTTGTGTTTCCTTATACAGATTTTTTTTCTCTGAGAAGGACTGAGCTACTGATGCTGTACTAATAAAATCCATTGTTTAAATACTCTGCTAAGTGTTTCAGTGTGCCTTTAGAGCAAGGAAAGAACCTGGCCAGCCATCAGCAAGTTAACTAATTAATATGCACAAAGCAACACATGTGACAGCAGGTACTTACACTCAGAGTAATTACACCTATTGTGACATAACATTGCTGGAATTCTGTGCCCTAATTGCAGATGTTGAGGACCTGGCAGGTCAGATTCTCAGTGGAGGATAAATTAATGTCATAGAATATGGGGAATACTCTTTAAGCAGCTTGTTATTTCAGTCCTGTACGCAGTAACCTGGGAAAAAGTATTGTTCCAAATGATGTCACTCAGCAACCTTGCCCTCCTCGCCTATGTCTGTATCTAGGGCTTGGCTCTGCCTCAAGCGCTGGTTCTAGTCTGAGACATGAAGATGACAAAGTCCTGGGCTGCTCACTAGTACTTAGAATCATAGAATGGTTTCGGTTGGAAGGGACCTGTAAAGGCCATCCAGTCCAACCCCCCTGCAAGGAGCAGGGACATCTCCAACCAGACCAGGTTGCTCAAAGCCCTGTCCAACCTGGCCTTGAATGTTTCCAGGGATGGGGCATCTGCCACCTCTCTGGGCAGTTTCACCACCCTCATAGTAAGAAATGTTCTCCTTATGTCCAGTCTGAATCCACCTCCCTCTATTTTAAAATCATTACCCCTTGTCCTATCACAACAGGGCCTGCTAAAGAGTTTCTCCCCTTCTTTCTTTACTTTCTTCACAAAAACCCGTCAAGCAAAAGTAATGAAATGTTTCTTCACAAGTTACACATCATTCCTATGCTATCAAAGTAAGCTGTAGAGAGCTGCCTCTTCTTCCTGCTTTGGGTGACTTCTGCTAAAAATAATATAGATTTCCTTTTTCTTAGTACGGAAGGGATGTCCAGGTCAAAGGACTGAATAATCCCTACTGAGACTGAAGAACCACCTTTTTTAGAAGAAATTCTGGGATAAATTCTCTCTGTGAAGTCATCTATTTCCATCTAGTCCTTACTATGTAAAGGATAAGGATGCACAATCTGTTCCTCGCTACCACTCCTTTAGGCTAGTGCAAGTGAAAGGAGAGCTTGGAGTGGTTTGTGAAAATGGAGGATGGTGTAAAACTGAAAAAGGCAGGGGTTGAAAGGATGATGGGTGATGTACATGAGGGCAATGTCTAGCCTGTATTCCTCCTAAAAGGACTTCATAATGCTCCTAAAAGGTCACAACAGGCTTTTAGTATCAGCCAATTGTGCTACAGTTTGGGAACTAACTTGAGAAAAAAAAAAGCCACTTTGTTTGTAGCCTTTCAAAGAGTTAACTTATTCCTATCGGCAATGTAACTAATGAAATAAGAAATGAGAGACAGCATCAGCACTAGCACAATTCTAATTCTGATTGATTGTTTGTTCTTCAGAAGAGATTGATTAATGTTATCCCACCATGATGCTCTCCACCATTTTACTTCCCTGAAAATGAAGGGGTGAAGGTCTAAATATCACCCACCTGAAATAAAGCAATTAGCATTTCCTACTCAGAACTCTATTAATCTCACTGCTACAATATGCAAGCCCAAAGCAATTTACTAAAATGATGTATCTCCATTTAAGTTTAAAAAGAGAAAACGTAACTCTGTACCAATCAGGTAACTTGCAGGGGTGTGGTTATCATGAAATACATATTTACGGGGAACACTCAGCTTTTATATAGCAAAATGCCCAAGGAGATTATTGTCTCATGGTAATCACATCCCATGCTGGGTTTTATTGCTTATAATTCTCACTTTTTTATTAGAAAGACCATCTTCCATTACATTTTTTACATTATCAACTAGCATAGATAGTAACTGAACCTTATCTCCTGTACTCAAAGTAATTATCAGGAGAGTTCAATTGTAGGTTTAGAAATCAATTATTCAGAGAAATCTCTCTTTTTAGTGATGCTCTATAAGGCCTGCTTTTTATGATATGTGTGCATTTTCTTTGCACAGCAAAGTGAACTCCCCAAATCCATCTTCAGATTTGTGTGCTATGCAAATACATTTATGGATAGAAACATATCTGTTTCTGAAAATTATTACAACCAAAACCTAATAATTAGAACTACAAAAACAAATTTTAAAAATGTTTCCCTGCTGTGCCACGTGTCGGGGAACAAGTTTTGTTAGGTACCTGTCCTACTTCAACAGTTTATGTAGTATGATCAAGTCATGAGTTAAAAGAATCACCACCTTTAACGTCATTCACACTAAAGAAATGCAGATGGGCTGTGACTGTGACATCTTGGGATCTGAAAATGACAGATCTCAAACTCAGCTTTGCTTACGTGATGCAATGGCACTATTTTCCACGCAAGTCATATTACTATTCAGAATCCTATAGGTGGTAGCAGGGAAGACTTTCATCCTTTGTTACACTTTTACATTTTAAGGCACTCCTTGCTTATTAATATTGGTCTGGAAATATTTTTCCCTGAATATAACACAGTTGACATGTTCATAAACAGTTCTGACCTGATATAAGAAAGAAAAAATTATAACAAGGACAATTAAGCACTGCAACAGGAGCCAAATGCGGCTTCAAATGTGGAACTTCTCAAGACAGCCCTGGTCTGAATTCAAGAGACTGGAGCAGGAGCCCTCCTGTGATCCCTCCCAAACAGACTCTTCCCATGATTTCACGAAATGCTGATGAGGTACAGCAAAGAGTTACTCCAGAAAGGGATTCCCAGCTCTGTGGATCATGGCACTTTGTCTGTTAACTCTGCCTTCAGTGTTTTTCAGAAAAACAGAATATAAATCAAATAACTAATAACTTATCCACCCCTAAAGCAAAAAAAGCCGACAAAGAATAAATAAATGAATAGTAAAAGCTCCAGGGTTATAATCCTGAGAGATGTACTGTTTGAACTACACTCAGTTTTCTGGAAGCTGAAAGATTAAGAGAATATGATAAAAATGTAGGTTTTTAGTATGTTTACAGCTCTTTTGCATGTAAAAAAGCCTGCTCAATGCCTTGGGCAAACTCCAACCAATATTTTGCACAACCCCTTCAGAAAACAGGTTTCATTACATAGACTTGCTGGTACAATCTGTCCTTGAGAAGAAAGCATTTTTGAAGCACAAGTGAACGCTGCAGTTCAAATGCTATTTTCTAATTGCAGTAATACCAGCCTGTATTAGACAGATTGGAGAAACACATAGATCTGGTATTGTTTTGGGAACTTGCCGTGAGAGGTGACAGTGCCACTGGCCAAAGCAGAAACTTTAGACCAAGATCATTTTGCAGGCTGCAAAATCAAAATCTTGAGTCTCAATCCAAATGTAAGATTTCTTTCCCACTTACCACTTGGTTGCACTACCTCACCTGTTGCTTACACAACATGTTACTACTCTTTATATCCAAGTCAAAACGAGAGGAGAATAAGGTCATTTGCTGGTGACCTGTGTTGCACTGAGGGTCTGAGTCAAGAACCTGCATCCAAATGCCTTAAAACAAAAACGTAGATCTCACCTTTGTTTAAACATCAGAGTTCCTTAGAAGACATACATAACTCAGGTGAGGTATTCTGGTTTTTTTTTGAAGTTTACTCCTTTGTCAGGCTTTTAGTTACTCTGACGGTGATGCTGATGCCTAGATTTACAGGCTACAGATTAACTCTGCCAGTCTGCATCAGGGTGCAATATTAACTGAAGTGGAACTGCATGAAGGAAATCTGTTCTGCTCATGTTTAGCATTTACTTGTGGCAAATGTTCTCAACACTCTATTTTTATCATGTGGCAAGTGAACAGGGAACAACTCAGAAAGCAGAGCTGTGACAAGAATGGCATTTTTGTTGTTCTAAAGATTTTATAATTTCAAAACTGTTTTCATGCTCATCAGGAAGCAAATCCTATCACTTCAAAATTCTCCATGAAGGAAGATTCCAACTGTAACAAACCAAAATACTCTCTCAGGACAGGACAGATTTTATTTTGACAAAAGTCAAAATGTTTCATTTGGTTGCAATGGCACTTTACTGTGGACTACAAAATAGACAGACTTTCAAAATAAAGACCTCATTTAAAAGGAAAAATAAAAGATTTTGTTAGAGAATACAGAAGTTGGGCAAGTAAAAAAGTGCTTCACCAGCACAGGCCTGTATTACTCCCAAAATAAAAATTAGAAAGAAATTAACAATCTTTCAAGGTATTAGGTATGATAAAAATGTACTTCCTAGCAAAATTTAAAAAATATTTTCAATAAATATTTAAATACCTGAAGCGAGATTTTCTGATCAATCAGTTCCTAATATAGTGCCTCTTAGAAATCAGAGACAAAAGTCCCTTTTAGATGTAGCTTGCCACAGTCAGTTGCATCCTAAACGCCCTCCGACATAACCATGGATAAGATTACGAGAGACAGGACAGATGATTAGAGCCAGCCTTGACGAAAGCTAACAGACCCAGAAGTCTTCCAGCCCCTCCTGCCATCAAGGCTTGCCTCTGCTGACCCCTCCCGTCTTCCCGCAGGCCGTTGTGTTCCACTGCTCAGGAACCGCAGTCAAAGAACAACCCCACTGCCACCTCCTCTGTGTGGCAGCGCGAAGAGTTGCCTTTTACCTAACTTTATTTGGCCTATCAGAAATAAAAGGTGCCTGAAGTCTCTTGAGTAACATCCTGACATGAATATTCTTAGGAAAATCAGTGATTTTGTAATTACACATGTAACTACTTGAGTTTAGCTACTGCTTGAGTAATTACTTGAGTACAGTATTACTGCTTCTTCAAACTGTTGTATCGTAACACAAAAATGTGCTAGTAGCCTTTTATTTTGTCCTTCTGTCCCTTGAAATATGATCCCTTTGATCTTCATGCAAGAAAATCTACTTGGAGAGGAATATATTCCCATTTAGCAGGTCAGATGTTAATACAGCCTCCAGTGTAAACTGGGAAATGCTCCAATGAGCTCCATGAGTTTACACAAGTAATCTGCTCATACCTTTGCATTCCTAATTAGTCTACAGGACCAAAATGTTGAGACTCTTGAAAGTTAATAACAGTCATTTATTTGTACCAGATCTGTGTCTCACTGACTTCCACAAGCAGGTGTAAGTCAAGGAAGGGATTACAGGCAATGAAAGTGCACTCCTACACAGGAAAATAAAAGGTTGAATTTTGCAGACTTTTCTAAAATGTAGGCTCAAGGAACACAGAAAAAAAAAAAAGGTATTCATCAAGCTACTTATTATTCTTTACATTTAACAGCCACATTGGAAATGTTTTTGTCTTATTTTAAGAAGAGTAATTTCTCATTGACCTTAGATTTGTGAAAATTATGTAGAATTAGGTATAGTATGTCAAATAGGAACACCTGTTTAGTAACATAAACATATTTAAATATCAACCTTTCCCTCTGATTGGTTTTTGTAGAAGTAACTACTGATTAGAACCAGAAATTGTAAACCATGACCTTCCACAACAGGAGTTAACATGTAGCGTCATTAAATTCTGTTGTTGAATCATCTCATTAAGTAAAAACGGCAGTTTTCAAAAAACTTTTTTTTTTTTTTCCTCAAATCGACATGACTTGCACTGCTGTAAGGAAATCCTGAAAGTAAGATTTCTGGTCTACATCCATGCTTGCACAAAGCGCTATAGTCAACATACATATTACAGATAGAAATAAAACACACCAAAGGCATCTGTCGTAATAAAAACCTTTTTTCCTTTTCTCTTTTAGAGATGTTTTGAATAAGCAGTGGTTTTTTAGTGCCACAGCTCTCTCCACTGAGTTGGAAAAGATTGTTCAGAGTACAGGTAAGATTGTTAGTCTAAATAGCATCTGAGAAAAGAAAGTCTATTTATTTTGCTGAACATTTATTACAGCAAACACACGCACCATTATCACAACTATTCAAATCCTTAGATTTTCTAATAAATCCTTTGTTGGTGTTAAGTTCAAACTTGGAGTAAGTGCAGATGCAAAGAAATTGTATATTTGGGGATTTTTTTAAAACCATAATATAGTCACAAAAGATTATCAAATTATCAAAGCAATAAAAGAATGAATTGGGGTTTAAACTTTTATGAAAAAGCAGTTAGACTGTAGGCTCAGACTTTTTAATAGACTGCAGGCATTAAACAGACCTTGTATTAGGCTTTGAAATTAATGGGTCACTGTATAACATTCCAGTCTTCATAGATTGATAAGATTAATGCTTGCTTATATAGCAAATTCAATGGCTCATTTAATTTCATATGAATGTTTAAAGTTAAATTGCTTTTGGATTAAGTCTAAACTCATTATTCATTTTTATGTCTGAAAGAACTTTAATTTTTCTTTCATTTTATTTAATCAAGTGCATCATCATTAAGTAAAGGCTATGAACTTAGCTGAGAAATAAGGAAGTTTATTAATTTAGTTTTTAAAAGATCTATTTGTTAAACTTTAATTCAATGACCATTTTAGGTTCAATAAGAAGTTAGGAAAAATAGTGACTGCAACTTATTAAGTTTTTCTGTAATCATTTGAGAGGGAGAGGGTGCTTTTGGGCAATATATTTGCAGCATAGCAATCCCTCTGAGAATTTTGAAGGTAAATTTTGTTAAACACACCCTTGTGTTCACATCTTTCTTTTGCATTTTGAAAGACTGATCCTCCTTCAGTGTAACTCAGCAAGACTGTTTCTAACACTTGGCTCACAATGCATATAAATAAGTGATTTCAGTGAATACACATCAGTTAACACCAAGTAAGACTGACTCTGCCTTGCTCACTGATGTCCTGGGGTACACTGGGCTGATAAAGGATTTTTCCTTAATACTGTATTACATTTCAGAAATCTGAGCGCCAAGCAAAAACTACAGGACACTTCCAAACGGAAGAAGCCGCATTAACTTACTTATCAACAGAAGCCCTTCATCAGTTCCCAGTGCCATTCCATGCAGCGTGCACTCTATTACCATACGCATTCACTTTCATCACAGAATTAGACACTATGCACTAATTACAAGTTCCAGAATAACTATCTCTTTAAAAACACTCACACATCCTCTTATTATGTAAACCTTAATGCATGGGATGAGGAGCATGGCTGAGGGACCACAAAACCCCTCTCTGGGGTTTACCTGGGACTATCAGAGTTTAAGAGTGTTAGCTAATGAATTATTCAAAATGAATTAATAGCTTGGGAGAGTCCTTCACCTGTCTGACACAATTTCATTTTCCTTAGATAAGGTTTCTCAGCAGAGTCAGACACTGGCAAACAACTTTTTTTTCCCTTTTCAGACAATAAAAAAATATATTTCCTTGCATAATAATAATTTCACTTAGTTGCAATGTACTTTAAAGAGGGACCTCTGAATGCTTTTCAGTGGAGGCACAATTACTACCATTACAGATGATAACCTGACCATGTCCAAAACCCAGGACAGAAACAAAACCCAGGCTGCTGTGTCCAACTGAGCGCCCTGTTCTTTAGCTGGCAACATTGCTAATTTTTTCAGAAAGAAAGTATAGCTTTCCATAAAGATACGAGATAATATTTTAAGTTACTTTTTCCTATTCATCATACATAAAAAACATTTTTTAATGAGAAGACATATTATACTTGTATCATATTTGTTAGTTCTTTTCCCTAAACAATGTCTTATTCAGGAGCTGAAAAACAATTTGCCTGTCATAGTACTGCTGTTTTTTATTTATTTATGGATTTATTTAATTAACAAGAGGAACCTACTTTTCTTTATAATGGACTTCGCATGGTATGTCTAATATGCCAGTATCTCATAGTTTGTAAATGGTTCCAAACTGTGCAAAGACACATACACACCTATGAAGAATTGTAGCATCAGGTCTTATTTTGTGATTTACTCTAAATTGTTGAGCACTTCTAAATAAAGACTTTATTATAATGCCTTTTACAGGTTTGAATTACTGTTAATCATGCAGTAACAGAATAAATTAAAATCAGGTCTCTGTCCTCTTGCTGGATGTTCCTTTATACAAGCAAGCAGAAGATAATTCCCAGAGCTTCTAGTAACCTGTCACTAAACTGGACATTTCCAACTAGATAACGACTTTGACTTCATGCTGAGTGAGGGACAAATAAAATTAAGATTCCTCCCCTCTCCACCTCAAATGTCAACCATGTGGAACATAGGTATGCAAGACCAGTGAGTTTTATAGTGTGATGATACTCCTGCATACCCTGAGAAGCCACAGGAGTTACTGCTGTGCTTTCTCTTCCATCTTACATGATGGGGAGGCAAACTGACCTGCCATCAGTGTAGTGTAATTTGTTGCTGCCTCTGGTTTACAGCAAATTACTACTGCCCTGAAGCAAAGGAGAAGCAAGGAGGGAATATGTCTGGAGCACATTTCCTTTGAGGCTATTCCAGGGGGGATAGCAGCTTATCTTTTTTTGATCAACAACTATCTTTGAAAATAAATCTGCTCAAGAGTCCCAGGAGGTCTGATACAGCCCCTCAACCACTCACAAATCTCCGGGGATCCTGCTGCAGCACATCCAATCCTCTCACTCCTGTTTCTCCTCCAGGGAAGACCAGCCATAGCTGGGGTTAAAGCAGAGAATAAGATAGGAAAAGAATATGGACTATGGGCTAGAAGTAACAATAATGAAAATAGTAATGTAACATGGCATCAGTAGTGACATGGGAGGCTGAAAGAGCAGCAATGTTGCAGAGATCAAAGCAGTGGGGAACTGTTCTTCGTACTATTAATATCTCCTGTATTTTAAAAGTGGAGAAGAAACGTAAAAGCAAACTGTATACTGTTTTCCCTCAGGCCACCACCATTAGAGGCACTTGATAAGCCTTGCAAACTCCTTCAGAAGGCCAGTAGACCACTGGAGTATAGAATATAACATGTACTACCTAAAAAGTTAACATGACAGATACAAGGCAAGGCTAGTATTCAATTTGGGCTATCACGAAAAAAAAAAGAAAAACAAGAAAATAATCTTTTGTGACAGTTCACCAAGGAAATGGCTCTGCTGTATCTAGAAGCATAGCCCGGGGCCAAAAGAGAGTCTGTTGTGTGCCTGTATGGAGGTACGTGAGACTGTCCTTACCAGGAGCAGTCCTGGGAAACAGATGTTCCCATGGTTTCTGTCATGTTTTCACTTTCTTTCCTCCTTATTATTGATGAATAACTTTTGAGGTATTTGTCTTTTATTTCTAACCAGACCAAAAAGAAACTGTGTGATTCTTTCCACTTTATTGCCTCCACTGTTAGACCAGAGACCCTGAAGAAAAACATGAGGTGTGTACACAGGACCAAGCTTCCCTACTTCTAATTAAGCAAGTAGCATGTTTACTCTTGTAGGGTTGGACTGTAGATCTTGCTAACTGACGCAGAAAAGAGTTTTCTTGCCTGTACAGGGAATCAACTGATGTTTTAAAAAGTAATTTACACAAAGTGACTAAGAGGGAAGATGGATGTCTAGAAATGGCATAGGGCAAAGAGTCAGGTCACCTGGTTTATTTTACTCATACAGTCCTTATTTCCCTTACTGTCTTTCCATACTTTCTGTATTTCCCTCTGTCTCATCCAGCTACAGTGCAAGCTCTCTGGAGCTGGAACCATCTCTTCCGTAATTCAGCAGGGGCTCTGGGAGAAGTGGGGTTTGATCTTGGTTGTATCCATGGATAACATGATAACACAAACAATAATTTTAGAAAAAGGATTACTGAGCAAAATATTTGCCAAAGACAACAGTGAATATTGTAACAGCAATGCACTGCCTGCTTGACAGAGGTTGACTATAAACGTATCCTTAGATTATAAGCAAATGAACTGATTTAACGTATTTCCAACAAAATAACCTTCTGTTGGAAAATATCAGTGAAATACAGCTTTACTTATTTTAATTTCTTATTAAAATTTCTTATTAGACATCACTTATTAAAATTTCTTATAAAAACTTCAACTGGTTTACCAAAACTGACTATTTATTCCAACATTAAAGTTTAATTTAAAATATTTTGTATTTTTATTCACATTATTTCATGATCTGTCAGTAGTAGAAAATGTTACAATATATCCTACATAAGGATATTGAAAACAGCTCCTTCTCTATTATACTGATAAAGAAATCAAAGTCTCTGATGATGCTTTTGTTCTTAGCAAATTCTCCCATACACTGTCATTTCTTTAACCAGACTATGACATCAAAATAATAAAAAATAAAAAGACAATTTTAAATTTAAACTTTGAGTTTAAAATGCACATTACTTTTTGAAGCTACTATTTAGAATTTTCCTTTTGTAGGAAAGTTATTTGTTCCATTTCTGAACAAAACTGAACTTCAAGATGTCCACATTTCCCAAATAGAAATTCTATATTTTGTTCAGCTCTGTTTAAAAATTCAGCATGTTATGCAGTGCTCTCATTGCTCAGAATAGTGCTATTTAGAATTGTGCTATTTGCAGAATATATGACAATTATTAACAAAATATCATTTCAGCCTAGCTTATAACTTCAGTTCAAATTCTACTTGATAGTGTTTATGTGCTAGCTGAAATGTTTTTCATGTGTTACAATGACATCTTCAGATGTCGTGCACTATCTTACAGTTTCAAATGAGGCAGCTCAAACGGGACTCTTTTTAGTGGCAATTTCATGAACATCAACTAAAGAAAAAGGTTATTTGGAAGTAAATGGAAGGGAGGAGAGCAAGAAAAGTAAATAAGGCAATACATTTCCAGCTAGGTTAAATGTCAGATTAGAATTCAAAGCAGCAATAATGGTAGGCAACTGTTGTCAGATTGAAATGGCTGAGAAATGATGGATCTGATTCTACAGATGGTATAGAATCTGCCACATTTGGTCATTTCAAACGCTGAATGGGGCAGATTCTCACTGGATGTAAACCTCTAAAAGCCCTACAAGATGTCAAATGGAAGTTGACAATGTACATCAGATGAAGATCTGTCTTGTTACTTATATTATTTGATATTTATATTACATATGCAGTACATAGCATATATACAAACCTATCTAATATTTTATATTACTTACATGACCTGCCCTTGGTGTTAAAAAATGGTCCTTATCCTTACATTTTCCAAAATCCTTATTTTTTTTTTCAACTAAGCAGTATAGTTTTGAAATATCCCCCATGTGAATGAAATCCAGATTGTACATTTGTCTCAATCTATGCATGGATCTGTGCTCGTCTTAAGCACGCAAACAGACACACCCCGCTGTACAAAACACATGCTCTACCTCTTGAATGTTCTCTATTTGCCTTTTTATTTTGGCAAGCAGAGAGATTCTGATATTGCAGGACTGTCCCCTGAGTAGTGGCATGTAAAAACATCATATAACAAATTGCCAGACTGGTGGTAGGATGGCACAGACTTCACTTTTGCCTTCCTCCCTGTAGTGCTTTGACTTTTAGGAACAAATACGCACATTCCCCTGTTGGTCTCTAGCAAAATACACGAAGAATATTTTTTTTCTTTACCTTCCCCACTCCTTTGCGAATTGTGGAGTAGTAAGCACATTCTTAAATACAGCTTTGCAGACAGTGAGATACAGCTCCACTCCGTGCAAGACAAATTGAAGCTCATTTATGAAAGTACATCTAAAAATGCCAAGGGAGTAGACTTATCAAAGAGATGACATCAAGTTGTCACTCATTCTTCGTACATGCACCTGTGATTGAGAAAAGTGTTTTCTTTAATATAACTTGATATTTGAAGAGAATATGACAAAATGAAGTCTCATCCCTTCATCATTTACATTATGCCTTAGGGGTACAAAGTTGATCTAAGACATTTCGATTTATGCCTATTAGTGATGCTGTACCCACAGATGATCAAAAGGCTCATTCTGATTCCAATAAAATAGTCAATATCACAGTTAGGGAAACCTATTAGGTATAATTAAATTACAGCTATAAATGACATAAACCTGAGATACTTTATGATAAATATCACTTGATATACCAGCCTTTTTAAAGAGTTCATCCCATCCACTCTCCTTCTAAAGACAAGTCCTAAACTACAGGGCATGAAAAATTACGAACATAAAAAAAGGCAGCTCCCTTGCTTACGGACTTACAGTAACCCTATCAACCTCTCGTGCTTTGCCATTTGACATTGTACAAGCTGTATGATGAAAGGACAAGCATAATCAAAGTATCTCTGTCTTTATTTTAACCACATATACCCTTTGCAAATCAAGATGTAATACAGATGTGCAGAAAGGGAAAACAGAGTGATACACTGCCAGTGGGATCTGGAGAGCTCAGTGTACAACTTACAGGAGTCAGAGGGCTTTTGCAGGCCAGGAAAAAGCTTTGGACGGGACTGAGGCAAGAAAAGACAGACAGCACATTTCAAGAAACTTCTCATATTCGATGTGCAGAAAACATAGGTAGCAGAACATACATCTAACCATATGCAATGAACTCAGTGGCAAACACGAAGGGACAGGAGTCAGAAGTATGTCCAAATGTGCACATTATCAGGAACAGAGCAAAACCATTTATAACATCCTGAGTGCGTCTGCTTGGAATTATTAGGTTACCTTCATAGGCTGCAGATACTCTAAGCAAAAAAAAAGATGGGATTAATACATTGTTTCCATTTGTTTCAGGAGCAAAGATGTGGAAATTATTTCCACATGGAGAAAATCCTAGTTAACTAGTGACACGAGGGCAGGGAGCAAACATGAAAACTGCAATTATATTTGACCTATGCTCAGTCTAGTCTGCTGTACTCTCTGGATGATGCAAGCACCACATCCTTGGGCTAGGTGTAAGAAGCTTCCAGGAAAATAAAAACCTAAAATTGTGCTAAATCCTATTATTGAAGGAGTTCATGGTATGCTCAGACTTGGTACGAGTTCACTGTAAATACACATAAGACTATTGTATAGTCCCTCCTCCTTAGGACCTTTCCACTTCTCAAAGGCTATGAAAAGGTCATTGAAAGACAGGCTGCAGTGCATCGAGCCAGCTGCCTGTCATGCTGGTATCATTTCCAATACCATTTTCTTCCAGTAGTCAGTATTCTTCTGTTAGCTCTCATTTCATTCTTTAGGCTGCAACTGTCCAGGGCATAAATTTGTATTTTTGTTCTTGCACGATTAGGAGAAGAGAAGTGATGGAAACCAACTGGGCACAAGACCTCTTAAGGGAGGCCCGCACACAGCAGCTAGACTTGCCAGATCACTCACACAAGTATGCCTAAGTGAAGTGGGGAAAACAGAAGCCACACACAGGTATGGAGTGCAGAAAAGTGACTCGAGAGAGGAAGCGCATAGACAGCTTGCAGCGTCTTGGTGGAAAAGAACTGTTTGCCATGTGGCCAGGCATTTGCTGGCTAACCATCCAAAACAAGCTACTCCACTCAGGTTCCGATTCAGCAAGAGATTCTGGTGAACATCTAATTGCAATTGTTTTGACTTCAGTGAAAATGCTCATCTTTTCAACATCAGACGTCTGCTTAATTTCCTGAATGGATTGAGTCCTATAGAGCTAAACATACAGCTATGATAAATGTTAGTTCAGGTGGGGGCTTATGCCGTTTTGAGGCAGATGTTCATAAGCCACTGAATGCATTGAAGCCAACAGCACTAAAAGAGGGACAAATTTGGCCCTGTTTCTACATTTATACATCCTGCTGCATTATGTCTATTCCTTTCCTTCACTTTTGCACTCCACTGTCTCACTTCACTACAAACTGTATGAGACAGAGCCTCCTTGGGGAGCAGCTAGAGATTTGAAATTCACATCACTTTCACCCTTAAGCCTGTCAGATGATCAGATAGCTGAGGAAGTGCTAATAGCTTATGCTCTGGTGAAATATGTTTTTCTGTACATGATTACCTTTGTATTTTGTTCCCCTTATCCGTGATTGTCAGCATTTTAATTAAAAGTAGAGGTGTGAGAACATGGGAAAACCTGTCTGCAGAACAAGGCTGACTTTGATTTAAGTTAGTACACTAAGTTTGTAAATTTGGAACCCAATTTTCTGCTATCATCTGTCTGTAGTGTACCATGGAGCTTGATGCTGAGCAATTCCACTCGCTTTCTGAGGCACCCGTATCTCCCCAAAGGGAGCAGAGGGAGTGTAGACAGGAAGTAACACTTGATGAAACTTTCCAAAGGTGGTTTCAGCTGCTATTGCTTCTCTGACTAAAACTTTATGTCCCTACTACAACACTGGGAGACCATGGGATGTCTATTCAGCTACACCTGCTACTCAGCTCCTTCACGGCCAGTTTACTGGTGCTTAAAGGCTCTGTCTCACCAGCTTTACAGCTGGATTTAAAAGACTAATATCCACAACTTTTGTCTTCCAGGGACTACTGACCTTGTAGACAACACAATAGGTAATTCACGTAATTTCTCAGCTGCTGTAGTTCACAGACTTCCATATTTTAGTGCAAGTTAATCCAGTGGTCCGTAAGGAGCACATCCGCGTTCATTCAGCCACCTCTGCCATGAGGCTATAGCTGCCAGACAAAAATCAAGAAAGATGCAGACGGCAACCTCTCTAATGAACACAACTTGAATCTCTCCAGCTTTTAAGACCTCTCACCAAAGAAAACGGCATGCTAACATGCGGATATACAATCCCCTCTGCTGCAGGGGAAAAAAACCAAAACTGCTGCAGAAGGATGGGAAAGACAACAAAGGGCAGTAACTTTTGAATCTACCAGCACAATATTTGCTAGTTTATTTGCCATCTTCTGTGGTATCTTACATAAGGCTTCATTATAGAAAAATTCCCAGTAACCTAATTAATCGACAACAGCCCTGGCTTTGACGGAGTTGGCCTGTTCAAAGCTACATTTAAGCCAATCATGATCCATAGTCCCAGGGAGGCCTGACTGGTAGGAGGTACAGTTCTCTACTGGATTCAGCTTTGTGTAACTTTCTTGCTTTTGGAGATGAAAATTATGCTCCTGAGTTACGTAAACTTTATTTAAAAGTAGCCAATCTCTAGTGAAGTCTGTAAAAGAGAACTTACAAAAGAAAGAAATCTTTGTTTCTCCCTGTTACACATATTTTTTTTTTCAGCATTTTTATGACCAAAAAAATACCTTTTTGATGTCAAACTAAAAAATTAGCAGTCCATCACAAGGAGAAAACATAGTATTTTATCATAAATCAGTGGGGTTTTTTTTAGGCGGAAACACGCTGCGAAGCAGCCATTACAGACCAATATCTGATTGCTGAGGTGACACAATGATTTGACAGAAAAAAACTACAAGATGAAAGGAAGTAAAACAATATGATAAAGATGAAAGATGATACAGCAAATATACCACAAGGAAAGAACTGAGTAATAGTATTAGGACATAACAGAATATGATGTGATGGAAAAGAATTAGCTTGATACAGTTCATGATACTGCTGCATAGGAAGAAGCATTATGATGACACATTGCAGCAACAAAAGACAATTTTGGATTACACAGAATATAACACAAATGGACAAAGCAGAAAAATGCTGCCATACACTGGAAAGACAACAACGCATTCAGATATTTATACTTTAATGATCTCATTCTAATTCTATGTAGCTGAAGTCAATAGCAGTGTTCATATGGACACTTATTAACTTAATTGAAGACATTCATTTGACATAAATAATCTAAAGGTCTCATCAGAGGCAGGGATAACCAGCAGAAATTCTCTACAAGCACTAATGCCCTGCTCACGGTGCTGTATGATGGCAGTCTCAGTGGTGGCAAAATTGATGCACGACTGGGATTTGGGATCATGAGGGAGAGCAACACTTGACCCCATCCCTGCGTGAGCAAAGATAAGAGGTGCATGTGAGTCTGCTTTATTTTACTGTAACGTACCACATTGTTAGATCCCTGATAATGAAGTCCAGTATCTCTACCATGTTTATGTATTGTCATATATAAACCAAGGTAAAACCACTGAAGTTTAGACAAATCTCAGTTTCAGATTGTGTGCCATTTAGAATGCTGTGCTTGCTTTCTCTGCCAGGAAAGTAGGTTGCTGATATTTTTGGTTCATCTTTGCTCACAGAGGTAAAATTAGAGGCCTAGAGACTCCTGCTGGTAGAGCAAGCTCTCAATTTCTCACTGTTGAAATTCAATCCGATTTCTATCTTTTTCACTAAAAAGCTGTCAACAGAAAATAAGCAATTCTCAAAGAGTTGTATTAGTTTCTGAGGTATATACATTCAGCTGGCAGATGAGGAAAAACTCAAAGTAATTTAAATAGTTTGGGGTTTTTTTTATTTTAATTTGTATTTTCTAGGAAACCAAGCGAAAATATTAATGCAGGGCATACTCATCTAAAAGAAAATAATCAAAGAGAGACACTGATTCACCATTAGATTGCTAGTAACTTATTTTCTTACTATGGCCCTGGGTCTGATTTTCTCCACCTTCTGCTGGTATAACTCTGTCAACCTGGTTATCCTTTGTCTACTGTGGTGGAAGCAGGAAGACAGCACTTATGTACAATGAATAACATATAACTGAAATCAGCAGCCAGCTTTGCAGCGTAGGATAATATGAGATCTATCAGCAGCCAATAGGACTATCCTGCTATACCGACAATACCACTCCACTTCTCTTATGGGGAACAGCAGCTTTCAAATACAGAGGCTGTAAAAAGCTCATCTCAGGTATGTTTTGGCATTTGCAAGTCATGCTTTGAAAACTGATTGATGTTTTATTTATAAAGAAATATCTAAAAAAAACCAGATCATGAGCTTATTTTTTAACTACTTAAAATTTCAAAAGAATGGTGGGGTTTTTTCACTGCAGTTTTTGCATTACATAATTTCTCAAGGGAATAGTAAAAGTGGACAACTTGTAGTTCAAAGTTAAATCCACACTTTATTTGAAATCTTCACGTTTCTCAGATCTTTGAGAATAACATCTGAAGTGTCTACTATTCCCTCTTCTTTGTCAGAAAGTTGAGCATTAAGGTTGTTCAGATTAGGATTCTATGGTCATTTAAGACTTTCTCTTTGTTACACAGATTTAGTTATAGCTTTTTTTTTCTCCCCCTTCTTAAGCACTGCTGCTGGAGCTGAACAAACAAGTAGTTTAAAGATTTCTTTTATTCCCCAGCAAGGCAGCTGTGCTAAGTGCTAGCTCGCTGTAAGTAGACTGGTCTCCGAGTTATGATCCAGTTTAGCTTTATTTCTCTCGGTCAAAGAAGTTACTATCCCTCCAGCCCCCCCCTGTGCTCCTTCTGGAGATTAGTTCCCCCAGAGTAACAGTGGCAAAGCAGGTGATGCGTCTGCAGTTCACAACCTGGTGTATTAACATCAACTGAAACTGCTGCCGGGTTCAGTTAATATGCTAGGCTGCAAACTGTGGCAGCTGAGCCTTTACTACAACTCCCATTCTGGTGGCCTTGCCATGGGGTTGATAACCTCCTTACAGAGACAGAGAGCCCAGTGACAGGCTTAGTCACTGCCCCTAAAGCCAAAAGGAACTACGAAACTGAGCCTTGATCCTTGCAAGTTGCCTATTGTTTTCTCACAGATGTTTGTTCTTGCTCACTTTTTGTTAATCTTGGATTCTTGATAAGAACTTTAACCATAGTTCTTCCTTTCACAGCTTTCCCTACTCAGAATTATCTAGATAGCCTAAATAATTTCATCATTTTTGTTTGCAATATAAAAGATGAATAAAAGAGAATGACAGCATTCCAGCTAAATATAAAAGTGCAGCTGCAGCATAGAGTACGAAATCTTTAAGAAAACCTGCAACAAGAATCCCAATGTGCTACAGAGTATTTGCTTAGATGCTTTAGTGCAGAACATCGTCTAAGGGGAAACATGGAAGATGATACAGAGCAAGTAAAGATCTGAGTATTAAACTCTGTGCCTTCTCCCGTGGGCTACATTTAACGCTTGTAACGCACTGGGGATATTTGCCGTGTAGCATTCAATGGCACTTAAAATCATGCTTTCTCCCCATAGTGTGTTGAGGAAGTGTCGCTGTATAATCGAAAGCCTGTAGGAGAAGCAGATTTATCCACAGCTGTTAATGGCTTTCCTTTGCCTTCCATGAGATTCTTTATTCATCCAAACATACTGCTTTCTACCTGAAAAATATTTATCAGCCTGAAAGACACACTAGAAAGTTTCTTCCCAGGAGGGATTAAATGACCACAAATCTCAACTTTCAGGAAAAAAAAAAATGTAAATCTCAGTATTCTTTTCTTGCTTTTTTATAAGTAAATCACCAAGAAAAGAAGAGCTGAGGAAGGAAACAGAAAGACTTGACATTTATCTCACAAATATTTAAGGCATTTCCTGATGAACAGGTTATAACTACAAAGACAAACTGAAATACTACATACAGAAAAGTTTAAGTAAATTCAGATATTTCAGTGAATTCCACTATTTTTTTTCAAGAGAACAGGTCTTGTGTTAAGATTCAGGACAAGAATATATGAGATCTGAATTTAGGTCTATGTTCTGTCTCAGTATGTGTGTGCACCTTCAAGCAAGACCCTTTGAGTCAGATTTCAAAGATGCTTACATATCCAAGGAAATAAATAGACATGCGAGTACTTTGTGTAGGAAATCGACATCTTCACACATTTGAAAATCCCATTGGCACCATAGCAGTCATTTGACTCTAAGTCTCTGACAGTCTATAAAAAAATCCAGTCCTTAATCCCTCTTCACCTTAGTAAAATAGGAAGAGCGGTATTTATTTTTCTGTCTTGTGTATTTAATTTGCAGCTTAAAGCAGGGCTTCTCTTACTAAATACAGCTATGTCCTCCAGCCTTCTCCATAAACAGCAGTGAATAATCACCTGCATACTCAGGGCTATAGTCAAAGTATTCCTACAACCTGCAGCTGCAATACAAGAGCAGAAGTCTCATGAGAAAGAGCGCTGTAGAAGGAGAAGCAGATGCCACCAGAAAGATGACGTGCAGAAAGGAATGAGCATATGCCTTTGTCTGTATAAGGATGGAGTGGTGGAAGGGGAGATAAAGAACTTTTTTTTTTTTTTTTAAAGCTTCAAAGAAATTTGATTCGGTTTTGCACTGAAATCAAAGTATACTGAGGGAAATTATGCAGAAAATTCATAGAAAGATGGTAACAGGCAACAATTGTACTTATTAACACATGGCTTGCTTTTTGTATCTGATCGTGTAGATAGGTCAGCATCATGGGAAGAAGGGAGTGCAGTGCAGCCTTCTAGCCAGCCTAGATGATGTGACCCAGAGGCCTGTGGTGGGCTGGCTGATGACAATCATGGTAGGGGAGCAAAAGTCCCTTTGGCATCGATCAGCAGTCCACTCCCAGACACAACATGGCACAGGAATACACACTCATGGGATCAACAAGCTTCTGACTGCGTCACAGCTGTAAGAAAACCTGGGTCCAGAAGAAAAAACTCAGAATCTGAAGAAAATGTTCTTAACATGACAAACCTTAAAATACACGCAAAAGGACATAGAGAATAAGATGTTACAGCAAACAAACTTAAAAATATTAACAAAAACCCAGCAATGAAAGGGAAAGGAGACCCTGTGTCTTCCCCTAGTACAAAGTGTTAACAGTTGGGAATGTTGAACAGCTGCACTTACAGATACCGTGCCGAGTTCTAGGTATCTGAAAAGCAAGATTTTCCTTCCCCCATGACACAAAGCACCGCATATTTTGTTCTGGTTTTTTTTTGGTTTTTTTTTTTTTTTTTTATTTGATTACTGTAACTGATCTCAATCTTTTACAGTCTTACAGTGTCCAGTAATAAGAAGCCAAAACTCCACAGTAAATTTCTTAACTTTTGAAAGCTCTCTACCTCTTTAAACCCTCCAGAGATGGGTTCAAAAAAAATCTTTTTATAGTGCCTTCATGGGTCTGATGAATATTATAACAAGCCAGTGCTTCTATTCTCGTAGCAACAAGGTAAGGCTGAGGTGTACTAATATTCCTTCATAACTTACAGACCAAGACCTGCAGCATAGACAAACTGAGAGTTTGTCTACACAATAAGAGTGAATATTTTTGAGCCCTGAACTGGTATAATGAGTCAGTTCTGGTCTCAAAGACACTAAGCTGTGTTACTCTGGAACTTCCAAATTGAGACAGGCTTGTGCATAGGATCAGAGGGACTTGAGGGTTACAAAAGCCTTTTCCTGACTACATTGACATCTTATTTAGCCTTTTCAAGGTCAGCCGAGAATCTATGGTAGGAATTCCTCTTAGAAATTAAGCTTTTTGTTTCCCAGGGAAATCCCCAGGGAGTTACAGAAATACAAACAGATATAAAATATACTTTCATTTCCATGCAAATCGCATTTCCATTAAATTGCATTGCCCCAGTCACGGTCATTTCTCTTGTCACTCTACCTCCAGCTATTTAAAAAAAAAAAAAGACACCTTTATTTCTGCAGATAAAACTGGGGGGTTGTGGAAATTAAACAACAACTGTAGCCAACTAGTTATCTTGACTAACTTGAAAATAGCATAGTTGGCCACAATCAAACAGAAAACAATGCAGAATTCTGCAGCACAGAAGTCAAATGAAGAAAAAGTGGCATACTAAACAAAGATACAATGTCACTCAAAGCACATTATGCTTAGTATTTAAAAACTTTCTCAGAAAGTTTCTTAGGCATGATTACTTTTATCATCAGTGTTCACATTTGGGGATACCAGTTCAGAAATAGGATTTATGTTGGCATTTTGAGCCAGGATAGAACAAAAATTGTTTGTGACTAAGAAAACAGTATTTTGGGGAAAACAGTCCCAGTATAGCTTGGTTTTAATCAGGCTGTCGCATATAACCCTTTCTTAAAGCACGGTATTGCATTGGGAAACCATTAGATGAGTGCACAAATGATGGAAAAATCACACTCAGTGTGCAGATACCAGTAACTGCCCAATTCCGAGAACATACCATTTGTGATCTCCCAGGGGTTTGCTCCGTGTCTACCACAGTTCAGTGTATTCATTGATACCCTGGTGTAAAGGAAGATAAAGCACATTGCATGTTGTGGATGATGCTAAGCACTTTGAATGACAGGATCAGAATTCCTAATGATTTTGAACCTAGTAAATTGGAGAGACAGTCTGAAATTAATAAGGTGAAATTCAGTAAAAATAAGTACGAAGTATTCTACTCCGGAAGGTAAAATAAACTTGTAATTACAAAACAGGAATAAGTGGCCGAAGCTAGAACAGGACAGTTTCTGGCTGACACAAGTAACACTTTGGCTTAAAAAAAGAAGATAAATGTAAATCAGGGATGTAATTATAAGACACTCCTACAGAACACCAGTGAGATAATTACTGCACTTTATAGGCTGTAGGAATTCTCATCTAGAATATCTGGTCTTCATACTAGGAGACATGCAGTCAAATTAGAAAGACTGCAGAGGACAGCAACAAAAATTACTAAGATTTCAGAAAACATTACTTATCATGAAAGGTTAAAATAATTGGATTTGTCTGAACCAGAAAAGAGAAGATGGAGGGAGACATGATAAACGTCTCCACAAATGAGGTTATTATAAAGGAGATGGTGATCAGTTGCTCTCTATCTAAACTGAACCCTAGAGAAGAAGAAATGGGCTTAATTTTCAGCAGAGAAATTTTAAGTTAGACATTAGGAGAACTATGGTACTGTTAAGAGCAGTTAAGCATTGAAATAAGTTATCTAGAATGTCCAGAAAATCCCCTTCAGGGAAAGTTTATAAGAACAAACTAAGAAAGTATTCATTAGTGGCGGTCTAGATTTACCAGCTTTTTCATTAGACTGGGAGGCAGAATAAGACCTATTAAATGACTTCCAGTTCTGAACTTCTGCAGCTCTTTCACAGACTAGAATTCTGCGATATTAAAAAAATTAGAACAACAATATGCAATAGATAGTTTATGCTAAAATTGTAAAGAAATCCAATTGACAGGATCAACATCACTGTATTACTTAGCTCCAGGTCTGGCCCTTTTCCAAGCCTATATAATATTTGTATGTGTTTTTCAAAAAGATATAAGTTCTTTTAATCTACTTTATAATTATTAATCTATAGATTTCACCGCTAACGTAAGACTGGTGTAAGTGAAAAAACCCCCGAGACTCACTCTCCTGAAATAGGCCCTTAGATACTAGTTTTAAATTCACAAACCTGTTCACCTTATCTTAAAAAAAGTAAGCACAGCTTTCTACTAATGTGTGAACAGCTTAGAAATAGTGTTGCTGCTCACCAACAAATGCAAGATGTAATCCAACTCTCTACAAGCAGAACAGGAGGTTGTAAAGCATATTTCTTCATCAAGACAATTTAAAATACCACAGCTTGTGAATAGAAAGTGTAGAAAATGTTAGCACATGTCTGCCTTCCCTTTTCTTGGCCTTCTTACAATTACATATGCTGCGTCACTCATTTCAATGATTCTGTTGTACTTAATGATAAACAGTTCAAAATCTTTGTGTGATAAAGACACAACACGGAATTCCATCTCCATTGCAGCTGATAACAATACTCTATCAAATTCACAAGGTTTCACTAACAATCTTCAACATTTGCAGGTCCAAGCTGCAAAACTGCATTTTTGACCATGCTTTGATCTAAACGCATTACACTGTTTGCCTGGCTAAAGAGAAATCAACCATTTAGCAATACTTCTGTCAAAAGTATACTGTGCAACTTATTTGAGGTTGCCTAGAAGTGACAACTCATATAAAGCACACAAACAGAGAACTCCTGCTTACCTCAAATGACAAAACACAAGTAGTTCCCTTAGATGGGGCCCAGGTGCTCCACACTGACCTGTCACACCGATTCTTCTCTTTCAATACTGCTGCTAAGATATGCTACTATTTAATTTGTCATTTTGCAAGCTTCAGAAAAGTCAATGGAGAGCCTAAATACAAGTGTTTTAGCAAATACTTAAATTTATCTACAAGTCAGGATAACAGAAAAAAGTTGCAAAGGCGTACTAACTAGGAGTCAATAAGGTCAGCCACTCATGCACAGTTGCAGGTAACTGGGGCTCAATTCAACAATGATTGAAAATGTTTTTCATCTTGTTATGTTGCATAAGGGAAGGAAATTAAGACAATGATTCTGAAAAAGTTTCTACATTTGTCCAGCACAACATGAATTTGCTGACTGAAGCCTGCAGATTATTGGTAAGATAAATACAAGAAATATAATGTTGTTGTTCAGCCCCGATCGGGACCAGATTATGCAGTCTCTCTCTCCCTCCTCCCACCCTCCGAGAGAATAGGGGGAAATAATATAAGAAAAAAGGCTCGAGGTTTGAGATGAAGACGGGGAGAAAATCCTTAAAGTTACCGTTATGGGCAAAACAGACTCGACTTGGGGAAAACTATTCGTTTATCACTGAAACTAGCAGGAGAATGAGACAGGGAACAAGATAACCTCCCGCCACCCCCCCCCCCCTTCTCGGGCTTAACATTATGTCTACTACCTTCCCCTGACCTGAGCGGCACAGGGGGGAAGAGGGAATGGGGGTCACCGTCAGTTCATCACGTGTTGTTTTACGCCACTGCGTCATCGTCAAGGGAAGAACTCCTCACGTTCCTCCCCTGCTCCATCATGGGGTCTCTCCCATGGGCCACAGTCCTTCATGAAACTGCTCCGGCGTGGGTCATCTCTTCCACGGGGTGCAGTCCCTCCAGAACAGCTGTCCCAGCGGGCCCTCCACGGGCCACAGCCTCCTTCAGGCCTCCACCTGCTCTGGTGTGGGGTCCTCCCCGGGCTGCAGGTGGATCTCTGCTCCTCCGTGAGCCTCCATGGGCTGCAGGGGGACAACCTGCTCCACCATGGTCTTCACCACGGGCTGCAGGGGAATCTTGGCCAGGAGCCACATTACTCCTCCCCCTCCTTCTGAACTGACCTTGGTGTCTGCAGCCGTTCCTTGCACAAGAAAAGTTCTTCACAACAGGCTGGCAGACGCCTATCAGGATCTTTTTACATCTCATCTCCTCTCCACTTCTTGCAGCCAGGCTGGGCCGAGTTGGGCCCAGTCGGTCACCCAGCAGGAGGCCAGAGGGTGAGGCCTGCAAGGCCCACAAGGCTCGCGCCTCCCCCTCTCTGCCCCTGCTCAGCTGCTTCACATCTTCTCTTCTTTTTTTTTTCCTGTTTTCCCCTTCTTAAATACGTTATCACAGAGGCATTATCAGGGAACATTCTGCTACCAATCAGCTCGGCCTTGGCCAGCAGCGGGTCCGCCCTAGGCCCGTCCGAGTCCACTGAACAAAGGGGAGCGACTTCTAGCAGTTTCCTACAGAAGCTGCCACCTTAGGCCCCCCCTCACTAACAAAACCACAACACTATCTTAAACAGCTGAATAAAAGATGGATATTACCAATTGTGTTTTCCAACACTGGAAAGTAGTTTTAATCCAAACTATATGGAGAGAAACAGAATATAAATTCATTAAAAATTGGTGGCCATGTTTTCCAGGATATTCTCAGATACGTCTACTGAAACATTCACTGTTTTAAAAGGATAATAAAACAAATTCTCTCTGAATAGGACAGGCATTAATACTAATTTGCACTGTTACTACTTGAGAAAAAAAAAATCTGACTCATAATCTCTGTGACCTTTCCTTACTAACATTAGTATTCTTGATAAAGTTTAAGTACTAGCTGCTACACATAAATACTGTGATATTTCTTCACTGTTATGATAGACAGTTTCCCAATGGAGCATCCAGAGGTGAACAGGTTGGTAAATGTTTCATGCATAAGATTATGCCTACAAAATTTAAGAACTCCACAGGATATCTGAAAGAAAGAATAAAGACTAAATGTTGTATTGTCTTGGCTTTCTTTATTCTTTTACAAAAGCTCAGAACCTAGTATCAAGAATGAGTTATTTCCTGCAGACCCATGAAATATGAAATCATGAATATTTGAAAAACCTTCCTAAACAAAAGAAGAAAACTATCACCATCATGGCAACTGAGATGCAAGGGAAGGCAAGGGGAAATATGTTGTGAAATTGCACGTTTTTTGCTATAATTTAGAAAAAAATCCTAGATTGCAGTGGATCTGGATAAAAAAGGAGGCAAACTAAGAGCTCCTGTGACTCTGAGTTGTCATAGATAAATGATATCACATCTTTTAATAATATCATGTAGCCAGACAACAGCAGTAGCAGATTGAGGCGGCTGTGTAAAATCCTTTAAGAGGCTCTGCAAAAACGATGCTGGAGTGTCAGCTGTAAGTTCTCAACATACATCAGTTATGCCTGACTGCATAGCAGGGCTAATTCATGCATATAACAGACAAAAAGTATTTCATGTGTTATGGTATATCAGCATTAGGGAAGAAAGATGCAGGTACGCATATGAGAGTACTCATAGAACCTGTGCTAACTGTTGTCTTTATAGATTTAAACAGAGAGTATCTCATCCAAAATACTGAGCTGAATAGGCACAGAGGAAGTTCACCAATAGGGCACAGGGGAAATATGAAAATCCAAGAGAAAATATGCCAAAATTGTAAGTGCAAAAGCAAATTTATGAAGAGGAAATAAACAGTATGCAAAAGACGACCTATTGATACCGTAGAGAAAAAATATGATAATGGAAAATGCCCTGCATATGAGGTCATAAGCAATAATTGTAGGAAGAGAAAACATCATGTCAAAGGTTGTAGACGAAAAAAATAAAGTACAAAGGCATCATATCAAGGAAGCAGCCAGTGACTCAGGGGATGAGATTTTGCATGTCCAACATTAACGCAGCACAAAAATAAATAAATGGTTTATAATGCTCAGGCTAGCATAAGATTCAAGGGCAGGCACAGAAACAAGCAGAAAACTGAATGCCAATGAGAAAGTAGAGTATCAGAAACTCTGCTGGCCTGGAAAGACTCACCTAGCCTTAAAGGTTAAAAACAAACAACCAAAAAAATCACCACACACCAAGGCAAAACTGCACTTACCTGAATCAAATTAAAATTTCACTGGTGCACAGTGGTATACAGTGGTATAATGTAAGTTATAATTAGAATACAAAATAATAATTAGAATACAAAAGTAAAGTACATAGACCAAAGTATAGGTTGTAAAAAATATACGAGACATAGCTACTAGCTGAAACAAGTGAACTTACAAACCCAGAGAAATTATTAATAAAACAAAAGAATGAGCAAAACACAAATAACTCAGAGCACATAATTCTCTGTGGTACCCCTATAGCAAAGCTGCTGAAAATTACCAAGCTGTATTTGAGAGACTGGGATGTCTTCCAAGGATACTACACCTGGAAACAAATAAAACAATTCAGCCTGTACAACACTTGTCTTGCAGAGCACTCATTGCATTAAACCAAACAAAATAGTGGGAGCAATAAAGAAAAGGAGGAAAAAACCCCCAACCACCCCACCATTTGCAACAGACTAAGCAGTTTAAACAAAGTACTAAGCTGAGATAATTACCAAATACTTACCTCTGCAGAAATCTGCCTGATTTAACAGAACCTATTACACTTTCAAGATAGATACTAGCTGGATTAAGAGGACAGTCACCTCTCCACACACCAGCAGACAGTGTTTCCTTGTAGCAAGTAACAAAAGACTAGCAGTTCTCTACAGTATTCTGCTGTATGGAAGAAAGACTTCAGGATGGAGCAGATGCAGGCAGTAACAGGTCCTCAACACAACCTTGTATGTTTCTAATAATGAGTTAAGAAAATAAACAAGGATTTAAATAAGATTAAGAGAAAATTGTAACAAACAGTGTAATTCATAGCTTTGCAAGGGCTACAAAATCCTTCCATAAAGAACAAGAAATGATGGACCGTACCAAAGAAATCAGGTCATTTTGAAGACTACTGAGATTGCAAAACATTCATGCATCACATGCAAAACATTCCTTCACTTTACACAGTACCAACCTACTGAAATACAAACCAAAGACATGGCAACAGTACATGGAATACTAGAAAAGAAAAGGATGCACCAGTTGTTTTTAATTAAGATCAGTATTTCCAGTGGCTCAATGGATTTCCATGGGAAAACATCAATCTGCATGCTAAGGATGGAGAACCTTTGGAGCAGAAAATGACGTAATTGTCAGTGCCTAGAGTGCCTTCCTCCGCTTTTCCTCCTGGGGCTTTGGCTGCCTGGGCTCAAGGCCAGCTTCAGTAGGGCAGCTGTGTGGCCTGGAAAAGCTATTTGAAAAGTCTCAGCTCACTTAGGAGCTGCTTTTAAGCTCAGCCTCTCATCCTTGGTCACTGCCTGTGCTACTCTGCAGCCATGACCGTGCCTAGCCATGACCCCCATTGATACTGACCCTGGCACACAGACTGACTGAGCCAGGTCACTGTCACTGGACCTGCTCTGGTCTTTCTCAGGCCCTGTGGGACTGTCCCCCCAGCAGTGAGACCCCTGCCCTTCTGCCACACTCAGCTCCCAGCCTGCCTTCCCAAACGGAGCAGTGCCTGCCCTTGTTGCTCGCTGGCAATAGCCATCAGGAGAATGTTTTTATGACAACACTGCTAAGGACTCCCAAAACCTCCAGTTTATGCTAGTGAAATATCAAGAATCAGGCTTAGAAATACGCATATCCAGAATGGAATCCATTTCCATTTGGCTGCCTGCTTATCCCAAGTAGATTGCAAGATCACGAACGTAACTGACGCATAAACCTCAGGAAGCATCATCTCTAAGTCAATTATAGGCCAGGTTCAAGACAGGGCTTGGAAGGAATCCAGGAATCCACTACAGACAGATTTACATGTGCTGTGATTCACCATCCTGTTCAAACTGCCAGCACTGCAAGAGTAGCTCCACCTGCCACTCGACAGCATCAGAACCACTGTGGTATTTGGACATATAAATTGCTTCAAATAAACAGGTAGAAAAATCACAACCCTGCTTTCACATTGCCAAATACAAAGCCTCTCTCAGGAACACAGTGATCTAGAACCAAAGTTTGTATCCAGAAGGCTAGATATGCTAGACTGAGATTAATAACAATATTTAAGGTCTAGTAGATGGATGTGGTACTTATGAAAAAATGCAAGCCAAGCAACAGAAAAACAAATTAGTTTTGTAGCACCAGGACACAGACTACAAGAGGAGCATGTTTCTTCTCACAACAAACCATACATAAAATATGTCATTATTATAGGCAAGTCAGACTTCTATAAAGTAGAAGAACTGATAGATGTAGTTTTAATGACAGTCACAGCAAAGCAATGCAGCATGTCCATACTTCGAAGGCAGGACTGAGTTTCCTCGCAGCGAGTTCCTGCAATTTTCCTGGGAATGAAAACTGAGATTCATCATATTATCACCACTTCCATAACCAGTCAAAAGCAAAGCTCAACTAGTATTACAATGTCAAAGCTTCTAATAAAGAGATGTGCTAAAAACCTTACCACAGGCCAAAACAAATCATTCTTAAGTGATGAGACAGTCCCACAGAAAGCCCAGTAAATATTCTTATGTTAATACATACATGTGTGATAATGCCTGTAGTACTACTAAAACTCCTGATAGATGAACAGTAACACATTAAAAGGAGGAAAAGACATGCTAACATCAAATTCTACTATGACAAAACAAAGACATCTAAAAATATAATCTCGATACCACATTTTGATCAAACTGTTCCTTATTTGCACAGTGCAGTGGTGGATTAACATCAGCTTTCCCCAAACCACAGACAGACTCACTCAACAGCAACATAAAAACAGAAAAGGGCTGAGTGCTCCTAAGTCCTCTGAGAGAAAAGAAAGAGGCATCTAAGTTCTGAAGCTGTTTTCTGGTTGTGAAACGGATACTGCCCCACAGTCCCACGACAGGGCTGATAAATCCTCTGCTCATCCTCAGACTTTGCCTGCTGGGTGAGCAGTTGCATACTGTCCTCTGGTAGCTCACCTTTCCTTAGTCAAGTGTATTAGAGTCCATTAAGAGGTATTTAACTCTTCTTGTAATTGCAGAGATGCAAAAAGGAGCTTCACTTGGGAATTCTGGATTTCACTGTGGGAGTAAAATGCTTGAAAGTCAAATGTTTCACACTGAGTCCTTTACTAGATTTGTTGGGAGTACTTGCAGACTGCATACATTCGTAACTGTAGAGATGTAGAAGTAACGTACCTTAAAATGGAATAATTAAAGGAGGTACTGAAATGCACAAAGATAAAGTCAATGGGACTGTGAGAGATAATAGTTATCTGCAGTAATAAACATTAAGTGAGAACAATTCATGACTTGTGATAACATTTAATATAAGGATACAAATCCGATGAAAAGAGTAGAGTTGAAAGACAGAAAACACCTGCATAGCTAGACAGAAAAAAGAAAATATAAAAAGCCTTTTGTTATCTTCACCTTGTAATTGAGATAATGCTTGTCTTGAACGATATACCCTTAGAGCAGTTCCTGCACTTAGCTGCAAGGTTGTAACAAAAACATAAAAACATATAAACTTATGGATATACCCGAGTAGCCTAGGTCAATGTTAGGCACTGCTAAGTCTGTTGCCTGCTGAGTCACTGAACTTATCATTGTATGCCTGGCTCTCTGAAATGTTTAGCTGTAGACCTGTACATCAGGTAGGGATCCAAAATTTTTTAGGCAAATGAAGTATTTATTGATGTTATCAAAGTCTGATGTGTAAAGTAATTCATTTTTTCAAGGCCTAATCTGTACCCGCACAGATGAAATTTTGAAAGGTAAGAATAAAGCAGTGATGCCACATGACCAATGGTGTCAGGCTTCTTGCTTTAAGAATGCCATTACTATTACAGGAGGTACTGCTAGCAGGCATTGGAAGGCAGAAGGCAGCAGTTTCTTTTCTTCCTCACAGGAATAACATTCAAAAGAAAAAATAAATTGAAAGAGATAATACATGAGAATTTTAAAGAAGACAACATGTTGATACTGGTTCTCTCGAAGCTTCTGACATTGCTTCACACAACATTTTCTAAACCTGTAGAAGCATCCTATAGATGAAACAATTACAAAGGGAGAAAAACAGAATGAAAACTTTAGCCTGACATTAGTTATGAATATTTCATGGCCTTACTGAAAGAATATTTCATGTGAGTCTTCATAACAATCTGCTTTGTATCTGGTATCATTAAATGATTTCAAATAATGACTTGACTAATGGAGGTGGCACTACATTTGCACTTAAAACTGGAGTGGAAGGGACTGGAAGAATACAAATGGTAATACCAAACTGGAGAAATGCTCCAAAGCAAAGTGCAACCATTTAGGGATGAGAACAAACCTCTGCACAGAGGCAGGAGAATGAGTCATACAAGACTGGAAATTACTAGCTGAGCAAAAGTTCTGCAGAAAACCTAGGGGTGTTTACTGGATTATAAACTGAATACGGGTGTTGAGATTTAGACCCGCTTGGCAGCTAAAAGACCACACAATCAGTCACTCGCTCACTCTCCCCCTCACTGTACCTCCCTGCAGTGGGATGGGGAGGAGAATCAGGAAAGAAAGAAAGAAAGGCAAAACTTGTGGGTTGGGACAAAAACAGTTTAAGAGAACAGCAGAGAAAGAGAAAACAGAGATGGAAAACAAAAACAATAACAAAATACCCTTAAGCACATAATTCACAATACAACAGCTCACTATGGATCCTGACACCCAGCTCCCTCCCGAGTGGCAAAATCTGCCCCTTACCACCGCCCCCACTTTATACCCCGAGCAGCCCTCACAGGGTGTGGAACAGCCCTTGGGCCCATTTGGGCAAGCTGTCCCAGCTGCTGGCTAATGAGTAACCCATCCCAGCTGTGTCCCCCAGCCACAGGGGCCACCAGCTCCAGCTCCTCTCCCAGCTCAGGTTGATCCTAGCCGGAACCAGGACAAGAAGTCAAAATAACATGCTGTTATGAAAAGCATGCCATAGGAGGATGAGCATAGGCTGCAAGACATAAGTAGTAGTCCCTCTGAATTTCTTAGCAGTGCTCAGACTTTAGCTAGAGTACTGGGCACTGGATGGCAGTAGTATGGCAAGAACTAAAGCAGTGCAAAAAGAATAATTAGAAATACAGAGCACCTGACTTTTCAGGAAAATTGAATGAATTGGGGTACTTTAGCTTAACCAGGAGAAGGGTGAGGCAGAATATAGTTAACAGCCTTCATGTGTAAAAGCCAACTGCAAGGAAGAACAAGAGATGATTTGTGAAGAACATCTGTGAAAGATGAAACAAGACGTAGTGGGCTCAAATCGCATCACAATGTTCAGGCTAGATCTTAAAAAAGCTTTTGTAGAGTAAGGACAGTGAAACAATGATGAAATAAATTGCCAGAGGAGAGTATAGTACTTCCACCATTGGAGATATATAAAACAGGATGGCTAACCATTTGTCAAGAGTAACAAAGAAAGAGAGTGAAATAAGATGACTTCCTGAGTTCTTTCCAGCCCTAATTTTCTATTTCTTTACACTTCTCAGCTACTAAGTTTCCATGATTCAAAGAGCACAGTTCTCTAGTATTCTGTTCTCCCAGTTAAGCCTTTCTCTTCGTATTCAAAAATGCTGTGACTTCCCATGACACTGAGACACTGACTAAGCACTAAGGAACTTGTCATGAATATATATGGACAGGGAATTTTCACATGAGTAACATTTAAACATTAAAACTAATTCTAAGAAAACCTAATAGCGTCCCTACCACTACTGGTTCTTTTGAAATCAAAAGGTAAAACTTGATTTGTCTTGACAGCACTTTTTTTACTGTCATTTTTACAGCAGGGTGTACAAGGCAGTCATTTTCTCAAAAAACAAAATAAAACAAAACAACCTTAACATACATTTTAAAATTCAGGTTGGTGAAGAGGTGGGAAAAATGTCTTAATATGGACAATGCTCTATAGGGCTATAAAAGAAATAAAATCACATGTAAATACAACATTGTAATTCTTTGAAAATAATTTTTCTGCTTTCAGAGTAAATAATTTAACTGAGAATAAGACACTTTGGAACCTCTCAGCTTTAGATCCCTAAATATTTTTTTAATCTAGTCACATATGGCGCTAATACCATCCATATTCTCCGAGGCACAAAAATTTAATGAGGTTTTTTTCCATTATTATTGGCCAAGGAAAACAAATTTTGTGACTGTTCATAAACAAGTATTTAACTATTACTTCATTTGTGGTAACTCTTCTTTTACTCACCCTTATAAAATGAAACAGTCTTTTCCATTAAATTTTCACACACCTTCCTTGTATGCTTTTGACAATTCAGTTTTGATTGAGAAGTAGCAGAGCAGCAGCCAGCATCCTTTTCTATTTCAAAAATTTTCTAAAGAGTCCACGGAAGTTAAGGCCTTTGAAAATCCCTGTCTGTTTATTTGCTTTCTGGATAACTATCCTGAATTGTGAAGATATCTGTACAGTCCTTTATTCACTGGTAAAATGTTAGTAACACTTTTTAATTTAGTGTCTCCAGTAAGCATTTAATTCAAATTTAGGAAGCCAGATACTGCTTTTTAATTAAATAGAAGATGATTGTTAAAAGAGAACTTACTGAGTATTTAGAAGATAAATCTAATAGTCTTGTAATTAGCTCAAAATTACATAAGCAAGAAATGCCTAATCTCATTCTTAGTAGCACATGGACTTTGTAAGGAATTTGTAGATACTTAATTAACAGTTATCAAAATAGCCTACAGCAAGACAGGTTTCTATTAATTGTGAAAATAGTGATATTTAATAGGCTTGTTAAACGATAATACACTTGGGACAACAGACTCGTTTAGTTTTTAAGTATTCCATTGTAACTCCCTGACGTCTTTATCAATACATTATATTGCCGGTTTGCCCAAAGTAACTGGTGATTTTGTATTATTTAATTTTTAAGTTTGTAAAGAGGTATCACCTTCAGAAGTAGCTGTTTAGGTCATCTTAAATATTGCTAGTCCATGTTCACTTTCAAAGTTCTGATCGAAACAATTTAAGATTTAACTTTTGGGCAGGGGGGAAATATTGACAGTTCACTTTTGTCCATCTTCCACAAGCAAGATACAGTCATAAAGTAACCCTATGAGAAATTCTTTCCTCCACTGTGCCATTCATTTCCCCTTCCCTACTACTACAAAGAAGGTGGGGTTTTTTGGGGGGGGAAGCTTAGTGTTTTAGCATGAAGAAATCTTTAAGTAGTTTAGAGAGGCTGTACTGGCACTGTACTTCATACTTCCAGAAGACTTTATTCTCCTTGCTAAGATTGTTTACAGTTACTCTATGATACCATTACCTGGAAAACCCTTCCCCCTGCTTGAATCTTCAGCAGTATAAAGACAAAGTCTAACTTAATTTTCTGGCACTGTAGATGAAGTAACCGAGGTTGTGTTTATCGCCAATGGAAGCAAAATATCTTGATGAAGGTATGTAATTGCAAGACCAGATTTCTGAGCCAGTGAAAGAATAGGACACTGTGAATCTCCAAGTTCCCAGGCTAAGTACCACTAAAGTACCACTAAATGCTGTTTACAGATAGAAAAAGATTTGCTGATGTAAGGAATAGTAGCAAAGAAACAGTATTTGTAGGGGTTAAAACAAAGAAAACAAAACACTGTTTGTTTAGAGTTCAAAAGCATCGAGGTACCGATCCTATCACAAGTTTCTTAGAAGGATCAGTAAAAGAGAATGTGTACAGATATTTTTTCATTCACTCACAAAGGAAGGGATATCTGCAGCTTCTCTTGAGTCCACGAATAAAAGGAATCATATCTGTATAAAAGACATTTGGGAGGAAAACAATTGACCTATATAATCTTTTAGAGTGGGGATTGGCTTCGACATATATTTTCTTCAGAATGTCCTTTAGGAGCTGAACAGTGAGAAATTACTTCAACCCAAGTAACTCAGAAGAAAAGCATTTTTCTGCTCCTTTTTGGTTTTGGGAATATTTTTGTTTCTTTGTTTATTAAAGAGCTGGTAGACTGGAAAGAGGGCACTAACCCATGGCCCTTAGCCACAGGAGGTTAAATTAATTAGAGAAGTTAGAACACTTAGTATTATACATTACACAGTATGCTTCATACATTAAGCAGCATGCTTAATTCTGAAGAGCTCAAACTACAGTTGCTATTGTTAACTCTATAGAGACTGTTGCCAACAGCGTCCTTCTGTCTGCAGGGGAAACAAGAGAGTACTTCTATCTGATACAAGTGCAAAAGGAATAAGCTTTTCAGGAGCCAGTCCTTTCACGACATCTGACAAAGCAGCAGGTAACTCCAAATTAACAAGAAATTCCAGTTTGACAGATTCCATCACCAACAGATTGATACCTTGCAAGTTAAACGAGAAATAGCAAAGAGATTGATAGGATCTTAAGTCTGCATTGTTAATACCAGTCTGAATTATACAGCGCATTTGGAAAAGTATTCTTACTGTTTCATAGCACAACAAAGCTGGCTGTCCCGGCAATGCCCTGTAGATCCGGAATGACAATGCCTATTCAGATTGCATATTGATGTGTACACATTCCTTTAAATGGCTTTTATTATTTCACAAGTAGCATGGGAGTCAGTGATGTGGTAATTCATTTAATTTGTTTAACCTATTTAATATACTGGAGACACTATGCAAGTACTTGTCAGTCCATTAGCTGCTACAGTTCTAGGGGCTGTTTCATCTACATTTAAGCCCATTATTCCCTAAAACGTTTGTTAAAATTGACTATCTAATTTATTAAGTAAACGTAACAATGATGCATTTCCTTATTCATTGCCTGTGACAGACAGAAGTTGAGATGTGATCAGTAATCAGTGAATGACAAAACAAGCAAGTGTTACCATATTCTGCAAATAACTCTGGCAGTGAACACAAAAAAATGATCCTCGCAAGAAGAAAAAGAAATACATCGTCATTACGGACAGAACTCTTCTAGAGACAACTCTTTATGATCACAAAGAGAGAAATAAGTACATCCAGTACTATCTGTGGTGAATGTAGTTGCAGTGGAGATAAAAAGTATGTTTCTGGGTGAGGAAGCAAAAAAAGACAAGGAATAAAACATGGCTTAAGTTTTTATTTCCTGGCTTTTGAAGCTTGATACCAAGAACATTATAGGCACAAGCTTAAATGTTTCATTTAACAATATTTTTGAGAATTAATTTTATAGCTTTTTAGGAATGTTTAAATGTTTTTAATAGTTTGTGTCAACAGAGGCGAAAGCTTTGTAAAACAGGTTCTGAAGTTTTGCCACACGGGCAACTTCTGATAGAGAAAATTATATATAAGTGGAAAGTATAGTTGCTGATGGAGAACATTTTACCTGCAGAGAAGTACAGATACTGTCAAAGCAGATTTTATCTGCCTGCTAACAGAAAAGATTTTACCTGCTAGTGAAACACAACTACTGACAGAGAAGATTCCACTCAGCAGCAGCTGAACTTCTGTGGCACATAAAACTTTTTCTGTCAAACACTGCACATAATTTTTTTTTCTCCATTGTAGGATAAAATCTAAGAAAAAAAAAGCAGTTGCTGATGAAGCTTGTGTGCATTTGTGTGATGGCAAAGAGTTCATTGGTTCACTACCTGCTCGGGCATAAATTTTCACCAGCTGAGAATCCAGCCCAGTTATATATTACACACACACGAGGCACTGCATCTCGGAGTAGGAGCCAAAACAGTGATAAACTCCACAGAAGTAACCTTATTATGCAAAATTTTATATTAACACTGTAATGACTTCATTTTTTAGAGCAGTCATGTGGAAAAAAGGATGCTTAATTGTTTTTGCCATAGGCTGGAGAACCAAGGTGACTGGCACACAAAGAAGGAACCTAAGAGCCCCAAAGCAATCTTAACTTAATGTATCTGGGTTTGTTGTTTTACAGTCTTGGGTTACCTTCCTAAACCAGACGCACAATTTGCTTCTATGAATTTTCTTGTGAGGTGACTGTGTGAGTGAAGCCCTATTTGTGCGAGCACAAATAGTCCACGCATCCAGTAATCCATATGGAAAGCACAAATACTCACTGGGACACAGATTAATATGCAGGCAGCTGGCAGAGCAGTAAGTGTCAAAGTCTGAAGAAATGTCATGTTATTTGAGCTAGAGATATCGATTGGTAATAAAGACCTTTGTCTTTCTAAATACATACATTGTGTTTGATTTCATGGGTTTCAGGCAGCTTTCTCCATCCCTGCAACTGCTAAGCCACTTGCTCCCATGCTTCACTTTTAAGAAGTAAATGTACAACTGTAAAGGTAATCACAAATCTCTCAGACTGTGAAATATACATATAAAAGACATTTCCCACTATTTTAGATTTCAAATTCTTTTCACGTAGGCTATTGAAAGAGATGAAAATGGATAAATGTGTAGCCACCAATGGCGTCTGCCTCTCACTTTATAGAGAGCTACCATTTCATTAAGTTTGAAGTTTTTGAAATAATACAATCATAATGAAAGAAAGGAAATAAAATTCTCAGAAAGTTCTCAAAGGAGTATTAAAAGATGAGATTTGAATAAGACTGATCAAATGTTGGAATGGAAGATGCAGATAGGTCATAAGCCTTTGCTTTTTTGATTGCCCATATTGTCTCGAAACTGTTCAGCAGAACAAAGAGTTTTGTGGATGAAAGACTGGTGTGAAGAAACATGAATGTCAACTTGAGTTCTGAAAGACAGTCTGCTAATGAAATATTCTAAAAGTCATTTTCAAGGTGGTAGAAAGTTCTCACTGATGTGCACCAATGCTTCTGATAAAAAGCATCAAATAGTTATGCAAGTATTAGCTTTTAGGTCTGAGAAAATAAAGCAATGCTTGTGTGACTCCAAATGTTGCAGAAACATATTTAGTTTTTATACTTTCAGAGGATTAAAAAAATAATTAGGATGTTTGTTTAGATTCTAGTTTAGGCACACAAACCAATTCTAGATCAGTTAATTTTCAATATAACAAAATAAGATACAGTGCAAACCAAGGAGACTGAAAATAAAGACAGATCCTAAATGTATTTTTAGTTCAAGAAGAAAAACAATGCACTATTTGTTTGTGCAATAAGTATAAGTATATTTTGAGACAGGCAGTAAATAATACATTTGACTGCTTGTAGTGGGATAGACTTCTCAATATGACATTGTGTGATGTTTAATAGCTTCTTCATAATAGAAGTTCATAAGAGAGAAAGATTTAAAAGCAGTAAATGTATTTCCAACAGTTTTAGGTGAGCAGATCTAATTAAATTTTGGAATAGAAATACTTCTGATGTAATACTGCCAATTCCCATCTTCTACACGGATTTTCTTGCGCACTTGAACTGGCTTCTAAAAAACTTGTGTTATCTTTGATTTCTTGTAGGGCCAAATTTTAACAGCACTGAAGTTCATAAAGATGAGGCCTAATTTACCTGGAGTACCCATTGCTTCTGCCTTGGCAGCCTTTCTCATTAAACTGCTGAAATAAGACAGTAAGTCTGTAATCTTGGTGTGAGGATGAGCTGTCAGACAGAAAGACCAGGTCCAGGGAAGACATTAAATACTTGAAGGAAAATTTAAATACATTTTTTGCTTTTAGAACAAAATATTGAAGCAAGAAGCTGTGCTGCCTGTAGTTGCCTAAACCCCTTAAGTGCATTTTAGGAAGTCCCATCTCAGGGAGAGCCCAGTTACCCCGGAGTTCACATGGCTAGGACACCCCTGCACTCAGCCATGCCTGCTCCTCACTGGCTTTCAGAAGGAAGGAGCTCAAAATCATCTGAGGCACTGGAACCTGTTGGCAGATTCAGGATATGCAGACCATAAACCAGCTGGAGAAAGTACGTTATAGAATTAAATTGCAATGATTACATTTTTTGTCAAATGCAGTCAAAGGAGAGGTGGTTCATACCAAATCCAGTAATTAACACACTCTGCAAAAAGTGAGAGAGTTTCTGTCAGAGGGGCTGAAATCTGACCTTTATTACTTTCCAGAAAACCTTAGTGACTAAGCTAAGGCTACTGAAAACAGAGGAGGGTCATCCCTACCCCTTCTTGCTTAAGTGAATTTGCAGTGTAGGAAAGAAATAAAATTTAAATAGGTCAGAAGGGAAGTACATGAAATATGATTCTTAAAATATTTGACGGTAAACAAGATGATGAGATGTAGAACTCCAATGTTACCCTCAGCGAACCTCAACAGCTAACTCTGAATAGCTGCAAAGTCAGTATCTTTCTCATCTTGAATCCTATTTGAAGGCACCTAGCTCTTGCTGTGCACTGTATAGGAACCTGGTCAGCCTGGAGCCCTCAGCTCCACACAGGCAGCCTCATTTTAGTTATGCCAGTCTTCCTAAAATTTGGCTTTAAGTCTGCAACCCACAGCCATTTTCTTTTGCTTCTATTTTGAGAATGTCATAAATATATAATATATCTTCTTGTTTGAGTTACAGTATTAGCTTTTATTCCTAGGGTTACTATTTTCCATTAGATTATGGTAGGGAGGAGGTTCTTTGTTCCAAAAAAATTCAGTCAGGTTTCAAAAAGATAATACATATTGTACGCTAATGGAATAAAACGTCTGTACTTGCTTTTAACACATATCCCTTTGGACATAGGAAATGACTGGCTGTTATTGGCTGCTCTCCCTTATGATTTAAAAGAACTGTAGGAAGGCTTTGCTGAATGGCCTTTGATTTTCTGTCAATGCAGTTTTGCCAGAATTTTAACCGAGGTCCCATAAGTAAAAGTAAAACATTAATCTGCTCAGTCAGTCAGTCCCTGGATAAACCTCAGAAACTGAAAAGATGTTTACAACAAAGACATAACCCTTTGAACACCTAAAAGAATGATCACAAAGCAAGTAATTTTCTATTTAAAACTAGTTAAGATGCAACAGTATTGTTCTGACTCTAGATGAACAAATAAAAGCCAAAGCTAAGATACGGTTTATATTTTAAAGTTACTTAGCCTTTTCCTTAAAATCAGCCTTAAATGAAATGTTTAACTCTCTTTAAATGTGTGACACCATCCATCACAATTTTGTAGTTAGACACATAATAATGTATAATCTCAGCTTGCTGTCCACTTGTAAAAATGGGAATAGACTTCAAGAAATAAGCAATTTCCCAACAGAAAATTGGAAATTCTGCCAACCAATTCCAGGTGACCTGCCATCAATCAGCGTTAAATTCTCCTGAGCTATTGCTGAAGGGTATTGCCATTACTGACGGGCTTCACCTGGTGACTAATGGTATATAACAAATACATTCAACAACTATAGAAATCCTAAGAATCTGTAATTGTCAGTTAACTTCAAGCAAAGACCTTCTCAGGCAATTCAGAAAGAAAGTGAGATTTCTATAACCTCGAAACTACTCATTTCTATTATTATGTTTTTTTTTAAAAAAATCCAAATGACTTGATGCCATGAAACTAAATCAAATCAGACTGCAAACCACTTATTTGTTGCAGAATGATTTCATTTAAATCTACTTTGCCATATGAGCTGAATATGTGCTAATGTGACAATAACTCTAAACATGGAGTTACATTTAAGTTTCTAGAAAAACTTTGTGTGATTAATAATTACGATTAATGTTTGAAGTATGCTGTTCCAGGGTAACAGTTTCCTTCATTTGCCTGAGTATGTGTGTAGAATTAAGTATTCAAGTGCTTTGGTTACCCACGTAATGCTAGTGTAGCTATGAATTACTTTCCAGGTGAGAAACATGCTACAGACAAGAAATCTTGACTGTGTTCAACCAGTACCAGAGAAGCGAAGAGAAATTATGATTTGTTACATGGAATCTCCAAGATAGGGACACAGGGTTTTCACGGTTGTGAAAAACAAACCAAACCAAACCAAAACAACCCAGAATTCATCAAGATTTAAGGCCCTTTGTGGAGTACAGAAACTTTAACTGCCACTGATTTTTCAGATTAAAAAGTAGAATAAGATTTTTAAAAGTAGAGGGAAATACTGCTGGGCCCATCTTGAAATCAAAGCTGATCAAGAAGTCTCTTATCCCCTAATAGCCCTTTAAAACCCTGAGTTTAAAGGCCCACAGGCCTGTCCTTGTCAGCAAAGCTGACAGAGACAAAGCAGAGATCCAATGCAAGTCAGCAAAGCAGAGATCCAGTGCAACAATTCTGCTTGCCTGATTTCTATGGGGCAACTCAGAGGAGTGAAGAAAAGTACATCTGTGAATATTAGCAGGACCTAAATTTATAAAATCTGCAACAAGATGGGTAATTAATCATGTGTTAGGGGAGCAAGAGATAGCAGTACCAGAACACCTCTTTTTTTTCTCTAAGTAAATCTGGTTCATGCTGTGCTACGTTAGGATAATAATTGTGAGTTTCTAATAGAGATAATGCAACATTTTAATTGATGGTTAAAAGCTGTATTACACTCCTAAAAATAATGCAAATCAGAAAAAAAAAAAAGAGATTAAAACATTTTGTATGCATTCAGTATCTGCTTTTTCCAAAAAAGCTGGAAGACGATGAAGGCAGAGAACTAGATGTGAGCAGAAAAGAAACAAGTCTTTAAATGCCTGATAATGTTCAAAGAAGGCAGCTTCCTCATGCCCTTCACCATGGCTCACGTAAAATGTAGACAGAAGAAGACAACTCTACATAAGAGAGACATCTGGATTTTCCCTGTATGTATGTAACAGTGGAGATTTCATCGCATGTGATCCCAGTGGTTTAGGAGTTCTGGTTTTGTTCATGACTCATTACGTGCAGCCTTGTTATCCCTTGACCAGCCAGCCAGCAGCAACAAGAGCTGAACATTTGGCTTTCCAGGATTACTGGTTAGAATAGAAATCTTCCCTCAAGAACAGCAAAAGCCTTTTACTTTCAAATGATGTCATCTGATTCATTTGGTCAGGGTTTGCTTGCTATTGAGCAGGTTAAATGCATAAAAATAAAAGTTCAAAAGAGCAGCCAATTTCTCAATAAATACAAGGCTTGCTATGATGGGCTGCAAAGTTATCATGCATATTCTTTTCTGTTAAAACACACATATTAGTGTGTCTGCACTTAAAGGTCATTGCCAGTGACGGGAATACTGAGAATAGGTATAGGACTGAAGTAATGCTGAGGTGTTCACTCCCAAAGTCAGGAAATGCTCATAGAACTCTGATTCAGAATAATCAGATCATATTTACAATGTTTATTAACTTTCTCACTGCATCCCTCTGTCAGAGGTGTTACTTACAGCCATTTTACAGATGAAGTACAAAGTGGAGAGGTGCTAAGTGGGAAAAAAATTAGCATCTAAGACTGGGTTTCAGTGCCTTTCACATACTGAGAAATGACATGTCCCATTCTCTCCATAGCTTGCTGTACTCTTTCTGAGTGCTTAACCTCATTTGTAAAAGAAATCGGCTTAGATTTTCAAAGTAGAGACTTAAAATACCCTTAAATACTTACTGGCAGATTGAAAGATTAAGGAATAAAAGTAGAAATATATTGAACAAAATAGCATCTAAGATAGTAATTTAATTACCTAGTCTCCTTTAAGGGTTCAGTAACTGATCTGTGGTAGCACAGACTTAATTTCCCCTTCAAGTTCAGAACAGAGAAGAAGTAGATGACATGATCTTCTATTATTCTCTAGATATATATCAATGAACACTGTATTGCTGTATTTCATAGAACAATGGTCCTCCAAGTTTAGTATCTTGTCTCAAGACATGTTTTTTGAGAGTACAGTCACTAATGGAACTCATTGAAAGACTTCAAACTGAACATATGTTAGATTAAAAATTAGATTTTCCTTTGAAATCACATTTTCTGGGATAACTGCTCTTTTTAAAAATTTTAAAGACAACTTAAAAATTATTTCAGTTTGCTGAGTTGAACCCTGGCCTGTCAGATACTTACTGAATGGCTCCCTGCCATTAAGCAGCCTTAAATATTTTCAGTCTGTTCAGTAATGGCCCGTAACATGTACTGGTATTCACTGAGTCACTGATGCTTCCAAATGCCTTTTTGTAAAACCTGGACTTTGGTTATTTAGATCACTTTAAAACAAATTAAATACAAGCATTTCTCTTACTACTGTTAAAAAACACCAAGTACTAACACATTTCAACACATTGCAGTTTTCAAAACTCTTGAATTCTGACCACAGAAGTTCCACAAGCAAAAGATGAATTATCAGTCACTGTAACTGGGTATCTTCTGCTGATTACACAGGAATAGCTGGAGTGTAAAACAGATGATTTTTAAACAGTTCTAAAGAGATTTAGAGCTGTAACTAACAGATCTGTATATGAGAGGATATATGCAAGAGATAACCCTAAAAAAGACCTTTCTTCTTCTGAATACTTGTACAAAATTCACAGGAACAGCTCAGACAAATGTATTGTACTGAGTAGGAATAAAAATAGGCCTGTACATGCTGACATCTGAAAGAAGAAATAAGCAGCTATTTTCATAACGTAACACATTTTTGCTATATTAAGGAGAGTTAGAATCGTAGAATAGTTTGGGTTGGAAGTTGTCTCAGAAATCCAATGACATAGCATTGCTTACAACAAATACCAATTAAAACTGCTCAAGCCTGGACGTACATGTCCACTTCAAGCTTTAGGAACCTCTGACAAAGCCCACCAGGCTTTTGAGGCCAGTCTCATATTGTTCACACATTGTGTACTAGCATCGCCTCCTGTGATGCTTCAGAGTCATGACAGACAGGAATGGGAGAATGAGCATTACAGTTCACAAAGAAATATATGCTATGGATTGTTTACAAAAATAAGCATATATTAAAAACTACAGGAAATAGTTCTCTTTACACCTACAGTCTGGGAAAAAGGACTTTCTATCTGACACATCTCATAGTAAATTATTTTGGAAATTACAGGAATACTTTAGCATTATATCATTATGCAGAATTATGCCATTTCTGTAACAGTACAGAAGTTACTGATAAACCTTAGGATATAATAAAGAGTTTAACTGAAACACTTTCTCAGAGTATTGCACTATTAGGGAAATCTAGATTTCCTGAAGGGGTAAATTCTGACACCCATACTCATGCTAAGTAGACTCTTACTTCATGAGTTGTCTCACTGATTTAACAGAGATATTAATTGAAGAATTACTTAAGAGTGGTCTGGAGACCTGTAAGCAAGCCCCTACATTTTAATGCACAAAGACTGTTTTCCAAATCCTTCCTCAGCTGACAATTTCCGTGTCAAAGGCAGAATAGCATTAAAAAAAACCTGCAGCATTGCCAAGCCTGAAATAAGTGATTCTGTTGTTTTAAGTACAAATACTGAGTCACTTTGCAAGGAAGACATTCCCCTTCCTTGAAAAATGCAGAAGAGAAAAAACACTAAAGTAGTTTTGATAAATGCTGTCATTCTCTAAGGAAATTCAGGAATTAGAATGCTATTAAATGGAACTACTTTATATCCTCTTTGAGTTTTCATGTCTTTGACAATGGAAACTGCCTTTGGGAAGATGACAGATGCTGATCCCATGAGTATGTTAAGTGGCTCAATCATATCCTTGTGAGTAGACTGAGGCAACAAAAACCAGAGACCTCGCAGTCCCCTAGCCTACTGCTCTGTAGTAAGCTTCTTCTGAGCCATTAAAATAAACAAGCAAACTGTGATTTGGTAATCTTTCAAATATAAAAAAAAAATGTTTGAAAGTGTATAGTCTTAGCACAAATGTGATTTTTGGGAACTTGTGTGGTTTGGATACATTAGTGAGTTTGCCCCAACTTTCTTCTCGCATCACTGCTATCAGCATCACTGCAGCTTATTTCCAAGCTGCCAAATCCTGTCAAGCTGACATGAAGTTGTCTCATTTCTTTCAACTAGCCCCTCCCAGCATGATACCAGCAGTCTGTGGGCTGGGCATGTGGCACCTTCAATTACCTGCAAGCAGGAGCAGAGCACAGTATCTGTTTTGGATTGTAACTAGTAATACCCTTTAACAGGGACAAGCCACTTTGGAAAAACCTACAGTAAAAGGACAAATAGTCACGATAGGGAAAGAAATGCAGAAGGAAGTCAAGACAGTGTAGTGCCAACAGCTCTGCTTTGAGATTTAAAATCAGAGGTTTTAGGAGTTATTCATTAAAAAAATGAACAGAATAGAAGTTTAAAGAAATTAGAGGTGTTCTCTAACCTGTAACATCATGGCCTGCTTCATACTGCAGTCTTTCATTGAGCCACTTTCTATTATCCCAGAGTAGGAGCTGTAGAATATTTTGTAAAGTTGCATCTTTTAAAGTCCAGAAAATAATCAGTGAAGCAAGATGCATCTGCTTTAGAAAGAGGAATTAAACTCACCCCATACTCCATGAAGCCATCAAGCTCATGGCTGAGCAACACATTGTGGAGTTGAATATAATGAGGCTGCTGTATAATGTCACATTACAAAAACTGTGCAACACTTCAAAAAAAAAAAAATCCTGCTGCATTCTGATAACAGCTCCCTTTCCCCCTACTAAAAAAGATTCAGAAGAAAACTAGGAAATAGGTTCAGGCATAGCAATCTCTTACAGTTCATGTTAATTAACCAGTTTTTCAGTCAAAATATATGCAGCGAAACACTCAAGTGAGATTCTTCAGAGATTATCAGAAATTAAGTCTATGAATTGCACATGCCGTTATAAACTCATCTTTCTTCACTATAAACTAACACAACTATGGAGAGCAAACCTCTGGAATTAAACTTAACTTCTAAATGTATAACCTCTGAAATGGATGTTGAGTCTAATTACCTATTGATAATCCCAAATTTGAGGCATCCTTGATTATCCCAAAGCTAAACAGACTAAGTGCAATGATGAATCAGGCCTATGACATTTTCCTGGCCATACGCATCTGAAAAATTTGGAGACTTACCTTAAGAATAACCACATAAGGAGGCAATAAAAATCAGTTGCTTAGTAGACTGCAATAAAAATGGAGTAAGTAACAGTAAATATGATAAATCCTCCGTATGTCTCTTAAGAGATGACCCTGATGACAAGAGCCATTTTCCTGCGCAGAAATCACTTCCTCATTTACAATCTATGTTTGGCTCTTTTCTTTTTCCTTTATTTGAAAACTGAAATTTTGTAGTCTGTTATATCCTGCATTTTTAGGGGAAGCAAAAAAAACCTCCAACAATTAAAATATACTCCTGCAGCACCGAAGAGAGAAACTGGCTGCCTCAGTCATCTACACCTGAGAAGGTTCATGCAGTGCTTTCCCAGAGTCATGCCACAGATGCTGTCTTCCTATATGGTGGCTTCCTGGTACACCTACAAACATAATTCATTATTGATCTATATCCCATGCTGTATCAGGTAAGAAGATGCAGTTTGTTCTGTGTCTTAATAGGCACCAGGCTACGGACTGTGAAAGGCAAGTGTTGATATGAAATTTTTAAGAGAGATCTCATAATGAAGCAGTACTAGTGACACAGATCTTCTAATCAGGCATTTAGTAATTTTGCTTTGCGGCTTGGAAAATGTCTTTCATTTAAATTCACCTCCTAGGAGCTGTGTGTCAGGCAATTATTCTCTACCAGAAGATTTCAAAGTCCAAGCAAATTAAATGGGCTCTCTTCTTAAAGTAATACTGCTCTCAAAGCATCATTACTGTCGTTAGGAAATAGCAAACCTGAAGGCACAAAGATTTCTGTTCTCTCCTATGAATACAGGTGCAACTCCTATTAATGTTACTGGCAATCAGGTGTGCATATTTACAGATCTAAGGCAGAGTTTCTCTGGATGAGGAACACGGCTGAATACTCACAATTCTGAAAGAAAACAACTGAAAAGGAGAATTGAATTCAGCTTCCAGAACACTGAGTCTTCAGAATTCATTTAATTCAAAATATGATGGCCTGCAGTGATATTAGTTCCAAATCTGCCCAGATATTAGCTAGGTAGAATTAAGTTTTGAAAGGAATAGACTCCTGAGGAAGAACAACCTTGCAAGATGTGCCACCAGTGAGCATTTGTCTTCCTCTGAGATACTACTAGGTGTATGTTCTTGCAAAGTACCGTAAACATTCATGTGTTTGTTGCTCAATTTTAGTCTTAGGTTGCCTCCTTGCTGAAAGAGAAAGTAAATGGCTGATTTTTATATTAGACATGCAAAAAACTTACCATCATTTACAATCAGTTGGAAGCACTGCCCAAAATACAGGCCATCTGGAAGCCTACAGATGGGTTTGATATACAAATATACAGAAGTAGTCTGGGGAATTATAGGGTGACAGTCCACTTTCACAGAGAAGAACCACAGCCCACAGAGAAGCAGCACAGCCCCGTGTCCTGGTTTTGTGCAGCGGGGGGAGCTACAGTGGCAGCTTCTGCAAGAAGCTCCTACAAGTTTCCACTTTGGTGGACTCAGTTGGGTCTGGGGCAGACCTGCCGGTGGCCAGGGCCAAGCCAATTGGTTACAGTGCTAACATCTCTGTGATAACATATCTAAGAAGGGGAAAATGATTAAAAAAAAAAGGGAGTGAAGAAGCTGAGCGGGGGCAGAGAGGGGGAGGGGCAAGCCTTTTGGGCCTTGCGGTCCTCACCCTCTGGCCTCCCGCTGGGCGGCTGTCTGGGCACAACTCGGCCCAGCCTGGCTGAGAGGAGTGGAGAGGAGACGTGAAGAAAACCTGAGAGGCGTCTGCCTGCTGATTGTGAAGAATTTATTGTGAGGAATGGCTGCAGACGCCAAGGCCAGTGCAGAAGGAGGGGGAGCAGTAATGCGGCTCCTGGCCAAGATGCCCCTGCAGCCCGTGGTGGAGCAGGCTGTGCCCCTGCAGCCCGTGGAGGCCCATGGAGGGGCAGAGATCCACCTGCAGCCCGGGGAGGACCCCACACCATGGCAGGCAGATGCTCAAAGGAGGCTGTGGCCCATGGAGGGCCCGCGCTGGGGCAGTCAGTTCCTGAGAGACTGCACCCTGTGGAAAAACAACCCATGCCGGAACCGTTCATGAAGGACCGTGGCCTGTGGGAGGGACTCCCGTATTTTCTCTCCCCCGTTCCCTTGAAGGGTGGGTAGAGTGAGCAAGAGCCATGTTGCTAAAACACTACTTAAAAATCACAGCGTTTCCTCTGATCCCATAAAGAACCACTGCCACAATTAGACAGGCTTTCAATGCTGTAACACTGTACTGCTGTCATCCTTCCTCAACCAGGTTCACAAAAGCGACACACTCGCAGCAGTTCCCACTGAGAACATGCAAGTTGTTGGTTGTCATGTACTTTAGTAAATCCCTCTTCTTCCACTGTTACTTCTATGCACATCTATTCAGTAATGACATAATCTAGGGTGTGGTACCGCAGCCACTGTGGCTATGAAAATCTATGATTGGTTAGACAGTGTAACAGTTTTGCCTCAGTAAAATTTTTCTTCACTGTTTCTGGGATGGCAGGATTTATGCTTTTTTTTTTTTTTTAGTTTACACGTTGTTTGCATTCCCAACAGAAAATATGCAAAATTTGGTATAGTCAGGTTACAGGTATTGTCACCTGGTTATAATCTTTGGACTAAAATTTTCCAGTTTCACTAGTCAGATATTTAGGTATCATTTCAGCTCCACTAAGTAGCACAATTTATACTTTAATGCCATTAAACTGAAGAAGACAAAAGACAAACATGAAGGTACCTAAACACTACTTTCAAAGGCAACTTAAGATAATATTGCCAAAAGCTTCTCAGTGATCCGATATCTAGAAAACATAACTTCTGAAGAAAGGCTGAAAGAAGGGTTAAGTCTAGAGAAAAAGGACATTGAAGAAATACAATAATTGTCTTCAAAGACATGAAAAAATATTTCATGAGGAAAAAGTGACAGTTATTCTCCACATGCACTTGGAATAGGACAATAAACAGTGGCCTTAAATTGTAACAAGGAGATGGGAGGACGATACCACTCTCAAAAAAGGGCTGGTAAACTACTAGAACGAACTGCATGGACAGGCAGTGCAGCCTCTAGCACTGGAAATTTATGAACAAATTAGATTAACTATTACCAGGAATTGTTTAGACAGAGCTGATCCTACCCCGGGATGGGAGCAATGCACCACGTGATCACTTTGGGCTCTTTCTTATCAGTTTTCTATTACGTTGCTATTTCCCACCATTAGCTCCCAAGCTCCAGATTTCCAGAGAAATGGAGGTATGTGTAGAGCAGAATAATGGAAAGGAGGTCAGCTGGCTGGCACTTAAAAGCTTTCAAAACCATCTAGCAGTGTTCAGATCACTTTTAAAAGCAGGCTCCCAGTCAGCTAAGTAGTACTGCAAATCTTATTCAAAGTGACTATTCCAAGTGTACACAAAAAGCACCTAATGATGATACCTGGGTACTGTTCTAGCTATAGGAGAGGTCAAACTGAGCTGAATAGAACTGTTCATGTTATTAAAGTTAACAGCAATAGAAACACTTCATTAAATGGGAAGCTTATTGCCAGACTTGTATCCAGAATGAAAGGAATTCCAGCCTTGAATACCTATACTGTGTTTTTCTGTCTCCCATGCTTTCAAAAAAGCCAGCATGAGACACAGATTAATACAGGCAAATAGATGCAAGTAACCTGTCCAAATATTTTCTGAAAGTACCTTCTTTGTGCAATATGCCAGAATCAGCTCCTGAGCATGTGTTTTATAGAGGATATTATACCTCATAAATTTAAATACTGTTAAAGACCAGGATGAAAATTCTGCAGGGCAGGTTATCTGCCTATCATACCTTCACAGCAGCTACTGTCAAAGACTAGATACTGGAGTAGCTCAATTTCGGGCCAGGTGGCAGTTCTTGTGCTCCTACAGTAGTTCTGCCTCCTGAAGATCCTTACACGCCCCCATGATACTCAGTGAAGTTCATCTGTTTTAAGCCAATGCAGTATCAAGTACTCAGTCACTGATTCCAATTAAACCTCTGCTTAAAACCAACTCTTTCCACTCATTTTCCATTCTTCTTGGTCTTTCTATCATTATTTCACTTACAAACAGAAAATAAACTGTTCATTTTTATTGAACCAAACTGTTGTAAGCACAGTGGCACTGCAGCAGTATCTGTGAATGATTTAAAAAGATACTTAATATATTTTACTGTGTGTAATGCCATGGAGTCTTGACATTTAGATATTAGTGTAATGCAAATCATAAACAATCATACATAACTGTGATTAAAATTGAAACACCAAACAGTGCATTATACAAATGTAAAAAGAACAGAAAAGGCGCTTTAGGCAGTAAACAAGGACACAGGAAAATCCATCAGGAGTCAAAGATAAGTATACTTAAAGCCATAAAATTACCTTGTGTCAAAACTAATTGAGGGAAGCAGCTCGTCACTAATGCAATTGTGCTTTAATAATCGAGATGGCATCTACACGATCTTGTGAGAAAGGCAGCTGTGAAAGACATAAATGAAAACTTTCAGAGAGATTGGGTTTATTCTCTCAGCTATTTGTGTTGTGCATCAAGCTGAAATAATTGGACACATTATTTCAAAACATAAAGTTTCTGCTTGAGTGGGCAGGAGGACCTCCCGTACCCCAGGGTAACTCAAACTCTGTTGCAGGGACCTTCAAAATTTACCAGGTGGTCTCCTGAGAAACAGCCCATGTCGTCCGATCTCCTAGCTCTTTTCTACTCCAAATTTATAGAGTCTGTCAAGGCTGTCAATGTAAAAGCCATTTAGATGTTGTCTTGTTTTGCACTTCCTACTCTAAAATGTTTCAGAAATGAATCCACTATCTCTGAATAGAGAATCGGTCTAAGAATTGGCAAGGACTTCATTTCGACTTTTATTAAGGGCTTATCAAGTAAAAAGGACTGGAACAAAGAAGAATAAAATATTTTATTTCCCCACCCTCCACCTAGTCTGAATGACAGTCCTTTTGAGGTCAGTATTGCTTAAGCCTGTAAAATGAAAGTGCTACGGATCACAATCAAATAACTGTCAGGCGCCTTATTAAATTTCATTCAATTCCATACAAAATCTTAAGGGACCATCGCTATCTTCCAATTTAGACAAAGATTAAATAAAAGCTGATCAAAGATTTATAGAACTCTAAAGTGATACTAAACACAATGTGCTATGCCTGGAAAGCGCTCTCTGGTACAATGGAGTTACCAGTGGCCTGCTTTAATGGTTTTATTTAAGCACTACTTTTCATTGGAGGAAAAAAATAGCAGTTTACAACCACCTCACCTAATTAAAATCTCATAATTCACAGTCTAAATCAAGTTTACACTGAACCTAGGATTCATATTGTTGGCCAGATAGAAAAAAAAATCAGTAACAACCTTAACAAAAGAGGCAACATTACCATTCTTCTTCTTTTTTTTTTTTTTTCCCTCCTTTCAAATTCAGAAAACAGTAAAAACTTCACTTTTGATTGGGTTCCAGACTACCAATTTTCAGCCTATCTCCCACCAAAGAAAAGTACAGGTAAGCTAAGAAGGTCTGGTAAGTGCAGGTAGTAGCTGAGAAGCTGTAGTTTCTAGAGCATCTATTTTCACCACCATAATATACTGGGGTTCTATCCATCTGTGGTGAAGTATGACATGCAATCATTACCCACTATATGAAAAACATTAACATGACATATAGGGATGAAAAAGAAGCAATGAGAAGACAAAGGTGCATTAACAGGTGCATTAACATCTTTTCTTGCTCCTAAAGGAAAGAACTCCTAAATAGGAAGAGGCACAAGCAGAGAAGAGTCTGCCTTACACATTTAGAGAGAAAGCTCTTAAAACTGTGTTTATTTGTTTTCAAGGCAACCAGGTTCATTACAAACTGAGTGCTTTACAAAGTGTTCCAGTGTTCATCTACAACAGAAATCATACTTCGATAAGAAAGATTTCAGCCTAAGGCTTAGCAAGAAATTCATGGCTTTGAACATAAATTCAGGATTCTTCTGTGGCAGAGCCTCTTGAGAGTCAATACATAACAATAGCAGACATACTGATTTCCGAAAAGGTTTTAATGATGCGTAACTCAGAGAATATTTTCATCATTTGTATATCTGGTCTACTTTCTTCTACTTGCGACCTTACCTGAATACCCACAGACCCTTTGTTAGTGAGGTGACTCACTGATGCTGACTGCTTCACTACTGGTGACTAAGTGTGCCCTGGAAATGTGGGTCTATACTTATGGAAAAACTAAACCTAGGACAAAGACACAAAACTCAGATCGTCCCACACCTTCTTGACATGGGTGCAGCCTCTATGACCTCAGACAGATGTGAAAGCAAAGGCAAAATTTGCAGCACAAGTACCAAACAACAGCACTCGTGACTCCTACAAGTTGTGGTATTTCAAAATGACTTCCAGACCCCAAAAGGAATATAAAGCAAGGTATCAACTAAGCCATCTTTCTGTTAGCAGTCCATACAGTTTTCCATATTTCTTAATACACTTGGCACAAAATGTTAACGAGTACTGTCAAAGACACTGTTTATACTTGCAGTTCATATATAAGGTTATTCTGCCATCTATACAGGATAAACCTAAACCAGTGTCCTGTGGAGGCAATTCAGAAATGTCAGCCACAAGGAAAAAGAAAGTGGTTTACAATAAGCATGCTTACTTTTTATGAACAAGTTCAAGCTGAGAACCTTTCACCTCTACTCAGTATCATCACAGGTAATTAAGCCAATACCATTTTGTCATGCACTTAAAAAAGAAGACGTGAAGTAAACTGAAACATTAAAAGAATCATTGCGTGCTGATCACAACTTCAGTGTTGGTATGACTAATTCCTTTCGATATTACTTGAAACACAGGATTTAGGATGAATTCTGAAGGGGCAAGGTAGCTGTTTAGTGAGATGGATTAAACAGCAGTTAACGGGCCTTCTTGTGTATCACTTCAAATAGTCACTTTGGTCATGTTTTTAGGATTAGCGGAGATTAAGGTTCAAGATCAGTAGATTAAAAATATGAGTAGCAAAAAAATGAACTGAAAAATATTCTACAGAATATTTTCTTTCTGTTCTCTTATTGTAGGATCTTCTCGCTAACATTAAGCGCGTGAATTGTAAGTACTTCTGAAACATGTTAATTTCCAACTGTCAGTGCCACAGAAACCTCTCTGCGAGCCTCTCCAGCGGGACCTGTGTCTGAGGAAGGAGCTCCATCTGAATTCAGTACACTAGGATGGTTTAATATTCCTTTTTTTTTTTTGGAACATCTCCAAGGAAACAGTTACAGATGAATAGAAATGAGGCAAAAATTGGGAAATCCCATCTTTCAACTTCCTTTGTTAAGAGTCATCTCATAAGCCAGAAGAAAAACAAATACAACAGCCAAACTCTCACAAAAACTAGAACATACATATGGTGTGAAATTGGGTGAAAAATGTACATGCCATGATTTTCCTTCTGCTGGGGAATGAGCGATGAAGTTCTGTTATCTGGACCTGAAACAGACAGTGCTTTTTCCCATCATCTGTTTTTGTCTGTGAGAAAAGAACTAGAAGACTTCAAATTTTCCCTTCTACTCTCTCTTGGCCTTGGGTGATATGAGGCCTGTTATTGCCCAAAACCAGGAAAAAGACATACAGAAATTGCCATTTATATCACAGAGGAGCATATCCTTCATCTAGCACTTGGTGGACAGAGAGAAATGATATAGAGAGAAAAAACCTGCTTCTCTTTCTTATTTGGCATCTTTCCCAGGGAAGCTACCTCTCCTATACCTCAGTTTCACCCAACACATTCCCTGTATTTTCTTTTATAACACACTTGAATGGGTAAGTTGGCAGAGGAAGGACCAGTGACAACAGAACAGCAAAGGTAGGTGAATTCTGCTTCGGCCTGATTCAGAGGCAATATAGAATGCACTTGCTCTCAGCAGGATCACGGGTCATGAGCCCTTCTGTTCTCTTGCCGTTACTAGTGCTGCTCCTTTCAAAGGAATGCCATTTCACCACAGGATTTCCCAGTTCCTTGCTCTGCTCCAGAAACAGCATTCAGCAAAACCCCACCTTGCAACCTTTGCCCGTTTTTGAATTTTAACCCTATTACACACACCGTAATCTGAGTTTCTGGAACTTTCAGATGGCAATTCTGGGAATCTACTGAAAAGGGGCGAATCCGTTTGAAAATAAGCTCTTGGTCTAAGGATTAATTACAGTTACACAGCAGGGGTCAAACTCTGATGGAGCAATCTTTCTTTGTTTCTCATGATTAGATGAGCATATACCTTGACATTAAGCCAATGGAACCTACGTGGAAAACCTGGTATTAACTCTTTAGACAAATTAAAAGCCAGGCACCCGATCAAATTACCAGTGTTCGCAACCTGTGCTGTTTCACAGCTACTAAATTTCTAAGCTCAGGCAAACAACTTCTTTTTCTCTTCACTTTGAGAATATTAGGGGAAAAAAAAGGTATTTTTTTTACACTGATTTTGTATTTCCAACTAAGAATTGAAAGAAAAATCTAAAATGGAAATTAAAGTGCATAAAGAACACAATTCATGTCCATTATAAAAAAAATTTAGTCCTGAAACCTTTACAGGACAATATATTTGATAAAAGGCTTATACAAAAAAGAAATATTTTGTATTTTCTTGTCCAAAGTTATGTGAAGGATGAAAACTATAGTGTAAAAAGTGTATGCCACTTTTCTAATTTATTTTTGACAAATCAAATAGAGGGTATTGAGCTACTTTAAAATAATAGCATATGTACTGAAGTAGAAAGCCTTAGTTGGACTTAAAAGTATTGACATTGCTTGCTTGCTTTCTTTTTGTTTGAAAGCAAAATCTAACAACATATTTGTTTAATTAATTATTTATAATCAGTAAAACTAGTTACAGAAACATACTCACTCTGTAAAATCAAAGTAGCTTCATATTTAAAGCACACTCTTAAATTTTCTAGAAACCAGTCCGGGATCTGTGCAGAGGCCTGCTTTTCAGCAAACGCTGAGTACTAGACATGATTGAGCCATTTGATTTGTTTTCTATTTAAAAAAAAAATAACTTCATATGATAGCTTAGTAATTATTTCCAAATTGAACTTCTATTCTTTGAATATTTTGCTTTATGCATATAATCTTGCATCAACATTTCTGCCACTTGTGGCACTTTTAAAAAAATCAAAGTCCTTCTTTCCACATGAAAATGAAACTTTTGAATCCCTATTGACAAACTAAGAACTTACGCACAACATAAAAAAATTCCAAAGAACCAAAGAATATTTAATAGAAAATGACATCTACAAAGGACAAAGAAGCCAAGGCAGTCTCTTGGTAGCTAAAACATGTGACAGACCCATGGGCAGCTTCAAAGCTGTTATGATGATGCATCTGCCAAGCAGCCAGCTGCCTCTGCTAGACAATCTTCTTTGTGACTTGGCATCCAGCTCTTGTGCTTGCCATTCAAAAGCAACAGAAAGAGTCAAAGGATATAGCATGCCAGCTACCCCTTCATATAACATCTCTAAAATTCCCTGTGCAGATAGTGGGTGCTGTGGGAAGCGACATTTTTGCTCTAAAATGCTGATGCGGTCATTAATAAGGAGGAAATGCAAACTGAAAAATAAATGTATCATAAGAGCTCCTTTGTCCTCCCAGTAAAGTATCTCAGGACTCAGAAAAGCTCCTGTGGTAAAAAGAAGTACTATTTTCATTATTTTGAAGACAACTAAGGTACCAAAGATTAGATGGCTCAAGAAAGGTCACAGAGGGTGTCTGTGAGAGTAAGGATTCAAGTACGTCTCCCCAAAAACAAGCCTAACATGGTACTTCATAGATCATCCCCTCTTCCCTACAAAGGATAGATCACTTCTATGTATAGCAAGAGGTTTGTCGTACAGCAATCATCAGGAATGATACCATTACACTTAAGTTAAATTACAGTGGCATAGAATCTCCTCTCCATAGCCTTTCACAGTTTTAACGAAGGAGATGTGTTTCCTAGATATTCTATTTTATGTCACTTTATACAACATTAAAGCAAATTTATAATTTACTATTACATTCTGGAAGATTATTTTGAGAAGTTACCGTCTTCTCTCTAACCTGAAAGAATTTCATAGTAAGAGTAGGGCTGATTTGATTGCTTAACCTTCTTCAGGCTTATAGGTGAATTCTTATTTTTATGGGTTCCTTGGAAGTGAATAAATTGCTGTTCAATCCTCTGTAAACTTAAAAGCAGCAAGCAACATCACGATGGAAACATTCGGCACTGGTGCTACAGCAAGGACAGCCAGGTTTAAAAGCTCATAGAGCAGTGACATGAAAGTCTCAGATTCATTTCCAGCCAGGTTCGTTCCCTGGCAAGAAGTGATGAGGTGAACAGAACACCACCTACTCCCTCTTGCAGCTGTTTCTATCCCAGCAATACCACATAGACATTCACTGAGCTACTTTCTGCGTCTAGAGGGCAGCCTGGCATCAGCTTCCTTGAAACATTCATATATTATATCATATCCAGGGATACGGCAACATTTAAATAAGGCAGACGATAAAAGATAGTGAGAGCCATGCATTATGGATTAAAGTGTAGAGTGAAAAGTTTCTCAAACATTAGTGTTCTAGAAGTATGAACTGTAAAGCCATATGAAGTATTGAAAATCATCACATTTAGCGATCTTCTGTGTTCTTTCAGTGGAAAATTGAAAACAAAATAGTAGAGAAACATGTCCCAGTTGTAGGAACAAATTATGTATTTATAATTCTTTACTGGGATTTTCTGAAAAGACAGTGTGCTCATAATCGCATATAGACAGTGGAGGAATTATGAAAGCTAATATCTGGTCTTTAAATACAGTCTTGTTTATATTGCAGTAATTTGTAGGAACAACAGCCAAGGATCTGCAGCTTGTACAAAGCTCCAAAACTAAAGAAAACATGAGAAGAGAAATGATGTTCAAAAATACACAGACATGTTCGTTGTCTTTGTTCTGTCACCTGCGGATTCCATCAAAAGATGAAGGCACACTGAAAATTATTTGTCTTCTAAAATATATGTACAGGAAATATTTCTTCTGATATATGACTGATTAAATACTGCAGCACTCTCGGAAATACTGAGAGTTCCACTGGAAAACGCAGACAAGACATCATCCGGGAAGCCGACAGTCCTGACCAGCTGGGTTGTTCAGGTTGCTAGGTTCTCAAGATAGCTATGCCAAGATGCCATTGAGAAAGTAAATCCTACTGAGCGGTCCTCTCAGTCACTAAAGCCAAAACAAATCTCAAAGAAAGTTCCACTATGACAAAGATTTCCCTGCTGTTGAAACCACCTTAGCTACTACAGCTAAAAAGATGTGTTAGAGAAATGAGACACCTGGCGCACTTCAAGCGTGCATGGTCTCACTGCCATAAGATGGCTCCTTAGAAGACACTATTTGTTACATCTTTAGATAGTGCAGAGAGGATGCACAAAAACCCCTGAAATATTTACTTTTCACAAGTACAGTGTGGTATTAGTAAAAAAGAAGATGCTACAGTTTAAGATACAGTTCTAAAGTAAAATGACACAACTGAAGTATGACCTTCATCATAAGAAGAGGTAACAGTTTACGACAACAAGCCAAATTAAGTAAAGAGGGATAGAAGACTGGGATAACAACAAAATACTGTTCTTGTATTACAGCATTTTCTACTCTTTGGGAGTTTTGCTATAGCGTTTGAATGAAATGCCAGAGACCAACAGACAAGGCACTGTGCATTTCAGCCAGGGATAAGGATGCTGCAGAATGAGGATGTCTGGTCAATCTGTTTTTGCTCTGAGGCCTGAATTTATGGGAAGCTGTTACATTCATAGAAATAATGAAGGGGAAGTAGTACTAAAAAAATGCTAAGACTGCAACAAAAAGCTTTCAAGAAGGGCAAATAAGCCCCTCTAGAAGTTACTTACATTAAGTTACCCTCATTTGGGGGAGTAACTTGTTAACAAACAAAACTTTATTACTATGACTACACTAGTCTGTTGCTCTGTTTTGCAAATTTCCTGATCTCTCTTGTCTTTCAATTTTGAAACATACATTGTCAGGAACGAAAATGATTAAACTGTGTAATCTGTTTATTCAGATCATATGTTGAAAAGTATCTTATTTCACATGTACCTACTGTAAGGTGATTCCAAAAAAGCCTCTAAACAAAAAATGAGCTCTCAGAGAAAGGATGACAATCCTTACCTTCTCTTGACACCTGTCTGCAGCCTCAACTCTCTATTGATAAACTGCCATATAAAAATTTACCTATCTAATTATCTTTGGCATTTAAATCATATCTATCAGAAAAGCAGGTGAATTCTTACTGCATTTTAACATGTCTAAGCACTGGGTCATACTTCAATAAATGCTGCAGCTCAACAGGACTGTGGTATACAAGTGTATACACTAATAAAAGAAATGTGCTTGAGACACTCCTTAGCCTCAGCCTCTGACCTGTCCATAATCTGCTTCCCAAGATCTTCCATCAGTATAATTAAACATGTCTGCGTTATTTCATAGCACTAAGCCTCCTTAAACCATGAAACGATCTAGTTCAATTTGCCTATGCAGCTACCTCATGTTTTATCTGTCTTTTGCAATACGTGACAAATACAGATGTCCTGCATGGGAAAAAGTATGTACGATCCAATCCACCAACACTGTCAATATTGGCTACAGCTTACTAATTAACTTGTGAAAACTGAATGAGCTAATTAGCAGGGCACACTAAATAGAATATCATTAGTCAGTCAATCAGTGCTGATTTCCACTAAGTGAATGAGTAATTCCCACACATTCTGGGTCACTGTCAACCTCGCACATTTTCCATTGGACTACCTTGGCCACTCACCAAATCTAAAACTGAAAATACTAACAGCATGACTCGGTTGAACTTATTACTTGTACTCCCACAGATCACCAGTGGTTACATTCCCAGAAACACTGAAACAGCCTCAGTTGCTTCAGACTGGTTTCTGTTACCTTCACTGAGAACAGCAAATGAGACCATAATTTTTCCAGGTCCCTCCCAGAGACCTCAAAAGTTGTTCCAACAAATATCCCCATCTGAGGAAGTATTTATTGAGATATAAAACTCACAGTCATATAGAAACTCCTGCCACAGGCACAAGAGACCTAAGGAAACTGCTTTAAGTGGTGCCTAATCTTTGTTGATTGGCAGAGCCCCAAGATGTTCTGAGTGTGGTAAAGCAAATTTAAGATTATTGACAATAGGCTCACTTTTACCCCTTACCTTTCATGGATTCCTCCAAATCAGCCTACTGACCCCCAGCATGCTGTCAGACCACAGGTTGCAAACCATTCTGCAGATATGTAACTCCAGAAACAACAGCACAAACACTACAACAAAATGGGCAACCCCCAAAGAATATGCTCAAATATACTTTCACTACAAGGTCCGCTGCCCAAACTTCAGCTCATTTGCTTTAGCGCTTAAAGCCTTACAGGAATGTCTCAGCTCTCTAAAGACTCTGATAGCTGAAAGTGTAAACACTGTCTTTCAGTCATGGTCCTTGCATTTTCACTGATAGCATGTAATTGTTTATCGTACCCCTTTAATACTAAAATAACAACAAATGCTCAGCCAGAGACAAGGGAAAAAGAGAAAATGCTCATGGTGCTTATGAGTCTTACTGTTCTCTGATTTTAGAGTTATTCTTATACACATAGTTTATTTATATATACTTTATTTATATATACATTTATTATTATACCTAAACCACTTGTTGTGGTTTTGTTTAGTGAGGGGGGCCTAAGGTGGCTTCTCTAAGAAACTGCTAGAAGTCGCTCCCCTTTGTTCAGTGGACTCGGCCGGGCCTAGGGCGGACCCACTGCTGGCCAAGGCCGAGCCAATTGGTAGCAGAATGTCCCGTGATAACGCCTCTGCAATAACGTATTTAAGAAGGGGAAAATAGGAAAAAAAAAAAGAAGAGAAGATGTGAAGCAGCTGAGCAGGGGCAGAGGTGCAGAGGGGGAGGTGTAGGCCTCATGGGCCTTGCAGGCCTCACCCTCTGGCCTCTCGCCAGGCGGCGACTGGGCCCAACTCGGCCCGGCCCGGCTGCAAGAAGTGGAGAGGAGATGAGATGGATGATGTGAAGAGATTCTGAGAGGCGTCTGCCAGCCTGTTGTGAAGAACTTTTCTTGTGCGAGGAACGGCTGCAGACGCCAAGGTCAGTTCAGAAGGAGGGGGAGGAGTAATGCGGCTCCTGGCCAAGATTCCCCTGCAGCCTGTGGTGACGACCATGGTGGAACAGGTTGACCCCTGCAGCCCATGGAGGCCCACGGAGGAGCAGAGATCCACCTGCAGCCCGGGGAGGACCCCACACCAGGGCAGGTGGAGGCCTGAAGGAGGCTGTGGCCCGTGGAGGGCCCGCTGGGGCAGCTGTTCTAGAGGGACTGCACCCGTGGAAGAGATGACCCACGCCGGAGCAGCTCCACGAAGGACTGTGGCCCGTGGGAGGGACCCCATGCTGGAGCAGGGGAGGAATGCGAGGAGTTCTTCCCCTGACGATGAAGCAGCGGTGTAAAACAACACGTGATGTACTGACTGCGACCCCCATTCCCTCTTCCCCCCTGTGCCGCTCGGGGTGGAGAAGGTAGTAGAGATAATGGTAAGCTCAGGAAGAGGGAGGGGTGGGGGGAGGTTATCTTGTTCTCTGTCTCATTCTCCTGCTGTTTTTAGTAATAAATGAATAGTTTTCCCCAAGTCGAGTCTGTTTTGCCCGTGACGGTAACTTTAAGGATTTCTCCGTCCTTATCTCAAACCTCGAGCCATTTTTCTTATATTATCTCTCCCTATTCTCTCGGAGGGTGGGGGGAGTGAGAGAGAGACTGCATAGTCTGGTCCCGATTGGGGCTGAACTACGACACCACTACAAGTAGTTTAGACTCTGTACTGGTCTTCTAGTACCTAAAGGGGGCCTAGAGGAAAGATTCCTTAATGCCTGTACCATGTAAAATGTCCTGCTACTTGTGCATTCAGACATCACAATAATATCCTGGATATGAAACATTTCCATTAGTTTAGATAACATCATTAAATTCAGTGGGAGAGAATGACTGATCCATATAAATACTGACTGGAACTAGAATGCATGATGAAGCATCTTTTATTGATTAGTAGATTTGCTCTTGTGTATGGTATTTCACAACATCCTTAATCAAGTCTTCTCTGAAAGACACCAGCAATATTCAAAGAAATTCTTGATTTTGATAAATAGGCTGTCAAGTAAGTTAAGTCTTCCAATGTTTTTAACCATCAGCTGGATCTTATATTCTCATTTCACAGACATAAGTCCTAATGTGTAATAAAAAAAAAAAACAAACCAAAACCCACATATACTCCTAGGGAAATGATATATTTTGCTATGAAAGAGTTGGCATTCTACTTTGAAAAAAAGCTGTTACCAGCATATGAGGTGATCTCATTCTGAGAGGGTATGTGTTCTTTGTAGCCTGCTCTTCACAAATCTATGTCTTTGTGCGATATAGCAGAGAAGTATGTAGCTCTGCAGTAAATACAGGCACTGGAAGTCATCTTAAATGCACTTTCCAACATGATGTCTTGTTTTGGTTGCCACTTCAAAATTTCCACGTAACATGAAAATGCATTAAATCATCAGGAAAGAAAAGCTTGAGATATAAGACCTCTTCTCCACCAAGCACAATGAAGTAAGGGAAATTACAATGTCAATCAATGGAGGTGAGAAAATAGCAGGAAAACATGTTTATGTACACTTTGCATAAAACAGAAATGAAGCTTCATTCAACCATTTCTGTTTTTCTAAGTTATTCCATCTGCAGGACATCCATCAAGAGCATTTTTCCCACAATGTTGTCTACTACAGCAAACACCCATTCAGAGACACAGTATGCTTGGCTGCATTAGTACATAGGGAACTAGTTGCTAATGATGATTAGAATTTGTATAAATGATCCATCAGCAGTATACAGATGCCAAATGTCTGGCAGAACCTGGAATCAGATCCTTAAAGTATGTAATTTATTTTTCCTTACACTACAGCCATCATAGAGGAGGTAACTGCACATGATGTTGGCATATAAATTTCAAACCTGTCCAATATGCATCTTTAGCATTAAATACACATATTTTCAAATGCTTCAGTGAAAAAAAGAGTATCTTCAAGCAGACAGTTGCTGGTTTTCATTGACAATTTTTTACTTTCACAAATAATATTTGGATTTGTTGGAGGCAAGCAAGACCCCAGCACACAAAGCAAACATTAAGGCAATAAAATACCATTAATTCTTTTGTCTGTAAGAGACTTTTCATGTGGAACACCAAAAATGAGCATTACATTCTAATACCTACTGGAGGATTTCAGCTAGTCCAAGTGAAAAGAATAAACACTGCATCATTGGCATATTACATTTTTTAAGTATTAATCTCCTTTTGATCTAGAACTGATACCCACTTCATATTTTATCCACTCATTCTGCAGGTGTATGCTAAGCACGGAGCATGAAGGCTCGAAAAAGCACTGAAATGAAGCAGTGCTCAAAATAATGGGAATGCTTCTTTAAAGTTAGAGACTTGATTTATTAGAAATGGTTCAAACATTTTTCCTAATTAATGTGAGCAAAGTGCCTAACAAAACTAGAAAAATGTCTCTAGTTTGGACTCCACTGAGACTAATACTCATCCTTCACACTTCAAAGGGCAAAGTTGGGTAGGAGAAAAGAGGGAGCTCTGGTTTCAGTCTCAGTGACTACATTAAAAAGGGTCATTTAATGTTAGTATGTGAGCTACGGCTGATGAACAAGTTCTATGTTTTTCGACTTAAATTCTACATAAATCTTGAACTTGTGTTGAAAAATTGTGCTATTATCTCATACCCGTATTTCTCTTCACATCCTAAGAGTCAGACAGATTTAGAAATATATGCACATATTTTTCCTAGCACTGTGAAGAAGTTGTGCTTCTGTTTCCTAACAGATAAAATGAGGTATTGAGTCAAGATTCATCTCTGGAAGTGAATCTAATCCAGGGTTAGGGATCTAACTGTGAGAGTCATATCACCCACATTTAGCTTTCTGAAATATATATGTCTAAAGTAAACACCCCGAGATGTAGATTTACTTCACAGACCAACTCTTAGGATATGTCTAAGCATAACACACATCTGATGGTTTTTGCTTCTCTCATTCTAGTCTTTTTTGCTACATTAAGCAACATACCCATTCAGTGTACTGCTTCTGCCAAAGCCCATTCTGGGCTGCCTCACTGTATATTTGTCAGGGTTGTGCTCTGTATTCCCAGAGCCAACAAAACACCAAAGTCCCTCTGCAGATCTGGCTCAGAATGATTTGCCAACAGGTGTGACTCATGTCATTGTCAGTGCCAGAATTAGGGTTTCAGGAGACCAACCTTCCAGTCCAAAGCACAAAAACTACTCTTATGAGAGATATCTAACGCTCAAAAAGTTGTAGAATCCTTCATCTAATTTGTCTATACAGTCACTGTGGAGTCATATGTAAAAATCAGCCAACCAGTCCCCCAGCAACTCCAAACGCTGAATGTCCTGGCATAAAAATACAGGGAGACAAGACGATGCCTTCTTCCCCACTGTTCTCAATTTGACTTCCATATAAAACATCCCAGGTAGAAGAACAGCTGCCAAACTTCATGAAGTTGTGTAAGACATTAGCTCAACTATTTCCCTATGCTACTCACATTGCCAAATGTATACTGATGTATTAAAAGCTGTTCCCTTGGAATCACAGAATAGTTAGTGTTGGAAGGGACCTTTAAAGGTCGATTTCCTTTTGCTTAGGCCAAAGTCATGCCTCCAAAAGCAGATTTCTTTCCAAACATACAAATCATCTTGCATCAAATTAGGAGAATTGATAAACCACTTTTGTAAGTAAAACTAAAGAGCACTTACTCTAAAGCATGGCTTGGCTGTCAATGGCACAAACAGTATGGGAAGTATTTTAATATTGGGATTTTCTATAAGGAATGTCTCAAGACTGGAAAGCTGTTTTTGTCACCCTGTCAGTGGGATGTGAAGAAAACACCTTGTCTGAAAGCAAACAAGGAAGAGTTTGAAAGTGCAAATAACAAGACTGGGATGTGTTGTGTGTCAAACTAGTAGATCACTGACAGAACTTGACACTCCTCTTCCACATGTTTCTTCAGTGAAAAACCGCAAACTTTCATAGGTCTTTACACAAAGAATAGCAGTGCTGACAATACTAGTGTGGATACTGAAGATCTTGTTTTGTTTTTACATCTAGTGTGATCTTGCTATCAACACAGTTTGTTATCAAGAGTTAGTCAAGCTGGCACCATTAGCAATAATTTAACAAAGTCTACCAAATTACCTTTTAGCTCTCCTACATGCACAATCTAACTTACTAAGAAAAAAAACCATTAAAATAACTTTAACTATATATATTCATATGGTATTTTTCTTTTTCCTTTATTCTAGTTAAAAGCAAATATAACTCTTAATAGTAGGCATTTGTAAGAAAGCTGCAGGAAGTCAGGTATAAAATGATTGACTAACAAGGAAGAATAATGACACCAAAAGCAATAAAGTGTATAATAAACTAAAGAACTACTGTTTGATAAGTCTTGCATTTATACACTCATGCATGCAATCTTCTTCCAGTCACACTTAATGGTTGTAACTAATCATTACACTTAAGTGTTAAAATGCTGTGTAAAATTTCCTTAGACAGTAAGATTTTGCTCTTGAGTGTACTGACGTCACTGCAGAAGTTGTTTTAAGTTTTGACATGTACACTACATGTAGGTCTGAAAGCCATCTTTACTGAAAACAATTAGAATATTACTTCTAACTTTGGAAAAAAAAAACCTTTAAAATCTGAACTTTTTAAAATAAAGCTTGAGTTTTCATTTAAGAGTATTTTTAAAAATTCTGATTAGTGTGACAATAGGTCAAAAACCTGCACAAAACCTAAAGAAGCCAAGCACCCTTTATTCCAGGTAGACGGAGCTACCTTATTGAAGAATGTTTGACAAACTCATCCCTTTCTGGTAGTGAATGAGCAGTAGATAGCTTTCACTTTTTACAGACATGCTCGTTATTCAAAACCCTTTAGTGAAGGGTTTATTACAATGTATGTCTGCCTACAGCTTGTTCATGAATGAGTACCTGGGATGTTTTTAAAGTGATCAGCCTTTTATTATTCACTCTGTGTGTGACTGAAACTGGCAATATTTTAAAAAGTAATTTCTAATTCTGATTTCCTAATTTTTGGGTACTACTCCAGTAGAAAATGTGATTTTGCTCACACAAGATAGATTTGCATCTACTTCCTTCTTTAAGCAATTTGGCCCCAGATTCAAGTAGCAGCTCCTAGCTCTGGCAATGTAAAATGGGGTTCTGTTGCACACTCGATGAACTTCTCAAGGTCTGTGCAAAGAAAATCCAAGGCCATAAAAACCAGTTAAACTTAAATGTTTGTGTGAATAAATGTTTGTGCCCCTCCATTTCCTGTTTATACTATTGCAAGCAGAAATTTGTTAGTAGGAGCAGTAGCAATACAACAAAGGCATCAACAGTCAGTTCAGCTTTGAGCCTGATAATAATTGGAAAAAAAATATGATACCTTCATACTTCCACATGAAGGTTTTATTTCCTGATGCATTCTGTGTAAGTACATGCACGGAGGTGGAAACTAAACCACTCATTGTATATGTTTATCATGTTTTGCAAACGGTGAGCTGACGGTGTTTGGAACTCTGTCATCTAAAAAAACCAAATCACCATTCTATTTAAACATAAATTCACATAATTTCAAACTGTATGGTCAAGAGCATCCACGGTCAAACTTTGTCACAGAACGAATGAAAAAAAGATCAGATTTAAGCTTCTGTTGAAGGAAAAGGGGCTCCAAAGTTAACAGCTAGTTTCTGGCTACTTTCTGGGTTGAACTTCCCCTAGAGTTCTCCTTGTGGCAAAGCCATCACAGCTATCAATCCTGGAAATGACTCATTTTCTCCCAGAATTAACCATAGATCCAACCAAACCAATCATTAACCCACAGTCCTTTAATGCACTAAGCACATCAAAATTCAAGTATGTATGTATCAGACACACATGTGGTAATCCTTTGTGTTATTTATGGCCTTTTTTTTATAGGAGAATAATTCATTTAAATGGGTAATTCAAAAAGGTAATTTACAGTCTGGCATCCTGACTTTAAAGCTTTATTTTATTAACATTCACCAAGAGAGTTATCAATTTAGCAGTGAGGCAGAGCTAATAATTCCACAGAAGTTTTACAAAGTTTTTGCTTTTCCTGGTCCTTAATTTGTGTAATGGAGGATATTTATTCCATCCACACATCTTTTCATTGCATGATTCACTGAATTAGTAAAGAAATATAAAATTTATCAACAAGCAAGTGCGTAATTACAAACCACTAAGTTACTTTCTGATTAGTCTCCATTTTTATTTAAAACCTCCTTCTGAATCTGACGAACAAATTCCTTCTCTACATGGTATTTTCTTCCCTTCTGTTAAGTGCCTTAATATGCCAACTCTCTTTTTCAGTCGTATAATTACAATGATTAGACTTTTTTCTATCCATTCTAACTCTCAGACACATAGTACTATATATAACCTTTCAATATTGCTTTTATGAAAACAAAGGCAGTTAATATGTTTTGTAAGGAAAACTACAAATGAAAGACTTCATGTACTTTTGGCATCAGTCCAAGCTTTCTTTATTATAGTGTTCAGAACGATATTTAGGTAATACCTTTGGAAGCAAGTGGTGTAAAAAATACAGTGGACATGTTAAAGGCTCAGTCTCGTTACTAAGGCATGTTGCCATGGATTGTTTACAAATATCCAGATGTTCCTGAGCTTACCTTGAATTTGTTTTGAAAGCCCAAGGCCATACTTGTGTATTTTGTTTCTCCCCATTCTGGAAAATACGCACTAATAATACGCTACAACTGAGAAAAAAAAATATTCAAATTAAGAAATATGGAGATAAAGGAAAAGTATATTTGACCTTGCTTGCAAAAGAAGAGGCTCACATTTATTGTTTTCTTTACACATTCTAAGAAAGAGATTATGTAAATGCTGGACAAGAACCAGATGAGATGCTGTTGTACAGCTTTAAGGCTAGTTCACATGGTGACTGAGCATATCGGCACACAGTGCCACTGGCAAAAAAGAAACAAAAAAGGAACTAAGAAGGTTGGAACAAAGTTGTGTAATACAGTGAGTTCATGACCTACTTTAAAAATGAGTCACCTACCACTTTCACAGCTGTTCACTGCTGTGAACCAGGCAGGATATTCCTTTGTACAACTTCTGCTTCTTTCAATTTTAAAAGAGAACAGTAATTAAAAAATTAAAAAAACCACCAAACCCAAATGCACAAAAATTCCATTAATTTGTGAAGAATTTTGGTTTGATTTTGAATGTAGTTCTTGTAAAATGGAAATATGAAATCAAAAGTCATTTCAAAATGGAAAATTATACTCTTCCATTCTACAAGCAACAAAACAGAATACTCACACCACTTGGTGAGAAACTGCTGCTCAAAGTAAATGAAACATTATTAAAATATGCCTCTCATATTTTTGCATTTGACAAATCCAACTTTCCTCTATCCAGAGAAAACATTCCCTCAAATATTTGCACTCAGGCAATCAAAACCAACATCACTAAACTGTTGCAGATCTAAAATTATCAACAAACCACTCTGTTACAAAGTTACAACTTAAAAAGTCCAGTGAGTGATTTCACCCCTCATTCTTCTGGACCTCACGCTCCGAGGAAGCTCCCATTATTTAGCAGATAAGATCAACCAAATTTTGGAAAGACTTGGTACAGAACAAAGTATTAGAAACCACACCAAACTGTAGATATGTTTTACCTGACACTTTGACAGAGTCGTTTAGGTAGGATTTTTTTAAAGAGGAATAGATAAATGAGGAAAATTAATGGGTCACTTGCAGGACAGAGGAAGAAATTGTAGGTATGTTCAGACAGGAGGTTAACTTAAAAGGGAAGTTTTACTTTTTCCACTCAGAAGGGTTGCTAGGCTCTAATACCTTTTCTCCTGATCCCTCCCTAGTACTCTGCAAATTTATTTATACAGCCACTGAGTGTCCACCTGATACATATAGCACACTATCAGCTGTTGGCTTTAGCAAGCAGACTACATCAGCAACCATCCAGTACCAAATTTTTAGTTCTACACCCTTGGAGCCTTGACAGGCTTACTCCTTCCTTCTTCTCTGTTCCAATTTGTTTAATGTATTACTTGAAACTTTAAGATTCTGATGTGAAGAATGCCTATATATCTCTGGCACTAGAACATAAAAATGTCATTATCTAATTTTGCAAGGACGTATATTCCCAGTCAAACTGATCTATGAAAGACAAGGGAATTTCACTAGTTGGAAAACATTTTTAGAAGCTTGATTTTCTCAGTGTTTCATTAGTGCAGTATGCCAGACTTTGGCTACTGATAGAACAGCTTATGGCAGCTGTCTCCTTTGTAAATGAGGGAATTATAGCAGGAAATCACCTTTAACATTTACAGTTTTCATTTATTCACTAGTAAAGAAAACTATTAAAATCAGGAAATAATGTAGGCTGGAAAAGGCTTTCGCGTTGATGCTTTCCCACCATAAGCTAACACAGTACTAGTATTTCTTAATTCTTTTATTTCACTGTCGCTAGCGAACATTTACCACTTGCACACATACTGCTGCTGAAACATGAGAATAACACATTATATCTTAGTGGTTTCTCCATAGTCTAAGAAAGAAAGTTCTTTTGGGTTATGAAATGTTACATTTCCAGTCAAAGGAGCTGTACTTTGCCACTGCCACCTGTCACATTAAAATACATCTTAAATGTATGAAGGAAAAAAAAAGTTTATTTACCCTTTTCCAGATCATTGTATTCCTGTGAAATTTTGTATCCCAAAAGTTTTGCCTCAAGTCACTGCCTGAGCAAAAATCCTCAGCTTCCGTTTTTCAAGTCACAGTTAATTCTTGTTCTCTTGATTATTATTCCAGCAATTTAATCCTTCTTGTCCACAGCAGCAATGAATGTAACGCTTCTGAATGTCTCTAACACTATATCACCTTCATCCTCTGTGCTTGTCTCTACATCCAAGTCACCTTTATTAAGTAACTCCCCAGTGCAAGCTCTCCAATGCATCAAGGAACAGATGTTTTGAGCGTCTGTAAAAGTTATTGGGGTATTCTGTTTATTTTAATGAGACCCTGGATCCCTGTATCTGCAAGGAACATTCACACATTTACAAAAGATGTTATAATGTGTTCCAATGAGAAAGCATAAGCAGATTCAGCTCTTTTGCACTCATGCAATAAAGAAATGTTTAAGGCCGGAATCTGGAGACACAACAGAATGATTCAGACACATGAGAACAGACAGCGATTTCACTCCTCAGGAGAGCCACATGACTTTACATGGTTTTAAAACAAACTTTAACTATTAACGAGTTTCTTGACAGAAAATGTTCACCTCATTCCCTTCAGAAAGGAAAGATAAAAATAGCTGACCATTGCTATTTTCCTGAAATGGTCCCTATGCTCTCATTTTTCTATTTACTTTCCCTCCCTCAGCCTGAAAACTGCAACACGTATATACTGAGCTAACAAGATAAAGGGAAGGATTTTTAGCAGCAGAAGAAATAAATGCAATGGGTAAAATACTCAAAGGCACGATGCTAGAAGAAAATATGACTCAGCATGCATAGAACACAAAGACCCTAAGGTCTTACTGAAACAAACTCCTATTGAGCTGAGTGGGAAGTAGATACTTAAGAGAACAGTACCTTACTTCCAAAGAAAGACATGTGAAATGTTCCTACTGTGATTCTAACAAACTGTACTGGTCCTACACCACCCCTTCCTCTTACACTAGCTACTGCTGCATCGGTGCTCTCTGTCCTTACAAACGCTGTGGTAAACACTACTCCCCTTCTCTTGGTAGGGGAGGAAACACCTGAAACTCTAGCTACTTCATCTCTAATTTTACTGGTTTACCACCAAAAATGCTGTAACAAGACAGGCTCACTTGAATAACTGCTTTCAGCTCCCTTTGGTAAAAGAAAATAATGTATTATGTGGGAGGAGGCACACAACGTACTTCACACACACCCCAGTTGTCAATCAGCACTTGTATTTTTGAAGTCCCTAGCCCTTTTGACCCCCTCAAGTCACATATAAATAAAATACTCCCTTCCTTCCTCCTTCATACCTCTTCCTACTCTCCCCTCCTACAAACAACACAGAGACCCTCCTACCACAACGCTATAACAGGGAAAGCCTCAGAGTAAATACCTCCTAAGTTACATGTACACAGAAGATAGTAAAATTTATTCTCCTGGGCTGCCCCTCTCTCTTATTTAGGACTGAGAATGTCATTAATTTTTATTAACACACTATGTTAGCATACATTTTTAAAACTTAAAATGTTTCTTGACACCTTTGCAAAACAAACATCCCTTTGCAAATTTGAGATAAAAAGCTTTGAACTCCTGAACACTTTTTTTTTAATGCAAAGTGCTAACAACCACAGCAGACCATGGAGAGTAGCACCAGAGAAAATAAACATCAGCGGCAGGAAAGAAGGAGGAAAAAAACTGCTCTTGTGTGATTCCTTCATTGGCTTTGCAAAAACTTGCACTTGATATGTGAAGAGCTCTGTCTGAAACCATTAATAACAAAAACAATCACCAAATGAAAGAGCAGCCTTGCAAGCAACCATCCATAAAAAGAAAGCCAGTTAATTAAACAAATCACAAGCTATCTCCAGACTGTCTCTTTCACTTTAAAGTCCTCAGTGCAGAAAAGAGAAGAAAAAAATCTCATCAAATGATATAATCATAACAACCTCAAAATAACTCACACATATTTCCAGATAAATCACTTCTGAAATACTAAGTGCCTGGAAAAGCTTGGAGGGAAATTGCACCTTAGCTACAATTCCTGCTTCTTGGAGGGGCTTTGGAGAATACTGGATCTTCTTTCCCTTCAGTAAATGTTTATTTCTATTCCTTAATTTGTCAAATTTTAATATAAAACTTTAACTGATCTCTAGATTCATTTCACTCGGTGTTGCAAGACCATTTCACTATGTCTCAGAAGGCACTGAATTAGAATTGAAGGCTCAGGGTTAGAAACACAACATTTATCCCTCGTCAAAACCTACACAGCTTTCTGTGTAGCACCAGGGATCCACAGCTGAACTGGAGAACTAGCTGCGCAAACCCAGCTAAAGGCAGTACTGACCCTAAGCACGTCACTGCCCTGATGGAAAAGGTAGCAGCGAGTTAATGGAACTGGATGTGCATTAATTTCTCTGAGATTATACGCTGTGATGAGACTCTTTCATCAGCTTCTACAGGTCATAGCAGCTGGTAGGAGCCTTAACAGTGTCATTCCATTATAAGGCTATTATCGATCCAAAATCTAATTTGAAGATCCATTTGGATTGGAATCAGAACCCAATATGACAATGATTTCAGAGCAGATAAGAAGTAATTTACTCTTCTGGGTGCCAGAAATCAATTTTTGGTTTTCTATACTGAGCCAGCTGCCAAAAAAAAAAAGAAGAGAATAAAAATCAAAAAAAGAGCCGAGGATAACGTGCAAATAGAGGATTATAGTAATCCAATCTGGAGGTGATAAAAGTATAAACCCGGCTGCAAACCCATCTGAGGTAAACAAACATTTAATCCCAGCTAAATATCTCAGATAATGGCAAAAAGGCTTCATGTTATTTTTGATGCATTTGGCTAACACAAAATACAGGTCTGAATTCAAAGCAACTCCTTGCATTTCTCACATAATTCTTTGTGGCAGTCAGTACCCGGGAAGCTTACGTGGGGATCTCAAGATTCATTACAACTATTTGTATTATAGCTGTGCTGGACACGCCGGCAAATTGGTATTAAAGGGCTAATCCCCAGACTCACCCAGGCTGTCAGGAGTCAAAATCCCTTTGTCTATATGTACATCATGAGGTGCTGTGGCTTTCGTTCTTGCCCTCATCCCCAAACATCCAGTTTACTCCCAAAGAAAGGGAGGACGCACAGGTAGCTGTCACGTCCTCAGCTTGCTTGCCATGTAAACCCAAGCCCATCTTCACTAGGAACAAGGACCTCCAGGTACGCAGTGCAACACCCCCCTGCACCATGGTGCAGACACGGTGACTGTGAATCCCGTTCTGAGCTACCTCCCGTACCAGAGCAAACAACTTTTGTAAGCACACAGGCGCTGCGCAGCACCCACTGCTGCCCACCTCAGCAGCGGGAGACATTGAGAGGAAAGTATACTAAGGCCGTTCCTGCCCAGGGAAGACAGAGCAAACAACAGGCAAGAGGTGGCATGAAAAACTGAAGGGACGTTTGCTCAAAGTCGTTGGCAGGGCTGAGAATTTTCCGCTCTCTACAGGGCTGGCCCTTAAACCCTTTTCACTTTTATTAAGTGCAGACGTACTGCAGAGATGCGAGACTTAGTTATCTACAGTGAAACTGGAAAGGGTTTTTTCTTCTTTCTTTTTTTTTTCATTTCCTCCAGACAACCACAGTGGAATCAGTTTTATTCAGATTTGTCTGTAATTGGAGCGAAGCTCTCACTGAATCTAATTTCAGCTGGAACTAATTATAGGGGGAAAAGGTCATAAATGTAAGATGGCTGCATAACTATGTTGGAAGAATATTGACATCATATAGTATTAACTCTGCCGCTGTAAAGGCCATAAATACTTAGACTAAAAACAGCCATTAAGAGACAGAACCAAATGTACCTATTTCTTTTGATTAGAGGGGGAAAATGATAGAGGAAAAAATCTCTAAAAAGTAATTAAAAAAACAATCAAGATATAGAGATCGACTGCCTCAGACGAAATCCTGAGCCATACTAGAAACAAACAGCATTACTGCGTGCTCCAGGGGGCGAGGAGGCCCTGTACCCTCTACCCTGCCACCTCAGCGCTGTGGGTGCATATCGCCACTGAGACCACCGCAGCACCCACTCTGTATCAGGGGAACCCCCATCCTGCCTTCTGGAGAAGCCTTCCAGCCCTTTTAGCTGAGCAGAGAAGACCACACCAGGCTCAGTCCCCGCTCAGCGCTGAGTCACTTGGGCAGCCAGCACAGAACTTCACTTCTCACCATCTTCCTCACCAGAGAAGGGAACCAGCACCTGTCACAGTGCCGTATGAGCCCAGCCCTCATGGAAACTGGCTGGATTTGCTTCTCACCTGAGCCTCAGAGGCTTCAGGATGTTCCCTGTGGGAAATCCACAGGCAGAACTGGCCAGGACTCCTCATCAGGAATCTTGTTGTTAAATATTTCATTAAATTTTCTGACAGATTTGATGAAATGAAGAATGTCCATATTTTCTCAATACATATGTTTTCTTGTAATCAACACAACACCAGTACAAGCAGAATGACATTACAAATGCGAGTGAATTATACATGCGGCCTAAATTTTGACCATAATAGGTTTCAATTAGTCAATTAATTGTTATTTAGACATAGCTGCACACATACTCATCTTTCTGAAATTAAGTGCTGCTTTGCTACTTAGATTTACAGAAGCTCAATACATAAACCAGTTATATGGTCTGCTTTAGCCCCAAGGCTGAACTGTAGTGATGACCCAAGCCAAATTAATAAAGACAGAAGCCCGCTAGACATCTCGTGATGAGCTGCACTGCAATGAACTTTTGTAGATTCTGTAGGAAGCAGTGGAAAGTAATTTCTGAAACATCAACTGAAATAAGTTAGCAATTAATTTTTCTCTCTTAGTAACCCTACAAGTGCATGACACTAACGAGGTCTGAATCAGAACATTTTGCAGTGACCCTGACTGCGGTTTGTCCATCGAAGCCGTATGTCACAGGAGCAAAGACTCACACTCGGTTAGACCGTGCTTCATGTCACCACCTTCTTCCCTCGCTTCAGTCTAAAGTGAATTCCTGCTAAGGTGCGTGAAGAGATCAAGTAACCCGTCTGCCTTTGGCACAGCACAGTGTTTATTGTTGCACCTGTATCAATGGAAAATCATGTTCCCTTTTGGGTCACTTGCCACCACTAAATTCCTTCTATGTTCCCTGATTTATGGTCTTTTTATTAAGTACTTCTCAGTTGACATCTACTGCCATCAACTGATCTCACTATGTTTTCTCTCTGCTGTGGCCACAAGGAAGAGAATAACTTGTCCTTTCAACAGAACACATGTTTAATAAAGGGAAAAGGGACAATGATTAGCTTCTCAGAAGTACTCATGACAAATTCAGGACCAGATGATAATAAAATAAATGCTAGAAAAAGTGGAAAGTGACGATCAAACACTTCATCACGAAAATTAAGAAGATATTTTTATCCATACTTCACTCTCCAGTCATTATTCTACTTGCTGGAACATTAGTTCTTCAAATTGCTTTTAATTACATGGCCTAGAAATAAATACGCACCACTACTATCATGATCTCAGGTTGGATACAAGGGGTACTCACTTTCATTCCAGTCAAGGCACCATTCCAAGGTGATTTATACTCTCATTATAGGCTGTTGCCTTTCCTCTGTAAATCTGTAATCAAATATTCTAAACAGGTGATGACAAATAATTTCAGTGACTACTGCTAGCAGCCAAAAATCACAGTCCCAGGACCTCACACATATATGCACATGCACAGTCCACACAGGGATGTTTCCATGTTATTAAATCTTCTAACAACTTTTGAATACATAAACCCAACCTGCATCAAATTGGTGACAAATTTTTTTTACTATGCTTAATTTAGCAAACTTCCCTCTCATTATATAAGCTATTTGGACAAAAGGAGCATTAATTAACTTACTGAGTTTTTGATCAGATGTTGCAATGATAATTTATCATTTTAATAGTCTGTTCTAGAGTGGATTTTTAGAAATGTTTCACAGAGTGAACCAACAAATTAATATAATAATTATGATCCTTTTGCATGATTCAAATATTATGCATCACTTGTGTTGTTTAAACACTCTTTCAGTGCAACGGTACAATGGGCAAGCATACACACAAAAAGTCCTTTGCTGATACACCATCAATTAGTTCACGTACCATCCCCAAAAGCAGTGTTTAATATTTTTCTTTTACATTTCTTTTAAAATTAAAATTCAGGAGATCAGATTTAGCTTCAAAAAGATATTCTAAAAACAGGATCTGATTTTCTTTTTATTTAATTTCTGAACAAGTCACTTTTTGCTTGAGATTCCAGCACTGGAGATCCACAGGCTGTTTGAAATGGGAGAAGTACAGTATAAAATCTACCTGGATGGGAAAACTGCAGAGAATCAGGTGGGCTAACCTGTTCTCTCGCAGCCAGCCCTGTTTTTCTGCACCAAGCTAGTCTCAGAGTAGGATGGAATTCAGGAACATTAAGATGCCAAACCTGCAAGGCTTATATTGAGCATATCTGGGCACTACAGAGTCTCACAGAAACAATAAGGAAGAAAGAGATCGCCTTTCCTAGTGGCACAGTACAACTTGTACAAAACCATGCTGTCCCGATTCAACACTTCTCAGTCTTGACTCTGCCTCTGCATGCAATTGCTAGTCTTTTAAATTCCAGCCTTAATGAAATAGGTAAGCTGCAGAAAAGATTAAGCTGAAAAATACAGCAGGAATACAGAATGAGGACAGGTGATTGATCTTTGAGTGGATATCCAACAGTGCAATGAAATTCTCAGGCTGGTTCTTCTTTATTTCAAAATGGTTTTGATTCAGAGGGATTTTATAGCAGCTAAATCATGCAGTTGGCACAGATTGTGCAAGCTTTTCAGCATGTTATACTCTGAAAGATGTCACATTTGGCAGAGGCAGTAAAGCTCCATGAATTTATTGTTGTTTCCCACTGAACACCAAAACCCAGGGCATCAAAAGATGATACAGCACACGTTACAACACCATTGTGCCGAGTCACCTGCTGCCCTGGCTAGCATTCACCTCTGGTGGAATGTCACACAACGCCAAATGGAAGCCACCTGTCTGCGAGGAGAAAGGAGGCGTAGCTGTGCACGGACTAGTGAGGGACAGCTGTGATCTCCTGTGATCCTGGAGACGTGCTGCACAAGAGCAATTCAAGTCATTTGCAAACCCATCTTTTAAATGAACGCACTTCAAGACTGCTCCCAAAAATAATAACTTTACTTACGGGAACAGTATTTTTAGAGTTAGTGGGACTTCTCATCACATGCCAAATTATAGATATGCTTAAGTATTCCCAGAATCAGGACCACATATTGGGTGTTTAATTACTTAATCTATGTATTATGGACAATTGCCTGTTTCATAGCAAACCAGAGACTGTTTTTTCAGCAAGTTTAGCTTGTGTGAACATAGTGGTAATTAGCTCGGCACAAAAAGTGTGTAAAGATACATCAAACAAGACTAAAATAATTTACTTTTTTTTCTCTTTCTGTCCTAAATGATCAATAAATCAAACAAACTGAAATTTCACCACGGCTTAGTAATATCTACTAAATTCCAAGTGAAAGTCACTCCATTTTCAGTCAAAAGTGGAGCAGAAAAAATGTGACTAGAAACAGATTAGAGTGGCTCCTTTAATACCCATTTTTCTTTTCCATTCAGCTTAAGCTAATTGCAAACATTGCAGAGCATGCTTGAAAACTATATAATGATGTATTTAAAAAAGAAAATAAAAAGCCACTTTCTCCTAGACCAAGACACTGATATATAAACAATCAACAGAAAAAGGTATTTGAAAATTTATCAAGAATTCTCTGAAATGGATATAAGGCACAGCTGCCCTCTCATTATTTCCTCTGAATCTACAAACCCAGAAAAAAATCGTTGTCTTTTAAGATTCAGGAAGCTTCTTCCTTTAATAATTTATGTTGAAGCTTATGAGAGATGTTTAAGAAGCTTGTGCTTTCATTTTCCAATTCTAAATGTCTAGTCAGGAATTCAGTATTTCAGCAAGTACATGGCCACCACCTAAGTAGCTCTACTACGAGCAACTACTGCAAGAAATTTCAAAAGAGTGTTCTGCCCCTCAGTTTAACCTTGCAAAGACTCTACTCTCACTACTGTTGGATACACAAAAGTAGCATTAACAGAGTTTGGGCTGCGCAATTTCTCTGTGCATTAAAAGCACTAGAAAGGTTTTACTATGTACATCACAAATAGGTAGAGCATATCCAACATCCAAGCTTCTCACAATGGGGGATATATTAGATTGTTATTCACAACAGGAGAATGTCACACTTTTCTGTCTACTGTAGTTCAGCACTTTTCTAATTTCACGGACCTCAATTTACATTTGTCAGTGTTTGAAGTTAGATGATATTGGTCTGCTCAGGAAACGAGCTAAAGGGGAGAGAGGTCATTCACCTTTTGGGCAGCACCGTACTTTGATGATGCATAAATATATCACAGCAGGAGTGTGTCAGCAAAAAATGGATGTCCTAAAGCCCTTTGATGCAAAGGATGATGTTTGTTAGAAACAGAAGGTTAAATATGTAGAAACTGTAAGGCTGAAGTGATGATGTGAAGAGAACCTGGCTAATGTCTTAGCAGAAATCCACCTTGTCATTCACTGTGAGTTTACAGACATGGAAATTTTAATAGATTACCAAAGCTGATTAGCGAGTGTATACAGAAATTTTATTTACAAGCTGAATTCCTAGCAGTCTGTGGTATATGAACCCTAAAGAATTGGTATTCATAATGGGCCTGATCCAAAGACCTGTCACTGTTTTTTTTTCATTATTTTAATGGCATTCAGATAAGATCCTCAGATATCAATCTCCAATAAATGGGCACCTGTTACCTACACTTACAGGTTCACACTTCTAGAGCAGATCATACACATTGTGATCTGTTACTTCAGGCTAGGAGAATTTAGCAAATATTTTGTCCTAAGCATTCAAAAACATTTTCTTAAAGTTGAATGGTAGAGCTGAAGATAAAAATCCTTGTATGCTGAACTCGATTTATCCAAATATTACATGGAAAAATGTTTCAGAACTTTTTACAAATTTCTGATGCAGCTTCATTCACATTTGCAGTTGCAGTTTAGGATCAGCTGAGGTTACACACTATCTTACCAAAACATCTATACACCTGAATGAAAATGAACATATTCTTACCCTCTGCTGCCTTTCTTTGGACTTTGTAAATGGTTTGAATGAGCACAAGTCTAACAGCAGAGGTTACACGCACAAAAAATGTCATAAACATGGCACGGGTAAGCTGCCCAACACTACACGGCAGACAATCTTAGCACACCGTTTTAGACCTTAACACTTAAGTTTTTTTTTAAATCTAACAAATCAAAAAGGTTTGTACTTAAATACCACATTTTCCATCTATTGTATGACAATACAGACTTTGCAGAAGGAAGTAAAATCTTAAACCAGGCACAAAAGTCAGAAGAAAAGTGAAGCTTTGAGTTGGAAGAATGAATTCATTAAACCAAAACAAACAAACAAAAACCTAAAGTGTTAAAACAAGGCATTTGAATAGTAACAACTGTTAAAATGAGCTCTGAAATCTCCATGCAACATGAGATTTTTATTGGCAAACAATTAAATCTCTCTTTAAGTGCTCTTTTCTCTGTAGGACCTAATTTATAATCTTATCAGGCATGTCTCTCAGAAGAATTTGCTACTAGTCTAAGTCTTTATCTGCACAATGCAGAATACTAACAATTGTCTTGTATGTTTGTTTCCAATGTCAAAGACTGAAATTCCAATTTAAGGTTCTGACTGCTTTCAGAATTTGATATTATTTTAAAAGTGCTGCTGTCGCTTTTGTTCACATGGTGTGTCAGAAAAAGAAAATGTAAGAATAAAAAAACTGCGTTGATGGTAAGAAAGTAGAAAGGTGATGTACTTGGGAATCAGTTTGCTATAGCTCATTTGCTGTTTTATCATTTTCCTGTTACCCTCCAGGGCCTTATTTTGTTTCAGCCCTACTCATTAGAATTTAAGTTTTATAATAAGCATTAAGGTAAAGGAAGTTAGAGGCAAGGTGGAATTGAGTGTGCACTTTATGTCTCTTGCATCGAACTATGAATTTTTGAAACCTGTAGTAGGTATGCCAGCACATGCAACTCTGGCAGCTGTTTATTTTGCACTGCCTGGTTCTTATATCTCACTGCCTTTGTTTTTTTTCTATAAGTCTATAATAGCTTAATCCTTCCTAGCCATAGACCTATACCACAGTGTACATTTCTAACTAGAATAATAGATATAATAATAATTTCAAGGAACTGGTTTTAATTCTAAGAACTGCTAACCTACCTCTTTTTTTCACTTTAGCAGAACTCACAAGAGAACAAAGAGGGTTTTTTTTTTAGCAAGAAAATCATACAGCTCTGCATTATTATTTCCTTCCCCAGTCCAAGTCCAAGTTCTGAAATTCTTTAAGAAATGGAACCACAGCAGTCACACACAGTACTAGCCTAGACAGTATGTGTTTCACTTAACCTTTTTTTTAAATCCCACATAAAATCCTGCTAATTCTTTCAACATAAATAGGACACATTACTATTTCAATCTTCCCCTTCCCTTCTATTTGGCTCAGAACACCTGATGGTTAATTCCCAGTTGAGAAAATTGGTCCTTGGTTATCACCAGTTATTGTCACCTGTTCAACTTGCAAATATCTACAAATTTGAGTTTTCCAATTAGCATCCTAAGATCCCTACAGCATACAGCTAGACTGTATTTTATCCCACAAAGCAAATCACTTTTCACTTACACTGTCTATTGAGTCTCATTTGGTAATAGTGCTTTAAAAATTACAGTGTTTTTCACAGAATAGACTTGTCATTGCCCTACCTCCTATCAAGCCCAGATGGCTGCTTCTATAAAGGAGACAAAAACAGAAAAGGGAATTAAATGAAACCCTCTCCTTAATAAGTATCCAAGTCAATTTAAATAGTTCCATTTCATTTTTACATCAGAGTCATGTCCTAGTATTAAGGCATGAAGAACATTCTCAGTGTGCTAATAAGCCCCATGACATGTTGAATTGACATTTCAGTAAGTGGAATAAGCTGTAGTTTATTTTTAACTTCTATGGTATGAAACTGTAGGTAAACTGCATGAGAGACAGTGGCCCAGTGCATTAGATCTGGGTTGACTTCCAGCTGAACATAATGAGGTGTCCTTCTAACTAAAAGCAACACAAAGCAGTATTCAAAATTTGGAGGAGGTACTTCTGGAAGAACCATTTTAAATCCTCAAAGGATATGATACAAGATCACCCAGTATCTTAGTAATTACTTTGCTTCATTCTCTGTAATGCCTGCAGTGGATTTATGTCCCTTCAAGGAAGGTGATCAGTACACTTCCTAAGTCTGAAGTTCTGCAGTAAAAATGAGCTCCAACACCTTTTGTGGGAGTATGTAATAGAAACTCTGGTAATATCTTTCAAGTCTTCTCTCACTGTTACACAGTACCTCTGCAAATGTGAAAGAAGTTCCCAGATACAGAAAGTGGGCACAGCTGTCCTTGAAAGGTGGAAAACATTTGGGAGCCAAGCTCCTCCACTTCATAGAATAGTTTGGGTTGGAAGGGATCTTTAAAGGCCATCCAGTCCAACCCCCCCTGCAAGGAGCAGGGACATCTCCAACCAGATCAGGTTGCTCAGAGCCCCGGCCAACCTGGCCTTGAATGTTTCGATGGGGCACCCACCACCTCTCTAGGCAACCTGTTGCAATGTTCCACCACCCTCAGTGTAAAAAATTTCTTCCTTATATCTTCCTCTGGATGTGCTGAGAATGGGCCAAGGCAATCATTGAATCCCAAGCAGATATGGCACGAAAGAACCTCACTTCAGAGACCTGTGCAGCTTATCATTAAGGATGAAATCTTTTCCGTCACTTGTCAGTTCTTGTTGACTCATTGTTTCATGTTTGCAAATCCCTCCCATGGGGATGTCTGTGAGGATTTTCTTGTACTGTACAAGAGTGGAGTTTTTGAGACAGTTTTGGTGACAAAGACAACCCTCTCCAAAAACATTGGTGCTTCTAAACAGAATTATTTTCAAGACACCATATAGCTATATACAACTGTTTAAGTGAGGTTTGGGATATATCTAGTAGCATCAACAATGCTATACAAAGACAGACAGGTACTGAAACTCAAAAATGCTACCTTCTGAGCCTGAAACTAAATAACCCAATGAAAGATTTTATGAAGAATACTAGAAAACAAATGGTTTCATTGTGGAATACTAGGAAACAAATTGTTTCTTCCTAGCCTGTACTAATGACACATCACAATACTCTGTTGGCCAGAACAGATGTTAACACACTCACCTGCACTTTTCTCTTGCCGCCACTTACCTACATTAGGGCAGGGAGTAGAGCTCAGACTCTCAGATCCATTTGGGCATCAAATTCCCTTTGAAATTGAGTTGTTAGATTCCTAACTGTTTTTGAGAATGTGGGTTTAAATGGGGATACAGTGTCTGCTTATTGCTTTGTGTCTGGAGCCTATGAATCAGATAGACTCACACACAGTGGAATAGGATTATTACTTCATGGCATGGGCAGGCAGCAGCAGTCACGATCTAGCCCTTTGAGATCAAGGCAGCAAGAAATTCATGAAGATTTAAAGTAGTTAAAGGAGTTTATTTTCCAGGTGGGAAATCCAGGTGTCAGAAGGAAAGTAACTATAAATTTTCAACCCAGCTTTCCACATAAAATGTAAAGCCATTTGGAGCACACAGAAAGCTCAGTATGAACTATGGCTGATAGCTGGTGCAAGGTATGGTCAGTGGTTTTAAATGATTGATGGAGCTATCTCTGCACTAAAGTACTAAGGTTGGAATAGAATAAAAAAAATGAGATCTGTTATAACAGTGCTTTATACCTTTTTTTCTTCCTTTGATGGTCAAATAGAGTTCAGTTGTACAGAAGAACTGTTACTTTGTACTAGTGATACATATGGTAGCTCTCCATATATTTACTAAAGAACTTCATTACAATAAACAGAATAATACTGCACGTGGAGATGGTTTTTAAAACATCCCCTAATTTATTACTGTGTCTTCAGAAAGGAGAGAAAGTATATTCAAATTAGTTTAGGGGTTTTTTTTAGTTGAAGATGAATAAATGTATATATGAATAAATATTTAGTGTTGTGCTTTATTCCTATTTAAATACTCAAAAGAGATTTAAGGTATGTTAATGAGTCATCTTGCTCAATAAGATTTGTGACCTTTCTCTTGTAAGAATTTGGGGGTTGCTACCACAACATCATCTAAAACAGTCTGGTACAGCTAGGAAACTGAAACAACAGCACAGTGCAGATGCCCCTGGCAGTCACTCCTTTCATTTCCGTTTCAAATACCAGAACAATGCGAGTTTTCAATCAAGTATCAGATACTTTAATATAATTTTCCTGAAATCAGTGACGCTGCTCAAGGACTATTCTACATGAAAAAGACAGATGAACAAGTGCTGAAGGAACAGACTACCAAATACCCTCTAAGAAAGAGTATGACACACTGACTCTATTTATACTCAGCTCTGAGATCAGTGTATTAGCTGGCTGGCATTTCTCTTGCTGAGAAAAGATCAATGAAGAAAAGATCAGCTGAAGAAAGATCGATGGAGACCAGACAAACCATTAATTCATAAGAAAAGAGATTTTGCTTGGAGAAATAGCACATTACCCTGAGGCTCGAGCTCAGACTTGATCACTCCTATGTCTTAGAAGTTGACCTGAATTCTCACTCCAATAAACTGCAAGCCCGGGAAGAACAGGGTGAGAACGAGCTCCATGCTGGACAGCTGCAGACAGACAGAGCAGCAGTGAAGCAAAACAAAAAAGAATAAGACTATAAATAGCCATGCCCCATGTGAAAAGGTAGCTCTCTCTTTCCACAAGTGGAGATTTCTCACATGTTTTTGTAGCAAAATGGGGCTATTCCTGATCACGTCAAACTTGGCATTCCCTCTATTCTGAGGTCAGCAGGTTCTCCAACAGTTGTAGTATCTGAATGACATCTAGTTTCTCTTCGAATACTGTCACAGGCACTCAGTGTCACAAGCATCTCACTCTTACTCCTTCTTTCTGTAGGGAGAGAGTCTTGTTACACTGTGCTGGATTGTTGTATTGTTAAACAAAGGTTGGGTTTGTTGTTTTTGTTTGTTTTGTTTTCCTTTTTGGTTATCTACGGCTTGGAGTAGTGAAACTGCAGACAGTCACTATTCTCAGATTGCCTGGAAGAAAAGCTCTCTTTCAGTGATAAACTTTTGCAAAACTCAAAAGATAAGGAAAAACTCAGATAAATAAGAATAAATGCCAGAATGTGTACGTATATACTTACAAAAGAATTCTGCAGTAAGAGAAATGAGGTGCTCAAAGTGCCAAGTGCTGAGGAAAAGGCTTTGATGTTTTTGAGACATTAAAGGAGTTGTTAAAAAGTAGTTCACCTGTGGATATTGCCAAGGAGAGGTAGCACTACTGTACTGATCATGTTTTAAAATGCTGCTCTGTGTTATGTATAAACAACACAGCAGCTTTAACCAGTGTCCTGCTGTTTCAACAGCAGAAAAGAGCTTGAGAGGAGAGTGTAAGCTTTATTTGCAGCAAAGTTACAGGTCTTCCAGAATAAAGGAGGAGCTTTTATTCTAATGTATTTGTTTGTGTCTGATGTTACTTTATCATCTCTTTGAAGCTGCACAGGCTTATAAACCTGCCACTGGATGCTAACTTGCTGCACTGCTGACAGGGGGATGCTGACTGCAGAAGGGGAGGGTAACAGTGGGTCATGTGGGTGCAAGCCCCCAAAAGGCAGATGAAGCTATGTTTTGATGATAAAAACCAGATATTGAAAGAAAAACACAAAGACCCAAGTGGTGGTAGAGATGAGTGTTTAGCAATGAGTAGTCAGAATTTTCCAGAGCAAAAGAGGAATTCCGAAATAATGCCCAAGTGTTTCTAGGACTATGAACCTCAGATCAAGTTATGGGTACATTGATGGATGTACCTGATGGATTTAATTAAAAAAAAGCCCAAAACATACCATGCAAGACACAGTATACTCTCACAAGTTAATTCACTATCCTTAACTGTTTGTGCCAGGAACCAGATATAAAATCCTAACCTAAAATTCATTTATGATGGTATGCTACTAATTATAATAAAGTATTTTTTTGACATATACTTAATATATACCAGGAGCCAACACACACTATCTTAATGGACTGCCACATCTACTCAATGAAATTATTAATTAAATCAAGCCTTACTCAATTCTGTGGTTAAAAGGAAAGTAACCTGGTTTATAAATCTAATCTCATATCACTAGGTAATAGCTATCCCTTGCTTATTAAATTTTGGCTATTGTTATCAAAAGAAAAAAAAAAATCAGATTAAATTTGAAGTATTGCTTTAACAGTATGTTTCTAGAATGCTTTTAGAATATCTGGACCGTCCTCATTGTTTCTTTCCACTGTGAAGTTTCATGGAAAAAAAAAAAGGAAAGAAATAATTCAGTATTATAGAAAGACAATTCAGAAAGCATCTAATATAAATGAAAGTGTTTTCCCTGATTCTGTTCCTATTACTACCTACTACCTTGGAAAGGTGAGATGAAAAATCTGGGTATAGTAAGAATTTCCTAATCCAAATTTTTTTTTTGTAAAAATCCTTATTTTTATGTGATATATATTTTAACACACAATTTAAGTACCTTCCTAAGAAAACAACAAAGACTTATGCAAAACTAATTTGAACCAATTTTTGGTAAAAAGCCAGACTCACATTTTTCAAAAAACCCCATCCATCATGCTGCTCCCACACTGAAGCCCTGAGCTCCGTTCTGTTTGCCCAGCTGCAGGTGTAGCCAACCAGCACTGCGTTTCTAGCAGACACTCACAGAGCCCACGCCTGGGCTCCCACTCGTCACTGAACTTTGTAAGTTTTTGTAAGTTATTTGGTAAGTGTAGCAGTCTCCCAGATATCCCACACAGACACTGGGAATAATCTTTAAGAAGACAAGGTTAACAGGTTGGTAGTTATAAGACAGTACAATTACTTCAGCTAACAATGTGTATTACTAACAGTTTCAGATTTCTTTAATAAACTATTTTTGCATTTTTTGGGCACTGTTCTTCAGTACCCATTACAAGAACGGGTCTTGCTGGTGAATTTGAAGGAGGAGAATACAGTTTCACATCTCACGGAACTGTGAGAGTCTTTTTTGCTTTTGTTCAGATTTCAGCACAACTTAGTGGGTGAAATCCAAACCCCTTTCAAGTCAGTGGGGGTTTTGTCATGGATTCAAAGAGGCAGAGCTTCTTTGTGAGGATAAGCTGGAGCTCCATTTTGCCGAACTCCACATGACCAAAATGCATTGTTCATTTACAGCTGCCTTGATCATAAATATGTCTCATTTTACTTTATTCTGAGTCACTCCCCTGAAGTTTTAACTTACATATTTATTGTTGATTCAGAAATATCTAGCTAACAATGAGTCTGACTTAATGGCCAATACAATTTAGACATTTGTCATTTTTAAGCAGAACTTTAGGAAGAGAAGCATTTAATGAAGTTCATATTCTTTCTGGATAACAATCCAATCAACAGTCCTACAGCTTTGCCTTTATTGCAGTACATCATTTCCATGCTCTCTTGTCAGCGGTTATCAGCTAACCAGCACAGGAAAACACTCCTCGCTTTGGCCTGGCCCAGGGAAACCGCACCCCATTCGTTCCTCGGGAGAGTTCTGGCTCAGCTGACAGTTAACCTCAAAAGTTGAATTTACAGCAGAAACTTTATAGAGCATTTTAATGTGGCATTCAGTTTAATTAGCACTTGGGCAATTCCTTTTGTTCTCAGTAAACAACAGTAAGATTTGACAAGGCAGAGAAGAGAGTGTATTCGTTGCTTTCATATGTCACTCAAACTAGCCCATCACCATTCCCAAACTAATACTTCTTTACACGAACTTCTGCTAAATAGTGTTAGATTTTTAAGTCTAAAACTGGCAGGTTTTCCCAGGGTTGCATCTGATATCAAAATCAAGGTTTATTAACATTACAAAGAGCACTGCTGTCCTATAGTGCCCCTTTTATCATTCTAAGCAGCTGCCTTGAGGCAATGCGTTTAACCTTGGGAAATGGGAGAGGAATTCTGGGAAGCCAGAAATCTTTGACAGCTCAAGCCTTTTACCTCATCCAAAATCTGCTCTACGGCTTCAGCTCCCACACTGAAAAAAGATGAGACCCTTATTTTCATTTGATGTTTATCTTTTCTATTCATTGCACTTAAAATCAAAAGATAGGACAGCATTTACTTACAGTGATCTTCCATTTGTGCTTCAAGCGTACCAGTGATGAAAAATTTCCTTTTCTCTACTGAGACTCTTCTTAGAAAGATAATGCTGGGGGGCGTGCATGTGTGTTGGGGGGACACCGAACAAAAACCCAAGCCATTTAGCAGTGTGCTATATTTTTTAAAATAGTTCTGGAAGTTAATCTTATTCCTACCTGTCTTATGATAAATTTCACATTACACTTTGCTATTTCATCACCTGTTGCAATACTGAAGGAACTGTCACTGGTTCAGTTATAAGCCCTTATTTGTCAGGGTTTAGGACTTAGCTGTAAAGATAGAATTCATTTTGATGTTTCACATACCAGTTCTCACTTTATACACAGCTTTTTCTTTCAGAAGGTCCCAAAGTATTTCCTAAGCTATACATGACTATAACCTTTGAAATGTGGCTAATTTCACAGTTTCTAGCTGGCCCAGGGCATATTGCAAAACACCAAAGCAGTGTGGATACAAATTAACCATCAGACACTAAACAAACACCTACAGCTTTAAATTTTGGTATAGCATCTCGCAGGCAAATGAAAATGAAGACAATAAGCTACACCGTTCAGGGTCAAATTCAGAAGATATAATCCACAGATCGTTTCAGGGAGAGAGGGAATTATGCTTTATCTTAGAGGAAAATTAGACTTAGCTCTGATTTCCTAGGGCATATTTACATGGCACAGTATAGTGCTTTTCCTCCTTCTCAGCAGGAAATATTGGCCCAGTAGACGTCAGCATTTGTGTAACTACACTACATTTGCAACCATTTGTAGTCTGCTACTCTGTCTGAAGTCGGGTATCTCAGTACAAAGCAAGAGTGAGCTGACAGATCAAAATTGGCATTTTACCCCTCTAGGCTCAGGGGACATGGTCTGTGCTCTCTCTTTTCATAGCTATTGCCATTTAATGAGATTTTGCTCTTATTCAGGTGAATTGCTCAGCTGCTCTGACCATAAGCAGCTTATTGTTTTACTTCAGCTGTATGAAAATGTTTCATCCAGCCAATTCCACCTTGACACATGTTACAGGCTGGGCAGCATGTCTGGATTCTGACAGATCACAATGTAATTCCAAATGTATGAGGATCCTTTTCACTGAAGTATTTTACAGGGCAGCAAGTCCATTTTGAAATCACAAGTGTAACATTGTCTTCACAAAAGAAAAAAGTGTGGGACTTATTTATATGTTTGCATCTAAAACCGGAGTTCCTAATCCAACCGGAGCTCCTAATTCATGCTCAGCCAATAAATCTTTAGGACTCTACAGCCCTCAGGCTGTTATTTTGACTGTCCTATCCTTCTACCCTAGTCAGTCCATGCTTTCTCTGATGAAGAGGAAGCAAACTACTACAAACCAGGAAAACTACCCTATGTAAGCAGTACAAGAGCTCACCTTCTCTTGCAATAGTATGGTCCAGTCACATTTAACCATCATATTCATATCCCCATTTGCCTTTGTTTCAGCTATTTCCCTTGAAGTCAACTTGAATGGATGATTAGTTCCACCTCTCCAATTTCCCTCTCCATCTAAGAAGGCAAGACATTCACTTAGGAAGTGAGATGGCTGTTCAAGATGGAGAAATTTCTCTCTGACCAGCTTAGCATTTCTACGGATTATTAACGGGCACTGTAATGCTTCTGGTAAAACTGAAGTCCCAACAGCTCCAATGTATTAAATATAACCTGAATATTTTTGCAAGCAGCAAGTTACTTTCCAGCATCCTGGTAAATCACTCCATACTCCTCCCTGTAGTCTCAACTAGCTAAATTATGTTTTTTTCATTACCCCTCTTAAAATCAGGTCTGCTTCGTGTTTGTACATCAAAAATGATGTATGTATCATAAACACTCAACATCCATAAGAATAACTTCTTATCACTGCTGTAAAAGTACACCACTGATTTATATACTATCAGCGCATTATAATAAATATTTTACTCTTTTATATACATACTCATATAGCATATAAACAAAATATATTTAAGGAAAGCTGAGGCTATGAAATCAACCGTCAACCAAAGTTGTTACTCCACTTTTCTTTCAATTGTTCTTTCAACCTTACTCCAGCCCTTTTCACTTTTACTTACATCAGTATAATGCCACTTTTACTTACATCATTTTAAAGTGCGTATTCCTCATTCACACCAAGGGTCTTGAGGAGTACTTCAGAATACACATTTCTTCTAGAGTAGACATGTAAGGCACAGTTATCACTGCATAGGGGATGATGGCAGGTGAGTTTTACATCAATTATCCTGAAAAACACAAATATTACATTGGGCTTTTTTTGCCATATGCCTGCAGTAGCCTCAGCACCCTGCTTTGGGACCCACATGAGTATCTGCTGCTTTGTCACAGTTTGCAGCATTTTGCTCTGAACACTCATTGCTAGGAGAAAGAGAAGTTATGTAGCTGCCCATGGCAGTAGCTTTCACATTAGCATTTTCTAAGAAAGTAAATTACTGTAGGAGCTTCAATTAGGGATGTTCTTTAACTTTCATAGATTTAATTTTGCTCAGTCTAATGTCCTTCTGCTTAGCTCTCACCACCTGCTCAGAAATGCTTCTCACATTGCCATCTCAATTGGTGGCACTTGTCTGCCTGGTCAAACACCTAGATGTACTGTTCAATGAGGAACGGAGCTCTGAGGCTGACATTTGACACATTATCAAGCCATCTTATTACCACTTTAGGGATGTGACCAGATTAAAATGTGTGCTCTCCCATGCAGATGCCAAGATTCTTGTTCATGCTGTCATTTTGTCCAGACTTAAGCAGTGCAATTCACTTTTCTCTTTCCTAAGGAACAAACCTTGTTATATCACATCCTTCCAAACTTGCTTTTAACAGAGATTTATGATTATATCATATTTGATGCCCCATACGTTCCAGAAATACCAGTTACATGAGACTGGAATATTGTGTGAAATAATTGAATATGTGACATTGTAGAAGAGACCAATTTATTTTACCTTTTTTCTTTTCTTTGTAATTTTATACATATCTTACACGCACAATATGTCAAGTACAACCTTATTTTAAATCAATTGTCTCAATGGCACTTTACTGGGACTAGAAATGAAATTAATGTATTTATCATATAAGAATTTAATATATACTTTACATGCTGTAGTGATAGAAATAGTCTCTTAGGATTAAGCACATGATTATCATACTTTCTTATCAACAAAATAAATTGAATATTTTTTTAATGTAAATTTCACATTCCTCCCTAAATTCTAAGGCACAGATCGCATACATCGTTCTTGAATTTAGGAATTTTTTTTTTTTTTCAGTTTTGGGAAAAGAAATTCATTTTGTTGCCTCTAACCTTGGCCTCTTCTGATGCTAGCGGTAAGATTCCACTGTTTTAATTCCTTGGCAAACTATTCCTTTGACTAGTCTCTTATTTGGAAGATATTCAGCCTACGTTTTCCTTTGTTAAATCTCACTTCATTAATCCTAGCTATATACCTTGTGACAGCGCTAAACAATTGCTTTCCTTTTTGAAGTTTACAGCTATGTAATACTAGAAGATAATTACTATATCCCCCTTAGCCACTCTTTGACAAAGCAATGCATATTTAGTACTCATAATCTTTCCTTGTTAATCCCCTTACAGCTTCTGTTACTCATCCTCAAAACCTCTCAAGTTTGTTAGCAGACTCCCAGCACCAGAAAACAGGAATTAAAGCCGTTATTCTAACGGCAGGATTTACTGGTGCTGTGGATAAAGGGTCTGTTACCACAAGCTGTTTCGCTTCAGCTGGACACACATAACATCCCACAAAACCAGGCTTTGTGTCTCCACTCCGAGAACCAGATCCCAGTGTTACAGAAACTGATGAATTGCTTTTGAAATCTGGTCCAATTTAAATTTCCTCTTCACTGTTTTTAATATAGAATCTGTCAATCTAGCCAAAAGTTATTCCCCCAAGGAGATTCTTATCTTTGGGAAGTTCTTCATTCTCAGTCATATCACCGTGACAAAGTGAAAAACCACTTTCCTGAGCAAGGGTTGATTTTCACAGAAAGGAGAAATCCTGAACAGAAAAGCAAAGTTAGAATTCATATTTTTAGGAGCGATGGGAAAGAGGGGAAGTGAAACTCATTTGTCTTTATTGTTTAAGCATAAGTAACATTAGCAATAGGAGGAGTCATACACAAACTAATTATGAAGCACTAGCTTAGATGGAAGGGAGGTAGACTTAAAAGCCGGAATTCACTGAAAACAGAATATTGGACAGTGCTGCCACATTCTGTTATTTTAAAGAATTTATGTATTATTTTTTGTACTTTCATGTACTTTGGTATGAACTAGACTAACTGACTTTAGGTTGATTGAAAACTGGCTGGACTCAAAAGATAATAATCAGTTGTAGAGGATTGAAGGAGTTGGGTGGCACACAAAACCTAAGGCTTCCAATTTAGAGTGACCTTAAGAAAACAGAGGATGAAGCCAACAGAAACCTCACAAAGTTCAGGAAGCACAAAATTCTGCACCTGGGGAATCATCCCATTTTGCACCTGCTTTATTAGAGGCCAGGAACCAACTGGCTGAGGAACAGCTGTGCTAAAAGGACCAGGGTCACAGCGCCAGGCTGAAGGTAAACCAGCAGTGTGCTCTCACTGCAGGTAAGACACACTGCATACAAGGCTGTATGAGCAGGAGCGTGGGCAGCAGAATAAGGGAAGCTATTATTCCCTTCTACTTCTATGATTCTACATGGCACTGGTAGGGCCACATCTAGAACACTGTGTCCAGTGGTGGAAGAATGGATTTTGGAAGGCTGCCCAAAAATCCAGTTCAAGAAGGATATTGAGAAACTGGGGAGAAGCACACAGAGAATTACCAAAATTACCTCTGACATACAACTTGTAAGGAGAAACTCAGGCAGCTGGGCTTGTTTAGTCTGGTGAAGATAAGCCTAAAAGGCAATCTAACAGCAGCCTACAACTATTTCGAAGGAAATTACACAGACAATTGAGAAAAATCTCAGTAGTGCCACACTGAGCCTAGGAGCCTCCAACTGGAGATTAGGAGAATTTTCTTCGCTAGGAGGGTATTGCAGCACTAGAACAAGTTATCCTTTATTTCTAAAGAAGAATCATCATCTGTGGAGGCTTTCAAGGCTTGGCCAGAAAAACCTGCAGCTGTCCTGACCCATATTATCAGTAGCCCTGTGCCAGGCAGGAGGTCGGAACAGATAACCTCCAGAGATCTCTTCCAATGCACATTTTTCTGATTCTGTGAGTCTGTTTTGCTCAGAGTCTATGTTAGACTAATTGGGAAGGTCCTTTAATGTTTCCTTTCATGGTTTTATACAAAAGAAAGATTAAAATCACAACAAAAGAATTCTGCCACAGAAAAGTGAACTGCTGTGGCAGATCAGGCAGAGGCCAGATGTGTCTGTTTCAGCTAGAGCTTACCCCAGTCATCATCTCCTGCTGCTATTCGTCTTCATCTACCACCTATATTCTTCACTCTCTCTCTTGGAAAATGGCACCCTTCACACTGGGTTATTTAAATACATAAACAGTCTCTCTAGCCCACTTGTGCAGAAATGAACGAGGTTAAAAACCTTGCTGTTAGGCATAGCTAATTAGCCTAGATCATTTTAACAAAACTAGGCAAGCGAGCAACCACGCATGCAGTTATGCCATCAGTGCCAAAGGGAAGATATCCTCTGGAGAAAAAGGGAGAGCAGTAGTGAGCAGCTGGATGCAGTAACTGCTTACCCACACTAAGCTGCAGTAAGAGCATCACCCCCAGCCGCACGCATAGATCCCTATCAAGGAATCCACTGGCAGGACATAAGGCTTATTGTAAAAAACCATAAGGCAACTGTGAAGCCAATGTACCATGTGAAGCAGCACAAACAGCTTTCTGCACCTTCCATAACCTCTCTTATATGTACAGAATTTCAAATGCATGAGCTACAAAGGGAATAAAAGAGGTAACATGTATAATTCATAAGACATGTAAATTATTTCTGCTCATTTTCAGATTAAAAAGTGTGTGGGTGTTTGAGTGTGTGAGGAGGGAAATTCACGAGCATCCTGAAGAAACAGAAGTACAGAATTTGACACAAAGAAGAGCTTATAAAGTAGGGATGGGGATCACTGTTCCAACAAACTGGACTAACTGGTCCTATTCAGATATCTTTCTCTAGGCAGAAGAGCAGCCATGAGCCTTACTCTAGTTGTCTGCTCAGTCTTAAATTTTATGCCTGTCATCAGCTCTGAATTGCTGCCTCAAGAGCAACCTAACGAAGCAAGGGACAAGGCAAAAAGGAAGATCTCCCTAGAAGATTTTATTGTTCATGTGCAGTAGGGGCCATCTCAGGGTCCTTGGTTTTTTTTTCAAACAGAAAGGCTGTAGCATGAGCATAATATAAACTTAAGAGATAATACACCCATTGATGTAGATTTCCCCACTTATTGATGATGACACTGTGTTTCCATGGTTTTTTTCAAGAAACAGGATGACAAAATCCTGTGGATCCTATTTGGAATGAAAAGCAAATTATGCAGAAAGGAGAGAGGTATTTGCTTACACACATTATAGATACGGCATCTTTCCAAGAGCTGAGTCAAAGCTCACCAAAGCCCAAGACAGAAGACTAGAAACATGGACCTTGTGATGGGAACGCTTATTCATAAATAAAAGGTATAATCTGAATCGAGCCACGGCCAGCAAAGCAGCACTATGAAAAAGGAGCCTGTGGCACCTGTGGATCACTAGACAAAGAGATACCTGTTTTGGCAATAAACTACTTGGAGTAAAATTCTAGATCTGCTCATGTCTGGGTTCTGTATAGAACAGAAAATCTAGCATGCTTTCTGGACTCGTTTCATCCTACCAGATGCAGCACAGATTTTTTTAAGCAGGGAGATCATAAAAACAAGCATTACAGGAGAAACTAGACTGGATTATTTGGGGTTTTTCTGGCATACATGCTAGGTGGCTAGAGTAGTATATTCTGACAGACTGCTGAACGCAGAAAGAAATGCATGGCATTTAGAAGCCTCTTTTCAGTTCAAACAAACTCAGCGATAACGGATGAGGGCTCTCTTCATAAGGATTTCCCATTGGATTGAGTAGCATTGCCAAGGCTTCTGGTCCACTGCCAATGAGGATATAGCCAGGGTTTCGTTTTTTTTTTGCTCTGCTAGAAGGAGTTACAGTACAGCCAATTCAGTCTCTTATACCACAAGGGTTACAACACTGGTAGTACATGTACAATTCTTGTACCTCTCTCAGGAGATAGTAAAGTTTAAGAGATAAATTTCTGGAACTAGGCAGAAATTTAGACATTAAGGAGACAGAAAGGAATTAAAACACTCCAGGGAAGCATATTGCTGGAGAGTCCTAACAGGAAAGATCCAAAGAGCAAAGGTATTAAATTAAGCACGTTGTCTCAAAATCTTGACGTACTGACATATGTCATCAAAAGGCATTTCAGGATGAGACAGAGAGGCTCTGACTATTTATAAGGCTAGGATAGCAACAGCTAAAAAGACCCTTGTTTGCTTTGGGCCACAAGACAGAATTCCAAGTCAAGCTAATTGCAAATGCTGTTAGCCACTATAGATTGAATACAAAAAGAAAAAATTGAGCTTTTTTTTTTTAAAGAACAATATCATACTTTCAGTGCATTTTCACTTCCCAATCACTTTCTCAGAATCCCCTTCTGACCGTCTGTCAGGAGTTCAATACCTTCCTTATCTAACTTAGATAAAGAATAACACATTCCAGGGTATGTTAGCATTTGCAAGATTTTCATTCTTCCTAACTGCCTAAACTCATTCTGTTCCATTTTTTCTTGTCGCATCTGTTGTTTAAGTTAGATGGCTGAATCTATTGTAGTACAGCAATTTCTGCTTCCCCCTTCTTTCCTGTAACCCCCAAATCTGAGTCTACGCCTCTGCTGCTTTGTCACTGCTCTGTACCTTTCAGTTGGTTCTCTCCACACTTTTCCTTTTCCACTGCCAGTTTTCCCTAGTTGCAAACAACAGTCAGGTGTCACTGCAGCATGATCACTCTGGTGTAACTCATCGTTCCTGTCATCTTACCTGGGGTACTACATTTCAAGCTTTTTCCCTTTCAGGTTCAGAAATGTAGATAATAAAGATCTAGCCTTCTAGTACTACACCATACTGTGTTTAGGAACATAAGGCCATTCCCATGCTCTGCCAGTTCTCCTCAGCATCTATGATACATGCTAGCTCTTTTAGTATCTCATTGTATGTGTCATCGATATCTTGCTTGGCCTAAAGCCATATGGCAGCCTGACAAGATTGTGCTGCAGTTTGGCAGTTTCCATACAGGACACAGCTGTCAGCATCTCTTATCCTCCATTTCAGAAAATCAGCTGGTGCTGGCAAGAGATCATAAGCTAAGACCATGCAGTGCATCCTTTTTAGCAAAGCAGAAAAGGAAAAATTATTCTGGAGATCATTTTCTGTCCTAGTCTTTTTGGCAGCCCTTTCTTAGTAATGGCAAATCTGATAGTTACTTCTTTTGTGTTTCAGCACTTAAAATTGTCTAGAATGGGGTTTCCCATCCTTCTTCTACTACTTGTTGCAAATACACAGCACAATGCTAGAGGAAATAAAAAAGGCAGCTCATTACACACATGAGCATATGCTCTGCCTGTTAAGAACATATACTCCAGCTGCTTCTGCAGGCCACTGTCAGGAACACAGGGAATTAGCTTACTGGAAGCAAAATCGAAGGCTGTCTGCCATGCTGACTAATGTCCCGCTTTATTATGTTATGTCAGAAACTGTGAGGATTATATGATGTGAAATATAACATCAAAAGACAGAGGACAAGAAGAAAAAGGGGAGAAAGTAGCAGCAAAGAAAAAATACAATAGCAAAGCAAAATAAAAGAAAGGAAAATCAGGAAGAAATTATTTACACAGAATGCTGAAGAATACCACACCTAGCTCCAGAACACCATGTTGATTTTAGGGATGATTTTTTTACCTCCATCATTTGGTACACTGGTATACTGAGAACCAAACTGGCAGCACAGGTAAAGCGGAAATATGACCATCATGCAAGAGAAGGAGATAAATAGTCAGGATAAATTCAAGAAAGGGAAAGTGAAAAGAAGTGGAAGTTGTAAGGCTGGGTTGTCTGTAGCTGAGACTACTATTACACTTCTCCTAGAGAAGTGGGCACACTGAAAAGAGTCCTTGATTATAAGTCAGCCCAGGAAAGCAATACGAAAGCAATGTTCATGAAGATAAGTAGGGGTACTGAGGAAGTCTAGGGTAGCGTGAGAATGCAGAAAGGACACGGATTTGTGAAGCCACAGAGGAAGCCCACAGGTGGTGGCTGCCAGACTTAAGAGATGTTATGTTGGTACAATTAGGATCCTCAGACAACAGAGTTACTCACACCAATAACTACCCATCAGTACCAGTGAGGAAATTGCAATCTGGCCCCTTACCGTGAAGTACAGGTGACACATGTGAGTGCCTCTTTCCCTACTAGTGTGCACACAACCTCCTGCAAGGGAAACCCTGTACACTGAAATATTTCTGGAGCATTCGTCAATATATTTAAAGTAGATTCTGAGACCTATATCCAAAGCTAGGTATATGTATATATACCTGATAAAAGCATACATAACCAAAGTGCGAGTACAGCCCTTAAAAGAGAAAATAAGTGCTCATCCACGAAGACAAAGAGGAGCTGTATAATCAGGCCTATACTGTCCAGCTTCTAAGCTGTCACAGCTCTCCTTACAGCCAACTAAAAGCACAGAGAGGATCTACTCCTACATGGGGAGGAGCAGAGTGGGACTGCAGAGTACAGTCTGTGCTGTGGTTGCATGGCAAATCACCTGCTTTGGAAGAAGTATGTTAAATAATTACAGTTAAGTTGTGATGTAGGGTATATTTCCTACCTTGATTAATCATTTCATACTTGAACCCATATTGCACAGTGCCTTGCTAGCAGGACGCACTTAAAATCCCCATGTCACCTTGTAGGTAAAACACTAGTGGTCAAAAAGAAAACTTTTAATAGATATCTTCTTTATCGTACGAAATAAGGTTTTAGACACGTGCACTCCTAATAAGCCTTATTTTCTGCAGTATAGTTTTGTCTCATGTCCTTGCCTGTGCTCTGCTGCCTTCTTTTCTCTTATTTTTCACTCTACGCTTTGTTCAGAAGCCTTGTCTGCAAACTGCAGGGCCACCTGTGAAAGGAAAGAAAAAGAAAAGACTGGATCAAGGGCAGAGTAAGAAATCCACATGGTAAATGATCTGCTCTAATGCCTGGCAGGAGCACTGCGGATCACAGATGTGAGGACTTAGCTGGAAGAGCTGATGCTGTCTGGAGTTATCTTCCCTAGCTGAAGCCATGAAAAAAAGCTGTTCCAGAATGGATACATGACCAGCATACGTACATACAGCCAAGACGCATGTGAATTGATTGCTTTGCAATGCTGTGCTTCACAGAAATCATGATGTTACTTCCTGAAAGCTGCTGACTCTGTTAGAACCTCCCAGTAAGTTTTTCCCACGAGACAAATTAAAGCAGCAGAAATCATATATGGGTGTTCTGTTGTTTCCTTAAGCCACCACGACAAAAAGCCACAAAAGACAAGAGTTAAGACCACAGATAATAAGTGTTTGATTTAGCTGGCAAGGTTTTCAGTCTGACCTCTCAAAGCCATGTACACCTTTACACTAACTTTTGGAGCTATTATTTATTGACATGCGGAGATGCACTCACACACACACAAATGCAGTAAATACATGCTGACTGCAGACGTGCAGGCCTGGCCTTTCAGCCTCTGTTTTGTGAAAATCAGTGCCAAAAGGTCAGAACTACAAAGATGCTAAAACAAAACAGCCACTGTAAGCATAGCATCCATTTGATCTCAGAAGAAAAAAAAGACAAAGACCTGAAATATTTCTGTGCCTGAGTGAAATCCAAGTGACATAGGGAAAACCCAACAGCAGATTCTTAAGAACTGGTATGAACCAGCAATATCTTGCGGGAGCCAGCAGTAGCGAGTGGAAGAAGCAAGATCATACATTCAATCTGCATCTCAAAAAACCTGTGTATGCCTAGATCTCTTTCAAAAAAATGTATTTTTATCATTTGGATATTTCACTTGCAATGAGGGGAAAAAAACTTCAAAATGATTACAAATCTAGTTGGATTTGGGAAATAACATTAAAGTCTGAGATCATAACCGAGCTTTTTTACCTCAATAGAACTCTCTTGAAACCTTAATTTTGCAAGATCTTTAAGCATGTGCTTAATGGTAATCACCAGCTGAAATTGGTAGGACTATTAGCATGCTTACAATTAGCATGAATGCTTAAGCATCTTGCATAAATTGAGACCCATTACTCTCAATACGTATTGGGAGCCCGTCAGGAGCCCGTCAGGAGATGAGTTTCTTGTGGCATTCTGCTATTCCTACTTCCCAACTGCTACAGTACATACCTGCAATTTCACAGGTTCAGAAATACATTAGTACTATGTTTGTAGCGGCAATGAAAAGTGAGCTGGAGCTTTAGAGTCTGTTACTTGTCAATATGATTATTGTTTGCCTTAGCAGACAATTGCATCTCAATTTTTTTAAGTATTTCAATCTTTTATAATGAAAGTAGGCCTTACAGCTTATTATCCCACAAGAATAAAATACTTACTTGTGTTTTGGGTGGTAGACGTATTCATGAATATAGGAAGCTATTTCTTCAATTAATGGCAAAACCTAGCGATTATTCACCGCCTCTGTTATGGTATCCAGTAGTGCCATAAGCAGATTGTCTACCATTTCTACCACTCCTAAGCACACTATTTGCCCTGACAGGCAGAACTGCCATGGCTCAATCCTGCCACTACTCTTACTTGATGCCTCCCTAGAACCATCAAGGGATACTCTGAAAGCAACTGCCAACAGACAGGCCACTCATGTTTGGTTTTTTGTTTTTTTTTTTTTCTTATTCAGCTCTGACTGTGCCATATCGATGAAGACTACACATCAGAGTCTGAGTAACAAGTAAGTAAAATGAAAAACATCAGGAAAAACTAAATGAATCAAAGCCTGACAGAAATACTGTGTTTTAAAGAACCTGTGCATAGTATCATCGTTCATCCATTCTGGATGTTGCAGGTAAAGCAGCAAGTGGTACTGGTTCACGCTGGGCATCATACTGCCTTTGTAGTGTCAAAATAATCAGAAGAAAATTCTTTGTCTTCAGCCCTCTTCTAGAATGTTGGCCTAGCTTGGCTTTGTTCCAGGCTGATAGACTCTAACTCAGTCTGTTATGGTTTAATCCAAAGTTCTTAGGAAAACTGCAGATGAAACAGAGTTCAGTGGCCTACTCAGTAGGAGTGAAAGACAGCATATCATTCTAGATCTTCCCATCTGCCAGTGTCTCCCTGGTCACTAGGATCGCTTCAAAGTTCTGTCCCTTTACTGAAGTAGGCAGCATCTGAAAAGACTGGTACTTTTCAGAAGTTTGTTATGTTTATCAGGAGCTGTGCAATTGGAGGAGCACGGCCATAAACATGGAGAGCTAAAGGAATAGCCCTCTGAGTACTAAGTCTCCCAAAGTAAAGAAAAGCAGGCAATGTATTACTGAACACAGATCCATAGCAGAAAGAGCATTTTTTTTCCTGCACCTCACAGCTGCTATTCACAGGAAGCGTAGAGATGACTGCCGATTAATCTAAGCCTTATTTTCTGTCCATCCTGGATAAAATATAGTGTAGAATTCTGAACTGAAAGCACACATTCACGTTAGTTTATATAAACTAGACCAGCACACTTGGAGATCTTACTAACCCCCAGCCAGCTTCCTGGCACTTATATTCCTTTGTACTCCTTGATCCTTGGAGTAGGTAGGGTTGCTCTGGGTTTTGCAAGAGAAAGCAGTTTGAAGGCTGCTGTAATTTCTTCAGGCAATAAGTCACCAGTGAAGTCACTCCATCATCAGTGAATGCTGAGGTACAACATGTCTGTTGGGCTGGTTAACATGTGTCCTGTGTATCTCCTAAGCTGGGAGAAGATGGGATCAGTGACAGAAAAAAACACAGTATGTAGGCAACTCTGATGCCTTTATACACGGCCTTGGGGAATTCTTACCTGGCTGCAAAGACTAGGCAAGGAAAAAAGCCATGTTTCATACTGCGGTTGTTTCTGTTACAGCAGAGTATCCAAATACATTGTGAATTTAAATGATTAGTATACACTGCCTCTCCAGGTATCTCCAGCAAATCCTAGGACAGGAAAGGATATCCGAATGTTTCTGCTCTGCCAAAGTTAACTATTATTACAGCACGGAGATATAATACTAATTTTGTTCCAATGAAATTGGCTGGCATATGTGTTTCTGTGAGCCAGGCAACAGGTCATTACTGAAATAGCAAAACAAACCTGTTCACCGTTCTTGTTCCAGCACATTGCATTTAGATTTTAAGATCATAACTGCTGGATACCTCTCCTGCAATGATGTACAAGACCCACACTGCCAGAAGTTATATTCTTTCATAAAATGACTTTGCTGTATCTTCCTTTTCCAGATCCATCTCAATATAACAAAATTTAACAGTCCTGCAGACAATGCCAAATATCCTTCATTCATAATTAAGGTGAAGGCAAGTGGTACAAATCTCTAATTATCTTTTATGTCATATTTATTTCCTAGTGAATTATTAAGTAATGATTTATAGCCCAAATTCCATATGTGTACCTGCTAATTCAGGGGGAAAAATACCAGCCCTTCATAATCATTCAGCTAGTGGGCATTGCTAATTGAAAAAATGTTCTTTGCACATATCACTAATTTTCCAATCATTTATTTGCAGAGAAGTTTGAAAACTAATAATAATAATAAAAAACACAACTAAAAAAAAAGGAGAGAAATATTCAGCGGAACTTTGATAAATGGGTATGGTGCTATGCTGAGTTCTCCCTTCTCTGTGCAGGCAGCAGGCAGAAATCAGTGACAAAAATATCCTGTCGCCTCATATTAGTTTCTGCCAAAGTAGGAGGTTGTCAAGAACAACAACTGGAGTTTGAAACCAGAGTTTATATCCCATGCATTCTTTTTAATGCTCATCCTGCAGGCAGGATGTTTTCTGAGGTGGCATGTCTTGATGATCTCACAATGAAATGCAAGAATCTCTTAGGACTAGGATTTCAATAAACTTTTTAATCAAGACTACAAAAAATGTGTCTGAACCTGAAAACATCTCTGGATTCTTTCACTAAATTGAATTTTTCCTACAAAAGAGGTTTCCCCTCTCAGAACTATGGCTGCCTCCTGTGCCGGATCAAAGTCCTCAAGAATCCTCACTCCATCCTGAGCCTCTGCTTTTGTATAAGGACTGGTCCTCTGATAGCAGCAAAGAAAATCCCTGAGCCCCACAAAGCCAGGAAAAGAAAAATCAGAGACTACCTACTGCAAGAGCTGCAGTACCAAACCCTGTAACCTTTCTTCCCTGCTTTTCTTTTCTTCATTTCTATTGTTTTTTTTTCCCTAGGTCCAAGTAACTTCTCCTCCCAGTGCAGGTTTTGCTGTGTGGATAGTGAAGTCAGAAAGCTTAGCTCTCTCTGAAAGGCATTTTTGTATGCCCTTTTGTATGCCCTAAAAATAATGTTTTTGGGTTGAAATTACCACACATTTTGATATGCTGACAAAGCAGAGAGGAGTCTGAAAATCTAAAAGCATTCTGTCTTTCTTCTTTCTAAATCTCACAGTCTTTGGAGAACCGATTTATAATTTTTGACCTGTTGTAGCTGGCAATACTGAGAATAAGTCCTAAGCAGCCAGCCTACTCTTCCACCACTCTGTAGAGTATCTGTGTAGGCATGAAGTAGAATGGCTGCTTTGCACACATGCACCCATCTGTACCTGTCCCTGAGTATTAATTAGCACCTGACAACACGTGCTCTCTACAAAGCAGCTGTAAAGAGTGCTACAAGGATTGCTGTGCTCTGGTTCCCCTGAGGCAGTTTGGTCTCTTCTCAGGAAACCTCCTGCAGTTGACATAAAGCCAATCCATCCACCACTAGAGCAGAGAGGCAAAGCAGAATTTTGTCCCATCGTGTATGTAGATATACCACAATTTTGACTTCAAAGCTGTTCACTAGATGCTTTCCTCAGTTACATGTTTATTTTTCACAATGCATTTGGCTGCCATATCCACATGCCTAACCTTGGCCTCACAGCCACCAGATTTTGTGCCATCTGATGTGATTATGACCTAAATGAAACCTGCAAACACATTCTAGACTCAGAGGAAAAAACAGAAGAGCAAGTATTACTTTGCCAACCCCTTCGTTAGTATTAGAAAAACAGACAATTTAGTACATAGTATTTTTCTGACCCTAAACTTTACAGCAATTTAATTTCCCATTGTTAACACTTCATGAGTGACTCAGAATAATTTTCAGCAAGGAAGACAAAAGAGCTAAAGTTTTAAATGGAATTTAAAGAAGAGAATTAATCAGTTCATAAAGTACCATACATTAACCTCATTGTGTGCTTCAGGAGTCTAACCTCTAAAGTTGATACAAAGGTAACTCGAATGTCCCTGTGAGGACTATTCATATCCATTAATTGTTGCAATACAAGATACTGTAGGTTTGAGCTGGTTGCCAGTTCTTCAGTATCTGAAACCTACTCTCAGCAGAGTGGAGGACACCACTGGGACTCATTTAACTCCGACTTTCACATTAATTTTGCTGTGCTGTGAAGAGCAAAGACAAAATCAATGTCCATCAGTGATTATTCAAGGTAAAATATCTAGTGATATTGAATACCAATGGTAGTAGTGAGCATTAAACTTACTTAAGGATTGTGGAGTTGACAAAGCCATTTATTCCAGTTTCCCTTACTTTTCAATGAGGCATACGGGTTTAGAAAAATATAACAATTACAATGAAAATACTGGAATGCAGTTCCTGGCAGGTCAGATTTTAAATTAACAAAAAGTATTGCATATATAAACTTTTTGCAGTGCACAGTTCAGGGAAGGTTTGAATCATGCAAGAACACATGCTAAATCTCTGCAAAGAGCACACTGTGACCGAGGGAGCCAGCCTTTGTAACAGCTGTATTGATTTGGTACTGGATCACTTCTTTGTGGCTTCAGTGTAGGAAAAAAAAATGCAACTTATGTGACAGCTCTCCCACACCAGTCCTGTTCACTCTCTTCTCTCATTTTCCCCAAAAAACCCTGTGTGAAAACCTCATGGAGTTAATGGGAGTTTATCAGATTTCATCATGTAACTTAAAACTTTGTAAAAATAGCAACTGAATGAGCGTAAGAGTTTCTATTGACAGTTGTTAGGAACATTTCCAAAGTTTTCTTATAAAAGTCTCATAAAACCATTTTTCTTTCTTCCCTGAAATTTCCCTGTCATTATTCCAATGCTATTGGTTATGTCCCACATTCATCAGAGCCCTCGAAGCACAGTGTTCATCTTGGCAAAAAGATAACTGATATCCTAGTTCTCCTCTCGCGTAAAGCATGAACGTAAAATCAGATCCATTCTGCTTAAAAGGCTTCATTAGTACTGAATTTTAATGGAAATTATTTTATTTTATTCCTCACAATGAAATAAAAAGAAAAAAATCACAAGTCAATGGAAAAAAAAATACTCCGAAAAGCAAATCTAGGTTACTATTTAGTTTTGTTTATCCATGGAAAATAATTTACCTTATATGGAAGGTGGGCAGCTTTCAGACATAAATTGGTATCAGAAAATCAAATTTGTTGCAAACAGTTTTGAGGAAAAGGTTTAACCAGCCCTCATTAGTAAAGACCATGTTCTGGAATAACATCAAGGCAGGAGAATGAAATCAGCCAGTTTTGAATGTCTCTAGGCAAACACTAGCAGAGATGCTGAGAACCAGCTTGCAAAACTGCTTTTTATTGGATTCTTCTAGCAGTATCCAGAAGGTGACTGATACACAACAAGTGGTGAAACATTGTCAGCAAAGCCAAATACTGTCATTTCAGATTTGGAATAGCTTTGCAAAGACGATATTTTGAGATGCTCTTGGTTTATGGCAAAGTAAGGGATAAAGCAAAATACTCTGTGCCTGTTAAAATCACAGTCTCTTTAAAAGACAGCGTACATACTGCGGTCAACAGAATTTTTTTTTTACTGTAAAGAAATCCAGTGTAATAAAAGGGCACAAAGAAACCCTGAGGAAGTAAATGAGTCCTTCTCAAAACAAAGACTAAGCTCACAACAATGGTGAATGCAAGCAGAGCAAACAGCCAAATGAGAAATGCCACTAAAAGGGTCTAATAAACGATTACGTCTTTGATTTTCTTGTTCCTCAAGCTGTAAGCACTATTCACTCACTTTGACCTATAGCAAAATCTTGTTCGTAAGACACAGAGGAAAATGAAATAGGATTTAAACAAACAAAATCTTCTTAAAAACATAAGCCACAGGGAGGATGGAATTTTTCTCCTATGTTCAGTTTACACTTTGTCCTTTATTCTGGCATCAAAAATGTTAACTAATTAAATTATTTCTTCTAAGTAAAATTACCACTGAATATTTATTTCTGTTCTAATTATGTTTTTTGTTGTGGGGTTTTTTTTTTTTTTTTTTTTGCATCTAGCCATAAAAAGACCAGCAGTATTTGAGCACATTAATCTCTGCAGTTAAGCAGACAAGGTAACCCCTACAGAGCCTCTTTCGTACCACTACCATTGCATCGTTTGAGGCAGCACAATTTTCCAACGCACTGCCTGTGCAGCACAAAGCATGGCCCTAATCCTATACTGTGATCTGGCCCAGCAGAAAACGCATCTGCCTAGCTGCTCAAATCACAGCCAAGAGCAGAATGTCTTCCGAGTGTTACGAGGTTTACTGTACAGATCTACTTGAAAACTGAGTTTAACAGAAGCTGAGTCAGAAGCTTCAAATAGAGCTAGAAAATTAAAAGCCAATGAAAATTAACAAGAGAAGAGGCAGAGTCTGATACGGGGATAATAATTAACTATATTCAGAGAATGTTACATCTACATTGAAATTACTGTCCACAGTTATTTGATATTAATACTTTTTAATTGCTCATTTTTAGGTAAAGCACACTCATAATACTGTCTCTAGTTCAGACACTCAGACACAAAGCACCTTTCCCAAAGTGGCAGTTAGTCTCAGAATCAGAACTAAGACCAGGTCTCCTGCCTCCAAATGCCATGCCCAATTAACCAAACCATAGTACCCCACAGGAACAGAACCTAGGCTCACACAGGAAAATCTGTGTGCATGCTACTCAAGGAAATTAAAGTGCAGCTATAAATCTCAGCTAGTAGCTGCTGTCTGGCCAGCTGCCCAAATTAAGGCCAGAGGAGTCCTCTCTATGAAGGAAAATATTTGCTGCTTGTAAATTGATTTTTGTTTCTTCTTCCAAAGGAAAAAAAAATCAGCCACACATATCCAGCCTTCTCAATTTAAAATGTCACACAATACAGCCTCCCAATCATTCAGGTGACACTCTAAATTTATCTCATGTGATGCATTGTAAGTTCAAGGGACACACCAAGGAGAGTTCAGTGACATGTTAATTATATCTCTAGCAAGAACATCTACTTAAAATAAAAGTATATAGGTATATGCAACCCTTTAGAAGGACAAGAGACTAAGGAGATTGTTCTTTTGTTCTTCTTTCAGAAGAACCATTACACATCTCTCAGCAACCAAAAGAGGCAATGACCTTGACAATATACACGGAGCTTAAATCCACTTGCTGAAAAAAGCCTGCAGAGTGTCAACAGCAATACATATACAATAATTATATCGATGACCCTGTGCCATTCAGCTAGGAGCTTTTGAAATGGAGATTAGTGGCTGAAGATGACAACGTTCACGTTCAGGATGTGGCTTTTCAAAAAGTAGTTTTGAAAATGAATGCAATGTGAAGCAGGTCCATTGGTTCAGATAATTTTGAATCGTATATCTTCTGTGGAGGGAGCAAATGGACTCAACTTTTGTTATTATTAGCCAGAGCACTTATGCCCCTGCTGCTCAAGAAAAGTTCATAAACCCAGGTTTGCCCAAGATGGATGAGCTATAACATGCTTATCAGAAGTTAGCTACTGTTTTATCTTTCATTACACATTTTCAGTGTTTCATTTTTCCATCACGGTACTAGGTTGTTAATGAAGATGGCCAAACGGATCGCGTCAAAATGTATCCCCATAGATATAAAAATGCAGTATGTCACTATATAAGAAAAACAATTCTCATGCCAGTTTATCATCACTGTTGCTATCATCTGCATGAGTTTCTGCAAGTGTCTTTATCAAAAAGGCTTAAAATGGTTCTTTTGGCATCATCTGGAGAACTATATTCTCTCAGAAGCACAATTCTGTCCCTTACAAACTGATGACAGATTTTAACTACTGGCAGCAATAAAAGAAAATTTATTTCCAGCATGTGATCTCCACTGAAAAAACCTTCCAAGCATACAGTTTCTCTAATGTTTGACAGTCATTTCTGCATCATAATGTAGACTGAAATGTACTGTATCATAATATATACATACCTGAGATGATAGTTTTAAACTATAGAGTCTGGGGGTCAATCACAGTTTAGCAGTGGCAGCAGACAATTTGGTACGTATTGTGAAAACCGTGCGAGGATTTAGGGACATACTTGAACAGTTTTCCTGTCCTGAGCTCTGTGCTGCTCCTTAGGTCAGCTATAGGGATCCCGGCTCAAAAACACACAAGCTATATACCTACAGCAACATCTGCAGTACAGATATGCTGAACTCAAGATGAACAGAGAACATTGCCTTGAGCCCCATTACTAAATCTTGTTCTATCACATTAAGAAGTTATTCAAGAGAGAGTAGCTCATGCAATCAGTTGATATTATTAATTTAATAAACTGTCCCTCCACTGTTAATCTTCGGCAGAACTGTGATTTGCCAACCAAGAGAACACTTATTTTTAGGCTATTCCACCAATACTACTGTACTCTTTGTAATGCAGGTCTTTAAAAATCCATTTGTTTCATTATTGTGTCCCCCCAGCAAAAAGAGCAATAATGCTAAAAGGGTTTTGTATTGGTACTTATCTTAAACTAGTACATATTTTGCTGAATATGAAGAGATTTGGATGTGACTTTGGAAATTAGTTTTAATAAATTGTCAGTCCCTCATTTCAGTGAAATGTTTGCCAGAGATGAATATTTGCTATCATCAGTACTTGCACCACATCTCAAGGGCAGAATTAAAACACACTTGTAACTCAACTCGACATAAATTACAGGAAGAGTCCTTTCAAAAATAAAGGGCTGAAGGCCATTTTATAAAATGCCTCCCCTACTTCCTCTTCTCTGTTTTTCATCTTCCTGGCAAGGTGAGCTTTCTGACAAAAAAAAAATCTTTTGAGCACAGCCAGGAACGCAAAAGAGAGAAGTAAAATGGAGAGTCGTCGTGACATTACCGTTACCAGCTGATGCAGTTAAACTGGGCAGATGCCCAGCCACACATTATGTTTAACAACAATGCAGGCCCCAGATTACTTTGTCCTTTTCTTAGTACAAGAATTGAATACCTGATGTTCTGAAATATTAGCTCAGAGAAAGTTACCAAATGATGCCATATGCCCAGTTTTTTATCTTAAAGATGGGGTTAAGTCAGGTATCAACAAATTACAATGTTAAACAGTATATACATGCCTCTGTCTTTGTTAGAAACAACTAGATGCTTATTTGTCAGGCTCCACAAAGTACAACTTCTAGACAGTTAACATATATTTTACTTTATTCACTAATTATTTGCACGTACGCGTTCCAGCCCGGATCATTTTAACCATTAGAAGGTAGCAGAGCTGTCTCTTGAAAGGTGTTGGTTTCAGAGACCCTTAAACATCCTCAGGATACCTCAGCTGATACGGAACTTTCTCTTCACCTCCTGCTTCTTATTCCAGTAATTTTTACCCTGACAGACAATGTTTGAGCACAGCTGATCCCAGTTTAACACTTCACACAACCAGTTTTAGTTCAGCTGTTCATACAACTGGACCAGGCAGTTACCAGTTGTATATATGAGATTTTTCCATATGCTACAATGCCCAGAACACTCTTTTGTTCAGTGAAGATCCTGGATATGCCCTTTACCTCTGACTAGCTCTGGATTATTTGAAAATTAACAACTGTAACATGAATCAGATTTTGCTAGTATTGTAATGAATAGAGAAATTTCAGGATTCAAGCAGAAATGCATGTGGATTCTTTAATGGAACCTTAAAAAATACTTGAGCAGATACATTTGTTTTCGAAATTTGTAATTTTAATGGTGACTGTATTAATATGCATAACGAGGGATAAAACCAGTTATTCACAGAAAGCAATTTTATTTTAAACTTAAACACCGAGGACAAGTTTTCTGCTAATCTGGTATGCTATGACCTCAGCATCAGGGAGCAGCCCTGGAAAGGAAGATGTGAAAAGAGGTCTTCACGGCAGGATCGATACCCAGAGAGAACCCTTTCATTACAGCCACTCCCTAACTGTACACCATTTGGATTGGGAAACAGGGTCCAACAGCCACAAGCGCTATTTGAGTACCAGGGATTTGATTCTTTTACGGAGGGTCTTTATTTCCACAGCTAAAAGTGCATGCTGGCTCTGGTAGTACCTAGAAGAATTGTCTGGAACCTCTGAGAAGTAATACTGCTACCAGTTCAATCAGTCCTGCCACACAAAACGGAGACCATCTGGCCAGTTTTACTGGCAGTGAATTGTACCTACGCAGGAAGGCTCTGACGTCAGCATCTCACAGCTCCTGGTTTTCTGTCCCTGAAGAGAAATTTGCACTTTTACCTCAGTAGCAAAGTACGTAGGTAAGCTGAACAACGTCTGTTCTTCACAGGAATACTACAAAAATATTCAAATACTTAAACATTTGTGTAGTATTTAAGTAATATGTTCACTCCTTTGTATGAGGAGTGAAATCCTGGCCTGCAGAAGACACCAGCAGGTCTATGGTTGTGTGGGTGTAGCAGCAACATTCCAGCACTAAGACTAGCGATACAACCAACAGTTGCGCCAAGGAAACGTCACTGGTAAGGTCCAAGAAGCACTGATACTTCCTATGGGGATGGCTTCCACTTTCAGGCACAGGCAGTTGCCATGACGCACTTCACGCCAAGGCTCGGCCTCTTTGCCAGACGAACAACTGAAGAGCTTTTAGGTTTTTTAGACTTGTATTTTGCACTCACTCTGCAATCTAATTTCGTGCTGCGTTATGCCGTTCTACAAACTTCTAATTCATGTAACAAATTACAATGTTTGTAAGCATTTCTTCTCTTACAGACAAGTATCAGAGTTTGGTTTTATTTTTAAAATTGCCACAAATGCCAGGTTGAATAAGCACCTGCAGGGGTATTTTTGCTCATGAACTCTCCTCTTTCCATTTTGTAGAGGCTCTCTGAATGTCATCATTCTTGGAGAGGCTGCACAAAACCAGGGCCCTCTGTAAGCATACTTAGATCTCACATGTTGTACTAACCTTGAACTAGTCTTTTACACAAATACAAACCTAGCAAAGGTGCCATTCAGACAGTTACAGTGGGCCAGAAGTGATATAAGAAAAAGTAACTTATCTTCTTATTTTACATAAAAATAAGATACAGACACCCCCAGCAAGTTCGTAACCGATATGCAGGAGGGAAGAGAAGCCACCCAGAGGGACCTTGACAGGCTGGAGAGGTTGACCTGTGCAAACCTCATGAAGTTCAACCAGGCCAAGTCCTGCATGTGAGTCGGGGCAACCCCAGGTGCAAATACAGGCTGGGTGGAGAATGGATGGAGAGCAGCCCTGAGGAGAAGGACTTGGGAGTGCTGGTGAATGAGAAGCTGGACGTCCGTCAGCAATGTGCACTTGCAGCCCAGAAAGCCAACCGCATCCTGGGCTGCATCAAAAGAAGTGTGGCCAGCAGGCCAAGAGAGGTGATTCTCCCTCTCTACTCCACTGTCATGAGACCCCATCTGCAGTACTACATCCAGCTCTGGAGCATCCAACATAAGGAGGACATGGACCAGTTGGCGAGGGTCCAGAGGAGGCTACGAAGATGATCAGAGGGCTGGAGCACCTCTCCTGTGAGGACAGGCTGAGAGAGTTGGGGCTGTTCAGCCTGCAGAAGAGAAGGCTCCAGAGAGACCTTATTGCTGCCTTCCAGTACCTAAAGGGGGCTTACAGGAAAGATGGGGAGAAACTCTTCAGTAGCGCCTGTTGCGATAGGATGAAGGGTAATGGTTTTAAAACAGAAGGAAACAGATTCAGACTTGATATAAGGAAAAAAAATTTTACAATGAGGGTGGTGGAACACTGGCACAGGTTTCCCAGAGAGGTGGTGGATGCCCCATCCCTGGAAACATTCAAGGCCAGGTTGGACTGGGCTCTGAGCAGCCTGACCTGGTTGGAGATGTCCCTGCTCCTTGTAGGGAGGTTGGACTGGATGACCTTTAAAGGTCCATTCCAACCCAAACTATTCTACATTCTATTACATTAATAAATTAAGCATTTCTTATATCAGCTTTAAAATGTATGGTTCTTGTTTGTGCTTAGCATTATCTACAAACATTTTCTTTTCATTATTGACGGAGGAAACAAGAAAATCGCTTCTGAGACTGTATTATTGTTTGCAAAGCTCCAGAATACAAAGCAACAACAAGGAACTGTTTTAATTTGCAAAGAATTCCTTGAGTGATTACTTTATTTTCCTGCAATTTAGATCTGGCAGCTTGGAAATGGCTATTTAAAGGTTTGTGAGGGTTGTCAGCATCATTTTAGAACTGCATAGTTTTATATTAGTGGTAGGTGCTTTCACAGTCAGCTTGTATCTTGACTGTTTAAATCTCCTAGTTTTACTAGGCAACACAGACACCTTGGGATATATTTTCCACTTGGCTGAGGCTTGAAATCCTTTTCTGGTGGTGTAAGTTGCCCAGTAAAATGTGTGCCTATTAAATAAATTGCACCCACAGTTCAACGAATGGTGCAAAAATGTATATGCCTCAAGGTTTTAATAATAAAAAAACCCCTTTAAATACCAAGCTAGCTTATTGCTTTTGAAAGTCATTCAGGTTCCCTCACGGATCACATTTTGACAAAATAGACTTTTTCATGCATATTTTTTAATTTTATTTTGCCAAAGTCACATTTTCAACTGAAAACATATAAAGGGAAAATGTTCAAACTAACTCTAGCTAGAACATTGCAATCTAAGTGATAAGGCCAGCAGTCTGTTAGTATCACCTTCAAGGACTAAATTTATTTGTGATCTTAAGGCAGGCTGAATTTAACACTCAAAAAATGTAAGTCAGCATGATTAATACCTATGGAGAAAGGACGTTTCTCATAAAGGCAAAAGGCCGTGCCTGTGTTAGGCGAGTCCCACGGAGTTCTGATGAGCCAGAGGTGTTTATAAAATAGTATCTATGAATATTCCTGCTTCATTTGTTTTTAATGTATGATGAGACAGCTCAGAAATCTTTCCACGCAATTTCACCTTACAAATGGAATGATACCTTTTATACACTCACAGATCATCTGAGGATATCTGAAGATGCCTGAAATGCAGATTTTGCAAGATCTACTTGCAGGGTTCTTTAAAACTGTAAATTCTTGGACACTGTCATAATAGACTATGATACTGTCTGTCATTAATGCTTCTCCTGCCTTCCCCAAACACTTGAACTCTCACTTCTTTTGCATGCTACTTCTACACATTTCCCAATAGGAAGTAGCTCACATCTACATTTTCAAAAAATTTTTTTTTTTCTGTATTGCCTGGGAATATTTTCACAGATCTCAGAAGAAGGAATAGATTCCAAAAAACTTGTGGTAGCTAGTAGGCAGTTGAGCTTCCTTGGGTATTCTGAGAAATCAACTGTTCCCCAAAAGGACGTCACAAACAATTTTTGCTCCTCAGAATTTTTTTGTTTAATTACTATGTCAGTCATCCTCCTAAGCAACGTATACAGAATAATGTCTTGTTATTCATCTGTTTGTTTTCTAATGAAGTCACAGCTCTCTTTTTTGTACAAATAATGCTACGGAGCCATTTAACTAGCTAGAGAGAATGTGTAAGTTCTATCATAATTATCTATAATACAACAAATTCAATATATTTATAAAGAAAAAAAACTGTGGCCATGGTTTCCTCTCAAAGACATAACAGAAGAGGATTAATGTCAATAGGAACTACAATTTACATATGCCATAGTTTCCTGGGTCAGACTTTAGACCTCTTACATGTAACAGCACCTGAACTGACTTGCTTATTTTCTTACATTTTTTGTCATTAATGCTTCCACTGGATGTCCTAAAAGAATGCCATGATGCATTTATAGCCTTACAGGTTTGCTGCCATCAAAAATAACATACTGCTAAGATACTAAAACACTGACTTTATCTTCAGCTCTGAACTAAGTAAGCTTCAGTCCAGAGGATTTGTCTCACTTTGGTCATGTTGAATTATAGGTGGTAAGACTACGTGATGTGACTGTACATCTGTGTGTGTGCTAGTCTCAGATTTTACAATACAGATGGCACAGAAAAAACATGGAAAGCATGGCATGTTTTAAACCCAAGTCTTCAGAGATGATCTCCTGGCTCAGGATGTAGTTGAAATAGATTTTTGAAACCTTGTATTAGCTAAAAGCAGCAGAAAAATTAACAAAACTGGACAGTGCTTGGTTTATGAGGTGGCACAAAACTATGTCAGCCCAGAGTCAACATTATGAAAGGCACCTTTTTTTCAGGACTCCCATTTACCAAAAGAAGGATGAAGAAGAGTCTGCACTAGCTCTCTACAAGCTTCCCGAGCCTTTTTATGCACTCCCTAATGTTCTACAACACAGAAGGAAAGGAACAGCAGAAGTGGGATCTCATTTCCTGGTTGTGCTACAACGAACTTGTTGTTTATGCTAGATAAATTTATATCATAAAATATTAACTTATCTGTAAGAGTTTTGCTTACCTTGGTTTTTTTTTTGCAACTAGGCTTAACTGGACTGAGTTTAGACTCAGATACAAGCTCAAGACACCGTACAAAGGTTTCCAGTGAGAACTATTCCTACAAGATCTGTATCGGGTTTTACTGTAGCTGCTCTACACATAACGCCTTCTCTAGAGGGAAGGTCAAAGTATTTCACTCCACTGCGTTGGTAAAAGTGAAATTTTCTAAATAAAAACAGACAGAGAAATAAAAAACTAATAATACCCGATCAATGTACAGTAGTAATCTGAATGGCTTGACACTAGTCACTATTGATGTGTCGGATACAGTAAGTCAAGAATATTGAATGTCATGCTGCCCAGCAGTGACCAGTGCTAGTCTGGTCATAATAATAAAATATCAGAGGTGTCAAAATAAATCCAGGCCAGTTGAGGTTTGAAACAAAAGAATCTAGGCATTTGTTTTGTTTGCTTGGCAGCAGATAATTGAAATGCCTTACACTGTCATTGTCAGATACAGGACTTACATCTGTAGAGGATGCAGCAGCAGAAAAAGGAAAAGAGTATGGCAAGGCCTTGCAGATCCTTGCAGAGAGACAAATTTTGGACTTGCTACAACACCAGCCTCAAAGAAAGGGTGAACACCCACAGTTCCTGGGAGCACACTGGAGGAGTATAAAGAAAAGGGACAGACGATGTCCATTAACTCCAATTAATGTAATAAACCTACTCTGAATTTTGTTCAATTTTAAGTCCAGGTGTGCATTATTTTCCCTTATCAGTCTTACCCTCAAGCCATTAGAAGGAGTCTGTGTCTTTCTTTCCCCACAAATGGAGATTCTACACAAATGTAGTCCCACAGCATGAAACTATACAGTATAGTATAAAGGAACCTTTTATCAAACTTAAAAGGATTAATGCATTTCTTTCAACAAAAGCTCTGCATGTCTCCCAACTCAAGCAGTTTATAAAAGGACAAGGATTTTTGTTTAAAATGCGGGTAAAGCCCAATTATCCAACATGAAATCTCAAGCTGTTTGTTCGGGATGAAAATTGAACGTGGGAGAAGCAGCCCTCTCAATAACATGTGCAGGAACGTCAGTGCATGTATTTTGTGGACAAGGAAGGCACCAGGGAAAAGAGAAAGATTTTGGCATTTAACATCTCAAGCAAGCACTGTTTTCAGCTTTGGGGCCAGGGTAGCTTAACTGCAACAAAGCACCATGTCCAACAGAGCCTGTCATGATTTCAATTTTCATAACGAAAGATGTGAACAGTTCTTTTTAGAAAATCTTTTACCAGCCCTTTTTCACTGTGCTTTTTAAAGCAGTAAAATGAAAATTAGTATCGATTTCTTGTCATTGTTACAGAATCGCAACCCAGAGAAGCATTAGGTGTTACAATGGTGGACATCGCAGAGCTGAGTGGTCAGACATTCAAGCTCTAGCAAATCCTGTTATGATGGTTTTAGAAGTTACTTCCCCAGCTGCCCTCTCCACTCCTGGTCAGATTACCACTCCCACAGCAGAAGGAAATGTATGCCCAGCCCTCAGCCTTTAAAATGCAGAGACTGACATCTTTGCATAAATCCATCTTTACAGCCCTACAAAGAAAGTGTTCTGACGCAGGAGCTTTGGTGATGGTTTAACAGCAGTGTTTACCCCACCTTTCAATACTGAAGGTGCACCCTATAGCAAAAGCAAATACATACTTTCTCCTCAGAAAAGTAGTTGCCAGGCCATTATACTAGCTTAAATGGCCAGTGAAGGTAATATTCTGAATAACACATTGATGTGTTTTAACTTGGCTCTTAATAAACTTGAGGATTCTATCAGAATTACATTAGAGAACTATAATGGATTAAGAACTGTAATCAGAGAGTTAAAATCTTGTGTTGACATTGAATTTAAAATTAAAAACAAACAAGACAAATTGTAGCCGGAACAGACTCCTACGTAAGTTGGAATTTTGATGCATTACTTTGCGGTTAATCAAAGTCCCCTTTCTTTTAACCTTAACTGTTTGAACATCTCTCCTGCCTGAATGTCAATATGAAGCAACAGTGGAGGTCAATGCGAGTGCCTTGCCATTCACACCGTGTCCTCTATCAACATGTTGTACTTTTTGGAAGTCAGGCAAATGAAACACTAAGTGACATCAGCAAAACTTACATTCCTGAAACCACAAAACTTTTTTTTTTTTAATATATTTCAATTAAATGTGGAGCTTGTTGACAGACTCCATGAAGAGACACCTTGCATAGTCCAGTGGGGAGGTGGGGAGCTGTGAAATACCCGAGCTGGGTAACCGTGACACAGGTAAAAGCAGACCCATTGTCTTTGGGATCGGAGAAAGGATATTTGCCCTCAAGAGGCATTTTATTGATAAAAGGACAATAATGTCGATACTTGGAAATTAAATGTCAAAGAAACAGAGGAACAGAAGCATTTGTTGCCAGTATTACCATGGACAAGCATTGCATTTCCACTGATGTCTACAGGAACTGATGACGCTCAGCAGTTGTGAATATCAGCCTCCTTTCTGAATCCCAGCCAGGATTCTGGTTACAAGGAAGAGACCAAGAGGCAGCTCAGCTGCTCCTTTCCCAGTTTTGCCATAGTACGTAAGGATAACACATTATACATTAATTATACAAAAAATCTTTCCAGATCTATAACGAACATGTTGACTGATCTTTCAATATTTAGATACGCTTTCATTGTAATTTTACCATCTGCCATGACCATAAAAGGAAAAAAGAAAATCCTAAAAATTGTGAAAAGATTTAATTATGGTACCTGGATTTGCTGCATGTGTAAACTATAAAAAACAGGAACAAGCACACTCAAGTTTGAAAAGCTTATCTGCAGAGAAGGCTTTTATGCAGTGAGATCCCATTATAATTAAAGCAATCTCCTTTGGTTCTGCACAGTCTGCATTCATGGCCTCTTAGAAGAAGCATTTAGTCAATTAACTATTTTATTAACCAATTGATTTTTCCTGTTAGTCCTTAACCTCTTTGTACCTGTTAGGAATAGTTATGAAAGCTGAATAAATTGGTTTCTTTCATCTCTAAAAGGCAACAATAAATAATAAAACGGGTTGAACAAAGTTTCAGTGGGGAACCCAAATACGAATAAAAATACCCGCCGTGTATCATTTAAAATAAAATACTAACTGCTAGGAGCAGAACAGTATTTCAATAAATCACATTGTCACACTGACCTTTATTGATACACTGCTTCTCAACTTAAAGAATTGGCCTTGCTGCTTTAGGAGATCTTTTGTTGTGAAGGGCCTGCAGATTCATCATGTAACAAAAAGATGATTTGCCCACCATAGGGTTGTTTAAGTCTATATGCCAAGCGAAAAACCACAAAATATTTTAGGGGCAGTCTAAATTTAGAGATTTATTTAGGAGAACAAACATGCATTCCTGAAATCAGTACAAAATGTGATTTATAGTATCACTTAGTACAAAGTTAAAAAAAAAAGAAAAAAGAGAGAGAATGAAGAAAAGCTCTTTCATTGCTAGTAGATAACAGGCTGCTTGGTTTTATGGAATGTTACACTGTGTTGCAACTATGGAATGACAGTCTAGTATTATAAATTAAATCTACCACACTGGTTGAAACTCAGCAGTTATTGGTTCCTTTGTACCAATGGCTGAAATGAAAGACTGAGGAGGCGTGCAAAGGACACATTTCTGCAGTGACAGAAAAACTGTCACAGTGATGAAAAAACCATGCGCCGCTCTAAATAACTACTCCCTGCTCCAGCAAAAATGTCAGAAACAATCTGATCCAGATCCAAAAGATAACTGAATTTGTACGCTTATCTAAAGAAAAATCCAGAATACAGGCTAGAGATTCTTCCAACATATAGTCAAGAGTTGTAGAGTATTTTTAGTCATATAGACAAGACTTTTGTACAAATTTTGAAAAGCTTATGAAATCTAATGTTCTTCATGAGGTTCCTACTGCCTGACACAATAAGGATCTCCTGGGAACTTTTGTTCCTGTTAATTTTAAGGTTGACTCATGACGGTTTGAATAAAATTCTGACTTCAGATACAGCTGTCCAATGTGGAGAGAAGTTGTACTGTTTTGTAAAACAAATAAACAACAACAAAAAAGACTTGGAGGTCTCTTCCTCTTAATGAAGCACTAGCTATTAATCTGTCTGTTTTTATGTGGCTCTGTAATTAATAAAGGTGCTGAAGGAGAATACATTTAAAGAAAGCTCATGGAGTGTTCAGTAATGTATTCACTGAGCAAAGGTCTGTGAAGATGGGTGAGAAACCTTTACCTTGCATGATCTTTTGTGCTGTGACGACTCCTCTGTCCATGTTTCTGGTGGTCTTACAGTTATATGTTATACAGTTATATGATAGAGACTGGTTGCTGCTTCTGTATCAGATGCTAGCATAATATTCCCTACTTCTTGCTATAAAATCTCTCTTTACAAATAAATCAGTTTACGGCTCTTCAAATACTCGACTTCGAAGAACCACTATAACAATGCTTTTTTCCTCCCTTCTTTCTCTAAAACAAAAGTTTTGCTAAATTCCATACAAAAGTATGCATAGCTGGGCTAACCTTCAGGTGATGCTTGGCTGTAGTCTCTGTATTTTCTTTTTGCTCTGACAGCTTATGTTCTGCACTGCCTCTGCATTGCTAGCTATTGCCACAAATGTGTCCTCCCACTCCTCCTCCTTTGGTGTCTTTTGATGTTCCACTAACCCAGCCTTCTCCTATTCCAGCTTTCCCTACTCTGCTTACCTCCACCTGTTTCTCTAGCCAAAATTCTACGACTTACTGCTTTCCTTGCACCTCTCCACCTGAGGCTCCCTACTCCAGTTATTCATCTCATATAACTGCCAAGGCACTTCATCTGCTGCCCAACCGAGACCACTGCTCATCATCCCCACCTTCTTTCCTATTTCCAATCTCCTCTTCACCAACCATAAATTTCACAAAGGAATCTGGATGACAGGGGTAGAGACAACAAGTGTTGCATTTAAATAGGAAATTAAAACGCCACCATATGGCACAATCAGATCAAAATTAAGCAAGATGTGCCAGGCTAATGCCTTTGCTTTCCTAGAATGTGCCACCAATGATGCAGACATGCCATTCCTCTGCTGGCAATGTTTGCGTTGGGTGGTAACACACAGAAGAGCTGAACGTAGTAGATTTGTTGACATTTTTGGATATACCTGTCATGCACCCTGCCTTCCTGGCCCCAGAAGTCTACAGAAGAAACAGGGCATAATAAAGTTGATTGATTTGTGTTTGTCACTCATCCAAGTGGCTTTCATTTTGGTGTCCCTCAATCTTGCTTTTTCATTTTCATTTGGAACCACTGAAATCTCACCTTCCAGAGAATCCAAGCTGTTGGACTTGTCATCTGGTTCAAAATGTCCACACAGTATGAACAAAATTTACTGTCCTCTGTGCAAACTGTTTCAGTGGCTCTAATAGAAAACACAGCAATCCCTCTTTTATGCTCTGCTAGGAAACAATCTACCCTTTTTTTTTTTTCCATGAGGGGAAAAGTTTTTGACAGAATTTTTGCTAGCTTTATATAAATCCAAAAATCCTCGAAAACCAGCATGCAGCCAACAGTACTTACAGTGCATGTGAATCATTGAATGTCCTTACTGTAGTTTCATCTTAGATTTAAAATCTTGGTTAAAGCAAAACTTTAGTTTTTTTAAATTCCCAAGGCTAAAATGTGGCAAAGGGATAATATGACTCATGAAGCACTATGCTCAATTGAAGTTTTAATGTCATCAGTACTAATTTGTTTTTGTCTTTTCTTATCCTAAAATTTGTTGTCCATTGAAATGTTTCACTACTGTATCATCTTGTGTCTCTTAATCTGCAAAACAATTGCACTCCTTAACAAAACTTTTCAACTGTGACATGTTTTTCAGAGATTTTAAGGTCCCTGAGTTTTAAACAACGAAACAGATTTCTTCTCCACACCTCCCCCTCCCCTTTTCCTTTTGGTTACAATTTTTTATGTAAACTATGTGGCTTGCTGCTGTCAGCTAGAAAGGCCCCAATGGGAGACCTAAGGTCACTAGTAGCTGAAGAAAGACACTGCACAAGTAGTTAGGATGAAAGAATATCCCACTGGGGTTTGGGGCTTATAGTTTCTTGGCTCTTGTGACTTGAATAAATGTATCATCACTGTCTGGAGCCACCAGCCATATCCTCTCACTCACAAAGCTAACATTACAGTCAGACTTAAGGAGGTGAAGAGGACAAAAATCTTTATCATTCTATATATGATGATACTTTGACTGCTCTCTGCTAGGGACAGGACAAAAATTTTTACTGGCTTCTACAGAGCCTGGAATTTCACATAAATATTTTAGGAAAGCTCCCTGCTGAACAATTTGTTGTAGAGATTTAGGGATATGCAAAGTGATATGCAAAAGGATGATGACTTAGCAAAAACTCCAAATTCCCATACATGCTTAACTAGTCTTATCCAGAATGTGGTTTACTTTTTTATAACCCTTCAAGAAGAATTTGGTGTCCTTCTGGGATTTCCCTCCCTCATAATTATAGCAGAGTGAGATTGAAGTGAAGAGATCTTGTGTTAGGAGCCTTTAGTCTCAAGTCTAGGTTACCTTTCAGGTTTTGGTAGTGATTTCCCTTGTGATCTTCTGCATGTTGATTAAACTTTTCAGTCTCTATCCTTACAAATAGGATTAAAATACATCTATGCCTTATTTGGACATTACTGAAAAAAAATCATTGATGTGGCTACTGTGCTAGCTTATAAAAAAAGTCACAACAAGAATACAAACATATCAGCAAAAAGAAACATCCCAAGTGCTTGGAACATGAGACACTCTCAACCATCTGGGGACTGATCACAAAACTTCACTCTTTCAGAGTAATTTAATGAACTGTCTAGTCAGCTCAGTCTCATACGGTTGGGAAGAAATAACGAAAAACTCTTCACAAAAATTTCCAAATAGAATAAGCCATGCAGAAAACTAAAACTGATCTCTGACCTCTTACACTGCCCATCTGTGAACCAAGCTTGGCTCATGCACTTTAAAATCTAAAGCTACAGAGAAAGAAATGAAGAGGGACTGTAGACAACCTGCTTAATTCTCTCACCTACAAAATCAAAATGTTTTCTGTACCTTGCTCAAGCCTTTTCTCTTTAACAGCCATTCAACCTTGGACAAAAAGATTTACCAAGCAACCAAAGAACACCTGAATTTTGGCTCTCCAAAGTAACAGAGTAGAAAGTCATCACTGAGATATACTACTAAAACAGGACCGGACAGAACATCGAGTGTTCTATTGAGCTGACAGGTCTTGAGCATACAGTACTGTATGATGGATCCAGCTGGACAGGAGGTATCACAAGCCACAGTCATCCAGTACAATACGAATATGAAGCTTTTTCCATTGCACAAATCGGGGTCCTCAGAAGCTAGCTGTCAAAGTAGAAAACTACAACAGATTTCTCAACAACAATGCTTAATATTCAGGAATCAACAGTCCCACGAGAAATTCATTTCTGTTCACTCACTGGATCTGGAAAAAAGAATAAGTAAAGAAATTCTACCTGTCCTTTGAGTCCTGATGAAGAGTGTGTTTTCTTAACAAAAATCTCAAAACTCTATCTGCTTCAAACAGAAATCTCAGATTGTCTGAAATATCAAGGCAGCAGTCAAAATGAGATCCCTGGGAGAGACAATGCACGAGGTCAGAATGCTGCAGCTTCAGATTTTTCACAGTGGAAAGAAACAGAGCATCAAGCTATGTACTACAACAAAAATGACAGAATTAAAGGCTACATTATGTCCTTGGCCTTCAGAATCATTCACAATTCACCTTAACTGAAGCTGCTTGCATGTAGATGGAGGAGAAGATAGAGATAAGAGCCTTGAGGGTCTGAATGAAATGACAAAAGGCAGGAATTAGTCTCTTACTAGATCACTAAGTGCATCTGCTTCTAAATTGTGCAGGGACATCTCTGCCTCCTAAAATAATGCTGCCTTTTTTTTCCACTGTTTTCTCAGAGGAGTCTGGGCTTTCTGTTTTTACTTTAGACAACAAAGAACTGAAACAGTAAAATGTGGCTTTTGTGTATTTGTTACTGATTTTGTTTTAACTACAGTGTTTCTTCTTGGCTGTTGCTGTCCTTGCCTTCTTACCCACATACCTCACTAACTAGACAAAAAATACAGGTACCCATGGCCAGACCTTTCATCTTCCCTCTGCTCCAAGCATCAGCAACACATCCTTCACTGTTTAGACCATTATCAAAAGATCACTGGGAAGAACAGAAGATTAAAATAAAGTATTGCAACGTAAACATGTTCCTTACTGTTATAAACTCCACTCTACTTGTAAGCTGCGAATGCCCTGGGAGAGATGCAGCCCCAGGAGAGCAGCAGCAAAAAAGGACACTGCCTACTCTCTGGAGAATAATTCTTTCTGTCAAGTGCTCTCTTGACCAAAGAGCATGGCTGTCATGATAAATCACCACACAGAGAAAGACAGTTTATAGTTTGAGATACTCTGACTGCAGACTTCTAGATCAGACATAGGCTGGAGGTCCTGTCATACTTGTGCATCACGGAAATGAATATGAGGATTCATTTGGAGAGTGGCACAGTTGGTGTGTACTGGATACGGGCCTTTGCCATTTCCATGTGAAGAAATATTACTCAGAGGTGGGATGTGGGACAGGAATTCAGACTGCACATACCTTTTAACATGTTATCTGAACATGCTCACAAGTAGTTACAACCAAGTGAAGTGAATTTTATCTGTGGTGACACGGAGTTCCAGCTAGCCCAGGACAGTCCCTCGTAGGACACAATGTTTCTCATCTCTAGGATACAACATTGAGAAATGCTGATATCTGCCTCTGAGTACATAATTTGTTAAAACTGATCCTCAGAGTGAAAAACCTAAGCTCTAGGAATGATCTTTGTTTAAACTCTGGATACATACTAAACATAGGACCTTCTAAGGTTGAGTGACAAAAATTGTAACTGATCACTCTGTGATCATCACAAAGTGCCAAGAATGCTAATGTTTGATACCTGGAAATTTTAGTTCAAACACAGTTATTGCAGTCCATAAAATCATAGAAGGGTAGAGGGTGGAAGGGACCTTTAGTAATTGCTTAGTCCGACCCCTGTGCTCAGAGCAGCGTGAACTAAACCAAGTTGCTCAGGACCATGTCCACTCACATTTTGAATATCTCCAAGTATGGAGATTCCACAGCCTCTCTGGGCAACCTGTTCCAGTGCTCAGTAACAATTTAGTAATAGTCTACAAAGTTCAGAGCAACTATCCTCTTCGTTTTCTGTCCCTACGTTTGATTTCATGTTCTGCTAGATGAATATGAACCTCATTTGGGTCCTGCACATATAGCTTCTGTTCCTAGAAGAGAAGGAACTGTTTCCCTTTGCTTATAAGAAAACAAGCCTTTGGTAAACACTAGTCAGACCAATACATAGAGGCAGCATACTGTATGCTTCAGTTCACATCCAGTCCTTAAATTACAAATGTCTGAAGAATATACTCTGAAATAAAGTACTGGGAGACCACATTGAATGGATTTCAGTTAAAAATACATGCATACATATACGTACAGGTAAAACACAAATAAGAAAAATGGTGATTACATACATTGATCATACATGTATTGAACTTCACTTGCACAAGCAATTCCTAGAAGCTCAGTGGATTATTCAGATTTATGAAGTTTTACATAAAAAAAAAAAAGTATTTCCAAGACTGAAGCAGTAATTCTCGAATTAAAAAGTCAGACAATCACTCCAAGCTATTTCATCCTTTATTGCAGGAAAGTTTTTCTTTCTTTCTTGCTACTCACAATAGCCAAAAGTGTAAAAAGTTGCCAACGGTAATTTTTTTATTACCCAGTTTATTCTGTCCCTCTAAGCCAGCCCTCATTCTCACCTAGCTGTTATTGTTCCTTTCTGAGTTAGCTGAACTGTTTAATATCTTTTGAAAAATGCATCCAAATTCACTACAGACAATTACATCTGACAAATCAGCAAAACATTTTTGCATCTCTGGACTCCTGAACAGCTCCACTGTATCACTCTGTGAATATCTGTCCAAATTGTTTTAACAAGGTTTTAGGGCTGTGGGAATTCTAGGACCAGCAATTCATTTCACATAGCTTCAACAGCTATCAGATAGTTGTGATTATCCTCTGTTCTATGCTGAACTTGGTTAAAATTTGAAATGATGAATAAGAGCTATAAATCCCTGCACTTTCCTTGACTATTATATTCATTTAAAAAAAAAAAATCAATTGAGCAATGATGTATGTTGCCAATGTACCCAATCTACCAGACATTTGACTCTGCTCTCAACTGTAAAGATCGACTGATATCAATTTTCTTCCTGCCAGCAGCTCAAGTAGATGATTCTCATGCACTCAGTTCCATTCACAGAAGTCAGCACTACGTTTGTTAATTCTGATAAAACCTGCTCTGATTTTGTGAATTCTGATATGCTTAATCTATGTGAAATATCCCTGAAGGATTTCAGGAATCGCTATTGGACTGAGATCAAAGCTCTGGCAGACATTCAAGTTCAGTTTGATTTGAAATGACAAACTGTAGACCCTAAGACTTGACTGTGACTACAGCCCTTTGGGATGCTGATTACGTTTCAGATACAAATCCTATTCATGCTTTGATCACCCAGTAAACTGCTGCATACAAGTAAATAAACCACATTAGAGGAAAATCATATAAAACGTTCATTTTACAAAATAACAGACAATAATACTTTTATGCCAGAGATCATCACAGGAAATAACCTTCTAAAACCAGTTCTATAAGCACTGATCATGGGCATAAATATCACTTGTGAATTGTACTACAGCCTTTTGAATAAAGTACTGGAGTACTACAAAATGAAGCAGCAAGGAGAACACTATGCAATTAGTATGTTTGCCTTCTCTTGAGGATTCTTAGATCCCAAGCTGTTGGAACCGTGACAAATGTCTCTAATTTAACTGAGCAATACTAGGTTACACCTGGTAAGGATCCAGACTTATGTAAACTGTTACAGTGCACAAATAAAATCCCTAAAAGCATAGATATGTTCTTCTAGTCAATCCAGATCATCTTAGGCTGCACAATTAAATAGGTCAACCTCAGCAGTTTGATAAAAGACTTCAAAAAGATAGTGTCATTAGGGCTTTGATGTTTTGAAGACCTGAACTGCATTTGAAAGTGAATGCATTGAAAGCATTAGCTGAAGGAAAGAGTGCCTACCATAACAAGTAGGAAAAACAGCAAGAGAGACCATAATAATACACCCTTGCCTTTAAATGGAAATGCTTTCTCATTTAGATAGGAAATTGGACTCATAAACCTTAGCTAAGTATGACCTTATTCTTCTGAGTGTCTGTCATCGTGGATAACTATTGTATAGAAAAGAATTTTAGATCTGCAGCTCTTTATAGTTAGAAGTGCTTCTTGTATCCATTGCTCATAAACTAGTGTATAGATTTTGTGCTGCTATATATAACAGTACAAAAAAGCTAATTCAGTACTTTTGGAGGGGGGGGCGCAAAAAATCTATATTAGAAAATAAATAATCCTTTACATGCTGACATCTAATGTAGTAATTCTATCATAATCAAACAAAACATGCAGACTAGTCATAGAACTAGTTTAAGTTAGTCCGTATTTCCTAAAAGAGAAGATTAAAATATTTCTGTAAGAGGTACTTGGTTCCTGCAATTTACCATTTCAGCAGACTATGCAAATAATTTACTGTCTCTCATTTCACTGTGATTGGCAATTACAGTGATATAAGACATTTTCACTGAGAAAATTATGTTATGGAAAGATGTATTACTCATGCGGTCATGTGCAGTCACAAATCAGCCTTTGGTATTCTCTTTGTAAGTTAAAAAGAAAATCACCAATCCTCTTTCTAAAAGTACACTTGAGGCTTGATTTCTGGCTTCAAAATGAGACTGAAGCAGGAAACGTATTCCTTTACCCAGTGCTCACAGAATCTTTACAGTCCAGCAGCACCCACCCTTTTCCAGAGCAAGGGTACAGTATTAAGACACTGGGACACCATTTGGAGCTGGAGAACGTATCTCTTCCCCACTCCACCTTGCGCCAGATTTTCTCATCTGCCATGAAGAAGCAAGGACATGGCTTTAATTTAGCAAATTTAACAAAAGTAGATAGGAAAACTTGGCACAGTCATTGGAAGTGTGAAGACTTACTCTCTTTATTTCACCTACCTGCCTTATTTCTACAGCTTGCCAAAGTAAAACGGTTACTTGAAATTGCCTTGAAATCCTTTTGCCCTTTCATACTTGCATACGGCAGATTAGGTTCGATGACTAACAGATTCATGCTGGTAATTCATCATGAATCCTTCCATTTGGGAGTACTTCCTTTCCTGGAATCCAGCTCATCACATAGTGAAAAACAAACAGCTTTTGTGCTTACCCGTAAAATCAGATCCCAGTTCTCCAATGCAATGTTCCCTGTAGGGACGTTTCCACCCATAAGAACATGAGCAACTGCAGAATTCTAAATTAGAAATGATTAGCCACTAGGAAAGATTTAGAATCATACTCCAGCAATACAAGCTTCCTTCACAAGATATGCATGCTTGTTTATATAATTACAGATAACACCTTCTACTAGGAAAAGGCATTGTTCAATGCAAATATGAATTTTTTTTTTGCAATTTTACAATGTAATACTGTTCTGGTTTTGTTTAGTGAGGGGGGGCCTAAGGTGGTAGCTTCTGTAGGAAACTGCTAGAAGTCGCTCCCCTTTGTTCAGTGGACTCAGCCGGGCCTAGGGCGGACCTGCTGCTGGCCAAGGCCGAGCCGATTGGTAGCAGAATGTCCCGTGATAACGCCTCTGCGATAACGTATTTAAGAAGGGGAAAACAGAAAAAAAAAAAGGAAAAAAAAAAAAAAAAAAGAAGGAGAAGACGTGAAGCAGCTGAGTGGGGACAGAGAGGGGGAGGCGTGAGCCTCATGGACCTTGCAGGCCTCACCCTCTGGCCTCTCACCATGCGGCCAACTGGGCCCAACTCGGCCCAGCCTGGCTGCAAGAAGTGGAGAGGAGATGAGAAGTGAATAAGATGTAAAAAGGATCCTGAGAGGCGTCTGCCAGCCTGTTGTGAGGAATGGCTGCAGATGCCAAGGTCAGTGAAGAAGGAGGGGGAGGAGTAATGCGGCTCCTGGCCAAGATTCCCCTGCAGCCTGTGGTGATGACCATGGTGGAGCAGGTTGTCCCCCTGCAGCCCATGGAGGTCCACGGAGGAGCAGAGATCCACCTGCAGCCCGGGGAGGACCCCACGCCGGAGCAGGTGGAGGCCTGAAGGAGGCTGTGGCCCGTGGAGGGCCCGCTGGGACAGCTGTTCTAGAGGGACTGCACCCCGTGGAAGAGATGACCCACGCCGGAGCAGTTTCACGAAGGACTGTGGCCCGTGGGAGGGACCCCATGATGGAGCAGAGGAGGAATGCGAGGAGTTCTTCCCCCGACGATGATACAGCGGCGTAAAACAACGCATGATGAACTGACGGTGACCCCCATTCCCTCTTCCCCCTGTGCTGCTCGGGGTGGAGAAGGTAGTAGAGATAATGGTAAGCTCAGGAAGAGGGAGGGGTGGATGGAGGTTTTCTTGTTCCTTGTCTCATTCTCCTGCTGTTTTTAGTAATAAATGAATAGTTTTCCCCAAGTCGAGTCTGTTTTGCCCGTAACGGTAACTTTAAGGATTTCTCCCTGTCCTTATCTCAAACCTCGAGCCGTTTTTCCTTCTATCATCTCCCCCTGTTCTCTCGGAGGGTGGGGGGGAGTGAGAGAGAGACTGCATAGTCTGGTTCCGATCGGGGCTGAACTACGATAATTACGTACATATTTCTAAGATACTATCCCCTTATTATTAGCAATTTTTAAAAATATTAAGCAAAATAACTGGGTTTTCAGCCTGTAGATAATTCACAAATAAATTTGGATCAATAGCAAAACATCTAAAGCACGTGAATATTCAGGTTATGAATTGCATGTATTGGAAATGCAGTTAGCCAACTGCAAGGCTGTAGAGTTGTCAATTTCAACACGAAATAGCAAGGCTGTAGAGTTATCAACATGAAATAGTTTATGTCCTTTTCCAAGCAACTTTAGATTAATAACAACACTGGCAATAAACAGTTTTAAGTAGCATAAAGCTTATCTTAAAGGCAATGACACCCATTAGCATGGTGTCTTCAAAAATCATCCATGATCTCCCTAAAACTTGTCTGTAGTTATAATGATTCCTCCCACTCCAAATTAATACACTGATTTTTCTCTGTCCATTGTGGGCTTGTTTACATCAGGAATATTTGCTGAATTCATAGTGGTGCTGACTTACTCCCATCATATTGATGGCATCACTTTTTGCAAAATCAATAGCAAATTATTTAAAATGAGTAGCTCTCATCCACTACTAGCTAGTTCTTTACGTTATTTTAATGGTGACTTAGAGCTTCCTTAATTGAAAGCTTTATCTTCCAGTCTAACAGATAGGCATAAATCACAGGAATCACTGTATCACACCAGTTCAGCACCACTTACAATAGGTCTGTGGGTGGCTGCCACACGTTCCATCACCTCTCAACTTCCAGAGGCCTGACCCTTCACAGAACCCATTACTCTGCTGAGTGACCATGTTTTACTGATCAGTTGAGACATGGATGTGCTTCAGTTACCAACTGGAGAGACTTACACTTCGCTAAACTCCAGTGCGGCAGATGACAGCGTCAAAAATGGAACAGATTTGCACTGCGAAAAAAATATCAGACACAGACACATCTGTGATGAACTAAATCATAATAGTTTCAACAAAAAAAAATATTTTATAACACAAATAACCATTCTGGAACAGTTTTTTTCATTGGAAGGGTTTCATTAAGTACACAGCAGCAAAAGGCTCCCATCTTGGGACACAAAATGGCCCAAACTGCCTAGGACTTCTCCTGTATGGGGCTTTCCAAAGAACAAAACAAACCTTTATTACAGATTTTATTACAATATAAGTTAGAAGAGTATAAATTAAAAGGTTTATAAGTAATTCTTCCTTAGTTTACTCTGTCTCTATAGGTGCATCATGGCCTCCTGACCAATGACTTGCAAATTGTGGGAACTCCAAACCATCCCTTTTAACCCTCTTTAAGTTTTCTTATCTTTTTTGTAACCTGGATTCCTACTGTCTGCTCCTCTCAGTCTCTCTGTTTGATCTACAAGCTCACAAATCCTTGTTGTGACCCTGTTGTGGTTTAGCCCCATTCTGCAGCTACAATACCACGCAGCTGCTCAGTCCCCTCTCCACCACGCCCTCAGCAGGAGAGGAGAATTGGGGAAAAAAAGAAAGGCAAAAATTGTGGGTTGGGATAAACACAGTTTAACAGAACAACTAAGGAAGAAAAAACAGAAAGGGGAAAAAAAAAAGAAACCCCAGTAACAGAATATACTAAGAATGTGATTCACAGTACAATAGCTCACAGTGGACCCTGCTGCCCTGCTCACTCCTGAATAGCAAAAAAACCCCTCAGCACCATCCCCACTTTATACACCAAGTGTGAGGTCACCATGGTATTGAACATCCCTTTGGCTAATTTGGGTAAGCTATCCCAGCTGCTGGCTAATTGGTACAATATCCCAGCTGTGTCCTTTCCCAGCTTTCTGTGAAAATTAACTATCCTAGCCAGAACCAGGACAGATCCTCTCCATATATCCTCCTGCCTGCCTCCCACTCCAGTCTCTGGAATCCTTTCTGCCTTGAATATTCTCACTTGCCAACAGCACATAAAACCAGCATATAAAGCCTCTCCTTGTCTTTCCACAGAGGGCTCACTTGACCCAGTCACAGTCACTGAGCAACACAACACAAACGAAAAATAAATTAATAAAACACATTCTATCCAGCATACCCACTAAATACATAATCAGTTCAAGTATGAACACTTGGTCAGAGCAACACCACCAAAATCCTCCTTTATTTAGAAGTGAAGGTGAAATAGCTGCAATAACGCCTCTTATAAATCCTTTTCCTCTGTAGATTTCAAAGCCGTTCACAGCAGAAGACATTTATTATATCCATTTTATTCAGATGTGGACTAACAAATAAAGTTTACTGAGCTACTGGTAAAATAAGAAAACTCTACTTTATAGGTTTCTTCTCAAAGCATTAAGGTGGCCCATATCATTGCTTATTTTAACGCTGGGGAAGCTGGCACAGGCATGATGTGATATGCTCAAGCTTCTTTGACAGTGAGCATCACACCCACATACAGGCCTAGTGCTCCAAACAGAAAGCAGAAGCGGTCTTCACGGAAGACACAGGATGTCTCAAGAGCAGAGTCCTCAACCTAATGTGGTGCAAATACCAAGATACATCACACAATTTCAATTCATGTGGCCACAGAAGTCCATATATAAATATTTCAGTGCTAACCATAATATATTCAATCCCTATTATTGTATCACAGTGCTTCTAGTTTTCAATGCTCATTATAATTAATTATCTGTTACAAATAACATTCAGAAGTATTCAGAATAGTATGTAAAAAATACAGTAATTTGGGATTCCAGTCATTAAGGAATCTCTGCCCTTCATGATTGCTGTCATCACGGATGGTCTGGCAGCCATTTGAGCTCTGTATTTGCTGAGGATAATCATAATTCTTCAGGGAAAATTTATACACTCTTTAGTAACTCTGGACCTTCTGACTATACCCAGAGGCAATTAGGCTCTTTCTAACGGCCTAAGGAGAATCCCAGTGAGATTTTTTTCCCTGTGTCTCTCTCTCTCTCCCATCTCTCCCTGCATCTCCTTTATCTCTTAAGTGTATGCTAAAGAGAGAAGATACAATCACATTATGACTGTGAAAATACAAACGAAAGTGATTCCTAAGCGGCAGACCACCCATCCCGTTCAACAATGTTTGGCTGGATGTGATGGGAGAAGAGGGGCACAGAGTATCCTGTGCCTATCCTCGAAGCCAGTATTAAGATTCATTTGCTCTTTAGACGTGCGCCATACAAATCAGCAATATTCTGATGACACAGGAGTGCTTAAATGCATGCACACATACTGAGCAGAGTACAATTGCATTTGCTTCTCTTTCCTACTGCTACAACATTATTGTTAAAAATCCTATGTATTATCTTGTATAAAAATTTAAACATTAACTTACATACTAATCATTTTGAAGACAATCAGTAAGCTTCCAGCTTTACAATCAGTCCCACTGACACAGAGATCTCTAAAGTGAACGAGATTTCCAGATACAGACTAAGAGTCTGTCTCTCGTGCTACTTTGGATGTATATCTGCCCCAAAATCAAGGGCCTGACTGGTGCCATATTAACCCAGGACAAAATCCTGCTGGAGTTCAAAGTAATTTTGCTGGTGCACAGGCTGCAAGAATGTTGGTCAGGCTAACTAAATATATGATGACATGTTAAATGAGAGACTTCTGAATCTGTTACAACTGGATTTTCCTACCAGACTAAGAAGGAAAAGTCAGTAGCATTTTATGAGATGCCATACTCTCAAGCAATTTGGTTTTGGTTTCCATATTCTCTACATTTGCTGCATTCAGGTGCAATAAGGTTACCGTGGAACACTATACTGTCACTGGTTCCCCCCCATTTCTGCTGGAATTTCTCTCTTCTCTCAAAGGTACAGGTAATTTAATTAAATACTTAATTGTCAAGATACAACTTTATCCTGTAAGAAACGGGAGATGTTATAAGAGGAGCTGAAGTTCTGGAGGTATTTTAACAACGTAATAATGATCACTTGATTAACTGAAACATCTGTGCTTTGTACATATTTTAAAGGAAGCTGATTTTTAATAGTTTAAGAATAATTTACCTCGTTTGGTCATTTTTCAATGTCAAACAATTTTTCAAATATTGCATGATGTCTTCTTTACATTAATTGTACGTAAAGTACAAATGAACATTAACATAATGAACCAGCATTATTTTTAAATCAATGTTCAAAAATACAGTATTAGGCAGACACTTTTAAAGAAAGATTGAACGCTCTGATATAACTAGCACTGCACTGCATTAGCACTGGGCAAGAAAAATTAGAAACATGTTAAAAGAACCAGAAAGAGTGGGATTTTTTTTGAAGTGTGCACTGGAATTAATGGATTAATTAATTAATCTGGATTAATGCCAGATTAGTTTTGCATAGCACCTTTCCTGAATCTGTGAGGAGAAATACAACAGACAGAAAACTCCTCAGAAATAATTAGAATACAGTGTAGATCAGGCATTCAAGGACAAAAAAAACCCCACACACATTTTTATCAAAGCCCTGCAGGATTATCGTGATGTATTGGACACCTGAACAGCAATTGCTTCAATCATCATATCATTGTCATGCCTCACTTATACTGTGGCTTCAGAAACTACACGGAATAAAATCAGGAGTTGCAAGGCTCTTAAGCCTTGGATGTTTCCAGTATTGGGCACTCCTGGAAAGAGCAGCAAGATTGAGATAGATATAGCTATATTCTGTCCTTGCCAGGAGGATGCTCTGAATTAGTATCTGCTGGAAGCTTTTAAAACTACTTTTGCCACACCAAAATTGGTGTTAAAATTCAGTAGGACAAAGAGCTCACCCAAGACATTGCTTAGTTTAACTGAGCCATATTTTCAGTTAGAGGAATAAACCAGTTACGCAGTTGATGCAAGAATTTAAAACATGAAAATCTAGTCTATTTAGTTTAAATGTCCTCTATCATGATGTTAAAAATATGTATTTATTTTTTCACCTTTAGTTTGACCTACAGACTTACAACTTGTTTTGTTTTGAGAGCTGTGTAGAGAGGTGTCTTTTTAAGGTGAACAGAGTTTAATGCGATGAAATTACGAAGATATCTAAACATAAAGTCCTTCTGGTAGCTTGGCAATGACCCTTGAGAAACTTTTCTGATAAAGCATGCTACAAGTGACAAGTACACGAGCAGGACTTTAGGTTTACCTCCAAGACAACACAGTCATTTATAGCCTGGAGAAGCATCCCTGATGATAATATTGTAACTTTGTGTCATATTTAATCCATGCATTAAAAAGGCTCTGCATAAAATACTGAACAAAGACCTTCCTGGGGAACACAACAAATAATATATCATTCAAAGGGTAGCCAAGAAGGAAAGCAAGCAGTGACGGTGAAGAGACAGTAATTGGCTTCTTCTGTACTTGTCAGAAAGTTGCTCGGTTGCTATATATTTAAAACTCTGTTCAAGTATAAACTAGATCAAAGGGGACATCTATACCTGGATGTTATCTACAACTTTGCATAGAACACAGAATACAAGGATTAGGTTAACAGAGCTGGCAGGGAATGGAACTACCAAGGAAGTCCTACCCAATTGAAGTTATTTAAATTGGCACGTCCAAAAACTTCAGGCCGAAAAGGAAAAATGTGTTTTACAAACTGATACAGAGGCTGAGGAGGTGACTCCCTCTGTCCTTAGCTGTTTCCAGTTGCAGTACCATTAAAAGAGAAGTTTTTCCCCACCTTGAATGTTTAACATTTAGACTTGCACCATTATTGCAATATGGTAATATTAATGCAGATCTGCAAACTTACTTTGCAAAGGAGTGAGCTACTACAGGCACCAGGAATCTTACCCAGCCATGTGGAAGTCCCAGAATTTACTGTCTTTAAGCTAAGGCACACTGGACCAAATGTAATAACTTGTTTCAGATTTCTCTCTCAACAACTGATAAAAACCAAAACTACTCATGAAGCCTAAGGAATTACATTTCCTGTACTGTTTATTTTTTGGCATAATAATTTTACACTTATCTTTTCCTCTGTATCCCTACGGAAATAAAATTAACATTTTTAACTGCCTGTCTTAACTTTGCCATAATAAAAGAGTTATGGGTAAGCTTTAGAGCATCAAAATCAAAATGTAATATTGGTAAAGCAATTTCTCTGAAATTTGTAAACAATATATTGCCTGGGAGAGCCTGCTGTTGTTACTAATTTTGGACTAAGTCCTTTATAGCTGCTTATTCTAACATGGCGTTTCCATCCTGTTAAAATGTCATATGGATAAAGGAGTAAATTTTGACAGCTGTGACAGGATTATCATTGCCAAAGAAATCACATTCCTGGTACCCTCGTGTTTCAGTACATCTATTTTGCTTTGTCTTTGGCCTTGCCTGAACTAGAAATTACCTTCTGAGACAAGAAGGAAACATAACAAAATAAAGAAAAAAAAATTGTTATTCTCTTAAATAATTTGATGCTTGAAATTATAGCAATAAGAAACAATCTTTTAGAGTTGTTATTAAATCCATGGTTCAGATTTTGAGGGAACACACAAGGCTTCTCTCTCCAAGGACATAGCCCATATGTATTTTATCTGGACATACTGAGAGTTACAGGAGGGTTTTGCTTGTACATATGTTAGATGAGAAACACCGTGGAAGATTCCACTAGCATTAGCCACTCAATTTGTTCAGCCACGTGCAAAATTGATATGAAAAACTCCAAATGATATTTGCAGTATCCTGAACTTCTGAACTGGGAGAATCACCATGCTGGATCCATCCAATTTCAATATCTTGTCTCTGATGGACTCCAGCATCCCAATCCACAGAAACTGCAAGTGTCCTGCAGTGGACAAGTGTAACTTCACGCACTGGTTCTCCTTCTCTTCAACAACAGAGAACTGAAATAGCACAAAAGAAAAGGAGTGGCAATAACTGTTCTTAGTGTTGGCATTCACATACTGCCTCCCAGGGTTCACTCCTGAAGATTACTCCATCTAAAGGGCAAGTAAGTACCACTGATTGAAATGCTGATTTATGGGCTTTGAAATACTCCCCCCAGAAACACGATCTTGCAGTAAGCATCAGTTACACCAGCAGCAGCAGTACTAAAGCAATTCCTCTAAGCAACTGGGAAAGGGGGTATACAGGGGCTAAAGTGGTGCTAAATATTTGAATCAGAGCTGCCAAATGCTTAGCATCAGTCTTAATTCATGATAAGGCTGTGTTCAGAGATATGCAACATCTTAGGCAAGTTCTTTCCTCCCCACTGTATCGTTGAATGCAGTCATTTACTTCGACTGGAACTAGCAAGACGATTATGAATCTGTCATGAAAACTTTCTGTGCTATATTTACACTGATGTGACTAAACAGACATTTCTTTTGACTCTCTGTCTTCCAAGACTGTCACATACAGGTATTTGCAAGATCTACAAGTCTTGATTAATTTCCTCAGATGTTGTCTTCACACAGAATTGTACTAATTCACCTGTTCTTAAGCTACTATAATTTATACAGTAACAGTATGGGGTACAGCTCAGTACCCCACCATCAGATCTCATCATATATCTTTATACCAAATGGTAAAAAGATCTTCCTTTCCAGTGTCAATCAATGTGTGGCCCTCCATTGGTGGTATCAGTTTACACGGGCAAAAAGATATTCACAACACTAACAGTTTTGTAACACTGCAAAAACATTGTATTAACCACTGTGTTCTCTTTGGCCAATCACAGAAAACACCAAAGTTATATTGTGAGGATGTTCTGCTGCTTTATGGCTCTTTGACAGTCAATTTCTTATGAGCCCTATGTTTCAATGTATAATTTACACAATCGCTGAAATACTAACATTAACATCATTTTTCATACGCATTACACTCCTTCTGCAGGGCAGCACATTCCCTTGAGAAATGCACTGTTCCATCAGAGATGGCTTTCCTGTTGGTTTATTGAGGCACTTCATAGTCTGTTCTTGCCTTCACCCTTTACCCCTTCCCCACTTTCATATAGACAATGAAAATAAACACGACGCTAACACTCTACCATTTCACAAGCACTCTCTAGAGTACAATCAGCAGTGACAAAAAGGCTGCAAACGTGGCCACTTGTGAAATGCATGCCCTTCTCAAGTAGAAGCAACATTTGCTCATGTTTTTGTTATAAGAATAGCCCCTTTGTCAACTAGCTAATGAAAATGTTGTATCTGACAATCAGAACTTAAAATAAATGACAAAGGCCTTAAGGTAAGGTTAGCTACAGAAGTTCCTTTCTATACGAACTGACCTAGGGTCAAAGCTGCCAAAGTACTTCGGTACCTAAAGCTAGATGGTGTGTTAAGCATTAATACTACTTAAGTGCTGCTGTAAAACTCACTAGGCACTCATATTGTGTTAAATTTCTAAATACATGAAAAATTTGGTCCCTGACAGGCAAGTGGCGTCATGCGTGAACCTGATTGTACAATACATGTAATGTAATCAATGTCACTATTTTGTGGCATACATTATCAGTCTCCTTTTAATTGTACACATGAAGCCCTGCAACTGCTTGCAGCATCTCTTTCACACTTGCAAGCTTCACTTCACACTTCCACTGCTTGTGCGAACACCACGCTCAGTCAATTTGCATCTGTGAACCTCAGGTTTTGCATGGGCAAACAGGTGCACTCAGTAGCAACTATGGTTTGCCAGGCTGATGCCAAACGCTAATGTTTTTATAGCTCAAAAAAAACCCCAAACCCCTCATATACTTCCCTCCTCTTTACACTGTCCTATACAGAAGATGAGGCAAATGTAACACCTGACCTGTCTTTAAATACTTGTCAAGAATGACCCAACCTTCACAGGTATCAGTAGGCTTATACCAAGTCCATAAGATGGCAGTTCTCTTCAAGGCTGTTGTTCCTCTCTATTCAATATTTGTTTCCTTTGATTTCTGACATTGTTTGCATCATGTGAAAGGAATATTCACTGAATAGTAACAGTAGCATGTACTACACAAAAAGCCTCAGGCTGTTGTTATTTGAAAGATTTTGTAGCTTTAAACATTGACAATATCCTGCCAATGGTCCTTTAGCTGCTTGAGTGAAATATAAACAAGAAATATGCACACACTTTAAAACCCTGGAGAAAGCCATAATTACACATAGATAGACAACTTGTTTCTTGGAAAATTTATTACCCACACACCTCTACTTAATCCTGATGTTTTTACAACAGCAAGGTTCACAATACTGCAGCTAAGGTTTCTCAGCACTTTCATTATTAACTCATTTTTACCATCACTACAAAAGCTTCTTGCTTGTCTGAAATTTGACACAGAGGCCTCACTCTCTTCTAATGGCTCCTCAGGTAAACTCTATGTCTATACCTTGTGAACTCCTAGCTCTGTGAGGAGCAGGCTTAAGACCTTAAGACCATTTTGAAACCCTTCCAAATCTGACTTTTGAGATAATGAATATCCTTTTTAACTTGTCTAAGAGCCAACACTAAAATCTTTTAGCAGGTTCATTACAGTGAAAATAACCAGCCACTGGTCTAATTTCCATAGACACGTAAGAAAAATTCTTGCTTTGGTACTAGACACATTTTCATTGGTAACATCTGAACAATTTGTCCTTAATTTTTGTACATTTTGTCTGCTTTTAATCATACTTCTCTGTTTTGTGTTCATAAAACATTACTTTAAGAATACATAATTACTAGAAAGACTGGAAGGATTCAGAAGTGCTCCCAGTTGCTTAGATTAGTTACTGTATAGTTTTCAGTCAGGTGTAATTAATTAGTAGCCATATTGATGAAATGTTAAGAATTTTAAGGGTCAAGCTACTTCCACTGTAAGTTAAAATGCTCCCTGCACTGCAGCTTCAATAGGGTTCCAAATCTCAGAAAAGATCTTTGACATCTTACCTGAGCAGCAGTACCGCAGCAATCCAGGTGCTCTAAAGAGTACGAGGAAAGGTGGGGAAGAAAGAACTCCCCAAGACTCCTCTGTGACATGACAACACAGTGGCTACTAGAGAAATGCTGAGACAGGTTCTAGATAAACAAGTTCCTTTGCTATTTGCCTCAAAATTCTTGAGCTAATAAGAACTAATTCCAATTTAAATATTTTTCATTTTTTCCACTAAAAATCTCGTCATGCACAGGATTAGAAAATGAATTTTACATCACTTGGATTTTTGCTGTTTTGTGTGGTTGTCTCTTGCATTTTTTACATTGCTAGTAGAACAGTTAATTGTGGGCCAGATTTACAGGTGTGTATCAGCCCTTAAAGACACAATCATCCAGGAATTTAAAAGTGTCTGAACAGACCTGTTGCTCTGCAGACAGCCAATGGAACTGAGGAGCTTTTCTACTTCCATTTGTACCTTAGTACTTCATTATGTTAAAAAACTTGGTAAGTCACTATCATACATGTGATAATAGTTTTGTTTAGAAAAAAATGGTGATAATATACTGCTGTGGCATTTTAACTTCTTTTTCTTGTCCTCTCACGTTGGCTAATTATTGCTTTGAGGTTAAAAGACTTAATTATGCCTGTATCAGAGCTCTTTGAGAAGCAGGAATAATTTTCTCTTGTGGGTAACTAAATTAACTGAGTCTGATTTTTGTTTTGGGATACAGGTCTAGGCATTTTTCTTTATTGTACATAGTATAAAGTGGTAAAAATAATTACAGGTGATGTTTTTGTTGATGACAGGATGGAGGAAGCTTTTCAACTCTAGTGCAAAAGGTTTCGTAAATTGATTTAAATTACTAAGCGTGAAAGTAAGGAAAAAGGAAGGGGAATTGTACCCCTTTCTACTCATCCTTGAACAGTTTCAACAATCTTACAAGAGTCAGAGAATCATTAAAAATTCACTTGATATTTAGGGAGGATAATGTTATGCAAGTTCCTTTCACAAATAACATATGGCTAAAATGTAGATTTTTTTTTCTTTAATTTCAGTCATCAAGTCGTGCATATTTTTCCCTGTGACACTTGACAGACTGAAACTACAAGAAGCTGAAGGCTTCTATACAAAGGTCAGATATACTGTAAACAGCAGCTATTCTCCTTACCCTAGAAATGATGCAGTCTTTGATCTGAGAGATATTGTCTGCTAGAACAAAAAAGGTGTTTCAGTCTTCATGCTAGTTCTGCTCCAACTGTCTCCTGACCAGAGAATATCACCTGTATCCAGCTGTAAAAATTATATATAGCACAGAAGGATAGAGGGCTCTACAGCAGGGACTAAGCTATAACCCCTAAATTAAGTAAGAGCTGAGAGCTGCAACAGGACATGCAGCTTTCACACACAGTTACCCTCTGAGCTGGGACCCAAGAGCAAAATGCTGGAAGTTTAATTCAATGCATATACATCATCCGTTCTCTCTTAGTCCGCTTCAGCAAAACACACTTTTACTTCAGCCATCCTTGTTGGCATTACTAAAGTTGTGGACACAGAGAGGTTGATTTTAATGTAGACAATATCTCACCATGTACTGATCATGTCTGTATAATTTCTTGTCTGTCCATATGCTTGAATCAAAGAAGTCTGTTGATATTGATTGGAAAATGTACATTGATGTCAATGGGATGTGGACCAACCTAAGCATAAATCACCAAAGCAATTTCTGAGTATGGCTGTAACTTGCTCACAACAACCTGCACTACAGTACAAAGACAAACCCTGAGTACAACAGAAAAGGGCCTCCACTGAGTGAAAACAGATTTGGGGAAATAAGAGCACTGGAGAGAGAAGTAGAATCATAGGATAACCCTTTTGGTTAGTGACGGAGTAAGAAGCAAATAGATTGAGACTGAAGGCTCCAGACTGGCTCTGTGGGTAACCCATGTACGGCATTGCCTACTCTTAGTTTGCTACACTTGAACACTCCCAAATCTGAAGCAAGCCAATGCAGAGACCCTCATTCACAATAAGTCTTTCAGTATTTATGTGCTTTTGCAAGAGTTATTTACCTGTTTTCAAGTCTATTTTAAATTATTAAATCTCTTATCTCCTCATTTCAAAACCAAAATCTGAATACTGACATATATGATTGATATTACCTGACTAGAAGAGCATATGCTGTGAGGATCAAAAGTGGAAGCCCCGAGCAATTAACCTCTGGCACTCTGGGAACCCAACTTTAGTATGGAATTTACTTTCTTCCTCAAGCTATCTAACTTTCACTCAAAAAGAAAAAAAAAATCATTTAATACACAACTTTAACCTTCCAGATGCTACAACAATGTAATATGTCTATGAATTGGCAATGATCACACAAATTCAGGCTGGTTTTTGTTATTAGTATTTGACTATCTCTAGTTGTTTTGTAGTTAGTTTCATACTCTCTATATTTAGTATATGTGAGAACACATTCCTTTTTGACTTTTAAAATTGCTAAGATTCTCTTTAATATCTGACACCAACTTCAAGGCAATTAATGCTTCATTTGCAGTTCCTTCTCCTGCATTTACATTTATCAACTGTAGAACTACCGAGAAATACGCTTCTCTGGATTATAGCTGTGTCAGCTAGGACAGTTTCAAACAACAAACAACGCCTGTGACCCTTTCACTGGGGTATGCTGTCATATTGGTGTTTGCTTCTCTTCAGGAAACAATGTGTTGAATATATAAATGTTCATATCGGCAAAGGGTACTATCAAAATAATTCTTTAAAAAATCTGAATCTGTGAAATAGTGATTTTTATGGAAGGGTTCTTCAAAACCCTAGAAGTAAAAGCTTATGTAATGCAATAGAATATAAATATTTCTTTCCTATGCTCATATCTAGGTTTGCAGAGACTCTCTTCATATGGTTGCACCGCCACCTTATTAAATTATATTTTAAAAAATTAGACAAATTCATTGGTATGACTGAAAGATATTTTCCTTCTCGTAAATTATTCTATTGGGACTTGGGAGAGATAAACGGTTAAAATATTCTGCATGGCTAAGTCTGCTATCGGCAGGTAATATTCCTTCACTAAGATAACATTTTTAGGGTTTGGAACATAGCTTCTTGAGGGTAAAAATAAGCCTTTATCTGTCCTTCAGGATTATTAACAGTAAGTGATTTCCACATTAACATCAATAGCAATAATGAAGATGTCCTTTTCAATTCATCCTGGGGAACTCTGAGTGAGAACTGTTATTTGGTGAGGCTTCATTATTTAATAGAGTCCAAAGATAATTGGGTATTGAAAATTTCATCTAAATCAACCAAACAAATCTTTCGGTTACCAAACTAATAATTTCATTGATGCCATCAGCCTTCAATTTTCACTCCATTAAATTCCTAAATTCATGTGAGAACAGCACAGCAAACAAATTGAGTTTCTTACAAAAACGAGAATGATAAGATTATGCCTTCTAAAAAAGCAATTTAACTCCAATAAATTATTTTTAAATTATTAAATGAGGCATTGTGTTAACTATAAAAGAGGAGCATAAAAGGGCACTGGCCTATGGAAAATAAGACATCTATAGACCTCTCTGACCTTGGACAATTATATCTGTAATAATTGGCTCATAAAACTTTATGGCAACTTGTACAATATTCCTTTTTCTTAAGATAGCATTTTGATCTACAGAATGATTAGACAAAGAGGAACAAGACTTCTTTTCCTTAGGAGCACATGGCTAAATGTTTTCAAATAGCCTCTTGTTGCTTTGCACAACACATCAACATCAGAGCAAAGTGTTACCTGCTCTGTGTGGAATATTAAATCATATTTAAACTACATCACATTGCAGTAAGGCAGCTTAGTGTCAAAGAGGTCTGTAGGAAGAATTAAGGGTACAAGACAAGAAAATTCTGTAACTGCTTTCTTTAGACTATATGCTCAGTACATTGAGGGTTTGAACCTTTAAATGTCAGGTTTGATATGTTGTCTCCTTTTCAGTTCTTGTTCCATCAACTTCATAGAAGGCCAAAATTCTGAATCACAAGCAAAAGCAAAATAGCAAGAGACTGCAGCAACATCTTGACAGCAAAGCAGTGTGAATAGCAGAGGTTTTTATATATTTCCTGAAAAAGGAATAAATACTACCTCCTCCTTGAGGTGGAATCCTATCAATAACGGACAAAAAGCAAAATACATGCAGCTGAAGAAGTATTTCACGCATGTACCAGACCTGAAGTCTGTACAGGTAAAGAATTCTGTTAAATGAAAACAAATTCAGCCTTTCTACCTCACGACTGTCTTTGCACAGATAGCGTCTCCTCCTCAATCACACACACAGACATCTCTTTACTAATGCCTTGTTTTCCCTATGTTCTGTTCACTTGGAAAAAAAAAAACCAGAAATAGAAATATGAACTACATACTATAGTTAGATAACATTTCATACTCTATTTGAAAACCTGATGCAGTAAAATGTATGCCAGCTTTTCCACTGACTTCAATGCAGTGCCATGCCTTAGGTAATGGAACTGCAGTGAAGCCAGATCTACTCCTTGTTTTCAGGAGATAACAGGCCACTATATAGCCACTACTATACCGTAACTTCCTAATGAAAGCCTCGTGGACATGCATCAAATCCTTCTCAAAGATTCTCTGCTTGCCTCCTCTCAGTACAATGAACCAGCCTACTCTCAACCCAGAAGCCAGAACCCCTGCTGATTCCTGTAATTCTTGCTTCTATGAGCTAAATCCTTTTGTGATTTTCCTTCACTCTCTATTCTACACATTCTAACTAATTTTAAAATAAAACAAGTACCGAATCAGGCAACATTAAAGAACCAGAGGCATGAACTCTATCCAACAATGTGAGTGCTGTTTGAATTAATGCACTACAGGGTTTAGATATCCCTGATTTCTTCACCTTTGATTTCCCAGTGATGTCCAGAATAAATAATTGCCTTATTAAAGGACTTCTGAAGCCAACAGAGCAAGGTAGAAAACACTGAAGTCACCAATTCAGTCTTTGATTCTGTCTGACAGAAAATTAAAAATGAATGAGAAGAAAATTAATAATAAATGTATTCACGGCCTTATTGGGATTCATGACTCTCTTGCCAACATTAAACATGTTCAACCAATTGTTCCTCTTAAAGTAAAATAGCATCAGAGTTGCCAACTCTTCAAGTACTATCAATGTATTTTTTCCCCTCGGTATAGCCAATCTTAAAAAAAAATTCAATGGAATACTGCCTTGCAGAATCCTTAAAAATAAGACTCTTAGCAAAGTCTTTTAAGAAAAAAGACTTTCACATCATAATGTAAGTGTGAAAATAAAACTCCATGCTAATGGTCTTTAAGGCAAGCATGAGATTGAAGATAGGCTCTTCCCCACTTCCTCGTATCAAACAGTAACCCGATATCAGCAGGGTTCTCGGAGTTACTGTGTCCCCCCGCCCCTATCACCCGAACGACACAAGGGACCTTACTAGAAGTACAAAAATATATTTGCCCTAGCCTTGTTTTCACATGACTGAAGCTGTACAGGTAATTAATAAATCCTTCTCAAATTTCAGCTCAATTGCAAGGGGTTTGACAAAGTTATAAAACTGTAGCAGCCCAAAACAAAGTCTTGTCATGGAAAATGGCAGAAGATAACTACAGTAAACTTGAATTGTGATTCTGTCTACATACGTAGTTGCAACAATACAGATTTATATTGCAATGTGGGGTACTTTAGGAATAACAGGAAAATTCAGGTTAGAAGGGACCTAAGGAGGTCTGTAATCCAACCTCCTCTGAAGATCAGGCAGCTCGTTTTGATGTTTGACTGTCATCCTGGTGAAGAAAAAAATAATAATAATAAAAAAATCTTTCTTTGTATCAATTCTGAATTCTTGTTTCAATTTATGCCCATTGTCTCTTGCCCTTTCAACATGCACCACTGAACGGCCCAGTATCATCTCCTGGACAATCTTCTTGCGGGTATTAGGAGGCTGCTATTAGCTCCCCTGGAACCCTTTTCTTCTTCAGGCCCAGTGCCTTCAGGCTTTACTCACAGGGCAAGTGCCCCAGCCCCTGAACATCTTGGTGGCTCTCTGCCAAACCCACGACAGTTTAGTGAAGTCTTTCTTGATAGGGGCACCCAAAACTAGACACATTATTCTAGAAGCAGTCTCAAGTGCTGTGCAGAGGAAGATAATAGCTCTGCTCAGTCTAATGGCTATGATCATGTTAACACAGCCCAGCATGCTGTTGGCCGCCTTTGCTGCAACGACTCTGCTAGTTCTTGCTCAGCTTGCTGTCTGTCTGACTCTAGATCGTTTCCCGTAGAGATGCTCCCCAGGCACTCAGTTCCCAGCCTTTACTGTTATAAGAGGTTATTCCTTCCCAAATACAGGCCTTTGCATTTGTACTTTTTGATTTCATAAAGTCCCTGTTGGCCTCTCTTCCAGCCTGAACAGGTCCCTCTGAATAGCAAAGGGACTTCTGTCCTCTAATGTACCAAATACTACCCCTTCCAACTTGGCGTCATCTGTAAACCTGACAATACTACACTCTGTCACTAAGCCCCTTGCTGTACTCCACTTCTCACAAGCATGAAGGTTAATGTACGATCCATTAACCACTACGCTCTGAGCATGATCACACAATGTCCACCTAATCAGACTACATAGTCTTAATTTGGATATAAGAATATTGTGGGCTACAAAGGACATCACCATCAGAAGGCAATTACTTCTGATTATACATCTCAACTCCCTTCCCTAGAGAAGGAAGAGTTAATTCACAGAGGCAATGTCACATTTATTATGAAAAGAATCCTTTTATTGAAATGGTGACACTCGCAGACAAGTTCAAGAGCTAAAAATTACAGAGGCATTTTTCTCCCTTGTGTACTCTCTCATCTGCATTTTAAAACTCTCTGACCTGTGGCAAGATTCAAGCAGCACAAGGTGGCCAGCTCAGTATGTACTATGAAGTTGAGGCATGATATGAAACCAGAGTCATAACTTAGCATCACAAGACTATCCAAGGATCTGAAACTCCTTTGAGCCCAGCATCCTGTTACTGACTGTGACCAGCATCAGACACTTGGACAAGAGTAAGTACAGCTATCACACATACTCCTTCTGCTTGTTCCATCCTGCAGACAGATGGAGTTGTTCAGTTCTAGTGACAGGGTTTTTTTTCACCTCTTCCACAATCAGCATCGCCACAATTATACACGTGGTCTCCAACCAATGAAAGTCTGAGAATGAAAGAAGATACCCTTTGAACTGCCAAAATCTGAGAGAAGAAAGTTTTACCATTTTCATTGCATATCTGGAAAAATGAAACAAAATTAGATTGAGGAACTCAGCCTGTAAAAGATAACAGACAATGAAAAATAAAAAGCCACAGGTACAGTTGCGAATGAAATCAGCGTGACTTTGGTCAGGAAAGCACAGACTGCATTCAGCTTGGGGACAAAAGTGAGAGCTTGTTCACTACAAGTCAACCTACTGTGGGTCAGTACAATGTGAGACAGCTCAAGAGTAGTCCTTACTCTGCACGGATGCACAAATTATTCTCACAAAAGCAGTGTCAAGCTTCGTGTCTACGCTACTTGATGTTGCACAGCTCTATACAGAGGTGATAGGATCCCATATGCCAACCGTTTCTACTGCAGCTGAGATTTTCCAGAGGCATTCCAAGTTTTAACCTGTCTCTCTGCACAGGGCTGTGCCACAGAAGTAATTATCCAGCAGTTCTCCCAACAGTCCTCAACAGCAAAGCATTTTTGCTGTCTTAGGAATGGGATGACATTATACATACCAGAATAATACTGATTATGAGGCTGAAATCAGTAAACTTGAATCAAGATCAGAAAGTGATGGGAAGGAATGTCTAACACAGCAGGTCTTTCAATGTCATGCATGTTCCCGTGTTTTAATTCATAAATTATATTATCTACCATTATCCTTTAAATGCACTTGTATGGTTAGGGTTTGTATCACTGTATTTACTGATTAGATCTAAAGTCAAAGGAAACTGAATACAAATTAGTTTTTCTAATTAGTGCAAGGCTACTATAGACTGCCAGTCTATTTCAAAAGTAATTTCTGTGGCTGATTCCCCAGAAACCAACTTGTAAAACACAAGACTAAAACAACTCTAAATCTTCGATGGAAAAAGGAAAAAAAAATCCTGGCAAAGTCTGTATCTGCACAGCTGGTGAGAAAACGGATTGTCCAGACTCCAGCACCAAAGCCTCAACGTCACATCACAGGATATCCAGATCAAGTGTTCTATTAAGTTACAAGAGCCTGTTGTAACCCCGGTCATTCATGAAAAACCAAGGAATATCTGCCCTAGTGTCAAAGGAAATTATGGTGCCATAAACAAATGGCAAATGACTGCTAAATTAGCAGTAAAGAAATAAAGTAAGAAATGTGTCTCTTAAAAAGCAAATGCTTTCTGCAACTCAGAGTAACAATAAACACATATTTGTATATAAAAATAAAGGATTAATTCCTTTATTCCTTCTCTCTTTGCTGAGAGAAGTAGATTTCTTATCTTTATGCAAGTGGGTTTTCTATTCTTTTATTCTGAGAACTGACTTAGCATTTGGCTGTTGGATCAAATTCATTAGCAAGATAACTCAAATAACTTCCGTGGCTTTTTGATAGGGATAAAATTAAACCTAATGAAAATATATCTGTTGAATTCAATCGGGTTTGGATCAGAACTTTTCTGCAAATTTGCAAAGTGATACGGAATGTGTCTCACTGGCGCACATCAGCTTAAATATTCTTGTCAAAACCATATACCATTTCCAATCTATAAAATTAAACAGGAGCTCATAAACTTATAAATATTTTTATTAGTCTTTCAGAGACAGGCACAGACTAGTAAACATTTCAAAGTCTGCATCCTTCTAGCCCCAAGGGTGTCTTTTTTAAAGAAGTCATTGATTTTTGTCATCAAAAAACAAGTATTCAAGTAACAGTCTCAAACACAAGCTGATGGTAAAGTACCCAGGATTCCCAAAGGTGCCATCTGTAAAAGGATCATTGACTTTGACCTTTTGGGTGGATTTGTCTTTTTTTCCTAGTGTTTTATTATGTGCATCAATAACAGAGAAGGCAAAGAAGACGAGAGAGAGAAAAATGTAACTTTTTAGAGGTCTATGTTTGGACTTCTGCCAAGAAAATATTTTTGCATTCAAGTATTCCACTGTTACCAGCCGCTAATCAAGAACAAAAACAAAACAAAACCTAACACCTAAATATCCCTGAAAAATTTGATTGTTTAGACCAATAGTTGCCTAAAAAAATATTCTGATTACCTTTTTTTCTCAAATTCCTTAGGACTTAGCATCCCTCATGCATGGCTTTAGTAAACATATCCACATCCATTACCCTCTCCCCATATGAAAATACAGATCTTGATTTAGGAGGAAGAAGTTGGGATCAAATTCAATTGTCTGCTATTGTTAAAAAGAATCTAGAGAAGTACCAGTAAAATCAACCCATAACTCCACAGGAAGAGGACACTGAATTTGCCCTACACGATCTTGTATAAATGTTTTTTTGCTGTTAATCCCAATTAGCATGTGAATTTAAAATATGGACTTGTAAGGCTCCCCTACATCTCAAACAGAGGCAAGAAAAGGCTGATATTCTATCTTTGCACCAGTAGAAACACTATGTGATGTCTGGACTGCAGAAAGAAGGGCGACAACATTAAAAAAATAAATCTGCTTATTCTCCAGCACTCCAGATGAACAAAAGAAAGAAGGGGTGCCACTTCAGTGAAAGTGGGCACATGCCAGGATATTTGTAGCAAAAGTCATGTCCAGTACTACTGCTTATTTCACCTCCAGACTGGTAAAATTCTGCACATAGTGTGACAGGATTGCCTTTATCTTCCACCAGCAATGCAGCCAGAGAGCCAAGGGAGGAAGAAGCATAGAAAAGTACTTTTACTGGTGCCCGACAGGGTTTGGCAGGGGACCAGACCAGCAGGTAAAGCCACGGCCTCCAGCCCTGGTCGATAATGACAGGCAGCACCTTCAGATGCCAAATCCTCCCTCTGCATCAGCACTCTGAGCCCAGTCAAAACACTCAAGGCTGCATTTTTGCTGCCACCTGTACACCACATATTGCTTATTTTAACGAACTTCAAACAAAAAGGGCATGTATCCTTTGTTTTCTAGCTTAAACTAAGCCTTGTCAATATTCTGCCACAGCTCTTCACATGTATCTGGAGTCATATTAAGCACAGGTAAAGAAGGAGTGCACTCTCCAAATGTGGAGTCACAAAGATAAAATGCATGTGATTTGCCCCATTAAACTAGTTGCATCTGTTTGTCACTCTCCAAGCACATGCTGCATGTGAAAGATGAGAAGTGTAAGCTCATCCATAGTAGCTATTTGTACTCCAGCTGTGAAGGTTTATACTTGTATTCTTTTTTCAGCTCCTACAATGGATTTAACTAAGGGCAATTTTGCACGTTAGTAAGAATTCTTCTGAACAAAACAATCCTTTCAGTGAAAACGAAGAAGCTTTGAAAATGATTGCAAAGTGGATTAGGATCACTTACAGTAGATAGCTGTTGACAAGATATTGCTTGTGATAACTATGAACATACATTGAAAGGTGCCAGAAAGGCACCTCAGCATTGAAATGATATAGACATTTCAACATATGCTCTAACAGAATATGTTACGTCAAATAATGCCTGTCATTTCAACTAGAAAATTTCCTTTGGCTACCTACCAGAGGACACTGAAAACAGCCCAGCTCTGAGCTGAGAGTCAGTTACCCATATGATTCTAATCCACCTCAGAATGAAGCAATTGTACCCTCATCCTAAGTGTTTGCACACGGTCACTTTACTTGTGCAACAGATGTTCAGTCATAAAACAGTTTTGGTGAATATGCTGAATATTAAACACCTCTTGCTTTTACTCTGTTTCATTCTTCTTTATAAAGGGGTATTACACTACAGAATTATCACCCTACCCTGTGGTAAACAGGCTACTATTTAGCTAATGCTCATCGGATTTGCAACAAAGGCTGAAAAAAGGTTTAATACAACATTTGCTTCCATTATATTTTACAAGTTTTGAGAATTGTTCCTCCAGAAAGACAATTGCTCTACTGTCCTTTCTCACTGCTGCCTACCCTCAAGTTTAAATGAACCAGGAAAATCCACTAATTTGCAAGCTTCTTGGACCCTACACATATGCAATCGAACATGTATTTTATATACTCAGATGAGCAGAGAACAGAATCCACATGGATTTACATGCTTCTACCTCTGTAGTAAAGTGTCACTGCAACCAGTGTATAGATCAGGATATATAATAAAGTATTTTATTTGGGAATGGTTTTGGTTTCATATCGGCATTTTCAATTCTTTTATCTCACTTATTTTTAGCTTTAGATGATCCGACTTTGTCAGATAACTCCCACAGCTGCCTTCCAGTGCAGAAGGCAACAGCAGGAAGTCAGGATGTGGAAAAGAATGAAAACAATCTCAGAGGAGAATTCTTCATGCAATCCACATTTTCCCTCAGCATCCTTTTGCAGTCCCACTCCAACTGCAGTGCTAGGCTTTGGCTCTCTCCAAACCGTACTCTTTACCATATAGTATAGGCTGAGCCGTAGCCCAAGAACCCCAGCCATCACCCAGATAAAAAAAGTTCACAGGAGAGAATTATTCTTGCAGCCTAATCCATCCTTTGTGGTAGCTTAGTGTCTAGAGTTAAATTCTCCAGTTACTCTTTGCTCTCTTTGACTTTGGGTCTCTATTTCTCTTCCTGCCCTTCTCCAAGTTCCCTCACATTCAGGCTCCTTTAGTCCTACACATCTGTGTTTTCTTGATTGGCGGTGCCATGCCCTCATGTTCACTCTCTCACATAAGTACTCTTAAGCTCATTTCTGCCTCTATCCAGTTGACTTGATCCTCACTGGTTTTTTTTCTTCTTTTTTTTTTTTTAATTTTTGCTCCCTACAGAGACATACCTGTTTAAACAGATGTATAGATCAGTACAACATATTTTATTGTCACTCATCCATCTATAGTGCACAGTAAGTGAACTTCAATGCTGCTGAAGAAGCTGAAGGACACTAAGAGACAAGCCAGGCCTTGGACAATGAAATAATTGTAGGACTTTGTGGAGAGAAATATCCTATACATTTGCCTAACACACTTCTATCATATGCTACCGTGGTCTGCCAGACACTGATAACAAAATAACTGTCACTAGATTGTGCCAGATTGAAAAACAACAGTGCTTTCAGAAAGGAAGCAACATGCAAGTGCTAACTTATTTCAGATTGACGGCAGAATCTGGATTCAAGATAGAATTAGCAGTAACGTTGAGTTTTTAAACAGCTCTTTATAGGCTCAGGCCCACAAACCACTATTATCTTGCACAAACATGAAACACAATGCCAGAAAATCACCGGGGTAAGCCATCAGAGCGTGTTTCATCCTGGAACAACCACTCCTCCTTTCGGGATGTTGTTATTGTGTCTGTCAATGGGTGGTCAGAAACTAGGGGAGACTGACCAATTAGTGGAGTCCTCATCTGGCGGGGTGTCATGCTGTGTGTTTGTCCTACGCACTACTGCATCTGACACTCAAAACGGGATTCATGTGGTGCCCTGGCAGCAGCTCTGCCTGAGGAGCCAAAAGGGAGCCTCCCTCTGGGTAAGCCAGCAGGTGTTAAGTGTATGCTAAACTGGTCTCAGCTGGAAGCCACTCTTTCAATGTTAGAGGATTGTCTTGCATATCCAGCATAGTTTGCTGAGCAGTTACAGCTAGAAATACAGAAAGAATAATGCTTCTTTTATCTATTTCAGCCTATCATTAATAATAAAATTAGTTTGTCTCCCTTTTAAGGTAGGTTCAATAATATTGCCAGTTTAGAGGAAGCTCTAACTGGAGCAATTAAATGAATTCAACTTCCTGATTATAATAATAATAGTACAGAAATGACATGCAGAAACTGAATTCAACACTCAATTTGGTACAATGAAAGACTCTGGTAACACAGTGGTAGTGTTAATAACATGCTTATTTGTGAAAGATATGTGTTTTGAGATCTGAGGGGCCAGCCTACTATTTCCCTTATTGGTACCCCAGAGATAAAACAACACATATACTACCTATACATATTTACAATGGTCTGCATTTTAGAATTAAAGACTAAGGTATTCCTCAGAGGACAAAAAAGTCACACATAGCACCACACTTGGTTTGTGCCTTATCGTTAGTTAACGAAGAAGTTAGCAAGTAATGGGTTTGTTAAATATCTACCCATGTATATCTCCATATATACATGCAGTGTTATATTTTAATGATTCTCATGGGCAGACAATCTAACACTACTTTCTTTCCATCTCAGGAAAAGCAAGACAGAGATGGACATATTATTTAAGCAAGCTTTTGGATAGTTAACACATTGTTTAATAATAGGGAATGGTAACTTCAAAAAAGCTTGGAAACATCCGCTTATGGTAACCAGGGATCTTACAAAAAGTTGAGGCATATTTACAAATGCTCCAACTATGTTCTCTGACAGCTGATAAGTAAGGATTTAAGGCTGTGATGGAGAGGCCAAAAGTGGATTATCTTATCCATTTACAGCAGCAGCCATGACACTTCTTTCAGTAGCATGAAAGATTCCAAAATTTTCTAATGCAAAAAGAAGTGTCGTAGGGGAGCGGAAGAAACTTTATAAGACTGTCTACAGATATCCACATGAAATACATTTTACATAACAAATCTGGAATCACAAACAGAGGAAACTCCACAACCGTGTGCAGACAGAGACCCTGCCAGCTTTCCAGGGTCCAACAGCAAACGTTTAGCATAGATGGAGTATTAGGCACGTAACTCTAACAGTAGAGTCAGCTCGAACATCAACACTCCTGTTGGCGTGGTACTGGGAAACACAACAGGAGGCACAATACTTCTGTCTGTTTAGGAAGTCAAGGGGCACCACAACTACTTATACATGCACTGTTCAGCTTGCTCCACTTGTAAGGCCAAAAACACTTTAATTTAATCTTAATCTTCTTTCATGGAAGTTTAAACTAATAATGTATTTTAACTCTTGACCAGGAGAGGATAAAAGCAAGCAGGTATACAGTCCATGGATAATGAAATACTCTTAGATACTGTCGTGGGTCATATTATTGATGTCACAGATTAAAAATTCATTCTCTCAAAATATTTCCAATTGGTACACTTTTAATGGCCATAAGACAATAATATCTTGTTGAATATGCACCTGTACTGAGTTTAAAATTAAATAGTCAAGCCTTTGTTCTTTCTTCCAAGCACAGCCTGAACTGTACTGTCTCATCTTAGCTCTTTTCCTAATGAAAAAGCTCTGTCTCCTGTCATTTTAAAAGACGACAATAGAAATGAGAGGCTGGAAAACAAAGGCAGACAAAATGCATTAGCAAGAATGTCTACAAAACAGTTGTTAAAATGAAAAGCTTTTCCCATAATTGAAGAGTCCTGGCTGGTATCTCTATGCAAGGAAATAAAAGAGAGGGCAAGTGCAGAGACAATGGAAGAAGATCTTCATTAGGAGTTATTGTCTACCTCACAGTTCCTCTAAACAAGAACTTGCCAAAGGACTGACATTTCCATTAAACGGGCAGGCAGTTTGCTATGAAATGACATTCGGTTTTAAAGGCTCAGCTTCGAAGCAATTTAGAGCACGAACAACAGTCTCCAATGCCATCTTTTCATTGCTTGGTTGGCTCTTTATGTGATATCACAGTTGCCACATGAACAATAAGGGAATGCCGCTACCACTACAAAACCCCTTATACCCATATCAGGGTTTGTTATCTGCCCCACAGTCCCCTTTATACCGCTTAGGAAATCAGAATGTGCATGCATGACATTTAGACCCACATTAGGCTTCTCTACACTGACAAAGTGGATGAAAAGGAGGCTTCTGATGGCAGGACTCTGGCCCCCTGTACAGTAAAAAATATTAATCTCAGTAGTAGATAGTAAAATATCCTTCATCACCCACTTTTCCTTTAGGAAAAATACACAGGCGTGGACTCTAAAGGTAACCAATTCTTCTAACTCTGTTTCCCCGTTCCCACTTCACGTCTACACTCAATGCCACTCTGCATCTGTTAGCACCAGTGAGAGTCTTTTAAGGGTTTTCATCATACTTAAAACGCAGGACAGGGGAGCTCTGAATTAGCTCCCCAATCAACTTCTTAAGTAAGACTTAATAAGCCTACTGACTTTTCAGGAGTCATTTAGTGCCACTTCCCTTCCCTGTCTTGCTGTGACACTCAGCAGCACTCGAGAAGTGACTGTGCTTGCTTAAATGCTGAACTGGAAGCTGATTTAGGTCTCTTCTCCTTCCCACTCCAGCAATTCACACTCACAAGGCTAAGGACAGTTAAAAATATAAATTAAAAAAAAAAAAAAAGGATAAAAAAAGGAAGTTACCAGAAGAGGGAAGAAAAAAAAACATTTTGCTAAATTTAGAAAAAAAGTAGCTTTTTGCCAACTGCATATAGTTCCTCTTTCTCTCACCTAACCTTTGAAACAGTGGAATCTCTCTCAGTATTGCAAAGTGTACAGTAATACAGAAGTATAACCTTCCTTTTAAATTTATTTTTTATCTTAAGTCTAATGGGAAAATGGATGGAGTTCTATGATCTTGTATAAGTTTCTTGAATTATCTTGTGAGCAGCTTGCTGCAGTTCTTTTTATTAACCTCCAGACCTTACTATTTAACCACAAATAGATTTAGGTCATGCATGTTGAATTGTTTCGATGACAGTCTAGTATTTAATAATAAACTGTTCTCTAGAAAATTAAACAGTTCCAAAGCTGTGCTCTACAAATGTGGTTTTGGAAAGAGCACCATATGACACCAAAGAAACCACAGGACATTAACAATGTTCAGTGCAGAATACTTCTAAATTTAATAATTACTTAGGGATTATTATGACAGAAATAATAGGATATAACAGAAAATAAAGAAATTATAAAGTATCAAACAGTCAATGCCAGACAGTTGGTTATTAAAAGGCTACCACTGCATAAAAATCAATAATTGAATTACAAGTTGTTTAGGACCCTGAGAGTCATCCTTTTCCTTAACTAGTAAGCATTTCTCATAACTTTGATAATCTGATGTCCTTTATGAAATGCTTTTGTGTAGAGACGCTGTAATATTTTTCGGCTTACAAATCAGTCCATCTTAGATTTATTTTTTCCTCCTTTCTATTTACCACATTTTTTTTTTAATTTATGTATCTATCCACTGAAATATTTATACAAGTTGGGTCCAGAGGGAAGTAATCTTGTTTTTGCAGACTGTAGTTGGTGCTTTGAGACAACTCCGCAGAGCAAGTAAACACAGAATAAGAGAATTGCTTTTGTGCGTGCTTTCCTCGGGCACATGCTCTCCACTCACTGTAATATTTGGAATTTGGAATTACAGAAGTGCTAGCAGCTCTGCTGAAGGCAACAGGAATGAAACATTTGAAACGTGCGGAAGATCTTCCCAGAGATTACAGTTTTTGTTCTTTATCAACACTGATAGAAGAACTTATTCTCTCAAACATAATAAAAGGATTAGGTTATCTGCTACACTGATCTGAGGGTCAACCACTTCATTTGATATGCTATTCACAATACTTGATCAAAAATGTACCAGTTTTGAATGTAATAAGGAAAATGGACTTCCAAAGATTAAAGCTTAAGGATGGCTTCCTGAACAGTAAATATAGGCAGAAACCCAAGTATTTTTATGACAAGTGAATTCTTTGGAACTGCAACACTCAACTCAGTCTTTTACAAAAATTTTGTCAGTGAAGATCCTCTATTGCTGTTGATATCATCCACCAGTGTAGTATCTTACTTGAAAAAAAAAAAAAAAATTATTGGAGCTTTCTCCAGTTCTAGATAACCAGCAACCCATTTCTCACTCCCCAAATTCCTGTCTGTTGGCAACCTTACTAGGGACAGCTGTAACATCACTGAATACGGTGCCACACACCAGTGGATGCTGCACAGTGTAATCTACTACTCCTGTGTCTAGGCAGCGAGACATATCCTACTTTATCACAATTGATTTGTATAACAACTTGTGTGGGTTAAACAGCAAACTTCAGTCTATAACTGTCAGCCTGATAATTTCTTTGAATGGGAAGATACATGAAATATATGTATTACACAGGAAGACTATGCAAAAAAAAATAATGAGGTTGTTTTCCTGTTGCACAGATTTTCAATAACTAGAATTTGGGCTCTAAATTTGAAAGTATCAATTACATTTCATGTGTTAACATAAATATCCCTGCTAAAATGTACTTTCTTGATTGAAACCCTCACTAAACTGCATCTGTGGATTTTTCTTGACCTTGCAGAAGCTGTAAGCTGGAAATAATACATCCTCTGTAGCTATTTTCAGCAGCAATGTTAGTGCCTTTTTTTTTTTTAATCCCTTCCTCATCCCATCTCACGTACTTTCCTCTTGCTTGTTTCTCAAAACTGACTTCACCTACCAATCATCTATGCTGCTGCCTCACTTCCGGTTAATTCTCTCACACCTCATTCCACATCTCTCCTTATGATCCACCAACATTTCCTTCACCTTCACATCTTTAGTCAAATTTCAGATTACTTCCTTTCCACCAAAGCAAAAAGCATCATTTTGCTTTCTTGCTCCACTGCCTTGGGGATTTCTCACTATTCTTCCTGTCAATCAGATTACTGTCCATTCATCTTTCTTCTAACATATGTAAAGTGTTATGAAGTTTTGTCATCTGTTCATCCACAGATTTGTAAATCATCCAGTACTTCTTTTTCATTCTGACAACAAAACTGATTGATAATGTATCACTTGTTTTCCATCTTAATTCAGCAGCCTCCATCTCTTCTCTGATTTTTGTGATGTTCACACAATAGCCTTTTAATACACACAAATGGATGGATATGGGAGGCATTCAAGCAGCCTCCCTGGGAGAATTCTCACTCTCTCATATGGCCAGAAGAACAAAAGCAGGCAGCTGTTGAAAAGGTCATCAGGAAATACAAGCTGTAAAAATAGCCCCATCGTTTAACCCATACTAGGTCTACCTTTCAGCCCCTTCACTACACCTGTGGCATGTCTCATCAAGCCAAATTTTTTATTACCTTCACGATATCCATAGCTTTTCCCTGCCTACACTGTAACACTCCTTTCTTCTGAGAAGCTGCCTGACATTAACACCCTTACTCTCTAACTAATGGCAGCCTTCCCACCTTATCCTGTTCCATTCAGTTTTGGCCTTAACAGCCCCAAGTATGAAACCACTGACTCACAAATGCATTTGCTCTTGTATTCAAATACATTTCTTATGCCCATGCTTGCCAGAGTTTGGCGGGGGGGGGGGGGGGGGGGGGGGAAGCTCTTCATTGGATCTACTCATCATGTTAAAAATTAACTTTTGCCCACACAGTCATCTTTTTGCATGTCTGAAGACTCCATCCAGAGCCCAGCCCAGCCCCGCCCCTCAGCTGGTATTAACTTGCTCTACACTTCAATCCAGTTCTCACACACTGGGGCTCTTTCCCCAAGTTAGAACTGTTATTAATAACAAAACATTTTCCCAGACGAAAAACTAAAGAAAAAAATAAATTAAGTCAACAGTACAGAGAGGCAGTATTGAATGCCAGTTGACACGCTATAATATTGTACCTTGCCATATGTTCAAGTAGCTCTCCTTGGAGAATTCCATCTCTCCCACATGGACAGAAGAATGAGAACAACAAACTGTTGAAAAGGTCACCAAGAAATACAAACATCACAGATGGCATAGGTGAAAGCACTGCAAAAAAGCAGAGTGCAGAAAGAACGTGTAGGAGTATCATTCTCTAATTGGCAGTACTGAGATAGAAAGTGCACTTGTATGCTACCTTTATTAATATTAAAATGACTACTGCAAGGATACCTTACAATGTACTTGCCAACTGGTCCTTTTTCTAATAGAGAGATGAAACAACTTCTCCTGTCACTGACCTTCTGTGCTGAATGTTTCTCCTTTTCAGTAGATTTTAAGGAAAACTGAGTAACCCAGTGATTGCAGAGGGGCACTCTGATGTCCTGCAGAGGAATTCTCTTTTCACAGAAAGTTACCTTAGAATTCAAGGTTTTGAAGTTCCCATCCTAAGCAGGAATAAATAAATTTCTTGTCTCACTGATGTCCAGAGACTCTTCACTCCCTGTTGTGCCTGTTAAAGAACTAACAAAGACTACAAAGAGCTTCACCAGTTTCCTCAGCAACTCTCTTAGATCAGATGATTGTTCTTACATAATGCAAGGTCATTGAAGCACATTTCAATACAGTTAAAAGAAGTATATGGATAAAATATTCACATACCATGACTAAAGCACAAGGTGAGTAGAGACACTGTTAGAGTATCTGGTTCAAAGTGTCCAACTTGCTAAAACCGAGTGATTTCTTTAAGACAGGTGTTTTTTTTCCCCGAGAACCTTTGACCTCAAAAAAACCCTCAAACCACAAAAAAACCCAAACAAACAGGCCCAACCCTAAACCCCTAAAAAATCCACAAAACAACCCCAAATAAAAAACAAACAAAAACTCTCTAACAGCACATTGCTACAACAGGGCATGTACTGGACACTATCAAAAACTCAATAATTCTCTATGTTCTAAGACATTTATACATAGAAAGAATTGTGGTAGTTAAGACTATCATAAAAACTTAAATATAGATGTAGAGACTCCAAACTATCCATTTAAAGGGCAGCCTTTTCCATTTACCACTAGAGGTAAATGGCAGAGTAAGAGCACATAAGAGTATGCACTGAGTAGGTACACAAGAGCAACTCCACAATTTTTTCCAAAAGCTAGACTTGACACAACCATCCTTTTAAGCATTGATATTATAACCTCTAAATTTGCAGGATGCCAGAAAAGGTCCAGTATCCTTCTCTTTAAGCCAACAGAAGTTCTTCCAGTAGCTACAGTACCAGAAAACACTGGGAAGTGCTAGCTCTACCCAAGAACTCAAAACAAGGGGACATGTTGTAACCTTGGATGTGACTCTCCTCCATTCAGAACAGATAATGGAGTCTTCAGCACTTCACTGTGCAGCATGCTACCGTGCAAAGAGAAGGAAAAAATGCACTTGGAAGAAAGAATCACAACATCACCTAAGGACAGGACAAGATCATTCAGGCTGCTATAATCAAAAAGATGATGGCAACGAGTCCTCATACTAGCAGAGAGAATTGCTTAGCCCAAACACATTCACTATTTGCAGGAACTAATCACAACAAAATTGTGATGATTTAACAACCATTCTTTTAGGAAAGCTGTTTAATGCTAATCTACTGCTCATCAGGATTGTTTTCTTCAAACTGAAAACCTAAGAAAGGCTCAGGCCAGAAGGAAAGCCATAAATAAGCTTAAAAATCAGCCCAATTATGCAGCAAACCAGAAAGCTTAAGATAAAGCTTTTCAAGAAAGCATACAGAGATAGTCAAACTCTAAGAGCTTGACTACAAAAGGAAATTACTGAGCATAAATTATGACATGAATGTAACATGCACTAGTAATCCCTCACTAATTTACTAGGTGAGAATACCAGGGGTTCTCACTTAACACAGTCCATGGAGTATGTCAGGACTGCTGACGAAGTTATCTTCTCCTACTGTTAGTTACAGCCCCTCTAAAGGACTTGTCAAAACCAATGAGGTTTAACAGCCCACACAACAGCCACTTACTTGCTGCACGTTCCTAACATATCTGGCAGCAAGTTGGGAAAGTTCTTCAAAGTCACTATGGGCCATGCTGTGGGATGGCAACAACAGAGCCAAGTTTGTCACAGAGAACCGGGCCTAGTGACCGGCAATCTTACAGTTTTTCACTGTGGCTAACAGTGAGTCACTAACTGTATTTCGTTACAAGAATGCCTTTTAATGTTTTTGGAAAGTGGATTAAGTAAAGGGTATTCTAACTGTGAAATAAGAACATATCTCTAAGTGTCAAGTAAGAGCATCCAAAAGCAAAGCTATCACAGAAGAGTATTACAGGACACAAATTTTTTAGCTTAAAATAAGCAGAATACCAGAGAGAAAAAGACAGTATAAAATGCCCCTATCAAATGAGAAAAAGAAACCAAAGGAAATAACTCCTCCTAATGGCTAGATGAAATTTGCCATAGCATTCATGCGGCCTTTCAGACAGGACAGTTTCTGTACATAATGTACTGGTCATTGCTCTAGAAGGGTAGGGCTTGCAAAACTAAAAAAGATTTTTTTTTTATCTGAAAAGGTGGAGGGCTTTTTAACTTCAGGCTCCCTGCCTGAAGTTCTGGACTTGAAAGAGAAAAAGCATTTTCTCACATTCACTTTCATTTTCTTTCTCCCTTTTTATTAATAATGAGCAGTTTCAGAAACGTGATCACACTTAATGCACTTTCTCTGTCTCCACCTTCACACACTTTCACAGAAGCCTTCTATCAGAGCACGGCAATTCATTTAGCACCATCATTAACTGTGTACTAGATCTCTTAATTGTGACAAAGAGGCTTTCTGAGCTCAAGAGACTACTCCAGTTTCTTAGCTGCACCAGAACTGAAGAGCAAATCTGCATTATAAATACGGCTGACATTCCTGAGGTCCACATGTCAGATGGCATCTCAAAGAAGTAGAACACTATGTTGGGTCTGAATTCAGAACAGCACGTGCTTTGAGCGGGGGGGAAGAGGAAAAAGGGCAGAGGAAGATACACAACAGCATTGTGGAAGAGGAATTACAAAAAGCGATGATAGGTATGCATAACAACAAATGAAAACATCAAATATTTTTTTACTTTGAGATTCAGGAGGAGTTAGGAAGGGAAGACAGGCAAACAAAGCCACAGAACTAACCTTGACTCAAAGAGACATTCTCCCAACACATAGACAGTTGCCAGATATCTGGGTCATGTGTTAAGATTTATGCTTTGCATTCCAGCTGCAGGGTATCAGAAAGGTTTCTGAGGTGATCAGTCATGGTGAGAACGTGAGAGAGACAGATACTCTGTTCATTGTCTTTAGTTGTTACAAACACTCTGCTGCTCGGGATGGTACTATGCTTGTTAAGAGATGTGGCCTTCCTGTCACTGCTCTGTTGCAACTGCACCTAGACTCTAAGCCTCAAGTGGATGCGAGTTTTATTTTTAGAATCAACACAGTCTTTCTAAAAGGCATGAGTGTGTTGTCCCTTACTTAATCTGGGAACAGGTTCATGTTCAGTGCTGGAGCCAATGAGCACATGGAGTCGAGATCCACCTTCTAACTTTTAATGCCATTCTGCACAGAAAGGAGTGCTAGGCAATAATGTGCAAATCTAGCACATCTCTTTGGAGAGGTCTTAGGCTTTCTGTACAGGTTACAACAAAAGGTTGCACAAGAGTTGCTCATTGCTTAGCTTTTAGTTATGTAACTCGTGTACTTCTGCGCAGGTCCTGATTATTGACTAGTTCATCATATAAAGGCAGTAGGATGCTAACATGTAGGGTCCCCTTCCAGGGGTGTGGTTTTTATCACGCTAATTAGCTTTAGATTACTTTCTGGCAACCATTTTGTGACTCATCTTCTTTGATATCAGCTCATTCTGTACCCCCTTATCTACCATGCCCCTTGTCAGGAAGTGACTCATCTTGCTGCAGTTCTTCACCCTGAGGAACACAGGTGGACCCCAGTTCGGTTAGCAGGAAAGAAAAAAAGAAAGGGAGAGAACTAGTGTCAATGCTAATTGTCATTGGGAAGAAGGTGGCACAAATGACCAAATTTACACAGGAAGGGAAGGACAAAAAGTTTGAAAAACAATGTGTTAATTTTAAAGCCTTTTGCCCACCCACAATCTTCCACATTTCCATCTGTTTGTACTACCTTGGTTATTCTGATAATTTTGCTGGAAAAAAGCTTATTTCCCTGGTTTATTTAGTCATTAGTCAGGCTGAATTTTTTCCCCTCTGGCTACAGCAGAAAGGCTGACGCAGGAGGATGCTAGCTTTTGCTCTACTGGCAGCAATAGTTAGCGTGCTTTCATTCCTAAGAGAAAGGCTGCTTCTACCTGTCACTCCGGAAGTGCTTTTGGCCTTTCACTGGGGCATGGTCAACATGATCCACCACGAATTTATACAACACAGCAGCAATTACAGAAACTGCTATCAGGTTAAGGTTGAAGATTCCCATTATAAGTCTAATTTCCAGTGTTTCTAAACACAGAGAAGAAATTTAATAGAAGTTTCCAGACTACAACTCAGGTGTTTTTTCCTTGAAATTTTCCTGAAATTTTAAAAGTTTGATAAAACAATTAGAAAGACAATCAGAAAACTGCAGTGACATCCTAGTCCTTAGCGACATGGGTAGCTGACTAGCCAATGGAACGCGGGTGATATGAGTTTTTGAACATGTGCCTAAAAGTTCCCTTGGAATTTTGCAACCTACTAAAAAAAAAACCAACAACAACAACAAAATACCCAAACCAAACCAAACAAACAAAAAACCAAACCCACCCACATAAACAATTTACATGGGAAATAGCAGAGGCTGGCAACTGGTTTGGTTTTTTTGGTCTGCATGAAGACCAAATTATTTCCTCAATATTTGTGTCTAAATAGAAACTCAAGGTAGATTTCTGAGAAGTGTGAAGTTAAGATGCATTAAATTCTGTGTGAACAGTAGAAGGGAAGTTATAAAGAGGTCTGTTTCATATGCCATAAATCTGGTACAGACTGTTACAGTATCTCAAGACTTCTAGACCTCTAGCCCAAACCCACAAACTTCTCTGCCATAACTAAAGAGATCAAAAGCATATTTCTTTAAATGTACTTTCATTAACATGTCTAACATTTGCACTTTTACTTAACTCCCCTTAATTAACAGTGTGAACAAGCTTGTAACCCAGAAACTGCCAAAGCCTCATTCCAAAATGAACCCAATGAGGTTCATGAAATAGGCTAATACTGGTTGGATGCTAACAAGATTTGTGAATGAAAGTGCTCGGGTGAAATTTTTTGTGTCCTTTGCTCTTAAACTGATGAAAATAATGTGTACCTTAAATGGCTTCTTCAACATTACTTTAGAGACCCTGAAAAGTTTTTAAGCAAAATAAATGCCTGTAAGCAAACTACTGGCTGTCTTGTGGTTCAGCTGTCTTCCACACTCAGCACTGGAAACACTAAAAGAACTCCACCCTTCATGAGAAAGTAAAAGAAAACTATCAAAAACAGTGTAATAGACAGTCCCCCGAATAAAAATATAGGTTGGTCTATAAACAAGGGAAAAGGATCCTTGACAACATTAAGAATAGCACACAAAGACAGTGAGTCATAGCGGGTAATCTACAGAGGACCACAAATCAAATACGCAGGAAATCAGAAGGATATCAAGAAATGAAATATTAGCATGGGAAAAACAAATCGCATGGCACCAAAACTCACAAAAAAAACCCCACCCCAATCTACATAGGGCAGCTGGACTTGTCACCCTCCTGTGCACTGTATGCCTACAGAAAATGGAAGTAAAAAACTATAGTACGAAACCTGCAGTTTTCACTAGACACTGTGTTGAGCATGGCTTTAGCTTAACACAAAGTGCAAAAAGATGGCAAATTAGGTTCAGGATGCTCTTCTTGGTCTGCTGCCTCTGAATATTTGTTAAGTTAAACCTGAAATAATAAGCTAATGTTGCTGATTTGGGGAAGGACTGAGAGCCTGACTCAGATGATCAGTGTCTCACACACACGGCTTTTCCATTATCTAAATCAGCACAAGTACGTGTGTCAGACTGGGTTTTGCTGCACACTGCCATAGCCACCAAATCCCAAATCTGGGTGCTGCTCTATCCTCATTTGAATGGAGTATTTAAGCAGATTCCTTTGTTCATTCGCATTTTAGAAAATACTTCAGAAAATTCTTCAGTTTAGGCATCAGACAACAATGGGACTTAGTCAGAGTCCTAAAAATAAGTCTATATTTCAGTTTCTGCTGGATATCAGCAGGAGGTTGAAATAGGGACTTGTGTGCACAAAAAGTCTTATGAAGGCATGGCAGGAAAAGTTTAACCAGCTGTGCTGCACAGTATGTTAAAAATAAAAATGAAGGCTGCAATGGTCTGCCTTCTCCTCATGTGGAGATGGGTAAGGTTTTAGAATGGACAGACTATTCTTGTAATAAAATGCCCCTTTATTCACTCACAAGACAGCCACAGGGGAAGGTTCTGAGGAGGAAGGCAGGATTAGGTGGGAGGAGGGGAAAATCTCTTTGACATACAAAAAAACCTTCTTGTATTTCTCCAATGAACAAATATTAATACTTTATTTCTAGCCATCTAAAAAACAGACAGAGCAAAATGTATCCCCCGCAGTAAAAGGCACTGCCCTATTACTCTCCCACTGTACACATTTAAACCAAAGGGCAAACAAACGTTGGCAAACAGAAATGTGATGACTTACAGTATTTTCTTTGCTACAGTAGCTGGGAGAAGAAAAAAATCCCCTAGAAAGATTAAGAAGCAAACATAAAACTGATCTTGAAATTCCTATTTGTTGATGCCCCAGGGCAGGTACTTTTTCAACATTATACCTATTTTTGAAAAGTACCTGCCTATTGGGGCACCTATGCTACTGAAAGCTAGTCTGTTTTCAGATACAGAAACACTGACTCACTTGCTAGAAAAATAAATTAACCAATGCTCTCCTGATTAAAACAGATATTAGACATTGAGAAAGTCTTCGGGAAAACATCTGTTGAAAAATACTATTTAACTTGGAGAGACTTCATCCAAAAATAAGGGAAATTGAATGTATTTAAAAGGCCTTGAATTTTAACCCCAGGAACGATTGCTCATTTTGTAAGCTGTCTAAACTGCAGATTGCAAATCAGGAGGAGAAGGATTAAACTCTATCCATCTGCAAACTAGGTAAACGGTTTGCCTTAAAGATTCCTTTTTCCTTGCCCCTCAATAATTTTGTCATTCACTGGCTAAATCCTTCATTTGTGGCATATATGCAGGCTGGAACAATATTATTCTTAATGGATGTAAGATGTTCTCATTAATTGTTAATTCTTATGGAAACTTTCCTATGACTACCTTACCCCCTGCCTATTACTATTCCAGCCCCTAGCAGGCAGGAGTCTTTTATTTGATGTTTACTAATTGTGTTTATTTCAAACACATTTGATTCTTAGCAAAGCCACTGAGGTTCTGCTTGCATTTTAAATTTGCAGGTTTACTGTAAAATACCAGGCACATTGAGATGAATCAAACTCATCTAAGCATGAATGAAATGTAGTGAGAAAGTCCCTTCTGGCATCATTTCTGGGATTAGTAATTTGTGAAATTGTGGTGATGCAAGGGAACAGCATGAGAAAGCCATTTCCTTCCCCTTTGTCCAGTCTAAATGCAAATCTGAACTTTCTTGGCAGTTCATTTGCATATTAATGCATATAGTATTCCACTCCAGAGATCACTTCAGATTTTCTAAATTAACTTGGGTGGGTGGACTGAGGGAAAGGGGTCATTTTTGTCATACTAGCACAAATATTCTTAGATACTTTACCAAAGAGACAGAAAGCAGGCAATTATTTTACTTGCTGTACCTCTATTTCAGTTTGCCAACTGGACCACTGAGGAGATGCAGAGGATAAAAGGCAATGGTTGACCAGAAGGAGGGAAATGCCTGATGTCACTGAAGAACAAACATGATGAAATTAAGAAAGGGTAAGAGTGCACACCAGTCTAATTAGCATTTCTTCCTAGTAGCTTGGGAAATGTCAGCCACCAGTTGGTGGCAAAATAAAGATGTAATGTGAGTAATAATGAATTAAATTGTGGCTATTTGCATTGAAATGCTAAGATAATGATCTGAAATTACTATTGTAAATATTCCCCTTGACAGCTGAAAATTGGACTTAAAGCTAATAGTACTTTGGATGAACTTTAAGCCATGAAATCACTTTTAATGCTTTACACTCATTTTGGCTACGACAGTGAGCTTCAGAAAGTTAATTTACCTCTGTTTTGTTCAAGCTGTTTCGTAATTGATGCATACATCACGGAGGTTTTAATGAACAACTACAGGGACTATTTACCCTACTCACTAAGTATAACTGAAACACTTGATTACTACTCCTGAGCCGAATAAACCAATAGTCAAGCACAACAAATATTTCTGGCTGGGGACTGGAGGAGGCGAGATCAGTAAGGATCTGTTTAAACTCAAATAAAAAGGCAGTATTTTCAGAAAATGCTTTAACATTTCAGATGTATCTTTTTGCATTAGCTGCAATTTACAGTTTTGCTGTTAGTATTACAAATTGCTTAGCAAGAATTTATGGCTGTATGTCTGCAAACTAGTACCGTTCAGAGTAAGGTTAGCTGACAGAATGGAAAAATAGCAGATATCTTCACAACATCTGCTGTGTAAATAGCTTTCAAGTAATAGTGCATTTAAAATGAGGGTTTATTTCCAGACTATAGAGTCTAATTACATTGTAAAATTATTTTTGCCATAAGGCATGTTTTTATTTAAAGATAGATGATGTAAAAGCTTTAAGATTACATAGAATTACATCATGCTCTCATCATAAGGAATGCTAAAGACTTTTAAAGAGTGATGAGGCTTCTGAGCATCTAAACTAATCTCCTTAGATCTCTTTGATGGCTCTTGCTTTCAGAGAGTACTCACTTTCTGGAGGTGTCCTGCAATGGGCAGTGAAAAATGGATGCACTTCAAACAATCACAAATTTTTCAGATGTAACTTAGGGGGCTGATGAGATTCAGAGTACTGAATCTATATTCAGTGTATCAATCCCCCAAATCTACATGAATAGTCAAAAATGCATTTTCAAACTCACCAGGAAGTCTGCCCTAGTCTAAGTCCTGCCTCTTCCCAGCTGCCAGTAGTTACAGCTCTTCATCAGCTTTCAAGAGATGGGTCTGTAGGCTCCAGTCTCATAATCTTCTGAAGTCAAACAGCTGTTTGTTTTCAAACTTCTGCATTGAGCCAAACTACCTTCCCTTATTTATATGAATCAGACGCTTTGTTGATCACCCTCCTTTTAGTAATTAGAAATACATGTGTTGTTATATATATGTTATATATATATATATGTTATATATATATATATGTTATATATATATATATATGTTATATATATGAAAAAAATACAGAAAAGTAAAAGCCAGACACTGTTAGTACTTTAAATTTAAATAGTACAGTAAAGAAAAAAGGTTCTGTAGTCTGACTGTATGCAGCTTATGGTGCATTAGCTCTTTTTCTGGATCTCGGCAGCTACGGCACAGTGTTCTTAACTAGGTTACCAGAGACCAGATGGAAAATAAACTACTGAACCATCTTGCATTTCATATATGCTATGTTATATTTAGGGATGTAACTAAGCAATTATACTGTCATTGTATTTGTCACACATTATCCTACTGCAGGAACAGTTAAGAAACATTTTCTTTTCCAGTTCACATTCAGAGTCAGGTGAGTCACTGCATTTCTAGCCTTCCTCAGATTTCATATTTTAGTCCCTCTGTATTATTTTCCTAGATGGAAAATATGTTTTCCATCTCTATAGAAATGTCATTGTTTAGGCAGCACAAAGGCCTTATCAATGAACAAATATCCCCTATTTGTTATGTCCAGTGCTGTGCATCCAGGACTGGATATAAAGCTGCACAGGCTCCCACAGCCTGAGGGATTTAAGTGAAAAGAATTCAAGGTATCTTGGAAAAACACTGGGAGAATACACTGGTATTTCTACTAGTGGGAAACCACTAAGCATCACTGGTCACCTCTCTCAGATTGTGAAAGCCTAAAAATTACATATAGAGCCAAAAACCTGGAGGCAAGATAGTCTTGACAATGTAAAAATTTTAAGGTACAGTATAACACATTTGATATAGGCTCTTGGTGTCACCTCAGTATCAAGATTCTTTATTGTGGGTATATTTTCTGCAATGCATATCTGTGTAAAGCATGGATGACAGACTTCTGTAAGTGATCTGTCTTGAAGGAGAGTTATTCAAAGACAGAGCCTAAATGAGAGCTATCTGGTGATTTGGTCAAAAGTGACATGGAATGCAAACAGCTGAAGGAGAAACTGGGGAGAAGATTCTGCGTTGGAGCTATCTTCCCTGCTCATCTCCTTCACTACTTCTGGCTCTTGTTCCACATCTCAATTGCTGCTTCTACAGTCATCTCCATCATGGAGAAGCACAGAAAAGACATGCCAAGTGAAATGCTTATGTGACAGACTTGCTAAAGATCTGACTTTTGTCGGCTCTGTGTTTATATTTATATATTTGATCCCAAAACCAAAGAAGGGAAATGTGAATACAAGTTTGATCAAACACTCTTAAAGCTCTTGACTTTCCTGTTTTGCATCTTACCTTAGCATTAACAGCTTTGGACATCTGACTGCCCTGATTTCGGGGTGAGGGGGAAGGGGGAAAGAAGGTTGCCTCTTGTTTAGAGTGTTACTATTTAAACAGTTTCAGTTAAGCTTCGAAAAGCACCTTCCTTACAGGTCGATAAAATGGCTGCAGGCCAAGTTCCCATCTGTGCTTAACTTGTATTTGCTGGCTGGAGACAATTTTCTACTAGGCTTGTTTAAAAAGAAAGCAGTGTAGCGTGATAGCTCTCTGCTAGCATGTGTCTAAATGCGAGTTCAGTAACTATGATATCTCAAAAGCTTCAGTCACACCGATGTAATATATCCCGTATTCTAATTTGGCTCACAGACAAGAAGTAAAGCCTTAGTGGTAAAAGTCAGGAAACAAGTTGCTCTGCAATAATTTACTAAATAAATACCAAAGCATTCCAAAAAAAAAAAAAAAAAAAAAAAAAAAAAAAAAAGCTGCTCTGAGGTGTCCTAGAAGGCACAAATGAAAAGTTTCTCATGAAACTCAAAATATTTTCTTCTCCCCTTTCCTGCTTCAGTACCACATATATGCTCCAGTTAAATGAACTGATTTCTTCTATCTTCTCTCTAAGTCTTGTCCTTCCTCTTTGTGAGGGAATACCAAATATTTTATCAACACATTCTGAAAATTCCTACATTACTATACTACGATTCTGAGGCCAGTTCTTACCGTACAAAGAAACATTATTCCACAAGAGAGATCCCTCCCGTGCAGTTAACAAGACCTTGAGACAGGAGGTGTTTTAATCTACAGACAAAGCCCCAGCTTTCAGGCCTCCTGATCCCAAAGGTTAGGGTCCTGAGACTTCGGCAATGTAGCTGAGGGAACATCCTTACTCAGTCCATAAGCAGACAGGTCTAGAGCTACTGTTGTAAATTTCCCAGCTCCACCTTCATTCTATAATGCTTTTCCAGCTGAAATTGTACTTCCGTGGAAAACAAGCATAACAATTTCATGAAATCTCTGCTTGCTGAAGTAAGAGCATCACCAAGTCATACTAAAATATTGAAAAAAAAAAATTGTTTCAATCTGATACTAAAAATGCCTCTTCTCTCCTTCCTCATCTCCTTGTGTATATTTCTACAAATGAATCAGCCAAATGAATGTATGATCTTTGCTTCATCTGTAGGTCCTGTCCTTTCTCTCCAGAATGGAACTGCAGCCATTGTAGTATCAGTACTTTCACAGGAGTGGCCCTGCACCTCTGCAAATGGGGAAGAACATCTTCCCTAACTAATGGCTAAAGTGAAGCCAGAAAAGAGAGAATTTGGGGTGACAACACTGCATAGCAGACCTAAAAGACACAGGAAGTTGTTCACAAGAGTGTGCCACAGTATGTCTGCAACAAAATACAGCAACAACATAAGAAACAAAGCAGAACAAGAGATGACAAGGAGAGGTTGATGGGACATTTTAGAAGGCTGAAGCCAGGTTGCCTGAAATGCTGACCTATTCGATATATAGGTCAGCCTGCCATATGTAATGAGCTGTTGCAGTACATTGTAAAAATGCTGCAAGAAACCACTGCTATAACTTTATCTCTTTCCTATTAGGAGTAAAGGTCAGACACAAGCTCCTTCTGTTGCTCTTGGCTGCTCTGAGTGAAGGCCATGGAAGGAACCCATTACAGAGTAAGTGAATTGCTCAAGGCTCGTAAGTTGCATCGCTAGTGGGGAGGCACATTGCTAATAAAAATGGTCTGCCTGCAAATCATTTAATTTCTTGGCTGCTCCTACCTGCAGTTTCAGATCGAAGCTGATGTTTTAAGAGCTTTAAAATTCAGCTCTGATCAGGAAAAGAATTTAGGTGTTTGAAAAGCAGCTGTTTAAAACAACTTTGTTTCTTTAGCCTCAGTGGAGCTTGAAATCAGCTGCTGATAGAGAGATACATGTACAATCCTCTGATTTTGGCTGGATTTTTTTTCCTTTTAAATAAATTACAATGAAATGTCCTTTCTCGTTAGCATGCTGTTTCATCAGTTTTGCTAGGGCTTCCTACCGAAGGACCGCCTACAGCTCAGTTAACTCGTGAGAGCCAGGGAGCCTGGGTTCTACCTGTGCTGCACTCTGCTGAGTGGTTTCCTCAAACCGCTCAGCACTCTCCTGCACTTTTGTGGCTGGTCCTGTTTTAGGTCACCAGTTCTTTAGGGAAGAGACTGAGTTTATTTGCAAGTTTGCCTGTTTTATGTAAATTTGTGTAAAAATGAATGTGTCTAACATCAGGCACTGTTATGATAGGACATAAATATCATAACAAAATAAAAATAATCCTTGCATTTTGGTTCCCAAATTATTAACTGAGGGGGCCAGGGCTTGGACCATAACTGACTCATTAGGACCATTATAACTTCTAAGTATATTCAAACTTCAACTTACTTGTCTTTTCTTTTACCTTCGAGACTTCCTGTTTTACTTACACCATATTCTGCCCCATCTTGCACCTGCAAGATATGAGCCTGCTTACACAAGCGTTCTCTATGATCACACCTACCATTACACTGCTCCAACTTCAAGTTGGTCACTAGTTTGCTGGATTACAAATCTGAAAGTAAAGAATACTTCTTTGCTATGCTTGCTATATCTTCACGACAGCTAAAAGTGATGTATTATTACTGCAATCAGAATGTTACTTTCAAATATTCATAGAAATGTTTGGGGTTTTTTTGTCTTGTCCAATAGCTGAGACTGATAGATTTTAACATTCCCCATTTATTGATCTTGTACTTGGCACTAGCCTAGTTTATTGATCAATTTCATTTTAAAGGGTCTTATGTGCTCTATAAAACCAAGCTAAATTAGTACATTTCTTGCACTTCATAAAAATCTTCAGAGGCCAAACATTGCCATGAAAAGTGCTTACATTCTACTGAGATGAATACTTTGAATACAAGAGGGTTTAAGAGATGTTTAAAGGTTTTAATGAGCTGCACATAACAGGACCCTCTACAATCTAAAATAAGATTCTGAAAAGCAGACTATATTAAGAAAAAGAAAGCTTAAGTAAACATATGAAACCAGTTTGTTATATTTTCTTCACAGCATAGTTTAAGTTACTTGTTACCAATTTTAACATAAAAATATATTTGTGTAACAAAAGAAGATCACTTATGCACTTTAGTGTAGGTATCCCACACAGCTAACCTATTTTCCCAAAGTGATACAAAAAATTAGTAAAAGGAAACCAAGCACTTTTATGACACCATGCAGAGGAACAAGTGTTTCTTATATATTTAACAAAACTAATTAGAATGAGACTGGCAAAAATCTGCCGCTTAAGAATTGATTCATAGGTTTGCAAAGTATACTGTGCGTTCCTTACTTCTCATGCTAACATATTTCCTGTTTTGTTGTTTCCAAAAACATTAATAGTGGCATCATCAGTGGGTGGCAGAAAGTGGTAGAATCATCTAAGTCACTCCATACTCATCTTTTCCTTCGTGTCTATCATCCCATTAGGTGTCAGGGATAATACATTAAGTATAATCAAAAGAAGGTAGTTATTAATCCTGAAAAATAGAGAATTGGGTCATTCTTTACTTTTGTTAAAAACAGATATGATTAAAAAAGCTTGTAGGTTTCTCTGAAAAATTGTTACATTTTTCAGAGAAATCTGAATAGATAAAAGAAAAAAGGAACAACAGGAAAAAGATTAAAAATAATTTAAAAGATATTTAAACCCTAAGTTATAAAACCAATGGAAAGCTTTTTCAATTTCAACTTTGTCTTAGGCTTTGGTTTGGATGAAAGTATGTTCAAGTCCTTATAGCACCTGACTTTGAATCAGAGTTCTGACACTCTATTTCCAGGTCTGCTACTACTTTGCTCTGCATTTTCAAACACAATGTTTCCATTTCTGCTTAATTTTCCTTCCTACTTCACCAGTAATGCAAACTCTGTCAACGCACAAGGCATCTTAGAACAAGGAACTATGAGCAGTGACTTACAGTACTTGCAGTATTGGGCTGCAGTTGTACATTGCAATAGACAGCCACTTTTAGTTTGTAGGATTGACCTAGAAGTACACGACTACTGCAGTAAGAGTGGCTCAATTATTTAAACAAGTCATGTACAAGTCATCTATTTTGTGTGATAACAAGTTATAAATGATAAAGAATGACAGATTAAGAATTTCAGCCTCAGATAATTACAGACTCTGCAGTCAGCCTCCAGTAAGCTGTTGACGGGTATACACAATTCCCCAACTGTTCAGAACTGTGCCTGTATGCTTTGTAATAACTGTTTTGGCTGAGGGCATTCAGATTTTACTTTAGAACACATTATTATACAAGAGCAAATAAAAGGCTAAATATTTTAGCATCTCCTTCGTTGCACTTTAAACAATAATAATTTTTTCCATTATTGCAGAAGTACCTTGGCTTTTGGGGATACACAATGTAAGTACACATAAACTGTTATCTACCACATATTCATGAATAAAGCTTCCAAGCAGACGGTAAAGTACAAATACTACTACAAAGAATACATAGCATCTCTTTTGATTTCAAATAGCTGCTGGAAAATATAACTGAGGTACTTACTAAGTTATAGCCTCTTCTTTCCTTTTCAAGAGATAAGCACTTAACAATACTTCAAGAAAATGTTGTGAGGAATTTTTGAGGCCTCTGAAAAAATTTGTAATTTTGAAAATTAAATGTAGAGTAACATTAACAAAGTCTTTCCCACATTTATTTGCTTGCACTCTTGCAAAAAAAAAAAAAAAAAAAGTTATAGCAGACAAGATCAACACCCATCAAGTCCAATACTGTATTTCTAATGCATTCCCTTCTGGTTCTTCATTTAAAATTTCAGATCCTTTGAACTTCACCCATCTTCCCCTTTTCATTACTTGCTCCCCTTCCCTAGACAAGTTGTTTCCAGTTTCTGTATACCTATCTTCTTCCAGAAGGCTGGTAACTTTCCTTTCACAACAGCTGAAACTTGGTAGTATCCTGTATGGCCCACAGCAGATTTCAAAAAGAGGATAAACACAAAATAATCATGTCTAGATATATCCTTCCAGCCTCCAAATATCAGCAGTTAGTGGGCTTCCTCTAAAGCCTGACTCAGAGGCTCTACAGCGCTGATGGACTTTTCCTCTATAAAATTATCTAAATTAGTTATACTTTCTGCCTCCACAACAACCTGTGGCAATGAGTTCCACAATTTTAGTATTGCTGAGCAAGTGTACAGCTGATAAATATAGACTTACTCCTCATTTCACTGCAATTTCTATGCTTGTCACAGTTTAGGAACGTCTCCTTAAACACGTATGAGATATGCAGATTAGCCTGACTTCATAATCTAAGACACGGAAATCGTTCTTTGTACCAACCTAAAACCCAGTAAGTCAATGGAGTTTCACATGGACATACAGTCTGCTCACATAGAATGAATTACAGGTTGAGGACTACAATTGTCGCAAACAGCACATAATTACTAGAATGACACTCTCTTTGTTACCTCTCAACACTGAGAATACTCCCTACACCAAAAAGGTTATTCACAAAGATAGTAGTTCCTTTACAAAAAATAAAACTAAAAGCTACAAGAAAACCATAGCCTATTTTTAATACTTCCATTTGTCATGAAGTGACAAAGTAGTCAAAACTTCAAATTAGTAAAATAAAGTAAAAACATATATGAAACTTCAGTAATGTCTGGTAGTTGCACTGTGCAATTGTACTCATCAAAAGCTATCCTGACAGCTTTTTCATACTAAGTTAAAGGAAAGTATAATTATTTGTTTATATTTGGAAGTTCTAAGAATTCTGTGTACATATTTTATTTGACTGTATCACAAAAGAATAATTTATTGCAACTACCTAACAAAAAGCTCCCAAACTCGGCTGTTTCAATTCTTCACTCATTTCTTTCAGAATGTCTTTTTTTTTTTTTTAACATTGCTGTAAGATTTCATCTCTCCAGCCCTGTGCTGTAAACTTCTAGACTGTAACAAACCTCAGCCTCAAAAATGTCAAACACAATGAAAAATGGAAATCACCACCGAGTAAGCTGGTCTCAGAGCTCCTCCGAGCCTCACTCGCTCTGGCTCCTGGGTCACTGCCTGAGCTGAATATGCAAGCTTACCACTGCCACCCACACTGCAGTTGATTCTCTGTGCGATGTTACTAGAGTGAAGTTCACAGGGAAAAAAGCATCCATCCAGTTCTCTCCCTTCTCTCTTCTTTTCCTACTTCCTTAACAAGAACATAGCATAGGAGCTGTAAATACATAAAAATAGCTACACTTCTAATAATGTCCATTTTTCTTGACCTTCACCATAACACACACTTGCTAAAGATTTCTGTGAAAAAATAAGAGTTTTAAAGAACATACCAGTATCTTAGAAAAAGTCTGCAGGGCTGATCTGGGAGTATATATTTTTTTTTTAATTTAAGGATTACAGTGACTATAAGCCAGGGAAGGAGAGGGCCAGTGTCTTTAGACTTGCTATGTTATGATATAAATACAGAGTATGATACATGCCTTAATATTTTCCTTTACCATCAAAACCAGATATTAAGACCTCTAAAAAAAGATTTGGTCTGCTATGTCAGCTTTAGCAGTCAGGTGAACAGTTTTCACTGCAGTCCCACCATAGCCTGGCTGGAACAGGCAGTACATAAGAGAAGGAAAATATTTTCCTTTCAGACTAAGCTTCTTCTAGCAGAGAGGAGGCAAGATCAACTTTTTGTTAACTATAAACCAAGAATTCAAAAGCAGCTTTTCAAAAGAACCTCCGCATTTCCTCAATGCTCTTTCAAGATCTGTGGCCTCAGTGTCTGTCCCAACACTGACAGAGACATTGGCACAAGAGATAAAGATATTGAGGAAGCTGGTGTGCTAAAGAAATCAAACTGAGATACAGACAAGCAGAACGAGGTGATTATATCAGGCACTCTGGTGCTACATTGAGCTATTAGCTAGTAGACCTAAAAGGAGTTTGATTTTTATTTCCATGGTAGATCATGTGATATTTTCTGTTTGCTTGCTCCTATAACCCTAGGGCAAGTTCAAGTGCCTAGTTAGAGAAAAGCTTCTTTAAAAAACACAATTTAGTTCAGCTGTTTTCCAGTAGCTCTTATTCTAAGAAGCAGTAAGACCAGATGCTTTGGTGGCGTGATATTGTTTCGGTGAAGTCCTTCAGCTGAGGAGTTATCGTTAAATTACAGGAAGACAAACAATGACTAGCTGTTTGAAGTATATGGATTCCTGCTGGTTCCTCATGACTGCATGCGTGCATTTGCACACTTTCTGACACAAGTTTAGCTTGGCCAGAACAATGCTTAATGTGATTTCAGTGTGCACAGTCATACGTTATAGATAGATGCATCCTGCTGTACAACAAGCAGCTCTCTAACTCACAGCGACTGGCACAGGAACAATTAATTCTGACATGCAAGGTTTTTTCACAGTGTGTAGGCTCTTTTAAATTATTGATAGTGATTTGGAGAATACAGAGCCACAAATAAGAGTGCAGCTGTTTCAGCTGCTTTTTATGGTTAAAAAAGACAAACAAATTATATGTCTTAAGTGACAGTCTATGGAGATTAAAGGTAATTTACCTTCCTCAAACCCAAGGTTTTAAAAAATACTAAACAACAACAACTTTGATATCATTCTCTGAAATCAAAGAACAATGAAAATACCTGGAACCCTGCTGATTAACAATACTGATTTCCCAGAACAAAAATTAAAAACTATAATTTGAATCAGACTGTGTTTTTAACAATGCTCATGTGTGAACTTCATTATCATAATCCAACTTCAGCAGTTTTGCAGACCAGCTGAGGTCCTTGGTGATGCATGCAACCACAAATACACCAGCATCATGGCATCATAGTGTAATGCAAACATATAACCAACTGATATGACTTCTGTGATTAAAAATATTACAATACAAAACAATCATTAAGAGTTTACTTTTAATTTACTTTTTAATTAGCTTTATTTTAATCAGAAAATTATATCTAACAAAGCTCATTAAATGACATCTATGAGGAAAAAATAAAACTTTACTGCTATGTTGGTAGTTTTTATTCAAAGTTTAGAGTTAGCTTACAGCCCAATGAGCAAGTTCTGAGCAGAGAACCTCCTGAAAAATACTAGATACGATACAATCCAGTTATTTATTTAAAAAAAATTCAATGTATTATTTTCAGTAATACTCTCTAGTAAGCTGTTTATAGCATGAAAATCCATTCTGTTGAGATCAAAACATGATCACCATTGGGAAATGCATGACTGTATTAACCTGTATTCTACTTTTCTTTATAAAGACTGCCAAAGAGATGGACTAACAGCTTTTGCAGTCTTTAACTCTAATTGCCTTTTAGGGCCAATACCTCTGTATTATTTTTCAACTAATCTCTAAGACTGGAGATATACTGGCTGGCTTTCATAAAATATCTTAATGAGCAGGTGTTAGTCTAGAGAGGGGTATGGGAAAAAAGACTCAGTTCGGAGCAGTGAGCTGAATCGAAGCCTCCCATTTCCCAGGAAAATTCAAGAAGCTCCTGGTGCCCCTTGGCTGTTCCTAGTGCTGATGGTAGTAGGGCTTACTGAAAAGTATGAAAGGATTTAATGTTATTCCGATGCTTAAATTAAAATGAAATGCTTTGTGCAGATTTTCATGGAAATGTGATTAGTGATGCCTAGCACTGTTTAACCAACTTCCAGCACTGCAATGAAACAAAACCCCAAAAATAATGCTGTGTGTCATGCAAATCAAGTTATTTCTGAAGATGGCTAAACTTAGCAAAGAATGATCCACTGAACAGAAGATATTAATGAGTTTGCCGATATTGTTGCTGTCTACTTACTTAAACTATTAGGTTGGTAACCATCGTTCATATTAACATTACATTGTTTTTGATAGATATATTTCTGAGACTGAGCTTTTAATTAACACTGTGACCACTTCCCAGAATTGCTGCAGGAGGAGTCATTCTTGTAGAGAACCTGAGGGATGCAGAGCACCTCATCTGCACAGCAGAGAAAGTGATCTACCCGCAACTGGGAAATAGGAGGCTGCAAACAAGGTCAAAGTCATAGGATACAATAGTAACGACAGTTACTATTTAAAACTCTGCATGTTAGTCAGGAAGATTAAGACTGTGCATGTGATCAACTATGGCCCAGCTTTAAACAATACCTTGCCAAACTATATAACTCGTCACTTCTAATCATGTGACAATAACCTAATGTGTCAAGGGAAGTATCCTGCAATGCAAATTATTTTTCACCATCTGTTTACTGCGTAAATATTTTTACTCCCTCCATTAGTTACCATGTGCAGGATGATACCACTCAGTTTACAAAAACAGTGCAATAGAGCCAATTCACCATCACTAAATTCTTTGCATATTCATACATAATTAACAACCGCTCTATATGATGACACAATTCTATCTGTTCCTAAATCAAATAAATTAATTGTAAATGTAATTAGAATTTCTCATTTAGTAATTTAGATGTCTAAATTATAAAAATCAGATATACTGTTAAGCACAGGTTAGTTTCACATCAGGTTTTAACTATAGCTGGTTGTAACAAATTAGTAATGTTATTTACATCCTTAAATTATGACTTCAACAAACTGAAGGAAAAAAAATGTTACACAACACAACTGCCAAAAAGTATTTTATTTCCATTAATATGTCTAAAAAAAGTAAAATAAAATAAATCACCGAGTTACATGTAAGTGGATGTATTTTAGAAGGTTGATTCAGAAACTGCCCTTGAGAAGGCAAATTATCTGGAGTTCCTGCTTATTCTTTTGATGTATTTTTTTCAGAGTTCTTAGCTAATCAACATTTTTATTTCACTGATAATAGTTAAAGGCATGCTTACTTGTGCCTGAAATATTTTCCCAATTAAAACATTAAAACTTTAGTATTCTGGTGGTAACAAAACTTATCATTTCATTCAACTCAACACATTCGATGTTCTGTTTGGTAGGAAACGCTGAAAAAAAATGTTTTTTAGAACAGAAAATTCCAATCTACTAATTTTTTCATGCAGATACCAACATTATTGTTCCATGAGCTTTAAAAAGGAGATTTATATAAATGGAACAAAATAAAAATCAGGAATCTATAGGTATCAGGAACATAACCTTAACAGTTTTACAGCAGCACCAAATAAATTATTAAGAGATACATGATGTGTATCCACGAGATATATATAAACCTGTACATAGTACAGCATTACTGATGAAATAGATGCTGGCTTGCAACTGTTCCTGTCAGTCAGGTGCATTTTTTTGTAGAAGCTTAACCCTAAGTAACGCACAAATGTAACCTGGACAAGAATTTGAGCACTCACAGCACGCGCTCTTTTCATGATGGGGACTAGCAACTTTTTCCTACTCTAACTGAAGCATTGCCATCATGGTAACACAGCATTCTGACTAGGTCAGATTAGCGTATTTTGTGAGTGCTAAAGCAGTACATGCCAGTTCATGCTAACCACTCTGGAAAGAAGCACTTCCAGCCTGCTTACCAGTGGCAACAATTAAAAGATATTAAATTCACACACAGAACCATTTTTTGCAGCATTCAGATAAAGAGTCTCAATGATCCAAGTGCACAATGCTTCAGACAAAGGCCTATAACCCCTCCTTGTATTTCACACCCACAAATTAGATTACTGATCCTGGTTCACAAATATTTAGAAAATGTTGTCTTTTCTGCAGGTGTCCATCTATTTATTTGGTGATGTTTCTGAAGCATGCAGACAGTAGCAAGGCCGCAATCTTATAAAAATACCATCTACCTTCCTGTTTCCCCATGTCATTTCCCAAGTACCTGTTTCTTTCTTTGTTTCTAACTGCTTCTCTCGTAGAGCAGAAAATGAAGAATATTGCATGTAAATCCAATCCTCACTACAAACAAACAGTGCACACATACAAATTGGGTAAGTGCATACCAGTTTTTGAACACAGCGTTGTGACCCAGATGTAGAAATTTCACCATTCCAATATCTGGCTCTGGATATTTAACCTTCATTGCATGTATGTATGTACAAACACATATTTATAGTTTCTAAAAGAATAATCAACAGATCCAAATAGAGAATCGATCCATATCGATAGGTAATTCAAATACATAAAGTGTATTTACACTTTGGTCAAAGAATGTAGAGTTTGCAGATATACATTAAATGACCCCAAGGATCTTTACAACTAACTATATAGGAAAAAAAGTAAAGTAAATCTATAGTTAAAGTATTTAGAAGACTGTAGTACTGGCATATTTACCAGAACACTCACTGGAACAGTTGCATCCATTTTACAGGCCAAAAGTTACAAGGAAACAGCAAGCAGATTTACATTTTTCAAAGGTGTAGAAGGGTCAGACTGGTCCAGTGATTCTTAGAATACACAGTCTGCCATTTGCCACTGCCAGATCCAGCTCTTACAAAACAGAATGAGAAGGTGAGAGTCACTGCTTTATGCTCTTGACATATGGATTTACTATTGTTCAAGTGCATTTTAAATGGGAAAGAATAGGCTTTAAAAGAGGTATCAATGTAAAGCATACACAGAGAGTACAAAATATTGAAGTACAACTGACCAAAGGGAAAAAAAACACTAAAATGATCAATGGTTCTCCACATCTCATGGAGGCTCATTAACCAGACAGTTGAATGCTGGAAAGTTCTCACATTCTCTGTAGGTCATGAATTGAAAGATGATCGGATAATGAGGGAAGATGCAAAATAGTTAAAATAGATAAAGAAAATTGGACATCAGAGGGATTGAAAAATAGACAGTTTGCAGTTAAAGGAAAAAACTGGCAATTTAATGTACAGCAGGAATTAGTTTTGTTCATAATGAAGAAATAAATCATATCTGAAATCTGGGTGTAAAAAGAATAAAATAAAAAAAAAAAATCACTTAACTACCTCTGTAAGTTCTAGTCTATGTAAGGCCCACAATCTCATTGTGACTTTTTAACAAAAAAGAATGAAAATTTGAGTAAGTCTATGAAGAGATTTTTATTTTTAGCTCTTTTTCTATCTAGCCTTTTTATTCTGTATATTGATGGAATACCTGGCTCTTACTTGTTGCACTGAATTCACCAACACTCGACAACTCCTTGGAGCACTATCATGAACCTTAAATACATCCCTGAAGATGCCAAGATAAATCCACAAAAACATATTTTCTTTTCTATGAATGATTTCAGAGACAAAGATTAATCATAATGTACACCTCTATTATGTAAAAAAGAAAAATAATCTGACATACACAACCACAGATACACAGAACGTTTCTTCAGGTAAATTAATTCTAAATCTGTGTCTTGGTTTTATTTGAGGGGGTCTACAGTGGCAGCTTCTGTAGAAAACTGATAGAAGTTGCTCCCCTTTGGTCAGTGGACTCGGCCGGGCCTAGGGCGGACCCGCTGCTGGCCAAGGCCAAGCCAAATGGTAGCAGAATGTTCCGTGATAACGTATTTAAGAAAGGGAAAAACAGGAAAAGAAAAAAAGAAGAGAAGATGTGAAGATGCAGAAGCTTCTCTCCCTGTTCCCTCAGAGAGTGGGGGGAGTGAGAGGGAGACTGTGTGGTCTGGTCTGGAGCAGAGCTAAACTATGACAATCTGTAATATGACTACTAAGTGGCCAAAACCACTCTTGCTAATGTCTTCAAAGGGCATGCTCAAGGCACCAGCCACTCCTAGCATCCTGATTAACATGATTCATGCACAGAACAAGGTCAAAGGAAAAACACATTATGGCTTTAAAAAAAATGTCTCAATGTACACTTTTTTCTCCCTCCCCCCATTTGAAAATTTTAAGCTGTTCCTCTTTCAAATCCCTCTTTGCATGACCAACTTATTCTAAAAAATACCAGTCAGTTAAGGTTTTTGACAATATTATACACGTAGAGTTCTCCTCTTTGTAATTTCATCTGCAAGTTCTCCATTTAGTAGGGAAATAAATTGTTAACAGCTTGTATTTTACCACTACATAATGCCTAAATTTCAACTTGCCATACTGGAACTTTCTGCCTGAAAATAATAGTTTAACTCTCAAGTAAACAATTCTCCAACTGCGTTCTGCTTTGGGGTGGAGGAATATTTTATTTTAACTGATTTCTATTTGTTATTGAAACTATTTCTCCACTCCAAACCTACTTTTAAGAGAATCATATTCAGGAGGAGTACAGGATTGTGATAATGTTATTCTTCTGGCCTTGAAAGACTACTTAAATCTTTTCTACAACAGGATATAGGCCAAATTGAATTGAATAGCATGTAGGGGGATTACCACGTGGTATCCACACATCATCCCATTAATCACACTTTAACCTTTCAAGCTGTTCAGCACCCTCTCCTTACACATTATAGCTAGATTTTTCAGCAGAGCGAAGGATAAGGAACCAGATGGAACATGGTGGTTCCTGCTCTTTCACCACCCAGTGAAACTGTTTTAAGCTTTCAAAGATGACAATCATACATTTCCAAAACTGTATACAGAAAGTTCTTGGTAGGTTCAATTTATTAGACCGAGATGTATTAAACATTAAACTCTTTGCCCTGCGAATAGAATTGAGAACCTTGTATTAGCCAGCCTCTACACTTCTTGTCTCTGTTCAGTACAGAGAGAATTTGGGAATTTGTTTTTCTACTAAAAATTGCTATTATGATGAGTGGGGGAGCTGCCTTGAGCTAATCAGTAGGAAGCAGGAACCTGAGTCAGCCAAAGCTGCACCTTTCCTGAAATGGATGTATCAGACTTCCACAGTTAAGTCTTGTTAAAACCTGAGAAATAAACTCAGATAAACAACCAAAACATCAAAAATCCTTATTAAACCATTAAATAAAAAGCTCTGAAAATAAACTCTTACCGGCACATCTACACAGAGTGATCTGTTCTTGCAGCCGTGCTTTAGAGCGCCGTCCTGAGCGGGGCAGACAGCCTCTCAGAGGCGCGGCGGACATCACCCACCTTGCCGCCCTCCCGCCCTCCCTCCCTCCCTCCCTCCCTCTGAAACTTCCCTGGGAGGCTGCTCCGTGTTACCAACAGCGGCACGAAGCGCCCTGCTTGGTAACTGCCTGCACGGAGACAACCAGCGCCCCCTCTCCTCCCGCCATTTCAGGACAGGGCAGGGCAGGGCAGAGCTGCCTTCTCTTCCGCCAGCCTCGTGCTCTTCAGCAAACCACGAGAATGCAGATATTCATCCACAAACATATACCTAAACAATTCAACCAGCTCCTACAGCCACAGATCTCACCTTAGTCAACATCTCTTCCTATTCTGAAGGCAATACCTCGCGTGTCTTTAAAAGGAAAGCCAAAAATCCACCAGTGTGAGGCTTTTCCTTAAAGTAACAGCAACAGCCTCCACTTCTCTCACAAAATGGTGGTTCCCTTATAGCCCGTGCTCCTGCCCCTTGCTGAGGCAGCTCCTGGCAGCCATTGCTCACAGACAGCTGCTGCCTGTCGGGTGCAGTTGTTCCTCCTGTCAAAGGTGTGCCATGGGATAGGAAGGCAAGCAAAAGCAACGACATCGGAAAGTGGAGATACAGCAGGAAGAAAGGTGAGTAGAGGAGGTAAAGAATCATACCTGTGCAGTTTTTGCAATTAATGCAGCAGTGACTGGGCATAAATAAGCAGCCACATTCTTTTCTGAAGAGTGTATCCTACCTAGTTGTAGAGTCTGGGCCCCTCTTTCTGCCTCATCACATACTCAATTATTTTTGGCAGAATTAGTCAGGAAAAGTAATGAGGAAAGTAGGCTCCTGTCCTTGGAGATGGCCGTTTGTAGATTTGAGTAGAATGTATAACACTCCATACAATAATATCCATTAATCAGAGGCTCTTCTTAAGTTGTGTTCAGACATGGTTTCAAGGTAAAGTTGTACCAAACTTGGTACAAGTTAAGAAGCAACTTAAAGTTTAAAATAAAGATCTAGGAATTTTTGAATTCGTTACTCTCAAGGATCAACAGAGCAAGCTTTCAAGATCATAATTTTGGACTCATGAGGAATTTAGGTGCTTGAGACCCATTTACAAGTCTATATCTTTGAATCTGCCCCTAGGGCCCTTTGGTACAACAAGAAGTTTACAATTCCTTGGGTGATATTGTTCATTTTGATCATAACCTCTCCTTAGAGACACCAGGGAGTTAACTGAGAAGAATTTTCCTTGTGGAAGAGAAATGTGAATTGTGAAACAAAATGGGCAGCCAGCTTTTTAATTTAAGCATAACTAATACTAAAGTGCTAAGTAGAGTTTGATTAATAAGAAACAGACTCCACCAATTATAAGACATGGAGTAAATGTTCTTGCACTGATTCCCTCAACCAGCTTGCTCCTGATGATTAATTGTAATAGCATTTTACATGTAGATAGATTTAAGCACATGCATAATCTTATGAAAGATTGGGGTCTAAATCATGTGCAGAGGTCAAATTACTGTTCGGATTAACGATTCCCTACATATTTGTTCAACTCCAGTTTATTGTGCCACAGCATCTAAGGACGAAGGCCTAAATTTATATGTTAACAGCAGAAGCAAAAATTTTTAACAGAAACCTGAAGAAAGTAGCATTTGTAGAGCTGCTGTGGACAGTCCTTTTTTATTTAAATAGATGGGTCAGCAACCTCCATCATCCTTGTATCTGTGCTCAGTTTTCCACTGTGCAGCACAATCCTTTGATTGAGAAGAGCTATTAGAAAACTCAGCCGTCTGAAAAATCTGACCTGCTGAACACTCTTAGGTACTTTATAATCAAATAAATGATCACATACGTTCTCTGCTGACAGTTTATGGCTATGATTGCAGAACTGCTGAATATTGTTAATGTGCCTCCAGCTCTGTAATGAATTGTTTCTTCAGTTTCTGATTTACCTTCTTTAACAAGTTTGTTTTACTTTAATATTTTTCAGGACTCTGATCAACAGTACTCAAAATTTCTCCCCATCACAGACTTCCCTTGATAAGCTTGCTTTTAGCGTTTGTAGTTCATATGTTGCATTTGGGACTTGTGGGTTTTTTTAGTTCTGGATTGTCAGAGTTCATTGTTCAATCCATGCAGGGTTTCTTAAATATTTATGTATCTAAAATGAGGTAATATTTAAGTATCCTTTTTTAATGCTTACTTAAATATTGATTCTTTTCTATTCTTTTATTTGGTAACAGTACTTTAAAAAGCACATTCTCAGAACCATGAATTTATTTCAAGTTGCCCCACTCCTTTTGAGTTAGGCAAACTGTAGTTAGCTTGTAACGTAGGTTTGCTGTCAGCTTGTTTGTGGTCTGACTCTCATAGCATTAGAGCAGACAAAAAAAGTCGCAGGCTATACTGTGGTGGAGATGAAATGGGAACGCTAGCTACTTAACCAGAATATGCTAGAATTGTCAATGAGGCTGAGCTGTACCTTTGAGCTTCGTTTACCCTTTACTTTTGATGCAGCTGGGACAAACAGACTCGCTTCAGAAGGCAGTCAGTTGGCTTCTATAGAGCAAAATGATTAAAGGTATATTAAAAGCTCTATTCTTTTCTTGTTGAACATTATGATTTACCACTGGAAGGAGCTAGAGTAATGATGTTGAGTTACAGAAGAAACCAGCATAGAGCCAGCAAAATGGTTAAATAATCTATGAGAAAAGGAAAAAGGGAATCAAGATCTTACCTGAGAGAGAGAAAAGAGAGTCAGTTATTGTCTGAGATGCAGAGAGCTGTGATTCTGATTTAGGAACTCTTATGTATGAAAAATGGGTCGCATGAAAAGCAAGTATGATAATTTTAAAATTGAAGTTATTTTCTTCTGTTAAAAATAAATTATGCAGGTGAAAATAGAGGGACGTTAGCAGAAAGAGAAAGCCACTCTGATAGAACAGATTGTGTGTCTCACTTGATGACGCTACAAGGTCGTGTACAGGGACTGTTATGGAAGTAAAAAAGTGACTCAGTTTATTAAGCAGATTTTTTAGTTAGTTTGTTTAAAATGCATTATTTTCGTAGCAATGATGAAAATTGATCAACAATTCGACAGGAATAGAAAGCCTTCCTTCTTTTTTTTTTTTTTTGAGGCTCTGTAACTGAAATATCATCCTGTTTAAATGTTATTTGTCTTGGAAACTTTCACCTGCTCACAAAAATGTGGTTTTAATTTCTAATCCAGGGGAGGGGCAAATGAGAGTATACATGTGGTTGGGGAAGCTTAAAGACTAAGTAGGGTGTTTAGTCTGTCTATTTTATTGTAAAGTGCAGGAGATAACAGTTTATTTTAAGCAGAGTAGTTTTTATATACATCAGCCTGAAAATTCTGGATGGAAAAGCAGTCTAACAGTTACAGCACAGAGAGTAGATTTGTTCTGACAAAACCTTGTTAAGTTTAGGCATTTTCCAAAAAGCACAACCTGAACCAGTGAGTGCCACAGCCCTAGCTTAGCACAAATGCTCAGCAAGTTACAGCAGAAGACAGAGCTGGCCTAGTGCAGATATAGGCTGTAGACAGAGCCAAGAGTGGAGTAAATAGCGTAGACTTGTTCTAGAAACTTTTAAAATTGCTATCAGAACTCATGCTAGCTATATAATTAATAAGTAATCTCATATATGTGAAAGATAATGTACGTATCTGATTTTACATTAGAGTCTCAATCATGTAAGCCTTTTCTTACCAGAGCTTGGTAGCTGGCATTCCCTTGTTCTGTCATGACTCAAGTATTAATGGCATACCTACGCTTGGTAGCTCATTTGATGCCATTTTTCTCCTCATGTTCCTCCATCATAGCAGGTTTTGAATTTTTTTTTTGTTGTACTGGTTTTTTTTTTGGTTTTTTTTTGTTTTGTGGTGAGGCTATTATTAAAAGATGAGAAAAGCCTAGGTGATGTCATATGATTTAATGAAAACATCTTCCTTTTCTGAAGAATGGTGCAAGGGCTCTAACCCACAGAATGCAGTGTCAAATAATCTCTTGATTTACAAGTCTGAAGCAAATCCTCTGCACAGAACCTGCTAGTAGTTCCGTATTTCCTTTTCTATATTGCTACTTGCAGCAATCTCTTTTCTGCCTTTTATTCTTTGTAGCTATTTGTGTCCCTTAGTAACCCATTGTTTTCCAGTTCTGATTTGTTTACTTACACACTATGCAAAACGGCTTCACAAGGACAGCAGGAAGTCAGGCCCACTGCATTTAAAAGCTCTGTTCCCACATCAGCTTGATACATCTGACACCAGTGTCTTCTGATTCACTCCCATTCCCTGTATCTTGACAGCTGCTCAAGCACAGCGTTTTGTTGAAGTTGCTCTTTTAAATTAAATTTCAGAGCTGTGACTACTATCATGTCTTTTAAGGACAAATTCTTGCAGTGGTTGAGATTACTGTGCTATGGGTGTTGACTAATGGCTTGGGAAAAAAAATCTCATATGTCCTTTGGTGTTTCGTCTATTTATTTGGTTTTGGCTGATCCCCTTTCTAGCTTTGGGATAGCTAAAAACATTCATCTGGAGAAGCTGCACCCAGCTTATTTTAGACTGGTTTGGGTGTGGGAGGGTGGGTGGGGAGGGGAGTTAAACAGGCATGTATGTTCCTGTAAGCCTCTTTTCTGGTAATCCCCAGTAACGTTTGTCTCTACTTTCAAGCAACAGAAAACGAAAAGCTTTTAGTTGTAATAGTACAATAAAAGATGTCTGAAAAATGTTGATTCAAAAAGATAAGCATTTTAAATTATGGGATTTTGTCAAAAGACATGTCAAAGAATACTGACAACAATATTGACCCGATCGCCTCTTCGCAGTTTATTATTTTCCCAGTAGGAATAGCCACGTGAAAGCCCTGCTAGCTCTGCTGTATCCAAGTCCTGCACAGTGTATGGTATATAAAGGCTGTATAAGTACAAAATCCTGTATGTAGCTTATCTGGGACAGCAAGTTTCCTCAAGGACCATTAATAAGGCTGTAGGAACAACTGATTGTTGTTCATATTAAATTAAGAAGAAACAAAGAAAAAAACCTTTTTATCTAGCCCCATGCTCAAGTTTTTAAATATTTTGGAAAATGAAAAGTCAACTGCCTTCTTTTCCTTCTGTTACTCACTGGTTTGGTAGACTTGACTTTTGTTTTGTTTTGTTTTTAATCAGGTTAAAATTATTTGCAAAATTCAGGCTCTACTTTTAAGTAGTTACTAGTCAGGGTGGTATTTTCCACAAAGAGTCTAGAAATTTAAAATTTATGTGGCCCCTTCTATTAATGGATAAAAATACACTAGATTTTTATTTATATGAGAATACTATTTGTTGCAGAAGGAGCAACAATTCACGGACACATTTTTAAGCATTCATTCAAAGCAAAACAAGTAATATTTGTAGGACTTCAGAATTTGAGTTAATAATGAACCTCAATTTCAGTTCTAAGTATGAAGATAGATATTTAGTGCTACTACTGTAAGTGTGCAGTTTGTACCTGGGCTTTTCCTCCTACATGCTGTTTCACAACCATACTAGGCTTAATCAACAGGGGTATTATTGTGCCGAAGCTGACTGTGTTATCAGAAGTATATCCATCCATTCACAGTAATGTTGTATGCCAAACTTCCTTCACTTATAAAACTATTGATAAAGAGGCATGACTAAGAGGTTAGTTCTGTAGTCTGCATCTGAAAAATTAATCTGCAGAGAAACAGTATATGTGGTCAGAATACTAGAAATCTCTATTTTCTATTCAAATATCCAGAAAAGAAGAGAAAAAACTTACATAGTTAAAGAAAATGGGTTATCCAGCAAAAGAAGGTGCCATACAATTGACTGACTGTACGTTCAGCTAGAAATTTAAGAACAGAATAACACACCATTTAAAAATTTCTAAGGGAAAGGAAACTGTTCCATTTTCAGGTGCATATGGGAAAAAGTATATGAATGATGAATTTTATATAATATTTTTCCCATGCATTATTGAAAATATTGATGCTGAAAACAGATAATCACGTGCTTTTTCTGTTTTCGTTTCCAGTTTTATTGTGCACTTAATATCTTCTGTTGATCCTGTTTGTGCAAAGACATGATATGGGATGTGTTTTGCACAGTGGGTTTGTTTGTTTTTTTTTTTTGAAACTTGAAATGACATACAAATATTTTCGGAGATGATTCATTGTAATATATATTCTTTACATTAACATGCCAGTGCTGGGGAGGAAGGTTCATTCCTCAAAGGAATGAAGTGAAAATAAAAAGCATTTGCTAGGTTTTCATAAATGCCTACGGTTAATAGCAGAGCTCCTTAGTTTTGTGACTCACTTTTTATGATATTCTTGAAAGCTCTAATGACTCTTCCGTAATATATATTATCATGATAATATAATGCTCCTTACCACTGCTCCTTACCACACAGCTTCAACATAGTTTGAAGTTCACATGAAGGTTTCACTAATAAGATGCACATTGTACCTTATGTGGAGCGCCGGCGGATAAGCGAGCCACTAGTTACCAGTGAGTGACACATTTCTCACAAGTAGCTGTCCCACCTACTACTTAAATTAAGAGCAAAATCCCAATGCTGATAACATCACTGATAGAATCAATTCCGCAATTTTAGTGTCAACAGAAGTATTGCTACGTACATGTTTAGGATTTTGCAGTCTTAATTTTAAGGAGTATTCCGCAGTGTAAGTAGCGAGATCTAGCAAGTGAATTTTTCATTTGTCTACAAATAAAATTCATATGAATCAGCATATCAAGTATCTGATTAATGCCTGATATAGTGCTTTTTTTAATAAGACTAAAGGTATTTGAATATAGTAACTACTTGCAGGCGAGGTAATAAATGTAGTGGACTGGAATTTTAAGGGTTTTGGATACAAGTACCGTTCACAAAACCTGCAAGAATGGAGAAGTATTTGTGATAAATTCCCCATTGTAGAATTTTTAAGTAATGGAAAACATACTAATTTCATTATAATTGGCCTTTATACTTTAAGAAGGTATTTGAAAATCAGCAATAATGTGAACCTACTGTCAGAAAATAAGCATGCAAGTTTCATCAATGAAGTTTCATGAAGCTCCGGGATCCCATTCATCTTGTTTTATTGAAGACACTTGATTGTTTCTATTGAATCAGTAGGTTCATAAGCTGTAGTACATGCCGAACAATAAACAAGGAATGTTGTTGTTTAAATGTAACTGAAGTTCGTTATTGCACCCCTTTGGATACAACACATTGATTAGTATTATTTTTTTTTGTCACAAATTTTATTGCTTGAGAAACTCTTATTTTATGAAAACAATCATTCTTGTCTTTAGCATGTCTAAAAATTCTTTTGACCCTGTACTTTAGTGACCTACTTTCATGATTTCATTGAAAATTGAAATGCACCATGATCCATCAGTTACTCAGTCTTGAGTCTATACATGGAGGTCAATGACAGAACCTGCATACAACAGCAAGAATTAGATTAATAATTTTATTTTCCACTCAAATAAGTATTTCAAAATTAAATAAACTTACAACTTTAAGCAGTATAGAAAATGTGATTTTAGTTTGCTGGAAAGAAATGAGAACTTCCTAGAATTGTTTATTAAACAGTTCAGCTTCTTGAACAAGGAATGACAGTTATTATTCGTTTCATTATGCCTTCTGCACTCAGCCTCTATCATTTTCTCTGAGTCTCGTTATTAAATGGAGCACAATAGTTGCTCAAATCCAGGAACTCCTGAAATCAAAGTAGTGAGTATTGCAGGTCAGACCCCTCAGTCGTCTAAGCTAAAACCTAACTCTGAGCTAGATGTTGGTAGAAAGTTCTGCTTTATGACCTAAAGCAGGAGAGTTAATCTCTTTTGACTCTTAGCAAATAATAACAGTTTTCCTTTACTAGCAAAGTATTTTTGGTGATTTGTCTGTAGTGAGAAGTGTATTATTGATATCTGTTATTATCAGGCTTAAGCTATTCAGGTAAACTTTTATTCAAACCAATTACAATTCCATCACTTCCAATCCTACTGCCTTATAAAACCAACCAACCAAGTAAACAAACAAACAAAAAACCCAAAATACTCCACAGTTAGAGTCTGTAAAATATATATGAAAAAAATATTGAGACATCTTGTGTTCTTTAACTTTTTCTCTCAATATTGATTCAGGGGGTTTTTTCCTGCCTACAGTCCACTTCATTATCATTTCTAGAGTCCTTCTTAAGAATCTGAGTTAGCATCTTTGCAGGAAATGTTCTAAGGGGAGTTAGATTATTGATTCTAGCTGAAGCAAATTGAGCAACTGCTGATTTCCATTTATGCGTAGACTCCACCTCTTCTTTACTCTTACTTTTGAAGTCTTGCTTTTTCAAACTCATTGTTAAACAGAATTTGAAGGAGAAGGAAGAAGGCCTAGTCCAGATGAAGGACTACAAGGAATGTGAGTTTCCTGGAGTTTTGAGGTGACTATGCCCAGACCTTCTCTTACCCCAAAGAAAATCAAAACAGGATAGTCTGTATTTTAAATAGAGAAAAGGTACTAAACAAAACAGATTAGAAACTACAGATCTTTTTTCTTCCCTGCTTTTGCACATAGTCCCCTACTTTGAATTTTGAATAAAATTAACTCAGTAACTTTGTGTTTCATCAAACTCTGATCCCCAAGTATTTCCCTTAATGTCAGCGGCTCAGCTGACTGCTTCCTCCTCCCTACAGCAGTCTCTCCCAGGCTAATCCCAAAGAATATTGTAAGAAACAGAAGTTAAAACTGAATATTGTTCATCATTCCTCAGTACAATGGTCACAGGTTAAAAAAATGTGCCATTCCATTTTACAGTTATGAAGGATAAGTATTCCAATTATTTTTCAGAAGGAGGGAGAGCAGAGCAAGCTGGTATGTGTACACAGAAAAACTGTTTTCTTCTGAGATCTTTACATTGTGAAGCCCAGAGTACTTTTACACAGATGTATTTTTGTTGTTGCAAGGATTTGAAATTTAGAACTGTTGCTTTTATTATCTTGATGTATCACCCCTCTCTCCATTCTCCCAAAGAACCATCTATAATACTGATGCAGATTCATCTGTCTCTCCTGCCCCCGAATACAAATGCTTTTAAAGGACTAGAAGGGAAGGAAGATTTTCTGGTTTTTTGTTTGTTTGGTTGGTTGGTTTTTTTGCCAATATCTCACTGAAAAGGGTTTGTAGATTGAAAGTGTGGAGAAGACTAAGTTTTGAGTAAGTGACTCTGGAGTACTAAATATAAAAGGTGCAAAGAAAAGCAATTGCTATTATATCAGCTTGACAAGAGGGAGAAAAGAATAATTTCAAGCAAGGTTTTGCACCTTATTCTTCCTATTAAAGGCAATCAAGATTAAAAGTGGTAGAAAATGCAGGAATAGGCTTTTGGGAAATTTTGATGGTTTCTCTCCTAGGCATCATAAAATGTCCTTTACTGTCCACAATCATCTTCATATTCTTGAAATCTTAGAGTCAAAACTGTTCATTTTAGTCATCCATATGTGTTAGCTGTCATAATTAATTCTGCTCTAAGCAGGACACAGTAGATTATTTGGAGATCAATCATGTAGTGCCATAATTAACACCAAGTTCAAAATCTAATAAGATCAAATGGAAAAACAGGCTGTCAGTAACATCGGTGGGCTTTGGGTCACGCTGTAAGCATGCAAGTGGAGAGGGCTGCAGCTCTTTAGTATCTTTGCAGTTCCAATGCTAGTCTTCTCAAGGTCAGGACGGTTTGTTGTAAATCTGTATTGTGAAAAATAGATAGCCTCTTCAATAGATTTTTCTAATTGTATGAATGTATTTCTCACCTGTGAGGAAAGACCATTGGTTTCTTCCTAGACTACTATAAGTAGCTATTTAAGGAGCATTTTCACCATAGTCCTAGTTGATTGACGAGGTCACTTAATGTAGTGAAAAAAAATTGTTATTGTTACCAGGGATATTTTGTCATGGGAAATTTATCTCTGAATATTTTTTTCTCATTACTGTACACACAATTCGTAAAATTGGTCTGTGCAAGACTTCCAGCTCAATTTTGAAAACCCAAGAGGCCTGAATAATTCAGATAATCTGCAGATAAACAAGCTGACTTGGTGGCACTTATCTGAGTTGCCAAGCCTATTGAGGCTTTGTCATCAGATTCTCATTTACAGAAGAGTTGTAAGATTTGTTAACGTTATATAATTCATCACTCCACTGGGCTGGATGGTGCTTTAAGAGCTCAATTCTCTTTTCATGAAGTTGTGCTGATTTTAAACAACAGCAATTTCAGTAGATTTGTTTCTAAACTGAATGGCTCTGAGTGAAGAATCAGACCCTTAATGTTTCATGTAAATAATATATCCATGCTGTGAGTCACAGTAGTAAACTCCTAAACATAACAGGTCAGATATGAAGTTGCAGTTTTTCTGTATTGCTCTTGTCATGGTAGGAAATGTCAACTACTCTGTTTTAAGGCCTCTTTCCACTACTGGAGCTCTCCAAAGTGGTCAGCCTACTTGCAAGTTCTGACACAGCTAGAATCACACTTTTTTTTTTTTTTTTTTTTCCTCTCTTTAGAAACAAGCCATCACACTTGGACAGTCAGAACCAGATTTTAGAACTCTTTAATTGTGTGATTGTGGGACTAATTTGTGACTACAATTATTTCCCTTATGTGTGCCAGCTGGGTAAGTAAACATTGAAATGCCAGAGTATGATAGCTCGTCACACAACTATTTGTGTAATCACAGTAACTGCACATCTAGAATATCTGGAAGTCTCTCCAACATCAAGAAGAAGAGCTGAACACTTTTGAAACAATATTATATTGAAATTCCTGCAAAATACTGAAGGTTACTGTTTGCTACAGTATCTATTTGAGCCAATGCTCAGTTTCTTGCCTCCTTAAAATTCTGAAAGCTGATGGTTTGATTAGTTTAAAATAAAACTTTTCTCAGGGCAAACTAGCCAGCATAATTCCATACTTTAATAGCTTTACAGAAAGTATATTCTTTTGTATGGCAGAGTGATTCACAGTATAACCATTGTATTTTTTCAAACTGCTTTAATTGTGACCCCAGTTACCCTCATCCAGATTAGCTAGTTTTGCTGAGCGGCTTTCAGCCAGTTTTAAATACACTTGATTAAAGTCTTCACTAGCACAAAATGCCAGTCAAGGCTGTTCTAGTGTTTAGTCTAGTGACTAAGAGGCTAGCCCTGGTCAAGCTCTCTATTCAGAGAGAGAAGAGGGTAATGCAGAGCCTTTTGAAGGTAGGAATCCTTAGGGAGTTTGATACATTGGCTTTAAGAATCTGAAGTAGTACTGAGTATCTGAGCCATGTTTTTTTCTTAGATCTGCTAGTAAAATGATGCAAAGCGTGTATTTAGATAAGGGAAATACACCGAAGAGAAGCAGGTAGATGCAGAGTTACACGCCTGTACGTATATTTTATGCAAGAATGTATGTCAGTTCTCTTATCACTCCTCTTAAATGTCTCAGCGGGTGTATTGAACAATGTGACTAATCTGCATTAGTCCATTCCTTTCCATCAAGATTTCTTTCAGAGACACTTGGTAATATTTGAGTTGAGGGAGGGCATATACTATCCAGAGACCTGGCTTCAATAAGTCTCTCTGTAACTTTTGCAGTAACGCTGACTGACTGCACAAGTGTTCCTCACCCTTTCCCTCCCACACGCTGCATTTAGCCCAAGTACATTCTGAAAAGGTCACATCTTTTTTCCTCTCCATGCATGTATTTAGCAAACCTATGCTTAATCTCTCTGGAGCTTTCTTCCTTTGCTTCTGCATGCTTTTGACTCTCCACCCACCTGTTATGAGATAGCCTCAGTGCCCTTCACATATTAGCATTTGCTGTTCTGGATTCTTGACTAACCAAAGTCTCCCTCCTCTTAACTTTGATTAGGTAGGGTGCAAAAGCACAGAACTCTGAGGGTTGTTAAAGTTTAACTACTAATACAGTATGGGGGACAGCACTTGAGGTTATGAAACGAAGAATGCTACTGCATTTATCATGCCTTGTTTCAAATACTGTCTATCTTACTTTAGTTTGCCTTCTGCTTCTCTTTAGACCAAACAACTAATCCTAGCTTTCCAAAGTGCTGTTTCTGTCGTGGAACACTTTTGATATTCTCCTGCTGATTTACAAGTCTAAACCTCACAGACTTCGTAAACTGAAGCATACATCTTCCAAGGAATTTTCGGGTTCTCTGAAATAATCTACATCAGAAACAATCCTTTATAGCTACTGATTTTTCCCTCAAGGAGTCTGCTTTAATCATATATATATATATATATATATATATGCTTCCCAATCACTTCAACATATATTTCCTTCACTGGAAAGTTAGCAGCTGAAGTGAGTGTGAACTCCAGCTCCTGCTGAAGCAGTCAGCTCATCTTGGAATGCTAATCCTTTAACTGATTTAGGAAATCTCAGATTCAAAGAGTCAGCACCTTCACAGGAGTGTCGTACTAACTTGCTCCCCATCTGTTAGAAATCTTGCTTTCCTGTGATTTAAAGCTTAAGTGTATTTGGAATTCCCTAAAAACTGTCTTTTACTGCCAGATCTATGCCAGCAAGTAAAAGTAGAAAAAGGATTTTCAGACACGTGATAGTTTAGGTTCTTGTCTCCTGTTTAACAGTGTGAGTGATTCTGTTGCACTGAAAAGCAAGAAAAGGTTTGACACTGTGACACTTCCACACTGCAGAGCACTGATCTCTATAACTGCAGACTTTGTTCTATTTTAAGATATGACTTATGTTTATGATTTTCTATGCGCAAGTTATACTAGTCCTTCATTCATTAAAAGTTTTAGGAAACAATTTCTGTGAGCAGTGGTGGTACCAGTGCTGACATGGTAACTGGAACTACACTGCAAGTTATGAAGGTCCTACAGCTGAGAAGAAAAAGAACTTCACTGTAACAAATACAAAAATATTATTTTCTCGGGCTGCTGAACATGGACTAAGACCAATAGCTGTCTAAAACCTAACATGAATAGAGATTGGGGTGTCATTGTTAAACGGAGTGTTACGAACAGAATAACAAATCCTGTCCTGAAATCTTAACACAGATTGATGAATACTTTTCTTTTTAATCAGCTGAATATTATTTATATTTCGCAGGGCTAGTTCAAAAGGTATCAAAAGCTCTCCACAAATCCTTAATCTAGTCCATTCCTACACATGCAGACTTCCTTGAAATCTCTTTTCGTCGTTTATACCCTTGAGATGCTTATTTGATACTTTGCCTCTCTTAAATTTTTTTGTGCAGTTTGACTTGTGCCATGATTGCCTTCCTGTTCCCCACCACCACCACATTATCTGTTAGTTATAAAAAAAAGAGAAGTAATTTTTAAATACCTGTGCCAACCTGTTTGCATTTTGTGTTACTGATGTAGCTATGTGCATTTTCCTCCATTGATTCACAGACAACAGTGAATGGAGTTTTCATCTAAATGAGTGTAATTAATTGTGTTTGGTGGATAGGTATCATTGCGTTTTTGTAGACACCAGGCTCCTTACAGACTGGAGCTGCTGTTAAAACATCTAAATATATGTCTGTGTTATCTTCGTGAATGAGAGCATGAACTGTCTCTCAAAAAAGTAAACATGCTTTGTAAATAAATGTGACTGAGGAATATGTACTTTTTCCTTATACTTTTGCAAGCAGAAGGAATGAACTTATATAAAGCAAATACAGTGCAGTTTTTTTCTCATCTGAACATAACAGTCATAGTAGAGGAATAATGCACCTATCAGGAGGATCCATTCTGGCCATCTCCCTTTTTGTACAGGATGGTGGAATCAGTATCAGTCATGATGACTGTTGAGCTATAGTATAATAACACTCCTACATTATTTGTAGAAGTTTCCATTCCTAAAGGGGCAAATTATTTGTGTGGTCCGGAAAATAGATTGAAATACCATCCTGTGTTACTTACATCACAGTTTACACTGAGTATCCTGTCCAGTTATTTAACTTTAAAATTACCTTTTGGTCTGACTTGTTTTCTGCTTTTTCTGGAGCAACTATTGGTGGTGTTGGGATTAGCACTTTCAGCTGTGCTGGTTAATCAGGTCATAGGTGCTACTCATTAGCAAAAGTTTAAAGAGTTTGTTGGTTTTACAATACCTGACAAATTTTGTGTGACTTATGTTCAATAATGTGTTACTACTAACCCTCAGTAGTTCTGGTACACTTTCCTGTTTCAGCCTGTCAGTTATAACCATAGGCAGTGTCAGAGTATGGAATTAGTTTTGGGCTACTGTGCTAACGATTTGAAAATTTCCAGCCTTATTAATGGTACCTGTGCGGTACTTGGGCCAATATACAATAATAAGTCTGGAATTTATGCTAAAATTAATGGCATCAGTGGTCCCACTGATGTCAGCTGCTTTGTGACTGGATCCTTTATTTGGCTTTCTCTCCAATGCTAATGTTAAGAATATGTTCTTTATGATGGTCAGAAATGGCATCTGAGAATTTAGGTGGATACACTTTAAAAAAGAGTTGAGCAACTTTTAGTATGTCACGTAGTAATGTAGTAATTCTCACTAACCAGTACCAGTGCTTACAGCACCTTGGTGCAATTTTTGATGAAAGTTAAATGAGAAGGAATTACCTTAAAACAAGCCCAAGGAAGACATGATGATGGTGAGCAGATGAAAACATCTCAGAAAACAGAAATCTCTTTTGGACAGTCAGTTCATCTAAAGACTTTTCTGTGTTGCTAAGCTTTGTTGTAGCGGTATCCACAGTGTTTAATTCGGTGGTATTCTGTTGTCTTCAGAAGTCTATATACCAGAAGAAGAATAATAGCATGACTCAGTTACCATATATTTGTCACCTCTTTTCTAGATTATGCAGTAGGACATATCAGCATTTGAATGTTACTCTGCTTAGGAAACTCTGAATAATTTAAACAAATGCTGGAATATATCTCTTCAGCATTTTAGATCTCTCCTTTTTTTTCTGTACTGGTTGGCCACAAACTCAAAAAGTTTGAGCAGTCATCCTAGATTTTTAAAGATAAAGTCTGTGGCAGAGAACTTCACCTTTCTTTCCCATCGAAATCTCTACAGGGCTAAATCTTACCTGTATAGGAGACAGCACAGAGTAATTGCCCTCAGAAACAGAAGGTCATCACCATTTCTCCACCTATAGCTCCGCGTATCAGGAGCATTTTACTGACCCTGCGTTCCCTAAGTTGGAAGTATCACATTTCAACAAGTGACAAAAAAAGAAGGCAAAACAAAGAAAACCATTATTAAAACAAACAGCGCTGCACACACAAGCCTCCCTAGGGAAGGGATAAGACAGTAAACACCACATTAACAGATATTAGTCACATTGCTGAATGTGCTGCTGGATGATAATACAATGGGAATTGACACAGGTTGAAAAATCTGTATGGAACAGAATATAATAGATGGATTTTGGGAAATGGCGCTAGAGGAATCTCTTCTAATCTGACATAGTTATCCTGTGTAGGCAAAATGGTAACAGATTACAATGTTGAAGGAGAAATTAAGAGGAAACAGTTCATATTTTCTTCTCTAATTAAAAGCTGAAAGTGCTGTGGCTTCTACTGTTGTAGAAAATACACGCGATAACTAGATCGTTTTAGGGTAGTTCCTGAAAAAAACTTTCTTTGTTTGTTTTAATTTAATCAGTTATTTTTTAACTTCTCCCAAACCATTTGTTTCTTAAGCCACTGTACTTCAAGGAAATAAAACTAATTTTTAAATTGGTGCATTCCCATACTGTGAATTTTTTTTCATTTCAAAGTGTATCAGTAGACATAAACACAACAAAAATATATTTAAATATTTTAAATAGAAATTGGAAATTCAGAAGTATTTTTTTAATATCAGATCCTTATTTATACACTGAAGTAGAAGCAAATCTTTTCTGACAACCTGCTGCAATTACAGATGCAGTGCAATTGAAGACCTCCTCTTGTGGAACTCATTTGAAAAGGTGTTGATAGCCTGTGCGACAAGAACTGCCTGTGCTCCTTCAGAAGCAGACTTTAACACAGCTCTAGAGTTACGTTGCACTGTCAAAGAAGACACTGAAACATGACCATTAGTTACATGCTACGATGTAAAATAAATGATGATCCGTGCACGACCTTGTACATCAAATGAAGTTGCAAAGTAGGACACTAAAATTGTAAGTATGGTTCTTGACTCACCTATGTGTACTGTTGCTCTGCCATCCTTCGCTGAAATAGATTCATGATCGTGATGGGAAATTAATGCTGACTGATCACAGGCAGCCTACAAATCTTTGCCTCCCCCCTTCTCTCCAGTGAAAAATATAACTGTGTTCCCATCACTTTAGCTTGCTATTCATTGGCTCCTAAATGTCTTAGTATAATCTTCTAAAAGTTAATCTCCCGTAAGTGAGAAATCTTTATTTGAAAAATTCATCTTGTAAAAATTTAGTTGTGCAACTTCAGAGTCTATTTGTTACAAATAAGTTTAATGTACCTACCCAAAATCAATTCTGTCACAGAAAAATACTCTAATTACATTTTACTGCTATGACTGAATTTATTGCTTTTACAGAGAACGTAATTCACACATAGCATGTACTTAAATGGAAGAGTAATGTATCTTGAAATAATTGTTAAGATATTTGTGGTAAAATACAAATGAACAATCTGTAACTGAAGGATACTTTTAATGCTCATTCCGCATCTTGATCCACCCCAGCCTTTTATGGCTGAGGTGATAATGGCAAAAATGACGTAGTGATACATCTCTCTGTCTGTATTTATTCATCAGTCATGTTACTTTTTCCTGTACCACAGTATGTTTTCCTATAGCAGTATAGATGAATTCCAGTGTTTCGTCAGCCTCAGACAATAATACAATAACCAATTTTCAAATATCAAAGCCATATGACTTCTTAATGATGGCCAAGCATTGGAATAGGTGTGAATATTGTTCTTCAATAATAGTTTAATGGGTTTACAGTCCAGATTTTTCTACTCTCAGTATTAGCCTTTTCCTCTGCCTTAAAAATGGTTCTTTAAAATAAATAACAGAGTTTGAGTGTGCCTAAGAATCCAGGTTAGCAAGAAGGACAGTGTCTCTCCCCAAAAGAGTGAAGCTGTGCTGACCAATAAAAGGCAGACACAAAAAGCTATGTTATTTGTCTGGTTTTCAAACTGTTCCAGTCCTTTGTGCATGCTTTCTGTTTCTACACAGCAAACACATGACAGGACCTGACATGTATATAGATCGGAGTGAAAGTTTTTGTTCTGAGAGTCCGCTTGTTACCATTTCTGACTTTCCTCAGAAAGCCAAGGGAGAGGCTCTGCATTAGCTTGGGAAAAATAGCCTGAAGATATCACAGCCAGCACATGTGGATCACCTCAAGGGTGCCTCCTTGGCTTTCAGGGATTTGCAAGAGATTTGCAAGGTTTGCAGTCTGGATCCAAAATGGCTTTGATCCTAGAATAGAGGATTAATTCATATCACTTCAGTGGTGTCTGGGACTGCCAGGGACAATGGGAAGGACCACCTAAGCCACTTCTCCTTAGTGGAAACTGTCTGTGTAGCTTTGGAGACTGCTTCTGAGCTTACAGAATAACTGCTACACTCATCTGAGCTCCCTGTCCTGATCACCATACAATAGAAAGGTATGGAGAATCATCTTTAGTCCGTGTCTCTTCCACATAGCCTTTTTTTCCCCCTTTGTGAAACCTCAAGATATATCCCTAAGCAGACGGTTCCTTGGAAGCCTGTCCTGCCTAACCCATATTGTGAATACAGATAGAAGCAGGGAATCTGAATCCTTGACATTGGTAAATGTTCCAGAATTGTGCTAAGAATGACAGAAGTTAGTATTATACAGTCTGGACAAAGACAGGCTCTTGCAAACTGTGTAGGAAAGGTTCAAGAATTTAAGACTGTGTCTGTAAGCATCCTTCTGTAAAGTGGAGCTTTCCTTCTCAGTCGCTAGGATGTGGTAAATGACCTTGTTGACACTTCCAGTCTCTTTCAATACAAATTAGAACATGTTAGCCTAAACTGAAAGCATCTTTTTAAACCACTTCAACACAATCTGTAAGAATGTGTGTGTCTGTGCCCTTTCTTGCTGTTCATGAAGCTTCAGCTGTAAATATTACTGATACTGACACATATGTTCTGTAGCTCGTTTGTAGGCATCTCCATCCCTCCGCCCCCTCGAGGAAGGAGAGCGTATTCCTTTTGGGTTACTGCAGCTGAATTCCTTCCATAACTGGTCCTTCCATCTCATTTATGTGTTTAAGGAGAGGTATTGATTCCCAGTCATATCTTCCCTTCTTTATATATCAGTGCAACAGAGGGAAATACTTAACTTTTTCCTCTGCAGATTCTCTCAAACAGCAAATTCCTGTGAGAAAGGAGGAGTACTAATGTGTTACTTCTTTCACAACCCCTTACTAATGCTCGCTCTGCTAATGCACTAATTAACTAGGCAAAGTAAGCCATCTTATGGAAAGATACACTTAAGAATATAGGTCAGAAATACTTGGATATCCTTGACATGGGGTAAATTGAGTTACTGTCAACAGAAAAAAAAAGGGAGTTTATATCTTCTTCAGCATAGTCATAGAATCATAGAATCATTTAGTTTGGAAAAAACCATTAAGATAATTGAGTCCAACTGTAAACCTAACACTGCCAAGTCCACCACTAAAACCCTAGGTCCACCATGTCCCTAAGCACCATCTGCAATGGTAGATGCACTGATGGGAAACCATATCCCAAAGTGGCATGTCTACAGGGGTAGACACATAATGGGGAAGTGAGCAGATTGCCAAATAGAGAACGGTGGGAAAAGGCCTCATTATTAGATTGTTCTCCACACTGCTCCACTGATCACATACCCTTGCCAACACCCTGCTAAAGACATATGGGATGAGACAGTGTCCGTCTACCACGAAATTTCTGCCTTTCTAGATAAGAGTGTAGCTGTTTTTTAAAAAAATTAACTAATAGATTTTGTATGAGACGGATAAGGTAGTGCCTTCCAGGTTCTTGCTAGCTGATTATCAGGTGGCTCATCACCTAATACAAAGAGAAAGAAAATATGACAGATGCATTTTAAACAACAAATATTTCCTTTTCCTGCTCTCTTTGATGTTTTCTGAAGAGGACAGTGGTGTTAGGAGAGGTCTAGGAATCCTGTCATAGCTTTTTATTCACACCTGAAGACCTCATAATTTGAAATGAGATGGCTCATGCTTCTGATGCAGTTTTTGCTCAGGAGGATACAGCCTCCTCCTGCTCAAGAGCTGAGTGTGAACTTGAGGTCTGAACCTGAATCTCCTGTGAAGTAGTTTATTCCAGTGCCCCTGTATTTCTGTTTCACTTCTCTACTTGCTGACCTCTCCCTCTTATGAATAGGATGAGTATCTGTAGCCCTTTATTTCTGCATGATTTAATGAACTAGCTACAGAAGGCAAGTATAGTGGCTGCTGTAGCACTTGTGTAAAGAATAATGAGAATAGTAAACATCACAGCAGATGTTGCTACTCTTCCCAGCATTGTTCAGTTCCAAACAATCTACTTTTCATTAATGAAGAAAAATACGAATGCAGAATCTGGCAATTGAGAAGGAGAAACAAAAGAGTATGTGAGTGGATCAGTTTGTTGTGAAGGGACATTACTATTGCTAATGCCAGGGGATATTTACATATCTCTCACTTTTTCTGTAACAACTGACCTTCTTTTCTAAAATGTATGCATGTATGGTGAGTGTGGCTGATCGCTTCCTGGCTCTTAAGCACAAGCTTTTCTTGTATACCACATGTAACAGTCATACTTAAATTTGCAGAATGAATTGTGTAACAGTTTCTTGACTAGGAAGGTGATTCAGTAGTCACAGAGAAATCCACAGCTGTTTGGGCTAAAAAAATCTTAATGTCTTCTGAATGTTTGTCTCTTTTCACTTGATCTTCCTGTGGTTTTGTTCTATTTTTAATCTTCTTTATGACAAGACAGCATTATTGAATACTGATGAGACAAAACATAGTTAAGTTCCAGGCAATACACTTTTTAGTCATTTTTTAGGAGCCCTCATTGTCTGACCTACAATATTTTGGATACTATTTCAGGCAGCTTAAGCTGATGGATTACATTCTGCTGTTATTTGGGGATGTGGGGGAGAAAGTGAAAGGAGGCTGGTAACAGAGAACACCTGAGATGATCAGGTTTTTAAACTTCTGTCTATCTTAAGTTTTCCTTTGCCAGTAGATCTTATCTTGTTTTTCAATATCTAAAAGATTTTTGCAAAATAACAGATAAGATGTCCTCTGCCTAAGGAACTATCAACATCAGACAGATCCTCAACTGATGTAGTTGCTGTGTCTTCAAGCCTAAAGAGCTTTACAGTGCTGAGCTGTGTTTGACTAGCTCATTGCAGTGGCATAATATACACATTTGAGGTTAACTGTAGTGAAATCTGGACCATATTTCTACCTGCAGTGTTACGACTCTAGAGATGTTGTGCAACTAAGCTAACTTTGATTGTTACAAGATCTATAAGCAAACTAGTAGTTAGAAGATTAGGTCACTTAGATAAATCCCTTTATGAGTTTGGGTGAGTGCGGTAGCCTTAATAGTTTATAAAATTACTGAAGAGTAAATTGAGCCACTTGGAATATCTATCTAAACTATTCCTCCTGAGATGGGTGCCTGAAATAGAACCAAGTGTCTACACAAACCACAAGCCCAATAAAATCTCTGTCATATTTCTGCATGACTCCTCCCTAAGCCTACATGTTTCAAAAGAGCAATTAAAATGACTGTGGTGCACAAAGCTTTCCTCAGCAGCAATCTTCATTCCACATGCAATTATTTATTTATGTATGTATGGCTTCCCCAGTACACCTTCCTTACGACATTTGAGTTATCAATTGTGGAAATCAATAAAACACATCTGGTAAGTAAAATTTGGATGGTATCATGCTGTGATAGCTTTTGTAATACTTCCTGCATTCATTATTAATGGTTCATTATGGAATTAATAATTTAAAGTTATCTCTGATGATTTTAACAGTCCCTAGTCTGTTGTGAGGTGTTTTTTTTATCATTATTATGTTATTTTGGTATAAATTTGTGTTCTGGGACAAATACACTTCATATATTTTCAAAGCTTCAGGGACTAATCAAAATACAGTAAAGCTCAGGGAAAGTGAATATATAAATGTTACTTAATATATAAAAAAAAGTAAGTTGTATGTGAATCTCATTTATTTTTTTTTTTTTCTTTAAAGCCTTCTACTTTTTCGTATATCAGTAATTCACTTCTCTCATATTCACTTTACAGTTATAAGGGGTCTGTCACTTCTGGGACCTGAATAAAGATGAGATTGAGAATTTTATCATTTGAATAAAAACCCGAATATCCAGCAGTTCTTGTAGCTAAAGATAGCGGCAGTCCAAACAGGAAAGTGTTAGATTTTTCAATATCATTATCCACCTATCACTGTAAAGAGAGAAAGTTAATTCTAACATGGGTTGAACAACAAAAGCAGTGGTGACCAGTGACTTAAAAAGAAAGTATTTTGTTTATGATACATTAAGTCCTTTTGTATGCTGACATACAGAGAGTCTAGTATTACAACATTTAAAAACAATAAAAAGGCAGTTATTCTGCATAACTTTCTAGTAGAACTATATTAAAAATTGTTCCAGAAAAATATTTTGTTCCCAAATCTCCAAGTAGCAGAGGCAACACGAAAGGAAGAATATAACTATATAATAAACATACAAGTTAACCTAATTTGAGTCAAGAAGAGTTTTGCTGTTAACCTCAGTGATATCAGGCTTTCATCTCTATGATTTCTTGTATTTCTTTTATCTCCGTGATCTTCACAATTTCTTCCACGGTAAAAACTTGGAGGGCAAACATGTTGTGTGTTTTAAGTAGCATGTAGAATTGCATACATATTCTCTAGTGAGAGAAAGATTTTTATCAGGAATAATATATTTGATTTCAGTTAATATTTTATTTACTTTTAATACTTTAAATTTTTCAAGTTGTGCTGCTTTTCATACAGCTTATATATATTTACCTACCTCAAATGGCATTGCATGAATTCGTAGAAAATATTTAGATTTCAAGAATAAGAAAATCTTTAATTGTTAAATGTACTAATACTTTAAATATAATTATAATAAGGTATTGAATATTGAGTAGAGCTTAAATATATATTTTGAGTGATCAAAACCAAAATATAAAGTTTATTTAGAAAAAACCTCTGTTTTAAATCCCTATGGCAATGACACTGGACATCAGGTCATTATATTAATAAGACGGGAGACTGAATGAAGACGAATGGCTCCAAGTTTGGTGCCAGTAGAGGACTTGATGAGACTCCAGGTAGCATCAGTAATGTTGGAGAACTGTGCAGGGTTGGAGGAAAGACAGATCTGGAGAATGCCAAACTTTATGGTTCAGTAGGCAGATTATTGTCTGCAAAAGGAAGAATGCTAATTTTGTGTATCAAAGAGCATCCCTGAGAACTTCAGAAATTGATTTTATTCTACTTTTGAAGCTCACACTGAGGAGAATTTTACTTTCCTTTATTTTTTTTTAATTGGACATTTTTTTAGACAGTAACATTCCTACTAAAATAACTGAAGTCTCGTTGAGGAAAAAGAAGTCCTCCAGCTTTCTGAGCAGAAAGTTCTTGGAGGCAATGGAACTATTTGTTCTATAAAACTCAGTTTGACTGAGGATTCTTATCAGACTAACGTTACTAGAAAAACTCCAATGAATTTGGAGTAGGAAAGATCAGTCAATAGGAGAGATCTTTTTTAGAATATCCTCAAACAAACTGTTAGAACTATCTTCATTGTGATAATAATGTTCATAATCATTTGGTCTACCTGCTTCAGAAGGAACTGACAGATATCACAATAGGGGACACTGAAAAGGAAGCAATAATCCAATTTTTGTACTGTGTGTGTGTTTTCCTTTTAGAAACTGGATGGAAAACCTGCCTCATTTCTTAAAGATCGTAGAGTAGTTTTTTGATGGTTATGTATTTCCAACAGTTTGCCTCAGACTAGATGTTTTTCTACCGATATGTAGAAGCAAAAGCAGCTTTTAGAAAATTCCAAGAACAGAAGAGACTGTTGCAACCTTTTAGACTTGACTCCTGCATAGCACAGGCCACAGGATTCACTGGAATTAGTTGTTGCTTTGAGTCCAATAGATGCTGTGTAGTTGGAGCTCTTCTCTTAGATAATATTTTAATTATTTTTCTTGTCTTTTTTTGAAGTATGTCTGATTCTTCACTGTACTTCTGCGGATACTAGGAACAGACACAGTATTCCAGAGTGGTTTACTGAGTTGCCAGCTCTGAGGAAATAGGACCTGTTTATTCCTGTTTGATGCTTTCTTGCTTGTTACATCTAAGGATCATGTAAATCTGCTTTGTGCCCACCATTTCATGACAAACTCATGTTTTTTTAGTCATCAGGATTTCCATGTTCTTAACAGAATAATTGTTTCCTAGGACAGGTGAGTTTCCCGTCCTGTAAGCATGGCCTGCATTCTTTGTCACAGACCTGGAACTTTCCATTTGAAATACTTAATCTTGCATGCTTAGCAAAAGATCCAATACTTTGTTTCAGGGACCTGTCATCTTCATTGTTGTCATTCCACTAGTCTTTGTATCAGTAATTATCTCTCCAGATACACAAGTTACCTTAATGGATATTGTATGAAACAGAGAGATCTGCATTGTCTGTTGTTGCTGCACAAAAGTAATGTCGTGGTTTTGTTGGGGGGGGGGGGGGGCTAAGGTGGGGCCTTAGGCCCCCCCCTCACTAACAAAACCACGACAAGTATTTATGAAGTTTTGAGTCTTCCAGCAAATGTCCAGATACTGGAAGACATTAGGTATTGCCTACTACTTGATTTCAGAACATAAGATCAGGGAAAAAATGAATATGGGTGATAACCCACCTATTATTACTCACTCTTCAGTATTCAACAGAAGCGCCAAAGTAAAATATTTTTCATACTAGCTTTAAGGAATTACCAAGCTTAGTAAAAACCCTCTTTGTCATCATCTCTCAATATGGTTTTCATCAAGTTATGTGTCATCAAATGGATAGCTGATATAATAATGTAACCAGCTTGCTCAAGCTGGACCCATCATGTATAAGGGATTTGTCCTATCAAACTGTGTTGTTTTATGCATTTTGACAGACAATACTGAGCTAATTTAAACATAACATTTTAGTAAATAAATACAAATTGTTGTCTTGCATTCTTGTTATTTGAATTTTAAGTTGAAAGATAACTATTATCTCACCATTGGATCTGTCAAGTTAACACATACGTGCATTTTACAATGATAAATGTGTGAGCTACAGTGTTTCGACAGGAGGTTGTTTTGACCCTTATTATCTTTTCAGGGGCATCAGTTTAATGCACCTGTGTTTTCATGCATAAGGAGTTTTGTAGGTCCTACACTGTATATATAGCAAAGTGCCTTATATGAATTTGATATAAATAATGTTTCTTCTGTCCATTTAGGATGTTTGCAATTATGGGCCTCATTAATATCATAGCATATGTTGTATAGGATACATAATCAGGAATACTGAAATGTGTGAGAATGTAATTTAAGGCTTAGAGCTGCAAGCCTGAGGAATTTTCACTGACATTAATGGGAGTCACACATATGAAAGCATTCATTGACTTACAAAATTCGTATTCCTTCATCAGTGCTATCAGTAATTTTAAAGAAATATCTCTAATTTCTGTCAAACTTGGCCACAATTCACTAAAAATAGTCCCTTAGCACAATGCAGTAAGGGTTAGAGAAATTAAAGTCTTTCTGAAAACAGCATGCTAATACATCTTTTACAGATTGAAAATCTTCCAAATATGTAACTTACAGTGCTATAACATAACTAGTTGAAAGCTTCCTTTGAAAATGTTTTTAGACAGTTTTAGGGTTGGTTTATGTTTCTGGAGGAATAAATTTAATCACAAAAAATGGTTGTTTCTTCAGAAAATGTCAATATCTTATAAAAAATGAAACCATGTATTTCCATCAAAGAACAATATCTACAGTGATTTGATACAGCACTGAAGAATCTCATGAAAATATGATGTCGGTACCTGATATTCTCACTGTCTCCTGTGAGCTAGACTGTACTGGCTAGAGGGACCAGTACTTCTAGAGAAGGCAGTAGATCTAACAATGCTAGCAATATTCTTTGAACTTTGAAAAAAAGGAGATTGTTTGAATTGATATTTGGAGCTAATACTTTAAAATGGAAAGCCACAATTCTCTATGAGGTAAAAATTCAGACATATTTATGAACAACTGTGTAGCAGCAACCAGTTTTCTTCTATGAACTCCTCCTACTCTGGGTCCACTGAATGGGTTATGGTTGAGATTATGCTCCTGGCTGTTTGCCAGCGAAAACTGCTGCCAGACCAGTACAGATGGAAACTGTAATCCTCAGAGTGAATTGAAAATCAGCATTCGAGAAAGGACTTGACTTCTAAACACAAATGAATGTGAGAGGGATAACAGTTCTCTCTTTCTTAAAGTATTCATTCCATTTGTTTTGTAAGAAACAAAATATAGTGTATAGCATCGGCCAATGATTCAGTATAGCTCAGGAAGTATTGTAAATGTGATTTATACAAACATTTAAATTAAGAATACTGAAGGTCATAAGCATTGTATTTGCTTTATGTAGATGTCGTACTTGGTCTCTCAATCCTTAACATCAGATCTCAACCTTGGGGTAAATCAAGGTCTGAGTATGACTAAGAGCTGTTACAAACTGGAGCTGCCTCAAGGTTTATTTTGTTATTTAGAGACTGCCAAAAATTAGAGATCCTGTGCTCCCTAGGAGTCATTTACCCCCCAGGCTACATCTTTTTCTGCCTGCTGGAGTCAAGGTGGCTGGAGAGGAGCTGAGTACTAGCCTATTATATCTCTATTTTTGTCTGTCCCCCACACCATTAGGTGTATCAGCTTTTATTATTCAAAATTCTTTACCTTTGACATACTGCATTCTGAAAGTGTATTTATAGAAATGTTATTAAAGAAGTGATTCTTTCATTGCTGAAGGTATTCTATGATGCTATTTCCCCCTTACAATATCATAGTGGAGTGTTGGAACAGACAGCTTTATAATAAGATAGAATGTAATTGATAATGCAGACTTACTTGATAGTGAAAAATGAGACTGTCACCAGCCTCATGGAAAATCATTTTGGTAGAACAACCTTGCAACTGAAAGAAAAGAAATAACCCCAAACAAGCAACTGATGTCTGTTAAAATTAGTTCACACGCTGCTTTCCTATTCCATCCTGGTTTAACATTTATTTCTTGATTAGACCATCTTTGATCTCATTTGTCATTATGAAATCATTGGACATACTAATGTTTCTCTGAAAGACCAATAGACCAAAATAATCAATAAAACGAACACTTCTTGGGGCAATATCCAGCCACTCTTACTTGTTTTGGATAATACCTTATTCCATACCAGCTCCTATTCTTTTTTGTGCATCTCTGCACTCTGAAGGGTTTTGAATAAATATTTTAATCTATTCTTATTAATTAATAAATAATTAATTCAATTAGAAAAATGTTATAACCATCTTCAAACATAGGAAGGTTACTAAAAAACTAGAAACGCATTACTTGCAGTAGTATATAAAGGCATTATACTCTGAATAAATGTATAAATTAAAAGGAAGTACATTGAGGGTGAATAGATGCAACGTGTAGCAAAATAACCTGAAACTGAAAATACATTTTGAAAGAGGTAAAGAAAGTCCCCTAACATGCATGTTTCTGCACCATCTATGTTTATGTATTAACCATCTATATCCATTTTAAGATGTACCTGAGAAACAAATGAGGAATAAATATGCTCCAGAGGAACTTCTGCATTAGCGAAACCCATCTATGCACATTTTAAAATGGACCTGAGAAGCAGATGAAGAATGAATATGCTGTAGTGAAACTCCTGCGTTAGCAAACCTAATTGGTGTATTAAGCCTTTTCCACCTCTGATTTTTGTGATTCTTTGATAGATCTGTAATTAAGCTGCTGATCCTTAAAATACTTTCTGATAAAACAGGATATAGTACATATAGTACAGAATGAGTATTAGTAAGCTAGGCCTTCATAAGCTGGAGACTGTTTTTTTAAATACACAAAAGAAGAGCCAAGTCCTGAAAGATTATTTCCTCTTTCTCTCTGGAGTAAACTTTAACATTGTAAGTGATATCCAAAGTATCAGTTCATGAGATGTCCTTGTAAGGAGAGGCATCTCATATGTAAAGACTAGAACCTAGAAAAATTAGGCAGATTCCATTTCTGTTAGCATTTAAAATTCAGCTTCGCTCAAAAGCAAACAGCAATAGCTAGAATTAAAGTCAAAGGTCGTAGTTTCCTGTGGAACAGTGCTTTTAAATATCAGCTTCTTTGATTAAACATAACTCTGCAAGAGTTACCTCACCAAATCTTCTGCCGTGGTAGTTGGTCTTACAAAATCATCTCCCTGCTTCCATCATTAAGGCTCTACTGATCCACTGTCAGCATTGCACCCTGGCTTTTCGATGCCATCAGGATACTCTGAGCTAGATTTTTTGCCATGGCCTTGTTTGTCCTCTGCCAGTACAGACATCTCCGCGAGTCTAGGGTCACACAGAGGAGAGGTGATGTTGTGGTGTTCTCCCTTTATGGATATGGCACCTTTTAGGATCTTGAATGCGCGAGGCTTCCATTTCCCCTTCCTTATTGCCCTCACCTGCCCCTGAGCATGGGACCTCGCACACTGGTAGAGAAAAATGGGGAGAGGATAAAACTCACCTAGTGCACAGAAGCCTGGTCTGCAGAAACCTAGTGGTTTCTAAAAAACTTGTGTGATTTCAAAGAAACTGTCAGATCGCCGACATGTGGAAATCACACTTGAGGAATTTCTGTGAGTGTAAGGATATCACCTCTAAAGTATGTTGTAGCCAGTGAAGCAACAACACCAAATACAAAGGAAATACGTACGTGTAAAAATTTTCTTCGTTTCTTTTCCATGCATCTGGTTCAAGCCTGGCATTCTGGATGTACTGGAATCCTGATTTGAGCAAACATCATCTGCCAAATCGGGTTTACCAAGACAAACCTATATGTTGTATGTTTAATAGTAACTTTTGCTGACATTCAGTATGCTGCTTGGCATGTTGACTGAAAACTCATTTTATTTTGAAATGGAGTTAAATAGCTAAACTGGAATAAAGTTGACTGGAATAAAGACAAAGAAGAAACACTGTCTTACTGATTTTGAACCAGCTTAATCTAATTCTTAATAAGTACATTTTGTAGGATTTAGTCATGTAGAGAAGTATCATTTGCTGTATTTTATAAGTGGCTTTGACAGAACAAAGATGTTAACTTTATAAAAGGGCTGCTAAGCACACACAGTGGCAACTTTTTATACTGTTTTTATTAATGATAAATAATTCTGAAGCTATCATGACCTGAAATGACTTTGTTATACTACTACAGTCTTTGCTGCAGCATGTCACTGAAAATCGGCCAAATTAAGTCCTATCTAGCTTTATCTTCAAATGTGTGATTGTTGTTTAACAACTTTTTGGCTGGCTTGGCAAAGAGTAGGGCAGTGGCCATACAGGGGGGCTGAGCTGATTTTATTAGAGAAGGTGTATTTGCTGGGAATTGAATGCCAACCTAGAATAGGAGATACCTAAGCTGAGTTTAAAGCTTAGGTATCTTGCTCAGAGCAAGCTTTCTTGCTCTTCTGCTGAGTCTTAAAGCCTTGGAGCAGGCTTTCCGGGACAGATTTTTTAAAGTGTTTTTAAGAGGTATCAGTGAGATTTGGAAAAGTGTGTTGGTCACACAAAATTCACCACTTTTTATAGACCAGTGGTTTTATACAACAAACACTTCTCATATGCCAACAGTTCTCAAACTACTATATGGGGAAAGAGGAAGTAGAAGAGGGGCACTCATCTCCTGTTTTACTGAAGATGTTCCACTATGTGAAAAGCACGTCAAGAAATAGAAAAGAAGCAAAAAAAAACCTGGCAGAGAATGAACTTGGGCTCAATGGGTTAGCTTTTATCTGCGAAAAAAATACCATTTTCCTGGTCACTGCTATAGAAGCAAATTCTGTATATTTTGTGTTGAAAGATTGTTGAACAACATTTCAAAAATATGGTTACTTCCAAAACAGAAAATCTGATTTTTGATTGCTTTTGCTGTTTAATAATCTTTATTCAAATTATGTATTTGCTTCCTCCTCTACAACTTTTTTTATTCCAGTCAGATTAAGATAAACTAGGCTACAGGGAGTTATGGACATGATAGAAGACAATGCTTTGTCTATGTATTTAAGTCTATAAAATCTTTCTCTCTTCTCAAGCTTCCTTATGGCAGAATATAAAATTGAAAATTAACAACAAACCGTTCATTTGGAATGAGTGGTCCTCTAGAGGTGTAATGGTTCTAAGTGATATTATAACACAGGAACATTTTTATTCATTTGCTGCAGTTATGAAAAAATACAATTTACCTGACAGTCATTTTTAAAAATACCTTGCATTGAACTGATGAATTACAGAATTTTTCTCAGATTATCACCCCAGATGAGGACTCTGAATTGCCTTCCCATCCACAAAATGAAGAGTTTATCCCATCCAACACATTTGGGGCTGATGTTTTGCTACTCAGTCTTTGTAGCATCAAAGACTGGAACTTTTTTATTATTATTTTTAGTCCTTCCCTCCAACTGTTTTTATTAGAAGCAGTCTTTGTTGACTGCACAGACTCCTCAAGTGCTCTGAAGCTTGTTGCAGTTGGAAAAAAAAATTGTTAATACCGAAGAAAAAGAAGTGAACAAAACCAGAAAGGTGCAAAAGCTGTGCATCTGCCAAAGATGAATAGTCAACGCTTGTGATAATTGGGGCAGGGAGCATGATTTCAGCTGTCTTCATGAGCATATAATGTATGAACCTACTGTATGACTGTGATCCATATATCCCTGTTCTTGCAGAATACTGTTCTTCATAGAATCGTAGAATAGTTAGGTTTGGAAGGGACCTTTAAAGGTCATCCAGTCCAACTCCTCTGCAAGGAGCAGGGACACCTCCAACCAGATCAGGTTGCTCAGAGCCCCATCCAGCCTGGCCTTGAGTGTTTCCTGGGATGGAGCGTCTACTGCCTCTCTGGGCAACCTGTTCCCAGTGTTTCATCATATCTCACCAGGCATTCAGTGTACACGATACGGAAATTTAAATCCATCTGTACATTTTATCTAGTTGGACAGCCTATTTGATATGGAACATTAGAAAATCAGGCTTTCACTTACCTGATGCTCTTAAAACTCTTTACAGAGAAGGAAGTGTTAAGTCTCAGTTTTACAAAACAGGATGCTCAGTCATGTTGAAGAGCAGTAACGGTTAATGGCTTAATCACATTGTGCAGAAGGTCAGATTAGGATATTCAATATTCCTGATACTGCAAGAGCAGTGCGAGGACACCCAAACCAATTCTGCACAGAGTAGGAGTGTGTCTGGTAGGGCTTATTAGCTCAGGCTCGGCACTTGCTCTCACAGGCCAAGATTGCTCAGCAGGGAACCTTTCAGATGTTTCTGCAGTACTCTACCTAGCGCGTCTAGGTTTGAGAGACCTTGATCGGCTCAGACTCAGCATAACATGAACATCCCTAGATTGCTTTTCAGTTTTGGATATTTCTGTGCATGTCTGTGGTGTTGTTTAAACAATTACATTCGAAAGTGAGAATACTTGGGAGTACAGTTCAGGGAAACATTTTAGAGGCATGTCAAATCTAGAACCAGAATAGGAATTTTGGAATCATCTGGGTTTCTCAGTCTCTGGTTATCATGGCTAGTGGAGAGTTCACTATAGCTACTTAGTCTTCCTAATGCCAAAGGCTGAAGGAGGTTTTTGCTTTTAGCTCTTCTCACCAACCCTTTAAATAGGAAGCATCATTTGTTCAGCTGCACAGATTTCCTCAAATGCGTAGTGTTAAGTGAACAGTCCAGACCATTAAATATCCTCAGCAGATCTAGGTCCTCCTAACCTATGTAGCAGTTGTTAAGGCCTTTATTTTCTTCACTCCTCTCACTTATTCTTTTAAATTTTATATTTTATTTTAAGTGTTTTATTATCTCTAGTAGAATTACTGCTTCTGTCAGAAGCTTTCACATACTGACAACTGTACTCATATTCCTTGGATACAGCCTGAATGTTTTCCTTTCTTTTATATATATATATATATATAAATTTTTTTTTAATTGAGAAGGGACAAAACATTCTTTTTAAATTACTTTATTTTATTTTAAAATTAAAGTGGTGTTCCCACTAAGGAAATTCTGACAAGATCTAAGCAGTTTATACTTTCCCTGAAATATAACAATGTTTCAGGTAGATTAAACCTTGACAAAAAGTTAAATCAAATCATATTGTCTATGCTCAATTTTCTTTGGGGAACCAAAACTCACTGAAGTGTAAAAGTCTAATGAATTATATAGTATGCTAGTAATTTTTAAATTAAGAACAGTTGTGATTTAACTCTAACGTGCCATGAATGTGTTTGTAGTTGACTCTGACAAGAAGATTATGAGAGCTAAAAAATTGAGAAAAATAAGAAACCAGTCATCAATACTAGTTCTGCTGTGGAGGTGCACACAGTGGTAGTGAACAGAAGAATGGCAAGCCTGACTCAGACAAAAAGGACATCTATTGTAACACTGAGGCATAGTGAAGGAGTAAACAAGTTTATATTACTGTTTTCCCATATATAAGCTCCCAGCTTCTGGACAAATACTCTTTAGAGACTTTCTGAGACAAAAATTCCATCATGGTCATCATATCCATAGCTATATTTGAACATATTTTTACTTGCCGCTTGTATATCTACTTTTAAAACCCATTTAAGTTTTTGCATGCAAAGCACCTTGTGGCACAGCATGGATTTTGCATTGTAGAAAAAGATATTTCTTTCTTTGAAACCTGATGCCTTATCAGTTTTTGTTGTAACAGCTAGTTAAATGTCCTTACTTACTTTCTTTTTTGCAATTCACGATCTTTTCCAAGGTTGTGAAGCCTGGTTTGCTCAGCCTCCCTTAATACAGTAGCTGTTCCATATCTCTGATAACACTACTAATCTTTTCTAGGTCTATTTTATCGTTTTTTCTGAGGTGAAAATTGCACGTAATAAAGAAGATGTGAATATATCACATGTACAGTGGTATAATGCTGTTCCCTGCGCAGATAATGGCTCCTTTACTAATTGTTCCCAATAGCCTATATGTCTTTTTCATGGCTGTTGTATGCCCCGTTGCTCTTTAATATATCTGTCATAGTTGTAAAAGAGATTTAGAACTTTCTAAAACTGCCGTGCGTTGGCATCAAGTGGTTTCTTTGAACATAGGCATATCTTATGTAGGTGTATCTTTACTTATTCCTTGAGAGATCACTCTGTAATGTGACTTTTTTTTTATTAAGGTGAGATCTGGTGCGTAGCTATGCCATGTATGGATGAATTCTAGGTATAGGTGATTCTCAAAGTTACATCACCTCTTTTCCTCAGGTAACCCACTTTCCTGACCACATCACTGCTCTCCACTGCCACATCACAATGCTCTCTCTGGTTGATGGTAAGGGATAGTAGAACTTGAACTTCTCACATTCCATGGCCTCTCTGCGTTTTTTCTTCAGGCTCAACACCTGTTGGTTTACTTCTAGATTGCGGTGGTTAAATAGCATGTACTTTCACTCAAAACCTTCCTAGAGTCAGAAATTCAGTCTGAACAGATGCTATAGTACATTCTTGCGACCATGGAAGGGCTAGGAACAATTTGTGCTGTTTATAAACACTATGAGGCAAAAATAAAACAAGCTTTTCTATTACGCAGATGGATTTTGAGATACTGATCCAAGTAATCGTGTTTAAACCTCACTGTAGCTGTCTAATACTGAATTTGTCTGGAATGTGGTATCACGTATTTCCATCTCATAGAAAGACATCCAGAATCAAAGTTTCATCCATAATAATAGCATATGATAAAATATTCATTTCTACTTGCCCATAGTAATACACAAGGCATTTTCAGAAGATGAAGACTTTTCTTAGGATCTGATAACTTTTGTTTGAGAGAGAGTATATTGCAGTGTATCAAATTGAACTCTCACATTTACCAGAGATACATAAAAAGTAGAAATGTAGGACATCCTGCACAATCTGAAATGAACGTGCTGGAAGGGTAGCAAGCAGAAGCCCATAATAAGAAACTGAAACTCTATTTTTCAATATACTTGTGTCATATCATATAATAGTTAACCAGAATCTCAAAAGGGAAGGAGGCTTTATTGTGGACTCATAAATCAGATTCTTGCACCTCATAGGGAAGCCTTGTAAAAATTGAATTGAGCCACACAGAGGATAGTAACACATTAGACAGTAAAAAAAAAAAAAAAAAAAAAAAAAAAAGATTGCCTTTTGTTTCTGATGGTGACATTTTGAGAAGGTTCACAATTTCATAGCTGATAGGACAGAGAAGATAAAAGTCTGTAATTGTGCCCTAGATCTCTTAGTGGCATAAACTATTAAAGAAGCCAACATAGAATCTTATCTGCAGTGTTGATATTCTAACATGGAAGATCAGGCACTCAGACACAATTATGTTCTACTCTGAAGCACAGCTACAAGTGGCAGTGGTGGTGCGTCCACTGATACCTTTATAAACTAGGAACTGCTGGCGCCATGTATGATTTGGGTGGTTTTGTTTTGTTTTTTTTTTTGTAAGTTAAAAGGAGTTAAATATATATTACAGCAGTTGTAAGTGAAATAATAACATTATAATAATTACCTACATTGTATTGTATTTTTGCAAATGCTTTAGAAAGAAAGTTGATATTACCATCCCTACATTAGAGAAAAAGTGGCCCAGAGAAGGGTATAAACTTACCTAAACAGATCCAGGACTACAACAGCAGTCTCCAGTGTCTCAGTATATTGCTCTATCAGCTTCCATAGCAAGGCAGAAGGTGTCTGGGTTGGTGCAGGGATAATAGGCCCAATTCTGTGAAGTGATGTGAGTGGCTTTCGGAGGGAACTGACCTGTGCTTTCATCCTGTTCTCATGGAATTAAATATAATCCCCTTTGAGTAAGGGGAAGTTCAATTAACAATGTGTTAAAAAAACCAAAAGGTAAAAATTTCGACGAATCAAATATGCCAAGTAGAGAGGAAGAGTACTGCTAGATATTGTAAATATTGCTATTTGTGAGAAGTATATTGTTATAAAAGTAAAATTATTATGGTTGTTTTTCTCTGTATTTCTTATTTTTTCTGCCTGTGTCTGGTAAGAGCTTCTCGCTTGTGCATCAGAGTTCAGTCCCCACTCTCACTTCATCTAACTCCCATCAGAGCACTGCATACAAAAGAGCTGAAAGATAACAGCAGTATATCACACTGTTGCAGAAGTACTTCTGCATCCATCACCTTGAGATTTCTTCTTTATGTGAAGAAGATACTGCTATAAATTCTACTGCAAGAAAATACATGAAGATAGACAGAAATGCAATGAAAAACTCATCCTGAAGTACTGGAGAGCTAAACTTTAAAGTAATAAAGATCAAAAACTAACTGCACAAGACTGCTTTTGATTTACTGAACACTATGACTAGTTGCACAGCAAGAAATTAAGAATGATAACTGGGAGAAATTAATTCAAGATAACATAATTTACAATGGATTTTTTTTTCTTTTTTTCCTGCATTTTTTAAGTGGATATTTTTTTCACACCACAGAGTTAAAACTATCAAGTAGTCTTTTTTTTTAACAATACACATTATAAAAATGTTTTTTTTAAAGCTAATATTTTAAATAGTTCAGGAGGATAACATTCCTATTAAAAAAAAAAAGAAAAGAAAATGTGTTTACACTTCTTGAAAGCTACATAAACTCTGCTTCTTTCTTCAAAAAAAAAAAGTAAGAAAACAATGAGAAAGCTACCTGAAAACAACCAGATATTCAACTAAAACCAATGTGACTCTAGAAGGCAAGAGTTCTGCAAAATTTAAGAATTAATTAACAAAAAAGTTACTGTCCTGTCAGTTGAAATGCACTAAATAACTCTGAGTTCCTTGAAGCTTTCTTAGGGTAAAATAGTATTTACATAGTAATGAGATTCTCTAGCAAAGCGAATCATAGTTGGAATAGCAGTACCAAAATTATGTCCAACAGCTGATGTATTGCAAAGTATTTTCCAAAGAGAAAGATTTCCAGGATGATTTAATCAAGAACTGACAACCAGCATATAGAACTTTCATGCAGGACTGTGCAAGAATCCTGGGCAGATCCTCCTGGAAATTGTGCTAACGATAACAGAAAACAAGGAGGTGATTGGTGACAGCCAACGTGTCTTCACTAAGGGCAAATCATGCCTGACCAATTTGGTGGCCTTCCATGACAGGGTTACAGTGTGGGTGGATAAGGGAAGAGCAACTGATGTCGTCTACCTGGACTTGTGCAAAGCATTTGACACTGTCCTGTATGACATCGTTGTCTCTAAACTGGAGAGATGTAGATTTGACAGATGGACCACTCAGTGGATAAGGGATTGACTGGATGGCTGCACTCAAAGAGTGGTGGTCAGTGACTTGCTGTCCAAGTGGATACCAGTGACGAGTGGCATTCCACAGGGCTCAGTATTGGGACCAGCGCTGTTTAACATCTTTGTTGGCAACATCGACAGCGGTATGGAGTGCACCCTCAGCAAGTTCACCAACAACACCGCGTTGTCTGGCACAGCTGACACACTGGAGGGAAGTGATGCCATGGCAGGGGGGGTTGCAACTAGATGACCTTTAAAGTTCCCTTCCAACCCAAATTTTTCTATGATTCTAAGAAAATGTATCTTAGACAAGGACCTCATAATGATCAAATTTAAAGCTCATTAAGGTCAATGGGGTAGTTTCAGAGCAACTTGGTGCTTCATACTAGCTACCAGAGATGTTCAGATCTCTTTGAAGTCACAAATTTAAAACTAAATGAGACAAGATTCTAAGTTACCAAAGCTGTCATTCCTAACTACTATACCTGAAGCTATTTTATACTTCATTAGCTTTTTTTTTCCTGATTTATGAATATTCTAACATAATATCAGAATACCTTTTTTTGGGGTTTCTTGTGGGTTCTATAGGAAATCTTGTTCTGTTACTTGATGCACAAGTGTTTACTTTCACTGGTTTATTCAGCATTGTCTACATCTAAACACTCTCAGAAAGAAGTGATTTGCTGGCCTGAATGTTAATGTTGTATATACTTGAAGCAGAAAATCTGTGTTTAGTTCAGCAGTATCAATATGTAGGTACTGAAGCAGAAGGTAGAAGCAGCATGCACACCCATGGAGAATAGAGCGCTTTTGCAAACAGTGTCACTTTTTTAAAAAAAATACATCTGTTTTGCTCAATTGACACTCCATGATACTGCAATTATGAGCCATATGTGAGTGTGGTAATTTGGGAAGATAAATTAACATTTTAAAATGAAGACTTGGTGATGTTTATATCATTGTGCAACAGCTTCCATAAAGAGGAAAGTGGGTTCCCTCACTTTTAGGACAGGACGTGTCCTAGCTGATATTAGACACATTAAAAGAACTGTACAGGGGCTGTGCTGCAACATAAATCCCCTGGAGTCCTGGCAAATTCAGAGCTTGTGTTCATGGCCTGGCCTCTGCTGGGTTTGAGCATGCTTCTACTGCTAGTGTAGCCACAGAGCAGGCACCCTCCCTGCTTCTTTAAGACATGAAGGTATAGTCTTGGTCCCAGATATGTTGATATCAAGATTTGTTCCCTTCAGGGCACCTACTGTCAATTCATGTTGGACCTCACAAATGAAGTATTAAACCTTTGAAGTAAATGCCATTATATTAGGTGGATATTAATAATTTAATAATTATTACATTTGGGATTGGGAATTGGAAATTTCTGAATTATTTAGTAAAATGGTTACACTGTGTCGTAGTTTAGCACTGCTGTGGACCGAGCTACACAGCCTCTCACTCTGCCCATCCTCTGAGACAATGGGGGAGAGATAAGATAACAAAAAGCTCGAGGTTTGAGATAAGGACAGGGAGAGATCATTCAGGTTCTGGTTGTGGGCAAAACAGACTCGACCTGGGGAGAACTATTTCTGTTTATTATTAATAAAACCAAAGCAGGATAATGAGAGAGAACAAAAACAACTTCCCCCCCACCCCTCCCTCTTCCCAGACTTAACTTCATTTGAAATTATTTCTACCTTCTTCTCCCGCCATGAGAAGCACAGCAGGGAATAGGGAATGGAGGCTGCAGTCAGTTCATCACATGTTGCTTTCTGCTGCTCCTTCCTCCTTGGGTTAGAACTCCTCACATTCCTCCCCTGCTCCAGCGTGGGGTCCCTCCCACGGGCTGCAGTCCTTCATGAACTGCTCCAGCGTGGGATCCTTTTCCACAGAGTGCAGTGCCTCAGGAACAGGCTGCCCTGGCATGGGGTCCTCCATGGGCTGCAGGTGGATCGCTGCTCCTCTGTGGACCTCCATGGGCTGCAGGGGAACAGCCGGCCTCCCCATGGGCTGCACCACGGGCTGCAGGGGAGTCTTGGCCAGGAGCAAAATTACTCCTCCCTCTCTTTCTTCACTGACCTGTCCTTATCCTTCCTATCATAGGTGGAGAAGATCTACCAGTGTGTCTCAGAATAGACAGAGAAGTTGTATAAATGTACAAAATGTATTAAATGTATAAAAACTGAGATATGTGAGTAGAGCTAGGAATTTAGCTGTCCATCCTCTGTTGCTGTTTTATGACTCAATCCTTGATTCAAATTTTGGAGTTTAAACCATGGTGACTTACATGTTCATTCCAAGATAAATTGAAAACATAGCATTTATTATGGGTAAGGGATTTAGAATGCAAATTTGCTAAGGATACTGATTCCTTGTCAGCCATGAAATGTGCTATATTAGAGCATCATGTGGTTTATTTTTACACGGTGACTCTAGCCGACATTCAGTTTGATCCATATGATTGAAGGGAGGATTTGTGTCTATATGAGGGACTGCTAGTATGGGTCAGGTAGAAATAGGGCCTAGTACAGCATCACATGTTGCATTGTGAAAAACTTTAAGGATTCAGCTAAGAAAGTTTTGTCTGTTGTTTTCCAAATAAGCCTGTCCTTTTGAATTCTACATAAAAAATAAATCAGATATTCCAATCTTGTTTTCCTATATGAGAAAAAAAAATAATATACTCTGCAATATAGGTCATCAGCATATTTTTATCCTAGGTTGCATTTTAATTTAAATACTGGGGGTATTTTTTTATGTGGGTCTTTTTTACAATAATGAGACAACAACAAAGTCTGCATTATAGAGCAGGCAAGTAGAACATTTAAATTCTCATAAATGGGAAGGATAAAACCATCATTACAGAAAAATGGGAGCCAATACAAACCTACAGTTTATCATCAGTCATTTGTTAAGCTGTCATTATTTATTTTCAAATAATTGAAGGTGATGCAAAAATGTGGGGAAAGCTAAAAATGGGAAGAGAGAAAGTGGAAAAGAAAAAGGAAAACCCTCCCCAGCTGGTAGGAAGGAGTTGAAGCAATGGAGTTGCCAAAGAAGCATGCTTCCCTGGATACTTCTGTGTAGTTGGTGGTCCCACTGTGACAGTTTTCCCTTGGTGACTATACACTTTTTGTCAGGAACCATGCAAACTCCTTACTGGTTGTTTCTGCTTATGATGCTGTTAGTCTGGCTGGAGAACACTGTCATCAGGAGTACATGTTCCATGCTAATAGGTTGTTAAGCTCATGCATACGAGTTATTAGGTCGCTTAATATAAACCGAAAGCTACAAAGGAGGGGAGAGAAGAGGTGATTCTCATGCCATTGACAAACTCTTCCTATGAGAACTTGCAGTAACAGCAATGTTGGCGTTTGCAACTACAAGCCGTGAGAATAACAGCACAAGAGCAGCAGCATGAGAACCAGAACAGAAAAATACTACCACAGAGTCTCTGGGAAAAAAGTACCACAACACTTGAAAGGTTACAGAGCTGCAAGTTAAAGAGAGACTGCAGACAGAGAATTGCAGGCAGAAGGCCCTTAGCATCTCAAAGGCTGAGCACCTCAGGCACTGTAACTGCAGGTGATGAGCGTAAGTCTGACATTCCAGTGTATGGGGCATGGAGCGCACCTGCAACACTCGCCAATGGTGCCTCAGCAGCCTGTAGTCTCTGGGTTCGTATAGTTTCCACATTACTCCCTACTATAAGCTCATTTGAGGGCGGATAATCAAACTTCCTCTTTACAAACCGATTGTGGAAACCATGTGGAAAAATTATGCCTTTAAAACAGGTATGGGTTAATTGAGACAGTATGTAGCTAACAGTAAGCTTATAGTCTGTATAGTTAAGCAACAGTACAGCAAATACACCAGAACACCAGCACTGGAGTTTGAAAAATAGTTCTTTACTCCATTTGCTCTCTTTCAGATCGTATTGGCCAGCACATATCTGCCTGCCAGGTGACTGTTTGCAGTGCAATAGGAGATTTTTCTTCCTGCTACTTCTCAGTCAACGAAATTCTTTGCTGCAACAATAACGTAATAGTTGTTTTGCCTTTTGCACACATGAGTTAACCCTTCAAGGGGCAACTGGGAATTAGCTTCCAGCTGGACATTTGATTTGGAATGGGCTTAAGCCAAATGGCTGCTCTTGTAGTGATAGTCAGAAAATGTCACTTTTTTTTGTCTTTTTATTTTTGTTGTGGACAGCCAGCTGGCAGTCCTTCACACATTGGAATTTCAGTGAACTCCTGGCAACTATTTCCCACTTATCCCTCAAAGGAGTGGCACACTGTCTTACAATGTCATTTTGTTACAGTTTATTTCTTGCATAATGAGCAATATTGACAGGGATATTTGCAAATTCTTAAGTGTTCTGTCATTCCATTTCAATTTCAGTTTGAAAGAGCTTCAAACAAGGTAGTAATTTTATACCTTCCAGCCTTGGTATGTAGAAAACCAAAAGTAAGCTGGTTATCTTTGTGATCGCCTTTCAAAAGTCAATATTTACCAGTAACAAGTGAACAGTGAGCCTAATTCTTCAGGCTTCAATGAGCAGTTCTCCTAAGGAGAATGTCTTTTACCTAAATAATCAATAATTACTTTTCAGGTATTGCAGTACTTGGTTCAGGAAAATTATTCAGAGTGCATGTGCGCACTACAGCACATTTGTGGTAAATGCATATTTGGTCATATGCTTCATATAGAAAAAAATAGTAATTTGCCTATGTACTTGTTAAGAAGTCCAGATATTTGGGGAATCTTTTGACAATTTTAGTATAATCACTTATTTCTGGTCATGGCTGGTCATGTCAGTTCTTCACTTAAAACTGAAGCCATGAGCACAAAAGAAAGAAATGTTAACGTTTGTCAGTATGGAGTATAGGTGATTTCCAGTCTATACACAGATCAAATGGAAGGTTTTTCACTGTCATGTTACTATGCAGGTAGCAATTGTGTAGCAATCTGTGGCATGAATTTATTCTAAAATTGTAAGTTGGTCATGGATTTTTTTGTGTGTTTCTTACCTCATAGATGAATACCATACCATGTAGGCATGGTCCTGTGGGAAGATAAAGAAAGCAAGTAATGTATTTGTCTAGTTCCTGACCTAGCAAGGCTTCCTACACAAGTTTATTAATATTTAATTGTTTATTTAGCAGAGTCCTTTTCACACTTCTGTGTTCTCTCTTATTTACAACTGAGGGACATGGGCTCTTTTATGTTATTCATTAACAGACATTTATTTGACAAATGCTGATGGTGGTTTTTTTTTCATGCAGAACTTCTGTGCTGCAAAGACTATGCTGGCTGCTTGGTTGAAGGGTGTTAATGCACCGGGAGGAATACTTGAAAGAGCCTATTTCCCATCTGCAGCGAAGGCAGATTGTTTCAATCCGTATTTGAATACAAGTAAGCAAATACCTTCGTTGAAGAAATAAGACATGTTTTAGCTCAGGATCATATAGTCTTCTGAATGTATATATTGTCTGGATGGAAGGAAGTGGTCTTGGTCACCATATAAGGCACAGGGAGGTGTTGGTTTAGTTTTTCAGAGCAGTGAGAAATTCACTAAAGGATATGCAGGCAGACCTTGTTAGAATCACAAGTGATGCACAGACTGTATGTATAATAGCAACTGAAGCAGTAATTGCTTCTGCAATATGACAATAATAATATATGCTTGCTTTGTTATTGGCAATGGAAACTGTAACTATAGCTGGCAGATCTGCTTCGTTGCACCCAGGTTTTGTTTTGGAACTACTTTAAGGACAAACCACATGCTTAGAAAGCCCTCAGGAGTCATAGGTGGTTTTAAATCTTGATTGGTGGACAGGAGTTGCCATTTTTGGTCATAGTTGCATATTATTTGCATTGTCTTACTTTTTGTTTTCTAAATGAAAGCTGTACTGGTAAACAATGCTTTCAAAGGATTTTAACTCCTGTCAGAAGGCAAAGGTAGAAGTCATCAGAATTCCAACTCAGGTGATAAATGTCTGGGCCTAGAAATGTGATTTTAGTTTCACATGACTTCTGTTTATCGGTTCACATCAGTTTTGTATATGCAATTTGTTACTCTGCTAATAACTAAAGTAATGTTAGTTCAATGTTGGTGAAGAATGCTATATACTTTTAAACAAGTCATACCTTTCTTATGATACTCTTGGCTCACTCTCAGCTTACCCAGATAGTGATCAGAATGAAAACTTAGCCTTGGCTAACCAAGCTTACTAATACATCATAGCTCAAAGGGCTGTGAACTGAATACTCGGGTCGGACATGCATTCAGCAGTTTGTATGCAGCAGCAGGAAGCAAATACCTTCCAGCGAATATTTTTCTAACTAACCCAGTGATATTAAGATGATTATTTTATGCACATGCTGATCTTCACGTTGAAACTCTTTTCCCCATTAATTTAATTTCATAGTGCTAATTCCATATAAATATCATGAGTCTTACTTAATCAAAACAAAAACCCCTACAACTCTGAACTATGTATTTCATAATCAACCAGCAAAACTCTACTGTATGTGTTCATCTTGTCAAAATGCTAAACTAAACGCAGAACTTCTGTTCTCTGACTTCCAGGAGCTAGGCTGAGCAGTGGGGGTTTCAATTAAAAACCACAGGAAAGGAAAGGAATATGTCAATAAAACCACAGACTTGTAAGTACTGCATACTAGTTTGCAAACAAACACAGCAAGCATTCTCCAAGTATGAGTCTATTACTGTAAATTTAGACTCAATGCATGATGTTGAAGGTGACTGTCCCAGCATGATCTTCCTTCGTTTCATGTATAGTGAAATGCTCTCTAGCTTTATGTTCAATAGCTTGATCTAGTCAGTCTGCAATGAGACTATTACTAACGGAGGAAAATGCCATGAAGAGGAGAATGGCTTGAGCCAAATTAGCAATGTTTTGTTCTATTTCAAAAGAAAATGAGAACTGTAAAGGAGAGAGTAGGGGTGGGGAAAAAAAAGATAAAGTCGTGAATTGATTCTAAGGCAGTGTCGTATGTGAGATTTTAAATGTAGACATCACTTGAATAGAAATGTAAATGCCATGATTTGCATTATAAAGCTTTGTTAAATAATAACTGTCACTAGAACAGATTATGTTGATAATTAATTAGTTACAGACTGGGTGCAGTCACTTTTTAGAAAGGTTGCATTAGGGATCACATATTTCATAGTGAAGAAGTCTTGAGTAAGAATAGTGAGGGTGAAAAAATTTATAAACAATTTAGAATTCATAGAAAAATATATACTCTAATGCATTTTGTAAAATACAGTGCACCCTATGGTGCTTTTATTGCTCTCATATTAAAGAGAGGAACCAGTAAGAGAAAAACAATGTAGTTTACCTAATTAAGTGAGCAAAATGCAGCTTAAATTTACAGAAGGTTAATAACTAACATTAAATGTATTAGCTTCACATTATGTTTGAACTGTTAATAAAGTAAGCTCACTGACTGCTCAAGTATTACAATTATTTCTCAACTAATAAAGAAACGAAGAGGGAAAATCTAGTAGCAGAAAAAGTGCACAAATATTCAGCTGATTTTTTTCCACTTCAGCAGTTATTTCTTTGTGCAACTCTTTCCTAAACAGTAGAAAAAGCCACAAAGGATAGAATGGACATCAGCTCTGAAATTTGATGCTGAGGTTCTTTGAATGTGTAGAGGCTGACCTACTTGATTTAAGAGAGGTTTTCAAAGGTGCTCAGCACTGTCCTAATTCTGCTCCTTTTAAAATCTCCTGATATTTACCAATGTCTTCAACAGGACTGGAGTCACACAAAAGCTGAACACTTTTGAAAAGTCCAGGTTTCATCTTATTCACAAAAATCCAAAAGACTATGTGTAATCCAGAATTATGTTCAACTCCTATCTGAAAATTGCAGTGGGGACATGCTCTAATGATTTTTCACATACTTTTAAATTGTGAGGTGTTCTGTCCAAATCAATGTGAAGGTCTTTGCAGGATGTCTGAAATGTCAGTACACCACATAAATATAAACAGGTGCATGACAGTCACTGAAAATTAGAGCCCTGCAATGTATGTTTTAAGATTACATAGGCGCAAGAATGTGCTGCCATAATCCAAGGAGTAGTTGCTATTTTATGTCTGTGAAGCCTAACTATTTGAAGAAGTGATGCTGGTGATTCTGGGCTAAATCCTATTTAATCTGGTTTCTAAAGATGCTTGGTGCCAGGAAAAGAGAACCCAGACTGTAAGAATGGTAAGGAGGAGAGGTGGCAGAATATACACCTGCATCATTCGAAGAAAGAAAGTGCACACTCTCCCTAAAGGAGAGCTATTAATATGTCTCAGTACAGTGTGAGTTCTGATCTGATGTTGAAGACTGCCCTTAGATGACTTAGCTGAAAATAGCAGATAATTTAGTCTTACAATGTCAAAGATAACCACATATGATGGTAACTGGATCACTCTCCTGTGTCCTCTTAGTTAGAGGAAATTAATTTCTCCTGAATGTGTTAATGCAACAGTTGTCTTGATTCAGAGGGAGCCTGACAGCAGGAAAGGGGCTGCGGAACCTTAATTAACTCCCCTTACTGGCCCTCCTCAGCACTCTACCCTGAGAACTCCCTCTCCACATACTTTCCCAAAAAAACTTCATAGCTGCTGCTACTTTCTTAGTTCTCAGTTTTTTTGCACTGAATAAGTATAAAAAGAAGGGCAAGGTGAAGGTCTGGGAAAGGAGATCAAGAAGAATTTTAAGGGGAAGACAGCAGAGATGGAGGAAAAAAAGAAGAGGAAGTGGAATGGGTTCATAAATGGGTGGCGTTCTGAAGAATACATTAGTCTAAAAGTTAGAGGCATGGAAAGTTTATAAAGCCTGCTTCAAATAGGGAGCCAGGATTCAGCTATAGTTTAATGAGTATTTTGTAGAGCATAGAGGCATATATTCTTTCATTGTGTTTTTGGTTTCTACACATGGTAAAGGTTTCTGATATCGTATACTGATGTGAACTCTTATCATTGTATACAGAGGCATATTAAAATGTACTGCTTCCAGTTTTAGATCATCTCCTTTGTTTCCAGATCTGAACTCATCACTCAATATGGTCTGTTACTAACATACTCCCTGGAGGAGACAGGTGTTGTAGATGGCTAGACTACTGGATAGTTTTAGGAATCCTCATTTGTCTCTATTTCTTGTAGTTTTGGATAGGCAGATGTTTAACTGGCATAATTCTTAAGAGTATAAAATGTTACGAGTTTTCCCTGTCTTCCATTAAACTCAGTGGAAGATCTCCCATTGACTTAAATGAGAGTTGAAGTAGGCCTTTTGAAATAATATGCAAAAATAACTGTTTCCATTCTTTGTCATCCACTTTCTTTCTCAACTCACAACTGATCCTAGAAGATACTGAGTGTTTTGTGTTATTATTGAGTGTAATCAGCTTCCACTGAGTGCTGAGCTCCTCCAGGAATTTTCCATCTCCTTGCAGGGTTAAACCCGTAGTTTACCTATTCCTTACTCTGAAAAAGAATGAACTAAATGTTAATAATGGACAAGTAAAACAATGAGAACCAAGAAAGGAAACATAAAAAGAAGGATTTTTACACAATGAAAGGTAGATGAATTGGTAGTAACCAGCAAGATAAATGAGAGATACAAAAAGCCCATGTCATATTCTGAATTTTACTTAGCAAGTGTAACATCACTCATTCCTTTGCAGCAGCAAAAAAAAACTATGAGAGACATGAATATAACCTCACAGAAGATGACTGTAAAAGATCATGCTAAACAAAGAATACAATGTCAAGTAATTAATTTTAATTTGATCAACTCATTTCTATGGGTAGACTTCACTGTGATTACTGATTTTTGGATGACAGCTATGATGAGTGAATGATAATTATTATGTACCTCTTTTGAATCTGAAGCACAAAACATTTTAACATGTTGTTGTGGTTTAGCCGGAGTCACCACACAGTTTCTCACTCACCCTCCCCCTACCCGGTGGGAAGGGGGAGAGAAATTGGGAAGAAAGGAAAACTTGTGGGCTGAGATAAAAACAGTTTACTAAAATGCTAAAAACTACAAAAATAACAGAATATAGGGATATTCATGTATACAAAATATACAAAATGAACAATGTACAATTTCTCACCACCTGATGTCTGAATGGCCAACACATCCCATCTCGAGCAACGATCACGGAAATGACACCGAGCAGCAAGCAAAAGGTGGGGGGGAGAACAAGGTAGCAAGGTAGAGGGAACGATGCCAGCAAGCAAGAGAGATGGAAAGAAGATGGATGCCAAGGATGCATGCCAGTATGGATGCCCCCTCCCATGGGCAACCCCCACTTGTATACTGAGCATGATGTTTATGGCATGGAATACTCTCTTTGGCCAGTTTGGGTCAATTATTCTGTCTGTCTTTCGCCCAGCTTCCTGCATCTGCACGTTAACGAGACTTTAACGAGACTTGGAAAGCCAGACAATGTCCTTGGTCTCATTAACAACAACTCGTATCATCAGAGTGCTTTTATCAACATTGTTCACACACAAAATCCAAAACACACTGGCTACTGAGAGGAAAATTAACTCCATCCCTGCGGAAACCAGGACACATGTACTGTGCTTTAATAATGGGAGAGACCTTGAGCATCCAAGAATTTGGATACAGTGTGTCTTAGAGTCCGAAGAACTTACTTTGTGCATAGTTATCTAATTGCATATATAGTATATGGGTGTATACTTATAGATTATTGCAGTTCTTTCCTTTTCCTTTTTTGTTTCCTTTGCTTCCTTCCGTATTCTCAACCTTAAAGCTATGTACATTAATGTGTGAAATGAAGCAGCAGATTCTAGAAGGACCATGAACACATCTTCAGTATGTGAATTGGCTGTCTGGTTGAAACTCTGTGGTATATATAACTCCAAATAGTGCTAAATTTCACTGGTTTCACAGTTCCGGTTGTATTTCGTGGTATTACAATGGCTGTCCTTTGCCTCTCTCTTGCAGTATAACGAAAGCAACTGCCACCAGGGTCCAGTCAGAACTGAAATAGCCCTTTCATTTGTCAGACATCAGTTCTGCTACTCCTGGTCTTCTGAGACCCCATTCTGAAGTCCAGTTATGGGCTTTCAAAATGTCTTCTCAGACATACCGTGGAGGCAATCCCAAAGACTTACTCAACATGTAAATCCCAGGTTAGAAATCCAGAGCAAACCAGACTTGTGGGCAGAGTTTCTTCTTCAAAATGGAGCCTTCTATTGCTGTTTTTTTAAGCTGAATCTCTTAAAATTAAAATCGCTTCCGCTTGAATTCAAGATGGGTAAATTACTCAAAGATTTTTTTTTATAACATTTCCATGCCCTTTTTCCTGAGTGCAATTACGGTGGTGATTAATAAATCCAGCACTATGGATAAGCAGATGTATAATTCCTATGAACGTACCTGGTCAGAGCTAGGGATTTCTTTTTCTCTCATTCTTTATAAATGAAACAGAGATTCTATCTTCTTAAGCCTTCTTGCTCTTCCTTATTTCACAAATGAAACAATTTAAATAATATCAAAATGCCATAATAAGTTTTGAAAACTTCCATTTTATATTTTTAGCTGAAACTATTTGAATAGTTTCTCAGTTTTTTCTAAACACCGTTTACCACTACTTGGTAAAATTTACCCAGCTGTATAACTTAGTGTTGTGTTGCTATTGTAAAGTATGTAAAATGCTCTGAAGATGTGAAATGTAACATGAGATCTCATTGCCATTCCTTTGTTTTGATTTCAGATCATTTCCCATTAGCTTCCACTGACTTTGAATAGGATTTCAGCTTTTTCTGGCTGTAATCGTTCTGCAAAAGCAAAAGAGTGAGTAGTAAGAGTAAGCAGTGTTTGACAGTCTGCACAGACATTCCTAGGCCTACAGACAAATAAGTAAGAATCATCAGTCCATTTTTCAGTTGTGCATAAGACCCAAATAACCCTCTCTCTTATTTATTTGAAAAACATAACTCTTCTAGATTAATCCTAAATCGGAGTGCATATTAATTATACTGGTTAGTAGCATGAGACCGTTTTTTTTTTTCCAGGCACATTAAATCTGTATCTGGTATGTACTTTAGTGGTGGTTAAGGATAGTTGTTGTAATTACATAATCTCATTCTGAGATCAGTCAAAAGTATTCTGTGTTCTAAAGCATGCAGGAGTGCCTAATATCTCTAAAAGTAAAAAAACTGGAGGGTGAAAAGACTGCCTTGCACTGTTACATTTTCTATGTGCAGTTATTAAAGTAGTTTCTTTTATGGAAGATTTTCCATGTAAATACTGCTTTAACTATCTACCAGAAACATACATATATACTCTCCTTATTTACAGAAAGGTACAGACCTTTTCTACCGTCAACAGAGCAAAATCTCTGCTATGGATAACTTTTCAATATTCATTGGACTTGGGTTTGGGCAGTTTAGCAGGAGCACTGTGTTACACTAAGCCATTTTCATATGTCTTTTGTACTCCTCTTGTTCATTTTATGTAGCTGGGAAAGCCAGCATGCCAGTTTCCTCCACAGGAGTAGTCTGTGTGAGTGAAAGAGAGCATTGCAAATGTGCTGAAAGCAAAACTGGAAAAATGGATGTTGGCCAAAACCTAGACCACAGAACTTCAGAGCTGCAACCATGTCAATAGTCTTACATTCCTCTTTAAATTCCAAGGTGAAATCAAGAAAACAAAAGTATTGTATACATTTACATTTTCAATTGTGTAATCATGTTATTATCTGAAACTAATACCATGCTGTTAAAATTTAGATAAAGTGTCCTGCAATGCATACAAAATGTTCATTTGTCGGAGGCCATTAAGTTAATTTCCTGGGAACAAGATTAAATGCAAGGCATTTACATAATCATTAGTTGTGAGGTGTAGAATAGATAATTAAATATTCCACCACATTAATTTATATTTAATTAACTGTGCTTCCATGATCCTTCTGCCTGAATATTAATATTGTGTAAATAAACAATTAGGATGCATACTCACTTTGAAAAAGCTTTATTGTAAAAAGTTTGATCAAAGAAATTCTATGAAATCTACTTAAATTAATAAACACTTAAAGATTTTGTAAAGCAGAGTTGTTGATCTTGAAAGTGTTGCTAAATAGCTCCAAGTACTATGATTTTTAACACTTTATTTCTTCAAGTGTTCAGTGTGTTGGAGCTGTCACAGTAAACTTTTAATTATAATATTTCCTATTCTGCATTTCACAACCGCTCATTTAAATTGGTTAACATACATAAAAGCTAGTAAAGCATGCAGAATGAACTTTGCATTATGTTTGGAAAAGACAGTAAAGCCATAGGAAATTAATGAACATTACATTTTCTAGTTAAGAAATAGAGGTCCTGTTTACGTATTAAAGGGGTATAATTTGAAAGCACTCAGGCCTTACCTGACAACACCAGAAAAAATGTTTTTTTTTCCTTTCTTTGAAAAAATATATTCTGGACAGAAGCATTTTCAGCTATATGTATAGATGAACAACATACAAAAGTCAGAACTGGAATTCAGAGCATGTTTTTTTTTTCATGTTAATGTAAGTTATTCGTGGCTGTTTGCCTATAAAGACTCGTCTGATACTATCTTCTGTTTGTAGTAGGAATACCTCTAGGAATGACCTGTACTCTGATACAGCACTTACAGATGTATACAGTGATATTTTGATAGAGGGAAAAGAAGTATTGTAGCATAGCAATAGGGAGAAGATACTTGTGGAAACCTGTCTGTCTGAAAGGGAACATGACAAAAAAGGAAACTGTCCAACTGATTCTGGAATTTTGGGGGACAGTGCATATTATAGGAATCCTTTGCAGACCTGTGATTTTCTGCAGACTGTGCTAAGAAGAATGGGGGAAAAAACTTGTTAGAAATTTTACTTCTGTAACTGAAAACTCGAAGTTTTCCTGAGTTTTGATGTTCCTTAGTTTTGTCCAGTTGCAGTTAGTACAAGTTGAGAGGGGTTTATACTTCTGAACACAGGTTTATCCAGAAGGTATCATCAGGATTCTTCAGAGCAAGGAAGTGGTTTGGCACAGGTTCTATCCTTTCTGAGATTACAAAAAGCTCCAAATGATTATATATAAAAATATATCCTCATATATGTCAATAGATAGTAACTTTTGGAATGTGAATACATTCCAAGTGTCTTTAAATAGGTGTGTTAACATTGTTGATACATTGTTGATACATGAAAGGAAGTCTGACTAACGGCAGCTAATCATGCACAGAAACAGTCTGTTGGTAATGCAGAATGACTATTGGTGAAACGCAGACTAAATGAACTCATATTAAAAACAACTGTAGGATGGTAATGTAATTCTATTACTGTCATTGCATTTAATTAAAGATTTGAAGTTTTAGAAAAGTCTTACTGTTTAGTAAAAAGCAAAACCTACTTAATGCAAACATCTTATCAGAAACATAAACAGAATTAAAAATAGGATGTAGTTTCGTATAATTCTTAAACTGATCTTCCTTACAGAGGTGATCTTTTCTCCCACAACTAACTGCCTTCTTGCCTCCAGTTTTGAAACAGATCCAGTGATTATATGACTATAGCATACACAGGATCAGCTTGTATAGACACATAAAAACGTCTGAACCAAGTCATTGCAAGCCATGTGGTTGCTAGAAGTGACCCCAGGGGCAAGGTAGGATGCATGGTTGGGAGTCGAAGTGGAACAAGACCACCTCTTCAAACAAATGCCTGCATTAGAACAGTTCCAATGCACTGTGAAACTGCATCCTAATCTTAATTAATTTTTCTGTCTCTGTGAGATGGGTATTCCGTGCTTTCTTCTTCAAGGTTTATTTCTCAAACAATAAGGTAATCCTGTTTATTAAATAACTAAAACATGCTAACTCTTCTTTGAAGGCAGTGGTTTTCCAAGTAAGGCAAATGATATTTAAATATTCCCTCTTTCAGATTTTCGTTAGTACCTTTGAAGTCTGTGATTGCAATTGTATAAGATGCAGATGGCACTATTTTTCTTCACAGAATAATTTTTAAAGCTGTTTGGTTTAGACTATTACTCAGAATAAAAGTTGAAGGTTTTGATAAAAGTTATACAGAAGTGTACTGCGTGATAGAAGACAAGAAATTACATCAGTTACGAAAACTGGTAATGTAGTAAAATGATGTTTTCTATATGTCAGGAGAAAGAAGAAACACGTAGTGAATTGTGAAGGCTGAGCATTGCCACTTGAGGTTTTAAACAGTGTACTCCTTGAAAATAGCAAGTTGAGATGACTCAGGAATGGTAAGACAATCTTCCTCCTTTTTGCAGTAGCATGAATAGGGTCATAAAGGTCAGGAGGAAAAAGAATAAAAAATATCTCCACATAAACTGAAAGTAGATGGCATAGAACAGGCGAAGGCTGTGGTAGAAGTGGAAAGCATCAGTTAGTAAAAGCTTACTATAACATGCATGCTGCAGGATAGTTGAAAGAAAAGTTAGGAAACAGGAAAGAGTAGAAGCTGGTTAAAACAAAGAAGAACAAGACTATTTTTCTAGCCATCCAAAAAATAAATGTAAGGAAAGTGTAGTTGATATAAAGGCAGGTACATGCAAAAGTAATACTGTGTAGTCTGCGGATATAGCTTTTGACTAGAATAATTTTGTTTTAATATAAATGAATATTGCCATTTTTAACTTTGTTGTACTTGTTCCAGAAATTAACTGTTTATGTGAATAACAAAAATAACATAGAGACTCATCTGCAAAGTAGGGGGGAAAAGCTATCCTCAATGATTTTGAAGTAATTCTTGATAACTGAATGGACACAGGCTTATGGAATTTGTAGTAAGAACAGCAGCGACAGGTCCAGAGTCAGGAAAGAATGCTAATTAGTAAGTCTTTGTCTAGAAAAACAAAGATTTCAAATACAATCTTGTTGACTCTCCACTTCGGAGTATATCAAAATGGACAAAGCCTTAGGATCGGAATTCCTGAATTCTAGTTCCATCACTACTACTGCTTCATTAGCTGTAACAGTTTGACAGACTGATAAAGGCACTAAAAATTGCTAGAACTTCATTAACATCTGAAGAGGCTGTAGTATTTGTGGGAATTTTTTACTGGAGTGATTAGTAATGCATCGGTTGAGTCTTAATCCACCCCTAAAAATGGAGGATTCTCTAGTCTTACCTAAGAACAATGCTGTGAGGCATACAATTTGTTACAGTCTTGTGCAATATTAACTAATAGAAGCTGCTAATGCAAAGTAATGCCTGTGGAATCTCTTCTGGGAGAAGCTTTTAATGCAAAGTGTTAAAACCTGTAATGAGAGAACTGAAGACTAACTATTTCTCTGTAGTATGCTGTACAATAAAAAATGCTGTTCATTGGAGTCCTCTCTCATAAACATTTTTGCATAGCACGTTTTGCAGAGACACAGAATAGAAGTACACTACATTGATTTCCACTGCTATGCTGACTAGTTTATAGTTTACTATGTCTTTTAAACTGAGGATTATGTATTACTGCTTCTGAAAATGTGCCATATTTTTGGGAGGAACTGATGCTGAGTCTTGTAATTATCTTGAGATGAGATGATCCTGTGGTAAGCTTATCCTGTAAAAGGATTATCTTCTGATACTGTCATCCTCTGACAAGTTTATCTGTAGAGATGATGTTGATAATTAGCTAGGGGTATTGGAACACTGATCTAGAAAATGTAACGAGTGTAAACTTCACCGAGCACTTAGTTGAACCTCATGAAAGTGTGAAAGTATGGAGTATGTTAAATTGTTTGTAACCATATGAGGCTTCAGACTGACTTTCAGATGGGGGTTGGTGGAGAAAAAAGCATGGGCAATTTTTTGCAAATCTTAGAACCGGATATTTCTAGTTTAATCGGTCAATCTAGCATTCATTGTAGGATCTAGTTAAAGAAATGTCTCTGCTTTCACTGAAATAGATTAAAACCTATGGTATTCATTTCATGGCAAGTGTGGATACTACTTAGCTTAAATACATAGTATGCATGTGGAACTTGAAATAATGGATTGATTATTTTTATCTGATAATTGCTATTCGTCAGAGTAATTTTCTAGTTACAAAAACATGCTTGGTGTTGTCTCATAGAGGTGGGAAAAGAGAAATAATGTCAACTTCCCTCTGTATGTTTGCTTACCACATGCATTGATTCATGATACTACAGGAAGGATACTGACATGAGGATCCTAATACAGGATCCTCATACAGTGAGTAAAGGGAAAATAATTTTATTGTTTCCAAGGAAATAAAATATGAAAATGTACTGGATTATTGTCAGTTCTTGAAGTCCCTGCAAGGTTGAAGTAAATAATGTTATTGCTGCCAAGAAGCTGTAAGCTTTAGATGAAAGTTACTGTGTTGGAGAGTGTCCAAGTATGAAATGATCAAAGGGACATAGGTCTGGAGGTTTTAGCTGTGCTGATGAGTTGAAGAATAAGAAGTTACAAAGCCAGACTTTGAGCTGACCTTAAATACTCACAGGCAACACTTGTGTAAACAAACACCGTATTTTTTTTTTCATAAGAATTAAATGCATTTTCTGGAGTTTTTTGTTATTAACCTAAATATGGATGTTGCATTTGGAATTGCTAAAGGGCTGTAAAATTGAATATGGTTTTGATTCCATCTATCAAAGTCACCTGAAATCAGCAGTTAGTCCCTCAAGTTTGTAATCTGTTGCTTGTACTATGCATGTAGAAAACTCCTTCCTTCCTTAGGTGAAGAATCCTCCATTTGTATTGGCAGTCTTCAGTGTGTCAAACCATTGGGAAATGAAAAAATCGGTCTTTGATTTTAAGAGTTAGAAAGGGTGTTGGAATGTGTGGGGATTGAAGGCTTTGTTTTTACCCTTTCTTTCTGTATCAGACTATAAAGACAGATCATCTTGGTCAGCTAGCTTTGGAATAGCCAACAGAAAGGCTTAGAGATACCCTCAAGCAATGGCATACCAGATGCCTGCTAAATCACAGGACCATCATATACGTGACAAATTTTCTCGCACTCTACAGTCTTCTCAAAAGAACTCTGTGGTTAAAAGAAGAAAAAGCATGAAATAGTCTTGAAACAACTCCAGCGGGTAATCCTGCTAGCCAGGATTGACCTACAGCTTTTGCACAGGGAAGAGCACAGCACTTTCAATAATTCTGTTTACAGTATTCGTAGTCCGCCATCCTTAATTTTTTGTTACGTTCCTTATTTAAATTAAAAAATTATTAAAAAGGAAGTATTTTACATAATCTGTAGACATTAAATATTTCTTGATCATTCAGCATTCTCTGAAAAAGAGTCAGTAAAATCATCACAATAAGAATGTATTACCCGTTTGTTCCAAGATCAGCTTATGTCTCTGCATTAATTTCTTTTCTTCTGTTCCACAGATAATTAATAGAAGATACTGGGAAATACTTAACTTTACTTCAGCCTATTTGAAGTTTATTACCCCTGTGACTCATACATCACAACCACCAAAAATGGATAAATTGTAAAATCTACAATACTAAATCTTCACTTCAAGGACTACTACTCCCAAATCTCCTAGCAGTACATTTTTAGACTGCCCTTTCTAATAACTTAGTTTCCCACTGAGTAAAAAGCTTTTAGTATATTGAAAATGGAGTAATGTTATTCTTAGCTATTTGATTCTCAAAATTCCAGTCCTGCTATGGTTCAAGTGGCAGCTCATTCATATACTCATTCAAAACTCTTTTTTGTGACATTAATATAAAACGTGTCTTTGTGACATGTGGTAATTTCATCAAATTGTCCTTTGGTTGATGCGATTAAAATATATTTGCCTACATCTAAATTCCTATATATACCTTAAACATTGAACAAGACATTTTGAAAATGGCATGGAATTCAGAAAGCTCAAACATTTTGCTACTTCTTTAAGTTTAATGAGGTCTGGTAATATCTCCCTGCATTTTAGGAATGCTTATAATACCCACATGCAATTTACTTCTTTGAGTTTGAAGACGAAATAACAGGGCGTTTTCCATGAGTTTAGAGGATAGTTAGCTGTCTGTCAGAAATTACTGACTAGGTAGAAATAAGACTGAATTTTAAAATTAAAAACAAAGAATGAAGATCATTTTGAAATAAGGAAATTTTTTGCATAGCACAAGATAAGAAAAACATTGAATGTGAGAGACCGAAGAAAGTTTTAGCAATGGCTAAGTGAAATTTAAATTCCGAACCTGTATATAGCACACTTTTCATCAGTTCATAGGTTTTAAGTCCTGAAGAGAAGATGATGATTATTAGTTTCAATCTCAAATCAGTACTTCCTACATGACATAGGCAAGTTCCCCAGTTTGATGGGGAGAATGCGTCTGTTAGAAAGCTGCCTAATCTTCATATTCAAATGAAGCAAATACTTGGAAGTTCTAAGTGCATACTCAACAGAACACAAAGAATGTATGTGAGATCTATGATAAGAAAAATCTTAGTTTACAACTCAATTTTTTAATGGAAATTTTAGTCTTAGTACTTCAGTACGGTACATAGGCATGCGGCTAGTGCCTGCAAATACATATCATGTGAGTAAATGACCCAAATATATTGTGTATATTGAAATTTGATGGTATTTATTACTCCATAATGCATTCAATCCGAACTACACTTATATACTCAGAGGAGGCTTTGGGGAGACCTTCTCGCAGTCCTCCACTACCTAAAGGCCACCTGCAGGAAAGACAGGAAAAAGCTCTTCAGTACGGCCTGTTGCAATAGGACGAGGAGTAACTGTTTCAAAATAAAGTGAGGCAGATTCAGACTGGATATAAGGAAAAAAATTTTTACAATGCGGGTGGTGGAACACTGGCGCAGGTTGCCCAGAGTGGTGGCAGATGCCCCATCCCTGGAAACATTCAAGGCCAGGTTGGACGGGGCTCTGAGCAGCCTGATCTGGTTGGAGATGTCCCTGCCTATGGCATGGGGTTTGGGCTAGATGACCTTTACAGGTCCCTTCCAACCCAAACCATTCGATGATTCTAGACCATATTATATAGTATATGCAGAATTCAGGTTAAGGTGTTTCATTTAACCTCCCCCTGTTCTCACTAGTGTACAACTTATTAGAAATTATTTACAGGATGATGGTTCTTCTGAGATTAAATTAGCCCAGGGCCAGATGTCTTTAAAGTAAATAATTAGATAAATAAATAAAAGGGGAAACATTCTGCACAAAATTAGTTCATTATTTGTCCGTAGTATTTTTATGTGGAAAATGAACCATATTGTTCTTCCCCTCCTTTTCTTTCATTACAATTATCGTTCCAATTCTGTTCTAACTCAGAACGGCTTGCCAGAAAAACAGCAAACAAGGCATGACTGCTGTCCCAAAGAAACATAAGTTTGTGAAAACTGTTCAGTGAAAACAGTTAAGATTTAACTTTTATGAGTGTTGAGCCCTACCTTACTGCACTAGTACTTTTGAGTTATTTTATTCATGGATCAGGATACTGCTCAACATGAACGAATGTTAAGGGACTGTTTATGTAAAGATCAAAGATGTAGCTAAGCAGGGAGAGCTTATCAAGCGTAATTGCGCCAGGGTCCACAGTTTACTGAGGCCCAGGAGGCAGATTCTGAAGGTCAGGAAATGCAGCCTCAGCACTAGTGGTCCTGTGTTGCATTGCTTGCAGTAGGAACGGTGCCAGCTATGCTACGCCATGACATGTAAATGGAAGTGAAAGCAACAATCTCAGCAGTATTTCTCTCCTTTAATGCTTTGATGCCAGTCTGCTAAGTTGTTTACATTATTTCTGGTATGCCCGTATTATATACTGAAAACAGAGTCTACATCCCAGGATTGTTTTTTTTCAATCATGCTCTTCGTATTCATGCAGCAGATTCCTTGTCCCAAAAGGCCTTTCCTTTGAATTTTCTTTGCATTTTTCCTTTGCTAAATTATTGCCAGTCTTCCTCTGCTAGGGTTTATTTTTGAGAAGGAGGAATTTCCCTTTGAGTTGAAAGTGTGACATCCACTAAGAAGTAGTTCTCATTGCATGTAGCTGCAGGGAGAGGAGAACTCATTTGGAACCTACTCGGATCCAAGCAGTGTGCAGTGTGATCCAAGCAGAGAGCAGTTTCGGAAGCAGTGTGAGCCTAAATTTCCACCCGACTCTGGGAAAACCTGGGCTGTGAATATTAATACCAGTAATTCTGAAAGCACGGTATCCTGACGAACAGGAAACATATTATGTGCACAGTCTTTTTAATCAGAAATGACATGCAGGTAGTTTTTTCCCCCAAGGTTTTTTTTTTTCTTAATTGGAATGTTTTCATACAGGAAGCAATATATCAGAGGAAATAAAATCACTATTTCTGCCCACTCCTGATTTTTTTTTTATTATTGTCAGCCATTCTCTAGCATTTTCAAAGCAGTTTTTCACTTTAAAAGTCATCTCCAGGAGACAGATAAACTGTCTAAAAAGAAATCGCTTTTGTCAATCACCAAGTTTCAAAAAAATGTTCCTTGTGTGACACTGTTCTCATACTAAGAGTTGAAAATACAGATTTGGGTAGGAAAAGGGAGTCCTTCCTGGAAGTCAAAGGAAAAAAATATTTTCAGTAGTTGACGCTGCTGCTTGTAGTTTCAGGACTCTTCTCACAGTGCTCTCACAGCCAGATGTGGAAGCAAGGTATGGGGTCAGCAAGAGGATTGTGATCTCTCTGGGCTTTCCAAGACAAAAACAGATCCTATGTTTCCATTGACCTATGTTCTCAGAGCATTTTGGCTAGAATGAAATGGCAGCACGGTGATGAGACATTCAGAAGTTTTTTAATTCAGTCTGAGACCCAGAGAAAAGAGAAAGCATAAATAGAAACAAAAAAGGGTTAGCTCATTTTGTTGTTTTCCATACCAAACTGTTTCTCCAAGTTAATTTATGGAGCTAAGAAGCAACAGAAATGTTATTATTAAAAATAATTGTAAAACCCAGAAGAACCTGTGATTTATTATTCTCTGTGAACATAGGTATGACATTCTTTTGAAAAAGGATATAAAACTATGAAACAATATAAATAACTTCCTGGAAATATAATGTTTTGTAAATAAAGTGTAGGGATATTTCCTATCTTTCCCATCCTTTATAAAAGTAGGTAAGTGTGTGTTTGAGAGCAGGTCATAAATTATGGGAAGTGACCAAAAATCTCTTCTTATCCCAGAGAAAGCTTTAAGGCTAGTAATGGGAACATGCACAAATGTCTCAGATAGTCACCTATTCTTGTAGATCTAGCTGATCTTTAAAGTAACTTGAATACATTCAAGCTTGAATTCATAGTCTGACAAACTGAAATCAATTTAACTTGAATTCATTTGATAGCTAAGAAAGGAAGGAAGCCTGACTAGAGAAGTGTATGTACCATATGTAGGTTATATCTATATTTGAAATCAAGTATTGCCATACACTGTATTTGCTAGCATAACACAGGTAAAGACAAAGAACCTCAAGGTGACCTAAGGTTGATACCTTCATTGCATACATAGCTCAGCAATGATGATAAATGTAGTGTAGGTATTAGTAGATTTTACACCCTGCAAAATGTATTTGAAAATTCGAGCATGTTCCTATTCTGCTTGAAGATAAAACTCAGGTCTGTGTAAAGAGTTAATTAGAAATACAGTAAAAAGATAATCAGATAATCTAGAGTTAAGGATACTCTTAGGAAACACAGAAGACCCAGATTCAAGACTTTGTTATTCCCGACTTTGAGCAAGAATTTACATTCTTGTCCATGTCCTTCTTCACTGTCCTAATTCCCAGGCTATTAGGAAGTTGGGGTTTTTTTCCTAACATTTCAATCTGTAATGGCATCTTTTGGCTCAAGTAAGTTACGATGTAAGGGAAAAAGCAAGACAGATACCACCCCCCAGCTTTATCTGAGAATATTCCCAGCTGACTCTACCATGACAGTCCAGTTGTAACTTTAATGGGCTCCCTTACCATTACAAACTAGGAACATCATAGCACAGATTTCAAGTCTTTTTAAATGCTCTGTAGCTGTAGACCTCATTTGGTAAAAAAAAAAAAAAACATAACAGAAATCAGAGCAGTATTAATGAAGCACTTCCTTTCCTCCCCCAGTTGTGATGGAGGAGTTAATTAAAAACAGATGTTTTAAAAGATTGTGGCCTAGTCAGAACAGCAATAGTGGGTGGTTATGGATTGTAACTTTGCAGAATTGAACCTGTGATAAAAGAATGTTAAGTAGAAAAAGTACATACAGAGACATTAGAAGAGAATTTAAGGAAGTAGTGAAGGATAGACAGGGAGAGTGTGCTATGCCGTGCTAGCCTGTACTATTTAACTCTCTTTGTGGCAGAAGGAGATGAATATGAGTTTACTGGTTTTCTGTCTTCAGTGTAATATGATGTGATGGTCCTGGGGGCAAAAAACCTAAGAACTAATGAACTCCAGAACATGGAGAAGCCTAAAGCTGGGTATATGCTTTTAGGGAGTGAGTTTGAGCTTTCTGTTAGCCTGAGAGCAGTGAACCTTTCTGCCAGACAGAAGAGGTCACGGGTGAGAAATTCTCAGCTAGATCAGACTTGATTATAAGGGGTATGACAGAAACTGAAATTCTTCTGCCATGTATAACATAGACTCTCCTTGAAGGCAAACCAGACTCATAAAGCAACAGCCAACAAAAACCTCATTTGTGTGGCCTTTTTATTACTAAGTCTATTATTTTAATCCTTTCTGTGTACAAAGGGAGTACAGCAGCTCCTTGCCACAAGTTGTAAATGAAGCATGGTGGTTATATCTTCCTAAAGATGACTTTTTAATATTACTTTTTGAAACTGAAGATGTATGTATTGAATTAGTGGAATATATAGGTATTCATATTCTATGTTGCTATTCTTTTACCAGTCTCCCTGCAGGTGAAATTTACTTCTGTGTTTTCACTATAAAGCATAATTGCATTTTGTGCTCAGCTCTGGCTGAGTTTAAGAACAAACGTAATTTGTTTGTAATCACAGATGCTTCTGAGATTGAATAGTGAATCAGCCCTTGAATTTTCAGGAATGTTTGAAGCGTGTATTTGTATGTTACTGATAAAAAGTGTAGGAACAAAGAAACTCCAAAATTAGGTCTAGTCCCCCCTACCATCAATAATCGTATACCTCACATGAACAATTAGCAAAACAGTTAAAGATCCTTTATCTTTATTTTTTTACCTCTTCTGCTCCAGATTGGCATCCAGAACCATGTCTAATATACAAAATCCCTTGTCTATGCTGATTGTGTTTAAATTTGAATCACTAATCAAGCACATTAAATCAGTCCCTTAAGCTTCATGATCCCCTTTAAAAACAACTTTAGTATCTACCTGTCCGTGTGCCTTGATTTCTTAGTAGTAGTATAAGATTAAATGGTACTGAGGTTTCTTCTTCACAGAGCACAGGAGAGATAATTCTTTTTATTGGTTTAGTTCTTAATAACATTTGAAATTCTGATGGAAAAAGGCTTCATATTTAAACAAAAAGAGTGTATGATAAGTTAGAAATTCAAGCATTCACATCAGAATTCTGACCGACATATCATCTGGAAAGAAGAGGTTAGATAAATGAAGCAGCTGGGACAACTGAATGTGAATGGGAGCCTCTTTCTTTGTAGGTTTCACATGCTTCTTGTGAACATCTCACAGTGTAAATTGGAAATGTAGTAGCTGGATTTAGAAACTTTGGAGAAATTTTTGGTGGGAAAAAAGCCTGTGGAAGGAGAAAACTTTCTTTTAAAGGAAAAGAAGGATTATAGGTTTTGAGAAGATCATTATTATAATCTGTCAATTAGGTATATAATTAGAAAAGGTATTTTATTGGTTGTGTATATAATGTATAGTGGAATCTGTCCTAGGTGTAATTCTAACATTAAGAAACCTATTGATAGGTAGGAAACTCCTTTTTATGAGGATGAAGACGGAAAAAAAGGCAAGAATATTCTTTCATGCATTTCAGACTTCCATTTGAAGGTATGTCCCAGATAATACAAAATAAACTCATATGGCCTGAACTGGGAGCCTAGCATTTGGATTTGGACCCAAATCTGAATTTTTCAAAGTATAGGGAGAACTATCTTACTTGAACTTTTACTTTGTGAATAATCCCCAGCAAATGCTGAAGTAAAGAAGGAGGGAGGGAAAGAAAAGGATTTTACCTCTTGTGGGAAGGAAGGAAGTATATGGAGCTCTTTCTTTCTCTATTACTTACTCAAGTCCAATACTATTGAGGTAGTGACATATTTCTTTTTCTATTACGCTATACATATGTGTATTACGTTTTACCACTATTACCTTCAAAGGTGCCTCATTGGCCTAACAAAAATTGCTACAAAATAGCAACCCCAAACAAGGATAAATCTCCTTAAAAAAATAAATGTGTTATAAGGAAAGAATAATGAGGGATATATGATAGTGAATAGCATTTCTAAGGGCAAGAAGACTATGACCTTAATATTAATTGGAAGCATTTATTTTCATTTTTTACTTAGCCTTTCAGTTAAGATTTGGATTTTGTTGAAAACCTAATGAACTGAGGCCACTGCTACTTTGAAAGCATGCATGGTTCAGCTATTAACTTTAGGAAACTTTGTCAGGCATGTTGAAATTTTTTTTTTAAATATCTTTTTATAAACATAAAAAAGGCAGGATGGCTTTATTATTTGGGAGAAAACATATTATAGTTTCCCTTGACAGAATTTAAAGCTATGTACCTCAGGGTTCAGTTTCATGGTCTGCTTAAGCTGATCTGGCTGGAGGGCTGTTACTGAAAAGAGCAATCCTGATCTCCTGGGAAGTGAGCCTCCCCTCTCTCCTGTGTTTCCCATAGCCTGGGTGAAAACTAACCCATTACAGGGGTAGGAGGAGTCCATAGAATCATAGAGTCATAGAATAGTTTGGGTTGGAAGGGACCTTTGAAGGTCATCCAGTCCAACCCCTGAGTTGGACTCGACTTGAGTTCTCGAGTAACAGCCCCGTTCAGTAATTAGGGCTGACATACTGATGACAGCAGAAGTGATGAGAAAACCTTCATTCTTAACATTCCACAGATACAAGAACTCTCTGTTTGAACCAGAGTAACTTGCAGAAATATGTTGTAAAATAAGCTGTTTTCAATTAGCCTTAATGCAAAAAAATATATATTTAAATATTTTAAAAGTATTTGTTATTTTCATTAGCATTAATATTTTTAATACACTGGCCTTTATTTCAGCCTGTATTCTTTTCAATATTTCCTTAGCCATATTTAATTATTCTTTATATGTTTTTTCTTTACTTAAACCTATCTGAGGCAATGATAGTTCTGTTTAATGTAGGAGGCTTACTCCCATTTTGTGTCACTGGAACTGTAAGGAGACATGGGCTTTCCTGGTGCCGTTCCATTTGATTAGTCGTTTTCTCAGTGGTGGCTGGCCAGAGTACAAACTGGCGCTCTTGTGAAAAAACGCTGATAGCATTACAGAGGGTTCCCTGTGTCTGAGAGACTGCAGTTAGTAAGTGAAGTTGTTCCCACAGTGCAGAGAATGTTAGTTGTAACAGAAGGAAAAAAAATTCTCCCTGTTGTATTTTAAAAGGGCAACACCTAAATGATGATGATTTAGTTATGATCATATCAGAGGACCTTAGCATGATACTGTCTGAGGATGAAAAATTGATTCTTGTTGAAGTAGTGTAACAGCAGCATACTAAAATTTCAAATACGGTATTGCTGGTTTGTGATTAATATTAGAAGACAATAGGTTTGTATCTATATTTATGCAGCATTCTCGTTGAAGTATTTAACTGCCTGAAGAAAATATTAGTGTCAAGAATTCAGAGGTAAGCTGTAGAAAGTAAATGTTTGTCTGCCTTTTGAGTGCAGTCATGAATCTTGTGCCTTACATTAATGTTTGCTGATTAAGGCAAAGATTTTTGTCTGTTATCATATTTGCTTATGGTGTTTTTGCTATGCGGATTCTCCACATGGAATCACAGTAGTATGATGGCATATGTCTTACATTAATAGATAACAAATGTAGTAAATAACAGGGAGAGGTTTTGCTGTTGAAACCTACTTTTTCAGTGTCATTTCTGAAGGAAATATAAACCACAAGGAAATATAAACCTACTTCTGCATTACCTTTAGATACTACCAAAGTCAATGTGAGCAGAATGTATGCACTATGTAACAGAAAATATTGTGTTGTACCCTAACTATTTTAACTTGCTTTATAGCCCCATTTCCTTCTCCTAAAGTTTAAGCCTAGCTTAAATTTTCAATTTAGCTTCTTGTGCACTCTAGCAATGCAAACTCTTGTTTTATATTTCATAAAAGTAGATCAGGGAATGCAATACTGTTCCTTTGGCAACAATTAAGAGAAAATGAAAAAACTGTTTTCATCCGGTGAAGCTGGCTACACCAAAAGTGACAGCTTGGCTGTAACGTAGGCCTCCAGCTTATAAACATGTAGGCAGGTAAAAGATTTAACATATCTGAGTACTCCCTTTGAACTAAATCAGATTATTCACTTGTGTAAAATTGCTCAACTGCCTAAATGTCTGCAGGATCAGGGCCTTAGATTGCAAACATAAACACCGAAGTAATTTCCCTCTTGCTGTGCTGTTTGGCGCTGCTCTCCCATTCAGTGCAATTGAAGTAGTGGATGGGCCGTTTTCAACTGGTATGTTCTATTATCAAGGGCTATAGTGGGAGTATAGGGGTACATAAACACATTTTTTAATTATAAGACATAGTAGTTGAAAACATTTCTACAGCAAGTAAAATCATAGTGGTAAAAAAAAAAATGAAAATCACCGTCTAAAGATGAAGAGGAGACTCTGGGGATCAGAGAAGTCCTAGTCATTAAATTCCTGCACAATTTCCAATGACGGGATTTTTAAAGAGACTATATCACTTAGTTCAGGATCATATTTAAGTTTGCTGGCGAAAGTGTTTTCAAACACAAAGTCTTCTGCTAGATTAATAAAATAAAAATGGAAATACCCTTGCAAACCAAATGAAATCCCTATTTTTTAAGCATCTCCTTAATAACTTGGTAATATCAACTGGATTTTCAGCTGTTAGGAGCTGATTAATAGTGCTTATTGAATCCTAGTTATCTTTCAGAAATAGAAATGACCATGCTTTAGTTTTAAATTTTTTAGCTTTGATTTTTTTTTTTTTAACCTAGGATCCCAAAAGCTGCTCAGATAGATCATCTAGAACATACTAGTCACTCTGCCGTGGTTAGTCTAAGTCAAGGTCTTCATTACAATTAAGATATCAGAAATGACATAGAAGTTTATCACTGTAATTTCATCCTCCATTTTCTTTGTGTACCAATCAGTAACTAATCTTATATCAGCCTTGGAAAACAAACTGTTAAAAGTAGAGAACATATCCTTAGGACTGTGTAATCTATAGTCCTTTCAGGCTTAGTTATTTTTTGAAGTTAGATGCCTATATATCTTTGCTTTCTATTTGGAAGCTCTTTGGCTCTTTTCTTATTAGAGTGAAATATGTGAAAAAAAAAAGAGATTATTTCATATTCTCAGAAATACAGGCTTTTCTTAAAAGGAATGCTAGGTATATTAATTCATTTCAGTCAGTTCTCCACTTTACCTAAAATGGCTTTTAGTGAATGCACAAATTTCCTAAATGGACAAATCACCTTTTAAGACCATAGTGTAAAAAAGCCTGCCTTTCTGTAGGCAAGCTATTGAAGCTCATGAAGCCATCGTTCAATAAGCTCATATTCAGAAAGAGTACTCAGCTGAAACGGTGTACAGAGTACTGAGGGAGGCTGTTCAGGATTAAATCTAGGGGTGCATCCTCACTGTGGATCTCTGTTGTATAGATGAAAAACTGTGCTAAATATAACCTTCAGCAAAACCTCAGGATGTATCTGAAGGGTAGGAAGGAGCATGTGTCCATCCTGACAGTCTGCACAGACCCACATTTGTATCTGACTGCGTGAGTTCTAGAGCAGATACTGTGTGTCTGGTCTGGAGGGTCGTGACACCCTCCTAGAGGTGACAAGAAGCCTTTCTGGCTTTCTCTGAAAGAGCCCAGACTTCAGCTGCTGCAACAACAGATGGGACTGCAGACAAAGGGTCTCAATTGTGCATTGAACAGTGTGGACACCAGCAGCTGAGTTAAAATCCTTCTGTTGGCAGAAATAAGGACGTGCCATTCTGGGTCAGGGAGCTGCTTGCAGGGTTACAAAGATGCAGTGTGGGTTTGCAGGTGCACGAGGAGCAGAGTGCATGGAATACTGCTCAAGGACATTCGTAACGTAAAATGGATGCTTAAATGGAGGTGGAACTGGTCACTTTAGAGGGTTAAAATTTGAAGGGGTTAAAATATTATAAACTGTATGGTTTCCAAAAGTGCGAAAACCATGGTACAAGCTAAGCACTACACAACATAGTGCCTTCAGTGGTGAGCACCACCTTTCAGAATTTATGTGCATACTGGTGTTCGTGTATATAGTTCTTATCACAAGCATCTTCTTGTATCACTTCTATTTTACAAGTCAGAAAATTCAAGTGATTTATCTACATTTTTGTGTAATAGCAGGACATAAGGAATATACAGAGGTAGTCTCAATTGCAGACCAGAGCTCAGAGATTCTTTTCTGCCCTTTCCTCTTCTTGAACCTGCTCCCTTCTCAAAATTATTCTGTTTGGGCAAGGGGTAGAGGAAGAGGACAGAGGACACTCCACTTTGAAAGATGGAGCATACTAAATCTGTAAATCAAGATAATAATCTGGAAAAGCTCTTCTAGTTTCTTTCTTTTTTTTTTTAATTCATTCAACATGATTAATTGTCTTTATAATTGTTTTTGAACCCTGGAAGTTGATGTAAACAATTAGAATGGCATTTGTGCCTTTGCAGGCACCGAAGCACTTCTAAAAATGCACTTTTAAAATGCAAATTGAACTTAAATTATTTTATAAGATTTATGAAAAAAAGGCAGAGGTTGATTAAGTGTTGAGTCTTGGGTGATATTTAATTGGTAACCATTGGATTAGGACATAGACTTACGATAGTTTGCACAGTACAGATGGGATACAGGCTGTAAACAATGAATGCTAATGAACTCAGTGAGCACTCGCTGTATGGGAAGAGCAGCCTGTTTAGAGGAAAAGGAAAAGATTACTTCACTGGTAGGAAGCTAAAAATGAAAAATGAATGTTTCTGTGTAAGAAATATGATTTCTTACCTACCTCTTTGCTGTGAGGTGTGTAGCGTTCTCGTGTAAAACTTTTGTTATGTTTGTGCTAAATGTAAATGGGGTTACATCAGCCTCCTCGAAACTGAAGTGAGGAAAGGTGCTCACTGCAGTGAAAGCAGCTGGGGCAACACTGTCGCCTCAGGTCATGCTTAAAAGTTTCTATCCCGTTGGTTGCAGACCTGATTTAAGAGTTCAGAAGCTGCTCCATGCTGGTGGAGGAGTTTGTTTGTGGGTTTTTTAACTGCTTCAGTGATAAATTCTAGCAGGATTTGTGGGAGAGAGAAGCACAGCACAGAGGAGCTGGTTCATGGCAATAAGGTGATTATGTGGAGTCGTAGTTTCAGATGCCTCTGAACACCAAGTGAGCATACATTGTAGTGGTCATTCTGTCATACACAACAGTGTGTTACTCTAGTTTGTCAGAGTTTTGGGTTGTGGCCAGAAGGCAAGTGAATCATTGAAGTTTCTCAAATCTCAGAGCTGTGTGGGTCCTTTGCCTGAAATCACAGCATAATTAACTCCAGGAAGGACTCATACTCTGTGCCTATTAAGCAAAATTGCAGCCTTGTGGAAGTTGAGAGGAATGCTAGCCTTGCTGTTAATTGAATTGAATTTTCATCCATTATGCTAGAAAAATAGTAGAGGGCAAGTTAGAAACAGTACTATGGGTAACAGTGGTGATGCAAATTGTCCAGATGAGCATAGAAGCTGCATGGAAGTGTCGTAGTTCAGCCCTGATCGGGACCAGACTACGCAGTCTCTCTCTCACTTTTCAGTAGTAAAGGACAGAGACCTTGATAGACAAGAATGGGACATTTCAAGCTGTTGTCTCTTCATGTTGGAAAATACATGTTGGAGAATACATGTTGGAGAATCCTTTGGATTACTACTTTTTTAAAAAACATAAAGGTTAATGTAGAGGCAGCAGTTACCTCAAGAAGAGTGAAAACCAGTGGGCTACTGTTTCTGGTGATAACAGCTCATGGCCTTCTCATGGTTCAGTGTTAGAGTGAAAATAAGGAGCTACTGAAGCAGGCTTTAAAAAAGAGAATGGTGAAGGGCAGTAGAGAGAAGTAGAAGGAAGAAGGAACACATAGTATTTATCCATAACAGTGACATTTCCAGTCTTTCCCTAGATAATTCATTTTTCCATTACTGAAAATGGTTATTCTGACTGGAAGAATTAACTACAGACAGCTTTTTTAAGAAGCTGAAAAATACGAAATGAGCAAGCTCCACTTTAATAGAATTGGATCACTTCAAAGTATACGTTCAGAGCCTGCTGGCAGATTTTTCAGGTGGTTGACTACTCACAGAAAAAAAACACATTTGGGGAGGTGTGGTTTAGCAGGCCACTTCTCTGTACTGACGTATATTTGTCACTTCAAAAGTGATGAATTAGAACTATCAAGCGTCATTAAAATCAATGGGTGTTTGCTCTTGACCTTACTGAGGCCAGAATTTTACCCATTATCACTGATCTCTTTGTTCTTCTATTTTGTCACTTCGGTCTGCAGCTGTGAAACTTTTGCTAACTTATGTTTTATCTCCTATGTAGAACTGTAATCAGTACAGGATTGGCTTCCAGGGGAGCTCTTCTGTACTCACCATTATTATTAGCAGGCTAAATTGTCCTTCATACACTGACTTTACACTACTTTGAGAAGTCCTGCCACTAAGCATTTTTACCAGTATAGCAAATGTAGATTACAAGATATGGTTGATATACTTCTTACCTATCTTAAAACGTAGCTTTGATACATGCATATGTGTTGTCATGTGCAGATTTGACAGAGTCACTACTTAAAAGATCAGTATGAGCATTAAACAGGGATATATAAATGCACCATGTGTTTTAGAGCAGCAAGAATCCCGTGGACAAGTAGCTTTTTTTCACAGAGCTGACTACAAATAAGCCTAGGACACCCAAAACATAAATGGATAATTTTTTTTTAAAGGGACCTCTTCCATTATTCTGAATAAAATCGAGCTTTCTCTGGGAAGGTGTTGGTTCTTCAGAAAAAACCAGCCAAACAAAACCAAACCAGACCAAATCACAAACAAACTCTAGTTTTATTTCAGTGCAAGCGACTTGAAAGAAAAAAACAGAACTCTTGTCTCTTTTAGGACACAAAATCCATTTCCTGAACAGATCTGTCCTCAAAAACCATTCTTTCAGCTTTTGTTTCTTCTAGTGTCTCCAAAGCCACATCCACTTGTAGTTTGGCTTTTGGCTGGGAGGAAATCCATTAATACAGCATATCGGAGATGAAAAACATGATGCAGCAATTTGTTAATAGGAGAATGTATTTTCACTGTGTGTGAGAAAAATCACTGATTATGTGCAGTGATAAAGATGCAGGGTCTGCAGGGCCTTTTAAGCCCTCTTGCTGTGTAGTGCTAAGTTCTTATTTCAGTAGGAACTGTAGTAGCTCGAAGTCTTTCCATATTAGCTCCTTAGTGAACCAATGCAATCAAATGTGAAATGGAAGATGAGAAAAGTAATTAATATTACCAATGGCATTTGTTTAAATGTTGCTTTTCAAAAGCACTTTAATTACAATACGCTTTTCATGTTGGTTGAGTTCATTTATATAGGGAATACAATCATTAATTATCATAATTAAGACACCTGAATTCAGCCTGACTGGCATTCCTTCCACCCTGAGTTGTATCGTTGTTTTATCTCTGACAGTTACGTTTTCAATCAGATGGTATCTACTTTTTCCTAATCATTAAGAAATGCTTTACTAATTAGCACATGAAATTCATCCTACATCAGACTGAATTGAATCAAGGTCTATTATCTTGAACAGTAAGACACTTCAGAATTCACAGTAATAGGGCATGAATATGTGATACAGTTCATACACATTTCATGAACCTCCACGTTACCGTTATTTTTTCAAGACTCTGCAATTAGTTATGCCATTTTCAGGTCACTTAATTCTCTCTCACTGTTTAACAGTCTGTTACATTACAATGCTCTAAAATCACGAGTTAACTCTTCCTGTACTGTGCTTTGCTGGGATATTTCTGTTGTCCAGTAAAGATTCATTTCTAAAATGTTCCCTCATGTCCTGAGAAACAAGCTACCATATACAAAACTCTTTCCTTGAATATTGTTTCTTAGAAAAAGAGGATATATTTTCAACTATTATACCAGTTCTAGTTTTAGTTCCTTAAAATGAATAACGAGTAACCACACGTAAAACAGAAGTTCTTACCTTATCCTCAGGACATACAGCAGTCGTGCTGAAAATTTAACCATACTCCTCAGCTGATCTTCCACTGAAGTTGCTGTCGTCATAGATGGAATAGACTTAACCACCTTCGGACCAATCTAAACCTGATTCAAAGGCTTTAATCCTGTTTCTAGTAAGCTGCCCTGGATGCAAGGGAGGACATACCCTTGCCCTTCTCTGTTCTCCAAGGCACAGTTCTGTAGTTGTGAGCAGTTTTAGTTTGCCTTGATCAAGTAAGGGAAAGGATATTGGTTTTTATACGTACTTCCTGCGAAACTGCCAGAACAGATGGAGTTGTATGTTACGAAGGCTGGGTTATATTACTGCACAGAGAGATTAAAATGTTTCTGTACAATATTAAGATTTTTCATGTGTATAATGTGTTGGTTTTGTGTAGTGGTGGTCGGGGCGGGGGGGCTACAGTGGCAGCTTCTGCAAGGAGGTGCTAGAAGATTCCTCTTTGTCCGGTGGACTTGGCCGGCTCTAGGGTGGACCCGCTGCTGGCCAGGGCCGAGCCAGTTGGTGACAATGATGACGCCTTTGTGATAACTTATCTAAGAAGGGGAAAATTTAAAAAAGAGTGGAGAAGCAGAAGCGCAGGCAGAGAGGGAGAGGTGTGAGCCTTGTGGGCCTTGCAGCCCTTACCCTCTGGCCTCCCGCCGGGTGGCTGCTGAGCCCAACTAGGCCTGGCCCGGCTGAGAGAAGTGAAGAGAGGAGACATGAAGAGAACCTGAGAGGCATCTGCCTGAGCCGATTGTGAAGAATTTCTTGTGAGAGGAACGGCTGCAGACGCCAAGGTCAGCGAAGAAGGAGGAGGAGGAGTAAAGTTGCTCCTGGCCAAGATTCCCCTGCAGCCCATGGTGCAGCCCATGGTGAGGCCGGCTGTGCCCCTGCAGCCCGTGGAGGCCTGCAGAAGATCAGAGATTCACCTGCAGCCCGTGGAGGACCCCATGCTGGGGCAGGCAGATGCCCGAAGAAGGCAGTGGCCCATGGAGGGCCCACACTGGGGCAACCTGTTCCTGAGGCACTGCACTCTGTGGAAAAGGATGCTACACTGGAGCAGTTCATGAAGGACTGCAGCCTGTGGGAGGAACCCCATGCTGGAGCAGGGGAGGAATGTGATGAGTTCTTCCCCCAAGGAGGAAGGAGCAGCAGAAAACAACCTGTGATGAACTGACCGCGGCCCCCATTCCCTATTCCCCCCTGCACTGCTTGTGACGGGAGGAGGTAGAGATAATATGGAATGAAGTGAAGTGTGGGAAGAGGGAGGGGTGGGGGGAAGTTGTTTTTGTTCTCTCTCATTATCCTGCTCTTAATTTATTAATAATAAATTGAAATAGTTTTCCCCAAGTTGAACCTGTTTTGCCCATAATGGTAACTTCAAGGATGTCTCCCTGTCCTTATCTCAAACTCTGAGCTTTTAAAAATTATGTTTTCTCTCCCCCATTGTCTCAGAGGGCAGGGAGAGTGAGTGAGGGACTGTGTAGCTTGGTCTCGAGTGGGGCTAAACTACAACATGTAGTAAACCTTACAAGATTACAGTCTTTATATCCACATATTTGGCACAAATTTCAGACAGACTCTTGTATGTGGATTTATTTTAAATACATGGATTTGTGTCAACTTGCAAAAGATCTACTCTTTAATATTTCTAAATATGCAGATTTATCATTTAGGCAAAATGAAAACACGGAAACTTTTTGATCACTAAAAAGTAAGATGATGTGGTATAAATATTGGATACTTAGACATTCTCACAAGGCCTTAGTCAGGTACACAGATCATAACAGCAAGTGGAAATCCTGCCCTTGGCTGGACTTCCTATGCAACTACCAAAGCACAAGGGATTTAGGAGCTGATTTCCATTATAATGAGGAATGAGAACAGGCCGTTACTAAGCAATATCTAAATAAATCTTCCATAATCTTGTCCCATGAATGAGATGAATGAGACATGTTTGTGGATGCTGACAGCTTTTTGAGGTACAATTGCTGGAGTGGCTATTGGCTAAATCTGTCTTTGATAATCATATCCAGTACTGAGTATTTTACCATAAAAGTCTGAGAGCTTCCTACCTGTGCTGAAGGAATGGTGCTTTATTGGGAAGAAAACAGCACTGGAATAGGACCTCCTTACCTCTCCAGTCCCTATTTTAAGAGATAGTGGTAAGACAAGCATCTCCACATTATCCAGGGTTTTCCCTGGAATCAGAGCCATGAATACCTCTCAAGCCATGTACCAAAATCTAAACTGTAGCTTTTAAGGCAAGAGTGCACTTTTGTGGTGTGCATCTTAGGACTGTTCATCTCAAGTTTGTATCATATCAATTATCTTAAAGTAGTGTTGACTTTTTTTAGAGCAATGTATTTCTGACTCATAGGGCCTATTGGAGAAGAATTCTCTCTTTTTCTATGTACTGCAGGTTTATAAATGAAAGGACTTGAATTTGCAAACTGTGAGTTAAACAGGAAATAGCGGGTAGCAGAACACTTCCCCAGGGGGATTCTTAGCTTTAGAAGCCATTTCCCAGCTTGCTACCGTAAAGTCTGAATTTCTTGACCTTAAGGATAAGCTGTAATGGGCTTCTGTTTTCCTAGGCCAGAACTGTTGAGATATAGGGCTTCAGGAATTCATTTAATAATGTTCTTGTTTATGAGTAGAATAAGTTGGCCAGAGTTTTACAGGTGTTGACTTTAAAACCCCAGTATCTTCAAAATAATTCATGAATGAAATGCTCAGAATATCACAGAGCTTCTGAGACTCCCAAAATACAGTTTGTACCAGCCATAGTTACATCTTTGAAAATTTTAATCTTTTAACTTTAGTAAAATGGCACTTACTACTAGCATGTGTAGGACTGGGCCCATGAAGATGAGTTTGCAGAATCATATCCCTAGCTTTGGTCCTTTAATTTCAGATAAAGAGTTACTGTGGTTTATAGAATTTATTCATTTGGAGTTTCCTTCGGTAATAAATGACAGTTCATGTTGTGTTTCTATTTTAAATATTCTGTTAGAAGTGTGTCAGCTATCCAGATAAGAAATTACCTCTTCTCTGTTTTCCCTTTTAACAGAGAGTTAGTGTACCAACTCTGTGAAGTGCGTTCAGTGAGGAGCAGGAAAAAAAATACCTCAATCAAAATAGCCATACTGCTGAAAATGAATGATAACTCTTGGTGCAAGAATGTAGGGTGGGAGAAGAGCTGCATCATACAATTCAATAGCAGATAATGTTTATATGGAAGCGGGAGAGTAGCATGTGATTTTCTTCCACATCCACACTGAGCAAGTATATTTTTGTAGTTCATCATTTCTCTTCAGCTGATGTGTTCAGTTGCTGCTCATTTCCCTGAGGGGTTTTTATTAGTAATGAAGGAGACTTCACCTGAAAATGGAGTAGCCTGAAATTTGACAAGTTGAAAAAATACTTACTTTTTTATCCGAATGAAAAAGTGTAGTATTTTAAAAAAGGGCAGAGGGAAAGTAAACATGGATTTCAACAGTCTCAAAAGATTACCATGCCATTTGTGGAAAACATTGTAATTATGACACAAAATTAATGACTTAATTACAGAGGTATTTATTATTTTTATATGAGGAATCATGCCGTAAATAATCCATGGATGTATTTGTATCCATAGAATCTGAAAGCAAGTAAATAATGTTATTTCAGTTCATGATCATGTATGCTATGAGAGAAGGCATTACTAAGATGCTGCGACTAGAAGTGAGGAGATCTGGCTTTCTGGAAAGCTAGGTATGTAGTTTTGGGCCTGAAGACTAAGGATCTACAAGTCAAAGATATAGTTTATAGTTGGAGCTAATGTATGTATGAAGTTGAGGCACAAAAGTAGTTTTCAGCCAGCTACACTATGACTCAGTAGTGCTTTCACACAAAGGCTGTGTATAACATTCATTTCAGCAATTTAGTGAGGATGAAGTTACTTCCAGGAGCATCACTGGTTCCAGTGTTTGCCCACAATGAGAATGTTACTAGAGTTTATAGCATTTCTAAAAAATGGTAGTGTGTGGTATTCCCTTTCCCATCAGCTACCTCTGCATCTTTGTTTCATCTTCCTACTGTCTGTTATTTGTATTTAGCCTTTTGCTTTCTATGACTGGCCTACCTCTTAGCTCTCACCAAAATTCTCTTTTTGCAGAAGAGTGTCATATAAGCTTGTACATTTTACCTTTAAAGGTGAATGTTGGAAACAAGCATATTCCAAATGACAACCAAGCAGAAAAATGCTTCCAAAATGCTACAGGTTCCCACAGTGGAAGGGAGATGGAAGTGTGCTGTGCAATGCATAGCACGAAGAGTGTACCTGATAGTGAAGAATTCTAGCATCTGGCCTCTGATCTGCAGTGCCATGATCATAATTGGCATTTTTTCCAAGTCAAAACTTTCTGTGTGAGGAGAAAGTATCCTTTGCGTAATCTTTACTGCATAAAAGCAGGTCTACCTTGGCAGCATCAAGAGTTGGTAACATGACAAATGGTTTCGTAGGGACTTGCTAATCTAGAAAATGGAAAGGAAGGCACAGTCAGCACACTATCATTTTCCTTTAGCATTATTTTATTTCGCTCTTTCCCAGGGGCATATGCAGCCACAGTTTCAATTCAGGGGGGTGAACACACCCCATCGTGTCACATCATGTTTCTATATCTCATGGCTGTAGGCGGGGAGAGCCCTGCACTGTCTAGGGGCCTGTATCTGCCACACTTCGTCAGGAAAACAGAGGACTTGTAGCACTGGGCTGGTTACATGTGAAATTCTTATAACAGCAAAGGGAGTGGGAATTGAAAGGAAACTGCTGGGCTGACACTCTCTACTGAATCTGCACTGTGACTTCAACCCATCCGCAGGGAGCAGCTCGGACAGGAGCTGACCTTGAATAGCAATCACAGCTTGGCCTTACTATAGGTAGCTTATCTGTGGTCAATGATGACTTATACCGTTTCGCATTTCTAAGAATTCCCTCAAGACAGATGTTTCAGTCTGTGCTTATAACTCGTTTCCTGTAGGACAGGTCTATCATGAGTGTCCCCACTGTGATCCTTCCCAGAGAAGATGAAGAATCAAGCAGACCAATACCATCTACGTTCAGAGGCCAATGTCTTAGTTAGAGCTCTGGCACTAGATTAGTGCCACATTTTAGAATGTTGTTCTTCTCCCTGCTGCTCACCATCTCTTGGTAAATGCATAACTTCAATTTTCTGTCTTACAGACTTGATGAGCTGAAATCTGTTGTAAGGGAAAGAAAATGTAGAAAAACAGCAAAAGTGCTACCTGGAATGGCGTTGTCTGTGAACGTATAAATGCTTGATGTAGGACAGGAACTTGGAAGGTAGATGACTAAAACTTCAGCTATAAAAGAGCTTAAATTGAAGTTATTTTGTTCTACAATCACAAGATGCTTATGTGTAAAAACAGACTTAGAATATGACTAGATTGCAAAAGTTAATTGCTTGTGCCCCAATATTTCAGTAATTCCTTTCTCAGGACTCTAGTTTTCACTCTCTTTTTACATGCATGCCAACTTCATTTTCTTACAAGTAAGAAAGTTGGGGTATTTTTTTTTGTTGTTTTTGAAATAAGAAAATAGATAGTTGTAGTAAGAGTAATTTTCATGTATTCCTCATCTCATTTTTTGTGTTTTTTTTTCCCCCGGCAGTCTCTCTCTCTCAAAATCTCTGCTAGTTGTGCTTGTAAAGCAACCTACACATTTTTCAATAGTATTTCCACTCTCCAGGATAATGTTTTTTTGGACTGATATATTGTGATATTAAGGAGGAAGAAAACATCTTATAAGAATTCATCTTATTTTCACCTTTTGATATTCTCAACTGCCTTTTTTTCTGAAATCTGATGGGTTGCAAGACAAGATTTTAAGTATTTACAACCATCTCTAATAAACCACTTCATGGATATTTATGAGGTGCTGTTTTAGCAGGCTGTATTATAATATTAATCAAAATCAAGGCTGCTGCTTGGAAATACTCCAAGAGTTAGATCTTTGCTGAAATCTTTCCAGGTATCTTTATGTTCTCCATTCCTTTTGTTTTTTGTTGTTGTTAATTTCCAGTTAAGTTATTTATCAGATAATGTTTGAATACATATGAATACAGTTTTGACAGAAAGTCAGAGAATCCTGAAATTAATCTTTGTTTTAATGTTTATTCAACACTTTTATATTTGTTTTCTGTTTATTTTTAAAGGAAATGACTGATAGTAGTGGGAAAGGATACAAGGCACCCTGCTGTGCCCCTGAAATCACATTGTGCAAGTTTATTGCTAACTACTAGAAATATCCTAGCATGTTCTGAAGACTTGTGTATGAAACCTTGATGCAATTTTCATATTTTCACTTAGAGGTCTAATGAATCTAGGAGGCCAACAGGTATACCTTCAAGTACCTGCTTCAGGTTAGAGCTTGTTATTTCTAGATGCTCAGCTCTTAACTCTTTCAGAAGCATGTAAGTCAGGCTGTTAAGTGTGTTGAATGATTCAAACCTCAAAGATAGTCAACAAGATTTAGTGGGTGTTTTTCAGATTTGGTCCTCCACAGTTTTCGTAAGTTCATAAAGGTAAGAGCAGGCCAACCAGCTACCAGGCACTCAAGAAACTGTATGTCTTTGATAATGTATGCATACATTTCTATGCTGAACATATTACATCCTTCCTTTTTAGCGTGTTAACTTACAAGTCACTCTGATGTAGTCAAACAGGATCAAGACCAGAAATTGTTTCTATTATGTCTTGCTTAGGGTTCAGTACTCAGGCAAAACATGCTTGCTGTTTTATGAACTTCCAAGAATTATTGCAGAATTGCTGGGGGTAAGACTAAACCAATTCTTAGTTCTCTGCTTTAATATTATCATTTGCCACAAAATAGTTGTTGTTGTATACAACCACACATGAAACCTCCATAATAAAACAAACATCCACAGATACTATATGAGAAAGACCAATGACATATGAAATACTTACCCAAAACAGAATCAAACCAAAGCCAATTCAAAGAATAAAAGGTCAATCATGAAATGTATTTCCTTTCAAAGCATTTTTTTCAGCTTTAATGATCTGAGATATACCTGCAGCAGATGTAATTTGAAATCTACAATACAGTTTTTGCTGCCTTTCCCATTGCCCTTATACTGCAGCCATTGCATTACTTGAAGCTACATTTAGAAGCAGAGATTAAGGAGGGTTAGTGCTGCTCATTTCTAATTAAAAGATCTCTTTTATGTTTTATTGATACATAGTCAGCTTTGCTATAACAAAGGTACTTTGCTACTGAAGTGTGAAACTTCCCAAACTTGTGTGGATGAGTGTAGATTCATACAATACTGAGATTAAACCTCTGCACACCATGTTAGAACCATCTGCTTGCTCCATCCAGTAAACCGTAACAGCTGATCCATCAGATCGCACAGAGACTTCCTCTATTCTAACCACAATGTTTTTGTAGAATCTAATACTGTAACATTTGGTCAATAGCTTTAGGGAATATCATGGCAAATGTATCTGAGGGGAGATGACAAAGTCTGAGAAATAATAAATGTTGATGTTCGAACAGTCTTGCAAGAGTGTTAGGAGTTGTCATAGTCACTCTCCGTCTCTTACAAAGCTTCACTTAGCTCTTCCATATTGAATTTAACTCTAAGGGACCAATTCTCCACTCCATTGCACTAGTTTATTGCCGGTTTAATTCAGTTGACTTTCACAGAAATACAACAGTTTAAGTCTCATGAAATAAAATGGCCATCAGGCCTGAAGTCATACAAACAGTGCTCAATCTGTGTTACATTATCTGTTAGCCATTTTGGACAGAAGCATCACTTAGAAAACGTTACTGTTCATAGCAGGCTGATGACAGGCCATCAGTCCCTTCTTTAGCACCATCCTGAAGGTGAGAGCTGTAACAGAGCAAGTTGTTAAAAAGCAGATATAAGGAAAGAGGAGGTCTCCAAAAGATCAGCTAGAGATTGGTTGAAACCTCAGTAGCAGAAACATCTCTGTCTTTATAAAAACCTCAGAGGTTTTTTTACTGTTGTTGAAATCAGGATATTATCATTAATGTTGTGAAATAGTCTGACTGAAGTTTCGGGTTGAGGAAGAGGTTATGGAAGTTGCCTTGAAGAGACTGTGGAAGCAAGCAGAATATGTCTGAGGGCAGAAAGGAGGAATATTCGGGGACAGATATTATATATCAGCAGCCTGAGTTCCCAGCAGTGTGGACTTTCAACCACTGGATTTACACGGAGACTTCAGGCACAGACCTTGTGGTCAGTGATACTCTATTTTGTGCACTAGATCATCTGCACTAGAATGGCATAGTCTTTAGCTGTTAGAGGTGCAGGCAAAACAATTGTGGCTTCTATTGTGCAGCAAGCCTCTGGACAAGGTAGCTTTGTCTGGTCAAATCCACTTTTACATATAAAGCCTCACTTTTGCAGTACTGAAATGGCACAGGTATTCTTGTGCAGATCCTCTGCCCTAAGCTGAATTTCATCCTAATAGATTGAGTGAATAATTACACTTTAGTTTGCCTATGCCTACATTTCCAACACCACAAGTTTGCAGAGAGAGTGCAAACACGGTATTGTCAGGAGGGTTATATACAGAAATTTGCTCTGATTAACTGAGAGTGCATCAGCCTTGATGTATTCTTGCAATATTTTTCAGCAACAGAGGGAATGAGAAGGATGCATGACATCAATCAGATTAACAGGGCAAAAAGGTAAATACATAAGATGTGTCAGTTCATTCTGCAGAGAGTTCTTCTCCAAGTTAAAAAGAGGGAGTAAGCTGGGCCATTATACCCTTTATTGGTTTGCCATACAAAATAGGCAATTACTTATGCTTCTTTTGTTTGAGATAGTTTTGCTGTTTTCCTGTGCTGAACTGCTGTGTTCAATTCTAGTGGTATACAGTTCTAGCTGGTGTGCTGTAGAGAGCAAGCAGAGAAAAGGCTGTATGCCTGAATTAAAACAGCAGCCAGTAAAATCTATTGTATTTCATATCTTTAAGTAATTCTGATTTGTAATTATGGAAGTTCTCTTATCCAGTGTGTCAAAGTGCGTTGAAAACAGTTAGCACAGCTTCTAGCTCTCTGTGAAGCAGCTACACAGCATAGGTATTACTTGCTGTAATCCGGTATCAGCTCTTGGAAATTTACCTCAGGTACACTTCAGCTGACAGCCCAGCGGTCAGTGCCAAAGAGGTCCATGGCCTGTGCTTGCATTTTCCAGATGCCAAGGAGATGAGGCATTGCTGAGTGAACTAAGCCCTGCTCCACTCGAGGGCTCTGTGTAAGCTGGATAAGAAATCGTGAGCCCACGCTACAGAGTCAAACTACTTTCTTTGCTTCCAGGCACAAATGACAGAGAGTATGTGATTCCTTCCCTGGGGTTATCCAGATTGGTACTCACCTCTTTGCCGTAGGACGAGTGCTTCTGCAGTTTATGTCCCCTGTGGACATGTCTGCAGGATGAAGCCTGGACATCACCAAAAATGGCTAGATTTTTAAGCAGAGGCATTACCATCTCAGACTGCCTCTCAATGATCACAGCTTGAAAAACTCTAAAAGCAGAATACTGGTAAAGTGCAGTTCAGGCCAACGGGGGGCTGGTTTTTAACCTCCTCCTCGCTCTCCTGACCCAGAAGGATGTTTAATGGGAGAGGGCTTTGGAGTGGGTCTGCTACTGAAGACAGGCCGCTCATGCCCATCTGGAGCTAATTTCCCCTTCACTTTTGACTGGAGTGTTGGTAGCCTAAAGATTGCACTAAGTGCCGTTAATGTGCAGAGCACATTCACCCTGCATTAAGAAGCTAGCTGCCATGGTCAGTTCTCCCTAAGAGCCATTCGGAAATTCAGCCTTTTTGTTTAAACACACTGCAACAACATCAGCCTTTTGTGCAGTTCGTGTATCAGGCTGCTGATGTTAAAGGGGTGCATTTTATGCTTGATGAGCCTGTTAGAAACAGGTGCTCACCCCAGGAGTTTAAGATGCCCTAAGGGTTTGACTTAAATCCAGCAGAATTAAGAAACGTTAAGGGAGGATCTGCATCTTTAAAGCAGTCCCATTGTGTCTCTGTGTTGTAGATAAGCTTCAGTCAGTATAAGAACAGGGGAAGTTTCAATCCAGTAAGAGCAATGCAATTTGAAATGTTGGCAGCTGATAAGTGCAGGTGAGGATAAAGGCATGTCTGCATCATTCACTTGCATTACATTTTGAATATATTTTTCTTTGTTGGAAAATCCTGCAGATATGTGCACCCCTCTGCTTTTCAATCCACATTATCTTACTGCTAGCATGCTTAATTATATCCTTTCCACAAAATCCTCAGTTTTAATATTCTTTGGAATTATATTCTACCACTTCTCCCTAAAATAAAATATCCTAAATATCTCTCCAGACTTCCAACTCCAGAGACCTGTGTTTACACTGAAAATGCAAATGAAAATGTTTTTACTTCTCAATGAAGACACCTCAAGACTCCAAGATTATGCAAAGTCTTGTCCTTATATCATGATAACTGTATTTTCTGCGTCTGAAAAACATTGACCCAAAGGGCCTTTCCACACTTCAGTCGAAACAAACACTGTAGTTGAGTGATAGCTGTGAGTGAGGAGGTACAGTTTGGAAGTGTACTATCTATTTATTTTGGTAAATTCTCATAGTTTTCCATATAGATTGTGTTTGTTTTAGCCATGCAGGGAGAGAATAGTGCAGTGAGCTTTCATTTACACTGCCAGAGGTCCCTTCCAATCTACATTATTCTATGATTATGTGACACTATGTATCTTTAATTTCACTTACTTGCATTGAGCTTGATTTAACCCTTTGATAATGGGATCCTATTCAAATGTATTGTTTTTGTCTGAGTCCGAAAGTACAAGTAATGTCAGCGTTTCAGGTGAACGTTTGATTATGCTTTTTCATAAAACTGGTGTTGTCCTATAATACAGTCAAATAATCACATTGATTTTCACTTGGCATCTAGACTAAGTCTTAAGGAATATATGTAGTAATTGATTTGTATGCTAGAGTTGCTGCAGGGTTTATTTTCAAAATGAGATTTTGGGGTAGGTTATTTTTTGTTAATTAAATGTATTTAAAAGGATTTATGTTATCTTCTTGTTCATATAAACTGAATTTTCAATAACTTCTACAAAAATGTTAGGAGATCCTCTGCCATAAATAACCTTTGTTGTAAGATTATATAGGAGTCTGATAAATCCTTATTTTTGCATTACTTATCCCAAACAAAATCAAATAATATTGTTATCATTTGGTATCTTACTGTTTTAATGACATTTTAAGGACACTAGCTGAACATGGTTTTCAGTTTTTTAGTTTTGGTCCTAAATTTTATCTCTTTGTTAAGCAACTAATTTCTGCTTTTACTGGAACCTTTTGAATTAAAATAACACAGATTTAATTGAGGAGTAGCCTTAATATCATCACCCCTTCTTATCATTGCTTGGTCGTTGTGTCTTGCCACTTCTTCTGGCCCCTTCTGCAGTCCAGGTGGAGAGCCATGGCTAACCTCCCATTCTTGGAGCCGCATGTGTCTGGTGTGGTTGATCGGTCTAATGACCAGCTGCATCTACCATTTGGGCTCCAGACTTTCAGAAAGGCTGCAGCTGATGGAGTGTGTCTTTGCCCAGCTACATCCTGACTTTTGGCATTTGTCCCAGTGAGAGGGAAGGGAGAGAGCTCTCCTGGGTCAAGGAGTAATTGCAGACATGTAGCCAACACCCGGTATTTCACCACAGAGCTGGGTTGGGCAGCCCTGGTCTGAATGCTTAAGTAAAATCTAATCATGTGGGATGGGATTTTCAGAGAAATTTACGTTCCTATTTAGTGATCTGTCAGGTGGTTTGCATTTATTTTTAAGTGACCATAAAAGCTCACAATGCAGAAATCAGACTGTTTTTCAGAGGCATGTTTAAGAAGCCACATGTTTTGACAATGTTGCAAAGCAGCTGCGAAACTTAACTACATCTGTCAGTTCTTGATATTGCTCTGATGGATAGCTGCAATGGGTATCAGTTGTATGTAAACACGGCTATTAAAACTGCACTCTCATCCTTCCTGTGATAGCCTTCCTGTATTTATCAAATACTTCCGTGATGGTTTCAGGAGATGACAGCACAGGAAAGAAATGACATCTAACAACTGAATGATAAATTGAGCTAATTTTTTAAATACCTGCGTTTCTGCCCCTGGTTTGGCAGACTTCATCATGACTTTGCAGAGGTAATTTGGCCTTTCTGAGCTTCTGTCACTCACCTTTAATGGAAGGAATAGCATTCTTCTGTCTTGGAGAGGGGAAGGAGGATAGGATACATCTGAAAGACAGTAGAATTAAAGGAATAAACTAGGTAATATGAATATCTGATTAAAATAAAAATTAAAGAAAACAGTCACCAGATTTTGAACTGGGTTTGCATAGGGCTGACAATCATTTACGTATTTAGGCGTCTCTTCAGGGAGTGACTTTACAGCTTGTCACCTTCAACTGGTATACACTAAGTGTGGATATGTTGTAAGGATACTTGACATTTATTGAGACAATTATTTAGTCATCAAAACATCTACGTAGTTGTGCAAGGTAATCAACCCTTATCTTACTCAGGGGACTGTAAAGACATGCACATCACTTGCTTCAGGCCTCAAAGAGAATTAGTGACAAATCCAGGTTTACAGTCCACAGGAGGATTGCTGGCCCCCAGTGCTGTGTTTAGACTATTGATGACATCAATCATAGTGAAGGTACAGTGCAGTTGTCAACTCCCCCATGTATTGCTGTTTTTTAAAGATAGCCAACACCAAGTCACAAGTACTTGAGCTTCTTTGCAGGAAGAAAGAGGTCTAGCCTGCATTCTGTCACTGCTGAAGAAAAATGTAATGCATTTATCACAGGACAAAAGTGTAGACTTAAGATTTAGGCTTCTCACCGTATATAAAGAGTTGATGTGTGTTATTAGAAACTACTCGCCTAAGCTGTATTTCATTTAAGCTTTTAGAGCCATCTAAATCAACTTCTTTGGCTTTAGGAAGATAAAGATTGTAAAACAAATTATCTGAGCATCAGGAGACCTACCATGTTGATTTACACCTGCTACATACACTAAATATGTAATTCTCTTATAAATCACAAAATTGATGCACATTTTCAGAATTATCTGGGTATTTGGTTAGTGCAAGTTTAATGAAGTATTACGTGCATGCGTTTACCTTTTGTAAGGCACGAAAGAACCACAGGCAAACAAAAGTGTTAAAAATTATTAAAGGTGCCAAGAATACAAGGCCATTTTTCTTATGTTGTCAATGCTTAGGAAGTAAACGTCTGCCCGCCGAAGCATTGTTCATAATAGTAGTATTACCTGTATAGATCAGGATGTCTTACCATGAACTGAATACATATGCTCTACCTTTGCAAGACCGAATCTGAGAATCAAGTGGTTTCCAGCTGACTGTAACTGGACGTCTGGAATGAATTTCCCCAGAACTCATTTTAGTTTGCATTTGCATGCATGAGAGTTATTTCTTCAGAAATACTCTTCTGGATATAAGCACGAGCTACAGAAAAACAAAAATTACTGTGGCTGAATTGTGTCATGTCTTCAGCTACCATGCAGAATCCCTTGCCGTACTAACTCAAGACTGAATATCCATCTTGGTTGTAGCGGTCACGTGGGCCAGAGATACCAACCTCTGCAGCCAGCAATATGGCAGAAAATGATGTGGCTGGAATCACAGCCTGGTTGTCTTTGACTTCCCTAATTTGAAGGCAGCCATTTACAGCTGATCTGTAAACATTTCTCAAATTCATTGCTTTTGTTTCAATGTCTTGATGACCATAATCCTCTTTTTTTTTTAAAAAAAAAAAAAAAAGAAGAAGAAGAAGGGAAAGAAAATACAAGCAGTGGTTTTCACATGGTTGTTCCTAACATCTTTGATCTTTGTTTCTGAAAGAAACTATAGAAGTGGAGGGGAAAGGAGAAAATGTATTCCTTTTTTTGGCCCCTAGGAATTAGGTGCTAGGCAAAGCTGTAGCAGTATTCAGTGATCTCTCCATTTCCCCTCTTTCTTAATGAACTTGACTAATTAAGCACTACTTACATTGTCTGTGGAGCTGTTTGTCAATTTTCTCATAATTTTCTATTCATAGGGCAATTATATATGTGTGTGATATTTTCATACGGCTAGGTGTTACAGTCTGTGCAGCAGCCCTGAAACAAGCCCTAATCATTGTCTTCCTTATGAAGCTATTGTGCCAGACAGCTGAAAAAGTAACTGAATTCTGCTTTGCCAAGAGCTCTCCTTTTAAACAAAAAATTATATTAACGAAGTGTAAAGCTGTGCTTTAAGAGTTAACATCTCAGTAGAGTAGGGTCTTCATATTTCCATGGCAACAGCTTAACATGATCAGTAAGCAGAGTGGACTATTTTGCTGTGAGGTGTCATTAAAAGAAAAATCATGCTGGGAAACACACATGTATCATAGAATAAAATCTCTTCTCCACTGTTTTGAAAGCAGCCAATTTCTTTGTTGTTCCATATTGATACATTGTTTTTAAATTGCTGTTACATTAGAAATGGAAACAGTAATTTACATGCCTTTTAATTACTGTTTCTGTTATTGCAGTGATGTAAATTTAAAGGCACAACTTTACAACAGAGGTAATCTGACAGCTGCCACTGAACCTCTTATTTACAATATATATTGGCAAATACACTTTATTTTTTTACAGCAACTTTTTGTTGGTGGTGTGTTGCATAGTTCTCTGTGGTAGTAGCGATGGGCTCAGCTGCTGTTTTAGTAATTTCTATTAAGAATATATTGATAACTAGTGCACCAGCAGTGGCCAGCCTTTTCTGCCAAATCTATTATTTTTAAAAGGTCAAAGGTCTCCAAGGAATGTGATGGGAGAGATTTACTCTTCCTCTTCGTTCCATGCATGTCACTCACGGGGTGTCATGGGAACATAAGGCACCTGTAATTTTTTTCTGGACGTTCTTGTTAATAGTTATTACCCAAGTCCTACCACACATTTTGAAAGCAAGCAAAGGGAGTTGCTAGAGTATGCTAAACCGTAGTCACTCCTCTTTGGTGTGTCACTCTTTTGAACATGGTCTAGGTGGAGAGGACATCTGGAAGCTCTAGCCTGTTCTCCACTGTCAGCTTCCATCCAAGTCAGGGCACTCGTCCTCATTTGAGGGTGTGCAGCAGCTCAAGATGTCAAGCTTTATTTTAACATCCTGAAATTAAGTAACCTACTCACAGCCTGCACCATCTATGCAAATGACTGGTTCAGCCAATACCAGGTAGAAAGGAGTAAACCAGATTTTTATTAATCTTTTCTTATTGCTACATGAAATAAGTCTGGCTGTAAAAATTTTTTGGCAAATGATGGAGTTCCTTATTTTTAACTGTCTGAATGTTGGCAGAGCAAAGCAAGTCACTGAATCTCCTTTATTTTCCCCTTTTCAAATTCCAGATCCTTTTTTTTTTTGCTAGAACTTTGAAATGTTTCATCTCTTCACTGATAACAATGTTCCTTAGCCCCCTTTCTCTGTGTTTTCCAGTTTATATTATGTGATATAGGCTCCTTATCAAATAAAGCTGCCATTTTAGCTTTCTTTTCTCCTTCACAAGCAGTGGACACTAGCTGCAGTACAGAACTCCAATTACATAAGATAAAATTTTATTGTCACAAGGGTGGTCAGATAAGGGTCAAGCCCACGATCTCTGTCATGGGTTCAAACTGTCAGAGCAGGGGTTCAGAGAGGAATATTTATTCTTGGAGATATTCAGAACTTGACTGTACGATGACCTGAGCAACATGACCTCGTTGGCCCTGCTTTGAGAGGGAGGCTGGATTAGAGACCTCCAGAGTCCCTTTCAACTGAAATTCTTCTATAGCTGTGTTCAATAATCCTATTCAAAACTAACTGTTTATTTCCCATACTTTTAATTTTAAACATAAAGTAAATTACAACATGACTTGATCTCACTAAAGATTATGTAGTGGAATAGAATCTGGAAGCAAGTTTATTTGGTAATAAGAAAACACGCGCACTTGGGTTTTGGACAGACTAGGGCACGCGTTAGTGCCTAGCTGTGCTGCACCGTGTAGAGGAAATATCATGAGGCTGCAAGAGAGAGAAATCAGAGCTGATACAAAGGGTGGGAAAATAAAGACAGCAAGACCAGTTACAGGTTGAATCTTGCATGTCAGTCATGACGAAAAAGTCTTGCAGAGTTATTTGAGCAGACGAAGAAATCGTGCATGAAGATGTCAGTTTGTCTTTGACTGTAGAATGTTAAAATCCATTTGTTTTAACCTCCCTTTGCCTCACTTGAGGATTTCAACAACAAACACTTCTTGGCAGAAGTATTTTACTGTGCGTGTCACAGAGAGACCTAACTGGACCTTCTAGGCACTAATATTATGTAAATAATATTATAATGGTATCTATAATAAAAGAGTCAGAATGTGGTAAATGTGGAAAGTTACATTTGACAGAAATATATACTATTATTTCCACTGCCAGCAAAGAAATAGTGTGTCAATGGAATCTATAAATCAGGTTGTGTCATTCTCACTTAATCAAATTTACCTTGCCATGACTTTACTAAGTATCACCCATGTGTTACCTAGTGTCAGCAACTGTTTGCATCCTTATGCATAACAGTAATGCAGATGCCATACGGAACAGCCTTGTAACTTGGACTCAAAATGTATTTGTCAAATCTTACTGCTGTCATTTGGCACTTAGTATCAGACCTATTAAAGTGTAACTCTTAATAGAAATGATGTTAAGATAAGGATACCTCCTTCCTCTTCAGTTGTATCATGGAGGAGTGCACACAAAAGTTGGGATCTCCTTGTATGTTACAACTGTGTATGAAATAGCCGTAAATCCAGTGGGGTTGGACGACGTCTGAGGATAGGATGGGCTGCTAAATGGAGCACTGAGCCAAGTGGGATTCAGGTGGTGTCCGTTTTGTTCTTGACTCTGCTGTTGTCATACTGCATGATACTGTATCAGCTGTTTCATTACCTAATACTGTGTATCCCTTTCTGTAATTTGTTTGTTTTATCCAGTTAGATTGTAGCTTCAAAGGGATAGAGACTTTCCCATGGGTTTGTACAGTGGCAAGGACTGTAGCTGAGATTTCTGGAATATACTATTGTATAGATAAGAACAAGCAACAGTATAAAAGTGTATATACAGACTTTGATACTCTCCAATCCATACAGATATTGTCAATTTCTATGCAGGATCTTTGCTCAGTTCTTCAAAAGTAAAAAAGTTAGATGAGATTTTTTTTTTTTTTTTGACACAAAGCTATCTGAACTTCCAAGACTGTGCTTTGTTGTTTTGAGCTGATTTTCTTTTCAAAATAAGGATGGATCCTTTTTTCCTTTTTAAAAAAAAAATCAAGCATACGTGATAAGTATTTCTATTTCCAAGCCAAATTTTAATGCCTTCTAGAAAGCTGTATGCTGACCCCAGGTGTATAAAAAAATGTTTTATGTAGGCCGTCATCTAAGGGACGCATTGCTTTTTGTTAGAAAATAAAAAAGGAGGCAATAAGTTGCAAATCCCAAAGCAGCTAAGTGAGAGTGAGAGAAAGTGCCTTGGGTTTTTAAAAACTGTAAATTGTGGTTTAGTGATCCTACTGGAACCTAAGGGAAATGAAAAGAAAAATTGGTGTTAAAAATAATCGGAGAAAAAAACACAAATAATTGAGGGGAATGGGTTAAGGCTGACAAGGTGACAAGAAATTTCTGGAAAGTCTGCATTCTGGAAATACGTGTCCATCACAGTAAGCGTTTTCAACACCTCTGCAAAACAGTACCAGACCCTTCCTGGAAAAGGTCCTGAAACAATGGGAACTGTGACAGGAGAACAAGCAAACTGGATGCAGTGGAATTACAAGGCAACAGAATGCAAACCACAAGCCTGCCCCTCCTTCTGGAACAAAAGCAAACAGATGCGACCGCATCATAGAAGTTATAAGTTTCTGCTAACTCAGCAGGGGGAATGCAAATGTACAGCTGGCGCTATGATGTAAGGTATTGCTGTGGCTTGGCTGGCCGTGAGAAGATCTCCTAGAACTCTTGAATGGTAGTATTATTGCTTGCTGTACCCAGTCCCTATGGCTTCAGAAGGGAATCCAAAATAAGGCAGTTCCACCAGCACGCTAACAGAGGCTCCGTGATATCCAACTTGCCATAGCCTAATACAGGATTTGGACCACAAACCTCTTTTAGTTCTCAATTTGCATTTTATGCCATTTGTTGAATTCTATTTTTGTTCACTGCTTCTTATAGTGTGCTTCTATAATGCTGCCTTTGAAAGTGGTGTTTGCTTGTAATAGCAATTATGGAATATTCAATTTCTGTGTTTTACAGTTCTGTTGAATTTTCAAATGTGTTTTCAGAGTGTTGGTTTTCCTTCTTGATTGGGAGATCTGGCCTATAAATCATATTTCCAGAACATCTAATCATCTAATGAACTTCAAATTTACAATTTGTGAAAACAGGTGCCCTTTCAGAAGGAAAAAAAAAGTGACATTTATGCAAATATTTCTTCTAAAAATGAAATTGCTGTCTATTCATAAAAATGGAAGCAAACTTTATGATTTTCTTGTTCTAATTCATTTCACAAATGAATTTAAGACAGCTAGCAAACTGAGAAAAAATTATCTTTGTTGAGGTGTTATTTCATTCAGTTTTAAATATTAATGTATCATGTTGCATGGTTATGTAGTACTCTTCACAAAGATTATATAAACCGTTTGTTAAAGAAAATATGAAGCTTCTGAAATGTCTGCTCATAAATGTTTACAAGAGAGATCATAGGTAGAATTATAGGCAAGGAAAATGAAGAATAGATGAGCCTAGGGAACGCTGAGATAAGACATGGTTGGCAAGCATCCCAAGGTGGATTTCTAGATGACGATCTTTTATTTCTTGAAATCATAGTATTTTTGCATTTCTAGGCTACATGATCCCATGATCAAAGTGCCTTTAACTTGATTCTGTGTGTGAAGAGGATATGCGTAGGGAAATACATAAAATCAATAATGAAAATGGACGGAATTTTTCAGTGCCTCTACTGTGATTCGCAGGAATTGCAGATATATAAAAAAGTCCTAAAAACCTAGACTCTTGCTATGGTTTGGCTAGTAGAGGCACAACACATCCAGTGCTAGGGCAGAGGAAGGACATGTTGAGAGCAGAGCAGAGAACGGGAAGGACTGGCTTAGGATCTCATCACACAGTTATGATTTCGGGCAGCAGCGTGGTGGAAAGGGTTTTACAGAGAATCTTTGCATACTGTCTGCCTTATTCAGAGTGCCCTTCAGCTCCCAGAGCAGCCCAGATAAATCCTGGTTTAAAGTCTCCTTTCCTCCAGGGCTGCAGATCTCACTCTAAGGACAGATTCTTCTGGACTAGCATGCAAACCTAAGTCAAATTTCTTTCAAAACCATAATAAAAGCATAGTGAAATGAAGCTCGCTGTGAAATTCACTGTGATACAAATGAGCAAATCTTAATGGATTTTCTTATGTGTTCTCTTTGGGGAATTGTAAGATAACTCCACATACACATTGTTTGGCTTCTGTTTGTTTGTACCCTGCTCCACTATGTTCACCCTGGTGCACGAAGATAACATCTTGCTTTCATAGTTCAGTGTTACCATATAAAGATTTTATTGAGTTTCCTTAACTAGATTTGGGCTTTATTATCTGCTTGCCAAATGATATGCGGTATTAATGCTACTGTTTTCTGCCAACATAGGAATTATACAAATGTATTTAATTTCATTACAGCAGTTGAATTAATTGTGTATAATATGATATTGAGGATGGTGCTACAGAGGAAGAAAAGCAAATTAAGGTGGCAATAAGCATAATTGAAATCCTTTACTTGTTTAACAATTATTTTTTGCATTCTCTTTATATTTCTTCTTCATAGTTTTGGTTGTCCTGTTGTTAATTCCAGTAAAAAAGAAGTCTTCCAGATTTGTAGCTGTTTTGACATGCCACTGTTAGCCCACTGAAATGTGACAGGTACAGAAGAGAACTTCTGATTGGATTCTATTGCAGTATTATGCTATGCCTACCAGTAAAAAATGCAGAGAAAATTGAATTCTAAAATTATCTACCTCTCTTCCATTTACTCTCCAAGCCATTTCTTCTATTTTTCAATTATCATCTGGTAATAAATGTGTCATAGTGCAAGATGAGACCTCGGTGGAATACAGTAACACTGAAGGCAGAATGAGAAATTCAAGAGTATTCAAACTTGTTTGGATGCGAATTTGGTCGTTATATTGAACCAAAAGGTATGTGCTGGAGAGAAAGAAAGTAGTAAAGCTCTAGAAATTTCCTGTGTTAACGAAACAGTACTCTGCCACATCTGCCACCAAACACCAAGGCATGCTTCTTTCCAAATGAATTGCCTGTTCTGAGACAGACTGTGTGGTTCATGGAGCATTTAATTCCTTTTAAGTGTTTATCTGAGAATCAGGTGGGGTACAGACATTGGATAAAAGCCATGTCCTGTACATAGCCAGGATTTCTGTTCTTGTAGTGATCCCATAAATGTATGAATCTCACTCTCCATTGTTAACTTTTCCTTACCTGTCTCTGAATTTGTCACCAGGAATGTCACACACAAGTGACATTCCCATCCTGCTAGTCTCACCCTCTCCTAAGACATTTGAATTTCTGAGGACGATTCTTGAGAGAAGAAAACAGTTTTCAGATTTTCAATTTATCTGTTGTGTGAAGGGAAAATGACTGTAAATTCTGGAGCTTCTTCAACTAATTCTAGGGGGAACAATTTGCCGGCATTTGAATCACTAGGAACCAGCTTGTTGGGACTCTAGACATCACTTAACCTAACTGTGCAGAACTCTCCAAACTCTCAAGAGCACCCTAGTATGTTTTCAATATGCTAGTCAAAGCTCAATGGCAGTTACCCATTCCAAATGTGTTTCTGCCTAACAATGCACTGGTTTTCCTGAATAATAGTGTGTAACTGCTAGGATGCTGGTTTGCAGTCTCTCCATTACCGTACTGCTGAAGCTAGATAACTGTGCCTTGTAGAAAGGATCAGTAACATATTTTATGTGACTACCGTTGTGCGTATGACACATCTGCTCATTTCAGATGATCTCATCGTACTTTGTTGACTCTTAGTGGCTCAGCTCAGGGAGAGAGGAGCAGGCTTTAACTGGGAAAGGTCAGTTCATTTCTTCAATCTTTTGCTAAATCTACAAAGTTGCCAATTACAAGCTGGATTTAACAGCAGTTGAGCATATGATTTTTCTGATGAGCTTTGGCAAGTGAAGATGCTGAGATGGTCATGGCCCTTCAACTCCCCTGATACTCAAGGACTTTAGCTTGTTTATTTTGTAAAAACAAAAGATTATATTCTATCATATGTAAGTTCATCATCTGACTGAGGGAAGGATGAGCAGCATAAAAAGAGCTGCCTAACCCATAGACTCTCATATGTAATACACTGGTCATGAATAAATCTGAGCTGGAATTCAAAAGAAAGCTCTGCTGTTGAAGAGACAGGATCAGAAGTAGCCTACAAGTGGAAGTCTTCAAACTAATTTGAAGATTGAAGATAGCACTTCATAATGATGTGTCTGTGAAAGCAATAAACTGACAATTAGGCGTCCAGGAAGTTCTTTTTATGCCTGAACTCCGAATGTGCTGAGTTTCCGTATACATGGGTAATGAGACTATACACAGGTGAACAAAGTACCTCGTCTGATCACACAGACTGTGGTCATTGACTGTGAGCTGAATCAGTACAAACAGAAAATTGTGATCGTGTAGGACAGTATGGTCTGCCCAATGCACTGGGATATGGAAATGCAGATTTCCTGGATAAAACCAGAATCTAAGAATCTTTACATACCATTAGATTTTGAACTGTGTATATCTTGCAGAAAACTGGCTAACATTTTTTCATGTGGCTGCACAGGAAAGTGCAGGAAAGGAATAAAATCAATCTTTTGGGTTTTGCCTGCATTTCTAGTCAAATTTCCTATCATATACATTCCAGATAAATCAAATGAAGAGAGTAATGTGAAAGTAGTACCATATTGCTTTGTAGCGTACTGGCTCACTGATTTCAACATAGGTATTTCTGACTCATTCCATGTTACTGAAAGGAGAATTAATCTCAGGCATTTTGTAGAATACATGTGTAAGTTTTGAGAAGCTTCAGGGCAAACCATTTGAAGTCCAGTATTTCCAAGAGTGGAATTTCAATTCTTTCAGCACTAGAGAGAGTGAGCACAGAATGAACCTCTAGAGGAAGCCATAATTTCCTATAAATTAAAAGCAAAATTAATTTGAAGAGTATTTTTTACATCTCTTTCCGAAAGAGAGCTGTTGTTAGATTTGATGTCCCTAGATACGCAAATACTACACTTGCATCTGATTCGTTATTGTTTTCTTCCTTCAGAGAGTGTCAGACCTCTTGTTCACCGCTTCATTACTGAATTTGGTGATTTTCAGCTAAACTCTTAGAAATCTTGGAGAACAAAAACAGTTATAGAGTAAGTAACCTACAAAGTCATCCGTGCTTCTTTCCCCTGCTAGTCATCTCAGTTTTACAGGGGTGCAAGAAAGGGACGCATTAACTTCAGCCAGAAGAGACCACATGGAGAGCTAAGAAAATAATTCAGGCTATATGTTACTGCCGCCTTCTGCTATGACTGTTAGACATGCTTCTCTGTCTTGTAACCTGGATAAAGTTAGTTCTCTCTCAATTGGGCTATTTCTTCATTTAGCCTAGTAAGAGACAAGTTAAAAGGAGGCAACACAACAAAGTCCTTGTCCAATGCTATTATCTGTAAAGGCTCATTGTAAAGGCTGATTTTTATTTCATTTAAAGCTTCCAGCAGGAAAACTTCACACAGTAAGGTTGGAAAGACAGCCCCCTCGCTATTGTTCTCCACTTTTGATTTGCTGTGAAAGGATGCTCTATTTTAAGAATCATGATTGTGTTCTTTTAAGGGCAATTTTAGGACTGTTCTCTTCAAGCAGAAGTAGATGGAGGTGGAGATAATAAATCCAGCAAAGTACATTATAAAGGCCTAATAAATGCTAGGGCCGCAGTATGTACGTTAGCCTAAGGGGATCAAGACCATTCTCTCTGTGTCTGTCTTACACACACGCATTCCCTGATCATAACAAGATGAAGTACAGATTTTATTGTATTTATGTGACAATTCTAGCCTAGGTCAAAACCAGGGAAATGGAACAAATAGGCATCTAAAATAAAATAAGATTTTCAAATACTTTAGCAAAGCATTTTTTAATCTGACACCTTTAAGCTACTGCCTCAGCAGAATGGATGTTGAGAAGAGATTAGTTTTCAGAATTTGCTACCACACATATCTAATATTGTTTAAACTAGATTCTATTAAATACTTTTCAGGCTTAAAAATAACAAGATTGCTTTTAGAATTTTAATTCTAAACATATCTGCTGTACCTTATTAAGGCGATGGGAATAAAAAAATGATGGGAATGTAGTAAGTATGTTTGAGTTCATCTTATAAGGAGTGGACTTCTTTCAGAGTGTTTCTGGGAATTTCCTGTGAGCCTCAGACAGTTCCCCAGCTTTATTTACTCTAAATTTTTAATCAGCATTTTACCAGAGAATTTAAAAATTACATAAAAGTAAACTCCTTTCACTTAAACTCTTGTCAGAAAAAAAACATCACTTACCAGGCAGTTGCAAAGAATGTCAAGTTGTGCTTGGACTTGTAGAGAATGGAAAGTATCACAGTCTAGCAAAAAAAAAAAAACCCTACAACTCAAAAAGAAAAAAAAAGCATTATGTGGAATTTCCAGGTCACAGCAAAATGGAAAGTTTGAGTTCTGAGATGTTTATACAAACTAAGTACAGATGGCTATACATTTTTGTAAATACATTGCAGTCAAAGGCATATAGCTCCCTAATGTCTTCATGTTGTGAGGCTTGAGGGGTGCTTCCTGTTCAGGCATAACCTTGTGAAGTCTCCTAACATTGGTGGTACTGACAAGGGCTTCACCAAATGGAAAGTTCTCAATTTTTTCACACATTTAATGATGTTCATAAACAGTAACTCCTTTCCATGACTTGAGTAAACTTCTGAAGAGAAAGAGTGTAGGACAGCAGTAGTTTAAACATTTACATGATAGCCTCATTAATGCATTTACAGATGAAAAGTGTTTTTGGGAAGTCAGTATCTAAGTGTCTTTTCTTTCCCATTTATTGCAAGCTCAGGAAAATTAATCTGAAAATTTTAGGGTACTCAAACATAGCTTAAAAGGTATGAAACAAAAGCAATTAGGCTCAGTGGTAAACTATTTGTAAAGTCTGGCATTTTGAGAGGGTTCTTGCTGTTTGGTCTTTCAGTTGTATGAAAGATTCCCCAAATTATGCCATTAATTACTACTTCTAGAGCCTCTCCCTAAACTCTTACCTTAAAATACACCAAAACTTTCACTGGTTTCTAAAGTGAAGTTTTGAGCTATTAGAATCATTCTTGGTGCACATCTCAGTATCCCTATTCTACAGGTTCTTTTTTATTCATTCCTTTTGCAGGACTGTCTTGCTTTGATAACATTTTGCAGAAAAGGATGACAGGGTACAAATGTCTTACGTGAGTACAGGAGCAGAAATACAAAAGATTCTTCCTTTGAAGAACACAAAGTTGTAAATTGCAGAGTACAGAATACATAAGATCTAGCTCTCTGATACCTTCTTCACCATCCTCTTCAGTAGCCTATGAATGAGTATATAAAAGTGCAAGGAAGAAAAGCGTAGATACTGATGCCCAGATAGATCCGTGGCAGCCACGGCGTTTCTGTGTTTGTGGTGTACTAGAAAATGGCTAGAGAACGTTTTGTTTGTGACAGTTAACTGTGAGTTATTTCCGTATCATACTGGAAATCTCCACTGAGAAAGCCCATATTTTGTCAGCAGAACTCAGGAAATTAGTGCAGTTCAAGTGATGAGGAAACCTTAAAGTCACATCAGCTGTCCCTCCCAAAGGGAGGACCAGACACAGATGAAATGAGGTGTCAAAGTACATGAAGGGTGCACAATGTCTTATTCTCAGTATCTTCCGTTAGTCTCCAGCTGATGCGCTTTTATTGAAGCTTCCCTTGACTTTTTCAGCATTTGTCCTCATCTTAGTATATCAAAGCTTTGTTATATTGGCAGTGTGAAACACATATTTTAACATGACTCAGATTTGCTTTTGCTTTTGTGTGTCAGGAACATAATGTCTTTCTGGTTTTTTTTTTTTGGAACGATTTTGCTGTCCAGTTAGACCATTAATCCATCTATTACTGATGTTAAGCAGGCATATCTCTAGAGAATGACCCTTTCTTAAATAAAATTTTGATTACCACACAAAACTTGATCTTGTAAATAGTAATAACATAACCTCTTTTTCTTTTACAATTTTGTGGTTCAGCATAAGTGGCTAGGGGCCCACCATTAATCATTCATGAATATCAGAAAGAATATTCAATTAGAGATGTGCTCTGGGACACTTTAATATTTCTAAATATGACATGTTTCTGGTGACTTTAAATAGTACACAAGTGACACATTCAACTTTAGGCAATAAAACAACAAATAATGCAAACTGATATAAAGTGATTAAACTGGATACAGATTTTAAATACCTCTGAATTAATTTTATGTTTCTGATGTGTTGGGATTCTGTTTGCAAATACCATTAGTAGATGTAGAAGCCTTTTTTTTTCTTTTCTGTTTTCCTTTGTATATAAAAACTCAAGTTTACTGATAAATACCCAAGTGAGTGGATGTTTTTCAGATACCTAGCTATTATTGTTTGTCTAGATACGGATATTTAATTACATTTGTGATTCTGGCTTGATTTGATTTGCTTTTGGAGAAGCGATGAAGGCTTTTAATTTAAAGTATCTTTCACATCACATTTTTCTCTTACATTTGGCAGATTCTTTTTTTGAAGTCACCTCAGCTCCATGTCCTGGGTGTTCAGGCTTACAGCATAAGCAGTGCCAACCTTGGCTGCCTTAAAGTAAAAATACACAAATGTCAGATGTTCAGACAGTTTTTGAGGTATTGTTCTACTTCTGAAGATAATTTTCCTGTAATGGATAAAATAATCACCTAATTCCCATACTTGTGATATAATAAGTCTTCTTAAAGAGCACTGTCACAAAGTGTTTTTTTTCAAAGAGAGTAGTAACTTAATCTCTGGAAAGATGTATACTTATTAGGATTTTTAGGAAACTTATGGGACTTAGGTACTCTGGTCCAACTACTACAAACAGTGGCACAGTGGTAAATAAATCAAAACTTGTCTCTGTTCATGTTTGGTGGCCATAGGGAATAAATCAAGTTCTATATCTGTGCAATTAAGATAAGAAAATCCCATTTTATCTGCATTTGTGGTTTGCTGAAGGCAGTCAGACATATGTTACGACAAGTTTTTTTATTATGATATTACTTTTTTATTACCACATTGGTTTTTTATTTACAGTGTAATATTGGTTTTTATTCACATTTTAAAACACATTTTTTATTTACTTTTTCCTGTACAATGACATTACAATGTCCTGTAAAATATTTTGGAGAATGCTAACATGCACATTCTGGGAATCAAATTGATCACATGCTCTTAATAATTGGAAAAAAAATTGACGAATGTGAAGCATTCCCAACTGTTTCTTCCTTGAGTTTGTTCACTCAATAAATCTGTCTCTATCTTCTTAATGCTCTGAGAAGTGTAATTAGTGTAAGTTTCCCCTGCAAGTGAAAGATGGATCCGTGTGTGCAGAATTCAGGAAAGGAGGAGAGGAAAGAGGTATTAATGTTAAGCAGGAGCAATCTACAGCAGCTGCAGTCAATCTTTTGATCTACACAGCTGATCATTAAAAGTGTCTGAGACATTCAAATTGTATTTGTTGTAGTAAACTCTTCCCATCTATGTATTTTAAAGACACTTCTCACAACTATAACATTTCTGTATTTCTTTCAGGACCAGGTAATGAGAATGACTGAAAAAATGAAACCTTTGACTTGATATTGAAAATCTAGTTCTATTTTTAATGACATCAAAACATAAATAATTTTGTTTGCAAGAGAACCATTTTGAAGCATTTTATTCTAGGTCATTGAAGTATTATATTCCTTTAAGGGCAACTAATTTGTTTCAGTTATAGGGAATACAATGTTTCAACAATTAACATTACTGTAAAAATTTAAAAACTAAATATTTTGTTCTGATTATAACAAGCCATTTCAATTATTTTCTTTTTAGAATGTCACTGACATCTCAGTTCCATGAATCAGTTTGGCAAACTGATGTTTACTGATGGAAGTTACCTCCACCATGCAGGTAAACTTTGAATCATTCCCCTGCTTTTCAGTTAGGAAGGAACACATTGGAGAATGTACAAGGCAGTTAAGGCCAGAGATCTGTAAATCTGAAGCCTTGCTGCAAGTGCGTTATTCCAATTTTGATCTATTCATATATGTGATAGATTAACAGGATATACCTTGACAAAATTGCAATTTGAACTGTACTGTAAACATCGGAACTATTATTTCTGATTCAGCTTTCTTAAATAAAAAAAAGGCTAAAGAGAAGGCTAGAACTAGGTAAGAATTTAAGTCTCTGTCTTCAAGCAAAACCAGAGCTATACCTTGCCTTTCTAGCTAATATGTGGGAAGAATAAGATATTCCCTAAGGATGGTACAAAACTCTCTGCAGCCTCTGTGTAAACAGTGCAGTTTATTACAAAAGTTGCTTCTGGCATGCTCCTAGGAACTCCAGACTGGTGGTGCCCTCAGCAATACAAAACATAGGCATGCTGTACTTATCACTACATTTGAGAAGAAAATAGTCACTGTTGGCTTCTTTGAGCAAGTAGTAGAGGTGCTTCTGAATTTTGAATCCCCTGTGGGACTTTGCCAAAGAAAAAAGCCTGGTTTCTTATTCTGATGGGGTTTATGTGAGATTTAGGCACTGAACTCAAAATCACAGCAATTCTTGGCATTCAAAGAAAGAAATGAATATTCCGAAGGAGATGCATCTGGAGAAATTAGGGATTTCCAGGATTAGGTAGCAGCTGGATGTAAAAACTCGTGGCTTAGAATTTTACGTTTAGATACATTAGTTCTGCCCACATCCAGTTTTAAGTCTGACCCTGAAACTGCAGCCTTCAGTGAACCCAAACATTCCAGGAAGGAAATAATGTATTACTTTTTGAAGCATTTTGAAGCATTACCCAATCAGTGTTAAGATATCTGAGAGCTCATGCTAACCTATTAAGCCAAAGAGTAGAATATCTGCTCTGGAGGAAATCCAACAGAAGCTTGTATGGAATAATTTTTATGGTTTGCTTTCATCCTTCCCATCTAACTCCTCTTTCCTTCTTGAAAGTAAGCCAATGGGATGGGTATATTTTGTCAAGAGGAGTTTCCGTTTTGAGGGATGCAAGATACTGCACACTGCCTGTACTAACAGTCATTCAGCCTGTCACATACCTTAACACTGCTCTGTGTGCGTGGAACAGTATAGGCTGCACTTATCATAAAACCTGCCCCCAGGCAACTTTCCTAGCATACAGATAAAGGGAATTCATTTGTGCTTGGATCATGATGACAGTATTCTTCAAAGGGCAGAAAGACAAACTGATTTTGTCTTGTCAGAGACGGCCTGTTCAGTATTGATGGCTAAATGTTTATGCTTAATGATGCCCATAAAAGCTAGTGAAACTTGTCTCTTAGGGTCTTTAGAAGTATAAATGTTCCCTTATTTTCCTTTGTTTTCAGAGAAACAGATAATATTTCGATTCCTGATAAGTACTCAACCTATGATTGAAAGTGGAGAGGGTAACAAGGTAGTAGCCACTAGACATAACAAGTGATATATTACTTCTATCAGAATATCACCTGATGTTTTTAAAAATGGCCTGTATTTCCACAAATATGATTTCAATCCTGTGCTTTAAATTTGAGTCAAACAGTCCCATAATTCTGGAATCTCTGCCTAATTTGAGAGTTATATTTTCTATCAACACTACTGCAATAATAGTTCTGCTGCTTAAAAAATTGACCCATCTTAATTCAAGAAATACCAGTTTAGTGGTAATCTCTGGCTCTGTATTATGTCCTTGAGCTTCTCTTCTTTCTGGCAGGATGTCAATGTCAGAATTAAATCGTGTCTTTGGCTAGTGGTTTGCCTAGCTGCAGCTCTCTGAATGAAAGCCTGAATCTTTTTTTATTTCTTCATGTTCCAGTTTTTCCCCCACTCACATGTTTTTCTGTATGTGGGAAATTCGAAACACAAAAAGGAGTAAATTGATGAGTGTCAGATTAGGTTCAGAGCATGACATAAAAGGTAATTATGTGTAAAAATAAGAATAGCAGTGCCTGATTGTATCTACTTTTTTATTTCCAGTTTGCATTTTTTCCTTTTTTTGTTTTGGCAGATACTGAGTAGCGTCAGGTCATAATAGAACGAGGCATCAACTGCTTTATTTAAATGAATCAGAGATCTGGCCCTAGCAGGTTGACTCCCTTTTTCTGGCCTCTTGCCATTTCTCACAGGTGTGGCCCTCTTGTGATGGTTGGAAACCCCGTCTCGTGTCTTTGTACATCACCATTTTTGGCAAAAGATATCGTAGGCAAAGGGTAAAGGCATAATATTTTAAGTAGTTTTATGATAGACCACAGACTGTTAAAGACAGGTCATTGCCCAGTCTTCTCTGCTCCTTGGAGCTGTATGCAACATGTGAAATACAGGGTCATACCAACTGCAGTATTCATAAAAAGGTTAATTGCTTCTAAATAGCTCAGAGTACAATGTCTTACCTTGCAATGCGAAGGCCAATGGGAATGTTCTCATTATGTAGCACCTTTTACTTTCCTGGGCTTCACTGTGTGTGTCTTTGATAAAATTCCTGCTGAGAGAGTTGCATAGTTAGCAATTTTTAAGTCAGAACATTCTTCCTTGTATTTATTTGGTAGCTGAATTTAGTTCTTAATAAAAGACAGTTGTTATATTTCCAACAGAGCTTTAAAAATGCTATTACTCCAAACACAGTAGTGAATACTTTCTTTTCCTTTTGTCAGTAAAATTAAGCATGCAACCACAGCTTGGGTCATGAAAAAAATAGGGAAAACAGCAAGCAGTCCAAAAACAACAGCAGAGGTTTGGACTAGCAGTGATTTTCAAGTTGCTGGTCAGCATCCTCTGGGAATCTCAGGATCACTTATGAAGAGATGAGAAAAGGAGAATTTTAAAAAAAGTAAAACTGTTTTTAGGACGCTTGTACTTACTGTATGAAGGTGTGAATTTCCATCAGATGTTTGCAGTTAAAAAAGGTTTCCTCCAAAATGATTAGCTAATGATTAACGTGTTTTCTTCATCTTTTATTCCATGCTGCACTCTGAGAAAAAAAAAAGCTGTCCCTTCCCTGAAAAAGGTTTTAGACAGAATTCAGAATCTGAAATATGAAAAGCAAGATGGCTAGCAAGTGAACTAAATCAGATGAGCATATTACTATAGTGAACTTAATTACATGGGGAATTTATAATTGTTTTATATTGCTTTTAAAAAAATCTGATGTTGAAGATTCTGCAGGGAATGAATAGTCTCAAAACCAAACTGCAAGTAGCATTTAATACATGCACCAGAAGAACAATTATCCCCTTAAGCTTTTGTAAAAAACTGATGAGAGAGAAAAACAGAAACAATACACTGTATATCACAATAAAGTTGTATGCTTAATTGTAAAAAGGAATTTTAAATAATCTGCTATCCCTTCCTGTAGTTTTATACACTTTCTGAATACTTTTTAGCTGCATTATCTTGTACATAAATGCATAAAGACATATATCAGCCTTTATGTGTGAATAAAGATGAGTGAATTAATAGCTCTTGTCTTAAGCTAAAGCTCTTCTACTGTCTAAATGTAGGCAGGTATTATAAAACTCGAGGGGCCACATTCTAGTCTGTTGTGCCACTGTAAATTAAGAGTGATTCAAAGGAACTGAAAGTGGTGAATCCTAATTTCACAAAGTGTAACTCAGATTTGAATTTGGCCTTAGGTCCTATGAGTTGCGTCAGGAACAACTGCATTATGTGTTGAGGAAGAAAGTGTTCCCCCTGAGTGACTGTGGCAGAGTTAGCCCCCAGGTATTTGTGTACGCAAATTCGAAGTATTAACCTGTCTCGTTTTCAAAGTTTTCAGTTTTGTATCTGCCCATGGATTAGGCAGCTGCTCCACTGACTTTATGGTAACCCTGAGGAAGAAGAGCAATGCATTTGCTTGCTGCAAGTTAATTGTGAGCTTAAAAATCTATTCCCCATGCCCTTCCTCTTAAAAACAGATATTGCAAATTTGTATTCACTCTTTTCCTTCTCGAATTCTGCACAGTCGTTATGAGCTTTCCAATGATATCCTTGGGGTTTTACATTCATCCTAACATATGGCATGTATGCGAGTCTCTTCTCAAATTTATGTGAGTTGATGTGTGATTGGGAGCAGTTAGCTGGGTGAATTGCTGAATCATGGAACAATTATGGCAGGAATTCTCTGTTTTGTGTTTTTCTACAAACGATATTGTACTATGTTGCATTCACTTCCATTCTTGGCAAGACTGCTGAAAAGTAAGTTACGGCTGTTGCCATCTGGTAACTTTTGAAACAATTTCCCTCACATGTTCCTGTTGCTTAATAATTCTTTGTTTACTCTATACAGGTAACCTGATCTTAAGTCTCATAGTAAATTTAGTCACCTTTCCACTGTCTTCCTCTTTTGTCATTCTGTTAAAGGTTAATTCCTTACAATGTAGCCTAGTCTGATTTGGACAAAAGTTGCATCTGGCTCTCCCATGTAGAAATAGCTTTCTGTAGCTTTTCCCACATCCCCAGAAAACTGTTTATGGTGACAATAATTCTCTGCAGACTCTGCTCCCACCAAAAAGGTGAGATTGAAGCTATACTCTCGCTTTCTTCTTGCCAGACAACTGTCCCGGTCACTAGTACTGGATGGGAAATCATAGCATTCGAAGGAGGCCAATCATTTGCATGGATGTTTGAAGAGAAAAATGGCGAAAGAAAAAATTGTGAGAGTTTATGACATGCAGTGGACCCCTGTCTCAGGACACCTCCGAGCTAAAATCATTTGCAGCTGAAAAATATCTGGGAGAGTATTGCTATGTGCTTGCTCTGTGTCAGCTGCTTCTAGAGATGGGACACTGGGTTTGTCCTGATGTAATTCCTATTATGTTCATACCTTGTAAATCAACTTCTGAAACTTGAACTAGAAAAAAGCAAAATTAAAGAAGAGTCATCTGCACATCTCTGTATTTAAACAGGCAAGGTTAATTGACAATTGACATGCATTTACAGTGCTTAAGCTGAGCAGGAACAATACTTGAGAATTACATTTCTATCCTACATCCTTTTAACTTTCTTTTTTTTTTCTGTTCATCTAATGTCAAGTGAGATTTTTGTTTCTTTATACAACTAGTAAGAGAAAGTTTCTGCTTCTCTCTCTTCCTTTAACTCAGAATTTAACCTCAAAATTCCTTAAGCACCTCTCCAGTAACATCTCCCTGAATGATGTGCCAGAAAAACATCTCACTGGTGCAGCTAACACAAAGCTGCAATCATGAAGAATGGGCTGCTATTTTGTGGAGCAGAAGATGAGTGCAACAGACAATCTTTCTCAGTGTGACAGTTTGCACAGCAACTGGAAATTCCGTCCTTCGGAATTCAGCTAAAGACACAGCAAAGCCTGCAGAAAAAAAACATCCTCTCAATTAAGATCTGGCATATTTGCGTGCTAATTTAGTTCATGTCCCACAGGTTTTGTGTGCCTTCAGTAACGTTAGACGTTGGAGTTTTAATAGTAATTAGCAAGCACATTTGGCATTGGTCTCTGACATTCTCTTCGCAAAGCCAGATTTAGCTAGCAAAATGGGAGCAAACAAATGGACAACACAGGAGTGAAAAATGTGCAGTGTACTGAGTTCACCAGTATAAAAGACTATTTCAAAAACTATCTGGAAGATGGTTAAAACAAATTACTCACCACCTAAAATCCTCAGGTAGCCAAACTTATCCATCCAAGGGGTGAACTTTGAGGTTAAAATAATGTGATCCAAACTGCATGGAAGATAGGTAGCTCGTTGGAAAGGAAACTTTGGTTGGAATAACTTTAACTGACAAGCCGTTATGCCTGATCAGGATCGATCTTCCGTACACGTCCTTGTTTATCTTCCTACTTCCAGTATGTAAGAGTTGCTTCCTAATTTCTATCAATCACATCCATTTGATGAAATTTTAAAATGGTAATTTCCTTTTTCAACGTTATAGTAAGATATCTTATTAGTGACTTTACTGTTTTATTAACCTGAATGAATCCTGCCATAATAACAAGTGTTATAAGCATTACCGTACAATTTACATAAGGAATGTCCAAGCTAACATGAGGACAGAATGGCTACCCCAATGCTAACTCACAGAAACCCGATCTATGCTCAGTGTATGTCTTTAGGACCTTTTATTTGTTCTGGCAAGGATGAAGGGTTAGCAACTGGTTCATGGACTGCTGCTGCTGTAAGGACCAGTGACAATATTAAGTGTCTAACAATTCTATGACTAATTTTTATACAGTGAATAGAGTATAAACACAGGTTTTGTTTGATTGTGTGGACACTGGAAGTCCTTATTCCTTGTTAGGGATAAATAAATTTTTGCAGTGGAGACAGGAAGAAGGGAGAAGGCACCATTTTGAATAAGGAGCAATGAATAAGCAGCCCCAGTGAAGAGAACTGTGTGTGAGCTGCAGTGCCTCTCTAAACTCCCAAAGGTATTATTTTTACCTCAGATTTAAACATGCAGGATTAATTTGGCTACAGTGGATGGCAAATGCAAGTTTATTTGTCTCCTCTTCCCCATTTTTTCCACTCACCCACTTCACCAACATGAAAGCACTTAGTCGTACAGCCTTTTTTATCTCTGCATCCTGAAGAACTTGCACAAGAAAGCAACAAAGTGCCATCCTCCCTCATTTTCCCATGTAGTGGTGTATCAGCCAAGTCGCCATCTAGTACTTGAAACAGCTGGAGTACAGCAAAGAGAATTGCCACTAAAAGGATAATAGTGGAGTACAGTTAAAAGAGTAAAATTAAGGCACATTTTCCTAACAAATTTTCCTAATGAATAATGCATTTACTGATAACGAAAAGGGCTGCCAAGGACATGACAGATTGGAGATACAGCACTTGAGTTATTGAAAGTGGCAGGCAGGTCACAACTTTTATTTACGTTAATAGCTAACCACCTGTCAGATAGATTTGGAAGTAGATACCTCCACAGCAGTGCCAGCAGGCGTCTTTCAGAACTGTGAGAAAGGACCAAGAGGACAGACAGCCTAGCTAGCTATCGTGCTGGCAGCTGAGAGATGTCTGTTCTTCTCTCTTTTGGTTATACCTATGAGGTAATATCTGCTCATTAAGAAAGGACTGAATTCACTGTTACTGGTTTTGGTTGATACATCCCCAAACAGCCCTTACCTGCTTGTGGCAAACACAAAATGTAACTTCCGCTTGGCAGAGAGCTCATCACCTAGGGTGTGGAATGCTGACATGCATACCTCTACAGCACAAACTGGAAACTCATTGGTACTTATTAAACATTTGGCAGCCCAAGCATTGCCCTCAGAGATAACTAAGTCTATTTTAGACTTAAATTGCTTGGAGGATGACACTGTATGGCACTTCTTTTTTTTGTGTTTGCAAACGTGTATGGATCTTAATAGGTGTTCCTAACACGGTTTTCCATAGTAAAAGGTAAACTCAGAACCTGTTTGGGTTCACAAAGAAAAGAAATCTCCGCTTCTTTGAAGTGATCCCATAGATGTTTCAGAAAAGGAGGTACACTCTACATTGTTCTCTGCTTAATTTAACTGATCAGGTAACTAATCCATTTCTAGCAGTTTTAAATTCAGTTTCCTCCTCTGCCTGACAAAATTTGAACCTACCCTACCATTAAGGACTTACAGGATTGATTTTCATCCTACTCTCCACTCTGTTGAAACTATTTCACTTTACACAGAATAATTAAATACTCAGTAAGCCACAGAGAGAGAACAAGAGTGCATATTACCCTGCAGTCTAATGATTAGTGCATTCTGATAAAAGCTGTCATCACAGCTACTTGTGCCTGCTGTTCTGTTTAAAGAAAGGCCTTTAATCCAACATTTTCACTTGCAGGTGATGCTTTAAACTCTAGACTAATGCAATACTAGCTATCATATTAAGCCACATCCTGGGATTTTTTTTAAAAGGTCTTGAAATAACTTCAAGAACAAAGTTCTAGATTAATCCCAACCTTCTATAACTACTGTAGGTGTTTAAGTAAGGAGTAGTTTTCAGAAACTCTTTTTGTGCACAAAAGAAAGAGCCAGACATCTTCAAAGCATAATTCAGGTCTTTGGTAGTTCCACTGCTTTCTGAAAATGTCTTTCTTTCATCACTGACCATATGAGAGGTTTGGGCAACCCTTGTCCTTTGCAATTGGTTTCAATGTAATATGAATATAAGCTTTTTTTTTAAGATTTTCTCAAATTCTTTTGAAGTGTTCAAAATACAGTTGTGTCCACAATACCTTCTTGACCTAGGAAAGGTACTGGGAAAATGAAATTTGTTCTTACTGGGAAAATAAAATCTGTTCTTACTGATAGTTTGATTTTGCGTTAGCAGTAACCCTGGAACTTCATTCATAGATGATTCTCCTGTTCTGCAGAAAAGATACTCTCTACAGTGGCAATTAGTATCTCAGCATAAATCTTTAAGTATGTGCAAAGGAAAACCTGCCCCATTGTGTTGTTACGGCTGTTTTTCAGCTGGGATCTTGATATTTTATGAATGTTACAACTTAGCCAGATGATCTGCATATTCCCAATGACACCATTTGCCAGAAAAATAACTACTGCTGCCTACAGAAGTGTTAAAACCCTCAGACTGAAGCACTGTTCATAAAATCTCAGCATTTTTGTTTGCTGTTTCTGTGATTGATAGTAATAAACTTCACTTTCGTCAATGAGAGGCTTCTGTGTAAACACTTGCGGTGTATTATAAAACTGAACATGAAAATGTGCGTTCTTCACAGAGGCTTTTTCCGGTTTTTGATATGCGTCCTTATGGCAGCCTGTCTCTGGCATATTCAGAAATTCAGATACCATATGTCCTTATGATCATCTTCAAAACTTCCAAATCCAGGCGCTCTCTCTGCAACAGGCTTCTTTTGTTGATAAGTGCTGCTGCTGTGGCTGCATCTGCTAAAAGCAACTGTGCACAGCTCCAGTGACTAATCTCATTTAGGTTAATGGTATCTGCAAGGTCACTTGGGAAGGATATGAAGACACTATTATCCACCTGGATGCTAGCTAACATGAGGTAGAGATGAAGCACGTACATAAACTGTTGGAGAGAGACCTGTCATGGTTCTCACAGATTTCTAGATTACTCTGATTATTCTTTAGAATTGGAGAAATTTTCCTTAAAATTCAGGATTGAAAAATAAGCAAAATATATTTGTACAATCTGATCGTTCGTATACATTCTAGAATGCAGAGTTTTGCTATTTCTGAAAAATGTGTTCAGCTGCTGAGTATATTTGTTTGAGCTTCAGAGAAAAGACACATAAGACTTTCCTCCCACCACCTCTATCTTGTGTTTATGGAGAAAGGAGGATGAGAGGTGAAGCTCCTCTCTCTAGCTCTGCATCTCTCTTCCCACTATCCCCTCTCTCCCTTTCTCTTTGTATCTTTGTATCCTTCTCTCTCTCTGCCCGACAAAAAAAAAAAGTGGTACTGAGGCAGTAGATCCCATTCATACATCTGGACAGCACGAGAGAGGACTACCTGAATCTGCTGATGGTCTTGATGCAAATGATTGATCCTTTCTATCCCATCTGGAATAACAGAAAATCCAAAGTGTATCTCTTGAGTCCTTTTTGGAACTCCTCCTAGGGAAATGCTACTGTGGTCGGGGCTGGGAGTGAATTCTCATATCGTTAACCATTTCTAATTATTTAGCAGACAGGATTTGGAGATTTAGACTACTTTGATAAAAGTGCTTTAAAATAAATAGAGCAACTGAGGAACACTAGCAGATTAATGTATTGCTGAGTGACTGTCATTTGCTGTATATTGCAAAATAGAGATGGAAACAGCACAATCTCCATTGTTGTTAATTGCTGTTGTTAATGCTTTTTAGTTAGTAGATGAATTTCAGTGTAAATAGCACTTTCTTTTGCTGCTAGCTTCACAGAATATTTGCATACACCCATAAATTCCTTACTCATAAAAAACCCTATTAAAAACAATGGAAGATAATGTGGTGATAATACATCAGAGGCTTTTGCTAACAGTAGAGGAGAGCACAAAGGAGAGATGGCAAATATCCTTCTGCCTAGTTATCTTTCTTGCTATAGTGTCACTTTTACTTTAGTTTTGACTTCTTAAAAATACATTTTTCTTTGGAAAAAGTCAATCATTGGAAATACAATTTATCTGATAAACTTCATGGCTTCTTTCAACATCAAGTTTGTGTGCTATCATAAACACATTTTGGCTTAGTGTTTAATGTGCTTACCCCCACTTTCCCTACAAGAAGTTCCATAGCCCTCAGAGCAATTACTCAAGGTGCTGGAGTAACATAGCCAGGTCTTTAATGGCATTCAGCAGACCTGGAATCTTTTCCACTCATAACATTTTCAAACTGTCTTTCCCTTGTATCTTCCCTCCATCCCACATGGGTATGCCCTTGCATAGAGTTAGTCAGAATGGCACCAAATGATGATAACATGCACACCTTTTTCTCCCGTTTCTGGTTTCTTGTTACCAATTCTCTGAATGGAAATGATGCTATAGAGTAGGGTCAAATCACAGAGTCATTACTGTAATTCAGCTAATGGGATGATTATTTAAGTGTTCTTGTTTATTCTGACTGACGTAGTCTCTGCTTCCTGAGTACAACATAGAGACTGGTCTTGTAGAATTAAGGTCAAGGAACAGTATGCTTTGGTTGGTATAGAACCAGGTCAAGCACAAAGTATAGCTCTGTTTATTGTATTACATGGGATTTGTGGAAACAGACTTCCTACCTTGTGTCTGTCCTGTTCTGTCTTTAACATATACAGCACTTCATCCCATTTAAGTATGAGATATCTGAGCTCAGAGGAGAAAAAATTAGATAAACTGATCCCTTAATGATTCAGGAAATCACAATTCAGAGGTGGATAGTCTCAGTATTTAAAGTTTTTAAGCAAACTATCTGTGAATACTTAAATTTTGGAAGCCAGAAAGATGGATGAGATATACTATTGTCAAACTAATATTTGAGAGATGACATCATGACTTACAAACGTTGTATCTAAACACATTTAATCTATCTGATTATACTTCCCTCTTGGTTTTCTTTTTTCTACTGGGAATGGGGGAAGCTGTACTTCAGAATGAAGCTATTTGGTGCGATTACGTTTTCCATCTCACTTTGGTGATTATTAGAATTACTTGCATTCTCAATATAGCACTCTTTGCCCTGGGTGCTTTGACTTGACAAATCTCTGTTTCTTTCAGAGTATGTGTCCATTCAAAGTGAAGACACCTCTGTCTAAGTTGTTATGGTTCCTTCATAGCTTGACAAAGCCCAAAGTAACAGATACTATTCCCTCAAAAATAAAACCTGATACTCCCTCTGACTTCTGTAGCAACATACTTTTGTCAGAAAGTAAAAAAAAAGAAGTACCATTGTGGCCTGAAACACCATTATTAGAATGATGGACTTTATATTCTAAGTCAAAAATATAAATCTCAAAAATAAAAGGAAATAAATTAAAAGGTCTAAATGTGTGAAAATGCAAATGTAGGACAAATGTCTTCAGTTTTGTGCACCATTCTTCAGCTAGAAGTACACACAACTTTTAATAGCTAATATATTCCTTTCTTCTAAATATTTTTTCATGTTATGGAACTAAATAATATGTTTTTGAAGGAAAACTGAACAGTCATGAGTGGAATCTTTGCACTGAGAAATGGCCAGCTTAGTATGCAAGCAATAACACTTTCTCACATTAATTTGAATGCTTGCCGTCTGGAACAGATGCATTAGCTGTGGCTTCAGTAATGACATGGTGGAGGAGAAGACCTTCCTCACCTCAAGATTTCATGGGGCTCCTCATGTGAGGAAAATAATTGTATATTCAGCCCAGTGTTTTATTCAGCTGTCATCTTTACTTTATACTATAACCTAGCCATCTTGCTGTACAGTCTTGCTTGCAACATTGCGGCAAATATTGTAGGAAAGATGCTATTCCAAATAAAGTCATATTGTGTACTTGACTTTATTCTGTATTGATATGGAATGCATTTCTAGAATGGTAATCTTCTATGTACAATATGTGTCTGAGGAGATTATATCTTATTTTGCACACCAGGATATCTTTAGAATTGTTTGTTATTCATGTTATATTTTAAACTGATGCTGGTCTATGCAGATTTTAAATGTGTTTGTCATATACCATTAGTCACTGTGTGAAATCTCTCAGTAATAGTTACTTCTTGAATTTTCTGCAGCTAAGGAGAATTTAACACTGATTGATGGTAGATCACTTAGCTGGTTGGCAGACTTTCCAATTTACGGCAGGAAAATTGCTCTTTTCTTTATGCTCATTCCTTCTTCTGCACGGGGACAGTAAGATATATGTGCCAGGGTGCACATAACAGCAAGAATCTGATTGGCAATACTGCAGGTCTTTTTTACAATTACGATTTTATCATTTTCAAAAACTGTACTGAATGTCAAGTATTTCAGATGCAATTTTTAAAAACCTCTACATTTATCAACTGTCGATGATATATCTGTATCATATTTCACATGCAAAAAATGACCTAACGTATTTTTGCATGAGGAAATGACTAAGCTGTCAGCATTTCATCCTTATCTTCTAATAGTCCCAAATTCTCAGTCCTTTAAAGGCTGATTATCTGTATAGTGAAGATTAGCAAGAGAAACAAAGGTATTGATTTGCTATGGGCCGTCTGCAAATATTTCTCATTAACCACTGATTCAGTCAAAAAATAATAATAGTGTATTAGTTATTCTTCAGTGAAAGAAAGATATGAGATAAGTCCCTTCCCTTTGACACTCAGTAGTGAGATTTTCAAAGACTATATTTTAAGATTTCACACAGAATGCATATGAAGAGCAGCAATATGTAATTCTTAGAATCCACTTTCTTTAAAGGAAGAAACAAGATAAAAGTTGTTATATTTAAAAACATTAAAGTCTACTGAAATGCCAACAATAAATTCCAGTAAATTTAGCAATAGATTTTGGATAAAAAAAGATTTCTCTGTGAAAAAGCGTATTTCTACTTTCAACTGCCTGCAAAGACTGAAAGAAGAATCCAGTCTTTACCACTTCATAAGGTTTACAAGTATAAGAGGTTCAAAATGCTGTACAAAAATGCTGACTTTGTGTACTATTCTAGAACACACAGAGGTACTTTCTGAAAACATACACATATAGGTAAAAATAATTGCTAAATTATTGTTTCAAAAAGAAATACAAAATATTGCTGTCACATTGCAGCTTCAGAGCCATGGAGCACAGCATAACTGACACCTCGAAAATCGAGATAGTAAACATGGTAATGAAAACAAATGTGTTGAAGTGTGCACGAGGGCCCAATTATGTACTTGCTCAAGGACTTCAGTGGGAGTTCTGCATGTAGTGCGGCTGCAGAATGGTTCCCACAAGGAATGTGGCAACTAAGAAAGCTTTTACAGCTACTGTCCCAACAAACATTGTTTGGGGAGTTCATTTTCAGCAGCTCCTGTCACATCCCACACTAATGGCAGACCAGTGCTGTTATCTATGTTAGCTTGACATTTATACAAGATCAAGTGTGTAATGAAAATTATACCAGTTCGTAATTATTATCTTTTATTACTACAGATGCTGTGTGGAGTTCATAGAATTGCGAATCTAACAGAAGAAATACTTGGCGTCCTCTTTTAAAAATAAAAATTCAGTCTATTTGTAATGATGAAATGAAGAAAATGGAAACCAAGACAATGGGGAGCAACATTAAAGAAATAGAAAGGTAGTATCTTGATTGAATTTTTCTGTTCTGTCTCAGCCTTGTTTTGCCCATTTCTTATATTTGTGCTTGTCACCCTACTATCTTTTCTGTAACTGCATTTTGGAAAATATTCATTAGACAAATATCTATTACATCAAAAATACATTCTTAGTATTAAGTTCATAAATTTTCTAAAGTGCTATTATGGCATTGCATCTTTTAACATATAATTATCTTGATCTCTAAAGTACATAAGATCTCCCACACTTTCTGCCAAGACTTAACAGCTGTCAGCTTGCAATGGATCAGGTTAGTAGTGAGAACTGATCTTTGGCCACACCAGGTGCACTGCATCTAATCACACTGATGACAGACGGTGGATAAAAATCACTCACAACTTCTCAGATCTCTGAAATTGAGTCTATGATGGTAAAGGCAAAAATCGGTCCTAACTAAACCAAGCCAATCTTTCAAAGAAAACCTTACTGACCCTTAGAAAGGTAGGGATCTAAGTATGCTTTATCAAACAGAAACTAAGCCCTTAAATCCTCATTGGGAGCAAATAGGCTGGAATATAGCTGTCCAAACGTATTAAAAGATTCCTGTATGTATTAGGTGGTCGACAAATGTCAGTAACTAGTCTGCTTTTCCAAACCACATATTCCTTCATCCAGGACCACACAATTTCCCACATATCAGGTTGCAGAATCTGTACTGCTGTCAGAGACAGTTTATATCCTATATCAGAAACAAACCTGGAAATTATGTCAATTAAAAATCAGATATCCATGGACCAGTGCCCTTCCTAAAAATCCCACCAACTTCCAAAACCTCCACACTTACGAAAATATCTTCTCTAGTAACATTAGTAATGCTGTGTTTTGCTTTGTAAGGTAATGTAAAATGATGTGACTGATTCAACCAGATGTGACAAAAGTTGGTATGGCAGGTTGAGAAATATTAGTACAGGAAAGGAAAAGGAAATTAGAACCTTTAAAAAATATTTTAGGTATTTGGTGTTTGCACCGTTGTGAAAATGGTCAGCTATGTTATATTCATATTTTCTAAGAATTTCTAGTTACACATCGGATGTAAGTTTCCAGTTCATTTTGTGGAGAAGCATGCTCAATGTACAAATAGAAAGAAAGAAAGACAGACAGACAGATAGATGGATAGACAGGCAAACAGGTCTTCAGTTTGCAAAATCTGATGCAGTTCCAGTGACACTGGCTCTCTAACACAAGCTTCAAGAGGCAGTCCTCAATTTTCAGTGCCCATTGATTTAGGGATCCAAATATTTCTACATATTTTTATAGTCATGATGGTCTAAAGATGGAAGAAGAACAAGGGTTTCAGGAAGGGATGACATTTTTTCATTACAATATTTATATTGGGAAGATCAGACAATAGAATAGAACATTGTGCTGCACATACAGTGACACAGAATTATTACAACAAAAATCTAAACCAGCTCAATATCCTCACTTTTTCTTTGGTATAATATTTTCATTATTGCTTTTACTGGGTTTGTAAACTAAACAATAACATAAAGGTAATGATTACTTTTGATACTGAACAGCAAATCACCAAATTAAGACGAGCTGCTTTCTGACATCATCAGAAGCCTTGCAAGGCAGGATGTGCAGTAGAGGTAGGGCAAGCCCTGGCAACCTTGAGGATTCTAGGCCAGGAAGAAACTCAGTTTAAATATTGTAGTTTAACTCCTCTGAATAAGTGACTGCATAATTTTTCACATTTGGACACATTTATATCCCTCTGTATAGCTTTGAGCTAGTTATAAGTATACTCAAAAAGGAAGCTTCATCATGTCCCTGAAATGAAAACAGACATCCTTAGGTGGCTGACTTACTGATATTTTATTAGACTTAAAGTTGGTAGTCCTGACTAGTCCTATTTCTTCTGTGATTCATTCACAGCCTTTGTCCTAATCCTGAAAGCTAGCTGTGAAGAAAGAGATAGCTGCCTTAGGGAATACTTCTCTAACTCTCAGGATAACTAAGTTAAGAAAGTCTATAATGAAAATTGTGAGAGTTGGAAATGAAGCTTTCTTAAACAAGCAGCAGCACATTATGGAATGAGCTGTCAGAACAATTTGTATTTGTCTGTTGCAGTGATTTTAGATCCTACTACAAATAATTTATGCATCTATTCACAGAAGACATCTACCACCAGCAGACAGATCAGGAAAAACAAACAAAATATAAGGAGGTTTTATTAATATTAGTTTAAAGTAGAATTCTCTGCAAGTTTTTCTGTGGCAGCAATCCAATATATTGATTTAACACTCAGACAGATAAAGTATCAAAATCTGGATACTTATCCAAACAATAACCTAAACTCTTTGATGCTAGTGCTGCTATTCTTATATTTGAGAGCCTCAAAATCAAAATATCCAGGTTGTTTTCTCCATAAATGCACTTCAGAAAAATGAAACCCTCATTTCTCTTATTTTTTTTTCTATAAAATTGGAGAAAATATTTTCTTTTTAATGACTTTCCTGTCAAAGTCTATTAGCCATAATGAGTACCTCTGTTTTTCACATCTGCAAACATGAAACTTCACTACTTGTTGAGCTTCTGATGGGTCTCTGAAGCAAAAGTGGTACTCCATGGAGGAATTACACTATATTAGAATAAGCATAATGAAATCATTCTTCAAAAGTATATTAAGTTGCACAAGGCTGAGTTTGCAATATCCTAAAATTAGAAGAAAGATATATTCAAATATGAATAAATGAGAGATTATTTGCAAGAGAGGGAGAAGTCTAGCTACAAGCACAGGTACTTTGAAGCACAAATCCACACCATTAAGCTCTGGCACAGCTGTTTTTCATAATAAATAAAAAAGAAAAACAAGAGAAGCACCCATTAAAGTCTCATATGATACAAGCTATGAAGAAAAAGTCATTTGTTTGTAAACTACTTTCACATTAACAATGGAGGCCAATTGAAAAAACCTCCAGATCTGACAGGATGATTTTAAACTAAGGGTGCAGAATTGTTTATTAAGACTTTGAGTGACAGTCTAATATATTAAATCAGTTCAGAAGATTGTAAAATGCATTAGCATTAGCAATTTAATACCTCCAACAAATTCAACTGTCACTCATGAGCATATCTGTCCTTGTTAAAGGAAAAAAAACCTGAAGCGCCATCTTTGTCTTGATGGACAATAAAGTTACAAGAGGCAAAAAGCCTTTCTCTGTACATTGGTGATGAGAGAACTGTGTTACATTTATCATAATTAACTTTCACAGTTGGCAGCATTTTTTGGCAAATGCATTGTTTGCTCAAGCTTGTGAAAGAAGTTTTAAGAACTAATCATTGGAGCCAAGCTTTAGCTTGCAATCGTTTCAGGGCTGGATTTTAATCAATTTAGAAACGTAATTACATGCCAAATGTGTACACAGTTACTTTGATTACACACAGAAATTGGGCAGTTTCATAGTCAACTAACTGATTGTAGGCAGTTGGGTGCAAAATGCCTCATGTGAATGAGCTGTTGTTGATAACCTTGGTTCCAGCCATGTGTGGAACAATGTAGCCAACTTCTTTAAAAATCAGGATCTTTAAAGGAAATATTTCCAATTTTCAGTTTTATTCAGGTGGATACATTTTTTATGCTTCATTATTTTTTTTAAATTAATTGTCATTATTAATAGTACAAAAAATAACTTTTTAAAACTCAGCAGAAAAAGAATGAAGATGAAAGAAGGTCACTCAAATATACCATGTGATTACTTTGCAGTGCAGTAATGAAAAGGATCCCAAATGTGATGTCCATCAGACTACAATACAAGGGTTTAGTACAAAGAACACAGTAGAGCTGTTTTGATTTTTGAAGAAACAAAATGTAAAAAATGCCAGACGTTTGACATGAATCGCTGAATGAATAAAATGCAGTGTTTAGCTTACTGTAATTAACATGCCTGTGTTATTCAGGAGTGCTTAGATAAGTGCTGCATGTTTATGGAAACGTCCCTGAATCCTAATATTTGTGTGACATCCAGTGTAATTGATTTGACAATTAGTGTCAATTATTTGATGGTCTCGCATTTGGAAACTTTCAGATCTCCACTCAGGGAGCAGCAGCAGCAGCCCAGTTCCTTTGGTGACCAGTGATGGAGTACATGGGCAGCAACGCACAGATGAAATGAATAGTTTGCTTAATAATAATCAGGACTGACAGATTAATAACAAACTCGCTACTTAAAAAGAAGTCACATTTGTGACTATAATTTGAAACAAATACTTTAATTGCCTCTTAGGACAAATGTTAACAGCATTGCATATAAACAGAGCTAGAAGAAACAGGCATTATATTAAATAGTTTACTCAGGATTGTAGCTACAGTGTTTTTTCTGCCAATATATTGAACCTGCACTTGCTCACAGAAAAATTTTGTCTTGAGGCACTTTGTAGGTAAAACACAGAGAAGCAGGAGGTGACAAATTGAGCGGCAAAAGCAGACACTTAGGACAACAAGCAGTTGTTATTCATCCTGTGTAGTAAGGAATACTAGGAAGCAGTGCTTGCCCGTTCCTGCTTGGTGCATGCCCCAGTACAAGTTTTGCAGATAAGGAATTATCCCGACAGTCTCTATTTAGTAGGACAGTAGATCAGAGATATCCCTGAAAACCACTTTCACAACTAAAAATGTTGATGAAATGTTTATGTTTTCTTCTTTCTTTTCTGCCAGTAGTTAAACACCAAGCAGGAAGTAAAATTGTTAGCTGACAGGTTTTGTTGCTCAGTCATCAGTTGAAGGATACTTCCAAACAAAGCTGTTTAAAATGACTGCTGAAACCACTAGTTAGCTGATTGCTGTAAAGTGAACTGGGGGTTGAGCCGCTTGTTGGAAGCTGTTTATCAAAACAAAGGCCACAGTATACAATTAGATTCTTGAGACCTGAGCAGCAGCCCTCACAGATGATGACAGATCAAGCTAGGAAATATTCCTGTTTCTCCCTAAGAAATGTTCCCACTGTTAGATATAGTCCCAGTGACAGATTCTCAGTGGTGCTGGTGTCAGTAACATCATGCCGCTTTCCAGTTGGAAAGTCCCAAGCTCCAGGGCTGCTGGTATCTCACAATTGCTTTGTCCCATTGTCTGACAAGTTGTAAGTTGGCCATACTGGAGCATGCCTTGCTCTCTGCGGGCAGGCTCACATGGTGTCCTTCCTTCCCTACACCTCAGCTGCTCTGTGAGGGCCCTCTCCAGCAAATCCAGCCACCCATTTTGGTGTCTTTTCTCCCTTTGCTAACTAAACCCTTTTTTGAGTGCACACAAGGAGTTTGAGACTGAGTAGTAAAGTGAAATGGGGAACTGTGTTAATAAAAATAATAATAATTATTATTGACCTTGTTACCTCCCTGATCCAGTTGTCCATTTAGTCCCCAGACAGTTGTCCTAGCTCAGCTGAGGGCCCAGCATGGGGCCAGGAATTGATGTGTACGAGCAGAGGGGAGGCCAGGGACAGCCAAAGCCAGCACTTCCCCTGAGGAAAATGCTCGTCAGTCTTGAGCCTGAAAAGGATAATACAGCAACCATTGTTAATATTGAAGAGTTTAAATTTAAAGCCTTCTCCAGCTGATTTGTTATTCAACTTCTCTGTCATTTTACACCTTGATTATTGTTTTTTTCCTCTTCACCACTGAAAGTGCCTTACTCTGATGAAAAAAAGAAATGCCATCTCCTTTGCTTATTCCAGTGCTTTTTGGAAGAATTGCTGTCTCTGAACATTTCCATCTCTAATGTAAATATCAATTCTCGGTACTTTCTTCCCTTTTCATCTAGCACAATGAGAGGGAAAACTGTAAACAAATCTTTATTTGGAAAACCAAGCAACAGAAGGTAAGTACCATTTACCAGAATTTAACCCTTTAATTAGTTCTTTTCTCTCCTTTGCTCTGCTCCTCTCCTCTCTTTTCTGTCCTAGAATATTGGGTTCTTTCCAAGTTTACCAAGAACTGTATGTAATGTCTGTCCAAACTCTGGATAAAATTAATCTGTAAAAGAGGTATGACAAATTTGGAATAAGAAATCCTACCTGTAACCTGCATTTTACCATCAGATGTACACATTAGGTCTCCTCTTTAAATTGGAATTACAGATTGTCCTAAAGAACATAAGAAAACCAGTCTTACCTCTTATTGTAAAACTACCATACAGTTAAAAAGATGTATGCTTTATATGTGATTTTTTAATCAAAACTGTACAGTTAAGAGGCAGTTTAGAGAAATGAATATTTTTTATAATTTGATCTTAAAAGTGAGTAAAATTTTCTGCGAAATGTAGATTTATAGATCTGAATAATTCATTTAATCTGTGAAACATGATTGAAAATATGTTTAGAAAGATCTGCCTTGGGCCTCCAAGGCCAAAGGGAAAGTATTACATTTAAATCAGTTTGATTTTGTACTTCCTTGAAACATAAAGTGTCAGCATGAGTGCAGAGATAATAGCAAAACCTCACAGGGGGTTTGTCAGGATAACAGCGAGATTGTGAAGTGCTTTGATACCACAGTAATAGGGGTCAAATAAGCACCTAAGGTAGGTAGGTACATCCAGAGCAGAATACCCTTTAAGTATATTTTTTAAGTATGTGGCATGTATGGACAAGGTGAAATTTTGTGTGGTCACTTGAGCAGTTGTGGACACCAGTGTCATGCTGTTCATCCAAAGGTGTCAGGACACCTAAGCACAACGCCTCTAACAACCATTCTGCAGCTTTGCTATCAACAATGAATTAAAAGCAAAACAAAATAATCTCTGTTCTTCAAAATCCAACCAAAACTTAGTGTCAGAGGGCTTTTCCAAGGGGGAAAAAAAAAAAAAAAGTAATTGTGAACTATGTTCTTTCTCTCTATCTCCTTTTCCCCTGCTGCAGTTTTAATTTCAGACCAGGTCATGTACAAATAGCTGAGCTTCTCTACACTGCTCCAGTCCATAAGATTCAATCATTCTCTAATTAACAAGTTGGTGGTTGGTAACAGAAAAATATTGAAGTTTGTAGAAGAGCTGAGCCTATTCCTCTTACAATACATCACATTCAATTTGCTTATTCTGGAAGGTAGAAGAAATTGAATGTACAATGTAATTTGGTCAAGCTTTGGAAAGTGAATATTTAAGCTGTACTTAACTGTTGTTTTTTTCAAGACAAGTTAAAATACCAAAAAGCAGCACCAGAATACACTGTTTGTGTTTAGAAAGCAAGTCATAAAAAAAAAAGGAGGGTGAAAAAAGGTACTTACCAGTAAAAGGTGAAGCATACTGAATGTGCAAGGCAACATATATTTTCCAGGCTTGCTGATCAATGTAAATCTAACATTAATCTAAGAACTGGTGTGCTACAAGGGCTTTCCCTGGTGAGAGATGGTTATTTTTTTTTTTCCTTTTTTACTAAGGAAGGCAGTCAGAGCAAATGTGGTTCCAAATAATCTCTTCTTGAATGTGTGTGTTTTCTTTCTGAGTAGGTTTGTTCTCCTTATATGTGTCAGGTGCCTTAAAGAAGAGGAAGTGATACTCAGCGAATACCTAATTTCCTCATTGCCCACAGAGTGCATTCCGTCATGTTGTTAAATGAGTGCTGAATGCTTCTGCACCATGAACATTCAAGAACAGTCAGTAAGGTCTGAGAGACACTCAAAAATGAGAAAAAGAAAGCTTCAGATTATCAGTAGTGCACAATATATGGAGGCAATGAAAAATAGTTTTATGAATATTCCATCAGTGTAAGAAACCCTCAGAAAGAATGTAAATTTGGCTGTTTTAAACAAAAGCAGTATTTATAACCATCAAATATCGGCATACTAGAAAGCTACAAAATGCATTTGAAATACAGAATTTAGGTTCACATGATAGGATTCAACAACTCACAGTGTGTGCTGTGTCTCTTCGCTGTGCTCAGTACGATATTCTCGGAGGGGGAAATTAGCATTGCTCAATGATACCCTAAAGACAGGAGGTAGTGTCATTTATTTCGTATTGCTGTGTGCTTTCACTTTAAGCAGTGGAAAAGGCATCCAGTCCATAGAAAGTGCACCTAGGGAATATTTTAACAGTCTGAATAAATAATACAAAATAAATACTGTCATTGCTTCTCCACCGGTGAGGCAGCATGCCAGTGCCTGATGTTCAACAGTGAATATTTTCTATCAATTTGATATAGAGTCAAATCCCTTTGCTAGTCTAATGTTTCTGTGGATGCTTTTGTTTAGATTAAAAGAGATTTTTATGTTGTTGAAATAATTTCAAGAAAAGAACTTCCAGCTTACAAAGCCAGTCCACTCTAATACACATTGCAGCAATCTTCTTCAAACAGCAGGTCCATGCACAGAATCCTTCCTGTTAACAAAGACCTCTCACAAATGCAGCTGGGTTCTTTAGCAGCTCTTCCCAACACCTCCATTTTGAACTGCAACGTCTGCTGAGGGAACCTGTGAATTTTTCTGAGACAGTTTATTCCTCCCCATGTGCGAAGTCCATAGTGTAACGGCTTTGTTCCCAAGATCAGCATGATTTTTAACCAGTATTACTGTTCTAAAAGCATAAGTGTTCTTCCTGACATGTGTGGCTGCACAGAATGATTCCAATTAGATTCTGGTGGCAGTGAATAGCACTATTTTAGTCATACTGACATATATATATATATATTTTTTTTTTTTGTTATTTCCTAGAAGATGACTTCCAGGCAACCACAGACATTAAAATACAGCAACACAAACAGATATTATGGATTTAATTCAGTGGTTTGAAATGTATCAGCCAACGTTAATTCCCACATCCCTTTCCAGTCCATTAAATACTCTATTTTTAATTGAAGTTATAATATTTATTTGCTCATTCTCACCTGTTTTGGTATGCTACATTTCTTCAGTAATTTCTCTAGTGATTTGTGCTTGATTTAGTTTATTCCTTCTATTATCTCTGATTTAATTGTCCCTTATCATATAGAAAAGACTGTGTGCCGATTTCAAGTTGATGTTACGTAATTTAGATTCAACTTTGTTTTGAAAGTTTCACAAGCAATGAGATACTCAATGTTTTATAGAAAATGATACTAACCATACTATCTTGTCAAAGAAGCTGCCGTCAATAAACACCAGACCACAGTATTTAAAGGTGAAACTTTCATTTTAGAAGGACAGAATGTACATCTTCTGTCAGAAATAAGTTTATTCTTTTACAGTGAAATATATATTACCAGCATATTAGAGCAATCCTTCAATATGTTGTAAAATGTGTCACTTAATGGCTGAATTACTTGTTAGTTGAAAAGTGCATCCAGCCTAACATGGTTGGGCTTTGGTTGTAAATCTCTGCTTAATAACAGTCACTGAAGGGAGGAGGTCTAGGTTTATATATTTTTATTTCACCGATTCAAATTTTTGCATGAATCATGTGAGATGACTTAAGCTCATAAGCTTTAAGTTGATGCTTTAAATTCATTGTTTGTTGCAACAGTAATTCAACTAGGCAGGGCATCTGTGTACCGATCGAAAGTCCAGGACCTGCTACAAATCGTCAGGTTTTTATTAAGCCAGTGGTGTGCAGAAGCCACTTTATGCTCCACCACTAAAAAGCAGCATGTGAATTACCCAGGACAAGGCTCACCTCTTGTGATGAAGAGAAAAAGTTAAGGCTGTTGTGTTGTCTCAAGCCAGCAGTCCATGTAAGGAATGTCAATGAGACAAGAATGAATCTGCAATCTGACCACACCTGGCTGCAGTTGTATCCCGTTGGTTCTGCTAGCAACAGGAAAATGCTAGAGAGCCCTCTCAGTGTTTTTTAAAACCAGCCATACAACCATATAGCCATTTCATAACCGGAGTAGGGTGCAGTAAGCACTTCTGCATGGGCATTCAGAGGTTAATGTTTTATAAAAAAAATATGCTTCTAGAAAGATCATCAGTGTTTCATGACAGTCCTAAAAATCAAACCAAAACTCTTTTTCTGTAGTAATGTAAAACTAAATTATTTTCAGTACTTGGAAGACAAATGGGAGTATCCTCTCCCCCTCAATGCAGTTGGTAACAGGCTCTAAGAACACGGCCTGTGGGCTGATGGATCAGATACAGTTGCGCTTTGCAATCTCAGTAACTCACAAGGACTTGAAGTGCTAATAAATTCTGCCATCTGAAATTTATTGCAGAATTTAAATCTGCTGGATGTTGTTCAAATCAAGGGCATTTATACAGATTTCAGTAAAGCCTGGGATGAGACTGTAGTATTCACATTAGGGGATGATGTTACAATGAATAGACTTACAAAGAGAAGGTGATTAATTTGAAAAGCAGCCAGAAAGACACATCGTGTATATATACACATCTATAGCGGAAAGTTAGTTTCCTGTGTTTTGACATGCTTTCTAACACAGCACTGAATAAATCCCTGTATTTCAATAATATGTGTAAATCCAGTAACATTGTAATTCCAAAGTGGCAGATTGGTAGGAGGCTAAAATAAAATAATCATATTTTTAAAAGGGAGACATTATGGAATTGCACCAAATCCAGGTTGTAGGTATGACACTAAGGTAAAGTCTCCGGGCTGGATTCATCAAAGAGATAGCAAGCAGAGTTTCTGGCAGGTTTGAATTTCGGTGAACAAACAGCATCCTTATTTGTCATGTGGAGAGGCAGACAAATGCTGACTATTTCCAGCAATAATTAACATAGGCCAGATAACCTCGTTAAAAAGCATGAGGAACTTGGAGGAGTAAACGTCAGTGCATTTGCAGACTCCCTTCTAATCCCTCCATCGAACTCAAGATTGGGCCCTTGAGTCAACCATGAAATGAAAAACCCCTGCAGATGATCCATGTCTTTCTGTTGCTGCTCTTGCTGAAACAGGCTCCCACATGTTCAGTCAGGATGACTTCAGTGTATCTCATCTCTACTACTGATAGAGAATTGTCAAAGTGAAAAGTTACCTGGAGAACACAGTATAGCCTGGAGTCATAATACCTGTTTTCAGAGATTTTCCATCAGTCTCATGGGCTCCATAATGCATCATTTTCCTGACACAATTCTATGTATTATATATGATTATTTACAAAGAACCCCAGCAAGGTATCGTGGTAATGAATGAAAATAAATATCAGGATTTTTCTGGACAAGTAAGTTCCAAAGTTCTCTCTTGCAGAGGATGACCTGCCAGCTGCCATTTTATCTTGTAAAAATGGAATTGCAGCTCAAGTATTTTACTGTAGGTCAGCACAAGGAAAATAATATCTCAGACAAAAAGAATTATGTAGAGCCTTAAAGATCGAATCCCAACCCATCGAAATTCTCCTTTCAAATCTTCTGATGACCAGGATTCTTCAAGTTTTTTTAGCAAATGGTTCTTTATTTAGTGCTTAAAATTTTGTGTAAAAAAAAAATCAAGCCAAGAAAACAAAGAAAAAAACAGCCATACTGTGGATAACTATGTGTTCAGAAATTTATATAGGCATATGGTGCGTTCTCTTTCACTAAGTCTTAGGATACAGAATGGATGTTTCTAAAAACTGTTTTAGTTCAACCAGAGGTGTTGAGGCAGAAGGTCAGACTGATCTCCTAGTGGTTTATTCAGTCTTAAAATTTATGAATCTGAGAAAATATTTGTAGAATTGATGTAAAACATTATTGTCCTTTAGTAACATGCAATCCCTTTGAAGTGGGTTGTGTATAAGTATGTGTTTAATGTCTAAGCTAGAAGGCAAGGGAGAATTGGTTTTGGTAAATTAGGAACACCACAGGAAAAGGCAGGAGCATCAAATTAATGTTGAATGAATACGTCAGTGGAGGTTATGGCCCAGACATCCAGGGAGGACCAGAATTGAGCTGCTTAGGCTGCTATCACAATATTCCCCAAAGCGCTGAGTATTTGAAACCACAATGTTGCTGCTTATTAGTGGAGATCATAACAAGAACAAGAAGACCTTTGAAAAAGAGAGAGAAAAGAGGATTTTTGACAGGTTGTGTAGGGTGTATATATTGTCAGTTTAAAAAGTAACAATCTGCATTAATGTATGCTGCTTTGTCATAATACAACTATATTGGGTTAATGCAATACTTTTTTCCTAGCACAGAGACATTTGTAGGTGTTTGTTTTTGTTCAGCAAGCCAGTGCTTTCATGAGGTAGATTTTAGGTGGCACTGTAGAGTGATTTATGTGTGTAAGCAAAGTCAAGAGAAAGTCACAGATTTTAGTATTCTCTCGTACTTTCTTTAACTTGAGCAGTACTTTCTGTCCTGTTTATTTGATGTGCTGGATGCTCGATATCGCTAGCAATATAAATCCTTGCTTCAATCTTATTTACATAGACAGAAGTTATATAGTGACAAGGTCCCTTCAAGGCTTGAATGGTTTGTTAATAACATGTACTAAATAGCATCTGGTATCAATCTTGTCCTACAGACATGCTTGTAGTGATTTAAAGCTTTCATTCTTTGAATTCAAAATCTAATTTTTAATGCACTTTCTGTCAGCTGTCTTCACAGCTTTTAAATGAGATTCTGTCATCTTGACATATTCACAGATACATTGAAATTTAACTAGAAAAAAATGAAATAAAAACTTTTCATGTCTAAATAAAAAGCCTATTCATGCCCATATATATTTTTGATTGTTATTGGATTTCAGTTATTTACTAATAAAGAGATCAATAACATTTTATTTACTGAATCGTAATATAAAAAGTAACTGCTTGTGTGATTTGGACATGACTGCTTAGTTGTTTTCCAGGATGCTATTATTAGTTAAATAACAAAACAGCCATAAACCTTCATTTTTAGATTAACTTATCTGTAAAGCCCTCAATTAACAATTTTACCTGCAAAGCCACACAGCAAATTTCTCTATGAATGCTATGCTTCCTTTGTGTTTTCACTCATCTGCAAAATCCACATGTTTAAGAGCAGAAACAGGGTAACAATTAGATATCTGCCATTGTAGGATGTCTACAGGAAATTGTATTTCAAACTAATACCTTGCTCCTGACTGACACTTCTATCTGAGCAGCCATTTAAAAATCTATTTCGTAGTCAATGAAGACCACTAGCTAGCATCAGTTTGGGAAACTCCCAAGATGGAGCATATTGGTAGTAACTCTTTGGACCTGTGCAACACAGATGGGTATTGAAAAGAATGCCTTTAGGCATAATTCAACCACGATGAAGACATCTTTGGCAATGGTGGTGATGAATATTTTTCGTTTTCCCATCACTAAGCCATGCACTTATTTCTTAGACTGAACTGCAACTTTGATTACAGTTAAGGCCAGTTTCAAGGAAAAACAAACACAACATTTACTTAGGGCCCAGCCTTTAGAGAAGGTAAGGAAAAAAGAATTCCCAGGTAAACTAAATTAAATGGCAGTTTTACAACCCAGTGTATAAGTAGAAAGAAAGCTTGCTTCTTAGTGTCTTTATCCACCCGTAGGTATGACCTGACAGGACATAAATTGAAAGGAGAGCCAATGAAGTGATTCTCTTCCCTCTTTAGTTGCCTTCTATGTCTTTTGTCCAGCAAAGATTGATAGCTCCAGAAATGACAACATTTGACAACTGAGCTCTCTGTGATACCACTGGGAGAGAGTCTGGGAGGTTCACACTGGTGTTTTGGTTAGCAGCATAAGCAGGGTTGGCCAAATGAGTCACAACCTTGCCAGTCTAGCTGTCACAAGTGATGAAAGGGCTCTGACAAAGGACTTCAACGTAGTGGCAGTGGTAGTGCCAAGCAGACTTTTCCCTGGAGTTAACCAAGAAGCAAGAACATTAAAATCCCATTGCTGAATATGACTGATGTGAATAGAGAGCTGCCTAGAGTCTTGGAATTGGTGATGATATTTAACAGTCATTTGTCACCTTAATATGTCATCCTTCATTGAAGGGTATAAAAATGCTTTACAAACTTTCATTAGGCCTCAAAATATGCTAAGGAACATTATTTTTCCTGTTTTACAGGTGACTGTAAGTAGCTGCTGCACAGTGGCAGACTCAGACAGTGCATGTGTAAGTCCCGAATCTCATCTCTCTCTGGTTACTGAAGTATACATTGTCACAGTGTTGAAAAAAATGGCAGAATAAATAGGTTTTTGTTCCTACAAGTTACTGCTGGTCTTAACTTTACCTCACTTTACATTACTTATCTGCTTTTTTTGTAGAACATTAAAACCTAGGCAAAAAGACTGAAACAATTGGATACAAGGCGTGAACTGCTAAATGCATGTGATTAAAACTGACAGAAAATTTAAGAGTAAGATATAAATAAGGCCAGTGAGAAATAACAATGAAGAACTTTATCTTTGTTTTTAAATTAATTGTTACAGGAAAAGCCAGAGGGGCCATGAGCCTGTTGTAATTGATCTGAGGGATAGCATACGTCAAGGGCTCTTGTATGCTACTTTCCAAGTATTACCTTCTGCATGTCCTTAGTCATCCATATCAGCTGCCCTTTTTAGCTCCATCTGCAGTCTTTTTTTGATGTCATACCTAATATATTATATGAATGGTGTTCCTCAGGGGTCAGTATTGGGACCGGCACTGTTTAACATCTTTGTCAGCAACATGGACAGTGGGATAGAGTGCACTCGCAGCAAGTTGTGTGATGCAGTCAACATGCTGGAGAGGAGGGATGCCATCCAGAGGGACCTTGACAGACTGGAGAGGTGGGCCTGTGCAAACCTCGTGAAGTTCAACCAGGTCAAGTGCAAGGTCCTGCACATGGGTCGGGGCAATCCCAAGAAAAATCCAGGCTGGGCAGAGGATGAATTAAGAGCAGCCCTGAGGAGAAGGACTTGGGAGTGCTGGTGGACGAGAAGCTCAACATGAGCCAGCAATGCCCCCTTACAGCTCAGAAAGCTAACCACATCCTGGGCTGCATCAAAAGAAGCATGGCCAGCAGGTGGAAGGAGGTGATTCTCCCCCTCTACTCTGTTCTCATGAGACCCCATCTGCAGTACTACATCCAGCTCTGGAGCCCCCAGCATAAGAAGGACATGGATCAGTTGGAGCAAGTCCAGAGGAGGCCTCATAGATGATCAGAGGGCTGGAGCACCTCTCCTATGCGGACAGGCAGAGAGAGTTGGGGCTGTTCAGCCTGGAGAAGAGAAGGCTCTGGCGAGACCTTATAGCGGCCTTCCAGTACCTAAAGGGGGCCTACAAGAAAGCTGGAGAGGGACTTCTGACAGGGGAATGTAGTGATAGGACAAGAAGTAATGGATTTGAAATAAAAGATGGTGTATTTAGATTAGATATAAGGAAGAAATTCTTCACTGTACAATTTTTTCCCCCAAGCATTCTGTCTCAGCTGGGCTTCCTCGGAAGTATCCTTTCTGTGGGGTAATGTTAGAAGGGATGCACGTATGCTGGAGGGGCGGTCCGTGGCGACTCACGCACTGGACGCGGATGAATCCATCAGTGCAGGGGTTAGGTGTGTCCATGTACGTGGTGGGCACGGATAAGTCCAGGAGTGCAGGGGGCAGGTGCGTCCACGTACGTGGTAGGCACGGATAAGTCCATGAGTGTAGGGGTAGGTGCGTGGCAGGCATGGATGGGTCCATGGGTGCAGGGGGGCGGGTGCGTTCGCGTGCGCAGCGGGTGTACGGGTATTTAACCCTGTGTTGTGCAGCATTAAATTGAAGGCTTGGCTTGACGGTATCCGTGTGATGCCCTGCTTTCCCCGGAGCGGGGCTCCGGTGCGTGCGGGGTAGGTTAGCCAGCAAGAGAGCCGGCACTTTCTAAATGCTCTCAGAAGATCACTCTAAACTATTATCTGTGTTTATGGTAGACAAATAAGAAAACACTGGTATAAATTTCAGTAAAGAGTAAAACTTTAGTTAAACCTACAGTAAGGGTAATTAAGCACTGGAATTGGCTGAGGTGGTAAAACCTGCAGACTTTTAGAACAGGATAGGCAAGTTAGGCATGGCTTCAGTCTGGCTTTACCTTGGTAGGGGGCTAAGACATCCACTCTTATATTCTGTTACTCTAAAAAGGAGTATGACAAATTATTCTTCACTTACGGAAGTCTCACGTAGATTTCTCTGTAGAACTTCACTGTACAGATCTTCCAGGTATCTTTCCCCTGATATCATTCCATATATATATAAATTTAACTGCACAAGCCTTTTCCTCTGCTGCACTGTCCTGTCTTCTTTCTTTCATCTGACAATAAAGCTTCTACACTAACAATGTCTTTTATTCTGTTGTGAATTTAAATTCTTTGTTTTCTAGCTTTGATGTCACACACAAACACCGCCTTCTTTTAACCAGGACTGGTCCATGAAGAAGGCAGGTATGAAGAGTCTATGTCTTCTTATTAAAAAGTTGATGTGTAAGTAGAAAATCTGCTTTGTTTTTGAGAAAGTCATAAAAAAGTTATAATTTAGAGATTAGCTACTCAATAAGGAAGAAGATGTTGAATATTTCTCGTCTCATCAACTCAATATCAATTGTTATCTCTTCAATATCAATTGTTATCTCTTTTCAGCACTTTCCATTTTATGTGTAATTATTATTCATCATAGATATGAAGCGTGAATTATGAATTATTCATGAGTTAATGAATAGTTTAAAATTTGAAATTTAACATCCACGATGCATTCTGTGTTGCTCATTTGCAATTAGTCCTCCATATTCTGTACTACTGTTTGTCTCCTGATTGTCACACTGATATCTTGCAGCTCTGGGCTTTGTCATTTGTGTGGTTCAAGACAAATAGTCCCAAGGAGGGATCCTGAAGGCATTTTCAGGAATGGTGCATGGCTTACTTGAAGAGGGTCAGATTGTTCTGAATACGCTTTTAAAATAAATTACGAAAAAGAGTTCATGCACCTTGACTCAACAAAAAATGGGAATCGTTTTTCACTTGATATTCTTTTTCATGCTTATTTCAATTCAGGATATGCTTGTGGAAGAGGATCAACAATCAGCTTTTTACTGTATTTTATTTGATGGGAAAAAAATGGAGGATCCAGATTTGATGGAAGATTTGGATTTTATTCAAGTATAGGTGAAATGTTTAAGTCTTGCAGTCTGTGTTTAAGATTTCCTTACTGTGCATATTAGAGCCATTTCCCTGGTTTATTTTGGTTAGGCAGAATTCAGTGATGAAGATTAATTTATCCGAGTACTTGAATGTGTTTCAGGTAATGCTCATGACAAGCCAAGCATCATTAAGATCTCCAGAGTCTTATCATTAACTACTCATCTCATGGTGCTGAGTTTACCATTATGAACCAGCAAAATTCAGTTAGGCTTAATAAAACAAATACATTTGTCCAGTTTTGGATCAATAGCTCTTGTTTTGTTCTTTAGCCCAATGGACATTAGTATTTAATCATCTGTAATCAGGAAGTGGTGCTATGACTCTCATTTGTTGTTAAGCAAAGTAACATTCATTATTGGATGTAAAGTGCGTTACATTTTCCTTCAACAGTATATTCCTGTGGGAAGGCATGTAGCAAGAAACATTATTTCAGCAGTTTTACCGTTGTACATCCTTAGTTTTAATTGCCACAATACACCATTTACAGAACGTAAATTTATCATGCTTACAGCTGAGGAGCTGTGTTTCTAACTTCTAGACATTTACATTTATAAACTTCACTTTCCAACTGTCTCTTGTGCAATAAGTAAATTTATTAACTTCGACCAGCTTTGGTTAATTTCCACTTACTTTTCTGTAAGACGGCACAAACTTTTTACAGAGAATTTTAGTAGTGGCAATTATCACCATTTTTGATTACTGTGAACTTGCATTAGCCTTTTTTCAGTATAAAAATGAAATGAAAGCCCTAAGGGATGCACATCTAATATTCAAGATTTTATCACTTTAAAGACTTACTGCAAATTGTGTAAAAGCAAACTCTGCACCTTCTCTAGGCACAGAGTTTTAATCATTTTTATATTTCTTTTATGAAGAGATTTTCTTTGCATCTAAAATAACCTAAAAGTGTCTCCAGGATCAAAATGACTTACTTTTTGCTTCCCTTTCATAACTATTTTTAATATTGTGTTCTTTTTTTTTTTTAATACTATATTAACTGCCATTTTACAAGAACCAAGACTCTTAAGCTTCTTAAGCAGTAACTGCGTGTTTGGCACAGGTAGACCTCTTCAGACATCTTGTTCTGCCTCCCATTTTAAGGCCTGCACAGGGGACTCTTTTGACACAGGTGCCACAAAAGCCATTTCCTTCCTCTCGGAAAGAAGGCCCCACAGAATACTGTGTGCCGCTACCTTGTATTGTTTATTTGTTAGGAAACTTGCCAAAACCGGAGAGGAATTGAAGCTACACCTATGTCGCTCCTGATGAAGCCACTGAGCTTGTAGATTGTTTAATACTTGGCTCTTACTTCATCTTTGAATGTAATTTAAAACTTTAGTCCTAATTTTGCATATTATGATAATTTAACAGGAAAACTGCTAGAATTATAACACAGATCAACTCACTGGCATATTCTACAACACATTTATTATCATTTAGTTATACAGCACAGTATTTGTTATGAGAAAAAAATTTCTATATTAGCGTATTGCAAGAAGTAATTCTAAGTATAAATGGCCTTTTTAAAGATGTAGCATCATCTTCCTTTCATTGCCTGCCATGCTAATAAGAGAACAGCAGATGCTCAGGCAGGATTCAATTCACCTTAATTCGTTCAAGCTTAATTAGCAGCTGGGATGCATCTGGCAAATAAACATGAAAATAGTGACAGCCTGAGTTAAAGGGAAAAAGTAAAAGGCTTTTGTTCATTAGCCACATGTTCTTGGTTGTGAGTATCATCTGCTTAAGGCAAAATCATTTTTAGACTCTTTTTTTTTTTTTTATAAAAGATAGAAATCCACATACCCATACCTTCATTCCCTGTATTCTTGTGCAGGTGAGTTATGCAAAAATGGGACAGCCCTACTATGAGATGCTCCTGCGCAGGTAAACGTTTGTACCATCACAGCTTAAATATATGGCTCAAGCTTGTATAAACAGAAAAGAGTAGTTTCTTCAAGAATTAGGTAGGCAAAATGGACCCCTTGAGATGTAATTAGGAATTATTTACAGCCCTGAATAATGATCATGCAGTATCTTGCACAAAGCAAAATAAGCAAAGCCAATTCTGAAGAGATTCCTGCTGCCATTAAATATGTGACTAACTAGCAAAATGAGGGGCATAACTATAAGAAATGTGCAATGCCTTTGCAGTAGTTTTAGTTCCAATGTTCTTGCCTATATAAATTCCGTATTTGTGTAATAGCTGTTACTGAGTAAGTGATGAAAGTAGCAGGGTTTTTGAAAGTGGAACCATCAAAAACATAGGATTCCTTGTGTTCACTGTCAAAGTAAGATTTTTGTACGATAATGAACAGTAGAGAAGTGGCAAGATTATACAGTGATAAAAGTAAATGTGAATCAAAGCTAAGTATTATTCCTAATGTAGCCCAGAACAAGGCTTCGGCAGGTGACAAAGAGAGAGAGAGAGAACTGCATGCTAGCTGTGGCTTTGATTTCCCAAATTTATCTATATTACATAAGGAGTTAAAAAAGGAATCTTTGTTTCTTCTTATTTATGTAAAACCAGGCACAGCATCTTCAGTCTGTCAAACATCTTCAATCAAAATCTCAGACTCCCACGTCCTTATTCTGTATTAAAGAATTCTATGAGAGATGGTGTTTTAAGGATGCATATATCTTATAACCAGGTCAATGCAATGCTGCTGTTTCTTGAAAGGAAATTATGTGAACTTTGCAAAAAAAGATTAAAAATTTTGATTAAGAGTGATGATAGTAGTATGGTAGGTATGGCTTGGAAGACCATTGAAAGGCGACAAAACCTATTTTAAGAAAATTATGTAACTGTGGGTAAAATGGCAATAAACTAGCTGCTGGCTGCTCTCAGTTTTTTCAGGTTTTGTAATCTTCTTCGCAGAAAACTCTTTCAACATTATTTTAGGTACTGAAGGTTGATAAAAGAGAGCTCATCACAGAGCTAACAGCTGAGGGCCTTGTGCCATCTCTGGTATGTACTACCGCATGCATAGTTACACAAACATAGACAGCAGTTTTGAAAATAAACTAATGTAAACATGGCTTTCTTCTGGCCTTTACATGTCCAGGGTAGCTGGCGTGACCAAAAACAGTGCTCTTTTCTAGTGTATCAGCTAATTAAATTCATCCAGAGTTTTCACTGGATTTTGTTTTTTGGTTTTTTTCCACGACAGACTGTACTAGCTGTGTTTTAAAGGATCTTTAACTTCACTTGGAGTATAAAGACAGAACGTCTAAATGGATGTATGAGGCTGAAGAGGCATCAAAGACAGACTTGAAAGAGGTAAGATTTGATACAGAACATTTTATCAGTGTTTATTGGCTCATGGTGATTTGATAGTTGTGGCTTGCTAACTTCAGCTGCATTCCATCAATGGCACATGAGTGAGGGCAAAGCAGATGTGTGATTAGTGTTCACCCTGGACACGACTGCCCTTAATGAAGAGCTGAGCATGTGGATACCATCCCTGCCGAGCACAGGGCCAGCAGTACCATATGGATAACATTGTATTGCTCCCTGGGTGGCAAAGACTGGGGAAGGACAGCTTGTGGTTGTAACCTGAGGTCTCAAACTGAGATTAATCTGAAATACTCTTCAACCCATTTCCCTGATATTTGTATTTATACTTCTACAAGTAGTATACACGGCTTAAAAATACACCTTTTAAATTGACATTTTCATTTAGCTACCAGCCAGCAAAGTGATTCCATTGGCTTGGGTCGGACTAGTAATGTGTGTAACTGTATGTGCAGACCCAAAGGCTGTGATGGGAATTGATGCTATGTGCTTTATCCTCTTCTGATAGAAGCTAGAAGCAAAGTTCTCAGCCACTTCAGAGGTGCAGAATCAGGCCAACAGTCAATTTTGAGATATAACTGTTTTGTGAGTACAGCAGATGCTGATTGGTTAATTATTTATAGTGGCACATTCTGGATTGTGAATACAGATAAAACCTCGGCAAAAGCTATTGAAAGTGGAGTCTAGCTTTTTAATAAAGTACCTGGGGATATTGCATTTCAAAAGTATTCTAGAAGTAAATCTCAGTATTAAAGCCATTTCCATAAGTTTTTAACATTAAGCCTCTTTAGCTCAACAATGAAAACACTTAACTTCACAGTTTGACAGAGAAGTGTGTTCGCAAATGTCATGGAAGGACTGTGTCATGCCAGTAATTCAGTCTCCTTAGAAAAATTATCCAGCAATGTCCTTATGATGTATGAGAGGAATTGTACCAAAATTAGCTACCAAATAAGTCATTGGGCATAATCACTTTTGCCCCTATTTCATTTGAAATATCTTTGAGCACCGCATAGACATACCAGTGTATTTTTCATCATATTTTGTGCTTTGCTATCTGTAAATAGCTTGTTGTGAGTATTTGAAACTGGATCTATAAAGGATTTATTAATCATATACTTCTAACCTGATTTTAATCTCAAGGATCTATATTGAAAGTAACTTACGTAAAGTCTTTGAATTTATATCCGTGAACAAAGACATCACTGGGTTACACTGGCAAGTTTTCACGGGGTTTTAGATGGCTCATGTGATTCACTAGATGCTCACTAATACTAAACAGAGAAGGAACTTGAGGGGTAGCGGAGCTAAAGCGACTTGATCAAAGTCATTTAGAGATGAGAGAGTTGGGGGGAAAAGACTCCAAACTTTCCTAGACTTGAAGAAAAACTTTAATGAAATGACTAGGCCAGTATATCAAGTGGCTGTTACTGAACAGAGTAGTCTTGCTCTAACTTTGGAATTTGTCTGATATTTTAGTGAGCCATCGCAGTCTACTGCGCTGGCAGAAAACTGCACTGGCCTCTCTCAACAAAGAATTTTTTCTGGCAAAGCCGATTTAGTGTTGCCTTATGAGGCACTGCTGTTATTTACTGGGTATAATATCATATTATGCAAATGTTCCAGTAAAATAAATAGGCCTCATAGTTTAAAACAGAATTTAGTGCCGGTGCAGTTGGACAATGTGGGTCTGATTACATTAAGCGCAGGGTTCAAGTTCTGGTTGTAGACTGGTGATTTAACAAATCAGCTAGTATTGTATGTACTGTGGTCAGGTGTGCGGCCTAGGTTTTGCTTGGGGGAATGTGAATATTTTAGCTGTACATAACATTTTATTAGTACCAGTATTAAGTAAAGCTTATGCACTTGGAGTGTTCAAGTGAGACCAAAAAAACAGTAAACAGAGTTGAAACAAAAATTACCTCTGAAAGTCAGTCTCAGCACACCTTTTTAGAGTCTCTTCTCACTTCCTGTCACAAGCATTTCTGCAAGTGAATTCTTTGCCTGATAACTAAAATACCTAAAAGATGGGCCTGTATACATTTTTCCTCAAGCCGTGTCTACCCAAACTCCTGATGACAACAGTGAAGCAGGTACTCGCCCGGTGCATGGAGTCATCTTCAATGGAACTCAGGTTTACATCAGGTAAAAATCGAATTGTCTGGGCTGCACAGAAATGGAAGGATTAGGCTTTACCTGGGTGACAGGACTATGCAACCTCATGGTATATATAGTGAGGAGAGCTGACATTATCAGAAAAAGTCAATGCTCAAGAGAAGTAAAAATAGAATAGGCCACCTACATCAATTTCTGGTTTGAGAAAAACATAAGGCTAAAAAGCAAAGCAGTGAATGTCTTTAACAGCTATAGATTAGAGAGTGAAGGTGGATCTAAAAATCTTACTTTTTCAAGGAGATGTTCAATACCTATCCCATGAAGAGATCACAGAGTCTTAAAGGGATTAAACCAATGATTACACTAAAATCACACTGCCACTTAGAAATAGACTTTGAAATCATGGAGGTTTAAGGAAGGGCAATAAGAAGCAAGCATGAAGGCGGCTGCCGCTAAAGAGCAAAAACAGTACGGGAGCTGGGGAGGAGGCTTGGACTTTTTACACCAGCAAGAGAGACTGCCACACATAAAGAGTTTGGAATGAGGTTGACAGCTGGTGATACAGAGATGCTGTTAGGAAGATGTTGGGGCTGGGGAAAGAGTCATAGGATCATAGAATAGTTAGGGCTGGAAGGGACCTTTAAAGGCCACCTAGCCCAACCCTCCTGCAAGGAGCAGGGACATCTCCAACCAGATCAGGTTGCTCAGAGTCCCGTCCAACCTGGCCTTGAATGTTTCCAGGGATGGGGCATCCACCACCTCTCTGTGCAACCTGTGCCAATGTTCCACCACCCTAATCGTAAAAAATTTCTTCCTTATCTAATCTAAATCTACCCTTTTCCAGTTTAAAACCATTACCCCTTGTCCTATCACAACAGGCTCTGCTAAAGAGTTTCTCCCTGTCTTCCTTATAAGCCTCCTTTAGGTACTGGAAGGCAGCAATAAAGTCTCTCCGGAGCCTTCTCTTTTCCAGGCTGAAAGGTCTAATATCAGTAGGCCTAAACTCAACTGGAAGCTTGGTTCTAGTTTTTAATGGCCTCTTTGGCTGTTCCTGACGGATCACCAAAAGAGCTAGTTTGTTATTTCCTCCTCAGCATGTTATTTCTTTGGGCACTATGGACGGTGAGTGGGCACACTGAATCCACACAGCCGTATGTGCTGAAAGTTGGATGTGCTCAAGCACACCACTTAATTATGAACGTTATATACCCTGTTGTTAGAAAACTAAGCTCCCTATACTTTAGTCATGAAATTGCCCTGTATCTCACATGAAAGATACCATTGTAGCATTTGTTATGTTATAGTTGTCTGAGATTTTTCATGTGGAAAGCTTTCCAAGTGAAAGATACAGTGCTGCCAAAAAGCATTTTTAATGAAAAATGCCAGTTCCAACAGGAAAAAATCAATCATTTAAAAACACTGGAAGATTTTTTTATTTTGATTTAGTTTTCAAGAAAAATGAAAATGAAAAATGAAAATGAAGTCTTGTACAGTTTTCCATGTCCTTGGCACTGTGCAGAACACACTGCCTCCTAGGTAGTTTGCCCTTTTCCTGTGAAAGGGAAGACATTTTTCTCGGGAACACTGCTGACACTGATGGTTTTTCCCTAGTCACTGTCTGAACTGTGACTTACATCTATTTGGTGTGTAAGCAGAAACATCTACTTGCCAAAAATAAACAAATAAATAGTATTTGGATAGGAAATGCATCCGCTCAGGTCCTCTGTAAATGTGTTCAGAGGCAAGATGTTACTATGTTACTTACAGAGCTTTCATAGATGTGTTGCCCAGGGAATTAATATTCATGAATGATTATGTTTGGCATTTGAAAAATATTTTTCCTCTTGAAATCCCCTACCAAACACCAGCTGGTTTATACACAGTATCCCAGGTAGGTGAGGTAAGACTTTCAACTCCGTAATATGAATGGGGAGACAGAGGAGCAGAAACGCCTTCATGGCTTTTTCAGGTCCTCACTGTGAACATCTACGGTGAATCTGGAAGATTTTTTCACGCTCTATTCTAAACTAAAAATAGGAGACAATACTGCTGCTTTATGCCTAAAATGCTCAATAGGCAGCAATGAATTGAGAATGCAGAAACTTGCATTTTAAAGCTACTAGCTTAAATAGAGAAGCTTAAAAAGCAATTCTAAACTTAACTGAGAGTGATAACTAATATAAGGATTGGATAGCATAGAAATTATCCCTGTTAGCTGGTCCCTCAGTTAAGCGTTTCTGTATTAGTTATGTCAATGTTTGGTTCAAAGGAATTATAAGGACTGAATTGTGTTTTACAGCCTCAGCATTCTTGAATATGGAAGAAGGTTTGACACTGAGATCTTTAGATTTCCTGTAGTTTTCCAGCGGTGTAAGAGAGCAGACATTGTGCCCAGAAGGCTTTTTAAACTGGCTGCAGACTGCTACTGACTAAATGCTTGGTTTAATCTGTGTGCTAGTATCCGCAAAGAGTCCTGATTTCAAATAACATGAAAGAAAACTGTGAAGGTGCTGAGAGAGGTGACTAATTAAAGATTATGAAAGAGAGATTAAAATCCTGTGAGTCTTTCTAAACGGTTAAATAGCCAAATGATATATCCTCTCCTGTGAGAGGGCATAGAGTTGAGATATATGCCCTGCAGCTTTTGTACTAAGCCTAAAGGAAAGTAGTTTTAAGGTGCTCCTAGTTACCTGTCAATGGGGGATCTGTACATCCCTTGATCACTTCCATGATTTAAAAGGGATCATGAATTTGCCCTCTTCCCCTGGCCTTGGTGCCCCAACACAAACTGTCCTTGAGACAATCATAGCTATTCACCCCATGCCTTTTTTTTTCCTTTTTTTTTTCCCTTTTCTTTGTAAGTCTTATGTCAAATACATTATCTTGAATACTCACAATTTTAAGTAATGAAAAGAGGAGAAATAGTAACTCTGTGGGAATATTTCAAGGGGATTCGCATCCAATATAAAGACAATAGCAGAAGACACTGATGTGTAAATTGTCTCCAAGAGGTAAAAGAGAGAGAAAGAAAAGAAAGATAAATTGCAAAAAAGGTTTTAATATAGCAGAAGACAAAGAACCTGTTTCTAATCTCACACTACTTTTACTCTGGTGTAATGAAACGAGGGCTCGTGCAAAAGTTAAACAACGCAGGAATAATGTTAGCTACTATGCAAAACAAACACTGGTCTTCTGAGAAGAAAGAGCAAAACCAAAAGAGGGTAAGTAATAGCATTTCATGTTTCCAGGCTGTCAAGAATTGCCCTTTGATCAGTTTTATCAAAAGCTGCACTGATTGTCTTCAACTAGGGCTGGTTTTGAAAATATTAACCCTCCAGGTTCTATTTTGTTTCCTACTAAATCTAAAGGCAGTGTAATAAAGGGGTCTTTGGGAGTGGATGTAGATAACATTCTACAGCCTGATCTTGTGAGATGCTGGATTTTCTCAAGGTAATGCAGTTCAAGGGTTCTTAGCAGTTTTCTTAAAGCTTAGGAAACACTTTTTCAAAATGTTGATCAAATCTGTCCCTTTCAAGGTATTTAAATGAAATGGCCATATTGACTTCTATTCTACCAAGTTTTCAGTTAAGAAAAAAACACTCTCTGGTTGATTAAGAGGAAAGGTATGTTTCCATCTTCAGTACCCCTTGTAGTACTCTTTACCCCTCAGAAAGGCTAAAATAGAACTAGAGGTACAGAGGTGGGTGACAAAGCACAGAATGCCTTGTGTCCAAGGAGAGATGAAATAGATTAATATTTTCAGCACAGAAAAACACACTGACACAAGAATACAACAAAGACTGTGATAAAATTGTGAGTGATCTCGGGAGGGAACGGGAAGCGGGTATTCACTTTCTCGTGGTAAAAGAATAAGGCAATATCAAATGGAATTATCCAATGGTAGGAATAAAAATAAAAATAAAGCATTTTGTCACAAAAGAAAGTTAGTTAAACTCTGAAATTCATTGCTGCAAGACAGTATAGAGATCAGCATTTTAATTGAGTTAACAGAGTATCTAGACAAATTCCTTGATGAAAGACCTGTTAGGACTATTAATACAAGTTGTAATTTCCTGATAGCTAGGGGAGTGTATTGGAGGAGTTGCACTGTATACTTTTCTTATATATCCATCAAAGCTGGAATGCTGAGTTAGATATACTTTTTACCCCGTACAGCCACAGTTACGTTCCTAGGAAGCAAATGGACATAAAGTGCTGCTCACAACCTGTCTGGAATGCTTTTGCTAAAAGGAGCAGAGACAAGGATGTTGTTAAAATCGCTCCTGGCCACTAAAAGGTGCGACTGTTGGTGCGACTGTCATCACGCCTGCCTGCATATGAAAAAATGTATCACCGTTGTGCCGTAAGATTCTTATGTCTTTTTGTCCTTCCCGTTATAGCATTTATAGCAATTTGATTCAGATATGCCTTGAGTATTTATGCTGAGCACCGCCAGTATTCTTGTACTGTTTTTCTTGAACGTCATATTCTAGGAAAAAAAAATCATTGAAGAAGTAGGAGGCAATAGCTTTAAAGACTAATGAGTGATTCGTATGTATCCTGGATTTTAATTATAAGGAGGCTCCCTGTATGTCTCCTCTGGGCATATCAGTTTTTGCAGTTGGGGTGCAGACTGGACTGGTTCTTTGGTTTATGTAGTCATTACAATTCAAGCAGAGGATAAAGATTGGCTTTGCTGTTGGACTGACAGGTTCTGCAGCTAAATCTGTGTGTGGTCTTTGGCAAGTTACTTCATGAGTGAGCAAAAAGTTTTGTTGCTGAATGGGAGAGGAGTTTAAGTCCCTAATTGTACTTACACAAATCAATTTTAAAGCACGTCTTCCACTTTGCCACATCAGCTCACATGCATAGAAATACCTAAAGCGTTGGATAAAAGTGCTCTCAGGTGCTGACTTACCAAGGATTGTGTGCACTAATCCCTCCTTGCATGGGACAAGTACCAAATCACTCAAGTTAACCACAAGGGTGCTGTCCCTGCTCCTTACGCAGCAGCTGCCTGGGAAATCCATCTTCTCTGGTAACAGGACTTGTCTGAAAGTCAAAACCGTGGCAGAATGAGATCTTCCTGAGGCAGGAAAATTATGCTATAAATTCAAAGCCTCTTATCCATAAAATGAAAATTTTCAGATGTACTGTGAAATCAAAGGGGTCTCTGGCATGTGTTTCCTAGCTGAAGTAGCTGAGTGGAGGTTATTCATCCTGTGTGGAGAGTCTGGACAAGAACAGCCCCAAAGCAAATGAATTGGGATTTGACTGCCTCCGTCCAGACTTGAAAACAGATGTTCAACAGGATGTCTGGAGAGAAGGGATTGCTAATTTTATAGTTAGGAAGTGTTTTGGAGAAATTCAGTATGGAGACCATGCCAACCTGCAGTCAGAAAGCTCATGTCCTCATTTCCATGATTTACACAAACTTGGTTCAGATGAACTCTCTGGGTCACAGTGGGAAAAGGCTGCCTTATGATCAGATCTCCAGCAACGCTGAAGAGAGAGACCAGTCACTACGCTGAGAAGCTCTTTAAAGGCTTGTGGGACTCTTACTGAACCTGAGCAATTATTTTTTTTTTCCACTTGTTATTGTGCCTACTCTACAAAGTAACATGCTCACTGCTTGAATCAGAAAAACACTACTGTGTACTGACTGGTTTGGATGTATGCTTGAGTGAATGCTTGGGAGTTCATACTGTTAGTTTTGGTTGATTTAAGTTACACTGAAATCATTCTAACACAGTTTTCAGTTAACCTAGATAGCACAGCGTGGAAACTGGACAAGAATGCTTTTCATGTTAGTCTGTCCTTGAATAAAACTTGCATATGGTTAGGAATAGGTATTTTACCATAAAACCTCACACTTTTCCCTACTACTTTGCTAACAGGCAGCACTTGGCTAGTGCTTTTCAGCAGAAGATACCAGTTCTCTATGAAGCCGTGGGCGGCCAGCTCCCCACCTAGCTTGCCCCGCTCCATAAGGACACATGTGGTGTCACTGTTTGAAACAATATAGGCAGAAGTTTTGTGTTAGGAAGCTCATTTTGGTAAGCGTTTCATGACACCTGTTCTGAGGATTGCTACAGCCTTGTGTCTGAAATGTCCTGTTTCTTCAGGGATCCCGAAACCACTCTCAGCACAAGGTAAGTAAGATACCTGTAAAATATGAAAATAGTATCTACTCTGCTATGTTTCTCATGCCTGATGTTACACTTCTGAAGGAACCCTTACCAAGACAGCTTCCAGATCTAAATGTTCCTTGCAGTTGCTCTGAGATTCCTTTCAGGTTCTAATCTAATCCACTGTGCTCCCAAGGCCTTCTTACTCCCTGCGTTTCTGGGGAATTTTCCCACATTTAAAAGTACTGATGTCCACTCTGTATGGCCGTTATGAATCCTTGCTACCCAAGTGGTAGCAAACGCTGGGTAACAGCAACCTCAGTGCTTTCACATACTTGCCATCTGGCCAAAAATTTATTTTTCTGCCAGTCTGTGTATTTTTTACATTGCAGAGCAATGCTTTTCAACATTAGGAATAATACATGCAGATTACTGGTTCTATTTGAGATGAAAAACAATGGTAAACAGATACTTTTGAGGATATAATGGGTTTGGTGGCAAATGCATCCAGCTCTCTCTTTGAGGGACACCACAGAAAATAACTGTTTATTTTAATAATGGGAGTTGTGCCTCTAATAAGCATCTTCTTTAGTAATTTGTGGAGGGTTCTGTTAGGTTGTGGACATGCATTTCTAGAAACAGGGATATTTGTTCAAGTTAAGCCTAATTAAGAAAGAAATGAAGCAAGGGTTATTTGGAGGGCTGTAGGGTAACAGTCTATCCTGATTCATTTTAAAGTATTTCCACTTGGTGGAATGAGACTTGCAATCACTCTGGAGGAAAAAAATCCTTAGAGAATTAGATGAGAATGATTAGGATGATGCTAATGACTTATTACCAATAGTAAATGGCTCATTAAAATCCCATATGGAAATGGGCCAAATGGACAGAACTAGAAAACACTACAAAACACAAGTATTCACAAAAAAAAATATTTAGTATCTCCTAATCTACATTATTTTCTGCTCCTTATTTTTAAAAGCTTAAAGATTTTCCTTCTCCTAAAACAAAACAGGTGAGGAAATTGGGTCCTCATCTGGAGACTGGACAATTAGTACTAGTCACAGGACGTAGCACATAGTATTATAAATAACACTTAAGTTCACAAATATCTTTGGTCTCATGTATTTTTTTGTACATGATTTTTGTATCTCAGCACATTTAATGTTTCTTTTTTAACTGCATCTCTCTATTTTTCTCAGGCCAGGGTTCATGCTCTAGTTTGTAAACTGTCTTATTCCTTGCCTTCCATTGGTGTGCCTCCCTAGATGAGCCTAGGTACCTTTTGGTTGTGCTTCAGGAGCCAGAAGGAGTTGGGAAAAATTACTTAAAAGGCTGGAGATTATTTTATAACTTTTCTGTTTGTATACTTATATCTGTTGATGTCACTCCCATCTAACTCACTGTATCAAAACTCCTGATAAAAGTGTGACTCTTGAGATTATTATCCTTACTCATCAATTAGAGTGTCACAATCACGAGAAGCACAGCAATGCAGTCATAGCTGAAATACCTTTAATGCTGCTAAAAAATTTATGCCAGTTGAGTATTTGCCTTCCTCTCTGCTTTCTACACATGAAATGTAGTTTTGAAAGCAACCATGAAGAAACACTTGTCTAGTAATTCTGTAAATATTTGATCATCTTTTTCACTTCTACATAGTCTTTTGCTGCATTGTTAATTTCTAATTAGATTTCAGGGGTAAGTATTTCCGCACTCACTGTTAATACTTTTGGAACAAACTTCACAAGAATTTTCAGATTTCCTGATCTCCCGGTTATGACTTCTTGATTAGCTCTCCCAGTACACTGTGCTTAGCAGTTTTCTGAGAAATAAGAATTCAGCTGACAAGCTGACACTGATTCTACAACTTGCTGAGAGTTTCTCCCAAGTGTGATAACTGCCACCAATTTCATTAGGATTTGACATTATTCAGTGTTTTCCAGACATTCTCAAGAGTCATCTTTTATTTGTGTTGATACCATATTAAAATAAGTATTGTAAGAATTGTAATCCAAGCTTTTGTATAAATATCTGAGAAGTCAGTAATAAGTAATCCTCATTAGTAGAAAGAAATAAAGTACTTCAATCTAAACTGAACAAGCACAAGAAACAGATGGGCTTAAGTACAAATAATATAACAAGCTCTTTTTTCACTTTTTAGTATTTATCACTGCAATTCAATTTTTTATTTGCCAAACATGCTTTCAGTGAATCTCAAGCTACATGGGAATGCTGCTCAAATTCTCCTAAGGAAGATGTGGCTCTTGTTAATTAAATTAATCCATTTTAATTAATATCTCTGGAGCCAGGAAGTGAAAACCTGAGTTTGCTTCCTTCCTTTATTCCTTTGAAGAGTATGAATTCTGTATACATAAGGAGAATTTAGCTCTTTTGAACAAAAAAAAAAAGTTTTTAAACAGATCTGCTCATAACACTGCATTAATAACAGGCATTCGGTACAGCATTTCTACAGCTCATTCATAAATCGAATCTATGGTCTAATTCACTTATCCCAAAGTGTGCTGGACTACCATGCATTTGCTATATAGTGCTATGTACTTGTAAAGTAGGTCATATACTTCAGAAGAGCATCAGACCGATTTGGTGCATAATTGAAATATGCAGTGTGGCTGCAGAAACCCTGGTTTTTATCTAGAAACTGTGCAGTTGTGCACCCAGGCTGTAACAGTCCATTCATGTGCACACACTAAATCTGATGCATCTCAAAATTTCACTTGCATGCACAACTTGGCTATGCTATGCAAAGGCAATGAGTTTTTGCTTGGGCAATAAGCTTCTTCCCGGAATCTTCAGTCTGATTGTGCATATCTTAACTTTCTGTGTGTATATTAACTAATACACACTAGGTCTACCTAGTTAATCCTAGGAACATATATGTCAGACCTAAATTAAGCTATGACTTCTCCAGCAGAAAGTCCAGTCTCCCTGTGGTCTGCATTTTGTCCAGTGGCACATAATCATCCAATCCAACCATTAAGTCAAAGGACTGGGTAAAAAAAAAATAAATGTAATTCTGGCATCAGTTTCTCATCTTTCGATGCATCTTGCTCCTCTCGCTCTAGCTATGAGAGCTGGACAGCCTGGAGCTCTTTTATATTCTGCATTGTCACAAATAGCACTTAGTATTCACTAAAAAGCTATTGATCTCTCTCCCTCAAGTCCTAAACCTCCTTATAAATCAGTACATCTCATTGAGTGAAGCACTGGAAAATAATAAGAAAGCCTGGATCTAACAGTTTCTCTGAAAAGATACTAGACACTTTACCAGTGACCAGTGCTGTTGACCTAATGTCCCATCAGTGCTGCAGTCCACAGACCAGGTTCCTGGTTTGATTAAAAGTATTAGTGTGCGAAAGATTCCATTTCACCTCATACTTACATCCAAAATGAGATGATATCGTTTAGTGCTTGACTCCATTTGAACTCCCATCTGGCTGGTAAACTTCAAAGAACACTGACAACTTTCCCAGATTTGATCCAAGAGGGAATGTCTTAGTGCCACTGTTATGTAGGAAAGAGGCTTGTTTACGCAGTTTAGTTTCGACTTGCAGGTGCCTAGGTTAGCACCTGAGATTGCTTGGTAGGTGTAGCTGAGCTTCCAGGATAGCTTCTGGAGTCTCCACTGGCTGTAAAAGAAGCTTGAGGCCCTACCTTCACAACTATATGAGATGCATGAAGTTAGATGGTGTGGAACCTCCTTTCTCCTCATCTCATTTTCCTCCAGGAAGATTTTTCCTTTCAGTCAGATTCAGATATACTTTCAGATGCTCTGAGAGGCTGGCTCTTCAGATTTGGGATACCTCAGCTGGCTCATCAAACAGTCCTGTTTTCAGACTATGTCCTTGTGACAGCATCTTAGGACTCCCCGACTGCTTTGTTTGCTGTGGGAAGCTGGTCTAAATGCTGCTTAGCTGATCTGGAACTACCATAGTTCTTACTATTTCCCCTACCTCTAGCAGATGACTGTAATCTCACTCCAGATTAGTGCACTGGCAAAGGGGTTGTTTGATAAGTGTATGGTTTGGTGTTGCCTGAAACCTGTCAGTGTGGACAGAGTTATACAAGAATAGAACATGAAGTCATCATTTATGCCTGAAGAGATTTCCTGTAAAAAAGAAAAGGACATTTACATCTATCTCACCTCCTGTCTTCATGACATTCAGATTCTGAACCTGTTTCAGCTGGGTGGCTTATATTAATACATCGCTTAGTGATCAACTAGGCTGCCAGGAAAAAATCAAAGAGAATGTCAGAAAACAGTAGCATAATTCTGTTCCCAGCTGGAGAACTCTCCTTGTATCTTGTCAGAGTTACAGAGACATGATATGGGTCACAGAAAGCTTGCTATACTGACAGTTGTTACTTTTGGGATTAGATCGATATTTGTCTGTATCTGGGAATTAGTAGAACAACTGCCTGCAGGAATATATTTTAGAGGTGATTTCCTATCAGTGCAGGATGCTTCTGAATTTAATTCTGCTATTCAAGACACCATTTACTTTTCTAATACTTAAAGCCATATGCCCTGCTCACAAGAAATCCTGCAGGTAAAGAGAAAACAGAAGAACACACGTTAGAGGATTAGGCATAATATGGATTGTGAAGTCTTATGTAAAACAGAAAATCATATTTTTAAGATGTTTTGCAAAGAAATTTTGCACTTGGCAGGGCATTTAAGTTACCTGTCATTTACACCCTGAAGATCAGCAGAGAAAACCTAATAATGCTTACACTCTTAGGAATGATTGTCTTTGTAAAGCAGCTATCTTGCAGCATTATACAAGGGAAAAAATGTCAGGTTTGTCATCTCCAATAGCTTCTTTATAAAGTGCAAGTGGCTTAATTTCAAAGGACCGAACCGAATAGCATACTTTCTTTCTGTTTCTAAATCCTTTTCTGCTACACTCTTAAAAAAAGCAATGCCCAAATATTTTATGCTGTTCCACAGTGAATGTTAGTTTAAAAAAAAAATCTTAAGAACACTGTAAGAAAAAAAGACCAGAGTAAACAGATATCACCATTATGTCTCAGTGTACAGGGACTACTAGTATAGGTGGACTTCCAGTAGAAACCATTGTGCATAGGATGCAGAACTGGAGGCAAAGTTAGGCCTCCAGTTCTTTGTTTTTCCTGGATCAGTCTTTTCTAGTCTCTAGACCTTCCATTTTAAAAGATATTTTTCAGTCTGTCCTTGAAAATTGTTATTAATGGCCTAGTTAAGCAGGGAGAGGATTACTACTTATCTATATTATATTTATTCCAATTTCTGCTTTAAACATTGTTTTATGTAAATTTACCATGGCATTTAATTCCCTCCATTTATACACTTGACTTATTACATTATTACAAATACTTATTACAGTTATTTTGAATATCAGTCTTGCATATTCCCTAGCTACATAATCTTATTTATTATTTCTTTTTCATTCTCATTCATTTTAGAAGCTAAAGTAAACCTGTGAAGGCAAGGACAGGTAGATTTGTGCATAGAATGAAGTGCTATGGTCTAAATTGTCATAGAGCAGAACCTGGAGGTACTGCAGGGATCATCAATACAGGGAGAAAAACATGCTGAAATTTTACCTTTCTCCTTTGAATGCTCTATGTGACTGTATATGCTGGCCTTAAAGCAAGCTGCTTCCGTTGTCGGAAAGTCTAGGTAGAATAACATGTTGTGGGCTAATTTAGCTTACTGCTGAGCTCTGCTGCCCGACAGCGCTGAATAGATACATCTTCTGTCAGTCCACAACTCTGAAAACAAAATTGTCAAGTCACTCCCACAGTAAATGGTTATTTTTCCTGCACAGTTAATGCAGTTGTATAGAACAACTAGGATGCCAAGAACACAAAAACACAGAGGCTCAAATCTTCCAAAGTATTTAGGCAACAAAATCCCGTAGATGGTAGATTCCCTAAGAGGATGATCTTGGCTGTGTTATATTTGTATATGTTGTAATACAAAAAATACTATTTCTCACTGTGTATAGTAGAGGTCATAGCACAGTATGGCCAGATCTTTGTAGTAAAGGAATACCTGCAGTTTCTCAACAGAATCCTTCTAGTAAAAAAGTGGATCTGATCACTACATCCAAGAGACTGAGGCTTGGCTTGTGGTGGGATGATAATCCCAAACCAGTGAAGCTAAGTGGAATGATGTGTTGAATTATTTGAGCACTGAAAAAATGCTGAGAAACCCATGACAATAAATAATCTGTTCCACTTCAGTGATGAAAACTCATTTCAGACATATCTAGAGAGATAAATATGATTAACAGAATTTCAGTTTCAAGTCTGTTAGGAATCAAACTTTCAGACTGACAGCCACTGTTTGATTGTTTTAAACTATTTTTTTAACATCTGATTAATGTCATTTTGTAAAAGCCATTTACATTTTCTTTGCTCAGTGGAAACTTACAGGACACGGATTCTCCATCACAGGAGCAAGTACCTTGGCTGAAGATAAGATGATCTATTAGAGAAGAGCCATATCCAAAGGTAGCAGAACAGCTGTGCTGACTTTTTTCTAGCCTAATAGGGAATGGAATGTATTTCAGCTCAGGGACAAAATACTGCATCACTTGTATTTGAAGAAATGACTGCAGAACATTTGCTACAATTGATCATTTACTGCTTCCTTTTCTGGCTTTAACACTCTAACACCCTACTTCTTGAACGCTGGGTTGTGTGAACAAAATGCACCCGGGTGGATGGTTGTCTCCAGAGCTAGGTTTTGCCGGTGCCTTTTGCACAGTGCTCCTTCAGAGTGCACTTAGCATCATGAATGTAGAGAGCAGGAAAGGAAAAAATGCTTCGTAGTGCTAGTTCTACAGCATAATAAGAGAGTGAATGTAAAATTTATTTTCCAGAAGAAAACAAATGCCAAATTTTAGTATCCAGGAATTCAAGCACCGCATGTTAAAATTATAATCTTTCTCTCTAATGCTCCACTTAGAGACTGTGGAAAAAGAATAGTACATTTTCCTGCCACTACTGAGCCACTTTATCTTTGAATAGGAAGACATTTTTTTCTTACAAGTGATCAAGTATTTAGATCACTTGCATGTGTTTCCCTATTTATAGCAGGTGGTCACAGAGGGCAAAGGTGAGCAAATGGATTTAAAACAATACTGCACAAGTAATGTTGCGTGAACTAATATTACACGCTTCATTGCATCTTTGGTTATTCATTCTTTACACCACTCCTCTGGGACAAAATCAATGAGACATTTTATGTTATGCTTCAAAGTCATCATAATTGTTTGTTTTGAAGCAACATTTTTTTTCCCTTTTGTCAACCAAGCAATTTGCTGAAGTACCCAATTTTGCAACAACAGTCAGGAACAGAGCCAGAAGCTTTTTAAAAATAATTTGAGGAGAGGAAAACCCAACAACAACAAAACCCTGTGCTAAAGTGCTGGGTTGTTTATAACATGGAATTCTCCCCAAAGGGGAATCATAATGCGAAAAAAAAAAAAAAATCACCATAGTACTTACTTCAAACAAACATGAGTGTTCAACATTATTTATAATATCTGTGTGACAACAAGGTGTCTTTGCATAATTGAAGCACCTCAGAAGATGTGTACAGCAAGACATCCCGCTGTCAATTAGCTGCTTGAGTGGTCAAGTTTCCACATATAAATTCTGCGTATTTCTTCGTCAGAGAAGAGCAGCCCTGTACTTGACCTTTTCTGCTTTCCCAAAGGATGTTGCTGTATAATTTGTTGCACTGTATTACCTGTATCTAAACCTGTGCTTTTTGTAAATGCCTGAGCCATAAGTTAAAAAATTACTAATTAGTATGATGTTTCTATCTATATTAACATCTAAATGCCCTGACAGAAATTGCAAAGGCAGTGGTTCCAGACATTGTACAAACACTTGGTAATGATCTCCTCTAGTGCATTTCATCAGATGTCAAAATGCTTTACTGTCAGAGCTGGGCCATCTTGTATGTACAGGAGCTGAGGCACACAGCCGTGCTGTGCTTCCCTGTAGTCAGCCAGGAGGCTGGTATCAGCCGGGGAAGAAATGAGGCTTGAAAATCAGACAAGGCTTTGTCCGTGCTGGCCACAAAATCCTGCAGCATGGAGCCTGGAAAAGATACCTCAGGTCTCTATCTCTGCAGTCCATGAGTTTAAACTCAAGGCCTCCTCACTAATTAGGAGATTATTCAGGAGTGGCTATAACTGAAGCATATTTGGAAAAAAAAAAAAGACGAAAAAAAGGCAGAAGTATAGTGTTAACATCCCTCTGCCGTAGTAAGACCCTCTGGGGATGCTACTTCACTGCTTGTAAGTGTATTTAACATAAAGCAGAGATGATTGAAAAGTGTAGCTTGTAGCTCCCTGGGGCAGTTTGCCATTCACAGGGTACAGGACAGTGAGCGGTACTGGAAGGAGACGTTCAGGCAGCCCTATCCATGACGGCCCTGCGGGCAAGAAAAGGCTTGTGTGTTCTCAGAATATGATTTGATGATTAGATCCTTTAGCACTTCTGAAAGTCACTTGTTTACAACTCTTATTAAATTACTTTGTATGCTCTGGTGTAAAATACTTGTTTCTTAAGATTTGATAAGGTGCATAAACCTGCATGCATTTTAAGCATGGCATAAATGCAGAGCCAGTGGAGCTGTAAGGCTAGGTTCATTAGTGGCATTCTATTGAGTTCAGTGGGCTTATCCCATGGATGAATTTTGCATGTATTCTGTAAAATAGGTAAGTATTTGACTAAAATTAGCCAAATCCTCCAGAGCCTAATGGAGTGCTTATGGGCTCTGGCAACTTAACCCAATGTTTAATTTGCACTAATCTAGCCAAGACTGCAGCAGCATTAAATATACTCTACAGGGAGAGCGCTGTTCTTTGAAGTTAGTGGCTTAATTCCCATTGTCTCTGATGGGAGCAGGACTGGGGTTTATGTGGCATTTACTCCTGTTATTGTAGGCTGAAATCTTTTTACATATGAATTAATTTGGCCTGTATTTGGGGAAATTCCAATCTTCTGAATTTACTAAAATCTTGTTAACTTCCAGGAGAGCCTGCACAGGTGCACTGGTGAGTTCTGCATATTCTCCATGTAGATATCATGGACTGTGAGAAGCTGCAGATTTCACTTCTCTGTGTGCGTGCGTGTGCAGATCGCTAGCTAGCTAGTGACCTAATAGTAGTGGAAACAGAAAGGAAGAAAGGAAAATAGCTCTTTGTACAGCAGCATGAAGTCAACTGATGTAATCCAATCTATTTTTAGGGGGACTCTGTAAGTACCAACAATGCAAAATTGACTATTTGATTATTTGTGTTCACCTGCTTCTTTCAGATCCTTACAGCCTGGAGGTCACCTTACCCTCTGCTCTGTGATGGTGTCGGGCGAGTGCGCAGAGTGCCACTGCTGGCTGCGGCTGTCCCAGCTGGGCAAGGGGCTGCAGCCAGCAGCGGGCGGCTGGGAAGTGGTGATGGAGCACTCTGGTATGCAATTCCTCGGACAGATAAGTGACTGTTTCAGTTTATCCTTTTGACAAGAGCAGAGGTTTTCTATTTTAGACAGTCACAAAAGGTGAGCACGTAGTGTTTAGGGGGACGGAAGCTCAAGCAGTGATCTGGGCACAGAGAAATAGGGAAAAGGAAGAAAAAGTGTCTTTGAAATGATCCCACTTAACCGTCAAGTAACTATTACCATGGCACAGACCCAAATTGATATGCTGCCTCCACAACACTTTGATTCTCTCCTGTAGCCAGGTGCTGAGAGTGACTGTAATAATACAGGGTGTTTCAACAGAGAAGCACATAGGGGAGCAGACAGGCAAGACAGTAGTCAGAAAGCAAGCTGTCTACTCTACAGGCAAGGCAGACACTTCAAAGAGTGAGGAAATCTTTTCAAGGAAGTTATTGTCAGAAGCTACACAAGAGTTCCCAGTGATGTTAATGCCCACTGTACTACTCTTACCCACCAAAAAGAATTTTTTTTCCTGGTGAGGTGACTTTTCCCATGATGGGGTGACAAGTGATCCCTGATCCTTTTGTTTTATTCCACTTACGTGCAGATTCCCTGCTTTTCTAGCCCATGGTCACCGCTTCTTTGACTTGAAAGTTCAAAGTGGCAGAGCCACTGGCCTCCTTTTACAAGTGCATGAAGAGTTTATTTTAGTCCTAGGAAGCACCACAGGTTCCCACACTTCTATTCTTCCCCTTAATCTATTGGAAACCTCAAACATCCAGCAGGACTGTATATAAAGAAGAGGGACTGCTGTTTCCTTTCTGCATCTTAGTTTCAACACCTTCTGCCAGCAGATGCTGACGGCAACCAACTACTGAAGGAATCACTACTGGTTTTAGATGCAGTTTCCCAAGCCTGTTACCTCTAGCCTACGTTACAACACACTGGTATCATCTCTTACTCCAGCAGTTTCTAATATTTACCATAACAGCTCTCATGTCACATCTGCCTTTCCTATACTTACGGTGCAGCTTGGGGTGAGTGGAGCAAAATCAACACAGAGAAAGCCTAAAGCTCCTCTCTTTCCTTGCTCTCATAGCAATGAGAAGAGAACCTAACATGAGAAGGGTTGCTGTGGAAATGGAGGAGGCAAAATCTCATTCAGGAAAATACAGGAGGCAGGTGATAGGGGAGAATGCTAATATATCAGCCCTGCTCTCTGACTGGTACAACCTCCCTCAAACTGAGAAAATTGGTTTGTATTTGATTCTGCTGACGTGGCAAACCAAGCTGGCAAGTCAGTTTGTGATAGAAGATGGAAAAAAAGAAGTGACCTGGTTTATCAATCCCGGAAAAGGCAGGACTACATTAACCAAACTTGGAACCTCCAAGAATGAATCAATTTACTTCTCACATCCTTATCTTGATTTTTGACTTTCAGTCTGGATTTGCACATACTGTAAACTTTCGTGGTATTCAGATTCCCTTACAGGATTTCCACATGAAAATGGACAGGATTCCAGTCTGTTCCATTAAATCTTCAGAGATGATCCATGTTTGAGATAAAATGTATGGCATGCAGTCAGTGTAGCTGACTGATCATTTTGTTACGGTTGCCTATTCTGAGGCAGTTATTGTATCTCAAAGCATTTTAAGAGATGGAGTCATTTATCAGAGTACCTTTGAGAGGATTATAACTACACAAGAAGCCCTTTAATTGGGAGATTGCATAAGATGATACTGTATCCTAAATGCAAAGGAACAAAAAGAACAGAAATAAAGGGAATAAACTGCAAAATGAAAATGTTATGAATGAAAAAGGATCATCACTAGATTATAGTTGTATTTCATCTTAACCTTACCAACATTTAATCTTTATATCACATTTTCTACACTAAAATATTAAGACTTGGGATTTCTCTGGCACCTCCTCATGCACATTTTAATTAGATTTATGTAGAATTCTATATAAAATCAGGTCAGCTTGGCGGTTCTTGTGTCAGCCTCGAAGGACTGGGGTTGCTGCAGCCTCAAATTAACCCCATGGAAGACATTAGGATTAACCAGTCCCTAACCCTTCCTATTCCATTCTTATCCAAACAAGCAAGTTACTTTTCAAAACTTGGAATAAACTTCAGGGGAAAAAAACCACAGCTTGAACCATCCTGAGTTTGACCCAATTTTAATGGAGGTGTCATGCTACCATGTGCTTCTCAGTTTGGCAGCAGTCAAATGTCTCCTCACCAAGTCCTATTTCTGCACACATACGTGGCCTCCAATTAAAAACACTGACCCAAAATAGATTCCAAAGAATGCATTTTTTTTTTAAAAAAGCACCTTAATTCTACTTGTAAAGGACAGTCTGGGGTCTAGTAAAACTGGTGTCTATGGACTGCAGAAAACACACAGTCACCTTCATCATCCTAATTAATGCCCTTACAGACCCACAAAATCTCGCTTTTATCAGTACTATGGTTCCTGCAGTGTGTAGCAGCATGCTTACCTGTACAATTATTCTGCATTAAATGACCAGTGCTGCTGGGAAGTAGGACTAACACGGTTCTGGTATAAAATTACCGTAGTAATTCCTTGGGTGTTGTTATAAACCAGTGAGTCCTCAAGAGGTTGGCTGTGCTGGAGTGACTGCCGTTAGACAGCAGTGGCAAAAGGCTGGGAATCTGAGAAAAGCTGAAGGCTGTAGTGTAAATACACATGACAGTCTCTGATGATTTTTGCAGTGCAATATTTATTGTGACAAAGAGGCTCAGCCATGCAGATTGTTTCTAGACACTTGCAGACTTTCCTTACCTAAAATCCTTTAGTGCTGCAGGTAGAGGAGACAGTTCTGTACAGTGTTCATTGGTTTAATATTTTAAAATCAGGGAAGTATCATTTTCCTTCAGGAGGAGTGAGGTATTATGTCTTATTTTGAGTAGGAGAGTGATTCCACCTGAGGAAAGGTGAAGTGTAGGAGCTGACAGCAGGGGTGATTCAGACACTATGAAGGAGAAAAAGCTGCAGTAAGGCCTGAGATAAATGAATCCACTGCCATGAAACCACAGTGCCTGCCAGTTGCACTGATTAGGTGGTTGGACCATGCATGTAACAGGGAAATTAATTGCATTGATTTTAAAATGCACTCCAAAATAAAATGAGACACAATCATCCTGTATTTTGTATTGTCCCTAAAGAACTTGTACAAATAGAACCCACTGGTTTAGCCTTGGTGACGCAGTGACTTCCTGGTCACTTTAGGGAGCTGATTTCTAGTACTCAAAGGACAGAGTAGGGTGGTAAAACTTGCTTGTGATTAATTGCTTTAATATTTATGTTGCTTTCACATGTGCAAATTCAATAGTCTGTGTACATTTATTGCACCGACTGTACCAAATCTGACACTCATGCACCTCTTTGTCCATCACTAAAGATACGAGCAGGAAAGGTCTATTCTTAACAGAACTGGTATTTTACACTTGCCCAATTTACATCCATTCTAATGTTAAATATCTCACAAAAGCTTGCAGTACATAAGACTGAATAGAGCCAGAAATCTCTGCCATTAAGTCTATTCTGATAGTGTGGTCCTAAGATTGTTTAGAAATTTTCCAGCCCATCAATTTGCAACTAATACAAGTTTGATAAATGCCTTATAGCTCTAATTTGCTTTTTTTATCATCATCACTCTTGACAGGCACTGTGTGCCACAGCAGAGAGAACAAATTTCCAAACCCCTAGGTTCTGTGTCATCTCCATGCACAGCTCTAGGTTTCAGTCATACAAATGCACCTCAAAAGCGCATTTTAAACCAGGACATGAAAGTTTTTGCTGTCCTTGCATTAAGTCAAAGTTTCGAAATACCACCATATGGCTTACGTTATCAGTCCCAACTCAAACACTGTATCAAATGGTCACAGTGAATTGTTCATAACCAATCAAGGAAGTTTATGAAAAATAATCCTCATGTAAATTTTTGTTAAGGTAATTAAAATAATCAATTTGGAAATCATAATACATGTAATACTTAACCGGGAAACAGATTATGTCATTCACAAAAATTAACATCTAACAAGTGTGAACAGCGTGACTCTCTCAGACAATGTGAGCAGTCATATTCAGAAATACATGCAGTAGGAATTTTAGATCTGACATATCCATAGCTGCTGTAGCTCTTCTTAAAATGATGCCACAACAAAGACACTAGAATGTGTAACGTTGTGCTAGAAGTTTGTCTTAATCGGATTATCTGAGAATGTAAGTAAGTGATTGTCACCAATATTGTCCCTGCTTTTGTGTCATTGCGAGCCACAAGAAAAAGAAAGTTATAGAGACACCAGCAAAGATGGAAACCACTTTGTCAGTCTTGGCTACATTGTTATATTTTGACCTGGAAAACAAGTTATACATCAGTTAGGCCTTTTCAAGATTTGGAAAACACTCTCCACTCGTGTTGTTATCCTTCATACTTAGAAGGGGTGACAGTGGTTTGCATGACTGAGTTTTTAGGCAAAGAGAAAAAAAATCTTGTTCTGTATTTTGCTAGTGAAATTCCAAGGTTTTGCAAGCAATAAATGTTCAAAAACTGGAAGGGAAAAGGATGCTCTGGCTTACTGAAACTTTTAACAGAATTGTCTAGATTATCTAGGTATTTGTGTACAAGTGGCACTTGGCCGTTTAATGTCTTTCTGAAAAAGTAAGTGAGACACTGGACTCTTGCTTCTGCTAAGTCTAGATTTATTTAGTTCCTACTTATACTACTGGAGTCATTAAAACAGTATGTTATGGGAGTATTTTTTTCATTCCTCAAGTGCTATAGGAAAATAATTACGACATAAACATCATGCAAAACACATTGACATTTAATGTGAGACTGTTTCTAAAACTTTTAATAAAATTCTTTTTTTTAATCTGAAATGTTATACCATACTGTTTCACTTTGTTGCTTAAATGAGTAAGAGAGTTCAAAGATCTATTACTAGTAGACTGAGGTGTATTGTTGGAGGGCTTTAATTCAAATAAAGTTTTTCTCAATATTGCATAGAAATTCTCAGCAGGCAGCTAGTGAAGCTGGAGTAAAAGATAAATTCAGTACTCTTCAAACTGAACAAGACAGGATGCTTTAGCTGGTCAGTATGTAGAGCAAAAAGGTAGAAAAGTTGGAGGAGCATGTGACATTTCTTAAATTATTGTATCAAATGTACGTATTCTGGAAAGATAAATACTTCTTTGTAAGAATATCTAAATGATGCTATTCAGCCCTTTGCCTGCCACCTGATTCCTTATCTCTGGGTTTTTTTTAATTATTAATAAAGCTTTTTCATTATTAATTATAGTCATGACTCTGCAAACCAAAACATTCTGATTAGCGAACTTTTTCACGAAACTTCTGGGAAATCTCCATGTCGTCCACCAGATATTCTTCCCGATGCCCAGGACTTTGCAGATTTAGTATTAAGTGATCAAATAACAGCCCAGAGCCATTCAAGGTAATTGAATCCCATGATTTGGGACCAGGTGTACAAAGATGTTCAAACTAATTATTTAATAATTGAAAACAATAACCAGTGTAGTTAAATCTCTTGCTGATTTTCTAATGTTTATTAATTTAGGCACCTGTGTCTTCTGCACCACTTTCTTTCAAAACACTTACAAGGATATGCATAGCACATAAATGTACAATGAATGTGATTACCTCGATACACACTCTAGACGCTTAAGTGATTAGAAGAGCATTATTATTTTAATTGTTATATAGATTTCATTCTTATGAGTCTGCTTATTAAATAGCTGTTTAAATTCCAAGATTGACATCAAGATGCATAATTTTCATTATAAACTCACTTCACCATTTTCCCCTGCCTCTTTAAATGACCTGATTTAGGAAGAATCACAGAAAATATTTCCTTAAAAATAGGCAAATAGAACATTCATAAATGGTTAAGATAAATAAATGAAAAACAACATCCACAACAACACCCTTATCATCAGAAAAATCATTGCCCTTTCACTATTGTAATTTTCCTTCATTCTATTGTTTATGCAAAGTGCATTGAAGAACCATTGAAAGAAGGGAGGTTTATAATTATTAAGAAAAATCAGCAACATTATCTATTTTAAGTCAGTTTGTGTCTTCTTTTCCAAGGGCTTTGTATGGTAGAGCAGATGTTAAACCTTGCACATTACTTTCGCCTACCCTTTCTTAACTTAGCTATGTTTATTATTTTAATTACCTTCTATACCTTCACGGCAATTCCCATTATATTATTTTATTTTGGTAATGCACCTGCTTAAAGAAAGAAAACTCTAAGTGGGGCACTTGGGAAAGGGTAAAATGGCAGCAAGATTAGATTTTTTAGTGTCATGTCTTTTTCCTTTTTGCCCCGCCCTTCACTGTGACTAACTAATAACTACTAGAAAGAATAATTTTACAAAAGGGAGTTATCTGTTATTTTTATTTGGTCCCAATACTGCTAATTAACAGAAGATATGAAAGGTCCTGTAAAGGTGTTAAAAACCTAAAAAAATCTGGTTTTACCTTCTATTCTTATTCTACAAACAGAACTCTTACACTGCTATGAAATGGGCTGCTTTAGCCTTAAAGTCATAGGAAAGAAGTATGAACATAGCAGAATAACAACACGATTTATCAGCATGAACAAAATAAATGGATAGTATTAACTGTATCATTCCAGCAGTCCACGCAGCAGTCCTAATGCCTTAACAGAATGTGTGAAAGTAAATGAAATGGCAGCGTGATTACACTGATTACAGTGGTTGCAAATACGTTCGGCTACATTCATGCTTCAGTGGGGCTGTAATTATACTTCAAAGAAATGCTGTGCGCAGGCTGCTCCATTCTTACGGCATCCCTGCTGTTTGTTTCCTCTTATTTTGTTCTTAGCATCACGGGCCCCAGTCCTGCAGACACTTACTCATAGGCGTAACTCCCTTTGTTTCGGTGGTGGGAACAAATCGCCTTCCGTGCATATCAGTAGTATTGGCTAGAAACTCTTCCAGCTCTTGTGTGCTGCTATAGAAGAGCCATCAAATAACAGGGTTTGGTATGATTTAATACTATTCCCAATCTCTTACAGAATAAACCTATAGAGCTTTCATTAAATTGGTTGGTAAAGAGTGTAGGGAGTATGGCTGCTCCATATCAAACGGTTCTCTTCTTCACCGTGCCCGTAGGTATTGGTACTGAACAGACGACATCCAAACCTTTGTGATTTGTCTTTGATTAGTGCTGCCTCATGCTGCAAGCAGTACTTCAGGAAGAAAGATGAATTTGTTGCTGTTGTTTCTCACTTCCCATTGGCAGTGCATGGCAGCACCTAGCCTAAAGCTGACCATTATATTTCATTTAAGAAAAGGTATAGAAAATGAAAATACATTTTGATGTGCCTGCATTTTGTCTATGCTTCAAAGGCACTGACATTTTACAGCAGCTTTTTTTCTTTTTTTTCCCCTCAGATAATGATGTGACACCATCACGGCAGAATACAGAAGCAGAATCTGGTGGTGTCTGGGGGTGACTGTCAAGTCCTCTAATTTCTCTTCAGTGCCCTGTGCTTTCCTTCAGATACCTGCTGGCAATGGTAAGGTAGCGTTCCCCTTACTGTCTGAACTTTTTGCTGTGGTTTCTTACTGTGCCAGCTTGTGATTTGCACAACTTTCTCTGGATCCCAGGACTGAGCACAGGTCTGAACACTCCAGGTGTGGACCTGAAGCAAGTCTAGCTCAGCTGCAGGTTCAAAATGTACTATACAGTAAACAGCGAAGTCTGAATCAAAACAAAAGGACTCACTGATTTAAAAAAAAAGGTATGTATTTGTTCCTTACCAAGCAAAATAAAATCTTAAGCTCTGCTCTCCTTGAGGCTGAAGTGCTACTAGGAAAGAAACTAAGTACTGTTGTCATAGAGAAAAGGAGGTTGGGAACCTCCTGTAGCCACAAAAGAGATGAAGAATCAAGTCAACAAAAACCCAGGATATTGTTGTGATTTTGTGTCTTTGCAGAGACTTGGGAACAAGAAACTGCAGTTGAGAACCAAGCAGTCTGTTTCCGGGGGAAGTCGGGACAGCTGCTGCACTGGAGACACTTTGGCCTCTATGATCCATACCCAGTTCCAGTGACTTCACTGGGGCTTTACCAGCTCCTCATAGAGACTTTGGCCCATTCATGTGCATGAGTGTGTGCACACATTTTTCCCAGAACTGCAGCTCAGACAACAATAAGGATTTTCAGTATCCTCAGGCAGCGGCCAAACCAGGTGAGTCAAAACCAAATCTCCACCTTCCTGAGAGTGGAGCTAAGCATATCTTAACTGAAAGTTGCTCTCTGCTTGTCAGACACCGTGATGTATGAAGGTAATTGCTTCCGTGTGCATTTAATTACAGTATTGTAATTAGCAGGTTGCAAGAGCAGATGCAGAGGGTCTTTTCATAGAACAGACTCTGATAGGGCATGAAAAGTCTCAAAAAGAAAAGGGCAGAGCAATGTCACATTGTAATGCAGCTCTTTGTGCCTGGAGAAGAGGGTTAATTAGCTGATTGCTCCACTCTTCATCTTCATTTCTTAAGGTGGAGGGAACATGGTAGGAAGGAGACTAATTTATCTTCATGAATTTTTAGAATTAGCAAATAGCACCAAATCTTTGTTCAGCCCAGCATTGTGGCTTGGGCTTGATGCTGGAGCAGGGACCAATGAAAAAAGGAACAAAAACTCCATTAAGATCTTCATACTCTCTGGGGAAAAAGGAGAGGGAGAGATACAATCTTTGAGTAGAGTTCACCATGGCAACTAGAGCAGCCCTTCTATCCTTGCTCCTCACGAGAGAGCAGTGATGATTCTGGGTTAATGCTACATGCGGGGACTTGTAACTCACCTGTACTTCCTCAGCACCTATTAACCAAGTTCATTTTTCAAAGTATCCCTTAGTGCTTTGTGGCAGCAAATGGCAGCGAGGTTACCCAGATCAGCTCCCTTTCAGCCGGGGGGGAACTCTTCGAGGGTTTTGAGGGTCAGTCAGGTTCAAGCTGTTTGACAGGGAAATTGTGTCACTGCCTAATGACAAGCAAGGTGAAGATTTTACACTAGATGAGATGTGGTTTCAAGTCCTTTAAGAAAGCTGTGGTCTTGGTAGCTGTGGGAAAGGGAATACAGCGGTGCTCATGTTGCAAAGCACACCAAACGTAAATGTAATACTTCAGGAATTGTTTTTATGCTTTAAATAAACAAAGAGATCTAAACTAAACTTTTTTTTTCCTGTTAGGAGACTTCACATCTTGTTGTGTTTTTTAACTGATATTGTTATCCAACTTAAGTATTAGGTCCTAGTGGTCATATTTACTGAAGTTATCTGCTAAAGGGATTAAGAGCATAGTCTTTTTAATTGTGCTTGCAGAAGTCAGTACAAATCACACATTTAATTATTGTGTACTTAAAATCCGATAATCATAGAAAATCAAATACATAGCTTGGTTGATTCAGAAAGTATTTTTAATAGGGCACTATTAAATTATAGAGTTAAACATTATTAGATATATTTATTCATGAGAGATAATTTGATATGTAACAAAATAAGCCAATACATGGTGTAACCTCTTGCAGTCTAATTTCCATGGATGAGCTCTTGCATATTTAATATCCTTTGAGGATATATTTTAACCTAGACTAATTACTGCTTTCCTCTTATTTCTGTTCAGTTTGACATCGACGTTTGGCTAAAATAATGTAATATTGTTATTACTGAGCAAATTAAGTAAATCTAGCTTATTTAATTTAGAGCTATTGTTTAGACTGTAAACAGCCTGGTGTAGGTTTTGACAACAAACATGGTGCACAAACAAAAAATAGCTGTAGGTGAAAGAAGACTAATGTATTACAATCATCTCCATAAAGAAATCTTATTCACATTGTGTGGTGAACACCACCAGGAACATTTTCTAATCTATGAAGCTGTTTTATAATATCTGTTTTTAATATCATCCTGGTAAATTTATAAAGAGGAGTGAAGTAAGAAATTAATGGTAATGTAAGTTATTCTTATATTATTCAGACAATTTAGTTTAAGACTATCAGGATAGCTGGGGACCTTGTCAGAAACTTTCAATGGACAGAATACCTGAGCACAGAGATTTTGTACTTTTAAGTAGGTTAATTAATTAATTGAGAACCTGTGTCATGGCTTTGATATATACATTAATTTTATGTCTGAGAAAATTTTTAATTAGATGTTTTAATTTTGTTCTCAGTGACATCTTAATAAAATGCACTTAATAGGTCAGGTTATATGTTTGTACATTTTGGTATAATGCCAGCAGCGTCAGCTGGCTTAAGCAGATCAGCTTTGCTTTGCTTGGTTCATCAGCCAAAGATCTTGCTACATTTTGTTTTCTTTGGTTCATCAATTTTTTAACGTATTAAATTTTTAATAGGTCTTTCTTGTATGAAAATACTTTACAAAATAATAAATAGGAAAAATAGGTAAAGAGAAAATTACATTGATGTAACTTTAAATTGCATTTGATTTTACAGTTATGCTAAATGCAATAGACTGAAAGCTTTCTGGGTAAATAGTGCAATAAAATAGTTATCTTTGTCCTGAATCAAGCTTGCCTAGTAAAAGCTGAAATTCTCAGTGCTTTTTGTGAAGCTAAAATCCTTTTTTACATGTTGTATCATTAAAACAAGTAGAGATTTTTACTACATGCAGATCTTTGATATTTTTCGACCATTTTAATTTTTTCAACATTTTTCAACCATAAATCAACTAAACTTCAAAACAGGAAAACCATTCCTCACTGAAAAGTAAAAACTTAATGAAATAAAAGGCATGTTTTGGATACTTAAAAGAATTTAGAGGTTGGGTCTTGAAACTTCAGGAATCATCTAAATTGACACTTTCTCAGGGATGGTTTCAGATTTGAAGACCATTTGGAGATTCAGGGCATCTTCTGGAGAATTTCTGACCCAGCTGGTTAGAGGGTTGAAGTTAGTAAGTCACAGTTTGGGAAACAGTCATTATTTTAAGAAAAAAACTTAGAATAATACACAAAATGAAGGGACTAATGGTAACTAGACAATCACATGTGCAAGGGTTTTACTTTATGCCTATATATATCTCTTGACTAACTCAATTTACAGTGATGGGTACTAAATTAGTCAAATGTGATTAAAAATCAGCCCTCTGAGCTCTGTAGAACTTCAGTGATGATCTCATCATGAACTGTGATTTAGGGAAAGTTAACAAAATTACTGGTATTACAGCTAGTAGTTTAAATAATTGTGCGTGTTGGTAAAAAATGATAGGAAAGCAGATAGCTTCTTGCTGAAATGGCATCAGATGAATTTTGGCAGCTCTTAAGGACATCACTTTACCTTTGGAGGTTTCAGAGCAAAGCTCATGAAAACTTGGGCCATATACTAATATAAAGGATATAAAATATATTTTAATAATGTAATAATCCTTATATTAAAGCTTTTCAAGTTCTTTTTAGTTTTTTTTTTTAATTTTCAATTTTTTTCAGAATTGCTATTGCAAGTATTAAATGTGTTAGATCTGATAGAAAGGTTAGTGCAATCAGTTGCAATCTTGGTCAGCCTTTTATGAATGCTTGGGACAGGCAAGGTCCCATAACAAGACACAGACAATGAACATTGTACTCAGTCTTTACCAGAATGAGGCATGGAAACAGTTTCTGTCAAAGCATCAGAGTTCTATCCGGAGGTGTGTTTTATGGGCTCATTCAGACTGAAATGCAGTGAGATCTGTGGATTAATAGAGGAAATGTGTTTGCCAAGACTGCCATCAGATTTCCTCTCAAAAATTTGCTCCTCCAGGAATTTCTTCTAGAGAATTTGTCCTAAAGAACTAGAATACAACTCAATTCAGTTCTTGGATCAGCTCATTCTGAATTTTGCTGTTGTGCTGGGCTGTGCAAATAAGAATCTTGCAGGTGTCTCAGTCGAACAGAGATCTTTGTGCTGACGAATACTGACAAAGAAATTCTTACACCACAGATTGTATGTATTTTGAAGTGTCTACTGCCAAGAAAGTGTTCAGATTTTTAGAGTCAGGAATACACTGAAAACTTCCGTTATTCCCCATGCTGTGTAGCATTTTTTCCTAACAAATAAATAAATCTGATTATTTGATCAGCATGCTGCTCTCATGGAGCTTGATAGGATAATCACCCACGATCTTGGTTTTTCCCCCTTGAATTTCTGGGATTGCTGGTGCTCTCAGGTTGCTCTGATTTGGCCATAACAGTAAAAAATGGAAGACAGGAAATTAATCAGCTGCCCAGAGCTCAGGACTGACTACGCTGGGGGCTGAGGCCAGTGTACTGATGGAAATGTCACTGCCACAGGTGGGAGTAACCAAACCAGCTCTATGCAATTTTCACAGATCCAGTCATTAACATCAGCAATGGTGTAAATCTGCTCCTTGTGTATTAAAGTGAAGAATCCTCACCATTATCTAGAATGTATTAAATAAAATATCGCATAATCTTCTGGCTGAGAAAGAGGCTTATCTGACACCATCCATCTGTAGAGGTTGCCTGGCAGAAGAGGGATCTGTGCTTTTAGAGAGGCTCTCATCCAGAAACACATGCTGAGTTTCATGTAAACTCAGCTGGCTCAGAGCTATGAACTGTTACCAATACCAAATATTTTTTTCCCCTCTCTCAGCTACCGAGAAAGTAAAATTGCTTCTAATCAAAAGGATGGCCCCCTCCTTTCAATTGTTTGCTCAACTATTTTTCTGACTGGTCTGCTTGATGGGCAAATGTGCAAGGAGATGGAAAACTTAATCTTTCAACATGAAAGAATACCAATGCACTGTAAGAACTGTTTCCAGCTCACTTCTCCTCTCATGTGGATTCACGTTGCTGCTAATTTCCTAAAATTGGCTACCAGGTTAGCTTCTAATTTGTTTGATGATGCATGTCATGGCATCTGGGAACACCCAGCAACATGCCGGAGGCATTTTAGGATTTACTAAACCACAGACTTTTCTGTAACTAAATTAAATCAGATACCAACAATACGTCGAAGTTTTAGAAACTTTGTATTGCTGTGTTTTCATTACCTGTATGCCTTGTTCAAAGTGCACACTCTATTTCTTCCCAAAGCAACTAAGCTCGTAATACACACATTATTCAGTGTGTGTCTTTTGGGACCAAGTAATCAGCCATTAAAGACAGAGAACCGAGACATATCATACTTCATTTGGCTGACACCTTGCATGAAGCAACGTCAAAATATGAGGATATTTGGTAACCTTCTCTTGTAGGTATTTGGCACCTGGTTTTATGAATTAGTATACTTAGCAAGTCATTTTTCCTCATATCTACTAAAAATAACAACATGAACTCTAAGAGGTTGTCAGTGTATTACTTCCCAAGGGAGAATTTTGCTCTTCTCTCTCATTTATCTAGGCATGTGTAGAGGCTTTTGACCCATGCATAGATAAATGACCCATGATGTGAAATTTCCCAACAGTTTAATAATGCATTTAACTCAAAGTGACACTTGCTTGCAGCTGCCTTAAAGCAGTTTCCAGGCTATATATGTCTCTTTGAAATGATGTATGACAAGTAGGAAAGCTTCCTTGATAGAACCCCAAATCCCATGGGTGAGTAACAAGAAAATCCTTTTTAGATTGCCAGCAGCAAATTTATACTTCACAAGTCTTTATTTAATTTTATCTGTTTTTCAATATCATTTACAGTTATGACCATTAGTCTAAAGCTCACAGTAACTTCTATACAAATTATTTTTTCCTCACAGTAATGCATTGTAAAGGCTTTTATTGATCCCATTTTTTCACAAAATAGCAGAAGTAAACCTCTTGTCTTATCATTGAAAATGTTTTTGTAATCCTTGTTCTAACTTAGCTCTATCAAGATTCTATTGCTTCTGAAACCCAGATAGTGAAACAGAGAACTACATTCTGTGTATGCTTAAACTCGGGAAACTCAGAAAACTCCCTTATGTATTTGGAGACACAAGTCTGAATGATAGCTCTTAATTTTTGCTTGCATAGTTTTAAAGTAATTGTCATTGAGTGTAGTGAGCAGTTTCCTGTGGTACATGTCACTATTAGCAAGAAAGATTTAAGAAAGCAAGAAATAAACATTCGACTTCAGGAGACAAACCCTTCTAAGTAGACAATAAAATGTATTATTTAATAATATTTATTTCTAATATTAAAATAGAAGTCAAATAACCAAAATTGGATCCTGTAGTGTCCTGAATCACTTACCATGGCTAGATGCTGTAGGGTCCCCAAAGCCTACAAACAGAAAATACAGTTTCTGTCAATCAAAAAACCAAACCAAAACATAATCAGGAAAATAAACCAGAAAAAGAATCCTGTCCACAAGGAAAGGTAAATGTGGGCAGAGGGAGAAGAGGAAAAAAAAAAAACAACAACCGAAGACAGCCACAAGCCACATGATTAGAACAAAACCAGAGTGTTCACAGGATGTTTGTTACCTAGCACACAGATTATTTTTCAGCTCTGTTGCTTCCTTTTCCCTCTGACTTTCATCTCCCTTGTGTTTCTCGTTGGCAGTGACATTCCCCTTGCTTAGTTTTCCTTGCAGGATCCCGAGACTCATCAAGGTCCAAGCTGCTTAGTGATACTTTTTGTTGTGTGTTTGTACAGCAAGTGGGAGAATTTGGCCCTAACCCACAACTTGTAATACAGGTATGAAATAATGGGATTTGGAAGTTTACTACAGCTGCCCTAACTGAGCCTGGAAAATGGCGGTGGAACAATATCCCAGAGAAGAGCTAGCTCCTATGTGTGGCACAAAGGCTATTCTGCTGCTGGCTCCTTTCCTATTCATAGCAGTTTAAGCCCATCTCCTCTCCTCTGTTTCAGTGTCAAGTCAAAGAAGCTAGCTTAAATCACAGAGAGTGTTTTTGATCTAGATCTAAACATGGGTCATATTTGAGCTCTGCTGGCAACCACACTGAGGCACGTGAAGCAGCCTACCTGAAGTTTATTCAGAGAGGATGGTACACTCAGAAGTGTGTGATCAGGGCTATGTCAGGCCTCTCACAATACCGGCAAAATAATTGGATACAAATTGCCTGAGCTAACTTTACCTATCTAACCAAAGTTAGACATCTGTGCCCTTCAGTGTGGGGAAAGGGAATGGTATTCCAGAGAGGAATTCACTCAGCCCTGCGCTGGCCATCGCTGTCTGAATGAGATGAACCAGATTTTGGAGGGTCATCTTTTTTTTACTGAGTACAAAAGAATCCTTCTGTTAGACCTGTAACTGTTAGCCAAAGTGACTAACATGACCTAGCAAAACGGGGAATTCCTCCCTAAAGCAAATGAGCTCTAAAGGGCAAAGAAACCCCTTCCCACTGATGATCCAGTGTATTTTATTCAGGGAACAAGACAGTATTTAGAAGTCCTTTTGCCAAAAACCTTCATTTGTCAACATGAAATACATGTTGACTGGAAGAGACTTGCAGAGACTAATTCTTTCTAGCCTAGACGAGGTCCGCATCACCATTACCCGCAGTAGTTGCCAGCTCCCTGTGCTTGACTGGCCAGTGGAAGTTGACTGCATCGTGCCTCACCTTTGATACAGCGCGATTCTTCCTAGTTGGGGATGAGAACAGCTTTTACAGTGTAAGCTTGGATAAGCCTGCTAAAAGGGTGAAGCTGCCGACTACCCTGTAAAAAGATAAGCACAAGAAACAGCAGAAGTGAGGCAGGGAGCCTGTATCAAAGTTAATGAAGAAGGCACAGGGTCTAAGGAAAGGAGGAAATTCTTCTAGGAGTTTGGGTTTGTATGAACTTGGAGAGATCAATTTGCTGCTGAACCATTTGAACTGAGCGACAGAGTTCATTTTGAGAAAGACATACAAACCACAGCTCGCACAGCTTGTGCCTCAGATCAGAGTGACCTGATGAGCTGTACTCTGCGAGAGTGTAGCTCTGAGGCTGCAATACACTTAGAGCTTCGGTGGCAGAAAGCAATCTCATTTTGTAACATGTCTGCTTTGAGAATGCTTGTTTAGAAATTTCCGTCACAGATGAATTAATTAGAAATAGCTTATTTACTGGAAGAGGAGACAGATGCCAGTTCATCTTCTTTTTTGAAGTATAAAGAAAATAAGTGATATTTACACTTTAGCTTCCTCTTCATAACTTTAGATACTGGATTTATAAATATTAATGTATTTGAAAGACATTATTACAACATTTCTCACAAATAATATCTGGTTTTAAATATTTGTGCCTACACACTTCCCCAAAGTAAATAAAATCAACTCTCCCAAAGACTATTTTTTACAAGCTGCTTCTCTAAAGTGCAAGTTTATTTGATTTAAGCTTCTTCACCAGTCATTGTTAATGAATAATTATTCAGTATTTCAAACTGAAACAGATAGCTTCATTTAGTATGATTAATGCTGATGTACAACCTCATTTGCATAATTACAAAATATAGTAAAATATATTCCAAATAGGAATCTTTGTTACTTCTGTTACCAAAGGCCTGAAAAAAGACATTATGTTTCAAAATTATCGCAAGACACAGTTATAATACTCTGTGACTATAATTAAAAGGTAAAATTATTTTTCATCACCATGCATTACAAGGGTTTGGCAAAACAAAAGTTACATCTCAGAGACAGACAGAATTAATCTGCTAAAAGTATGTATCTGCTGAAACAGATATTCTTTCCCTACTTTTAAATATTTTGAGCTGGTTTTTGTGAAAATTAACAAAGATTCTTCATGGAAACAGCATTTGACCTTTTAGAACCTATGAAGTATTTTTTTACTTGTTAAAAGCTTTAAGAAGCCTCATTTCTTTTGCAAGTTTTTGAGTGCTTTTTACTGCTTAAAGGAGAAGGCTCACTCTCCATTCTGCATGCTGCTTAGTTCAGTGGTCTAACGAAGGCACAGTTGACTCAAGAACGTAGTTCTTGATGTGGTTTACATTTAATAGCCAGTTTCCTTTGTCTGAATTTATTGTTTTGATTTCAGCTGACCTGAAGTGATGTGAAGTCAGAGTGATTACTACTGGAAGTAGCTTCCTGCAGCTTGCATTGTAGGAGCTGCCTTGAAAACAGGTGATATTACTCAGACCTCCAAATAAATCAGAGGTAAGAGTTAGGTTACATCAAGACTGTCAGGAGAAAAAGGCTGAGGAAATGCTGTCTAGAGAATCAGAGCATCAAGGAAATTCCATATTCCTGAGGCTGCTTGTTTGGTTTTTACTCAGGCAGCTCCTGAAATCAATACAGTCATTTAGCTAGGAATTAGCCAACGATTTTTCTAAGGAATTAGGAGAAAGAACCTCAAATGGGAGAGGCAACATAAGGAGCAAATGAATGAATGGCAGTGGCAATAGAGGGTGAAGACAAGCACAATTCTGAGAAGGCTTGAAAGTGTGTAGATAGATAATAAAAGTAAGCAGAATGCAGGTGATCTGTTCCTACTCTAAAACATGACTAAGTGTCCTTTTATGCTTGCCCTTGACTGGTATAAGTCATGTAACAGGGAATCGTTATATGAATGTTGTATGTATTCTGTAGATGAAGTTTTTCTTCAATTTGCACTTTGAGTGCAAATTTTCTTCAAATTCTTCCAATAGCATTTAAAGATATAACATTCTTTTGATTTGCCAACATCTATAGCTCCATAGAACCACTCTTCTGCAATAAGAAATGTTTGATTTTTCCAAGCTATTATGTCTGAATTAATTAGCTTAAATGTTTGTTAGTTAATGCATTGAAGAATTCACAGAGGCAAATGGTGTCAATCCCTGCATGTATATGTGTGATCTTGCATAGGGAGAGAGGGACTCTGCCTTTGTATTACGCTGTTTGGTAGGGCTTGTACACAGCCCTAATCATTGCACCTAGAGAGTCAGGGAATATTCAGGGTCAGTTTAAATTGAAGCATGTGACAAACAGAGTAGGATCATACACAGGCTGGTGGATATGGTTCCACATGCTATTTAGAAGAGAAGATACACAAGGACGGATAACATAGAATTGCAATGGGAGGGGAGGAAGTGAAAATAAGTTGAAATGTGTCTAAATCTGCCTTGCAGTTTGAATACTTTATCTTATGGAAAGTGAAATAGCATAGTACATGCCCACAAGTGCTCAGGACAGTGGATTTATATCCTAGCAGAGTAAGTGCTTCCTAATACTTGTCTTTCATGAAAGTAAATGATTAAGCAAGGACTTGATATGAATCCCAAATCCCCAGCAATTTTCCTTCCTTTGAAGTAGATATAACCAGCACCCAATATTCTAATTAGTCTTATTTGTAACATCTGATTAGCACTTTTATGGCTGGCTGATTGTGACAGGGTAGGTGCAAGCAATGTGAAGAGATTTGTATCAAGGCTTTCATTAAAAAGGTGAAACTTGAACAGACTTTTTGGTGGTGAGACAGATAAAGGCATACAGAGATGGGGTCCTGCAAATGCTATATTGGCTCAGAGCAGGTTAGCAAGGGCCAATTAACCCTGTCTTGCTACAGGCATTAAGTCCAGGGAGAGTTTAGCTCAGCTGCCTGCTGAAAAGGAGGACAAAGGAAAAAAAAAAACCCATGGCAGCTGGGAACACGAAACAGCTGGATTGTCATGTGAGCCTCCCATCAGATGGCTGAGCTCTGGGGAGACAGGCTAATAACCATTAAATAGAAAATAGGCCTTGGGACTGGTCCTGTAAAACTTTGCTGGATGACTGTATTTTTATTTATTTTGGTTTTTTGGTTTTGGTTTTTTTTTTTGTTTTATTCTTATTTTTGAACTCTGGTTGTTCAGAAGAAGTGGAACTAAAGAGTGTCTGAGGAGGAAGGCTAGGACAGCCTTGTGCTGCGTGGTGAGATCTGTGGTAGCTGGTCGCTGGAGACTGAGGGAGGGAGCTTCGGTGGGCTCTGGTGGGGTGAAAACACAAAAGCAGATTGTGTCACATAGCTCCTTTCATGTCAATCTTCCCATAAACATAGGGAGTAGAATAATATTGACAGTACTATTGGTTTTCAAATTACAATGCCTTTTTTTAAAAAAAAAAAAGTACTGTTTAAAACAAATCAACCTCTTCAAAATGGGAACCGGAGAAAATAATGTTCTTTGAGTGGCTGAAAAGCTGACTAAGCCAAGCTTTGAAATTTTGTTTTTCAGCTCCTAAATATATCTATAACCGTTCACTATGGCGGATGTAAGAGATCTTGAACTGGTTTAAAAGTAACAGCAGCAAAAAGCACTGAAGTAAAACAATAGTATCTTTATATATAGATATTTCATGCAAGTCTCATGACTTAAAGCTTGCAAACTGTTCACCAGTGATTATGAGATGAAAAAACATGACTAAAAAGAGACTGAAAAAATAGTAGCTACCTATATACCTCATCTTTGGTGGAAAAATGAGTGTGATTGTGATGAATGTGTATGGATTTCAAAAATAAAATAACTTTTATATAATGATAATGCTAGGATGAAGTTACGTGACAAGCCACGCGCCCTTTTTTCTCTACTGAATGCTGCTAGTAACTTGAATTCAGTGCTGACAAAAGGAGAGATGGGATGAGATTATAATGTGAAAAATGTGAATAAAAATAGGGAAAACAATTTAAAAAGCATTTTGAATCCCTATTGGTTTATTGTCAGACCTGACCAGTCCTTCACATCACCTACAAAAGCCAGTATGTGCTGTGAGAGCTACAGCACATACCCTTCCTGTGTTCCGGTAATGGAGTCCTAAGGACTTAGCTAGCAGACTCAGCAGTTCTGTAATTGAGCTATGGGTCACACTGCATTTCTCATTGGATTGATCCACCAGCTCCTGACCTGCAGTTACTGGCAACGGTCACGTCCTGAATACTAGTTCAATGGCTACCTCTCTACAGAGAGAAAGCGTGGTGATTACTTGCATCAAGGCCACGAGGCAGGAGGTAAGTGTTATTTCACCTTTGGTTTGGTACTTGTTGTGTTGTGGGATTCCATTAAGTTTCGACTGATTGTCTTCCATGAAAAGTTATCGCTTCTGTTGAAGCTGAAAGCCTGTCTGTGTAAAATCCTCTTTTGTATGGTATACTTGATAGGTATTATATTTTCTTGGAAAAAACCTCAGAAGATATAAAAAGTCACTTATTTTCTGTTGTGCTTATAAAGCTTAATTGTATGAATGCCAGTGACCTGATATTTAAACTAAATCATTTTAAAGAAAAGTGTACAGCATATGCAATTGGAAGTGGAGAAACTCCATTCATTATAGTTGAGATGATATTGTAAATCTTCCAAGTTCAAAGTGATCTGCATACCTCACTACACTATTTATTATCATCCCAAAATTGTGAATGCAAGCACAGGTAGCTCTTCCAGTGAATTCTATAATATAAATGCCAGAATATCACCTTTGAGAGGCAGAATGTCAAACACCATTAAAGCAAGCCAGTGTCTTCATCTTCCCTGCCTGCCCACCCCACTCCTGTTTTTTTTAAAAAGTATGTTTATTTAGCACAGGTATTGTGGGCCTGAGCAGGCCCAAAAGGTATGGACGGTTCCTAATTGGGCATTTGCCTATAAAAACGATTAAATAAACTAAATGTGGATTGAGCCTTTGAGATTAAATTGCAAGTATGGAGAACAAATCTCTACAGGCAAGTTAAAATCTACCAATTATTTAAAGGGTTTAATTAAGTGCAGATCTTTCTGTAGGCTGATTTAAAAGGACATAACCTAACATTTGTAGCCAATAAAATGTAAGGAATAAAAGACTACTTTTCCCCATTTATTTCTACCATAAAATGTATGCTGTAAACTATGAGGAACATCTGAAGATATTTCACAAGTAGCACCATCTGTCTTCTTGGCAGACTATGCAGGCAGTGTGGGTGGCTTAGTTACTTGCTCATGAATCTATAGCATCACTTGCTTAGTCTGCTGGATGGGGCTGCCCCTTCCTTGTTTGGCATCATTTCAACATCTCTGTTTTGGTTCCATAAAACAATTCTCTTTTTTTATGTGATTGCTCTGTGCACCTGTATAAACTAGCTGGCAATTTGCTTAGACAATGGTTACCTATAAAGGTAAGTCTCTTGGGCCTCATAAAGGCAATACTTCTTGCATGTGTATATTTTTTTTTTATATAAATCTCTGCAAGTTTTGAAAGTTTATTCACTTATACCACTTTCTGAGTCCATCAGGATTATAACCGGCACCAGTACAGAAAAGTGTTTCTTCTCCTTTCATCCTCTGGGGAAACTTCTCCCTGAAAATGTCCACGTGTTTGATATTAAGCTCTAATCCAGAACAGTTTTTCATTATTAACTGAAGTTACAAATATTTAATCGGTCCAAAAAATTGAAGACCGGCTCAACACCACGGGCTTCAATAACGTATGTATATAGGAGAAAGATTTGCACCTGAGACGTCATTCAGTGAGCCTTTGAGGAAAGGCATTAAAGCAAAGAAATACTGTATGTCTTAGCAAGAAATGAATGGTCTAAGAGATGTATTCTTATTTAGTAAGTTCACTTATTAGTCAAACTACACAATTCTCAGTGTATCTTCTTGCTCTTGCATGTTGTTTCTGTATAGTATTGTAGGCACTTGGTAGGAAAGTTTTAAGCTGTTTATCTCAGCTTTAAAAAAAGCCCAAACCAGACCTGCATATTGAGAAGAATATAAAAGATCTGATGGCACTATTTTAGACAAAAAAACCCAAATAAGTATTTTTAGGCTGGCTGCCTTTTTCTACTGAATACCAGAAAATGTAAATAAGGTAGAGAAGAATTAGTGTTTCATAAAAAGAGCTCCATTTCACCTGGCTTCCATGCTGTGTGGTGACACACGCTATACTCTGAAGAGTACAAAACCTAGCAGTTTCTCTGCCGCAAGGATCAGCGGTAGTGAGTTAAAGAAAATACATACCTTTACTATTTATTGACAGGATGACCAACAGCAATTAGTAACAAGTACACTGACAGGGGTGTGTTACAAATATATGCCAGTAAGAGCTAGTAATTATGCCAAATTCTCATATTATCTGACAGTAGAAAACTTCTGCATTTATTTGCTCATAATATGAGATCACTTTCCTGACATTTTTTGAAGGAGAGGCAGCTTTATAATAACTAGGTGACATTTTTCATGTGACCTAGTGAACTTCTGCACCATGAACATGTGCAAGAGCCTGAGATGCTGTTCTGGTAGGGTGAGTTAATGTTACTTAATTTTTGTGTCCTAATGTTTAAGACACTTGTTTTTCTCTACACACACATTATCAGTCTCTCACCTTGTGTCTTCTAATGTGAAAGAAAAGACTTCTGTAGGCTGCAGTGAGTTGTAATTGTCTTGAGAGAGCACCTTTGTGTGCACTTTTGCGTACTGGAGTTCAGTCTCTGTTGTGGCTGATGAGATACCAAAGTTGAAAGTTTGTGTGTATTACTTCTAGTTTCAGGACAAAACACTCCTGAAGCTTCAGCAATTACCTGCAGAACAAAAGAGGGAAACCAGCTATTTGTTTCTATATGTATCAATACGTTCAGCTGCATAGAAATAGTGCTAAAAGTTACATACTACTAGCAGGGACTTGCTTCATGGCACGTGCTGTCTTTATGTTAAACTAACAAAGCAGACCAAAGAGGTTTTATTCCTTGCCCACTTATTGTTGCGGAGGCTTTTTGTATTCTTTTTTTTTTAATAGAAAAGAAGTTGAGTTTTGTAACAACAGCTGGTCACCTTTACAAATTACTCCTAAGGTAAGAACAGAATTTGTTCTTTTCTCAGGAGCACTTTTCAGTCCCAGTTGAATACTCATCAAGAATCTTCTCAATGACAAGAATGTTGTAATAATGTCTCTCTGTCAAGTACAACCAGATTCAAGTTCCCAGCTGCACTCTAAGGGACTGCAGATTGAATAAAATCCTCCTCAGATGTCTGGATTACCCATGTTGATACAAAGACGATCATCTCAGTAGATAAATTGTAATATTCTCCTAGCCATCCTGGGCAACTGCGCTACCGTGATATTGTCACTTCACCGAGATACATAACTCTATCAGGATATAAATGGCAATTCAGATGTCAATGACATGCCCTCTACCATCAGCTACTCTAGATATTATTCCTTTATTCAGTCAAGCAGAGTTTCTCCTCCACTGGCTAATGCCTGCCCGATCTTGGATTCAGCAGTAATGTAACATTCAGGCTCTGCTTTCCAGATACTTCCCCCTGTGCAGGAATTGGCAGAGAATGGGCATAGAATTGGCTCCACACCACTGCTTACTAATGATCAGAATAGCTGGCCAGGCATGAAGAGGAATGTCAGCTGCAATTATTTATTTCCTTCCCTGGAGCAGGAGAGGAGCAGTGCAGGCCTGGGAGGAGTGTGGCTTGGAGACGCAATGTCTCCCTAGGCTTCTTGAGGAACAGGGCAGCTCCATGCACACCCCTTGCTTGGGGCTGTGCCTAAAGGCACAGTCTAGCATTATCTGAATTGCAGACACTTTGAGTTGCTACTTTATATGCAATGTTGACATTCCTTTCATTGCACATGCAGTGTTCATCAGGCATTTGAATCTGGGTAATGAGAAGAATGCATAATCCAATTGCAGCTCTTCATTTTATTTCCTCTCATGGCTGACACATTGCTCCAGTTATTCCTAAAGATTATCTGATTAGCACCACAGCTCTGCTTTTCAGAGGAGGAACCTAGCAGGAATGGGCAGTTGAAAGAATACCACTTTTGAAAAAAAAGTATTTAATCTTGCATCTAGCAGAAATTACTAAATATTTGCTATTTCATAATGGGAGGAAACTGGTATGCCACTTATCTCACTAACCATTTAATTTGAAATTTAAATGGTAATTAAGAAAAGGAGGGGATGTGTGCTAAACCAAGTTCCCACTGCTCTAGGGATTGGTTTTAATTTACTGGAAACTTACTCTGACACCAGCATCTGCTGGGTCTTTTAAGACACCAGGTTTCATTTCAACTCAACTTTATGCTTTCAATGTAATTTAAAAAGCTGAATTATTCCATCTTGATGTGGCACAGTCTTACTACCCCTCACTGAGGATATTTAGATAGTAAGGGGCCTTTTGGTGTAAAATACAAAAAACTGGACAAGTGCTACATTTTCATCAAGGTGAGTATTTACTGGCTACTGTAAAAGGCTTGTAAAACATATGGAATTAATGAGGAGTCATTTAGGGGAAGCTCTCATCCCTCCTAATTAAGACTTTGTGAAAACATAAGCGTTACTTTCTCCGTTCCTTCAGTCACTGTACTTATCGTGATACCTCTCTGATGGGGTATACATCATTAACCACACAGGCCTTGTCAAGCTCAGTCAAACAGAATAGTTCCTGCAACTGTAAAAGAGTGAGTTTGAATTAAAAAATAAATCAAAAGAATATGTATTAGAACACACATTCTAGTAGATATTCATCTTATTCTTCCTGCTGCTCTTTTGCTGGTTGGTTAATAATAATACAGAACCTGACCCAATCTGGATGTTTTTTCCCCCAGACTACTTTTTTTTTTCTTTCTTGACTGTCCATTGTATAGTCACTGTCTCTGTTTCTAGTGCCTCTAACTTCTGTCGTTAGTGGAAAATATATTCTGTGAACTGTACTTTTGAGATTCACAATTCTTTCTGAACACAGCAGAAAGCATTAAAAGAGGGAATTTGTCTTGAATACTTGAAACCCCCAGCCCTCCCCAAGGAATCCTTGAATTAGTGCTGGTTTGGGAAAGCATTGTTGGCTGATGAGAAGAAGCTGGATCTGACTGGTTTGGTTTTAATTATCTTTTTTTTTTTTTTTTAATTAGTTTTTCCTTTATTTATTTTTTTGTGTGTGTGTGGAACCAAAGCCATTATAACTTGTATTTATTACAAATACCATTATCAATATGGTGTCTTTTGTGTGTACTCTGTTTTCTTTAACAGGCCTGTTTAAATTTATCATGCTTGTTCAACGGTCTTGCTTATCCCTGAGCCTCTGTTGTCACGTTTCCTCAGCAAACCCCGTATCCACAGTGAGATGACTTCTGGGCACTGAGAAAGTCACTTATCTTTCAACTTTTGGGAAAAGTGATAGTTCTTAAACTTGTCAAGACGCATAAAAAGTAAGATGAATGGAAAAGTAGTTTTTACGTCTTTGAAAATTGGACATCATTAAGAAATAGCAGCCTACAGCTGTTCCACCTTAAGGTGGTGAAGCACTTTATTTAAAATGAAGTATGAAACCCTGGACTAAGGATTGAAGTGCCTGTGGACCACCTCATTCCTTCAGCAGTTGCCTAAAGCATCCTATGAGGACTTCACTGTCCAGCATAGATTAAAAACATGCTGTGAGCTCACAGAGTATAGGAAAAACTGCCTAATCTATCACAATAGCAAAGTTAATGACCTTTGACAACATATGTTTATGGCTGAAATGAAGCATTCACTGCTTAGAAGTGTTTGACACTTCAGTATTACCCTGCTAGTAACACTTATTTGAATGCATATATAGACAGCAAGACATTTCTTAAATTTTCAAAAATTCATCAGATTCAGCAGAAACTTCAAGCCCACTAAAAATGCAGTGAGTTTAGGATCTTTCTGACAGAACCAAATGACATCTTTAGAAGCTGTGAATTTAAAATCCTGTGGAAGATGAATGAGCTCGTATAGCATAGAAGTCAGCTCTTCTTAAGACCAAGCTGTTTTCCAAAAGCTTAATAACTAGGTATCTATTTAGAACAGATCAATTAGCAAAGCTAGGGGACTTTTTTTTTTTTTTTTTTTCTGCTGATCTTGCCGCAGTCACAGCTGAAACCCAGAACTTGCAAGACCTAGATCTTTGGTACAAGGATCTAAGAACCACTGGGATAGATTATGGCTGCTCTGGTTCTCTTCACCTGTTCAGCTGAGGCTTAGCCTCTTTCTTAAATAGAAATTTAATGGGTATTTCAGTGCTTCTAAAGAAATTCTCTAAAAGCTATGATACGCAGTCAAATATTCCTTCTCTATGTCTTTAAGCTGCTGCATTTTGAAGTATTTTCTGTTCAGATATGTATTTTTGACAGGATGTCACTACCCTGAACAGCCTGAGTTGGTAGCTAGGGCACTCTCCTAAGAGCAAGAGCTTTGAATGGCCTCTCTCATGTCAGCAGTATGTTTATCTTGCTGCTTTTGCCATCAAAGGCCCCTCCTTCTATTAGCTCTCTTGGGAGGGAGGAGGAATACAGGGAAGGAAAGAGATAAGGTACCTTTGTTCAGGAGCAATTTCTGGGCTCTGGATCCTAGATAGATTAAGACAACTCCCTAAAGCCTTGAATAAACTCCTTGTGCTCAGGGTTATCCTGTAAGTTTCTCCATGTATCTGAAGTTTGCTCTGTCTTGGATAGTACTGCAAGTTTTCTGTCATTCTCTGTCCTCTGTGAGGATATGCCTATGAACTGAGGCATTTAAATTTGTACTCCACTCCAGGGACTGGTAACTAAAATGTGGATACTGTAAGGCCTGACTTTAAGGACCTTTAGTCCTCATTCAGATTTCAGTATATATGAGCACTAATTCAAGATACCTGATGTTGTAAAATCAATTGGTGATTTCTAGTGTGGTATTTTTTCAATGTAAAATTTTTTTTTCAATCTTTGTGCTTAAGGGTTGGAAGGAGAATTGCGAAGGTGACTGTTGAGCTCTGATGAAACCCTCCTCTTGCAGCTTTTATTCATCAGACATTTAAAACACATAGTAAAAAGTGAAGGTGGAATAGAGTATTAAGAAAAAAAATCAGCCAGTGGAATTATATACAGCTAGGATGGAAAACAAGATAAATGAGATAGAAATAACTCAACAATGGGGTAAAAGTATTGGTATTCTTAAAATCTCCTAAAAGTGTTGACTGAGGTATACTGGAAATGCTAATATTGCTGATTTGATTTCTGCACTAACATAAGACTACTAGTATTTGGGTCTACCACAAAGTGAATGAGTAATACTAGACTTAGGATTAAGTAATACATCAGGTATGATTGATTACAAATGTGAAAGGAAAACTGAGAACCAGTAAATAAATTTTTATTAGGTCAAATGTGAAGACAGGAATGAAAATTAAAGGTAGAAATTTAAGAACATAAATCTTGAGAGAGTCAGACCCTACCATATATGAGTCTGGTCAAACTGGGATGAAATAGTGCAGGCAGCTAACTCAAAAGGAAATGAAAGGTGCTTAGGGTGAAATATCCCGAGCAGACAGGGCAAGAGAAGGCCTGATCCAACACTGCGTGTTCAGAATGGGGGAGTTTAGATGATAAATGGAACTTGCTTTCCCTTGGGTCCGCCTCTGAGACAAACACATTATTGCTCTTTATAAGCATCCAAAGACTGTGGTGCTTATTGAACCCAATTAAACCTTTCTCTGGTTCAGCAACTGCTAGATAGCGGAATTTACATTCCCTTGTCAAAACACCAAGGTATTGGCAAAGTACAGCAGCAGAACTTTCGCTGAGCAGCTTCAGGGAAGGAATGGAAAGTGAGTGACACAGATGATTAATGAGCCTATTAAGGCTGAAAGCCTGACACTGTAAAGATAAGCTGGCAGTGAAAATGACTCCTACAGTATATGTATCAAGGGCATCAGAAAGAATACCCTCCATATAATAGCTACCCACCATCTTTAGTGGCAGGACACACATATCTAGCGTGTGTTGCCTCACTGCCGTTTAGTCTGCTCAAGTATTTTGAGGTGAAAGGCCTTGAGCAATAGTGTGAAGTCTCAGCCAAGTTGCGTGAGGCTTTGTAAGGTCTGATTAGAAAGGACACCCACACGTCATTCAGGAGGGACAGATCAAACAAAGCATGGCAGGTGACAAAGAAAAAGAAGCAAATAAACAAATACGAGTTTGTAACTATGCAGTGGCAGAGTAGGAGGCATAAGAATGATGAGGGAAAGGTCTGATATAAGGGAGAAAAAGATTAAATCCGAGCTGACCCTGGGAATCGTACTGCAAATGTGTTAGAAATTGTGTTTGTGTGGTGACCATGGTGGACTGATACATGGACTGCATTTCTCTGCCTCTGATTTCCAGTAAAACTTATTACCTCGCATAGATACTCAAAACATCTTTCTGTACAGGATTTTCCTAAGAGAAATACGGCCTTGTGCTGTACACGTGTATGCATATTGAGTCCAATGTTCCTGGAAAGTGTCAGATGTACTACTGCTGCACCGCACAGATGGCCTGTGCATGCGCACTCGGTCTGATGCGTTCAGAATCCATCAGATTTAGAGAAACACGCAGACCATCTGTGCAGCATGTAGACAAAAATACGATGCTTGCTTTCAGAAGTTTCAGACTTGCTACGTAAGTGCTGTGGAGTTGTGCTGTACAGAGTCACTAGAAATATGTCTGGGGTTTCTGGACTGTTAGCAGCTAGGCCAGGTGCTCTGAAATCTTAGAAAACTGCACAATCTTCAAACTTCACCCAAACAAAATTTCTGGATACCAAACCAGATATTCTAGAAATAACAAGGTTTATTTTAGTTACAGTCTGTGGCAGTTATTTTGTGCTAGCTTTCCTTAAAATGTTAACTTCATTTATCCATCTCTAAAGTATACATATTCGTATCATGCCTTCTACCTCTGTCATGCCTATTTAGACAATTGATTATTTATAAAAGTGGATCTGGAAGTTTCATACTGGAGATGTGTAGAAGCAGCTCAATATAAGCAATAAATAGGATGTTTTGATCTTGTACAGGTAGGTGGAACAAAAGGATTCTTAGCCTGCAAATTTGGCACTGAGTGTTGTCATATGAAAGCACGCTCTTCTAGTGCAGTATTGCTGGAGTGCGTATTTGCCAGAGCTGCTGGTTGAATGCTTGATTTGTTCCTGCTACAGTGTTAACTTTTATTGCCACAGTTTACAAATATATCCATCCTCTTCCAGCCTGTCACTGTTGTTATTTCCTTTCAGCCTCGGAAGAGAAAAACATCCTATTTTTTGAGTAGATCCCTATGGTAATATTCAGTTGGCAGTGCTGTTAGGTGCTTCTGCTCCTGGGGACTAAAACAAATAAAGCACTAAGTCCTCAAAAAATATTTGATTAGTCTAGCAGATGCAGCCCAAATGGAGAGGAATTACTGTATCATAAACAGTCCATTAAACTGATTCTAACAGGCATACAATTTTAAGAGGCATAACCTGAAGGTTGAATTTGGCTTCTTTTCTGCAGTAATGCCATGGCACTGTCAATGCAGTGATGATAAATCACCAATAATATCCATGTTCCTTTGAGATACCTAGTACAATGAAAAGATAGAATAATTAGCTGTGGATAACAGCAGAGATGTTTTTCAGTATCAATATTGCTTTTTTTAACCTTGCTTGTCAGAGATGCACAATAAGATATGTCCAACAAAGCAAACAACTCCAAAAGGCTATATTCTGTTTGTTGGTTTTTTTTTTTTTTCTTTGATACCAATCAATCTTGTGGCCTAAAACCCAGAAAAAATACCCATATGAATGTTTTTTAACTTCACATTTCAGACGCAGTATCATAGAATAGTTTGGATTGGAAGGGACCTTTAAAGGCCATCTAGCCCAACCCTCCTACAAGGAGCAGGGACATCGTCAACCAGATCAGGTTGCTCAGAGCCCCGTCCAACCTGACCTTGAATGTTTCCAGGAATGGGGCATCCACCACCTCTCTGGGCAACCTGTTCCAGTGCTCCACCACCCTCAGTGTAAAATAATTTTTCCTTATGTCCAGTCTGAATCTGTCTCCTTCTATTTTAAAACTATTCCCCCTCATCCTGTCACAACAGGCTCTGCTAAAGAGTTTCTCCTCATCTTTCTTATAAGCCTCCTTTAGGTACTGGAAGGCAGCAATAAGGTCTCTCTGGAGCCTTCTCTTCTCCAGGCTGAACAGCTCCAACTCTTTCAGCCTGTCCTCATAGGAGAGGTGCTTCAGGCCTCTTATCATCTTCATGGCCTCCTCTGGACCCTCTCCAATTGGTCCATGTCCTTCTTATGTTGGGGGCTCCAGACCTGGATGCAGTAGTCCAGTAGGATCTCATAAGAGCAGAGTAGAGGGGCATAATCCCCTTCCTCCACCTGCTGGCCATGCTTCTTTTGATGCAGCCCAGGATGTAGATGTCTTTCTGGGTTTCAAGTGCACATTCCTGGCTCACGTTGAGCTTCTTGTCCACCAACGCTCCCAAGTCCTTCTCAGGGTTGCTCTCTATCCATTCCCTGCCCAGCCTGCATTTTTGCCTGGAATTGCTGCAACCCATGTGCAAGACCTTGCACTTGGCCTTGTTGAACTTCATGAGACTCACACAGGCCCACCTCTCCAGCCTGTCAGGGTCCTTTTGGATGGCATCCCTTCCCTCCAGCGTGTCAACCATGCCGCACAACTTGGTGTTGTCAGCAAATGTCCTGAGGATGCACTCTATCCCACTGTCCATGTCATCGACAAAGATGTTAAACAGAGCTGTGCCCAATACGGACCCCTGAAGAATTCCACTTGTCACCAATCTCCAGTTGACCAATTGAGCAATTGGTCACAACTTTTTGAGTACGGACATCCAGCCAATTCCTTATCCACAGAGTGATCTGTCCATCAAATCCATGTCTCTCCATTTTAGAGAGAAGGATGTCATACGGGACAAATGCTTTGCACAAGTCCTGGTAGATGACATCAGTTGCTCGTCTCTTGTCCACCGATGCTGTAACTCCATCATAGAAGGCCACCAAATTGGTCAGGCACGATTTGCCCTTAGTGAAGCTGTCAGCAGTCACCTCCTTATTTTCCATGTGCCTTAGCGTAGTTTCCAGGAGGATCTGCACTATGACCTTGTCAGGCCCAGCAGTGAGACTGACTGGACTGTAGTTCCCCGTGTCGTCCTTATTTCTCTTTTTAAAAATGAGGATTATGTTTCCCCTCTTCCAGTCAGCGGGAACAACTTCTCAAATATGATGGACAGTGGCTTGGCAACTTCATCAGCCAGTTCCCTCAGGACCCACAGATGCATCTCATCAGGTCCCATGGACTTGTGCACCTTCATGTTCCTTACATGGTCTTGGACCTGCTCTTCTCCTACAGTGGGCACTTCTTCATTCTGCCAGTCCCTGCTTTTGCCTTCTGCAACTTGGGTGACGTGGCTATAGCCCTCACCAGTGAAGACTGAGGCAAAAATCACAGAAGTTAATTCTTGAAAAATTAAAGACAGTGGGTAGGTGACACTCCTATTTGATTTAGGCCCTCTATAAAGCTCCTATTGTGCACAAATATTAATAAAAGGACAAAATGAATCTTGTAATCTGAAATGACTGGTGAAATGTATATTGATAGACATCAGCTAATTTATTTAGTTATTTTTCTTGATGTAACCATGCTAGTATTTTATAGCTTAATTTACTATATAAGAAGCAATGACACTTACCTCTAACTGGTGAGACTAAAGGCTGAGCAGAAACATTCTGACTTCACACATAAACCTCCTGGCATTTCATCCCCATAGTTTCCTTGGGAAGGAAATGTGGAGGTCCAGACCAAAATAAAGTCAGAGCAATTCAAACAGATTGAATTGACTGAGTGCCTGCAATAGATGATCAGAGGACAAGAAAGCTCAGCATGCACTTGTCATGCAGTTGAGACAGTGCTTATGAGATTGCTTTGTCCTGGAAGCTGAAAGCAAAATTGATCTGATGATGTGGAATTTGGAGCCAGCAAAGGGTAAACTGGCAGCACAGTAATGAGTATTTTTATTAGATGATATAGTAAAATCTCCATCGTTTCATGTAGGTTTTCTGTTGGTTTCTGCTGTGTTGATAAAGCTATGTCATTACTCATACATGTTTATTTCATGCCTTCAGATCAGGACACTGAAAATCTATGTTACTGTGATAATAGTTTTCTGAAAGCAATAAAAAAGTATTTTAATTGTTTTAATTTAATATGCAAGACTACAAAATGTTTAATCTCACAGTGCTTCCTTAAAAAAAGTCACTGAATTTATATTAATTTGATCTAATCTAGGATTATTGACTATATAAAGACACATAAAACAAGTCATCCAGTATACAAATATTCTAAACCACATGATTAATAAAAATATTTTGACTTTTGTAATCCTTTGGGTTTCGTGCAAATGCGGTCTCAATAATATATATAAAAAAGAAATCTTGTTACAGAAAGTAGTAGCTATTTCACAGCAGTACTACAATATAACAATTCAGACTTAATGAAACATTTAAAATATGCTATTACTGATATTGTTCATTTAAATATGCTATTACTGATATTGTTTCATTATACATTTTCTTGTACACTGTTTTCATGCTTAAGTGACCTCTAAATTGGACTACTGCAAATCACTACTAATGGGTTTGCGATGAAATACTTGATATAGGTTTCTATTGGGACAAAATATGGCTGAGGAGGTACCCTTGTCTCTATCGCACTTTACAAAGCCTTTTGGAAATCGGCAGTGTATGCAGAGCTTCTTAAATTAAGGACTCGACTCCATTTCTGAGTAGCAAACTAAGAATGGTGACAAGGGAGGGAGAGGGGAATGGGTGTATTCATTTTATTAATAGATTCAACTCAGCTTTCTGCTCCTGGATTAAAGATGAAACAGGTTAGAGGGGAGAGAGCTGTTTCCCCGGCAAATATTGTAGCCATTCTTAAAAGTTTAATGAGGACTGTAATATGTATTACTAGCAGATTATATTTATAGTACTGAATGTATCCCATGATTTGCTATAAACATCTTACTGTAATACTGGGGAGAAAAATTCCATTGCTTTCTACAAAGAAAAATATCACTTGCTAGTTACTGCAATTTAAACATTGAGTCACTGACAACTTGGAGGTACAATATAATGTTTTATTGTAATTTATTAGCTTCCCTCTTTGGAATTGTAGTGAAATTCTGACTTGAATGCACTCTGGCAAGGCGCAGAAATGTCTTGGCATGAGCTCTGAATTTCTGATAAATAGTATAAAACAAATAGCATGTACAGCCATTAAAACTGTACAGCAGGATATCTCTTCAACTTTTCATTCCCAGAGAACAAATGGCCTTTCTGCAATTTTGTAAAGAAAACGGTGCCTTAGAAGGAGGTTCTAGTTGCTTCCATGCAGCTCCCTTGTCATGGAGCTGGAGATGGAAAGCAAAAGCTAGCCTTGCCTTTCTTAATGTCTGACAGAAATTACTTGTCAAGTACAATGGAAAAGAAGAAAAGAAAAGGCATGTTTAACAATCACACAGAGGCAGTAGCCTCCTCCCTTTCCTCTTCTCTGCTTCCCCCAGCACCACTATCAGAGCAGCAAGCCAGCGTACCCTGCATCAACTGAATCAGTGCCACTGACAGACGTATTCAGGTCAGGAGGAACGTCGGTGAATTAATGCAAGGAAGAGTCACACCACTTCTGATGATCACAATAGCAAATTTTAATTATCAGCATAGTCTAGTGCCCTGATAAACCTGAATTCACTAGCCCACGGGTACGTGTGCTGCCCAGAATAAGTAAGTAGTAATTCCTTGATCTGAGTGGAAATATACCATGAATTATCGTTCCTGTCACTGTAAGTTTATAAAGCATTTTACAAAGACTTAGCAAGACATATTCCCTTACTCAAAGATCTTATAATCTGATATGAGACAAAAACAAGACAAGACAAGAAGCAACAGTTCAGGAGAGATCACTGATTATAAATAAAGGGTAGAAATAATTGTCTGAAGAAACGTTTCAGCAAGGAATTCAAAGGAAGAGAGAGGGTGCCTGCATATGAGATCAGAAGGATAGTTCCAGGCACACAGGGCTGAAAATCAAGAGAATGTGATTACAGGATTGGAAAGAGCAGGGGGACAAGAGGCAGGTGGGAACGTGATAGTGCCGAGCTACTAGAGGCAAAATTACACACAGCTCTGCAGTCACTCGTAAGCGTAGCTCTACTGGATGTTAGCAAAATATCCACAACAGCAATTCCTAAGAGCAGGAATGAGGACAGTTTAATTTAGAAGAGTTTCCATAATGAGGTAAGTGATGGATGATTCAAACATAGAGAAGAGGGCATAAGTGATTTTTTTTTTTTAATATTTTGCAGAAATAGATGTAATTTCATGAACAGCTCTGGTCAGCCTACACATGCAGTTTCCTAGACATAAATCTCTGACATAAACATTTTGCCAGTTCCACTTGCTGATCTGGAAAAAAAAAATATACTAAAATGGAAAAAAAGACCTTTCTGTACTCTCTCAGATCCATCCATCTGTCGGAACAAATGAGAAGAAACTCCTTCAGTGATTAGAGGCTGAAAGTCCACCACCGGGCCAATGACAGTAATCATCGTGTTGTGAGGGTGCTTTGTTCTCTCCTTCAAGACAGCTAAATAAATCTGAAGGTGAATGGCTGGTGCCAGACTCACTTCAAAAATCTGATTAAATAATTAACTGGTCTTTTACCACAGAAGCTACATAGGATAACGTACAGTTAGTATCCTGCTGGAGATATTACATAAATGGAGCTACTCTTCACCTTGATCGACCAATACGTAGAGAAAGGTCAGGACTGGTTTCTCATACGCCCAGAATGTCACAGGCTTTTTTCATGCAGGCATTTTCTGTCAGATATTTTTAATAGTTTTGTGAGAATTTTTAAAAAATGAATTTAATATCTTCTATGTTGTGTATGAATGTAAGCATAGAGTAGCATTTGTGTATAGATACATACAGAAAAATCTTACTACAAAGTCATGTGAGCAGAGGTGGTTACTGAGTACGTCTTTGGCTTATATAACACTGAGCTACAGTAGATATGTACCTGCTGTTCTTCTCAAAATGGCTGAAGAGAAATCCTCTTCTCTACCAATAGGTAGTCATGCTTCAGCCATTATTTCGATCTACCTCACTCCCCACCAAAACTGAAAAGGTAAACATGGACTGTGCCTGTAACTAGTAAATTTATTCTGTCAAGAGCTACTATTTACCTGAGGCAAGATTCACGTTTCTATTTTTTTTCCACATTAAGTGTAAACATTAAATATTTTTCTTACATACTATCTGTCCATACATAATTTACAGCGTTTGAAATCCTGTCTCCTCCTGAAGGAGAATGCAAAGTCCTCTCTCCCTGTGGATGTTTTACAAGGTTGAAGATTTGCATTCTTTAATATACTTACTGAATTGTTGTAGGATGATGTACAATTTCTGAATTCTCATCAGCGCAGAAAGCAAAGTTTATCTCAAAGTGTCAAAATAACATGTTCCTTTATTTTTGATCAGCAGAGTTGCCTTACTTTTGATCATTGCAAAAACTGAACATGGCATACACATAGAAAGGATTCTGGAAACTATTAGCAGCTAAGCTTTTTTGGATTAACAGATTTCAAAAAATTACCTCCTTATCTTTTGATCAGAAATGAAGAGTTGTTGAAAGGTAGCAACTGCTACACTCGCTCCTATTTGGCAAACGAGTTGTCTTGTTTTGTGGCAAAGCAGCATGTTATAAAACAACTAGTCAAAACTGTTACATTGGTTCCGGGGCTGACAGCATTTCTGTTCATTTCTCATCAATGACCTCGTCTGAGGGAAAAATGTGGTATATTCCTGATAATGTTTACCCAAGATGTAAGAAATATTTTCAGCAATTGAATGTAAATTGTATAAAATCTCAGCCTACACAGACATTAAATTCCGTACTCTCTGGCATTAAGAAAAAGCAGATCCTGAAAGGAGCAGATCTTTATTAGTGCTTAAAATGTATAAAGAATAATTTTGGTAATTTCTTACCACATTGACTTTGTGACTGTAAAAATCTGAAATGAGAGTGGGTGTGTGTGTATGAACAAGAAGTATGGCACAGGGAGGCTTTTACCGAAGTCACAAGTTGGCACAATGGGTTTGCAAAGGCAGCTGGAAATCAGCTGAAAATTACTCCTGTGAGTCACAGGGGAATAAGAACAGGCTGACAGACCTGCAGTTGTGGCACAGAAGCCCTGATATGACTTCCAGTTACATGGAAACTTTTAGCTAGACTGAGATAAGTGCTCAGCTCTCTCAAGTTTCAAACTAATTCTTTAATTTCTAGGACATCCTTTCTCCCCTCTCAGTTGCCTTCATGAGGAAACAAACAAGACCTATGTTAAGTGTGACAAATCACACTTGTGCAGGCAGAACAATCAGACATATTTATGCAGAAGTATCTATCTCAGTCCTTATGTAACTTAACACAAGTGTACACTTTGAGAGGCTTTTCAGGCCTCCTTCTGGAGCAAAACCAAATGTGCAAGAGGAACCCAAGTTTAGAGGAAGAGATTTATTTACTCAGTCCAGACTCTTCTCTCTCTCTCCCACATCTAGACTGAAACGGTTACAATTAACTCTTAAAAATTAAGAAGTGACAAAGAATGACTGCAGAGACAGAGGAATGAAACAGTCTCTTCAAATAGTCTTCCTTCAGGGCAAGTTTGTATAAATAACCCAGTTTTTATCCTGACTCTTCAGAGTGAGTACAGAGAACACAAATAGCATGCTATAAATAAGATTCAAAGGATGTGCAGCTATCTCCTGCTTCACTGTTAAAACTGTCCACACTAATTGTTGGCTAGTGCTTAGCTAGGCTGTCATACCAAAACTCAAAACCAAATGGAATTTTTCTCATGTTGCAAACAGAAAATTCAGTGGCAGGCTGGTGGTGGGGTGTGAACTGTGCAGGTGCGCTCGAGCGTGACTGGGCTTGGGCTGTGTTCTGAGCAAGGTATGACTGTGACCCAGGGCAAATTTCTGGCTAGAGCTACAAAGGGGATGGAACACTTCCAACTGAGTTGTCTCTTGAGGTTTTTGCATTTGTTGGCATCCAGAACAGAGACGGATAGTCAGGAGAACATGAATCCATTGCAGTTAAAATAACAGCCTCTCCAAATGAAAACATCTATGCTTTCCTAATTTCTAGTAAGAAGGAAATAGAAGGCTTTTTTTTTTTTTCCCTCAGATCATCTCTGAAATACCAAATACTGTTTTACAAAGTCAAGCAAGTGGCTATTCATAATTCTGTCCAAACAAATGCTGATCCTGGCAAAAAAAAAAAAAAAAACTTCTTACAGCATGGGTTTGTTCTGTCCCATTATTCAGAAAACATACAATAACTTTTCAAGTTATACCCACAGTTATGGAAGATGGACAGTGGAGGACAGTATAATAGAGAGGAACCTGGCTGATTTATCAAGTGCTGTAAAACCTTTCATCATATATCCCTATAAAACAGCAGGTAAGTCTCTGGTTTAAAACTTTAAGCTTCTTCAAGTATTTTCCAATTCTTTATTTATTCATTCTCTTTATTTATTTCATGGTCCAGATATGCCATGAAACACTGCTGACATCTTTTAATGTTACTCACCTGTTCTGAAAACTACTATGGGCCATAAATCTGCCCACACGCCAGTTATACAGCCTCTGATTAGTGCTCCTAATCAGTGAATTCATCTTGACCATCCCCCAGTTAGCTGTGAAACTACAGTAGCTAAGAACAGTTAAGCAAGTTGTCCAAGATCATATAAAAGCTAAACCTATATTGCCTAGGCTGGAATTCTTACTAGGATAAACCAAAGCAATGTCATTTAAGTAAGAGGAGTAAATATTTAAGAAACTTTTTTCTGCCAGATAGCGCCTGGAATTACTGTTGTATTTCAGATTTATGATTTTGCCATAATTACAGAAGCTTAAAAGTACATAATTAAAATATCAAAAAATACAACATTTGCATCTAAATACCTGGCTGGTCACCAGGAGGCAAGCTACTCCTTTGCATCTTCTTCGATACCCACCTTACCACGCACAGACAGAAGAACATGGAAAAAGAGGGGATTAGCAAGACTAGATACCAAAAGAGCACTACAGACTTTAGACTTAGTCATCTGTGTGTCAGTTATAGCACTCTCATTAATGTCTCCTAAGCAGGCAGAAATAATTGCCTAGAGATCTACTGCTCCTTATATATTTCTTATTAATTACATGAACTGAATATAAATTGAACAAATACTATGTTGATGCTGTGTAGTCCCTCTGACCTGCACATCTTTTCTGTTTTACTAGGGTAACTGTAAATGCAGAGAATTCGTTTATTTTGATTGACACAATCTCCTTGAAAAAAAGTCTAAACCTTTGGCTTAAATAAATTAAGCAACTTGTCTTGGAATCGGACAAAGCACATAAGAAGACCTGGTTTAATGTAGGTTGCCTTCCATGATGGATTTTTTTCTTTCCAAAGAGATTTTCCCAGTTACCGTCATTGTTGTTCTTTGGTTTTGGTTTTGGGTTTCTCTCCTCTCTCCTGAATTACCTATATTTATTTTGCATGGATTATTTCCCAAGGAATTTTTTGTCATTTCTTCTATATAAAGTGAACTTCAAAGTCTTCTGATGAAAAATCAAATCACAGTAAAAATGTTTCTGTACAATACATCCATAATAAATAAGCATTGATATTGTAAGGTTAAGAGAGAATTCATTAAGAATCAAATAACAAAAGAGAAACTCAGAAAATAAAACATGAAAAATTAATGGACTTATTGTACAGGAAAAGAGAGCAAAGAGAATAAAACAAGAGAGCTTACTGTAGGCAAGTATGTTTAATGTTTATTTAAGTAAAAACAAAATGTAAAGAAAGTTAAATTAGTGAGTAGATGAAAAAGATATCCAATGAAGCTAAGAAATAAGAAAATAATGCCTATTTAATTTTCACAAAATTTCAGATTTGCCTCATTTCTCTTTGTCATTTGTTTTCTCATTTAGAAAAATAAATAGAATTAGCAGTGATCAGAGAATCTGTGTTAGAGTTCCCCATAAGAAAAGGAATAAAATAGTTTGATGGCTTTAAAGAATTCAAATATATTTTACATGAAAAATTAAGAGACTCTGTAGGAATAAAGATCAGAAAATAGTATTCTTTGTTTTACTATTTTAAGGATTTTCACAAAGTCACAAATATAATTTTACTGCAAAAATACATAATTTTCGTAGCATTACATCAAGATATTTCAGGTCTGCTAAATAACTGCCTCCTGAAACTCTACCCACAAAGCTTTTTGAGCACAAAAATAAACACTGCTGTTTCATTATGATATGTACAAATGTATAAATCAAAGCAGTGCTGTTTTCCTGGAAGTTTTCTTGAACAAGAAAGACAATATATTTGAAAATGAACTCCTAACTTTCACACCTATACACTTCATTAAACTGCAGAGGACACTGCAGGGTTGGTAGCGTGTGTCATTGATTGGGCAAGGTACAAATACGGAGCTCATGTCACAGAACAGATTTTTTTAAATGCTGATATTTATTACAACCTCAGTTTCTGGATCTTTGTGAGCAAAACTACTTGCAAGTTCTTTATTTGTACAATTAACATATCTGCATGTGCAATCATGCTAAATAAAGCTAATAAAGGAATGTTGGATATGCCTGTCTCTCTCCCAAATATATGCGGAGGGTGGGAGGACGGGCTGTGGTTCAGTGGAGGAAAGGGCCTCAGTTACTCTCCGCAGGCTGAGCAGTGCCCCTCAGCCCTAGCAGCTCTTTTGGTTTTACTCTCAGGATATCAAGAAAGGAGAAAGGTGATCTTCAGGCTATAACAGACCTAAAGACAAGGTCCACAAATTACATAGGTGTTTCGTAGACACTTGGGAGTTAAAAAATAATCTGCAGATGACATGCCTAAGCCTTTGATTTTATAGCAGTCTTCAGTCACGTATTGTGTGGTCTAAGAGCAGCTGTCTTCCCCTAGCACACAGAGCACTAGCTAATTTAAATATAAATCAAATAAATAACTCTGCTAAACACACCCAAAGCGCTAACATTTCTTTGGTAATCAAGGCTTTAAAAAAAACGTTTTGACTTTTTTGTATAAACTAACTTTTTTTTAATCTCCTGGATGAGGATATTTATTGCTCATTTGTTTATAGACTAAATTGTTCACATCACTGTAAATAACTTCTGAAATGTTGTTCTCTCAACTGGGCTAAGCTTTAATATAGCATAGTAATGAGTGGGATGTGCAACTTCTGCTTATCTGCTCTATTTTGGACAATGCCAGTGGCTCATGTTTATTAAGAAAGTTGGCAGTGAAACTGAATCTCTGGTTTCCCCCAGTAGATAAACTGTGTCTGAGCTAACATTCATGAGGATCTTGGAAGACTTATTTAAATACAATGCCTAAGGCTACACATTTTTTCCTGGATTTCAGAACAGCACATAAAGCTTTTACTTTTCTGATGTTCTTTTGGAACTGATGCTTATATATTACGAAGTCTGGCCAGGATTTTGTGGATAGTACCAAGAGTCTATGTCTGAACTGAGTGTTCAGGTATTTTTGCATGCTGTTATCCCCATTGCAAGGAAGATTTTTTTTTTTTTTTTTTTTTTTTTAAGACTTAAAGCAAAAGATAAGTTCCATCTTGCCTGTATATTTTTATCTGTATTGTAAGATCCTAGGGAAACTGAGCAAGTGTTTTTCCTCCTTTGTCTGGGACCATGGATCTCAGCCATTCACAAAAACATAATGTCTCCTTCATGCTATCCTAACCTATGAAGTTTTTTCACTTAATCCAAACATTTATTTTAAATGTCAGTTCTGCATGATTGTCCAAATAAGATCTTTTTCAGTGTAACAGCATAATTTGAACCTTTTCTGCAGTTAAAAGAAGTATAATGTTTGTCAGCTCCTTAGGCAGTAGCATTTATTTCCTGTTATCTCCATGCTCTACTTCAGATGTGCTGAGAAGATCTGAATGTGTTTGGATACCTTAGAATAGAAAAAAGTTGAAAAGTAAATTAATAAGTATTTGCCTATTTATGTCATCAGTAGTTAATGCCATCAGTAGTTAATACTGCTTGTGTTGCTATGCTTCTCTAACTGTCACCTAAGCATCATCTAAGTGGAATCCAGAATGTTATCTTATGGAAGAGGGCTCCTACCTCCTTCCTCAGGTACTCTGTGCAGCCCAAGGGAGGGTTAACTCTTGCACACTGGGACTGAAGTAGCCAACAGGCTGAACAGAGATCCTCTTTTAGTCAATCAACAGGTACTCAACAGCAAGTTAAACCACTAAATATTAATCTACTCTGGGTCTTGTCCTCTCTGAGAACTTCATATCTATAGCAAGCATCCTTTGCTGAAAGCAGGGACTTAGTCCCTTTGAGCGGTATTCATATTTTTCTTTTAAAACACAGCTGAAGAAGGAGATACTGAGTCTTTCTTTTCTGCACAATAGCCAAGTGGTAAGAATGCTTGCCCTGTAAAAGGCAAGCACAGATTCAGTTCCCTCTTCTCTGAACTTAAAACCTAATCTTTTATCTTCCAGATGAGTGCCCAAAACACGAGGCTTGCAAGGTACAAGGCTACTCAGGAGGTGGGGAATGTTGCTGTTCTTTTAGAGCAGTACTTTTGTGCAGAAAAAAAGCTCAAAATTCACAAGGTCAGAAAGGATGGATAACTCAGCAGTTGAGTGTTTAAGGTGCTCATTACATTTGGTCACTGCTCCAAGGCCTGTTTCTCCTTTCTGTTTTTTAACGCAGTTTCTCTAGAATGTAAAATTCAGTGGTATTTTCTGTAGAGGAGGAAGGTAAGTACAGACCTACTTCCAAATGAGTACTTTAACTCCTAGGTGAAAGAGCTCCCCAGCCCTCCACCCAGGGCTCATACCGATCTAAATAGGCTAACAATTAAACTAATAAATACTAAGAAAAGAAGCTAGTGGCTTGAACAACAGCAGCCAGGTTTTCAAGGGAAGTGGAAACAGCCATTGGTTAGAAGCAGTTTCCTGTTTGGGATACATAGGCAAATAAAAAAAAAAAATCTCCTGCGGAAGGAAGATACAGGGAGTAGCCTTTAGACTCTGGATCTCAACTGAGCTGAGCCATCAGCCTTGTCAAGGGTGATTTAATTTGGGGGCTTTTTCAGGGGTGACTATAAAGCTTCAAGGTTAAACAGAAAGATCCTCTGAAGTTTAGGTTTCTTAGTTTAAGCGACAGCCCAGTGGAGATTTCTGGACAATTTTAGACCCAACTGTTGCTTTGTATTTTATGCTTAATGCTCTTCCTAAGAAAATCACAACTGATAGGCAAGCACCTTAACCATAAGCCTGGTCAAATCCCTAAGTTTGAGTGCTGGCAAGATCTGAACTGAATTTCTACTACTACTCTCATACAAAGCTTGACTAAGTATTACTCCAAGCAGTATAACCTTTTTATTTAAAAGCTATGAAAAAATCTCATGGACAATTTATGACCAGTTGCCTGATTGCCTGCTGGTTTTAGGTGCTGCAGCTCTTCTGAAGTCTGTGGAATTATGCCAGCTTGTATCCACAGCCAGTGTCACTCAGAATTCAGTTGCATCTTTTTTAAGTGCAAAATGTCGTTAGTTGTACTAGAAGCTGACATGAAGTAGCATTTCCGCCTAATTGTCCTATCCTTTTACTGACAGCTTGCTGTTGCCCTTCCGAAACCTTGTCAGTTGGAATTTTACTGAAAAAGTGCATTTGGTACCATTTTGAACCAGCATTTTCCTTGAAAAGTATTGTTTGAAGAGTGAAGGAGGAAAGGGAGGTAGGCCAGCTATTCTATCCTACAAATAACAAAAGTGAAAGCCTTTGCCATAAAAATAATCTTTGTCTCCCTCCATTCTATTTTCTTCCCCCAAAATATTAATAAGCTTCCTTCCTAGAATCCCTGAAGTTTTAAAATATGGTGAACTCTCATACTGCTCATTCAGCTGCTATCAATTTCTCCCTTGTGGAAAGCTGGCAGCATAAAATATTTCACTCTATTTTTGTTCAATGAAAATGTTATTTAAATAACCTTTATTCACAAACCCTGGTAAATGTATTACTGTTAGTATATCCAGTATTGTATACCAAGATTACTTTGAAATAAATCAAGGAATACTTCCAGATAACTTAAAATAATTAGAGAAATAAACTTGTGCTGGCAGCATCAGCCAAGATTATAATAATGATATTAATATTTGGTTTTCAAAAGGCTGATGGAGGCTATAAAATTCCTTTAAACACAATGAATAGGTATCCTGTGATGCCTTACCAGCCTGGAAATGAAAAAAATTGAAGATCATAAAGGCAAGCCCATAAAATTATCTGATATGTGAAAAGCTCTCCCTTAATTATTCATCTTAGGACATAGATCTTCTTTTAGACCTACTAAAATCCTATCTTCCCAAGTTCTTGCCTGCCCAAACCCATGAGGACTAAGATCTTAAACTAGGTCCTTTTCACAGGTCTCAATTTCATGTTCAAGTACAAACCAAAACTCTTTTTCTGGCCCAAGTTGCACAGCTATCATAGCGTATCTGCTGTAGTACAGACGCCTTTCCCATTGCAATTTCTGCCAATAAGAGCAAGGGCTTTCCATAGAAGCAGTCTGAGGAATCACCTGATTTCTTTTCCTATGGGTCAGGTAATAAAACACTTCAGATTTACTGCTCACCTGAGCCCTGTATCTGACTGAAGGGTCTTTCTTTTTTTTTATTCCTTTCCAGGCTCCTGAGTTGAGCTGAACAGATGACTTAAACTAAAGTGGGGAAAAGGCAAGAATTTATTCTTACATGCTCCAGTTTCCAAAACACTTCTCAGGTATGCCTTACTCACTTCCCATTCAAACTGTGTGTAATGGAGATAAGCCTATTGATGTTGCTGAGTTTTGACAACAGGACACTCACACCAGGATTGTGAAGACCTCAGATAGGAGGTTGGTATCCTAAAGCTGTAACTTTTACATTATCAGCATGAGGAGTCTAGCTTATGTTGAGACACAGGTTTAGGATTCAACCTAAGTACTACCTAAATAGTTAGCCCAACTGGTCATAAATACTTTTTCCTTAAAAAGGGGCAGATGTCTTACCTTACTGAGAAATAGCAGTGCTATCTGAAAATCTCACATCTAACATTTGCAGGAGACCACCTTTGAAAGTAAATAACTGCTATATTTAAAACCAGCAAAACTTCAAATGGTTCCCAAGTCATAGCTGATGATTTTAAATATGCTCGAATCCAGACCCATTTGAAGTACAAGGAAATATGTATGTCTGTTTGGCACGGTAAAGGCCAAAGGTATAAGGTCTGAACTTCTGAGAAGCAAATCTTGAAAGCCTGAATGCTGGGTACAATTAAATGAGATTGCAGCAGCCTATAAAGGAAATTACTATTGTTAAATGTCCATATTGCAAGTCCAGTGCACAGACTATGGAGAAAAATTCTAAAGAATTCTTTTTCCAAGTTTTGAAAAAGTGGGGGGAGGGAAAACTTTAGTAGAAATATAAAAACTCAGAAGATGTCCAAAAGAAAATTATAAAGTAATTATCACTATGTTGGAAAAGGCACAAATTAATTACAGCATCAATAACAATAGACCAACAGAGAGCGTAAGAATGATGGATAAAGAAAGCAGGGCAACAATTTTGTAGATCAAGAAATCAAGAATATTTGCTGTGGTGTAGGATAATCACAGAAGCTAGCAGGCTGGAAAGAGATGCTAGAAGTAATAAACACAGAGAAAAAAACAAGTGAAAATGATACTATTTAATGTAAAACAGCACGTATCAATACCTCTGTTAAATTAAGGGAGAGGAAACGAGAATAAAGAAAAGAGTTGATAGCAGAAGGAACTCCTAGATTTAGTATTGAAGGCACAGGGCCCTGAAAATGACACAGAAAACAGAAAAGCTCAGTCATTAGAGATACGGAAAGATTGCAGAGCAGATTGAGACTTGACTGCATTGCAGTACAGGATACACAACTGTGAAAAGAATAAAGGGATAACTTGAGAAAAGTGACTTGATGCAGTGCCACAGCACTTAAGAGAATATGAATTTAAACTGAAGAAAGGCTGTACCTTAAAGGAATTAACAGAGAATTCTTCAAAAGAAAAAGAAAGAGAAAACGAGGGAAGAGAAGGTAACACTCCTCAATAAATAAAACAACATTAGCTAATCCACAATGGCCTTCTCCCATCCTCATGTCCTATGTCCTTATGACTGATGCAACAGGGCACCTTTAGATGAATGCATTATTCGCATATAACTGCTTTTACAATTTTCACAGTAGCATTTTTCACCTACTAATATGCTTTACCTCGTGACTTATTAATAGTACATCAGAGTGCTGAGAGAGGGGATTTTACCTGTACTTCCTTACATTAGCCTTGCAAATATTCCCTTTCTCAGCCCCTGAGTTTGAGCCCCTGTTGCAGACATGGGTGTCTAAGATTCTGTGTGAATTTTAGTGAAGTCTCTTCCTAGATGGATGTTGACTGGAGAGAGCAATACAGCTGAGGTGGAACACCTGAGATTCTGCATACTCTTTTATGCAAACTGGGAGTTGTTGGTTCATATTGAGTGTTTTCCTTCATATCAGAATACTATCCAGTTATTTTAAAGCCATGAAGAGTTTACATGAGTATTTTTCTCTAGATATCTTTATGCGTAATTATATTTATGGTTTTAAAGCCTTGATAGCTTTATAATTGCATATTCTCCTCTGTCAGATAAAAACTGAATCTCGGCTCCTCTAGGAGGCTGCTGTTATTGTTGTTTTTATAGCTTTGCTCCAGTTAGGAGAATGATTTAATATTAAACATTAAAGTATTCCCTTTTTGTCTCTCAGAGATAGGCATTTTAATCCTCTGTAAAAGGCATCATATGTCTGTCTAAGTGAAGCAGTGTCTTGCTCCTGCGTTAGCAGACGGGGTGGTGACAAGTTAGAATTTGCGACCAAAGGTGGCATTAGTTAAAGATGTCTGTATAGAAATGCTGTCTTCCCCCAGTGTTTGTTTGCAACAGAAAGCAAATCCTGAAGACAACAAAGAAGTTTATAGGAAAAAAAAAAGGTACAGTTAGCACAGACAACATAAATCTGAACTACAGATTTTAAAAGCCTGGGTTGAGAGAGCGTAATTTGAGTCAGTTTACCCTAACCAGAAGTTCACAGGCAACATACCACCTGCCAGCTCCATACCTCTTGTCAATACAGGAAATTGTAAAGTTATGCCAAATGATGCTGGTAGTGATAGCAAAGGATAATACTGTCAATAGAGCACCACTTCCACTTCCTTGTACTCAAATCCAAGGAATAGCAAAGCTTGGAAACTATTGGGCTGGGGACCTGATTCTCCCCCACTGGATGATGTCTCTTAAGGGAACTGGACTGCCGCCTTCTGAGGGGATGGTGGCTATAAATGAATGAAGAAAAAGAACAGATTTCTGAAGGTGTCCTGATGCTTAAGGTTCATAACCCTTTGACTAATACGTCTCTTGATTGTTTGAAGATCTGAGCACTAGAATACAATTTCCTATGATGCAATACATATATTTAAGGTTGTGTGTATATACACACCTTTCCTTCAAAAGATCCCAAGGCACTGAAGAAAAAAATTAAGAATATCTTCCTTATCACAATAATGTTGACAGCTCAATTTTAGGAAGTGCCCTTCTGAAGTCCTTCATGAGAACTGTCATATCAGGAAAACAGACAGACTTTACAATACAGAAGCACTGGGCCCGATACCTATAGCAAAGGACTTATATAAAGTCAGATATTAGAAATCCTATTAAATCATTCAGTCTGTATCTCTTCCACTGGTAAATAGCTACACAATATTATTACATGATATGTTTACAGCAAGTTTGTGCTTCTATGATCATTTTGAAAAAGAAAGATTCTTCTGTAATGTATGCAGATATATACTTAGGTAATTCAATTTTTAGTTCTTTAAGTAGCTTTGTCTGATTTGGCTATATTTTCTCCCAGAATCGCCCTAAAGAACTGGGTTTAACAGTGATACGATTCAAACTTCTGTAAAAGTCACCTTTAAGATAAGCCATACATATTTATTTATTTAAGTCTTTTCTCATTGATCAGCCTTTCCAAGGCCTCAGTCCTGAATGCCCTTTCAGTTTGTCAATATATTTTATTTTTAAACTGAGACACCCTAATAGGGCTTTTCAAACACTGAATAATTCCAGTGATTCTGTAAAAGAATTGTTAACTTCTTTCTCTGCACTGTCATAGTAAGATATATGCAGTTGAAAGTAGTAAAAATAAATCTTTAGAAAATTCTGTAAGATACCGTACCTAAAACGTTACTATATTTTAATTTCATTTGCATCTTTAATAGATATTTTCTATTTCACCTAAGTACAATCTTAATATCTACCTTATATGAACTCTAAGAACAGTAAAGATTTTGGTTTGTAATAGAATTTTGCTAAAGAATGGCAAGAATATTTTTCCCCTTCTTCAAACAGTGTCCATTCTTCTGTTGACACAGTGTGTGCTTCCCTCTCTCCCTCTGCTTTAATTCTGATTCCATCAAAAATCCTGTGACTGATGTTCAAAATGAGCTGAGGTGATATTGAGGTTCCGAACTTTATCTGAGCATGTCACTCACTTGAAGGCATTCCAGACCTCAAATGGCTCAGTGCCATTCTTCAGAAATGAGACAGGAACAAGTATTGATTTTTTTTTTTTTTTTTTTTTTTTTTTTTGTTAAACTGAGTACCTAATGAGCAAATGAAGATATGGTTGATCCTGGATTTATTAGGTGATCTAAAAGAGGCTTCTCAGAGTTAAAATGTATGGAGAACAGTTTATTGCAATTCTACTTTATTTTTCTTTTATTTTTTTTTTCTGAGGGAGATTGTTTCTATAATGTTACTGAGATTTGGAGCATGGATTAGGTCAATTATATCATATTGCATTTCCATAGCAAACTGAAGCTCTTGCTTGGTAAAAATATATTCTTTGGATCTGACAAGAGACTGTTACAGTACTACAGCATATTCTTGTTAGTACTTGAGAAAGTAAACAAAATTAAAAGCCACTGGGAAAAGAGAATACATTGCTCCCTGAAGGTACAAGTGTTTCTTCAAGCTGAAAATTACAGATTTATAAGAAAAGCCAAGTACTTTCTCAAAAAATAGGTAGGTGTCTCAAATCTGCAGAAGTTAAGTGAGATAAATATATTGAACAGACAACTGAATCCACTGAGAAGGTATGAGGTAAATGTATCCTACCTTAACAAAAATTATTAGTGTACAGATGAATGGAAAAAAATCTTCGGACCAACTAGGACTGGGAATCATCTAAAAACTTTACCAAATAAAATGTGAAGTCCTACAGCAACATGTGTATAGTTATTTAGGCATAAAAAGATAGAGACTCACTACAAGCAGGGAGGTTTTAAAAGCTTTCAGCAGTTTATGATGCTACCACAGATGAAGGGACAGGGCCTGACCAGGTCTAGGTCCCACCTGCCACAGAAAGGAGAGGAGGTTACAGGAGTCGTGTAAGGGACAGAGAAGCAGAGACAAAAGCTTGCTGTTCCTGTCTGTGACTAGCACAGACAGATGATAGGAAAGTGCTTTCACTGGGACGGATCACATCTCTCCTCTCTCCAGTTATTAGTTATCAACTGGTGCAGGAATCAAGAAGGCTTGAACAAGCCCAGCTTTCAGGGGTGAAAGTACAGGTAAAGTAGGTAGAATGAGAAAGGCTGCTTTGCTGTCTGGGAAGTCTGTCATCACAGTCAAGTGCCTATTCTGTTTGTCTGCCCACAGAACTAGTCTGGACCAGTTTCAATTCAGGAAAACCTGAATTAGACCTTTTAAGTCCATAGATTTTCAAAAGGAAAATTTATCTGCAGATATAATTGTGTTAATAAGTCATATATTTTTCTGACTTCAGTGAGAACTGAACCTACCTACATTTTCTGATGCCTAATTACTCTTCTAAATCTATCTTGGAATGTTCTATAGGATTAAATCCTTAAACAATAATTCATAAATAAGTAACTTCATCACACTTTGAGAACATAAATGGTCTTGGGACATCCTTCTTTGGCTTGGTCATTGTGTTTTCCTTCCTTTTCTGATGTACAAAGATTACCTATTTATTTTAAACATGTAGAAAAAATGTTAACCAGCTGTGTATTTCCAGAGTTAATGTAATAAAACTCAGATTACCTCTTTCAAACTTATGGTACTAACAATAATTGATATTATTCAGCTCATTAAATATGCTCATTCTTTAAAAGGAAGACATGCTGGAATGAGGGCAATACAGCTCTTGATCTGAGAGAGAGAGAGTGGAGAATGCATTTCCATCTCAACATGTTCCCTTCACATGTGCTTCTCTCAGTTCCTGTGTGCTGTGTTCCTTCTCAGACATGACTTCATTACAATACAGAAGAAACCCACCCCTCTTAGGTGAAATTTACTGTGGAATGAAGAACTGCTGTAAGAATCACAGCACTATGTAAGTGAGCAGGGCTTGGGCTAAGATTTTGTTAAAGAAAACCCCCAGAACTGCTGTGTATGTTACTGGAAGGTTTCCCTGTGGGCTGCATGGGGACTTAGTTACAAGTGATGCAGTTCAGCGTTGAGGGAAAAGGTCTTGCTTAGTGCCCTTGCTGCCAGTCGTCTTTACTAATTAATATAGAAGCAGTATACCCTATCTGCCATTCCCGTAATTACAGTTCTTCCAAATACCCCTCCTCATGAAGCCAGACTAATTTTAGCAGCCTAAACATTGTTAAGAAATTGTTTAGAAAACCAAAGTTGTTTTACTGTCAAAGTAAGCAGTGAGAGCTTGCAGCTGGGATTGTGAAGACATAAACCAAGAAGTAGGAAAAACCAAGCCATGTATGTGAGTAGGATTTTAGTAATTTCAGGGGAAGGACTTTTCCATACATAGAATTTTGAAAGTGACTGAAATGCTGTAAAAGTACAGTGGCATCAGGTTATTTATTGTAATTGAAAGAACCAAAGAATCATTTCCATTCATCTTCAGAATGCAAAGTTATGTCAGGCTCTGATACTATGATGTAACAAATGATACATTGTACTGCAGCAGCAAGGAAAGAAAATACTATATTTGTATAGCGTACACTGTACCAACAAGAAAGGACCCATCTTTAAAAAAAATAAAATGGATATACATGTGAATAATCCACAATCATATTGCAGTTTCAATGATCTGTTTATGTCTGCCTCCCTGCAGCATTAATGATTAAATGTAGTAAATCAATGTATAACAATTAGCTTGGGATTACAGAATCCATCTGAATGCCAAGCAGTAAGTCTTTATATTAAGATGGAGATTCTACTACCATCCATTTATTATAAAAGTCTCTCTGAGAATCTCATCTAATATAATGTGTTGTCCAGAGTATGTATAATAATCTAAATAGCATTTCTAAAATTAGATATGGTAGTGTTGATAAGTTAAGTGCATTTCCAGCAACATATTTTTTATGAAGAATGTTTATAACTAACATTGGCTCATATTCAGCTCTAAGTACTTGATAAAAATTCCTGGTGTAAAAAAAGATGTATAATCCCTCATTCATCAGTAATTCTTTATTATCTCATTTTCTCTTGGGAAAGAAAATATGTCGTATGCATCAATCAATTGATCAAATAATAATGTGAAAATCTTAATCATGGTAAATACATTCTGAGAATATAAATTTAGGACCAGGCCTATTAGTTTTTACTGACATGAGCTGGCCTTTCAAAGCTGGTGTGACAGTTTACGTAAGTGAAGACTGTCCCTCTCAGCAAGGGCTTTGATGACCCGGTCCTTCAAAGGAACACAGGGTAATTTTTTGATCCACCTGTCTGGTTAGCCTAATCTTGTAAGACTAGAGTTAATTAAAGTCAAATCCTAATTAAAATTCAGCTTTTGTGCTGTATTTTTATTGGTATTTTTTGCCAGTTTCCTCTTGGGCCTTTCTAGCAGCATAAATCGGATAGCTTGTCTGACTCTGAATACAGCAAGAGCCACCCTGCCAGTAAAAAAGATGAGCAAACTTAGCTGAAGCAGGGAAACAAACACAGATCACGAGAGCATTCACTAACCATCCTCCTCCTAAGCCCCAGTTTCACACTGGGTTTGTCCCATAGTCTGGCAGATTATGGCTTAGCAAAGCAATGCTGGGAGTTAATGCTCTTGTAAAGCTCATGTATCTCTAGCAGAATCTTTTCCTTGCTGGGCTGATTTAAGGGTAGATGGCCGTACTAGTAAGTTGTAGAGAATGTTTGCTGCAAAGCCCCTGCAATGCCATCTTGAAAGGTAGACAATGAATGTAGTCTCAGACACAGCAGGGTATGACTGGATCCTTTCAAACCACGGAATACAGATATGCAGACCTTTCCAATCCTTGTAGCTTTTGCCTTTCCAGAGGGAGCATTATACCTGTAAAACCTTTACGGTATTTTTAGGCCCTCGTTTCCCAGTAAAGTTTCCACAGTAGGGTAGAAAAAGGCTATCAGTGCTCCAAATGTGTGTTTCTGGGCACACAAATCTGTTATTTCTCCTGGACCAACTATGCCTACTGAATCCTGCACGGATAATCCAAATGTAAAAAGATACAAATACTGGCAGCCAATAGGGGGCTTTTCATCTCAAGCAAGAAAACAGAAGTAATTCTGATAGCTTTTCCAAGAGATGCCTGGTGGGGCTTATTTGCCAAAGTTTGAATCTGTAATAAACAGCCTACTGCTGTTTCTATTTTGAAGTCTTCATATTTAACATTCGTTGATGGATTGCCATGTACAGAATGTGTATAAACAAAGTGATGAGAAGAGGCTTACACATGAATGCCATGAAGGCAGACTGTTTGTAAGTACTTGTCTTGTTGAGAAATCTTCCTTTAGTTCTATGGTTTGTCAAGTAACTTGGACAATGAAATACAGTTTATCATTGGATGTTATATATGGTCAGCACACCAGTGGGGAAGATGAAAACTGTTAAAACACCACCTACTTTGTAGAAAGGAGTAGATGTTTTGCAGTATCCCAGTGTTTTCAGTGAAATTCAAGGCAGAACCTTTCATTCTAATTTTCCTCTCCTTGGAATTGTCCTGTGTAGCACTGCAAGCACAAGTCCTTCCATTATTTTCTTCAGATAGGAAGGAGTTCAACATAATACTATAACATTTAGTTAAATATCATAGCTTTGTATTTTGGTTACAGCAGACTTATATTTGAACCTTATTTAAGGTATCATAGATTTTTTCATATGTACAGAAACAGATATGGTACATAGGCAATGTACAGCTATATGGTAAACTGCAACAGCATAAGAGAACAAAGATTTCATGGTATGAATCTAGGACTAGCTATGGGTAAATTGACACAAATATTCATGGGTTTTTTGGGAGGAAAGAACGTTGGCAGTAGATTGGATTCAGATAATGGTAATAAGGGGAAGAATTTGAAAGTATATGGAGAAAAATGTTTAACGCATTAAAAATTACTTTTAATATTGACAGATTTCTGCTTTGAAAAAACCTTTAGGAGTTTGTAAATGGATGGAATAACTTTTAAATGACTTTCACCCAAACCAAAACCATATATTTTGATTTCTGAATTTAAAAAAAACCTGCCATGTTTATCCATTTTGTTTAATGTTTGATCTCTAAGTAGAAAGTCTACTCTTTTCACATTTTTCATCTGTGATATGTTTTGCACCAGAACGGCCATACTCACAAACAGGTAGTCGGTATACGCAGTGTGACATACTGCATGTATGATAGGTGGATTTTCAAAACAGAGCTATTCTGGAAATACTGTAGAGCAGCAGTTCTTAAGCAGAGCACTTGCTAAGTTTTAGGAACGTTATGGTACCTGCAACTTCCTCTTAATTTTTATTACACCTGCTAAACTATAATAAAAGCTAAAATATGTTATATGACTTTTAAATAATTCTTCTTGTGTGAGCAGACTGCCCAACAGAGAATGACAGTTTCAGCACATGCCAGTATCAGCATACAGAGTGTTAGTGTTGGAAACTTAAAAATGCTTCAGGCAGCTTCATTTCTCCAGGAATGCTGCACAGAAAATCAGCTTGCTCCTTGAGGATGAACTTTGAAAAGTAATAGATAGGCAGACATTTTCCAACACAATGCTTCTCTAACACTGTAGCTTCCCAAATTAATATTTGCGTCAGAGTAATGGAACTCAATAAAATTAGCTCATACAAGCTATACTTTCTTACTTCTGGGTAAAAATGATTGTTTCTTATTTTTGTCTTCTTTCTAGTCCCTACTGCTAATATACCAATTTTTCTTCTGCAATCCTATAATACACCAAACAGACTCTTCCAGTAACCTATTTAAGAGAATAGGATCCTGTAGCTCTCTCAGCTTTCTAATGATTTTGCTTCTTGTTAACACTTTAGTCCTGAAACCTCTTTTTTTTTGACTTCTCAATTATACCAGCAATCTAATGAAGGCTTGCTCTTAAAGCACAATATATGTCTATGTTCAGATATAACTTGTTGTGTGTCTGAGGAGGTAGATGGGAGTGATATTGATTCATGGGGATTTGTGAATCAGGTATCTCAAGCAAAGCAGTTCAAGGGATCATCTCCTCTGCCAGTTGAAGGCTGGTGATCCCCATGCCTGTTTCCAGTGAGTTCAACGGCAAAATTGTCACTGTTTTCAAATATTGCAAAGATAGTGTACTCTTGCAAAAGCAATTATAACCTTGTTCAGAAATGTCCATCTTTCTGTTCACTCTATGGTTGTACATGAGACAGGTAATGAATCAATAAACTCTGGTGTACCTGAAGTCACTGTCAAAATTAACTGCTGTTGGTTGGTCTGGGATTTTTTTCTTTGGTGAGGTCTCCTTAGTACATTAACTTCTATAGAAAATCACACCATCTGCCTCAGCCATATTACAGAATGCAGTAAAATATGTTTTTTCCTTTTTCTAAATAGTTCTTATCTAGTTACTTTCAAACACCATATGTATATTGGCAATTTACTGCTCTTTGTGTTTCAGTATCCATAAAAAAGTTTTGACGTGGTCTTGATCTTTTAGAAGTTGACACCAGGCAGTTCTTAGAAGGAAATCAGCCATAATTTACCTTTACTAATCACTTTACATACTGTTTCAACTACAGCAGGTTAATGTGGTGGATGTCCATGTTATTAATTATAAAACTGGAGAACATCTTCCAGCAGAAATTAATTAATTATGTTCTTTTGGGTGGGAGAAGTCTAGTGTGGCAGCTGAGATGTAGGGTCATGATTCCCTGCACCAGTTTTATAGTTGATTGTATTAGATGTGACAAGCTTTGCACTGAAGCCAGAGTTTTGTTCATACAATAATGATACTGCTCTTCTCCTATTTTTGGTGCAACTTACCAAAAATTTGAGTCTTTTCAACCATTTTTCTCATTATTTGTTGGTATGTCTGGACTTCCCTTTTGCAATTATAATGTACTTCCGAATCCTTTTATTTTCACAGCAACTCTGCACACCTCCCCATTAATGTTTTTTACTTTATTTGGAAATATTAACAGGTTGAATATTAAGTCAAATGTGTACTCCCAGACCAATTACTTTTTTTTTTTTCATAGTTTCCAATGCATGCTGATCCTTGTTGCCAAATACTTGTACCTATATTGAGCTCCTTCACATCCCAGGATCCTGTGTGACTGTAAATAGACAACACCGTATTGTATTAGTCGAAGTGATGAAGCTCTGCTAAGGCGGTAAGTAATACTTAGCAGAACAGTCTAAATCTTTAGTACTATAGGGTTGCAAACAAAAAATGAAGAAAATTAAAGAGTAAGAAAAGCTGTTTTTCCCAACTCTCCCTCTAAAATAATCCAATCAGTACATGAAGATATAAAAGCATGGATTTTTTTTCGCGATGAAACAAATTGAGAAAAAGTATCAGTTTGCTCACTTACTTTAAACAATTAAACAAAGCATTTATGGCTTTTCTCAGTGGATTTTGCTTTTCTCTAATCCTGCTGATTTAGAAGCCAACACAGCTAAAATACAGTAGGAAAAGACCTATAATTAGGATTCAATAATGTAATGGTACAAAACCAAAAATAGTGCATTCTACTAAATTTAAAGGAATGAGCTATACTTGTGTAACACCTTTATGCTGGGGCTATATGAGAGCCTGTTCCAGTGTAATTATCCTAGTATAAAATTGCACTCTAATCAAAAAGTTAGGGCAAAAAGCACTGTGCAGACAAGGCTGGTATTTCAATGAGCTGGGCTATTTTTCTGTCAGCCAGTATACCCAAACATCAAACAAAACCTAAGCAATTATATACACTAATCCTTCCCAATGTGAAGTTGCAGCCCAATGTGAATTCAAAAGCACCAAGTTGCAAATCCTTCAAAAAGAGCATTTACAACTTATAATGGAAACTCCAACAGAGCTCTAACTGTAATAGTGTGACTACTGCAGCGATTATTCTTTATTGCCATGGCATTTACTGCTGAAATAGTGGTGGGCAGATCCTAACATTCTCAAAATTAATGTGCAGTAACATCCTCGTGTGAGGTATTGCCCAAGGTATGGTGTTTTGAAATGTAATATATCAAAATGATGATACTTCTCCATTAAGTTGTTCTGGTCATTCACTTCATAGAATTGCTGCTTCAAAGGTACTTTTCATAATTTCAGAATAAATATATATGAAATAGGAGAAACTGAAAAGCGTTTGGATTCTGACTGGTATTAATGAGGACTTGGAAAATGCCAACCTATCTCCAGTGGAGCAGCTTTATAGCTGAGAGAACATTATGGTAGAGTGTTCTCTTGTAATGATTAATTTCCCCTTGTGAGCAATACACTTATGGCCCAAATCAGCTACTCATATTGTATAGAACTCATATTGTTTTCTGTCAAAATTCTGCCTGAAAAACAAAAACGTTGAGTCTGTCAGCAGTGGCCTGATGGAAAGTAAATACCGGAGTATGAAAAAAAACGACAAGGGGGCATTGTATCTAAGAGAGAGCTCCTAAACTCCATCCTGCTAGGTTTCCTCCTTCTTAATACAAGAGAAATCCTACAACTGTTAGTCTGTTCTCTTATGTGTTTATGCATAGTTGGGCTGGTAGTGACTCGCAGCCTATCATTAAAAAAATGTGTTTGTATGCTTCAAAGTTCATTCAGATCATGATGGTGAAAATGCTGTAAAAATGCAGTGTTACTACCAGAAATGCAGAAACACCACATTATTTAGTTCTAATATGAAAAGTATTTCATATCTAACCTGTATGGTTGTACTGTAATACATATTGGGGCTGATAAGAATCCTGTTAGTTTGCATCTTTTATTTGCAATAGTTACCCTAGTAGCCGACTAAAAAAACTCTGTCGAAACAAAAAGAAACCAGAAATTCTAAGCGATTATACTGAAGAAGAGTTGTCCATTTGCCTGCAGGCTGAAACTCCGCGCGGAGGGATGGAGCAGAACAGCAAGTGGCAACAGCAAAAGGCCGCCCTGTAGCGGAGGAACGAGGCGGGGACACAGACTTCCTCCAGTGTCTGTGGAAGCGGTGTAAAGTAACAGTCTCTATTTTACAGCAAAGATGCAAAGCAAAAATAAACTTTAAAAAAATTCGTAAAGCCTTTATGCAGGGTCCAGGGAGAATTCTTTCAGTGTTGCTACTTAACATGATACTTATGTTGCAGTCTCATTCTAACAGGAACTGTACTTCCTTTATCACAAGGGTAGTACATAAAATGTAAATGCAATATATATATATATATATCTATCTAGATATGTAACATAAAGATTAAAGTGAGCTTTAACAGCAGGTCCTGTAGTTAGAACTAGGCACTTAATGTTCACTTATGAATAAGAAACAAAAGGAGCATCCACTTTCTGAAATTAATTTTGGATTGGGCTGATAATTCTGACCTCTCTGATTTTTCATTTCAGTCTTTTAACTTCCTTTATCCAGACTGATATTTCCCTTCCGTCACAAATACAGTTGAGGCTCACACCATCTAATTTCAAGCTCTACCAGTCTCAGTGCCAGGGGTAGGAGGGCCAGATCCCTTCTGTTGCTAATAGACCTTCTAAAAGCTTTGAGATGTCCTTCAAAAAACCCATCTTCCTCCTGCACTGACTCTGTACAGAGCCCCTCCTGACCTACATACCTAGAGTTCATTTGTGGTTTTGCCTTTTTATTTTCCTCAGAGGTGATTTTTAGCCTAAAATTTAAAATAAACAAACAAGTATATTACTACCACCACCTTCAGTACATCCAATGACCCTTTCAGTACACATTATTATATTCCTGTACCCACTAGGAATCACTAAAGCAGGATCTTGTTCAAATGAAATTCTAATGGCTTTACTGAGAAAAGCCTTTTACCCTATGAGTTTGCTATATATATATATTATTTTGAAAATTTCTTTTTTCAACCAGATGGTTTATTTTAATTAATTCTTATCACAGAGACATCTTTGTCATAAAGTACTTCTAGAACAGATGAGCACAATTATATAAGTGCTTTTGTTTACAGGATTACTAAAAGAATTACTGTTTCACAGGGGAAGTGCTGTTGTGATTTTATCTTTAATTTTTCCAAAATCCTTGACATTTAAAGATGATTTTAATATTATTATTATTGAATTGCAAAAAAGAAGGGTGTTGGATTTGTATTGATTTTACATGTGTGCTTACACTCAGAAAGATGGCATTTCAAAACCTTTTCTAAATATAAGTTTTCTCTTTTATAGTAAACAATACAGAATACATTCTATCGATGCCAGTGTTTGACTATAGAAGGAAAAATGTTACTTTGCGTCACAAAGTACTAAGGAATTTAAGAATGTATTTGCCTTCCATGTGTCCCTATGGACTACAGATCATGATGCCATGTAGTGAGTTCAGAGAATTTGACTATACAAGCATCGAGTCTTTAACAATAAGAACAACCTTTATACTGAAGGTTCTCTTTTTTTTTAATTTTTTTTTTTTTGCAATGCAAGGCAGAAACATACTGAAAAGATAAGTAGAATTTTTAAGTGTTCGTCACACAAGGGCAAAATCATGCCAAGTTTCGATAGGCTTTGTAATTCTGAAGTTTCTTACTAAACAAAAACAATAATTCAAGGTGATCACTGGAAAAAAATAATCCAGAATGATAACGTGCAATTGGCTCTGGATATATATTTTGTAGGTTTCATAGCAAAATAGTTATCTCTACTTCAGATGGAGTCCTACCCTGACCTACAGATAGTTGAGACTTTCTTGACCTAAAGATCAAAATCAAGATCTAAAATTCATTGATGCCTCATTATTTGGGTAGGATTTTTTTTGATAAATTATTAGAACTAGGCTAAAGCCTTCAAAGGAATCTCTATCACTGTAATTTATTATGAGATACAGTGCAACTTCCGTATTGTTTTTTTTACTACTTAATGGCTTGAATATCTATTGTGACTGCAGAATGTTGTAAGCAAAATAAGCCACTATCTTCCAGAAGGAAAACTGCTACTGTGCATGGTCTCCATACGCCAGCATATATCAGCTTTACAAGAACATTTCCTGCAGCATCCAAATCCAAGCACCTTATCCGAGATAATTCAGCAACAACCGCTTACCACTCCACCAAATAACCAGAAGGTGTTAAGTTTATTTTGACATGTTAAATGTAAAAATAGATACAGCTGATGTGATCTCACTTGGGATATGTAGTGTACGTTACTGTAAATTGTTATCAATTAAGTCTGGTAGCAACAGGAAAAAAAAAAACAACACTCTACTGCATGACGTTTCAAAATACAATGACAGCGACAGTTTATTGTAAAGGAAAAATAAAAATCCCATGGCAACTCTGTTCCACTTCCCGTGGGCTCATCCTGAATGCAGCTGAGGCCCACCAGTCCGCAGGCGGCTGGGGGAAGGACAGGGCCGAGCTCGGACCGGCGTCGGGCGGCGCGGCCGGGTCCCTCACACAAAATGGCGGGAGCGGTGCGGGCGGCCTCGGAGAGCAGCAAGCACGCGCGGCACGGGGCACGCCGCGAAGAGCCCGGCGCGTGCGGGGCTGCGAGGAGCGGCGGGGCGGGCGCCGAAGGTGGCGGGCGGGAGCGGCGCGGCGAGGAGCGGCGGGAGACGCAGCGGAGGTGAGGGCCGGCTCGGCTCGGCTCAGCTCAGCTCAGCCCTGGATAAGACACAGCAAAGGCAACCGGTCGTTCAGCTCGGTGCTGGAGCTGGGACGGGCTCGGCCTGGCGGCGTCACCGGGGCGGGGTTGTACGGCGAGGCCGCTGGCGGCCGCGGTACCAGGCCGTGGGGAGGGCGGCTCCTGAGGTGCTGCAGCTCTGGTTTTGTTCTGTAGGAAGTTTTGTTTTGTGTTTTTTTTTTTCTTTCTTAAAATAAGTATAATTTTTAAAAGCTAAATCAAGTGGGTTTTTTTTTTAGGAACAAAGAGGTAGATAGCTATGCAGGTTTTATTTGCAAAGTGACATTGTCTTTTGAAAAAAGATTGAGGTGATGCCACTGAGCAAACAGTGGTTCTGTTATGAGGAGACTTTATTTCAGTATTTGGTGTGATGTTCCTCGTTTGCACTGTGCATTGGTTGCTGGCATTGTGTCGAAGGGCAGTTGCATGTCCTGGCATCGCGCGGAGCTGGCTGGCAAGGGCTGCGTCGCTGTGATGGGTCGTGTCAGCACCAAACCCATTCCTAGAGGACATGGCCTCGCCTCTCCCGCTCTCACCAGTGGTGTTCCACTGAGCTGAGGGCTGGTGTTTAGGGGAAGAGAAGCCTGGTTTTGTAGCCAGGTTGGGTGGAGGGCTACAAGAAGTTGAAGTTAGCAGTCTTCATCTTGGACTGGCACTGTGGTGAATGGACAACCAGAAACTGACTCTTCACTGATGTGAGCTGACAGTGAAGTAGGAGACTTAAGCAGTTAGAAGACAAAAATATTTCTGGCCTTACAGACAGCAGTGATTCCTAAGGGGGTCTGCTGTCTGCTGTATAAATCCTCTGTTAATGTGACAGTCTGTCAAAGTCTTTTTTTTTTACTTATTTTTGTCCGATTACTACGTATTTATGTGGAACAAGGATAACAATCTGATTTAGTATGCATTGTTGGTAAGCACTAAAAATGCAGCTTGTACACCTCTTTTTTTCAATTTTCGTCTGACTTTAAAGCTCTCAAAAGTCATATAGAAGGAAGAAACTAGTGGGACATTTTTTAGACATGAGGAGAGTATTCTGATTGAGATGGGCCTACTTTTCAAGGGAGATTTTACAAAATTTTCTACAAATTCAGAAATCAAAAGCAATTGCTTGAAGGGCTACTGACTAACAGCCTTCATACACATTGCTCTAATCAGTGAGACTACAAGTGGTGGTTAAAGCTCAGTGTTTCTGGGAATTACGCTGCTGTACGTTCTCAAGCGACCAGCATGCCTGAACTGTGACCATCCGCAGCCAATATTTATAGTTGCATAACATGGCATCAGACACTGTCTGATCAAAATTTTAAAAGTAGTATAGTCAAGAGGAGATCTGCTCTTGTTTCCAAAGCCCTAGTGAGCGATTGTAACTGTTACAGTACATAAAATATTAGGCCCTTTCAGTGATGCTAGTGTCAAAACAATATTTAATAATGTATTTGCTTTCTTTTTAACATAGCTTAAAGAAAGATATTGCTGAATACCTTTGCTTGTTGCTATAGAGAGGGAATGATTTTAAACTAAAAGAGAGTAGGTTTAGACTAGATAGGAGGAAAACTTTTTTTTTATTATTATTATTATTATTTTTTTTTTTTTACAATGACGGTGTTAAAACACTAGCACAGGTTGCCCAGAGAGGTTGTGGATGCCCTGTCCCTGGAAACATTCAAGGCCAGGTTGGATGGGGCTCTGAGCAACCTGATCTGGTTGGAGATGTCCCTTCTTCTTGCAGGGGAGTTGGACTGGATGGCCTTAGAAGGTCCCTTCCAACCCAAACCATTCTATGATTCTGTAATTCTGTATAAATCTACAGAGATGAAAGTGCCAACAGTTAGTGCTTTTCAGATAGTAAAGGCTGGGTATTATAGACTTGTCCTACTTTTTGTTCTCCTTACAAATACAGCTGCTGTAACTTAGGCAAAAAGGAGATCAGGTGTCCATAGCCTGATCCAATTCCTTTTGAAGTCCTTTGCTTGTTGTCTGAGTTTTGAGTGGCGATAGGACTTCAAAATCACCTAACACATAGGTAAGTCCTCTTTGGAGCATTGATTTCCCCAAGATCAATTATTTTAAACATTTTTTTTTAAAGTATCTGAGGAGTCTTTAACTTTCTTTCTTTTTCTTTTCTGTCACCAAAGTGGGTATGTAATGGAAGTGAAAATGGGGATGGGGAAGCAGGCTTTAAAAATGAGCAATTATAAATGGTTTGTATGGCATACAGAAAGATTTTCCAAGTGTAATAAGTATTTTGAAGGAATAAGCAACATAATTCTCAAGTGTGGCTGCACTGCGAAAAAGCTAAGAGACTAGTTCATCTTTAATCCTTCCCATGTCAGTGTAGCATTGCTCCCTCTACACTGAGGAGACTTCTAAAACAGGACATCTGCGACAAATTATCTGTGGAGAACTAGTTCATGCACTAATCAATTTCTTCCTTCAGCACACATGTTCCTCTGAAAAATTTAGCCACAATATCAGTCAGTTTCAGATAGTCAAAGTAATGGGACTTTCTTTTGTGATTAATAATATAGAAGATGATTCACTGAATAAATTGAAGAGTCCTTGAAATCTACGTAAATGAAAAAGAAAAACCCTGTTGTTCTATCAACTAAAGCTAGAGAAATTAGTCAAAAGAAGCAGGCACCTCACTAATGAAAAAATATAAAAAGAAATATACAGCTCAACAGTCTCTTGTATGATATGTTTTTAATTCATTTCTTGTTCCTTGGACAAGGTGATAACAGTGTTCCAATTTAATCCAATAACCTATCTCCAAAATGATCAGTGTTCTTATTTCAAGCCTTGGTTCCTTTCTGCTTTGATTCGGCTCATATGGCTCCTACCCTTTGATTCTGTGCTCACCTCTTCTCCATGCAACTTGACCTTTTGCAGCTTTTCTCCCCCCTCCCATTTGCCACACTCCCTTTCTCCTCTCTCTTTCATCTTTCCATACATATTAACTCAGCAGGATTTTTGCTCTAACCTTAATTTTCCCACATCCCAAAGCTTCACAGCTAAAAGGTTGCTGCTAATCCTCTTTCTATTTCTCTTTCTTTATGGTGTATTTTATTCATCCACTTTCATTTCCAGAAATACTTTGTATACATAGACATTTACTCAGACTTGTGTATTCTCCAGAAGAAACCATTTTTTTTCTAAGCCATTTTTAATGCATTTTGAGGATCACCAGAGGTGACAAATGTAGAGACATATCTATATGAAGAAAATTCTTATTTTTAGTACATCATTGAAATTGTATGATAGTGTGAAAAAATTGCATCCCAGCAATCAGGCAGAGAAAATCACTTCTGTTTACCATAGATGAGAAAGAGAGACCCTACTATCCTTCCAAATCAGTCAGAAAATTAAGTGGACAGCATACAGATCAAAGTGTCAGGTTTTCAGTATGCTAAACTCCATTAGGCTAATTCTGCAGATCAGCTTGACTGAATCTGGCGGTTGGTTAGAGGGCAAAGGTGCTTAAACTATTCTAATGTGGCAGTTCTGGGGCCAAGAAATACTACCCCTTGATGACAACTTTAAGGTAAAAGACTTGCAGAAGTCTCCTTTGAACCTGCAGGCACTGTTCACAGTTACAGATGGGATGGGTAGAATAGTCCTTGAGGAAGAACTCTAGGAAAAACCAAAGCTAGAGCAGAAGTTAGAGCTTTTTGCACAGATGGCCACCTCCATAGTAAAGAGAACAATCCATGGGAGAGGATTAGCTTTGACCTTTTTCAGCATGAAGGGTAACGCTTGGAGAAGGCTGGGAAGGATATTTCCATGGTACCAAACAGTCTGAATGCTTGCTTTTTTTTTAATACTATTAGTGAAAATAATATTGCAGAAAATGTTTTCTATGGAAACTCAGAGTCCTGGAATTCAAAGAATATTTATTGGCACTAACGCTTCCTTTTTAGTTAGGGGTTGGTTTTGTTTTTTTTTTTTTAGTTGAATTTATTAACCATTTTGAAAATGATAGACATTAATGATCTGCATAAAATTCATACGCTTACTTGCATTAGAAGAAACCATTCCGTTAGGATATGACTGTGCAGATTCTCTGATATAATACAATTTAATGTAATAAAATAAGTGCAATATAAATAGATTCCTAAAAAGTGTTAAATGTGTTCTAAAGAAATGAGATATGTGGAATCCTCAACCTACTGAAGTAAAAAAGCAAAATTCCCATTGTCATCAATGAAATGACAATTCCATCCCACACAAAACAGGGATTTCATCATCTCGTTCATGTGGGTTTTCTCACTGAATGTTTTGACATGATGGAAGACAAAAAATGACTGTCTCTTCCTTTATTAGGAAGTATTTACTAGCTGGTGAAGGATTGAGTTAGCTGATGAAACTCATTCACTCTCTGACAGGACACTAACATGGTCAATGTACTTTCCTGGGAAGAAGGAATTTAAAGAGGAAAAAAAAAAAGCTGTTTTGTGAAGGACAGTCCCATTTGATTGTAAGTGGGACAGACAGGGCATTACTCTGTGAAGTCTGATGCAAAACACCTGCAGAGTACTTTGTCGCAGAAGTCAATTTGCCTGCCAGTTTTCAAAGAAAAGCAATCTGAATTAAAGCTATCAGGTTTTCTATCTCTTCTAGTCTTTCTACTTCAGTTTTGCATTTAAGCATGTGCTTGTAAAGCAAAAAGATATCACATGGTAAATTTTAATGTTATTTTAGGAAATAATTCCCCTTTGCATTATTTGCTCTCTATGCCTTTTTGCCAAGACCCATATATAGTACCTTTTTCACATATATATATATATATATATATTTCACATATATATATATATGTGAAAAAGGTATTATATATGGGTCTTGGCAAAAAGGCATAGAGAGCAAATAATATATATATAAAAATAATAATATATATATAATATTTTTATTATTATATGTAATAATAATAATTTTTTTTTTTTTAAAGAAGTTCCTTCTGCTAACCTCCCGTTTGGTAAATGCATACTACTGTATGTACTTCTAGGATGAAATTAATGCTGTCAGAAATAATAGAAATAACTGCAGATGACACATGCCCCTGCATAGGAGTATAAGGAATAACCGCAAGAAAAAGCATTCATTCTTTAGCTTTGCTTCACTAGGTAAAGATGGATATAGTCTCTGCTTTAGGTTGGATAAATGCAAAGGCTGTTGAAATTCTGTGTTCAGGCTCTTTCTGAACTTTTTTCTAACATCTAGTGAAGATGGTCTTGTGATAGGAAATCAGATAACCTATTATGGGATATGACGTGTTGGGAAATCCATCATGAGAGAGTGGAGGAAAATCTTTTGGAGGAGGGGAGAGGAAACCTTTTGGAGTTCTTATTGAAGGTTTCCCTACGTCTTCTTTCTGTGAGAAAGGAGAGATTTTAGTACCTAAAATTGCAATATCCTTTGGCTAGAAAAAATTTAATTCTCTAGTAGATTTTTGTCAGGAGCTCTTCGAGAATGTATCTAAAGGCTTTCACATACCTGTATCTAGGTGTTTTTCATGTTCTGAGACTAGTGTATATAAATGCATATGTATTGCTTTCCATAACCAAATGTTAAGTGAATGTTTGACACATTTTTCCTATGGACTTCTAAATAAAACATTGGAGCATTGAAAAAAATGTATGTCTGATATGGCATGAAAATAGCTTTGTAAAACCAGGCAACAGATCTGCATGAGGAGAAAGGAAAGGATCATGGATGTGTAACGCATTGTGAGTACTGGCTGTGAAATGCCCTTTATGGAAATACTTCATACTAGTGTAGCACTTAGTCAAACGTAGTGTCTAGAAGTATTCTAAGATAAATAGAAGTGAATTTAAACTGGAATCTGTGACTAGAAATGTTCTGAGATATAGAAGGGTAGAATTTGGATGAGTACAGTGATGGCTGGGTTTATATCTAGGTACGTGAGCCAGAGTAGATTATTAAACAGGGTAGATTATTGGGAGCTGATGGCCAGGTCTATTCTTACTTTTTCAATTATCTCTTTTTTTTTTTTTTTTTTTTTTTTTCTTTTTTTTCTTTTTTTTTCCCTTCAGGATACCTTGACCTCCTAAATATGGTAGCTTCTTCCATATGTCTGACATAGAAGTACTAACTTTGTAGATATTCCTTCTCAATGAGATTTGATTAAGAGATTTGTTTTGTTTTTTTTTTTTTCTTTTCTTTCTTTGTTTTTCTGAGTTTCTGGAAAGCAATTCAATGACCTTGTTTGATAGTGTTGTCATTAACTTGTAGTTTCTCTTTTTAAAATAAGCTATCATATACTTAGTCTTAATGTGCAATAGAATAAAAAACTTCTATTTTCTTGGGGGGGGGGGGGGGCGGGGAGAAAAAAAAAAAAGACTAATGGAATTCCAGCCAGGGTGTGAAATGTTAGTCTATGCTGGGTTAGAGGTAATTATATGATCTGGTATGCAGCAAAACATGTTAGATTAGAATAGTGTTTTCCTCCCCTTCCCAAATGATTTCATTTTTTAAAGGTATTACTTCACCTATTAAGTCTAGATCATTTAAATGTTATTGCTTTCATCGGCAGCAGGTGGAAAAATACTCATGTTATTCTGCTGATACCCTCTGAACCTGCTGAAGCAAATTAAAGATGGCACTGATGATCTGTAGTGGTGCTGAAAACCCGCAGAATTTTTTTTCTTATTTGTCGAAGTGTCTGTTTTACATGAATCTATGTAAGGTCAGTGGGAAATTACACATTAATTTAAGTATGATTAGAAATCAAAGTAGCAGTGCTTGTGAGACGGCAATTTTATTCTGTGTGGTGTTTAGTATTTGAAAAGCCAATCTAGTACACACTGGGACAGATCCTCATTTCCTGTCTGCTGTAAAAAAGGCTGCAAGAAAGTCAGTTTCTCCCTTCACAAGAGTATGTGGGTACTGCGGTGGACCATTGACCCAAGGCAGTAAAGATAGTCTAAATGCTGGTGCTCAAAAGCAGTGTAAGATCACGGTGTTTCAATGGCCTAAAAATTGCTGCTTATTAGAAGAAGTCTTAGAGCATCTAAGAGCACCGAGTGTCTATGAGACTGCTGAAATTGGAACTGTCCCAGATGGCCTTGATAGCAGCAGTGGGTGAATGAACTGTATCAATGCCACCTCAGATACGTTGATCCAATTACACAGAACCAAATGAAGTTCAGACATAGCTTAGGTTCTGTATCTGTTGTCACTTAGAAGCATTTCAAGGGTTTTTTTTGCCCTCATTCTTTTTGAGTCTTAATTTTCTGGCAGAAAAATTGAACGTAAATCTATGAGCTGGATAATGAGACAGAGCAGTGGAAGAAATCTTCTGTATTTGAGTGCTCTAGTATGGACTCTATCCCTTTCAAGGAGTTTGCTGAACGTACATCTGCCTGGAAAAAACAGGATTATGCTATTACAGTAACACTACTGAATGCACCTAACACCTGAGGATATCAGGTTGGACAGAAACAATGTAAGTGCCTGGATCTATCGGGCAGTCTTGCTATGCCACCCAAGCCTCCGGGGCATTTCACAGCAGTTTTACAGAAAGAATATTTCCATACCTAGCATACTGACAATTATTTTAATTTGTTTAAATTGGCATAGCCCTCTGGACAGCTTATTTAAAAGCTACACACACTATTATGTGTTCATTCCCTAAAGGTATTTTTACTGCAGGCACATTTGGCATTGAATTAATTATCATTCCAAAATGTACTTTTGGAGTCAGCCTAGTTTAGCTGGATGAAAAAGCTTTGTGTGGAAGAAATGGTGATTAGAATTTGGGGTCCATAATGGTTTACAAATGTCAGCTCAATTAGTCACTTATGGAAAGTGACTGAAATCAACTGAACTGAATCTTTAAATGCTATTAATTGAAACTGCTTATAGTTGTCCTTGGCATCAGTGGAAGCTGACAAGCTTCTCAAATACATCTATGTGTTCTTTTTGTTCATCACAGAAGGGAGTTTTGGTTTTATTGTTGTTTATTTTCTAAGTTAATTATACTTAGCTTTTATAATTGATCTTTACTTTAAAAAAATCTAGCTAGTGTCTTTTTCTTACCAAAATCTATCCTTTCCCAGGTTCCTATTGAAGTATATGGTGCCTCACAACCTTAAACCAGGGCAATAGCACCAAAAATCTCTCATGTTGCAGAGGATGCAATGTAAGTAGTGCGATTCAGAGAGAGAGATTTCCTGATCTTATGGCCAGGTAGAGCCACATCGTTGCTGTGGCTGAGCTCGGATTTAGAAAGGAGTCACAGCCTGGGCAGTGTGTCTCCAGAAAGCAGTATGAATTAGGAAGCGCTCTGTGTAGTCTATGCAGGGCACGCTGGCTGAGGGCTGAAGCAGTTCTCAGCACTACATGCATTTTGTTCCTATGTAGAGAAGTGTCTGTCTCTGCTATTTCGGTATACGGACATGGAATGGTAGACGTAACTTAGAGAAGCAGATGACAAGGCATCAAATTGTATTGGCTTTTACATTCATAGGAAATCCATGCTAACTAGTTCCTCTGTTTTAGCTGAGGATTCCTGGTTTATAACTTTGTAATCTCTGAGTAAGCATCTTAGAAGCTCTCTATGAAATAAATTTTTAAATATAATGCTGCATTGGTTCAGTTCTCCTTTGAGAAGTTTTGTAGTTGAAAATTTGACTTTGATTCTTCCTATCAATTTCAGAATTTTTAAGGTGAAACAAGGTTAACATTTAAAACTGAACATGAACACATTCTAAAAAAGCAGCTGAAGAAAGCTCTGTCTTCGGAAAATCTTGAGTTGAATTCCCATCATGCTCTAATCATCTCTATCCTGTCCCACCATGGAAATGTCAGAGCTGCTGAGCTCCACAGTGTGTCTTTTCAGAGTTGCTTAGCACAGGTGTTTTTGTAATTGTGATACATTTGGAATAAATGTTTTGTTGAATGGTCCTTAAACTCATACTTCCATCTGTGACAATGGTACTGGTATCAGGGTGGTGAGCTGTGATGAAATGCCTTTAGAAATGAGGGGTGCCAAAAGTAAGCCCAGAATTTTTTGCTTTCATTTGTGTCCCTTCTTACTTTATTTGTAAGAGAAGATACAGCTGGTTTTAATTTCAAGGACAAGGTGAATCAATGGAACCTGTGAAAGGAAAGCTAAAAGGGAACAAAAGACTGAAAAATAGTTTTCCACACAAGTTCCCACTGTTGAAACAAATCAGATGAAATAACCTCAATTTGTCATGAGAATTTTATTTATGCTAAGTAGTACAATGAAAACATCAGCCTAGCGTTTGGCAGCAGTCAAAAAAGTGAGGCAGAGGTTAGGGACTACTTAAAGTTTACCCCGAGTCTAAGAACAAAACAGAACAGGCCATGATTGGATAAATGCATGGGTCATCCATGTCTTGAGTGAGCGTGCAGCTATGCGTCCTCTCTTCAGAAAGGACTTACTAAAACTGAAAAGACTTCAGAGAAGGGAGTGTGACTGAAGATATGGACTGGCTTCCATACATGGTACTGCTGAGAAAGCTGAGACTCTTCAACTTAAAGAAAAAAAATCCGTGACTCAAGGGATGTGAAGGACTCTGAAGTCATGACTGAACTGGAGAACATGAGTAAAGGCACATATTTACTTTATTTTCTAGTATGAGAACTAGAGGCTATCAAAGAAAGTTAATGAAAGCCAGATTAAAACGAGATGAAATAAAATAGTTCTTCACACCACTGGCAGTAGATGTATGGAAGTACTTACTGTATGTTGTGGATACAAAATGTTTGTGTGAGCTCAGGAAACTAGACATAAATTGAAATAGACTTGTTGGTTACTAAATGGGCAAACCACAACAGCCCCAGAAGACCTCCTGAGTCAAAGAAGGGTCAGAGGCTGGAAGGAAGAGGTATATTAGGGAAGATGTCATATGACTGTTCTTACTTTTTCCTAGATAACCTCTTGTGGTCCCTGCTGGAGAAAGAATACTGAGCCAGATGGATGCTTGATCTGAATCAATACAGTCATTCTTATTTTCACAAACTATTTGTTGTTTGATGTTGTTTAGGGAGAGTAGTAGTGTGAGTATCCATAGCAGTGGCTGTGTTTTCAGTCATGCTTGGAATATTTCAAATCAACACAATATTTATGGGATTTTTTTCAGTAGTTTAACTGGTGGACAAGAAATACAAGAGTGTTGAGAAACTAAGTAAATGAAGAATAGATTTTTCTGAGTGGGCTATTAGAATAATGGAAATACTCTTTGCTGTTTGTTACACTGCATTTCAAATCTTTTTAAGCACATAAGAATTTCTGAGTTAGTAGTGATCAGAGCTGGTTTATTGTAGTCATTAAATCAGATAAAGACATTATTTCCCATAATAGGTTAATTGTATTTATAGTTTGAAAATGTACATTCAATTATAGGTAAATTTCAACCCCCCAGGGACTTTACAAAAGATATCTGAAATACAAACTCCTAAAATGAGATTTTTGTAACTGTTAAAACTTGCAAGTCACAAGGAACTGTTGGGGAAAAAAAATCTTGCTAGCTCATTACAGCAGCATTTATTTGAATCACCTATACCTGGATCTGTGTAATGATTACTGAAGTTTAGAGAAAAAAAAAAAACAACTATGAACAGAGACCCTGAAAACTAACTGTATGTTTCATTTCTCCCTTGATGTGAGACTTTACATTTATCATAAAAAATAAAAATTCCAGGCAAGTGATTGATCACATAGTATGCAACATTGAACATTGCTCCAGAATTATTTGCTATCTTAGAAATTTCATTACAGGCAATGTACTGGAGACAAAGAATTATAGGATTTAGTAAGTAAATTGGGAAAAAGATATATTCTAGAAAAAGTTATCAAAACCACCTTTTTACTAAATAAAAAAGAGTTCCAGCTTCTGCAAATGATTATTACAATACATTGCGTTCAGCAATTTATTTATTTATTTATTTATTTTAAAAGATATTGTCTTCAAACCCGAAAGATATGTGCTGCCATGCTCTTGTTGCATTAGTGGGGTGGTTGAGAATGTTACTAACCTTGCAACACATACCGCTTGGGGAATTTTCAAATGGCTTCTACTTTCATTGCGGAATACTACATTGTCAAACTCTTGTATTAAATATATATATACGCACACATGTGTATGTTTCTGTATGTTAGTTTGTAGTAATTTCATCTGTTAGTTTTGCCTGAGATGGTATATTCAGTGAAAACCAGGATGACCTTGGCGCGCAATGAGTAGCTGCAGCCTGAATTAGCAAAAGGAAGATGGAGCCTGGCCTCAGCTTCCTGCTGCGTGTAGTACTGGATTTTGTATGTTCTCAGACAATGATATCTAGGCAACTATATATCACTCACTTAAGCAAGAGTAGGGACAGTCAAGGCAGATTAGTATTTATTTAATGATTTCTTCTCTTCTCTTGTTGCAAGTTTTACCCTGCAAACTTTCTGTAAAAATGCACCAATGATCCATGCTACTATGTTGTGCATGAAGCTGTAATATGTGCAGTGCACCCACCTGCTGCTTCAATGTGACCAGAATTTTGTACCGTAATTCTTCCGTGTCTGAGTTGGGCACTCTACATGTACTTTCATTAGAAATTCTTCGGCAAACATTCCCCCCATCTTTCCTTGCCCCTAGTAGTTGTCAGTTGTGCGTGTAAGTATACAATTTATTCACTTTCCACTCAGTACCTCCAGAGGTCTGTACTTGATTCTCTGAGAATGTAGGGGACTGCATTACAAAGATCTAACTTGGTAAGGCTGTGAGTGGGGTGTGATTCCAGGAGTGCTCTTCCAGTCCCTTGAAATCAGAATACTTTGGTGATCAAGAATTGTCCTCGTTGTCTGAATGAGAGTCTGTAAGCTGAAACTCTTTAAGGCCTGGATTTATTGAAGAACTTGAACCTGGCTATAAAATAGGAGTCCAGAACCCTTCGTAAGTATCTGTTTTCTTTTTCTGGGGGTCATCTGTATCAGAACTAATTCACAGGAGATAAGAATAATTTGAGTATGTGAGGAGTAAATCCTGTGAACTCCAGTGTATCTCGTAACTCACCCATTTCTAACATTTTCATGCCATGATTAGGGCCAGAGGTGCTTGTACTACAGATTTGCAGCCTGTTCTATGCTTTTGAAGACAGATGCCTAGGAACATCCTCTTAGAAAGCTGCTTGAATACAGGTGGTTGTGCTGATGAGCACATGCATCCAGGCAGTGGGATCCTGAGCTTGGCACTTTCCACTTGAGGAAAATCAAATTTTGTAGACATCAAGACAGTATCCAGTCGCCACATTATAGGTTAGCGCCTCTCAGCCACTCTACAGAAGCTGCCTGATTGTGAAGAAAAAAAAGATAAATAGTTGCAGATATCTTGAGATAGAAGAAGAGTCAGAACGTTGAGGATACTGTAGTTCAAAAGCCCTCTATCACAGACTTCATTTCCAGCGCCTGTTCCTCTATTATATAGTAGCAAGGGAAATAATGTGTTAGATGTAAACAGTGTCAAATGCATAAACATGAACCCCAAGTCATTTATCAGAAATCTCAAGATCATTGTTGTTGACTGTATTTGTGGTCCCATTTACTTAAAAAACAGTCTTTCTCTTAATGCACTAATAGTACTGAGGTTCTTAAGATCAACAAGCAGAAACTCTGACTTACATAGCAAGAGGGGAGAGTCTCAGCTGGGACAATATAGCCTAATATCTCGAAGTCTTAAATGTTAGTTTCAAACTTGTGAGTAATTCCATCCATTTGCTTTCTGTGTCAAAACACTCAATTTTCTATGCCTGTTGCAGGTCATTAAGTTTTCAGGGAGTGTTCTGTGATACTCAACTGGCTGTATCGTTATTCATAAACTTCCCTCTTTACAGCTGGAGTTCTGTTTTGACCTACCAATAGATGCAGGATTTGTGGAGTTGTTTTTTCCCCTTTTCAGATTTGCTTTTGTCATGTTTTATTTTGTTACCAGCCTCTATTGGCTCTTTTCGGTCTTAAGCGAGGAGAGCTGAAGTTAGACTGTATGTGCATGTACTGTTGCTAGACTGCCATATTACAGTCTATTTCTGCTCCAAGATCAGTATATGAAGTGATCGAGATATTCCCAAATGAAATCTGGAATAAACTATTTTGGTTTTTTGGCACAATTTCAACAACGTGTCCTACACCAACATGACATTGATATATAGACGGTCTAATAATGTATGACTAGGTTAAATGTAAAAAACCCAACACCAAATCCAAACAAAAAAAAAAACCCTAAAACCTCAGAAACCTTCTTCTCAACCACTTGTATTTTGAAGCTGAATGCACTGACATTTTAGCAAAGAAACCACTGGCAGGTCACTTGGGTTGTTTTGTTTGATGGAGACTTTTATGGTCAGCTGAGTTTATTTGTCAGTATACAAAATGTAGTCAGACACGAGAGTGATTTCTTCTCTTCAGCCATTTGGTGGCTTTTCACTATTATGGCTAGAAGTGAAAATAGAACTCGGTTTTCTTATCTGATGGCACAGACGTTTTCATTGTACCTTAATTTGTCTCCCGAGTTTAAGCTTCGTTCATAGCTAGCATACTCAATTCTCAATTTAGCCGTGGGCTGAACCATCTACTTTTTTTTTCTTTTTTTTTTTATAACTGCTATCAATTCTACCTAAAATGCCCTCATATGTATCATTATGTTGTGACTTTGCTTTTCCCTTTCATTTGCTATTGAAAGTTGTCTTTTAGCTGAGGCTTGGAACCTCTGCCTGTCATTGCATTCCTCAAAAGATCATTTTTGGTTAACTAGCAGGTGACGCCTTATGATAATTCAGTCATTTTCGTATCAGGTTTTAAAAAACCCAAACAACAAAAATCCAATTAAAAAAACCCACAAAACCTAAAACCCAAAGAATTTTCTCTTGTCTCTAATTTTCTCATTGGAATAATACGGATAATTACAGACTTTCTAGGTGATGTTAATGAAGACAGCTACTTGGCTTTATTTTCTCCTTTTGTTCAAAATTATTACACATTATTATTAAGGCAGGAAAAAAAAACTGAAGTAAAACAATTAAAATGTAATTTAAATGAAGCAATACTTTTGAGAGTTTGGAGTTGTACTGGGCAGCTCATTGTGCTGTAACTAGCCAGACTGAAGTCAATGACAAAACTTTAATGTAGTGTACAGTTTTAAGTAGCCTTATTGTAGTGCAGCACTTTGAGAACAAACTTTGGAAAATGAAGGTTTAAGGTGAAGTTTCATACAAATGTAATACTTCTGCCTCTCCTTAGCCGTATCAGCAGTGGACAGCAGAAATGCAGCTGCAATTGTAAGCTGCACTTACAGCTTTAAGTGTAAGAACACTTACCTTAAAAGGATTTAATAATCCTAGAGCTGGCTTTTCAGTACAGTGATTTTGCTTTACAAGTGCTTTCACACAGCCAAGACTGCAGAGGCTGTGAGCTGAAGCAGCACTATGCTGGACTGATGTCCATGCAACAGAGGTGCAGCATCCGCACAGTGTGGGGAAGCGGACTGCGGTGAGAACAGGGTGTGAAGTATGCACGCAGCAAACAGATCCTGCATGTAAAGGCATCAGTGTTGCATTTTGACCTGTGCTGTGTCCTACTTTCTGTTCCATGGGAGTCAAATGATAAGTCTTCAGACTGAAGCATCTCAAGAAAGACAAAAAGAAAGGCTAGGCTCTCACAGCTTGCTTCAGGAAAAGATTGAAATGCAGTTTCATCCTATAGCTAAGGGGACCTGAATACCCATGGCAATCTGTGAGAAGAATGTTTTAACCACCAGCGCTTATAGTATTAGAACTGAAGTTTCTCTCAGTCTGTCTTCTGGAGATGTTCCATTGTGGATGTTTTTTATCTGAATTAATGTTGCAAATGTGGTCTAGTTTAGATATTCACCTGAGTTGTTGCAGTGAATGTGTGAGATGAAAGTTGACCTCTGCTAAGGAAGAGTTTGAGAGCTCTTCCTGTGCCCTGCTTCAGACCACTATAAATGAAAAATCTGTAATACATGGGGCTACTTGTGCTCCTGGTTACCATTGCCACAAAAAGCAACGCTATGTTGCACCTCTGTGGATCTAATTTCCCCCAAAGCTGTGTCCAGTAGGCAATGGGGAAGCAGCAGCTCTCCCAGATGCTGTCACAGGCTCATTTTTAACAATGTTAACAGAACAGTGGGAAGGGTTTGCAGTGAGCACTAGCTGTGCTGAATAGAGTTTCCTCAAACAGGCTCCTGGGAGCTCTGCACAAATATCTTATCCCTTGAAAGAGGATGGAGATGAAGCCAAGGCTCCTATATTCATTCTCAAGTGTCTTTTCAAATTAACCAAAACTATGTAGCAAACTCGAAATCCTATTAAGAGTAGAGATGACTGAAAAGATACGTTTCAGTGTGTTTGCTAAATGAAAAAAAAAACCCAAAACAACAAACCCGTGAATGTTACAAGTAGACATCTTGCTATCTTTTAATCCTTGATTAAATGTTTCTCTAAGTCCTTGTACTTCCTGACTTAACTGAATTAATACGTGAAGAGTCTTGTATGCCTTTGTCGGCAGTCCTCGGTCTTCCTGTGTCATCTGAATGCTTGTTGGAACAAAAAGAACCAGAGGGATAAAATGGCAGCAGAGACAAATTTGTTGAGATCTTCAAATATGAGTACATGCAGAATCCTTCTCCGTTTCCCTTGCATGCTGCTCAGTGTCATCTTCTAATGCTGAAAATCTCTTCTTAAGTATAACACTTCTGAATCACCACAGGTGCATTGTGTCTGTCATCTTTTGTGATAAGCACAGTGATGGAAAACATAGTGTATGTATTGAGGGCAGGGAGTTAGGTACTTGTGACACACTGAAAAAAACAGTAGTTTTGTGGCATCTTAACAGAAGATAACAAACAAATTGTATGTTTGCCAGCTGAGAATTATAGGCTTGGCCAAGACTAAAACAAGTATCAACTTTTTAATTTGCTGTGTTTTCAGATTTTCTTTTTTTTTGTTGTTGTTGTCTCCCAAAGAAAGAGACTTCTAGGCAAACACTTGAGGACATGTAAGAGAACTCCACTTTTAATATTATAGTGCTCATTACTTTAATTAATGGCTGCAAGAAGTTGCTCTGAGACAATTTTTTAAACTTCCTGAAATGACTGTTAATATTTGATGAGAGGAAGAACACTATCTCCTGAAGTAATGAATTGGTGTGTTATAAAACCATGTATCCGGCACGCTTCTTAGGCAAAATGTGTTCATTTTTTTTGACTCGCACTGCTCCCAAATGACTCTAACCTGCATTTAAAGCTGTCTTCCACCTGCACAGCACTAAGCTGTTGCCTACTATTTTTCACCACTGCCATACCTTTTTTGAAGTGTAAGCTGGCTGGTTTAAAACATCCCCTGATTTTGAAAATTTTATGTTGTTAGGCATGTGGTTGAAGGGATTTGTGTGTTCTAGAATAATTTGGGGAATGAGCCTGGGAGATTGAGCCAGACACCTAAGGCACCACCATATTGTAGCAGGCAGCTGTCTTCTGTGGATCAGCCACAGGCCAGATGAAGATCTGCTCGACTGACTTAGTACCTGAGCACAAATGCCTTTGAAAAAATTAGTCCTGTAGCTGTGCATGTTGAATCTTTGCAGTATGTGCTAGCTATTGCATTTGTAACCAAATAAGTCTAGATAGAATTATCAAAATATACAGGCTCATTACGAATCTCAACTGCAAGTCATATGGGTTGGCTTTTGTGTGTTGGACTGGTTTGTGTGTGCTGTGCAAAAAAAAAAAAAAAGCTTGCACTGACTGGTTTCTGCTGCCTGTTTTCAGTGTTCGAATGGGTTTTCTTTAGTTTTGTCTTTTTTTTTCTTTTTAACTTTTGATGTTGCTCAGATGGTACTGTAGGGAGGTCTTCAGTTTCCCAGTCCTCCAGTATTTGCTTTAGTGTTTCACCTTTGTCAGATATTCCATTGTCTGCCTTATTGTCTATTCCTTTCTCTATATTCTTTGTTACCTATTGAACCAGCTTTCTTGGCACTTTCTCTGGTGTTCTTCCCTTTTCTCTAATGCATAATTCATTTTCTTAAAAAAAAAAAAAGTCCTTGAAATAAACAAGCATTTTGTTGGTGGATTAGGCAGTATAGCTGTCTTACACAAAACTTATAAAGAGAATAGCTGATTTCAGTGGTCGTATGTGGTAGGAAATGCAGGCATGGACCCAGGTCATAAAGGGCAGCTTTAAGGGATGGTGAAGAAAAAAAAAAAAGCATAGAGTATACATAGTCTTAATAGGTTACTGGTTGACCAAGAGGAATATCCATGCCCCAAATTATAAGTTGAGAAAAGCAGTCAGATTATTTTCAGATTCAAGGTGGTATCTGGGTATCCAATTCAGAATATTAATCAGTCCAGTTAGGTTGAGCATCGAAATTCTGTATTACCCAGAATCTGTAACTGTTTTCTGAAGAAATCTGAGTATACTTTGTTGTTTTCAGTATTTCCTATTCATTCAGGTCTTTCAAAATAAGCCTTAATTTTCAATTAGTTCAGTTGAGGTCCAGGAAGTAAAAATAAAGAAAAATATTAATTTATTGTTGTCCTGTTTTAATAACAAGATTTCTTTGTTTGAGTAAAACACGCAAGTAATGACTGTCCCAGATGAAAGGCATGAATCTCAGAATACCTGAAAATTACTGTAAGAATGATCTTTAATAATTCTACAAGTTATTTTTGAACTAATAAGTTATGGTTGGTTTTTTGTTACTGCATTGGTCTCAGTGGACGTAATTAATAGTGAAGTTGTTTTATATTTTTAACAAGAATATTTTCTATTGCCCCTGTTAGTGAGGGCATTTTTTCTAATTAATAATTCTCTCTGTTTAAAAAAAAAATCAAATGTAGTAGTGGCCACATTTTTTGCATGACTGGAAGGCAGCTGCTAAGCATACTGTGAAATATCTCAAAAACACAATTCTGAATTAAATTCTAAGCTGATATAAATAAGCATAACTTCATTAATTTCAGAGGAATTATGTTTGCTTGCTGTACTCTTGAAATGGCCTTTATTATCATTCAAGATATTAAGCATAGCAGTAAGTCACTGACTTTCTTGCTTTCAAAAAGCTTTTATAGCTTTTGAATGTTCTGTAAACAAGAGTGGGGTAGATTGTCAATTTGAAATGATCTAATGGCACCATTTCAAGAGAGGTGTGTTATTAAGCAACACAAAGAATCTTTGCAGCTCTACAACTAACTCTGGAGTCATCTGTGTCTTTTGGTGTGTGACATGATGCAACTAATGTAGAGACTCGTTTTGCTAATTATGCGAATAAAGGAAGTGTGGTGGGGGAGACAAGAATATTTCTCTTTCATTTAAATCTATCACTAACAAATGTTCTTTTAGGACTGGAGTTTTTTAGCACTTTAGAAAGAACCGTTTGTTCTCATTGGTGATTTGAAAAGCAAGGTAAGACAAAAACAATACCTTATGCGTTAAGGAAGCCATTTTCCCCCTTCCCCTGTACCATCCCTGTCTAAGGCTATAGATTTAAGCTGTCTATGTGCAAATCAATAACTGGTTACTCAGTCATCCTTGCTTGTTGTGTCTTTACTTATCTTTTGAAATTTGTTCTTTTTGTGAAGGTTTGGGGAGGGGAAAGCGTTTGGAACATTTCAGGGAGGAGAAATAAAATCTTTGTCTTGCCCTGCTCCAGTACCTCTTTAGAACAAAACTTGTTGTTGGGTTGGTTGGTTTTTTTTTGGGTTGGTTCCCGCGCCCCCCCCCCCCCCCCCAAAATTCTTTGGTGTTAAATGTTTTCTGTTCTACATGCCTGAGGTGTTACAGATGGCATTGTTACCTGGTCTAATGACTGTCTTAAGTTCAGACACCACACCGAGCTAGCAGAAATCTCGTGGAAGACTTGGACAGGTTCACTCTGTGGTCTCTTGAGGCTGTATATTCACCTTGCTATAATCACAGATGGAAAAGTACTAAGTGTTCTGGAAAGCTTCTCTCTTTGATAGTGTCAGCTGAGTCTAGAAATGGCAGCTTCAGTAGACCCAAAAGAGACTGTAACTGAGTGGTTTCCAGCCTAATGTGACAGACTGAAGAGGTATGAAAAGCCTGATGCATTTTGAACAAATCTTCCTGTGAATTATCAAACTGACTGGTTACCTGAACCTATCTGTATTCAAACCCCTGACAGTTCTACCATCATCCGAATTCAACATACTGTACAGGCAGTCTTCACTCTTCTCTTTGTACCACTGCAGTACCACATGATGAAGTTCATGTAGCTGTCATTGTAAATAGATGTGAAGTATATGTAATTGTCCATGTTACCAGTTTATAGCATAATAGCCTGATACATAACTCATTGATGTGAATCTCTCCATTGACTGTAATGGATTTTTGATTAGACCCAACAAAATAGAGAAAGAAGTCAGAGAGATGAGAGGAAAGAACAAAACATGAAAAGCAAATGAGGCTAAATGTAGCAGAAGAGTCTCTACTGAGGTCTGAGTGTTGAACTATAGAAAATCCTCACTGAGTACCCTGCGTGGGTTCACAACTGAAAAATATTTACTGAGTACATTTAACCAAATGGATTTAAGTATACATAATCCATTTACAAAACATTTACAACTATTGGGTAAATTGAGCTCATTGTTTGTATGGTTGTCTCTGCAATCAAACTGTAATCATGTGTAAATTGTGAGCAACCATGTGCAGTTCATATGCAATTATTTACAAACTGGTTTTGTGAAATCCAGTTGTATTACCAGTGATAATGAACTTCACCATGTAATAGTTGGGGGTTTTTTTAAATCTTAAAATGCTTCAGTGCCTTTCTTCCTATTTTAAGCCCTGCTGAATTTAAAAATATGTTAACACGTTTCAGGATAACCTTTCATTTAGTGAGGTTTATGCCACAAAATACAATGCTTTGCCATAACCTGCTTTTTCCATGCATACTTGATCACTTCAACTCCAGCTCACATCTTGAGTTCGTATTGTAATTCAGAGTAGCAACTCTGTTGGCTGACAATATAGCGAGAGGAGCTTTAAGCTGTACTACTTTCTTTTCAAGGCTGCTAAAAGGTGTTTATTGTTTGCCTCCTTACCAATCCGTAAGCTTTTGAACCTTGAACAGTAAGTCAGTATAGCTTTGCAGGTGGTGAGAAATGAAAAATAGCATTAATGCTATTTCTTTTAAAATTCCTCTTTCTAGTTTCTCTGGGAAGCAAGTCACACAAACTTCTTGAAATTGTGAAGCTGTATGAAAGTTTTATTAATACAGTTTTGAGAGGACCTCGTTAGTCTCCACTTCACTGTTTGCACATAACTGCTTAAAACTTTTTTCACATATCACCACAGTAGTGTGGTAGCCCATAAACATCTAACAATGCTCTATGATGGGGCTTCTGTACCATAGTTACCCTGTGCCTCATAAAAAAAAAAAAGAACAAAATTCACAGCCTTAGCCTTATGTCACAATACTGTAGGTTTCACTGACATTTTGTGTGCTGTAGATCAGAATGTGATAGGAAGGCGTTGGAGTAATAATTTTGAAAGGGATGCTTCTACAGGCATAAATCCTGAGATTCCTTGAGACTGTCTGCTGTAAACTGGTGAAGCTAGGTTAATGAGCTAGCTTTTTCCTTTCTTCACAACCGTCTCTGCTGTAGCAAACAGTCCAAAGAAGATGTAAAAGAATAAGCAGCTTTTTTTCCTCTACAAGAATCAATCAGCTGCAGAGTTCTACGAAGAACTGTCTTCCCTCCCCTAGGAATAATCATCTCTGTTAAGAGAGACCTAGCAGAAGAGATCCTGGGGACTAGGAAAGGAAGCAGGGGGGAATATGCTAAAGCAGATCTGAGAAAATAATGGTAAATGTTACGTAAGCAAAGGGAGCCAAACCCATTCTGTTATTAAAATACTTAAAAGATAAAGCTATTCCTAGTCTGAACGTCCTCATTTAAATAGTAGTTGTTTCTTTCCTTTAATGAGTGAATAAGTACATTCATATTCTTCCTGAAAAAAAATTTGTATGATCTGTCTTCCAAGAAAAATGTCACAGGGCAATACTCTGCTGCTAGGGGAAAAATGTCAAGGTGAAGTCTGGCCATATATCATCTCTAACGCTGAGGCACAAGGATTTCAAGGGGGAAGGTATTTATCATGTGATATTGTTCTATTGCAATGACTCTGTATTTCTGTTCTGCCAAGTGATTGATGCTTACTGTGTGTAATTATTCTTTTAGTGCACTAGTATGTCAATTGTTCACTGTAGCGTTGTTAAACAGCTGCATTCAGATTGACTGCAACAGAAGGCTGATGTTGGTTTCAGCCAATCTGAAAACAGCATATCGTGAAAATGCCAGCACATAGGTCCAGTATTTGTACTTTAACAGACAGTACAAAAATGCTACATTATCCATCACACTACTAAGCAAGCTTCCTAAAAGTTTGTAATAAAGATTATTTGACAGCACGGATGGTCACCTCATGTGAAACATGCAAAACAAGGTACACGAAGTAACTGCAATATATGTGTAGCTTGAGCTTCATTTGAGGAAGTATGTGCAGTGTTTTAGAGTGCATTATCTGCCCAGGCTGCTGTCAGTAGTTGTGTTCCAGCCCTGCCTCTCCTCTGAGCAGAACACAGGACAATTCTGGTCCCAAAGTCACGTTAGTAGAGCGGTATGACACATGTGAAGCAGCATTTGTTGTCATGCTAATGTGTTTCACTGGTGGTTTTTTGGGAGGGAGTTGAGGGAAACAGGCTTACATGCTGCTGATTAGAAACAAAGATGGAGCTAGCACTGAACTATCTACATCCCAAAGATGCACTTGATAGCTAGAGGGTGTAAGGGTGAATTGCTAGTCAGTCTATGTGAAATCACAGTGATGTCAAAAATGATTATGTATGTAGCCTGAGAAGCTACTTAAAGAAATAGGCTTTCCTTCATTATCAAGTAGAAAAAAAAATTACAGCAAAAGAGAAGAACTTGTATAAACTTTTTTTTTTAAGATAGGCTATTTTTTTTTTTTTTTCATGAACAAACATGATGAAGTGATCTTGATTTGTGTGTGTGAGTACGTTTATTCGTATCTTTCAGTGCTGGTGGAAATACTAGTCAAGGATTTATTTGCAAACTAGAGTTTGTACCAAACTTTTGTCATGTTTTTGATAGTACCCATAACTTTGGAAATGATATATTTATTTCAAGTACTCATTGATATGAATAATTTGACATTAATGTTAAATAATGCCAAAATTTTATAATACACACATGTTTTAATGAATATATGGGAGACTATGTAAATACAATTAAGAGCCTTTCAGTTAGATTGGACTCAACTACATACAGTTGTAGAAATACCTAGACTTTATTTTTTTTATTCACTAAACTATAACTGTACCTAATACTGTGGAACAGTTTTTTGTTTTGGTGGGTTTTTTTTGTTTTGTTTTGTTTTTACAGCTTTGGGTACATTGCTATGGAAAATTTTGACTTGTGTTTTTTACATTCCCAAGGTATGGTTGGTTGAGATTTGGGACTTTAGATAAAAATGCTGTCAGCACACTTTTGGGGGATGGTGGAAGAATCACCGAATAAAAATTGTGTATGTGATAGAGTACAGATGAAAATGAATCTGAAGGAAAATAAAGCAATTTTATTCCCTCCTCTTTGCATCAGCTTCACTGAGTTTTTACTTTGAGCCATATTGTAATTGTTAATTGTTACCCCATAGCGCAGACTTCACTGCTCCACTGAGCACATGAGACATTGCTCTGAAGGCATTGCCTGAGCGAACAATCTGGCGTGCAATGGGAGTACATCCAGTGCATCCTTTAAGAAAAGTAAGAATGCCTTCCTTTCTGTGAGTTACTGACTTTTTTTTGGGCTGATCCCATATATTAGTGGAGTAGTTTAGCTACTATATACTTTTCTCGTAGCAAACAGTCACCAAAAAAAGATTGCAGAGAGAAGCTTTTCAGGGAACTATCCTGTGCTTTCCCAAACCCACTTAGCAGGGAGTAAAAGCTAGGGTGAAATGTTTCTTTGCTTTTATTGCCTCCGCTGTTCAAGCAAGAACCAGCTACATTTTTGCAGTGTGTAAAACAAACAAAAAAAAAAAAAACAAACAAACAAAAAAAATTGTGCACTGACAACCAGAAAACTGAAATGCGTGTATTTCATTCCATTTAGAAGTGACCTTGCTAGAGAGGGCTTGAAATCTGTCAAAAATATGCATTTCTGTCATCCTTAAGAGATACTACTCTTAAGTAATTTGATTGTAATGGAGATAATAATAGGAAAATTATTTGAATCTTTGCTTTTGCAGAGGTGTGTTTGACTGTTATTCTGCCTTTCTACATCAAGAACTCATTCAAAAGTAATATGTACAATGGATTGTTCGGGAAACAAGGTCAGTTTGTTTTATTTCAACAGCCTATTCAAACAGCTAAGCTGATACGACTTTGGTAATACTGCTCCTGTCTCATTACAAGGAAGGAGGTAGTGAATTTAGGTTAGATTTTCTTGTAGGTAGTGGCTTTTTTTTTTTTTTTTTTTTTTGAAATGTCATGCACTTTATTCCTTTATAAAGTTTGGAAAACATTTGAAAACACTTAATCCACCTTCTAATTACATAAATTAATTAGATACAGTAGTTCAGATGGAGTAAAAATGTGTTTTGGACTTTCAGGCTAGATTGAAAATGCCACAACTCAGAAACTCAAAATGAAAATCCTATATATACTCACTTGGACCTCAATGACTGTCGTTTCTCCAGCCATGTCTTTAAACCATGTTGTTGTAATCACGTGAATTCCCAGTCTGTGGAATCAGGTAAAAATGTGTGCAACTGAAAAACTTTTGGTTTAGGACTAGCTGTCAGTTAGATATGTGAATCATAGTTTTGGAAACTGGGACTGTCCTTTTGGCAGCAGCCCACATTTTTAGAAGATTAAGAAATAATGAAATATGTCACTTTATTCTGCCAGAACATTTCAGAGTAGCTTCGGGTGCAAATTAACATCCTTCTTGCTTATTGAAGGTTTTGAGAATGATAAAGTTAAATGGGACTCTGGTCTTTGGGTTAAGCTGAGGATTTCAGTTAGGTACATTACATAGCTTCATATTTTTAATCTTAGTTTTTCATTGTATCATGCAGAGATGTTGAGCTTCTGACTTTCTGAAAGATGAGTATTCTTGTACTATTGTTCACTTCCCTATATCTTTGCACAACAGATTTTCAGTCCCACCGGGCTGGCATCAATTGCAAGAATATGTTACATTTATTTTTTGTTTTACCACATGCTCTCTCAGGAATTTTCAAGCTTGCAAGACTATGAAACTATAAAAATGAAAAAGATTGGAAGTTTTAGGCTGCATCAAACATACTTTTCATGGTTTATAATCTCGGAAAGTCATGCACAATCAGGTTTCAGACAGTGCTCAAATGTACCTAGAGTCGGCATTACACCAGTGACTCCATTATCAGCTGTTACAGTCCCAGGACTGGGAGAAGGAGGCCACATCTTTTTGCTCATGCACACATCTGAAAATGTTGGCTATTGTGGGATTTCATTTAAATCACACCATGGAAGAACAGGCAGCCTAGAAAAATAGATTTGTTTTGTCCATTGGTGAATTACAGTTTTGTCAATTTCTCTGGGAACTTTTGACCCACTGTTACTGTTGCTCTTGCAAAAAGAGAATGAGTGCTCTCGTGTTGGCATTTTCTAGATCATTACACCAGAAGTCAAGAGAGAGGTAGGGCGAAGTAAATCTTGCTTTACCAGTGGAATAGAGTTGATGACTGAGACTGGAGTTTTCAAACTCAAGAGTACTTTGTAAGGGACAAAACAGCATTCATGTTGTTGCAGTAGTAGGAGTGAGAATCTGCTTACTTTTACAGGGATGTTTGCCCGAGTGAGGTCTAACTCTCAGCGTCTGAATTGGCTACTTGGAAAGCGTATTTAGATGTTCAAAGTTGAGCATTTGCTTTCTCCTGAATCCCCATTTCCACCAGACTGTGTGATACACTTGGAAGGTAAATAAAATACATTTTCTATATACTAAAGAGCATGTCTAGGATGGACTGTGCTAGGGAGTGTGGAAGATGTATGTAATGTGGCGGTGCACCCTGCTGGGATGAGTCACCTGGGTCATCTCCAACTCCCATGCTCAAGCAGGGTCACCTAGGGAAGGCTGCCCAGGACTGGATGACTTTTGAGTATCTCCAAGGATGAAGACTCCACAGCCTCCCTGGGCAACCCGTGCCAGTGCTTGGTCACCTTCACAGTGAAAAAGCAGTTCCAGATGTTCAGGTAGAACCTTCTATGTCTCAGCTTGTGCCCATTGCCTCTCTGAGGCAATTGCCCATTGCCTGTCACTGAGCACCACTGGGAAGAGCCTTGCTCCACCTTCTTTACATCCTCCTTTTAGATACTTACATCTGTTGAAGAGACCCACCCTGAGCTGTCTCTTCTGTAGGCTGAACAGTCTCAGCTCTCTCGCCCTTTCCTTGTATGATAGATACTCCAATCCCTTAATCACTGTAGTGGCTCTCCAGTGGACTCCCTCTTCTACTGGAGTGCCCAGTGCTGAATACTAGATTCCCGTGTTTAATTCCCACCTGTTATTTTCATATGTGTTATGAACACAGTTTCCAAGAAGAAATACAGTTTTTGTTGTGGTGGTTTGGAAACAAAAGCTCAAACTAATTCTAGTTTGAGCACTGGATCCTCATAAATAAGAAACAGTTTCTATAATGGCAAACATTCCAATTTTTACAAAACTTATACCCCTACTAGAATGGAATTCTGGACAATTTAATAAGCATTTGGTGTTATAACAGATCAGTTTGAATTGATGAAAAAAAATTTAGCATTTTTCTGGGCATGCAGATTGAGCAGAACTATTTATCTCAAGCTTTTTTTGTCTTGAGTACAGTAATGGCTTTTCCGTCTGATAGGAACTCTTTGAACAGTTGTTCTAACTTTGGGCAGAAAAAAAAATCACTTCAGACTCTCCAATGGTATCTTCAACAGCCAATAATTAATTTTTTGGAGTGAAAATCATTGTAATGGAATTGACCTTTCCCCATAGCAATAAGTTCAATCACTTCCATCTGTCAAAATCTCTTTGCAGGATTTTAATTAATGATGAAAAATGTTTACTGCCCATGTCAATGAGTTATTCAGAATCCCAAATACCTGAGTGCTTCATAATGTTCTGGCAGTACAAAAAAAAAACCCCCACCACCCTCCAAGATGAGAACAATTTTCCTGTGGCAAAATCTGGAAAGCAGTAGAACCTCTGCCTTCTCCCAGTTGATCTTGAAGCCAGAAAATAATGAAAGATCATCAGTCTTCCTCAGCAGGCTAGGAACTGATAAATCCAGCTTTCCAAAGGGAAGTTTTGCAGCAACATGGCCACATCCTTTCAGAGAGCTGTGTGAGTTACATATATACGAAAATGGCTTATTCTTTTTCTGCCACCCACATCCTAAAACTGCTAGTGTGCAGGAGTAGTAACTGGACTGCTGCCACAGAATTGTAGTCATGTTCTGTCTTCAAAAGTCAGCTGCACAGATCCTTCCCATATCTTGTTGCCTTTTAAGCAATGTGTGTTTTCTCTGGAGGGAAGGCACAGATTCAAGGATAACTCGCATCTTCCTCTTAAACAGCCAGCCAGCTGAGTGTTGGCTCAAGTGTATCTTGGCCACAGAGAGTAAGCATTAAAATCATTGCTTGCACACCAGACCTACAAGGGCTAGATGGGCACCAGAAAGCAGGAAGATTTTGTGGTGTACTGAGAACTGCATGTTTTCACCATTTCCTTGAAAACTCCAAGCAAGAAAATGTCTTTCTGAGTTCTTTGAATGTGACGCGTCACTTCCATGGACAGTGGAGTGTGAATTCCACAGAGCTGCCTTCAGTGTTTTGCTTTTACTTACGGACGTTAAGTGGTAAATTCAATCTCTCCGTTGCTTACATTTCTGTTCCTGCAGAGCATATGACTTACGGCTCTTTTAATATCAGCTGCTACCCAGCTTTCTGGTATTTCATTATCCTTGTATTTAAGCTAAGACTACTTATACTTTCAGAGCTGCTTACAAATATTAGTCAAATAAGAGTGCTTATAGATGCCATCTACACAAGTAGAAATATATTCCACATTCTAGTACTGGAATGAGTCTGAACCCCCACAGTGGCTGAGCAATACTCAGAGGCAGCTATTGCCATATGTACTGAACATTCTCACCATGTGAAAGCACAGCAGTTATAATGCTCTCTGCTTTCAGGTGTGGTTGGTGGTTTCACTTCTTTCTTGTTATCCCTGCTAATACCCTCTGTTCTCAACTTCAGGCACGTTACAGCAGGCTCAGCCATTGCTGCTAAAAGGTGGCTGTGCACTGCATTTGCATCTCAGTTCGCAAAAGTCAAGCTGATAGTGTAACAAGACAGTGAGGAGGGTTTAGTTCAGACCCAATTTTAGTTATTGAGCAAATAGCAGCACTGCTGCCAGCCTTCATTACATCGCAGAGACAGATGGTCTGGACTGAGAGACCAGCAATTAATGTACAATGTGTTCTTTGTTGGCACTTACCACAAAGGAATTTTTTGTGTGTATAAACAGTCTTATTCTTAAAGCTTATTTTATTTTGTGAATCTAGTATCTATATGGAGCTGGAGGGAAAGAATTCCATGTAGGCATTAAGTGGACGAGTCATGCTTTTTCTCTCAGCTTTCATTCAATATTGTAATGACTGAACATAATTTTTAGATTTTGAAATACTCTTTGTTATCATAGTCAAATCTTTCTAACATGTCTTCTGCATTAAAATGAGTTATTTGCCTTCTAGTATTCCTGTTAAATTGGGAATTTTGTAATTCCCATCAGGAAAAAAAATTCTCCTTCCTACATGATAGGTAGACATTTAAGACATTGAAATGAATGTGCGCATTTGGTCCAAATGCTTGTCTGAGTGAGAATCACTGAAGTTTTGTACCCCATTGACCAGCTGAGAACTTGGCTCATTATTTTTTTACATTATTTTTATTCTCCAGTTTTATTACCAGAACCTTGATTCATTCTCTAAATAAATTCCAAAGAAATGAGCTAGATGTGTAACTCAAAGCCATGCCTGGTTCCTTGACTATGCTCAGCTATTTTATATCCTGAATGCAAGTTCCTTTGGTCAGAGCTGTATAATTCCAGATATCATTCTCACGCCTGCAAACCAAAAGTCACCAAGTTTTCCGGATTCCTGTTAAAGCCAGAACACCTGTGGACGTGAGTCAATACATGTCTATCTGTTGCTTTTTGCCAGCTTTGAGCTATAATTTGAAGCAGAGGTGATGATCTGCAAAACCCATTTCATATTAATATTTCTGCCTCATTTACTTGATAGTATCAATTCTTTCAAAGGAGTTGGAAGGTTTTTTAGCTCTGCCTTTGAGGTATTTGGGAACTTATTTGATCAGGATGGTGAGCCTCAGATACTGAGGAGATAAATACATGATCATGTAATCAGAGTCTGCATCATGAGCAAGAGATGAGATAATGTTCTAGGATTAATTTTCTGAGATCTCTCCCTTTCCCTCCAACCTTAGTTTTTCTTCATTTAAAACCGAATTTTATTTATGCAGTAGAGAAGGACAAGCAGATAAGAGATTGGACCATAGTTATAAGCTATTATAGATAAAAGTCCAGTTTTCCATTCAATAAGGCAGATTTCAGTGGGCAAATTCCTTAACAATACAGGTAGATGCCTCTTCTTTTATACCACACTTATTTGTACTGGCTTTCATATGAAAAACACTGTTAATACAAGTAGGAATTACTCTTTTGTAAACATTTGTTGTGCAGTCCTCAGGTGACGTTATATGGTATTGCACTGGGAATGTTCTTCCTAGTATCAAGTGTTTTTCAACCACAGTTCCTCACTATCGGTCTATGACTATATTTCTAAACTACAATCATTGTTGTATAATAGAGAAATATATTTAAGTGCTTGTTGTTGGCAGATGCTGCTGATATGGTGGCTTTTTCTAGCATTGCTTGTATCTTCTAAGATTTTTGTGTGAGGATTTGTTTTTTGATTTGGTTGTGGTTTGTTGTTTTTGTTTTTTAAATTAACTGCTCAAGAAATTCTCAGCTTTTCTTCTCTCATATTCTGTGGAACAAGTAATATGCCTGTGTACCAGACGTGTTACTATAGCGGTGTTCTTCAGCTCCTATCACATTGTTCATTGTTTCATGGAAGAGATGCATTTTGTGTCTACAAACTGTTTCTTGTATTTTTCTCCCCCTCTAGCCCTTTCTCCAGAATTGCTTCATACAGATCTCCAACTCCTAAGCTTCTAAGAAAGCATTTAAATTTCTTTGAGTAATACAATTTTCCACTTCCTCACTTGCTTTCCTGTTTTGTAATAGCCTGAAATAAGAGCAACTGCATGAAAATTACCTGGGTCAAGATGTTCTGTTTTGACCAGCAGCATATAACCTTTGTCCATCCCCCATACACACAATGAACAATACAGGGCAATAGCTAGTTCTTGGATGCTTCCGATGCTTAGAGTACAATTCTCTGTGAACACTAATGAATTAGTCAGTCCTGCAACAATCTCATACATCGGACAAAATGTATTTTCCACATTTTATACTTGGAGGAAAAGGAGACAAAAAAGACATTGACTCATAAATAAATCTAGCTAAGCTATCCTAACAGATACCTCATTGAAAGTAAATATTTGTCTTTATTTCTCTTCTACATTTTGGAAGTATTTGTGGTTCTGTGCAGCCCCTGTCTTAAAACATGACTTCAGGACTGCGGTAATTTATGGTTGTCTGCAGTGAACCCTCCAGGGCTGAATTTATCTGCAAGGTCTCAAAGACATGTATTGTGTTTCCTGCATATGGAATAGAAAATATCTGGCCTGGCACTAAGCTACTTGGGGAGACATCCACATTGGTGAGCCATTGCTCTGTTTTAAAGTATTCCCCTTCATTCCACAATCCAAAGCCTGTGAAAATATTAAATAATTAATTACGTGGTACAGTCCTCTTAAAAGACTGGCTGAATGAAAAGTTTTCTCTTCTACACAGAATGAGCCCCTAACTACCTTTACTGGGGCTAAATCCCTTGCACTTGAATGTTCAACAGAGCACCAGGCAGTAAGGAATTGAATAGTAAGTGTCTTTTCTTCTCTAATAACACTTCAGACATTAGTCTGTCTTTAACCTTTTGATCTTCAGCCCACACTAGTCAGTGATTTTGATACTGAATCACAGGTTGATTTCAGTGTTTAAAACATGGATTTACTTTGTATAAAGGAGTTAGAAATCATCACTGGAGTGGTTTATTCACAAAAAGCAAAGCAAGATGCCTAACATGAAAAGTTTCCACTTCATTCTCTTGGTAGAGTAGGGCTATTCCTCACATTGCAGATCTCTTAGATAGGCAGAAACATGCTAAGTCTGATTTGAGTGGGTATGATGGGAGAAGCCAAAGTGGAATCTTAGTAAGCACTTAGTGGTCTGTATATAATATCAAACCGCCTGGTTAATATGGAATTAAGACAATAGGGACTTGCAGGTTAAATTGCCCTTTTTTCACAGGTTTAGTGAGCTTTTTGTCTGCTTTCACTGAACAGTGAAGATAAACTTAAAATGTGTGGATTCTGCTTAGTGGTACATGCTTGTGTTTTTCCTGTCCTTTATAGGTTGCTTGCAGTTACTATTTGTTATTACTCATATTAATTACTGATCATCTCTAGTTGTGTGTTGTGTTCTCCCAGCACTATCTGACAAAAATCAAACCCAAACTAGCTTAATGATTTCATATTGGGATTCAAACTCTCTTTTTATGCCTAGGGCAGTCTGCAAAGAACAAGATCTCTCTGGATTATCTGGATGACTGAGAATCACTTTCTCATTACAGACTAATTTACTATGCTGGAATCTCAATATACTCTGGTTTACTATCACTGCTTTATGTAGTAGTTGGCAGGAGCATTAACTCAGCTGTTGCCACTTGGAGTGTTTGCCTCTGATAAAGTGCTAGGAACAGAGCTCAACTCTGCCCTGAGATGCTCCAGCCCAAGCATGAGGAGTAGGCTGTGAGGAATCTTCTGTGTGTTTGTATGTAATAGAGAAGACATCTGCTGAAGATCCTGCATGGAAGACAGGAAAGGCAAACAGCTGGATACAGAATCTACAGTTTCTCGTGGCACTCATAAACCATTCCTGAAAAAAAAAAAATTAAAATCCCCAAAATTTAGCATTAAATTTCTGTTTAGTTCAGGGGGAACCAGCATTTTTTATAATGGTAGGGATTCCAACTGACTTCTAACATAGTCTATTCTCAAAGTAGCGTTCCAACCTTTTAGAAGAAAAAAAAGATTTCTGTATAGCATGTTTACTTTTCTTCAGGTAAAAAATTCAAGGCCACTGTTTTCTCCTCTCTACTTTCATTATCCAGAGTCTTAATGTGAGACCCAAACTTGCACATCTGTAAGTTTGGAATGAAAATAATGAATGAAAACAATATTGAGTTTTCCTTCAGACAAGGAAGGACGACTTTAACATTGATTTAGAGCTCACTTCATAAATAAATAAAATTGCCTTTTAAAAACCTTTTAGATCATCATAGTAACATCAAACAAGGGTTTGCAATTGGTGTAGGAAATGGCTTTTTCTTCAGCTTGGAAGCTATTGCCAACAGAGATGTCATGACCTGTAGGTTACTATATCTCTGCTTATTTGAAAAAAAAAAAAAAATATATTCCTAATAAATTCTTCCAAACCACATCTTAGCTCCATGCTATTTTGCACAAAAAAATCTGGTGAGGCTGCCTTAGCCTCCATGGAAATGAATAAGTGCAAACATGCTTTCAAGCTCCTGCTTGACTGTAGCTTTGTTTTCCCATTGTGGGCAATGAGAAAAGCTTTCCCCCATCTCCTAGGTGTGGTGCTAACGCACCCAGTGAGAAATGAAATTCCCATAATTCAGTAACAAAGCAGTTGCTTTGGCCTAAGCTGGTTTAGGTGTACGGGGAGTACAGACAAAGATTACCATATCCTTCCCTCACTTATTCGGATAAAGTACAGAAATGCTGTAATATTAAGATAATTCCAACCTGAGTCTATCTGCAAAAGGAAGCTTTCACAGGCTTTTTTTCTACGTCTCTTCTGCAGTTTAGCTTTACTAGGTTCTCTTTCCCAAAAGCAAAGCTGTGACAGGTGCAAAAGAAGGAAAGAGGAGGATGAAGGGGCCCTGCACGAGATGGAACAAGGTAGCCGCAAGGATGAGAGCAACCCTGAGAGCCCTCCTGTGAGGGTGAGGGTTTGCTTGGCCAGCTATGATAGGTTCTTCTCTAAAAAACTAGGTGTGAGGAGGAAATTTGAAATGTGGCTCCTGATTGTCTGATGTCTAGCAGCATGACACAGTGACTGTACTGTATTTTCAGATACATTCCTGATTTCTCACTATGTGCAATACTTGTTTAGCTGTTTTGGAAAGCTGCCAGGCATTATGGCAGAAAAGCCATCTCATACAATTGTCTGTGGTAGTTTCTACTGATCTAGCTGCCAGTTACTTCAAATGATGACTTGGATGTGGGTTTTTTTTGTTCTTCTATTTTTATGTATTCTAAGAGAAAGAGGGGGAAGTAACCTAATGACTATGAGCAGAAATATTTTTTATTGAGAGAAGTAATTAACTTCTTTTTTTTTTTGGTAACAGTATACTGATGAATTCTGTAGAGTTATTAATGTTAGTGAATATCCTCAAACCTGAAAGATTTTTACAAGCTTGGCCACTTAAAAGCAGTTGAATTTTTAGGAATATCTTAAAATGAGTGGTCACCAACAAGATGTGTGCATATCAGACATGATTTTGTGGTTTTGAAATGTCAAATAATGCTGATGCCTTGCAACAATACGAGTATTTTAATTTGTGTGGCATTTTAAAGAAGTTAACTTTGCAATTTTATTGCAGGATGTAATGTGCAATTGTTAAAACATCATCAAACTGATTGCTTTATTTGATTTAAAATGTCATATTCAGTACGGTGATTTTCACTCATTAACATTAAACTCAGGGAACCATATGTTAGAAAAATCTTGTCTATTGAATGAATACACTCAGTTAAATAATATGAGCAGAAAAAAAATGAGACTTTCTACTAAGCATTTTAATCTCCATTTTAAAAATCCTCTAAAATTCATTAGAACAAACCTAATCCTGCAAATGGTAAATCATTCTATTTATAGATTGCATGGCATTTTGATATTAAAATGCATAAAATGTGCCAATAGTTTAGAAATGAGGCATCAGCAAAGAGGATTATTGGTCTACCTAAATAATAATACAACCATTAAGAGGATAACATTTTCCAATTGCAATTACATGCCTTAATTTTAAAGAAGCTATCATTTACAATAATTTGGCAGATTCAGTCCATATTTCTTTCACAAATTTATTTCTTCATTATGCCTCAAAACAAATTTATGGTGCATTTATGTTTGTGAAGATAATTTGCTTAGTTTATTGTGAATGGAAATCAGTAATTACATACAATCTCATTTTCTACAAACATAAAGTTAATTCATAGTAGTAATTTTACACACAATGTTAGCCTGTGTTGGTTATGATGAAAATGTTACTGTGGCAAACGCTCTGTTACAGTATAGGAAAAGGAAATACTGACTTAGTAAATAACATGTTAGTCACTGATTTTGTGGTAATTTGAGGTGATCCTAAAAATTTATTAATGATTATGAGAAAAACCCTTATCTGACCCTAAAATCAGAACCTTTTTTGTGAGTGGAGAATGGAAGCTTATTAAAAGAAAAATAAACACTTCAAGAAGTCTAGCAGCATATATGCCCAACCAGATGCTGGAAGTGTTTGATGCTGGTCACAAAAGCAATAGAACCATTTATCCAAGAAATTTGAGTGGAATCCCTTGCTTTAAAGAACTGAAAATGGACAATGCTAAGTAAGATGTATGGGGGTGGCAATTATGTATTAACATTCAAGAGAATTTTTGGTTATAACCAGTCTTTTCAATCACATAATGTTTGAAGCTAAACCTTTTGTGGCAGGTATTAAATGAACATATATGAAAAAAAAATATTTTTTTTTCCACCTAATTGGGCAGCAGTGTCAGTCTTCTTGAGGGAAGGAAGGTTCTGCAGTGGGATCTGGACAGGCTGGATCAATGGGACGAGGCCAGTTGTATGAGGTTCAACAAGGCCAAGTGCTGGGTCTTGCATTTCAGTCACAACAACCCTATGCGACGCTACAGGCTTGAGGAAGAGTGGCTGGAAAGCCACCTGGTGGAAAAGGACCTGGGAGTATTGGTCAATCTGAATGTGAGCCAGCAGTGTGCCCACATGGCCAACAAGACCAAAAGCATCCTGGCTTGTCAGGAATAGTGTGGCCAGCAGGACTAGGGAAGTGATTGTGCGCCTGAACTTGGCACTGATGAGGCTGCACCTTGAATACTTTGTTCAGTTTTGGGCGCCTCACTACAAGAAGCACATTGAGTTGCTGGAGTGTGTCCAGAGGAGGGCAACAAAGCTGGCAAAGGGTCTGGAGAACAAGTCTTGTGAGGAATGGCAGAGGGAACTGGGATTGTTTAGTCTGGAGAAGAGAAGGCTGAGGGGAGACCTCATCATTCTCTACAGCTACCTGTAGTGAGGTGGGTATTGGTTTCTTCTCTCAAGTAACAACTGACAGGACGAGAGGAAATGGCCTCAAGTTGCGTCAGGGGACATTTAGATTGGAGATTAGGGAAAATGTATTTACTGAAAGAGTGGTCAAGCATTGAACAGGCTGCCCAGGGAAGTGGTGGAGTGACCATCCCTGGAGCTGTTCAAGAACTGTGGCACTTCGAGACATGGTTTAGTAGGCATGGTGGTGTTGCATTGATGGTTAGACTTGATGGTCTTGGAGGTCTTTTCCAACTGTAATGATTCTACTATTCTATAATGTTTTACATTTCCTTTCATAGTATTGTAGAGCTGTATGCGTGGATGGTCTGGCCTTTGACTGTCTTGTTGAGTGATACAACCAAGCTGTCGTCTGCTCACTTTGTCCTGCCACACATGAAGCAAATATTTCATTAAGCTGCTATGGGAATTACAAATTCTTTAGTTTTGTGAAAGAGTTAAATGAGGATAATTTACCGTTTTGGAACTAACTTAATTGGGGTTTGGGTAATACTATATAATCATAGTCTTCCAAATGTGATGTTACAAGAAAGCTTGTGTACTCCCAGCTGAACAGAAGGAACACAAATCTGTCATTAGCCTTTACATCAGAAAATGTATAAAAGTGTTATATACTGTAAAATATCTACCATCTCATTAAAAGTAAATGAGGTTTGACAAACTCTGGATGTTTAGAATAAAACTATTGCCAAAGTGTTTATGCTGTTAAGAATGAATTAGTTGTGGAATTATTAAAGGAATCTTTGATCTCAAGGATCCATAAACTGCTATTGCATAGGATTTATGGAGGTATTTAAACATTTAGACTGAACTTGTATTTAAAATGAAAGCATATGGAGCTCTAGTGGGGTTTGAAAAAGTTGATTTTTCAGGTGCAGATACAGTTGATGTCATAAAGTGTTTCTGACCTAAAGTAATGCTATCGAAAATGACAAATTCCAAGGTCAGTGGTTTCCAAAGGGAGGAGTAGTTGTTTTTTTAGTCTGCACTAGTTTTTAAATGTTCTGTTTAAGACTTGCATCTGATTTCTGTATGCCATGCTCCCCTCGCAAAAGTTAGGTGGGAACCTAACGGACGGAGCAGTCAGAATAGCGTGATCAGAGATGCATGGCAGAAGGGGCTGAATTTCATAAATTTAAAATGAGAAGGCAGTTATCTACCCTACTCTGCATTCTCTCAGTTAATGATTAAGGCTTGGTTTTTCGCTTATCCTTTGCTTTACCAAAAATGGGGAGGGCAGAGAGATATTTAGATGAAGGATGTGTTTATAACTGTTGAACAGCAGTTGAATTCCAGAGCGAATTCCAGACATATATAACTGAGAATTTGCTGCTGACATAAATTACTACCAGGTTGCAGCTGTACAGATCATTGTGGGAATTCCATACATATATGTCAAACATACGTAAAAAAAATCCATATTCTGGAAGAGGATATGCACAAAACAATTCTTGTAGCTCTGTATTTGAGCAGCTGTTAAAGGAAAAAAGCTTCTATTAAAGCTTGGCAAAACCCATGAAACATCAAAAAATACTGCTGCCTTTAAAGGAAATTTAAAAAACTGTATGCTTTGTTTTTTGGGATCGATATGCAATTAATTTACTTTTGGAACACCTAATTTCTATTTTTGGCTTAAAACTTGATCTTTTTCACTTTGATTTGAAATAGTAAGGTTTTTTTTTTTTCTTTTTCCTTTCCTAGACTTGTATTTTTTGTATAGCGTGTGTAAGGCAGTTATGGCAGAGTCAGTCTTGTAATAGGTTCATGCTGTTGCTATCTGACTCATTGATTTTGTTTGGAACTTCTTAAGTGCTCCTGAAATACAAATTATTAAGAACAATCGTTATATTCTGTGCATTCTCTTCCAGTAAGTTCTTAAAACCTTTAAATCTTGTACGAATATGCATATCACTTATCACAAAGAGGTTAAATTCTACTTTAGCAGCAGAAAGAAATAGTACCAGTAACCAGCTGTTTTATAATCTTGCATTTTGGCACAATGTAAAGCTGAATAAGAAATTACACTTTTGGATCAGTTGTTGAGTTATTTCATAAAATAGTGAATTATCAGCAGCAGCAAATTTTCAATGTGTTGGGTTGTTTATCATCTTCTGAGTCTTTCCTTTGTGCTTAGAATTTCAGACTTTATCTCGGAAGCTTGAATGCTTAAGGGAAATAGCTTTACATGAATTGTGTCCTGGACCAATTGCTGTGGAAGTGTTAAACCTGACAATGAAAACAGTGGGTATCTAGCTCAGTGGAATCAAACTAAAGTCTTAAAAAGAAAAACAAAACAACAACACTCCCCACCCCCCAAATCCAATAGCCCTACATTAGATAATTTGTCTTGTAGGAGTTTCTGTGTGTACCTATAAAAAGGTATACTGAGATGCTTTTCAGTTTCAGATTCCTGATGAGTTCTGTATTTTGCCAGTAGGAATGAATTCCACAGTGTACAATATTCTGCTTCATTTCTAGGGGAAGTATTGAGGTGGCCAGTCTATTTCTTAAATCTTCACAGTCAGTGGCCATTTTTCATCCAGACTCCTATATTGCTGCATATTCAGAGCTCTTAAGATATATGATTGTTTTTTGAAAGGAATTTTATGTATGTAAGTATATATACATTTAGTAAAAAGATAGTTAAAACATTATGTAAATCAGAGTATCTCAAGGGAAAGATGAAAGCAACTGGAGACTGCAGCATGTCATTCCAGAATAACTTTTTGTTCGAATAAATACTTTTATTAGTAGTTCAAAATTAATTCAGAAGTGAATATTACTTTGAAGAAAGGCAACATGGACTTTGAAATGGTACAGTAGAGCATCAAAATAGTTACAGTAATGGGTTGTGATTGTATGGACTTTAACAGAGCTAGCTCATGCTAATAAAGTAGATCTTTCAAATACAGTGATAATTTTTTAACAATTGCAGAATAGACTTCTTATAACTGAGAAGTAGTTCAAGAGAAACAAAATTAGACTTATTCCACCTCTGCAGTGATCAAAAGATTTAACATTCTGAAGTATTCATCTCACCTTCTGAAAAAAAAGTGTGGAAAAACTCTGTAGAATGATTGAAATTAAATTTTCAGGCTATTAACAACTTTAAAAATGGAATCATGACATAAAACTCATTTCCTCTTGCTTCTCATTTTCAAATAAAGCACTGTAATTTCTATTAAGGTAGGAGACTTTTTTTGGAAATGGTTTGGAATGAGCGAACTACCATTTGACTGGGAATCTAAATGAATGCAACTTCTTATATCCCTGCTTCTACTATTGCTGTAAAAACAGCTGTTACCTTCTGATGCCACCCTAACTTCTCCAAACTAGAAGGAACTGCAAATACTCCACTGAGCCATTACTGGGTTGATTCCAAAGTTATTTAACTTGCTGGAGTTTTCTCATCTATTTCATTTCCGTGTTGTCTGTTGAGGTTAGTCTCATTTGTTAGCAAGCTGTGCTCTATTGCTGTAGTACCTAGTAACCTCAGTCATGGATCAATGTGCTGAACAATGAGCAATCAGGAACAAATGGATGGGCTGTGCCTAGAGAGTTTCAAATCCAAGTGCTTAAAATGCATAACTTAGCTGGTGTTAAATGTGGCCTACAGAAAATACTACATGGCAAAGCTGGACAGATTAATGGCAGAGAAATTCCTGTTGCACATTAGTAAGTACACAGAAGCCATGTCTGTCTCCAGGAGTCTCATGGACTGCTCAAATGGTTGCAGCCTGAAAGTCTGGAGAAAGCACCACGTATGCTTACCCTCTTCTTATCCTCTTTTGAGAGGCTCCAGCCTAACTGGATCTTTCATTTGACCTGGTGTGGTTGTTGTGTTCTTATGTGCTCTCCTTGAAAAATGTTCTGTAATGAAGTCAGTCACAAAGGCAGCATTTTTTGATGTAGTGAATCAGAGAACTACAGAAAAAGACAAAATCATTCCTATTATTTCAAAAAGTACTTATGTGCCAAAAGAACAGTTTCAGCTCCAGGTCCACAGAAGTCTTACTGCCTCACAGCGACTCAGCTTTCGTTAGTTCATTGATTGCTTCCAACTGTTGCAGAAGCAGTTTTGGACTGGAGGCTCAGGCACTGTGAAATGGTTGTTTGGTTACAACAATTTAGGAATTCTGGTGGCTAGCAAAATGAGCAGCCCTAACATTGAGACTTTTTACTGTATTATTCAGGGAGGAAGAGGATCTAAGATTAATACGGACAGACTTTGGCCACAACACATTTAGCAGGGAGCCAATGTACCGAAACAGTGCAACTCTGCTGTTACTAGAGTCACTTACCTGCTCTGATATATAATTATTTAAACCAAAGCAGAAAACTGGCGCCAGAGGAGAACCTGACTCTGACATACTTTATTAAGACCTAGAATATTTTTATAGGAGGTTGTGAACCAACAGTTCTCCCATTCAGAAAGTGAATGTACACTTGGATCTTCTGCAGCTAACAGTTTAGCTACTGTATCACTGCTTTTATTAAGCTTTATTAGCCTTCTTCAGTGTGGGCTTAGCTATACACTCAGTTTACGAACTGATTGAAACCCATGGGTGACAAGGCTGAGTACGTGTAGTGTTGGAAAGTCCTAGCAGCTATGCAGTGCCAGAATTTAGCTTGTTATGCCTTTGCCCATCAATAAAAACATTTTACTGTTCACCAGCAGAAGCTTAAAATTTGTTTCTATGGCACAGTGCACTGGTGTGTGGATTCCCATGTTAGCTGTAAAGGAGCTGAGGCACCAGAGCCAGTATATCTGCACTAGTAAAGCGCTTTGCCCAAGCGAAAATGGAGCAAGCAGAAGAATAAGCTCAGGTGTCTATTCAAAGCAAGGTATTATACTGTGTCAACAAACTCTAGGGGACTTTATTGCTGTCAGGATTAAAAGGGAATTTGCAAATGATAGAGGGATATGAATGTTTAAGTTTGGAACTTAGGTACCCAAATCCTATCTTCTCAGTCTGGTCTGTTACTGAGAATGTGAGCCTGTCTGAGTGGCAGCTTCAGAACTACTGTTATGAACCTGTAATTGGTTTTCCTTCTCTTATGGTGCCTGCAGACTTTGCCTTATCATGGACAGGTTTCCTGCAAGTCATAGGCAGGTTTTAAAATTAGTAAAATGAAAAATATTTTTTCATTTTCTGTTGCTTGCTTAGACTTTTTTTTTTTTCTATTTAAGGCTATTCTATAGGCCAGAATTTTACTAAAGATGGCAAACTCCCCAGCTTGCAAATTTCAAGCTCCACATTAGTTGAGACTAAGTTTTTACAGCCCATATTACAAGTGGGTAAAAGATACTGTCTAGCTCTGTGCCAGGATTTGCTTTAGGAGTTTGTGAAATGCCTAGGACAATAATCTTAGTCTGATTTGAGAGGATTTCTAAATACTGTTATAATAAAAATACTCGTCCACTGATTAGGGCTACTAGTTTCTAAAATTAGTAGCTATAATTCATACTTTACTATTTTCTTGCCCCCTGTTGCTATAGTTTACTTAGGTTAGTTGTTGTTCACAGATCTCTTCCAATCCCTTTCCCATATGCATACACATGCAGGAGCTCGTATCGTGGGGTTAGGGATATTCCCTTCCCACATCATGCAAATGATGTGTAATATCTTTATGCCAGCCTGAGAATTAGAGGAAGCCTTGTCATAAATACTTTAAACTTTGCTACACCAGTTAGGTGTTTCAGTGAGACTAAAGTGAGTCTCTGATGGCTGATACAACCCTTATTATGGGATTCTGATTTCTCCACAGAATATAAACATGCTTCCTAATTAGGACTAAGACTATGAATAGGCCATTATCCTTCAGGTTTCCACCACTCTATTCTGCTGGAGAATAATAAAGGGGCACTGGAAAATAGGTATTAACAAATGAATATAGAACAGTATATTAAGCAGCCGACAGAAAAATGCTAAGTAAATATAAGCAGATAAATCCTAGGTTGTGCTGAAAACTGTAGCATTTAGCGTTGATGGCAATGCACCAACAAGACAATTTTGGGAGCTGCTGGGCTGGCGTGTGGTGGAAGGAGCAAGCTTGAGTCAGCCTGTCATACAGTTGGTATTCTTGCTAACCGATGCTGTGATCCCAGGCCAATCCTCTCTGATCCTCCCTGTTTGGGTTGTAAATTCTTGACAGTGGGGATTGTCTCCCAGGACGTACTTAGACATTGTACAAGCTTAGTGTATACTGGATAAATCCTGTCTGCAGTGCATGTGATAATTTAGAGGTAGTCTTGGTGACATGTGACGCCTGCCCTTGAGAAACCGTCTGTCCATTGTACCCCCAGGGCAGAATTAACATGTACACTTACATTTTATAATGTGTTTTTCTTTCAAGTCCATATGCCATTTACATAGGAGAAATGTATTCCTGTTAGATTGGACCATTATGCTATTACTCGTGTGTGGAAGTGTCCTTGCTTCTTGTTCTCAGCTGAGACAGAGAAGTCCTTCAGAGCAATAATCTGTGCACCAGGCTGGGGCTCTTGATTTAGTATGAAGCATCAGAGGAGTCCAGAAGACCTGAAGAGACAGATTCTGGTAGTATCAGTATGTGAAGTGTGAAGCTCTACCTATGTTTTTCTTTCTGGGTTTCTAAATATATGAATATTTGTGGGAAAAATGAAGAAAATCAAAGCAACAGCATTTAGCTCATCACAACTTGCCCTTTGCTCTGTCTGGATATAAAGAAACAGTAGAAGGATACTAGGTATTTCAATTTGTGTGGTCCAAAGTGTGAATAGTCATCTGATCTTTATTTGTGCTACTGGAAACTTTTTGAAGACTGTCCCTCGCTGCTTCACATGTATGGAGACAGATCTTGTCTGGGAGCCTCAGTCTTGGGACCGAGTTTATAAACCTTCTGCCTGAGGATTGGGAGCCTTCAGTCTCCAGCATGCTGCACTAATGTTGCTGTTTACTGTGGTGTACAGGGAGCCAAAAAACTCCTGTCTCATAATAGTAAAATGTACTGTCTCTGTAACACAGAGTATTGATACAAAATGCACAATAAATATCTCAGTCCTCTCCCTTCTATTTTGAAGAAGTCTCTGGCAAAGAATAAGGCAAGATTTTCAATATTTTCCCCTCTTGTTTTGAAATCACATCATCAATGCCAAGATCTTTCTTCCGTATCAGAGATTTGTTTGTGTTTAGTGGGGATGGAATAAGTACAGATATACAGGAATTCACACTCATGTTTCATCACTGAAGCACTTGCACCTCTCAGGCCTTTTAATAGAGTTTGACCCACTTATATACCAGCAAGAAAAATCTTTATAAAGCTCTGAAAAGAATTTTATTTTTTTTTTTATTTTAGCCATCTTTATTATTTCTTTTAGCAGAACTATGTTTTTATAAAGGAATATCCTGCTTGGTAATCCTTTCTCTTGGAAAAAGCACAAGAATAATACAGTGTTGAGATTTTGGCATGTCAATTTGATACCACCTACTTAAAGGCAAATCAAGATAAACAAAGATAGATGATTCAGGCAAAAGCTACCCTTTCTGTCTTTGGCATTAGTAGAAAAACACAGGCTCGGCACATACTCTGAGACCAGACAAACTTGTATGGTCATTTTTGTTAATATTGGTGGCACTTCGTTAGTCCCTGGTCTGCAATAAAAGCTAAGCAAGATTGTATTGAAGCTGGCATTACAAAGTGGAAGGAAAGCCAAGCTAGACTGGATAAAGAAGAAAGAATCAAGGAAAACAACATAAAGGAGAGGCTGACTGGAGTTAATGTCTCACATTTCAAATGTGAGACGTAACCGAATCTGGCAACATCAGGTGAGTTCAAAATACATTGAGAATTGAAAACAAGACTACAGTGTTAGGGCTTCATGCTATAATGCTTGCCAAAGTTCATTTTTTATATTTCTTTCTGTTGTATATTATGCTTTTCAGATAAATTATGCCTCCTGAAAGCTGGAAATTTTCCCACAGTTGGCCAATCAGAATTTATTTTGATGAGCCTCTCTCTCAGTTTAGAAAATCTTTCAGTCCCTTTGCATTGCAGCGTTTGATTTTAAAAATTTTTAAAAATGTTTTTCATTTATCCTACTTTTCCAAACATACAACTGAATTTGGCTCAGACTGAATGTTTTTAATTTGTGTGAATGCTCATAACAATTTAGGCGATAGTGCAGATTAGATAATGGGACTATTTTGAAGTGTAGTCATCTGTTCCACAGCTGGACTGTATCCTACCCACCTTGGTTCAGTGAGGTTGTGTGTGACTTACAGTACTTCCCAGCGATTTCTGAAAGAGCATGATGCTACTTGGAGTTATCAAACTGCATTGTATATGAAAATCCCTACATGAGCAGGATACTTCCCTAAATGGAGAGGTATTGACAGTACAGAGAATAGTAACAGACCTGAAATTCCTAGTGAAATTGCTGAGATGAAGTTGTTTGTGAACTTTGTAGAAGTTGATTTGTTTGGTCTGAGGCTTATTTACAAAGTGAAATCTTGAGTGCCTGTGAACACAAAACCATTACAACTTACAAAGCAATGTATTATTGTGTGTGGAAAACAGCTTCTTGTGGAAAAAAATATGGAGTTTCTTTAGCTTCTTTCACATGGGAATAAAGTAAATTCCCAAACCATTTTCCTTTTTTCCAAGAAATTTCTAATAAAAGCTTAAGTTCTGAACTAGTGTTACAAGAGGAAATGAGAAATTGAGAGGGACGTTGACTTCATAATGCATGAATTCAAAATTCAAGATTTTAATTTTGCTTAGATTCCTTCACCAGCATAAGAAGTAGACTTACATAAAATATTTTTCCTCCAACTGGAAGCAGAAATCTAGTTTATACGATGGTACTTTATTTAATGACAACCTTTACAGGTATGTGAATGAAAAGCCATGGTCTCTCTTCCTCTAGGGGAGAGATTTCAGTGCCATCTTATCCCCTAATTGAAGTGAATTTTGCTGGTCTCAGCTCACTTCCTAGTAACTCTATTCCATATTAGATATTACTAAAAAAAAAAAAAAAACAAAAAAAAAAACCCCAAAAAAAAACCCCAAAAAAAGAGAACAAATTGACAGCATCTAATAGTGAGAGTCCTTGGAATTGAATTAGCTCCTCAGTCAGGATTGAGGTCACTGCTGGGACAATGTAGCAAAGTCGTTTTATTCAGTGGCGTTTCACAGTAGCTGTATCTGAAAGCCAAAAAGTCACTGTGCTTCTTTATTCAGCGGTGTCACAGAATGTCATTGCAGAGATACACAATACATTGGAGTGACGAAAAGTTATCCATAATGAGTATTAACTCTGCTAAGGTTTGTTTTCAGAATTGTAGAGGTTTGACCTAATCTAGAGGAAGATGGTTTTTGTGGTTTGCGATTTTGGAGTTGGAACAGAGATACTGATGACATCAGAATTCCGCTGATTTATTCTTCACTCACATAAATTATCCTGGGGCTTTAGTTCTGTCACTCTGTCTTCTATTTTCCATTGGTTTTACAATCAGGATTAAATAAGAAGATACTCTTATGGTAACGTACCTTACAAGACAAGGCTGATACCTTCTCTGCTTTAAAAATTAGAAACTGAAATGGGCAAGCACGCTAAAGTATGTGAACCAGCAGCTCTGATTCTCACAGGTCCACATTCACCTTTCATCTTGTTGGAGTTCTTTGTTGTCTTTTTTGGGGGCTTTAAACCTAGTCACATTTGTTAACAGTGCAATGGACTTTTATTTTGAGCAGGACTTTACAAGTTGTTTTACCTAGATAGCTCCCAGTGATTTGTAACTGCAGAGGATTTTTTAATCTTTCAAGCAGTCTTGATTTGAGCCTTCCTTCCCTCATTAACTCATCCGTAGTCCAAAGAATGTGATTCAGGATCTTAAAATACTAGATGTTATATTTCTTCTTACTTTTCTTTATTATTGATCTAACTTGCAAAACAACAACAACAACAACAAAAAAAACCCAACAAAACAAACAAAAACCCCCCAAACTTGCAAATATGGGACTAACCTACTGTGCTTAGGTATTGTAGACATGTTGTATACAGTTATTAAACTATTCTTTCTCTAGCTTATAATTTACTAGTCATATGTGTAACTATTTTATAATCTGTTTGATACACTGGGAATAATTTTTTATATCATATTATCCATATGGCAGAAATACTGACATGTTTTGTGTACTATCCAAAGGTGAAACAGAGCCAGTCAAAAGTGTGCCGAACAGCTAAATTGGCAAGTAACCTGTTGAAATTTTAAAATTAGGTCTTTCTTTGAGCCTGATAAGAAACAGATAATTACTAGTGTGAAGTTTATAACATAAAATTGAATGTTTTTTTGATCTTTCATCAAAGAAAATACTCTTCTGGAAGAAACCAGCAAATCTTTTAGAAAAATCTTGCTGGTGGTGAAGGACAAACCAGGCAATACTGATCTAGCATTTCAGCCACTCAGATGCTATAGTGAAACTGCTCTTGTGTCATTGGCTTAGTTCATTTCAGACAGCTATTTTTGATATAAACCTAAAAAATCTTACTGCTCTCAAAACATGCAAAATCCTCACTGATACTTAAATTCCCTTCTGTCCATTTACATGCTGCTTTCTCACTTTTTTTGTTTGTTTGTGTGTTACGCTTTGGAGGCCTGCACAATTAAAAGAACTAGGGGAGAAATATTGTAGCATCCACTCAGTTTAATTGAAGCTCTCTGACCTGGAGGGCTTTTCTGCTGTGTCTGACCTTTTAAAAACTAGTTTCAGCTAATCTCTTTGGGATATTGTCAAGCAAAGTGTTCATGCTGCACTTTGTATTTTTAATATTTAAAAGTAAGTACTTTTGCACTGAGAAATGCTGGTCTGGTCCCCTAGCTGTTACTGTGCAAGTAGTGGTATTAATTTAATTCAAGACAGAAAGTGTGCTGCTGTCATTCTTCCAGTTTAGTTACTGGTGGAAGCCAACTTTCTCTTTGCTCGTGTATGTTATGAAAAGGTGAAAGACAGCTAGCTATTTATGGGAGTAGGAAAAATTACAGATAATTTAAATCATCTTAATGAAAGAGGAAAGGGAGCTGAGATTCTTGTTTTGGCTTTAAAGTTGAAGCTGTAAGGCAGAGGTTGAAATGCTAAGAACAAGTTTCAGATGAGAAGAATAGCTATGAACTTGATGAATTAATTAGGGTCAAAAATTAAAATATGACTGTGATGCAGTACCTCTGAGTCATTTGAATATACTTGGAATGGCAGTGAATAAAAATGCTCAGGCTTACCCAGGCTAAAAATGCCATCATTTTTGGCTGACAAGGGAATATAGCTTAAAATATGTATGTCATTTAAATGCCAGAAATGTCTGATAATTCACAGGAAAATTAAGGCACTTAAAATGACAGACCTGTTTCATCAGTGTGATGATTAGGATTGAACCCAAGCCCAGGCATCAAAGCAATTCAGCAGGCTCACAGCTTCATTTGTACTTGTTGTTCCAGTTCTCCTAAGCATAGTCACTCAGGGACTCCAGTACGGGACACATCTTTGTCACTTTTACAGTAAATCCAGGCATTCTTTAGAAGCTTCTCTGTAGGTAAGAGTTGCACTGTGGTGTTTTGATTTTCCCCTCCCTTGTCAGATACATGTGACAGGTTAGCACTGATTTTTGACTACATACTCCATTTTCACTGCATGCCGAGGCAATTTGCTATCAGTGCACTTTGTTATTTCCTCTGCTTTGTCTTTCTGACCCGCAAGGTGCTTCTCAGCAGTAACTGTTCTTTGAATACAAACAGTCTGAAAGCTCTCCAGGCTGCATGCTGTCACTGTGAGTTTGTAGAGGAGTTTTAATCCGTAAGAACTAGATTTCTGTTTAAGTACTCATTTTTGGCTGGAGGCCAAGTTATTGTTTTACAGTCGAGTTTCACTGAGTAGGTAATATCGCTGTTTAGCCTCCAAATGATCAGGGCTGGATGAGCTCAAGAGACACTGGGTGTTTCTGCACCTGATCATTCCTCCTGCAGCCTTATGGAGTCTGAAATTTGTGCGCACCTACAGAACACCCCAGTGTTCACCTCATCTGTTGGCCTCCCAGCCACTAAAAAACGGACGGGAGAGCCTCACTTGAAAACATACAGTATTTTCAGTTGCTTTTTGGTTTGTTTTTTTTTTTGTTGTTGTTGTTGCTTTTTGGTTTTTACACAAGTGACTTATTTAGGAGCATTAATGTACTATTAAGGTAACAAGAGAGAAAGCAACCATAATGATTATTCTGTTTCCTACAGGAACTTGGGGAAAACAATCAAAATGAAGATAAAGCTCTGCTAATGTTCCTAATAATGCACTTGAAAATGTTTTCCTTCGGTCTGTCTTCTTCTGTTGACTATAAAGCCAAGTTAATAGGTTTGTTCACTTAAGACATGTGTATGGGCTTTTTACACCCTCTAGTTGTTTCTTCCATCATTTTAGCCATGATATACCAATCTGTTTTCAGGGCTCTGCTTTAATTTTTTTTCCTTGCTGGTGATTACTCTTTATTCAAGCTGCTCTTTCAAAACATCCAAGTGGTCAGGACTGGCTCCTGATAGATTCTCTGGGGGACTCAGTGATGTGGTGAGGATAGGTTTATATGGGGAGATTCTAAGAAGCCTGCTGGCTTTATATATGGAGGCTCAAATAAAGAATGAAAAGTAGTTAGCCAAGATTCTGTACACCTAGAATCATAGAATGGTTAGAGTTGGAAGGGACCTTCAAAGGTCATCTAGTCCAAACCCCCCTTCAAGGAGCAGGGACATCTCCAACCAGAACAGGTTGCTCAGAGCCTCATCCAACCTGGCCTTGAATGTTTCCAGAGATGGGGCATCCACCACCTCTCTGGGCAACCTGTAGAAACTGAAGTCAGCTAATTTTAATCCCCTATGTAATACACACATCTTCATAGTGTATTTAAATGCAATTAATAAGTAGCTAGTACCTTAGAATGGTGGTGATATTCCTCATAAGACCTGGCTCATCTATGGAATTTTAGAGCCTTTACACTGTAGTTCTATATTCTTATTTATTGGGTATTGTAATTTATTAAGTAACAAACTTTGTATACTGACTCAGTAGCAAAGCTGGAATCTAAGCCTACACATCCTGATTTCATAACCCCTATTCTAGCCAGTAGATCTCATCGCTTTCTTCTGGTTTTAGTAGTCAATAATTCTTTGCTCTAAAATATATATGTATTTCAATAAATGCATCTATATTACAAAAATAATGTATAGGCATCTACAGGCACACAGTGAAACACAAACTAAGCAATGCAAATCTGCAGTCTAATAAAGTAAAGCCATTTAATGCTATTCTGATTTGCTAAGCAATGCCTAAGCTGAACAATATTATCAGATTCAGCAGCTGCTCTTTTGTTCAGCCACAGGCTGAAATACAGGAGGTAAACAAAAATGGACCTAAAAACCACGGCCACAAAGGCTTGAAAAGCTTGATGAAGGCTTTGTTTTGCCTCTAAACCTACATGTACTCCACCTGTCAAGCCTTTATTGCTTCAGTGTCTATTAAGGCAATAGCCACATGCTTTTGTTGGGGAGTCAGTATGTATCTGCTTTTTAACCAGAGGATGAGTCATATCCTCAGTGAATATTTTCAGAAGCTTTGGTTACGGTATTTCTGTTCACCAGATACACAGACTTTGAGTGGAAGGGATCAAACCAGCCACATAGTCCTGGACTGCATTAGACCTGCTTCTTTGACCTCCGTGTGGCACAATGCAGTGTGCAGTAAGGAAAGCCAAGTTAGCTCAGAGTTCATTAGCTTTTCAGGACCTGCATAAGTGCCCAGAGATCGTCCTGCCAGCGAGCACAGGGAGAAGGATGTAAAGCAAATGGATTGGTAGTGCTTGTGTCGTAGTTCAGCCCCGATCAGGACCAGACTATGCAGTCTCTCTCTCGCTCCCCCCACCCTCCGAGAGAATAGGGGGAGATGATATAAGGAAAACGGCTCGAGGTTTGAGATAAGGACGGGGAGAAATCCTTAAAGTTACTGTCACGGGCAAAACAGACTCGACTTGGGGAAAAACACTAATTTATTTCTAAAATTAGCAGGAGAATGAGACAAGGAACAAGATAACCTCCATCCACCCCTCCCTCTTCCCGGGCTTAACATTATCTCTACTACCTTTCCCTCCCGAGCGGCACAGAGGGGGGAAAGGGAATGGGGGTCGCGGTCAGTTCATCACGCGTTGTTTTACGCCACTGCTTCATGGTCGGGGGAAGAACTCCTCGCATTCCTCCTCTGCTCCATTGTGGGGTCCCTCCCACGGGCCACAGTCCTTCCTGAAACTGCTCTGGCGTGGGTCATCTCTTCCACGGGGTGCAGTCCCTCTAGAACAGCTGTCCCAGCAGGCCCTCCACGGGCCACAGCCTCCTTCAGGCCTCCACCTGCTCCAGCGTGGGGTCCTCCACAGGCTGCAGGTGGATCTCTGCCCCTCCGTGGACCTCCATGGGCTGCAGGGGGACAACCTGCTCCACCATGGTCGTCACCACAGGCTGCAGGGGAATCTTGGCCAGGAGCTGCATTACTCCTCCCCCTCCTTCTTCACTGACCTTGGCGTCTGCAGCCGTTCCTCACAACAGGCTGGTAGATGTCTCTCAGGATCCTTTTTACATCTTATTCACTTCTCATCTCCTCTCCACTTCTTGCAGCCGGGCCGGGCCGAGTTGGGCCCAGTCGGCTGCCCGGCGGGAGGCCAGAGGGTGAGGCCTGCAAGGCCCATGAGGCTCGCGCCTCCCCCTCTCTGCCCCCCGCTCAGCTGCTTCACATCTTCTCCCTTTTTTTTTCCTGTTTTCCCCTTCTTAAATACGTTATCGCAGAGGCGTTATCACGGGACATTCTGCTACCAATCGGCTCAGCCTTGGCCAGCAGCAGGTCCGCCCTAGGCCCGGCCGAGTCCACTGAACAAAGGGGAGCGAAGCGACTTCTAGCAGTTTCCTACAGAAGCTGCCACCTTAGGCCCCCGCTCACTGACAAAACCAGAACAGCTTGTTACATTCAGGCTAGCTTGAGCAGAGTATTGTGTTTTGTTACACTACGTTCTGTAGAACAGATACTGCCTTACTTCTTTTGCCATATTTATTCATATTTATTCTTAGTTTTAGCTTTTGTTGTACAGTAATGGTGATTGTCAATATTATTAATACTTTGTGATAGCTGTCCTGTGTGTCCACCTGTCCTGTGGAAGAAGAAGATGTAGCATTTTCAGCTTCATTAGGAGTAAAAGATCCTGTTAACCCAGTACCTCATGAAGAAAACTCTTTCAGGGAAAAAAAAAAAGGGGGATGAGCATGAGACTGTGTGTATTTTAAATCATATCCATAATAAAATGTTTGCTTTCTTTGTGTATAAAAAGTATATTCTGTTCAGGACTTAAATATTATGTAGATAGCTGTACATTCAGGTACAGACAACTATTTTTTTTTTTTCAATAAAAGATGTTATTTAAATAAAATCTCAGTAATAATGAAAGAGTTTTCCAACTAAAACGTTTTTTGAGGTTCATTAGCTGAACCAATTCAATAATTTTTTGGAGGGCTTATGTTTGTAATGTAATGCTTATGGCCAGATAGATTTATTATTGACTTAGTTTTTATGAAGAACAACAGAGAAGATATCAGTAGCTTGCTTGCTGTTAGCCAGATATTTGAGGAAGGCATCCAACCCTAATATCAAGAAGAACATGAATTGTCAACATGAATATTGATTGATTCTTAGATGAAATACTTTTAATATTTCATGATAGGGATTTTTTTTGTGGCAAAGTAGCGCATACTGCAATAACTGTCTCCTGGGTAAAAAGCAAACTTGTTTGCTAAAACTTTTTTTTTTTTTTATTTAATTCAAATTACTTCTGCTGTGGCTCTGATTTGTAGCAAACATTTATTTCATTTGCAGCCAACATCACCATAGCAGAAAGCAGGACTGCACAAGAGAAACATTGTTCATATCAAGTTTTGCTACTGATTTCCAAGAATAGCTACCTGTGCATCCGTTAAGGTGTCTTGTACTTGTAAAGGTCTGAAAGTAACCCGTATGTTAGTTTAGAGTAATAAACTGAAAATTGAAAAAAACAACAGTAACCTGAAAATCCTGAATTGGATAGTGTGTATTACAGGAATTGAGCTGCTGTTGCAGGTGAAATTTTTTTAGTTCACACTAGCTACTAGCTCCTCTTTAACTTTTGATTTGTTTCTAGTACTGACTGTGAACTTGTATTAGAAGTGTATATTGCCAGCCTTCCTCACACTTCTGTAGTGTCAGTGGTGGGAAGAGCAATGCATAGGAATTTCATAGGCTTAACAGGAATGTAAGCATATGAAAAAAAGACCTTGAATAGGAAAAAGTCTTTTTGCGCAGAGTAGATAATACAGTGACAGCAAATATGATTGCAGTAGACTTTTTTACAGTCCATTACAGATCTATGAGAGTCTCATGGCACTTTTCATTCTGACTTAAGAAGCTAGAATTTTGTCAAGCACCCCTACCTACCCACCTTCTCCCCCCCCCCCCCCCCCCCAATTTGTGAAAGTTCTCTGGAGAGTGGGAGTATGTCCTGATGGAAACTAATTGCTATGGATTAAAGGAACAAGCTTGCAGCCTCCACATATTATATCAGCACTCGGAACAGACACCAAAAATTTTTATGAGAAGGAAATTACATTTGAAGTACTCTCAATATTCATAATCTCTTAGGCTCTCTCAAAACCTGGATGCAGTGTTGTTTTAATGGTGCACAGTGATTGGTTGTCTGGAGGAGGTAAAATTGGTTTGTCACAGATCCAGAAGTGGTAAAGCTGATTTTGAAATGGAGATTAAGGCCTTGTGGGGGAGAAATTACAATTTTCTTTAATAGAAGAAATATTTAATGCTGATTCATTTTCATTTTTATGTGTTTGTTCTGTTCCAGCCAGGTACATCAGAGGTCAAATACTCTGAGACATAGTTTCTGAAGGATTTTTTTTTCATACTTAAGTTATCTCAGAGAGTTCCTCTGTAAGTAGGAACAAAATTCATGGATTCATGGATCTCTGTAGTCGGCTTCAAGCCTCCAATAACCTATTATCTTGAAATGTTTGCAACATGTGAATGATTAGCCTCAAACCTAGGGAAGGAACAGGAGCAGATGTGAACGTCACAAATGGTTTCTATAAATAATGGCATAAAACACAGAGCTGGACCTGTGCACGTAAATATATTATTCCTTTTTTGGTTGTTTTTTTTTTTTTTCCTCACATACTCCCAAAGAAAACATATCTGTACAAAAGATATTTGGACATTTCTGACCATTTACAATCTGTACGAAAATTCTCAATGCAGTCAAAAGGGGAGATACTAACTGTTAAGAGAAATTAATTCACTAATTTAATAGTATTTTTTAAGATTAAGCATTAAAATTCACTAGATATAGGGAAAAAATAGGCAAATATTTTCCCAATGGAGTGAGGCCACAAAAAAGTCATCTGATCAGTAACTAGAACTTTTAAAAATGTTTTCACCATTCCATCAAGCAAAGTCATATGAGGCGATTAAAAAAAAATCTAGAATAAACAAAGATAATCCTACAGTATGAAAAGGAAACTTTCTCTAAAGGCATATGCATGCAAAGACAGAAGAAAACGGAACTTCAGCTTTATCAGCCATATCAATATTTTACTGCAGTTAAAAGTCACACAGATGCCAAGATATTTTATGTTGCCAAATGGTGCTTTTATTTTGCAGCACATGTTGTGCATTCTTTTTTAGAAGTGAACACATCTGCTGTGACTTCTTCCAATATCCATTTTTCCTTCCCTGCAATTTGGGCTATGAAGATTACAAAGCCATAAATCAGAACCGTAGCAAACGCGAGGGATCTGATTTACAAATACAGTTAATCTTTGCCTTTGCAAACGCTGCAAGCACTGCAAGGAACCTAGGGAACCCTTGTCTTTGTAGGGTTGCATTTCCTAACTTTTGCAGGAGGGGCTTCCGTGGAGAGAAATGGGGAAAAAAGCTAAGCCTATTTCCCCACTTTTTTGATAGATAGATGAAGACAAAGTCTAAGAGCAAATGCTGAACTCTAACTTCTGCTTATGAGAGAGACGTGCAGGTATCTGATGGGCGTGGTTGTTGTTGGTATCCAGCTGCTCTCTATCTTTGTTTCTCATGGAGACTAATTCCTAACTTGTCACCAGTAAAATGTGAACAGAATAATTTTATATAGAACCCTCTATGTTGCAAAATACTCAAGCATGTTTGATTGAAAATACCTTCTGTTATTTTATTTCCTGTACCTTCAGCCAAATTTTATTTCATACTGTTGAATCTTTTCTACAGGAGCAGTTTTGAGGGATGCAGAGAGAAGATCCCTCTTGAAGGGGAGTGAGCGTGCAGGTGAAAAGGTACGAGAAATATGCTGTGTCTTTTAGGGGGTTTTAGATAACTATTCGAAAAACTGACAACATTTATTTTTTCACTAACTTATGAGATGAATCGAGGTACTTAGTAGCCTCAGAATGTTTTTGGAAGATCTAAATTTAATTATAGGGCAACTAATTCAGGATTAAATGCTACAGTGACATACAAAAGATTATTTGTTTAATATAGTTTATATAACAATATCTCCATCTTAATGGTAGGTCCAGTCTTTTGTGAGTTTAAGTTGAGATTCTCATCCTTACGTATTTCCTGGTCAATAAAATAAAGATATTCCATGTCACTCTCTGGTACATGATAGAAGCTAGCTTGAATTGCAGCATTTGGATTTGGGATTCTAACGACCCGTTCTGTCTCCTTCTAGCACCTTCCTAGCCTGTCTGCAGGTTCTGCTGGCATCGAGAAGGGGAGATGTGGCTTTCAGGACTTTGAGTAAATAGGAAGGGCAAAAGTTTTTTCAGCTTTTTCTTGTCATTGTCAGCCCTCTCCCTGCCCCCCAATATTTGTATTCTTACAAAAAAGTGTTTTCTTCTCCCATGGTGTAGAAAGTTACTTAAGCTGCATTGCTTCCTTCCACTCTGTCTACTGTCTTGTGAAGTTTCAAAATGGTACTGGCCTATCTAGTCCAAATGTGGAGGTAAAGCAGCTAATAAAAGTAAAATGTTAATATCAATCTTCACATTTTCAGAAAAGAATAACATCTATATAAAGGGCTAGAGCAATGACTCACTGCTAAATACTAATGACCAGTAGCCACTGGCTGTTTTTATTTTGGCTGGTTGTTTACATTTGGCTCTTTACTGGTGAAATGCATTAAGAACCAGAGGTTTTTCCCCATTATGCCTCAAGTTAGAATTAAAGTTGCAGTAGTATAAGCAGGAGTTAATTCATTCTGCTATTAAGCCTTCAGTTACACTGAGACTTTATCATTCACTGCTAATAAATGGTATTTATAGTTGGCATATACCTCCTGTAGCAACAATAACAAATGTGTTGCCTGAGATAACCTACTTTATATAGCTGTTAAAAGGCACTTCTCATTCAAGTTTCACAATTTTAAAAATTCATTGTAAACCTCTTGAATCCTCCAAGGACTGAAACAATGCGTGAAGCTGGATGTTTAAAGTGCAGACCAGATTTTGAAAAGGGCTCAGAAAAGCCCACAGTAGAGATCTGATACTTAAGTATGCTAAGCACACAGCAGCTCCTAATGCGATACTTAGATCTAGATTCTCAAAAGAGTTCAGAAGAACCTTGTGTGCTGAGAGCCTTTGAAACACTGGCCATGTCACAACAAGCGCTGCTAGGGACTTTACACTCCTCAAAATCTGCTAAGTCTGGCTTTGATTTCTCTGGGTCTTAAGGACTTTTGAATGTCTGGACCTAAACAAAGATCTGTGCTTTATGTGGGATTATTTCCTTTTATCTAAGAATATCATTATTCTATCCTTTCCTATAATTAAATAAAAAAAATACATAACATGATGTAAGATGCCTGTAAGCTTGTGAGACCTGGGTAATACTCTTCTGATGACTGTGTATCCACAATTGTCTCAGAAGCCAGCCAGAACAGGGTTGTCAGCTTTGCCGTGTAGGCACAGCTGAGAATCCTGTTCGAGCGAAATAAAAGTTGGTAATACCTGCCTTCCTTCTGCAAGTTTCGGTGTCTCTAGCACGCAGCGCAGCTGAGGGTAAAAATAAACATGTGCTGTGGCTTAGCAATGAGGTGTGGGAAACTTCTATTCCAAAGGTGTCTGACACACTTCAAGGAGTTCTCACACCCTTACATGTCACCACATCTTGAGTCAGCTGCTTGTGTGGACGTTATCCAGTCGAGAAGACATAAATCTTCTGAGCCAGTCAGCAAAGTGAGCAAATGGAATGGAAACTTTGGGGGAAAAAAAAAAACCCACAAAAAATGCAGAAAACCCACCAAAAGTTAAATCTCTGACTATTCTCTGTGGAACAAAACTCTTGATTAGTTAGCTACCATTTTTATAGCTCTAGGCCAGAAGAGCAGCAAGTGTAGGTAGCTAGGCCTTGCACATGGTGTGTCGTTGCTAGAATCGTACTGTACGTGTCAGATAAAAAGCAAAGACAGAAGTGCGGTAAAGAGAAAAGGCTCAAGTCCTCGTCTTTCTCTCCCTGATAGTGAGGATTTCATTTGGATGATTCAGCTTACCACTTCCTACATTTGCTGTGAATCAGTATTGAAGTGTCATGTTGTAGGAGCTGCCTATTGATGGAAAGTTAAATTAGCATTAAGGAGCAGCCACAGACTTTGCAAGATAATCTGGCTTTATTTGTGCCTTCCCTTCCTGCCTTCTTTGTGTATATATCTTATTACTAGGGAAAATTACTTTTCTTTGTGCTGCCCTTTAGAATTGTGAACAAATTACACCAGTCCATTGAATGAACAGTAGAACAGAGATTAAACATGGAGAGTGTCAAACCGCTAAAAGTTAGTGTGCTAAACAACCAGAAAAAGCTTTGAAAGGGATGGCAGGGAAGAAGATACTGAATTGATCTTAGTATTGTATGTGACAGTGCAAGGACTTTAATTTGGGTGAGATGCATTCTGTCAGATCAGGGAAAGGAAAGTTTTGTGCCCTTAGGAAGTGGTGCTGGAGAGCCAGTGGTGTGCAGGAGACACCTCCTCATGGTGGTGCTGATTCCAAATTCAAAGCAACAAAACAAGTATCCTGGAAGGAGTGATGAAATGTGTTTGTGGGAGTGTGGATAACTAAGCTCTAAAAATCTTGTTTGATTAAATGTAACATACAGTGGTGCTGAGAATTTAGTCAATATTTGCACCTGCAGGATTGTGATTTGCATGTTATCTTTTTGTTTTTCAAATCTCTTAAATATCTAGAGCCAGGTTAGCCTGTGGTGTAAACTGGAAAATTTCATTTAGGTTGAGAGCTACCTTGAGGTGGGGTGAGATAAGGGTTTGATCTCAGAGTAATTTTCAGCTGGAACAATAAGATGACTAACATTATTTTTTAAATTATTTTTACCCTGGCATCCAGTGGCAATTTTGGAAAATGAAATGTGTTGTTCCTACATGCTTCTGGACCCTTTGGGGTTTGGGAGTGGAGAGCTAATAGTGCGTGGTTCCCCTTGTACAACAGTCCTTTTTTTTACAGGGGCTGAGGCTGATGCTGTATGACTGCTGTGCTTATAATTAGCAAAGCACCACCAACGTTTTACACCAGTGTCCTGTAAACAGATGCATTGTCATAAGTGATATGCATTTGCAGCTGGCTCAACGCACTGACCGGTATTTGGCTTCAAACTGCAGATTTCAAGCCTTGATGTGTGAGATAAAGCATTAGGGAAGTTTGATTGACTTGCTAGTCATTACTGAGATCAAAGGGTTGGTTGGTCGGTTTGTTTGTTTGTTTGATTTTTGCATCAGACTTCTTTATTCTACCACCTGGGCTGGGTTATTTATTGAAAGAACTCCATGCAGAGATGTTAAATTCCAGGAAAAACTCGGTGATCCAACATCATTCTCTATTAGGTAACAGTTGAATGCACTGCCATTATAGGAACTTAAGCAGAAGTTTATCTATTTTTCCTGGGGAAAAGATTTAGCTTTCTGGGTCATCCTTGTATGCAGGCAAATTGTGTTTCTCTCCTTTTGCAGTGGAACGCTAGAGCTTTCTGAAGTGTGGGTGGGAAGTCCTACCAGTTTTAATAACATTGTTCCAATCCCGATTCAGAGTGAATAGGCAGTAACTTAATGCTATAATAGTTGTCAGTAGTTAGGGTGCTGATGAGTCCTTTGGAGTGCTGATGAGTCCTTTGGGGTCCTGATGAATATCTATGTATTTTTAACGCCAAAAAAAAAAAAAAAAGTCTCGTATTTTCAGAGGCTTATCTCGCAGCCATTCCATTAAGATGGAATAGATTTTTTGTTTTCAAAAATATTTTGAATTTATACAGCAAAAGGCAATGTTAATTTGTATTTGCTGAATATATTCTATGTCTGAAGTCGATGCCTCTCCAAAATACAGGACTGCTTGTGGAGCTTCTAATAATACATTGTGGTAATGGTAATAATAACTCCTATTTAACTAGGCAGTATCTGTCAGATGGCTTCTTTTCTGAAACTGAGAGTGAGAATACTTGAACTTTGCAGCATACTGCAAAAAGGTCTGGGATGCAGTGTGATTAGCAGATCTCAGAGTCTGAGAATTCCAACACTTGCACTTGGCTATGCTAATAATAATTGTTGCCTAGTATTCTATTTCCATGCCATAAAACCCCAGTAATTCTTACTCTACGTATAGGTCTTTCCAGCATTACCTCAAATCAGTAATAGATTAGTAGTACAGAGTGTTTGTGTGGGTTTTGTAGCTGGGAAACCATTTACAATTTTTAAAATGAAACATGATCCTTTAGAAAAAGTGAAAACCCTGTTTACTGGTGTCACACATTGGTTCAATTGGTCTGTAAATTCTTCTTTTAAAAAAAAAAAGCAGAATCATAGAATCGTTACGTTTGGAAAAGACCTCTAAGATTATCAATTCCAGCTGTCAACCCAACACCACCATGCCTACTAAACCATGTCCCGAAGTGCCACATCTACACGTTTTCTTGAATGCTTCCAGGGACGGTGACTCTACCACTTCCCTGGGCAGCCTGTTCAATGCTTGACCACTCTTTCAGTAAATACATTTTTCCTAATCTCCAATCTGAATCTCCCCTGACGCAACTTGAAGCCATTTCCTCTCCTCCTGTCACTTGTTACTTGAGAGAAGAAACCAATACCCACCTCACTACAACCTCCTTTCAGGTAGCTGTAGAGAACGGTGAGGTCTCCCCTCAGCCTTCTCTTCTCCAGATTAAACAATCCCAGTTCCCTCAGCCATTCCTCATAAGACTTGTTCTCCAGACCCTTTGCCAGCTTTGTTGCCCTTCTCTGGAGACGCTATATTTCTGGACTAGATTTAGCTGAATTTATATTGCAAGTATGCAACTTAATCTGAATTAGCTAAATTTCAATCAACTGAAATTTATTTCAGGTAAAATAAAATGTGTCCAAAAGCTATTTCTGCATTTTTTTAGTAAGAAAAGTTACAGGATTTTTATGTGAATTGGCTTCTGGCCAAGCAGTTTGCATTTTCTCAGATATCCAAAATAAACTGTAATGTAGATGTAATGAGAAGCTGAGAGATGATCTCCTCAATGTACTGTATCTTTAGGTAAAGACTAATTGAAGATGCCCATGAAGATGAACATTTGCATGGATTTAGGAACCTGCAGATGAGGTTTCGGTACAGTGTGTTACGTATCCTAGTGTTTAGCTATTGTTAAGTGACTTTCAAATTGTTGTTTGAAATGTAGAGTTTTGCAATGAAATGTCCCAAATCTTTTAAGAGATTAATAAGCAATAGTGAACTTCAATATTTATTTTCTGTGTGCTGTTGCTCCGCAGTGCACCAGTAATGCACTTTTTTGGTTGAAAGATTGCATCTTCATTCCGAGGGAGGTAGAAGACAACTCAGACTGCAGTTTCAGGTTTCTAAGCTGCTTAAGTGAAGGGTCCCTTTGAAGAAGCATCTATCAGAGTGCTTGGAAGCTATATGTAATCTACCCTTGCATTGCATGTTTACATCTTTGCCTGTTTGGTTTATGCTTCTTGTCCTAGCTACATGGAGTTTATTGTCCATATTTACTTCAGGCACATGCATTTGATTTTCAGATAATCATTCTGTTGAAAAACATGAACTTGTGCTATTATAAGAGGATAATAACTTCTATGGCAATTTGTTAGCAGGGTGTAATCTACCTTTTAATCCCACTACAGGTTTCTTTCCTTCAAAGCATTTGCCTTTCCTTTCCCTTGATTTTATGGTGTGTTCCCAAGACCTTTAATATCACCATGATTAATTTTTATCCAGAATCCAAATCTATTACTTTTGGTATTATGAGGATTTATGTCTTAATGAGACCAAAAATAGAGCAGTTTTATGCTTCAAATCACAAAACACAGGCTATCAGAGGTAGGGAGACAAAACCCAAGAAAAGCTATTAAGGACAAAATTATGCCTAACACTACATGATCATAGGTAGACAGATGTTAGCAGCAAGGTAGCAGATGTCCTACTAGACAGCAATAAACACACTGGAGGCAAGTACATGTTTCATAACCTGGGATTAGAAAATAACTTGAAGATGCAAAAGATATTCTTCCTCTTTGGTTTAGCGAAAAAATGACTTTTATGCCTTGCATGAGGATCACTTATAGTGCAGAGATTGAAGCATTTTCTTCAGATGTGAATTTTGTTATTCGTACAATTTCATTTTATGCTTTATGATTACGATTAAGTTTTAATGGTGCTCCCATTGTAGATCATATTCTACCTTGCTATAGTGCCACAAACAAATAAAGTGAATAGGGCTACAAGACCAGCAATGCCAATAGGTTTTCGTAGTAGATAACTGTTACATCTTCATTACCCTAGAGATTTCACCTTCATGGGTGCTGTTCCTTCCCCTGCAAGAAGGGAGCGAGAAAAGTTACCAGTTTCAGTCAGTTTTGGATTTGACCTGGTGAAATTAAGATAATTGAAATACTAAGGAGAGGGAAAACCAGGAGAAACCTTTTGAAAGAATGTGAAGTGATTATTTGATATCTACAGTATAATCAGTGTCCAACAAAAGGAAACCTTTTTTTTTGGTAACATACTGCTAATCAGCAATTTTGAACAAAGAGGTAAAAATATTCTTTAAGTTCCAAGTGATTAATTATGGGGGGTTTTTAAGGTCACCATAGTAGATCTGAATAAAAAACTGATCAACTTGCTTCCTGAGCAAAATCGTAACAGAATTCCGGAGCAGCACAACTGAATCCAGTTCTGCTACAGCCTGGAGTAGGCAAACAGACTGTCCGAAATCTGCCCGAGTAACATATATGTCTCACAGGCACTGTTACATCAAACAAACATCAGTTGTCACTTGTTAGGACCATTAACTAGACAAGTCCAAAATAAAACACAGACCTGAAAAGATACATCTTACATTCTATAAATTGTGTGGTCTGAGAATCTATTAAAGCTGACAGAGAAGAGGGCTCTGAATTGGTGAGCAGGCTGATTACACCTCGTTCTTTATTCCCTATTGACTTTGGGTATGCCATACCTTTCCATTTCCTAGAGAAATAAATTAAAAGTCAGAAGTAATTTGCCTGATGGAGGGTGCAGGTGGAATTTTGTTCAGACGAGCATTTGCACGTTGTGAAATCCAATTTAACCCCTTGATGGGGTATAGCTTATTTTCTTTTGTTGACAGCTTTGTGGCAGCTAAAATAGGAACCTGATTAAATAGAGACAGTGAGAGATTGAGGTCTTGTTCTAACAGCGGGAGGATCAAGGCCTCTAATCTTATCTCTCCTAATACTGAGATGAGCTGAGGATGCTGGCAGTGAGATAAGCTTGGCTATTTTGAGCTATAAAAAGACCCTAAGAAGAGGTGTGAGGTGGGGAAAAAGATTTTTTTCATGTACAAAAATAATACTGCATTGTTTAAATACATTTGGGTCAAGTGCTTGGAATGTATAGGGTATTATAAAAGCAGTGATTACATTTTACTGTATGGGTGTACATCAAAGTACAAATAATAAGAGCTTGCTCCCTCTTTGCAAAGAAAATACACATCTACAAATTCCTAAATACAATTCATAATTTATAATCTACCAGGAGCACAGTAATAACAGTAGAGGCCAAGTGGGAGGAGACCACTTCTGGTAGAAGTGGAATTGCTGCTTCTTGCAGTCAAACTTTAAAAATATTTCGAATGGAGCAATAACATCAAATCACTGAGGAAAGCCTTTTATCAGGTTTAATGTAGAGCTGTCTATACAGGATGGCTTATTTTTTTCTCAATTGTTTGGAAGTAATGAAAGAAAAATGATACAAGCTCTGTTTCCTCCTCTTGTTCTACATGTGATGTTGGGTTTTTACATTTTCTTGTAATACTTTGTCCTATATCAAATTTCAGGACATTAGATAAAAATGGGAAAGAATGAAGAAAGGAAAGGAATGAGACGGCACTGAGCTTATAATTAGTTCTCCTTTGTTTACCAGAAGAATAAAATGGAAAGGAAAGGCTAGACACAAACATACCAAATACATGAGCAAGATATTACGCCAAAGTTGCTTTTTCCAAAAGTAAGTCAAAAGCTTCCACTTTTGAAATCTTCTGTAGTTGGCAAAAGTTTAAAATTACAGTTAAGTCTATTTAATTCAGCCATGGTCCTGTTTGTCCATCTGTGGAGCAGTGCAGATTCATGCTAGCTGAAGATCTACTGAGTACGTAACATCTAGAGTTTGACCGTATACTTTCCTGAGCACGTTTTTGAAACTCCATTGCCCTGAGTGGTTAAGCATTGGTCTCCAGCATTAGCTGCCTTAAATGGGCTCCTGTTGTTACAAAAGAAAGTACAGCCAACACATTGTGTTCTACCTGGTAGGACCATTCTTCTCTCATCAAAACACAACTGATTGAGTTCTGCTTCCAACCAGAATGGATTTTTAACTTCAATTTTTCTTTACTTTTTTTCTGTGTGTGCGTGTGTATGTATGTGTAATATACTTTTTTACCATAATACATAGTCAAAGCTCTACATCACGACGTGGATTATATTCCTGGCATGTATTGCATAGGAGCTTGGTGTATTCAAAGAGATCTGTAATAAATACTTTTTAAAGGGGTTTAAACCCTTGATTATTGCCAGGTTGTGCTCTCAGATACTTGTGATTGTTATTAGCATTGATTTACATTTTTAATGTGCCTTGATTCTGGTCATCCAAACTCAGAGAGTACGTCATTGTATGGTTAAACTGGAGCAGTTGCAATGGTGCTCTGATGTCCAAAACTTAGAATTTTCTTAGAGGAATTGTTGCAACAACAGGACAGAAGATTCTACACAAGAACTGCTCAGAATGTGAGTTCAGAATTTTTTTTCTTGGGTTTCAATCTTTCTTCCTAAATGTCTTCAAAAAACATTGTCAAAAAACATTTGCAAACGATCTGTTTTCCTACAAGAAAAAGGGAGAAAACATGTTTAGCATTAACAACAGTGTCATATTTCATAAGAGGCTTAAGCTTTTACTTCTGCTTCTGATAACTTTGGAGTAGGGCAGTAATAAATTACTAGTAGTGGCTTGACTAGATAGGTACTAGTACCTGGATGCTTACCATGTGTTAAAATTCAGCTTGTCACTTAACTCTGTATTACTGCACTCGTGTTTGACGTTTATATTTGAAGTTAGATTACTTTTAATTGGACAATATTGTGATTGTGAGACATCTATTGATTTGGTTTTTTTTTTAAAAAAAAAAAGTAAAAACATTTTTCAGAAAAAAAGGGAAGATTTGGAAGCAGAAACTGGTATTATTCCTGGAATGGCATACAGTAGGGAGGAGTTAATTAAAAAAGGCTGTGAAGGTCTATTAGCTAGAGCAGAATCACTCTTTGGACATCGACATTTTCCCCATTCCACTCTGAATTCCTCACTTCAGAGGAATGTCAATCAAAAGAGCAACATATTTAACAAGACAGAGGCAGATGTAATGTAACCAGGCTGAAGTGCGTATACTCTGCTTTGCTTATGGTTTATCATGGGTGATTCAGAGCCTCAGTTTGTGCTGCACACTGGAGCTCAGGTCCAGAGGTATGCTGAAGGCCAGGCTGAGCTGAAGGGTAGAGTGGAAGGCAGGAGTGATTCTGTCTAAGCTGTGCTTCCCAGAGTTGATATATCAAGATACCACACTATAGAAAACTTTGCACATGCCTGCTGGTTAGCAATTTAGCTATAAAAGCAGATGCAGAAAAAAGAAGAGTATCGGGAACTTCCATTTTCACTAAATCAATTTTCTTGAGGCTGGGTTATTCTGGTTCTCACCCTGATGATACCTTGTGCTTAAGGGAATTGAAGGGCTTTGGCTGACTTTTTTTTTTTATAGGGATAAATAGACAGAAAACATATTTTGCCTCCCTTCTGAGTATTTTCCACATACACTGACATTAATTTGGCCCTTAGTTTGAAAGGCCGGGTATTGGGAAAGGTAGAAGGTAATACAGGATTTTGTAAGTGCTGTTTGGTTTTAATTGCTAGTTGAATTGCTACATAGTAATCATATGAGAGTTAATTATTATTAGGAGTTTGCTCATTATTATTGGAGTTTTGCCACAATCTTTAATGGAAAGAGGACTAAATCTATTATTTTCATAAGAAAATACGTGCATTAGGCCCTTGTTATTAATTCTGTGCTAGGTCTGAAAAGAGATTGCACCATTTGAGCAATAATTATGGTGTATGTGGATTAGTAAATCATTTTCAATGGCTGAAGTTGCAATATTGTAGTATCTTTGAAAAAGAACCCATTTTAATATGCACAGAGAGTGTACTTGAAGCCAAGACCAGGGTTTATTTTGTTTCTATTGAAACAAAAGTTGGAAGCAAAATACTTGATCATTTTTGTTCAGGAAGGTTTTAATCTACTCCTTAAAGGATGCTACTGGTAATTTGTCTTAAATTATAGATATCAATGTTGTATTTATTTGGGGAGTTTTCTTTATTTTAGATTGTATAAATGACAGTCATTCTTAACAGGCTTCAGACAGGGTGCTCAAGTACCAAGCAAAGTAGCTAAACTGGCTGTAATGCCCTGTGGACAATCATCCTTGTGCCTGAACTGCAGAAGTGACTAGCATTTTCTTTACACAAACCACCACCTGACTACAGTAAGGTTGTTTTTTGTTATTAAATTGTCCTTGATACACAAGCTGCTTTTTTACAGAGCACAGGAGTTCCACTACTATCACAATCAGTAGTGTATTATTACCTAGGAGGGTCAACACTTTTCTGACAGACTTTGCTCTTCATTCTCATGGAAATGGCATTATGGAAATGGCAGCCGTAATCGAAGATGATAACATCTATGCAATATCCATTCAAATCATAATTACTTATACAATGCAAACCGGCTTACAGGTGCTATGAGAAACTGTGCTGCTCTATTTCATGCTTTATTCTGAACAGTCTGCCTTGCTCTATGAAGTTAATAATTTCCCCTAAAAAGGAAGAGAGTGTTTAAAGCAGGTGTGATTATGCCAGCTGATTAGCATTCATTTCTCATTGTCACATCCCCAGAGAGAGGAATTTTTTACATTCCCCCTTTTTTCCAGCTTTTGATTGCTTGATGTAGCAATGCTAGCAACACCCTTTCAGCATCATCTCTTTTTCTGTCTCTCATTTCTTGAATGAATATATGTCCATAATACATATCTAAACATATCTCATCAGATTTTTTGTGTTATTATTTTTTATTTAGCTGTGTTTATGCCTACAGCCAAATACTCGCATGCGTGTATACACACATGTACAAGTATGAAGATGAGCAAGTGTGATTGCCCTTAGAAGTGTTGTAAGGAGACTCTGAAGTGGCACCTAACCCATTTGAAATACCTGGTGACTGTTGACAGTTCTAGGTCAGGGTAGATGCAGAACATTGAAAGAAGTTAATCAAAAGAAAAAGGAGAAACAAACTGGTTAGATGTGTGATCTCTAACTGCTTGGTAGATGCACGAGATCTATGCAAGAGGATCGTTACTGGCCTTCCTGCATCTCATTGCACTTTTATGTCATCATCTATGAGTGTGGAGGACACGTTAATGGTTGCTAGCATTTCTATATTCATTCAACAATAAGTGTTTAAATAATTCTCCCTTTAATTATGAAACTACAGATTGCTGTATTCCTAATGATACTTATCAGAGTGCCATTTTCATTCTGATTAAATGTTAATCTACGCAGTACATACAGAAGGACCTTTTCCCCCCATAAGTAAACAAATATGTTACTTTAGAGAGATCCTAACCCCTCAGTGCATGAGTCAGATTTGGAAGCAGATTTATAGCATAATAACAGATTGCCATTGTTTGTTTGCATTATAGCATCTTTTACCCATAGTGTCCTACAAAATAAAGTGTTCACTTGATGACAATAAAACTTCCAACAAATTAATTGCTAGAAGCCTTTGAAAGATAAAGAACATACAAATGATGGCAGATGACTCTTTATCCCTCTCTTTAATTTGTTTTGGGCATTGATTATAGTGTTCGTAATCAGTGGAAGCACCGTTGAGAGTTGAATGGGCTGTGGGCAGGCGCTGTGGAAGAGTGATTTAACTGAATTCTATTGTGCAGGAGCCCAGATAGCCTGGTATGGAGCTTTTACGAGAATAATTGAATGCTTGCAACAGATCACTTCATAATGTGGTTTTGAAATTAATTTACCTCAATGGTGGGTTGACCCTGAGCCCCACTCCCTCTTTTCTGCGTGTTGTTCATGCTACATTTAAACTTGGATCACTCCAAGTAAAAATGCTGTTCTGCAGTAAACGTCACTATAAACTATACCATTTTCCATATCGAACCATTGGTGGAGTATATATAATAGCTTCACAATTGAATAGGAATTCACAAGTTTATGACTAGCTAACAAGATTGAAGAAAATGAACAGGGCTTCAGAGTTTGAATGTATTTGCACGCCACAGCCATTTTGAAATTGTTTTGATTTCCTCTGAGTGTTCATTGTTCATGAATGGAGGATGCCCTTTACATACTCCTTATCAAAATGATGAAACCACTGGAGTCAAGGGTGTCAAATGCAATTGGAGGTACGAGTGAAGCTTTAGGAGTGTGATGATAAAGGCCAGCCTCTGCATGATATGAGTCTTCCTTTTCGTGATTCACAGCACCACTCAGCACAAGCTGACTTGTTGCTTCTCCTATTGACTTCATGATAGGGCATGAACTTGTTCATGAACTGTATCTTACAAGCTTATATGCAAACAATTGTCTTGTGAAGTTATGGAAAAAAAAAATCTGTCTTTTTCTAGCAGCTTGGACTCTGTAGCTTTTTGTAAATGTGATAATTATGATCAGAGGGAGCACACTGAAATATTAGATGTGTACTAGGATTTAATTACCTGCAGTTTCAAATCAAAGGACAGTCAAAAATGTTCCATATGTGTTTTAGCTATACAGGAAAAAATAGTTTTAGATTCATTTATTTAGTTTTAGGCTGTAAATACCTATAGGATTTGTGTGTAGCTTGCTGGGTGCTGCGGCACGCTAAGCGTAACCTTTGGGGTGGCTTTAGGCAGCTTCCCTGGCCGCACAGCTGAGCCGTCGCACCAGCTGGCTTACCTTTACGTATGTGCCCCAGTGTCTGCTCTATCCTATTTCTGTCATATGTCCCTGAAATGCCTATCTCAGTACACAAGCTCCCCAGGTAAAAAAACAGTCACAGACTTGATTTAAAATATATGTGAACAGCTACAGTTCAAACGGGAGCTATTTCTGGAGACAAGACTCTTGAGGCTACAGAGTTGACATGGAACTTTCCAAATGGATTTAAACTATCTAGTAAGGCAATTACAGCTGGGGAATTGCTACTAAGCTGAATCTTCCTGGAGCCTTGAAAGCACAAATTTTGGCTTCTACTTTTTTTTTTTTTTTTTTTTTTTTTGTTTTTTAACTTACCGATTTGTAAATGCATAAAATCTGTAGTGAAAGTTTGGACATGTTGAAAAAGATGAGTGAATAAGATGGGCATGTTTCCAAAACAACCCAGGTCACTTGGCAAAGTAGGCGAAAACAGTTTGTTTTTCACTTCTGACCAGAAGCATTTCCATATGCTTTCAGTATGTGAGACTTCCGACTTAGAAAAAGTGGCTCTGAAAGTCTTGAAGCTTGTGCTACAAAAAACCAGTGCAACATGTTCTCCCAGTATGATGACAAGATTTTTGATCAGGATAAACGATACTGTAATGATGTCTGTCATACAACACTGAAATACAAAATATGATAGAACCTAACTTCTTAGCACCTAATTGTCTAGTAAAATCTTTTGTTCTAAGCTTTATGCCTATTTCACCCAGCATGCAGGTGAGTTGGTCTTTCAGAAAGAGATTCACAGCCTCCAAGCACTAAGTGGAGAGCTGCCTAATCTACTCACTAGGAAATCATAAGGATGAAGTAAGATTCATGTCTTTCTCCTTGCTGGTAAGATTTACATCTAATCTTGGTGTATATATTTTGTAGATGGTGGAAATGTGGTTTTGAAATCACTTAGGCAGACAAAGGGAACTTATATCTGCTGCTTCTCAGATGTGTATTGAGACAAATGAAGGGGAAACAGGAGCACCACTCTCCCCCCTTTCTCTGCTCCACCTGTTATTTTAAAAGAATGGCAACCATCACTGCATTCTCTGTGGGATTTATCCTGTTGTTTTTGGTAAGGAATGATTTGTGAACACATCCAAAGCAAGACCCACTGGCAGTCTAGGTGAAGGAGTGCCTTACTTTTGTGTCCAGATCAGGCTTATGAGTTAGCTAGTGATCAAATTGCTCAACTCTAGAAATACACAGAGGTACACTCTGGGCATCCACGGTTTCTGTGGAGTAAGGGATTTCTGTATTACCAGTAAGATGTTTCCAGTGTTTAGGTGCCTAAGTTTTATTTTGTTCTTACTTTAGCAGCTAAATCCTTTCAAATTTGGACCGTCTATTATTTCTGTCATTGTACATTACTGGAATCCGTTGTTCTTCTCAGAGGTCTGAATTCTTTTTGCTTAATTAGGGGGATATTAGGGGACTTGGCCAGAGTCTATAAGTATCTAGTCTAGGAGACAAAGATACAAGATACAGTGACTGTACATTGAAGCTCAGTAAGTTTAGTTAAGAAACAAGGTGGGTTTTTTTTTTTCTTTCAGTAAAAGTAACTAACAGTTGGAGCAATTTGCCGATGGTTTATTGCATTGTCAGTTGGGTTTACTGAGGATTTTTTTAGCTAAGATTGAACTTGTTTTAAGGATTTTGAAAATCCAAATTTAAACAGGGATTAGTTGAAGGAGTCCCATGGTCTGTCAATCAGATGTTAGCACATCATAAGTTGGCTTTGTCATTCCTGAATTTATAAGTGCCAGTCATTTTAATGGCTGAAGAACTGAGTTTTAATGTTCCAGTCTTTAAAAGTATGTAAATACATTAATTGAGAGGGACGAGGGACTTCAACGCCTGGGATTAAGTTGTTTAGCTGTATGTATTTGTAACAATATTGTTGAGATGAAACTTGGTGTATGTTAAGAGAGTGTCAGGATAAGGTGGTGTAAATTAACTTGTAGCTGTTTATTAAAATGTTCTCCCTGAAGCATGTTGGTGGTGGAAGTCTGGACCAGATGGACTTTGGTCTGAGTATCAGAGTAACAGCGTTCAGTTCAGCTTTGCAACATTCTGTCCAACACATCTGTCAGGGAGCAGTGTCAAAAGAGGGCTTGCATTTTTGTTTTGTTTTTGTTTTATATCTACCCATTTTTCTTTGGTAGTAACCCTTTTCTTTGTTAGGAAAAAGATCTTACTTGTGTAAGAAATTGTCAAGTTAAAATAGTGTTTATAAAACAGCAGTACAATCATCTGTTCTGCCCTCTTGGGAATGACTGGAATAATGGAAATTTTAATTTTGGTTTGGGCAAATACTATTCTGTAAGCTGTGTCACAGGTGTAGCTAAGAAGATACTGGTGCATTCTGGAAATAACTTTGTCTCTGGAATGCAAACTGACCAGCCTTCCTTTGTGGAGAAGGGCTACTGAACATCCTGTGCCAGTACTGTCTTCTAATATGGAAGCCTGTTTTTATTTATTTTCATTTCTAGTAAACCCATTTTATGAGACTCAAAAATTAACTTTCAAACGAAAGAATTCCCAGCAAATGCAGATTACTTTTTGAATGTTATCTACCCCACTAGCCAGAAATGTTGGCAATAATAATTCTGGATCTATTCTACAAATAGAATATTCAAAGTATAGGGTCCGTTTTGGTTTTTACGTAGAAATCAAGCAGTTTTGTCTCTGTAACATCTTAGAATTTGTAAAACACTTTAAAAGTTAGCTCCTACCTAGCTGAATTGCGTTACTGGGTATCCCCCTGTTACCCAGCCCCGTCATCTCTTCTTCCAGCAGAGCAGCCACCACAGGAAAAACACCACCACAAGCTTTATATTAACACTGCCACCACAGATTCCCAAGTGACCATTCAGCTGAAGGAGGTTGATAACTAAGCTGGCAACGAGCTCAGTGGTTGGAATAAAAACAGCATCAGCTTTTCAGATCATATCCTTCTCTAATGTAATTAAATTCTGAGTCATAGACCTGGAGTGAGGCATGCTTCCAACTGATGCTGCATTTCCTGAAGGTCAGCTGGAGAGCAGCATATTTCATCAAGTGCAATCTATAGAGTTGCAAGTTTCCTGATTAGGTTTGCATTTGAAGACCTTCCCAAGGCCTATCTTAGTTGGGAAATTGCCTATTTAAGCAATAAAACATAATAACATATGACACTGCTGCTTAATGTTATCACATATGGGAGAGTGCATGTGAAATAGAAAGACAAACTGATTCAGATTCTCCTTTTGCCAAGTTTTATTAAATAGTAGCATCAGTTCTCTGAATTGTCCTATTGCTCCTCTAAGATAATGAGTTTGATGAATAGCATTCAAAATATGTTTGATTCATCTCACCATACTTATAGTTGTGGATTTACTATTGTGGATTTACTATTAGATCTCACCAGCTTTTTTTTTTTTTTATATTCCTACTTTTGTTATGTTTTATCACTTACTCTTGTCTGACACAGATGAGGTAATTCCCATCTCCCTCACTGAGCAAGATAACTCAACTGTTCATCATAAGATGAAGAAGGCCAAAGTGTGCTAGTCATTCAAAGGAAATGCTGTCACACATCCGTATTTGCTGTCCTATGATTATACATTGTATGACATGCTAGTTTGGAAAAAGGCTGACAGGAAAGGAAATGAAAATTACATAAATTTGTAGTTAACTTATCTGATCTTCCTGACTAACCAATTTAAATTGCTTCCCTTTACTGAATATTTTAGGCATTTGTCTTCTACAAGGTACTTCTAAGATGAAATGCAGGAGAGTCAATCTTGTCATCCTTATTTATGCTTGAGTACCAGAGAAAAGACCATACTTAAACTTACCTGATATCTCCAGAAAAATAATAGAAATAGATAGTCTACCATCTCTAATAGGAGGGCAGGGAAGAGTAATGCTGTCTGCAGATGCAGAATTGAGGTGTTCTGAATTCTGAAATGTGTCCCCCCTCTTATCTTTGTGGTCCTGTCATAAAAGCCCCCACCTTGATAGAAGCTTGTTCTTCTAAGTAACATTTATATTTAGCTACTGACAACATCTTTTTTTTTTTTTTTCCTCTTTTTTTTTTCTTTGGTGAAACTCACTGACTCAGTCTTTAATTTCTCTTCCTGAAATGCAGTCAACTTTTCTTTCTCCCTTTTAGAGAGAAAACTTCCTAAAATTCTCCATCAAACTGGTTGGAGAATTTTGTCATTAGCATTATGAAGTCATGTGCCCTGAAGCATAGTGGATTGTCAGTGGGAAAACTCTTGTATCAGTCATGATCCATCACATCTTCGTACAACATCTTATTCTTTTCCGTAAATATCAGGTCCTTCAAAACAGGCTTATCCCTGCAAGCTATTTGCCATGTGCTTAAAATAATGAGAGTACAACCTGCATCAATTTAAGGGTCTCTTTGTTCAGTGTCCCTAGGAAAAAAAAAGATTTGGGGTCTTCTGGAGGTGTGCAGAAAAGGTTTAAGACTGACAGTTCTCCCTGCCAAGACAAACAGTTGTTTAACAATAGGAGTTACTCTTTATATATATATATATATATATATATATATATATATATATATATGTACATTTATATATATATGTATATATATTTTATATATGTAGATATTGGCGGGGGAGCAGGGAGTTGCAGCAATGGTTTTGTTCTGAATAATGAGTAGTTTTAAAAAAAAATCTAGCTAGATATGTACAGAAGATAGATATCAGTTCATTGTTTGGACAAAAATATTCCACACAATTAGTTGTTTTCTTTTCCTGTAATAAAGGACAGAAACACTTCCACTAATACTGTTGCAGACACAGCTCAGAACTGTCCTTTTGGACCCCTGAATACAGGTTCCCTAAAACCTGATAGTTTAAGAATTAGCTCTTAGTGAAATTTTGAAGTTACCAACATTTGGGTTTGCCCTGAAATAGAAAGAGAAATTGATATTTTCTGCAGTAGAAATATTCTGAAAGTTACAGTCATAAATGTTATTTTGACACTATTATTTATAATCAAACATTTTTGGATTACTGAGGTGGAAATAATCTCTTTTTTACTGAAATAGCATGGATTATACTGATGTCTTGAAGTGAAAAAATTGAATTAATCTAAACAGTTTATTTCAATGAGTCTTTAATCTCTTCTAGAGTTTTCTGGGAGTGGAAAGGCTCTTGGGTCTAAAAACCCTTTTACACAGTGTATTCCCAGAAAAAAAAAGAAAACTAATTCTTAGACTTCTGGAGTGCTGTTGAGAGGACAATCACATCGGAGAAGGGTAGGCAGAGATAGAAGGAAACCATTGAAAATAGTTGAGTACAGAGAGACATATACCTTGTACTTAGAGAGAAAATAGGAAAAAAATGGGCAAAATCATTTGAGTCTTCAGTGATAGAATCAACAGTGAAATATCCTGAAAATTAGTGGATATTTTGGAAGCCTGACCTTAAATCTACTTAAAACTAAGCTGACAGATTTTTTTTTTATTATTATTTTGAAGACAGTAAATGCTCTGAAACACCTTCAGGAGTGTCAAGTAGCTACTCTTCAATACCCATGGGCACGTGGCTTTGGTCTGTATAGGAAGTTCAAATGGAGGTAAACCTCAGATTAAGATAAATGTTAATATCCTTTTTTAATAATTTAAGTACCTTATCACTTTGAAGCAGAAGAATTTTTTGGAAGTAGTTCTCTAACTTGAGAGAACAGCATGCATTGGTCAGAAAAGGAAAACTGGATTTTCTAAAGTCCTATTTGTATGCTCCTCCCACACCTCCACGCCATCCCTTTGAAAAGAATGAAAACAACAAAGAAATAATGTTGGGAATTCACAGTAGAATTGGAGGAGACATTTCAAAGGACACACCTGTAGACATCTATCTAATATACACCAAGAATAATCACATAAAAAACCCACCTAGAACTAAAATGAAGCAGATTATTTTCCAGTGGAGGAGTATCTTTGCTCTCCCTCATTGACAGAAATATTTACAGTCTTACCATATTTTAAAAACCAACATGATTATCTTAAAAGCCAATATGAGGAATTGTATAAATCTCATTCTACTTCACAGACTCCTTTATTTTAGTCAAGGGAAGAATCACTAGGCTGGGGGGTAAGAGTATTTTCCAGTAATAGGCAGTGAATCTGCTGCTTAATTTATTTTAGGAAAGATGATGGATGGAAGATACTTCCTTACGGACATTAAGTGCTTTCAAGACTCAGAATGTAAAGGACAGTCTGCACCATTTTAAGGAAATGAGTAGTTAACATAATGTTTTTCAAAATACTTAGCTTTACACCCACAGAATACTTAAATAATTAAGAGATACAGATTTAGACACTTGGTTAAAGTACAAGGCATTTAGATGTGCCTGTCTGGGAGTTAATACACAAAACCAATTAGAAAAAAATAAGATGTTAAATTTATACACTCTGTAACGCTTGCCAGGATGACTTGATATGGCAAGAAAGCTGGGAAGGCTGTGAGCTCTCCTAGCCTCCACAGTCATTCAGCGATCACCGTGAGGAGTGAGGAGTCCTCTCTTGAAGATTTCCAATAGAGGTGCAAGTGGTTTAAAAAAAAATTAAAAAAAAAAAAAAATCAAAGGCTAAGGATATCAAATGCACATAGGTAAGTGGAGATATTTTAAACAGTTTTATGGAATGTATTTTAGGTGTCCCGGCCCTACTGAACTTTAATGATATTTAGGAATCATTTGACATTTATGAAAACCTTGTTTGGTTTCTAAATAAATGTGCTGATTTTTTCATAAGTGTTGAGTAATTCCTAGCTCTTGAGGTAAGTCCTTATTGTGTATCATGACTCAGCTATTGTAAAGGTAGTAACTTCAGTTTTTGTATTGTGGGGATTTCTGTTAAGTTAGCGGGTCTGGGGTAATGTTCATGAACAGCCTTAACAGAACTATCTTGGACATGACCACCTCTGAGTAACAGGTAAGACTGATACTTGTGTCATTTGCAGGATGTGATTTATAGGTTAAAGAGGAAAAATTTGTAACGATATCTGAGGAAGTTGCAGTCAGTCATTAAGAGCTATTTAGAAACCTGATGGTGAAGACTTACTGTAATTTTTCAGAACTGCCTAACTCCCATATAAATAATCTGATTACCTCTGGCAATTGCCTGTTGTATCCTCAGATAGATTATTTTAAATGAAATTAGAGCTAGATCTTTATGCCATTACCCGTTTTGCAGAGTTTACCTCAGCTTCAATGGATGTTGGGCCTTTATAGAGGTAGTGAGCCACGGAAATACAATTTTTTTTATGCATAGCTCCAGTGCCAACTTTTGTAAATCTCTGCCAGAAGTTCTGTTGTGCTTACAGTCATTCCGTAGTACCTTTGTTCATGATAAGGTGGTGGGATTTTTCCCCAGTTAACACCTCTGAGGAAGGGTTCACCATATAACTTGTTCAGCATAGACTAACTAGCACGGAAAAAGTCTGCTGAGTACTTTAATTGATGTCCATTAAAAGTGCAAAGCTGTTCTGCTGTGATTAGACACCCTGAGATGCACCTACAGAGGATCTTGATTCCATTAATTCAGTGGATGCTGCTTCATAGGCAGTGAAAAATTAAGCAAGCTTTGACCAAACCTTGGGAGCATAACTCAGCAGTTAGCAATGGAAACCCAATTAAAATACTTTCCATGTACTTGTTTTTAAATATTCATGCTATTGAGCCATTCCCACTTAATGCATAAATAACAACATAATATCCAACTGTAACAGTTGGTGGAAGCCATTTTAAGTAGCAGTTTAACAAACAGAGATGGATTTTAATTTGCAATGCCAGTTGAGCTGTAATAAAAACTAGTATTCCAGCTGTGAAAAAAAACACCAACCACAGCTTGGTTTAGAGTTATTTACAGATGTGTAGGGATTTTTTTTTTCCCAAGCTGTACAATGGAACCATTTGGTCATTATTCCTTCCCAGAAACATTTGTATCAGATGCCCTTCCTACCCCTCATTTCTGGAATCGAACTCCTAAGAAAATACGCATTAAAATATTACAGCAGTTCTTAAGTGTTCATTGATTACAGAATTCAATTTCCTGTTGCAAATGTTACTGTTTAATGTTAATATAACTGTTTACTTGTTTTTATGGACTGTGATGAGCTGCTGTTGACTTTGAGATAAGTTCTATACTGCTGTCTTTGAATTATTTTTACGTGTTGGCATTGTTGCTGTCTCCTGGAGTGTTACTAGGATTCTTGCAACTTTGAATTCTTTGTTTATCCTTCTCAAAATATCAGCTGCTGGAATCGTGGTATCTTGTGAAAGTTTTAGCACTTTTTCTTTAGTTATGAAATTCCCAGTTGCATGCGGGAAAAGTCTGCACGTAAGGGCCAAGCACACCTTTGAAATTTCTTCAGAAAACCCAAAGCAAAAAAAAAATCCAAACTTTGCTTTCCTTCACATTAGGTTAGGGCAAGGAGAAGATAGGATCATATGTTCTAAAGCAAGCCTGGAGGAGTAGTTCTTGGTATATTCCGCTGAATGGAAGACATGGTCACTAACAAGCAGTGACCTTTCTACCCTACTTTATGGCTTTATTTAATACATATGACATTAGGATCCCTGAAGATTCATCTGTAGGTAAACATAACCTCCCATGAACAAAATATTCATTGCCTTGGAAGAGCTAGAGAAAATGCTTTTAGCATTTGGATTAAGAAATTTGACCAGTGAAAGTTTTCTTGCTTTTTCGGGGTTTTGGTTCCCCCTCCCCACCGTGTTTGTATCGGTATGGTCTTATTAGAAACCAAACAATGGTAAAATGGACTATATTATAAGCTAAGCACTAGGGACCTGCAAGCAATAAGCATAGCAGCAAAGCTCCCAGGGAGGACAACTTGTAGAACTCACAAGCCTGAAGTGTTTTAACTGAAACAGTAAAGTTCAGAAAAGAAACAGGAACCACTTCAAATGCACTAGGAAGTTGTGATCAGGAGTTTGCAATACACAGGAAAACAAGAGGGAATAAAAAACAGGTACGGTGCACTCACACAGCAGGGCTGGAAATAAGGCTTTATTAGAAGACCGGAGAATGATGCACATTAAGAAGAGGAAGTAACTCTTCTGACTTTGTGTAGGAAATCACCTTAATTCTGTCTACCTGAGAGTCAAACTTTCTTATTTTAACTACAGTTTTTAGAATGGTCACAGGTTTCACCTAAATAGCTCAAGCACCATGCAGGATTGTGGAAAATATTTCAGTGACAAATGGAGAAGCTGCAAGTAAATGTCTGAATTATAGCCTCCTTAATTGGTAATGACATCAGGAGAGTTTAACATGAGCTGCTGTCATCTGAACTGCGTGTGCGTTAAACAGATGAAGAGCACAAGAGTAACTTGGCATACTTGTGAATTGTTTGGGAGGAATGAGGAATATGGGGAAAGGTTGAATCGTGGTACAGTATATGTAAAAACCAGAAATATTCTTGAACACTTCAGCCTACTGCAGTCAGCCTACTGTCGTAAAATTGATAGTATGTCTTGTGGTGGAGAAAAAGGTTAAAAAAATCCCCTGAGAAAATAGTTTTGAAGATTCCAACTTTTATAAAGTGCAAAGGATTTCGGTTCCACCCCACAAGCAAATGTAAAGAGTTGTTTATTTTCTCAAGGGTTTTTCTTGTATTTCAATTTAATTGCCTTTCAGAAAAATCATAAAATCATAGAATAGTTTGGGTTGGGAGGGACCTTTAAAGGTCATCTAGTCCAACCCCCCTGCAAGGAGCAGGAATATCTCCAACCAGATCAGGTTGTTTACCTGGCCTTGAATGTTTCCAGGGATGGGGCATCTGCCACCTCTCTGGGCAACCTGTGCCAGTGTTTTACCACCCTCGTCGTAAAAAAATTATTCCTTATTTCTAGTCTAAATCCGCCCACTTTTATTTGAAACCATTACCTGTTGTCCTATAGCAACAGACCCTGCTAAAAAGTCTGTCCCCATCTTTCTTATAAGCCCCCTCTAGGTACTGGAAGGCTGCAATTAGGTCTTCCTGGAGCCTCCTCTTCTCCAGGCTGAGCAATGCTATGAGTATCCCCTGGGTAACAAAGCATTTTGCGCTCATGCACATCAGGGGAGAAGACTCCTCAAATGCACCAGAACTTGTCAGAGTGTGTCCTGGTGTACCATGGAAGCCCACGTGACTTGATCTGACAAGCAGGATGCAGGGTCAACTGGTCCCTTCAGTTGCCTGGCCCTGAACTGGTGGGAGAGATGTAGACTGGCACTGGATCTGAGGACTGAGCGGAAGATGGGTCACTGTTCCTTATGTGTAAGCTGGAAGGTCTGATCTCTTGACACTGTCTATTTGAAGTGCACCTAAAGAACACTTTAGCAGAAAGACTAAAGAGTAATGGCCACTGTCAGCAACCAGCATGAGAACTTCTTTTCCTCATTTTTATTTTATTTCAAACCAATAAATATTAGTGATGAGTGACCCTTTTGGGAAGAGACTGAGAGCAATACTCAAACAGTAGGAAGAACAAATATGAGAGTATAACATAAAATCTTGACTTGCATTCCAAGAAACAGATAGGAAAGATGAAGAAAACCTGAAGCCTAATTCCTTTCCATCTTTCTGCAAGACTGCAACACTAAATAGCCATCTTCTGGGAAAGTGCTTGCTCACATACATTCACTGAAAATACTAACTTACCATCCAGCACCATCACCTCTCTCATTTCTGGCTTCCACCTTTTGAGATTTCAGGAGAAACTTTTTAGAATTCAAGCTGTTCGCTTTACTGCCTTCAGGACTGGATTTCTGTCATTCTTAGTTAAAAGCTGGTGGTGTGGCATTTTTGCAGAGGGCAACAGCAGTACTGCTGTGCACATCACTTAATTATTCCAAGTGTTATGAGTGCAAGTCTCTGAAGATGACAATATAATGTAGGGAAAGCTGAAATGAGAGGTAATGAAAGGTAATGAAAAAGTCAGAGGTAGACAAGATGATCCTGTGATGCAAGGTTAAACAAAACAAAACACTTAATAAAGGATTGTGGAGCTGGAATTAGCCAGGATTGCTGAAAGGGCCACCAGTGTTGCACAAGGAATATACTCACTGGGAGTGGGGAAATGTACAATGTCAATGCAGTATGGAGCTAACGCACACTCCCTGGAGGCTGCTTAAAAGCTAACGTTGCACTTACTGAAAAAGGTTTATCCTGTAATGAGCTATTATATGTAGAAGAAAAGATGAAGCTTCTTGAGGGAGGTGGCAAAGCAAGCAAACACAGAATAAGTGTCACTCCCCCTCAAAATTACTGTCTCAAAATTACAGGCTTTCCTGAATGGGGGATGCAACCAGAGGCGTGGGTCTGTGACATCTTTTGCCCAAAATGAAAATGTTGTTATAATTTAGGAAAAAAACTTTTACAGAAAATAAATAAAATTTACCCGATCGTTCAGAGCCAGGACCAAACTGTTCATTATCAAAATTTTACTTAATGCCTGGGAGTAGAATACTGAGTTTACAACAAAGAGAATATAGGGAACCCTACCACACTGCCTTCCTTGTGCACCTCCCTGCCAGGGAATTTGGTGTAGATTATTGTACTTATTTGAATTGAGAAGAAGCTGCAATATCTTTTTGGCTTGACCGTGACCTTCCTGTGCTATGTATTTTACAAACAAAAATTAACAAGACACTCACTGTCCTAAATCACTTTTGATCTTAAAACAGATAACAGATGGATACAGGCAGATGGCAGAGAAAAAAATTGTGGTTAGGTCTGATCAAGAATGTTTTCTCATCAAAACCATGGTGATTGATAAGCTCTTCTTTAAAAAAATTTGGATTTGACAGTCTTGACAAAACTTTTGAGGAAAAGTAAAGGACAGAATTTCCAGTCAAGGTAATAGGACTAGCAGAGAATAATAATGAAGTTGTCACTTAAGTGGGCTCACTTAAGTTCAAGTGTTTTGTCTGAATTAGGTATGATTTAAATCAGGCTTTCATAGTTTCTGTGTGAGTACTACCCCTTAACTTATATCTGGAAGAAGGCCGTGCTTATTTTAAGTATACACACGCATATATATGTATATGTATATATACACACAGACACATATGCATACACACATACACTAATGAAAAAGTCTCAGATTTGTCTCAGTGTAAAACAAGACTCGAGTATTCTTGAGGAAACCACTTCCATTTTATATTTAATCAAAGCTAGTACATGGAGAAGAAAGATGCAGACAGAGAAAGCGTAGAAATAAATTACCTGAAAGGCAGATGTTTAAGTTCAGTCACTGGTTTGGCTTCGGCACTAGTCTCAAACTGGTGTAAGTTGTTGTAAATCATCCAGCTACAATGGAGATGTTCCATTTTAAATCCTCAGGCATATAGTCTTGGGGTCTACACTTAAATTTCTTTTAAAACATTGAACAAGACGGTAGGCTTGAAGTGAATCCTTACAGAGGAATGGGCTGTGGACTGTGTAAGAGATTTTCTTATGGATTGCTCTTATCAGAAGGGCAGAAGACTTGCTTCTGAGTTCTCTTCCTTCAGTTCTTTATTTCGAAAGAATATTACATTTCCCCTTCTGTAAAGGGGTCTTCAGCAGTTTTCAACAGCGCCTCCTGGGTGTCCTCCATTCACAGCACTATAGTGGAAATACACTGAGGAGTTTAAACCAAGATGATGAGAGGATGGCTTAGAAATGGGAAAAATGTTGTGTGCCATAGAAGAAATTATCTTTCTATTTAAAGTTGTGTAAGAAATCTGTTTCTGTAACCTTCAGAGGATGAAATCTCTGATGAACCAATATCACATCCAGTAAAAATGTTCAGCTTAGTATGAAATAAGCTCAATAGTAATAATAATAACAACAATAATTTATTTTTACGATGTGTGCCATACACTGCTAAGCATGGGAAAAACAAACAGGGATTTCCCTGTCTCATCCCGTACAGTTACCCAAAAGTGAAGTTATTTTAAGGCAAATTTTAAGAAGGAAATTTCATTTACATGTAAATATACATCTTATTCAGCACTAAACTGACAATATCAAAGCTAATTGAGGGTAAGTACTCATTGGAAGTCTGATTTGCATAGTTTAACAGTGGAATAGTGTAAATATATGTTGAGGTGCAAAATTTAATATTAATCCTAATACAGTACTAGTATCCCTTTCACTGGTGTGTGGTTACAATCAATGAATATATTGATGTCCGTTCTGTTTTGACATATTACAGTTTTGTGTAAAATTAATTTTAATACATTGAAGTTTCTGTAAAATAGTTTGGTTCCTACTCATTGTGATATTTTTTTGAATTAAATCAAACATTTCATGGCTTAGATTAGCTATATTTCTTACATATTTACTGTGTTCAACATTTTATTGACTTTAAAATGTTACTTGAATTTACTTTGTGACCTAATGGGTCATTTCGCCATGGAAGTCACGCACAAGCTTGTGGAAGTTTAATCCAAGCTTTGCATGACATTGTTTTGAACAAGAGTGTTTTCTAGCAAACCAGATCTACTTCTGTAAGGTAGAGCAGAAATAGAAATAGGAAGAGGATTGAATCTTTTTATTTGTTTTGTTTTATTTTTTTTTGTCTTAACTGCAATGAAACAATCAGTAGTAAACAGTGAAGCTTTCTCCCGTAGCAGAGTACCAATTATTCATTAAGATGTCGTAGCTGGGTTTTTTTTTGAGATATCTGTTTTTTATGCTTTTAAGGCTAAATATAGGTTGGAAAATGGGATTTGCCTCATTGTGCCTCTGTTTTTATTCAGTCTTTAAAAGGTTGTTGTTTGATAAACTTTTAGTTCTTGAAGATTTATGATTTTATTTTAAAGAATATAAAAAAATATTCTTGTTGCAATTTAAAAGAAGCCTTTTCAGTCTTTATCTGAATTTAATTATCCCAGTAAGAAAAGCTTCAATTTTAACACTTCCTTTTAAAGATGGAAGTCTGTTTCTGTGATTTAGAAGTACGTCTTGTGAAGTAAATTAAAAACACCATCTGTATGCAGAAAGAGGCACATAATGGGGAATTTAGACATTTTTCCTGTAAATTTGTTATCTGAATTTTGAATTGCTCCTATTTTCCTGCCTATAAGATTGTAAATGGCAATAATATAGTATCGACTTTTCTCTAGGGCAGCCGTTTAAATGTTGTTAGCAGACTAAGTAATGTCTAAATACCTAACAGACAGGAGAAGGAAAACATTGTGCTGAGTAGGAGTAAAGATATTTAGTGACAGCATGAGCAAACACCTTAAAATAAAAGTTTAACTCCTGAAAAACAGAGGCTTTGGATTTTTGGAAGGAGCTAATAATGGGAACTTAACTAAAAAGTGACCTGAGTTTATAAAGGAAGTCTTGATTGACTGCTGAATCTCCTCATCATGGAGTCTCTCTTGCTTTCCCTCTTTGTCCGTTCTGTTTCCTTCCGGCCCTAAAGATGTCTCTCTCTTTTTGTATCATATCTACATTATTTTGAGACTTGAGATCCCTTTAAGGTATTCTGGATATCGTTTAACATACAGATGATGGTCAAAAGCAGACAATATTGATAAAATTAATTCTTACTAAATAATATTTATTCTGTCTTCTTCACAAACGCTTCTTGCAGACAAATTAGGCTGGACTGATTTCTTTAGTGTTCATCCGATATTTTTTTTTTTTTTTTTTTCCCCTAGTATCATCATCACTGAGTGAGAGCCATGAAGTTTAATGACTCTCCATTGTCTTTGGTCTGGGACTTATATATTCCCAGTCCTACATGCAGTGGAACATTTTGTGATACAGCAATTTATGACTTGTACATAAGAAAATTCCCTGAACTGTCACTGAAGCAATCCCTTTTCTATCACAGTAAAAAGAAAAATAATAAAAATGCATTTCTATTAAAGCTGAAGGCTTAGCTAGTATATTTGGAATAAAAACAAAATTGCTATGATAGTTTTTCTTTGACTTTATGGCAGTATAAGAAGGATTAATACACTGCATGAGCATATTGGATGATAATAAAGTAGAAGAATTAAAATCACTTCAACACATTGTAGATAAACCTTTGAAAATAAGTAAAAATTCAGTCTTAAGTATCAGAATAATTGGAATGTATGAGTAACTTTTCCTAAGAAAAGCTACTTTTTAAAATGCTCGTTATCGGGGTGTAACAGGAGCAAGCATTGCATTGCTAGAGATATCACGTACAGAGGGACAAGAAATGGAAAAGGTGGAGAAAGTCCACAGAAGGTTAAGGGGCAGGGGGAGATGATCTATCTATCATTTCTGCTGCAATGAATCTTCCTTTTTTGAGATAATATTGTGACCCTAGAACAATGAGAGCAAAATTGCTCTGCTACACTATTTCCAGTGTCTTAATACCACTATGGAAGTCTTCTTGAACAGATCATGTTTTGTAAGTGTTTTGCTACAGGAGACATGATTCCTGTTTTAGCTGAACATTTCCATTTCTGGCAATTAGCAACTCTCTTAAAAAAGAATTGTATTCAATAAAAAAATAAAAAAAATAAAATTAAATTAAAGATGCAGGATCATCTCTTTAGCCAGTATGTTTCTGATATTCATCAAATCAGAAGGTCAGTCAGTTTTTCAAATAGCAACAACAGAAGCTAACAATGAAGAAACACCCAGGCCCTTCATTTGATGTAACCATGAAGATGGTAGCGCACTCTGAAAAAGAGCATGCCATCTCAGTCTGCATGTCACAGACTCTGAATGTGGAATTTGGCATCTTGCTTTGCTAGGGAAAATATGTGTACATGGCACAAAGTATATTAAAAGTCATAAATACCATCACTGCTGATCATAATTAATATTAAAAGACAGAAACATCTCACAACTTGCATTAATCTTCTTTTCTAAATGCTGGAAGTTGCTCTGTGATTAAGTAAAGGGTGGGATAATCTTATCTTTATGGCTAGGCTGGAACTGAGTAGGTATTCGAGTCCTGATTCTGCCACATGCTTCCTTTATGATGTTAATCAGAATGCTTTTATCTCTTATTTTTTATTTGAAAATTGAACGTAACAGTTCCTTTCCTCACAAGAGCAAATACTATCTCTTACGTGAGTTTTACAGTTAGCATTTATGGAATAAAGCAATTTTATTTTTACTGTATGTGGAAATAACTGGGGAGACAATGATTTTTTAATTTTGACCAATTAAAAAAAAAATTGGAAAGATGAAATTAAAAAGTGTAAAAGCTCAGCAAACAGTGGAAAGAGAAGCCTGTTAAGAAAACTGATAAAAAAGATCATAGCAGGGAAGGCAAGAAAAGGTCAAATTGTTTAACTTTTGAAAAAAAGGAGACTTTTCGTGGACATCAAGATAAGGTAAAACTATTTCTAATTGCTCTTTAATTTGTAAAAGAGGGATAAGCAGATGCAATGAGTGAAAGCCAAAAATGGGCCAATTCAGAGTGGAAATAAAGGGGACATTTTTAAAAGGCCGGAAAGGTAATTGTTACAGATAGATTAGAATTTCTATCAACTGTAATCTTTTAATGAAGGCTAAACAATTTTCTGAAAGATATTTCATGGCTTAGCAGAAGTGACAGACTTGATGCAAAAATTACTAGTCTCCATCACAAAGAAGGTCAGTCTGCACTGTCCCAGTAGTTCATTCTGGCCTTAATATCCCTAAATCTATGTATTAATGTTTGTGAGTCATGCTGGTACCTAATGATGGAGGCCATGGAAGCACGTAAGTTGTGCTAACTCACTATGGGTCTGGGAAACAGAAAGAAGAAACTGCTTCCAGAAAGCTATGAACAGATCATTGCAATATTTTTCACAAGTTAATTCTGTGAAGGGCATCTTATGTTCTGTAATGAGAAGTTCTTGTGCATGACTGAATCAATCTGCTTTGTTTTGTGAGTTAGCTGATGAGAAAAAAATGAAGTTATTGGTACAGGGGGTTACATCTTAGATGAGTGGTACAAAAGTAGGTCTCAAAACTGAGAACAAAACTTGATGCCTTTTTTTTTTTTAACCCCCCCAGATACTTATTTGTAAAGAATGAACTATGTAGATTGGCTCCTCATAGATTTGATCATGTTCACTTCACCATTTGAAAGGAAAAGAAAAATTGTTGTCAGCGCTAGATGTCCTGGATTGGAGATGTGGGAGAATGGCCTTTTTCCTAGTGTCCAGGAGCTCCGCTGCTACAGAACTCACCTGGGATATGGCAAGTCTGAGATTCTCCTACCTGGAAGAATTTCGGTTCCAGTTTCTAACCTTTCAGGGATATGACCTAACCGGCAGGTACCAAGATATTCTGTAGTGCAGAGATGGAATCAGCTCCAGGTGTGCTTTCTGATTATCTGGCTCTCCCCGTCTTGGATTTGGTATTAATGGATAATTTAGGAAGAACTGAAAGTCTTTGCTTAAGTATAGCTTTTGCGTTGGGGGTATTAGAAGGTGATGTCATTTTCTTTTAGCAGTAGAGATAGCTATGGGTTTCCTGTGCTTCTGTGTGCTTTAGCCATGCACCATTATATGTAATTTGGTAAGTAGCTTCCCTGGAGATACTGTGAATCTTAACATCCTTTTTCTTTTTTTTAAGCTTTACTACTCCAATACTTTGTTTTAGGAACAGAACATTGGATGTAGGGTGAAAATGATTTGTTGAATTACTTTACTATGTCAGTGAGAAAAAAGCAAATTATTTAAAATCTGTTTGAGCCAAAAGAATATATTGTTTCTTTATTTCAGTTTAGCAAATGAAACAAAAAATGAAAATATTTTTATAGTTCAGTGGGTTTCCAGGCATGGTGAACATGGATATAGTCAAGCAGTTGCTCTGAAAATTCAAGAACATGAATAATCCTTGTGTCTATACGGACACTGACTTTACTGGGGTTGTTTGCATGCTTAAGTTTCTCACTAAATCAGAGCAGATTAGGCTGGATTTGATTTGGTAATGTGTCATGCTGAGGTAACTACCAATTTGAATGAAAATAGTGTATCAGTGTAATGAATCATATCCTTAATGTTTTTGTTTGTTTGTTTTGGTTTGGTTTTTTGTTTTTAAAGAAAAAGAAAGTCTATGGCAAAATTGGACATTTATTTGGGAAAATGGCTCTTCATCTTGCCCCTTTGAGAAGCAACAGTTTAACCCACAAATAAGGGGGGAAAAAAAAAAATCAGTGCCTTTTTCTGAGTTTCTCCCTGTTTCAAGCCCTTGCACAATGAAGGCCAGATGCACCTTCATTCATCCCTTATCTTCTGACATTTTTCAAGACTTACCTTGTGTTCAGTGTTCATGCCTGGAGCATTGTATGTCCTTAGCACATCCTTCAGCACAATATACAGCTCTCTTATCTTCCTGGATTCAGAGATGCACTGCAGTTTGGGAGGAGGCTGAAAGCTCAGTAAAACAAATGGTCATATAAAGTCAGATACCTTTGACGTTACTGGTCTTTTCTCTTGACCCAAACTGCACATTTTCTTTTCTTGTTTCCCATTTGTGCATTACACAGAAATTGGAATTATTTTAAATCTTACTGGTTTTAGAAGTGAAAAGCACAAAACATAATAGAAATATGTAAGCTAGAATGCACTTTGCAAAAAGTTAGGATGACTAATATTCATCTGTAGAATAGTACAAGTAACTGACTGTTGTTTGCAGTCTAAAAAGGAAAAAAAATCAGGTCAAACAACGTTTGCTCTCAGTTGAGTACTTAGTAACATTAACATTAATAATTGCAGTACAGTTTTTTTTTACAAAACCTGCTTTAAAACAAAACATTGAAATAAGTAACATTGTTGAAAATATGTAAAATATTTTCAGAGGAAGATGTATTTTCTAGAACCTATTTCATATAAGCTCAAGAAAAGTTTTAGTTGATTTGAATCTGAGTTTACTTGAGTGGGCTGGCTTTGGTGTGGCTACAAGGAAGATTGCATGTATGTGTTACAGCAGGTCAACAAGAACTGAAGGTGTCAAATACATTGGTACCAAAAGACACTTCAATTTAAACAATATATCTAAAAATATGAAAATTGGAAACTCTTACAATTTTTAGGAAAGAAATTTTCCCTGCAACTCTTATGTGTTATTTTATTTATATTTTCTAACATACTCTCACTAACACAAACAGAGATTGTTCATGCCCTTCTATACTTCACAATATGTTACTTTAAGCAGCCTGTAACATATGTAAAATCTAGGCAAGATACTGCATTATTCATTCCAGTTTAAGTTATTGATTATGATACTTTGAGGTATTCCTGCACTTGCTTTTTTTTTTTTTTTTTTTGACCCCTCCTAGACTGATAATCTAGAAAATGAAAATGAACAGGGAAAAATAAGAGCATCGTCTTGGTTCCATTTTCATTTCTTTGTGAAATTCAACAGCACGTTCAGGAGGCCTTTGTTTTACTTCATAGCATCATCATTTCTATATCTTGCACATGGTCATCCCTCAGAGAAGCGTGGCTGCATGCATCGTGTCAGCCCTTGGCTTGATACAAAAGTGCAGAATTTTCCTTTATAGAGACACAGCATTTTTTTTTCCTTTATAATGCCAAACTGAATGAAAAATATTCCTTAGAGAATTAGAAAATAATGAATGATTGGCATTTGGTGTACAATTTCTTATTCTAGTGAGATTCTGGCATGCCATTCACTGGGAAATCCAGAGTATTGAATGACATCCACATTTACCAGATGAGCTGTCAAGGCTTACTGTGTGTCAACACCTCTGCAGAATATCACTTGAAGTCTAATTCTTTTTATTTATGGGCATCTGATTTGGTGTTTCTGAATAAGGAACCGTGTATATTTTTTTCCAGCTCTAAAGCTGTTCATGTTGCTAAAGCTGTGGCTTGGTCGCTTCACAGGGGTCGGGGGAAAGGGTATCTGCGTGGGGGGACAGGGATCGGGGGAAATAAATGGGAGCACACGTGCACTGAGGAAGTGATAAAGTATGCTTAATTCCATGGGGTTCTCTTGTGTTCTCACAGATTTTGGTACCGTAAGGCAATATGGATCCTATAGCATTGACTAACTAACAGGAACTGTTTCAAAGTCCCGCTGGTGGCCAGTTAAAAGTTACGTTCCTCAGGAGTCAGTGCTAATAAACGGCTGCTATTGTTTTAGTGTTCAGTAATGACCTGTTTGTTGGGATGAAATCCTCAGCAAGTTGATGGATGACACTAAATGGGCTGGAAGAGTTGATCTGCTTTATAGCAGAACAGGGCTGCCACTCAAAAAGATACGAACAAGATGAAGAAATGGACTGACACAAGCTTCCATGAAGTTCAGTCAAAAAAAAAATGCGGTGTTCTACGCCTGGGATGTAAAAACCCTCAGACGTGGTACAGGAGGCGAGTTGTCTAACTAGAGAGCAGCGCTGCATGGGTGCTTTGGTGACAAAGTCCCAAGTGTGTGTGAGACAGAGAGATGGGTACGGAGGTTCCAGTACTTCTTACTTTGTGAATATCAGTGGCCAGTGAGAGGTGATATAAGTACAGGTTGATATTTGAAATGCATAAATAATGATTAAGGTTTCATCAGACTAATAATTTCCAGCACATTGTGGTTCTGGAAAGAACCACAAAATCAGGTGCTACTATATGATTCCAGATTTGCAGTGTCTTCTGTGTTCATTACAACAGGATGGATCACAAATGAACCAGTTTCAAACCTCTACTGTTACTCTTTCTTTAAGTTTTCTTTTCTGTCTAAGCAATACCTTATTTGTTGTAATATAATCCCTCTGCTTGTTGCCCTAATCACCACAGTCTGGAAAGCAGATTGAATTCTCCATTTGATTTTTTTTCTTTTTTCTTGTTTTTTTTTTTTTCCCTTGTCAGCTGTGTTTCTCAGTCTCCGATCTTCCCCCCCGCTTCTGGATTCTCTCAAATTGGTTTGCATCTCTCCAAGTTTGTTGCCTGAAAGTGGACTTAAATTAACTAAGGACTTGTGAGTGCTGAGCTGAGCTGACAGATTTCTATCTGTATCCTGCAGGTCACAGTTTTGCTTGTATGCACAGTATGGTGCTTCCTTTTGTTCAGCACCTAAGTGGTGATTCATGTTCAGCTTGCAATCTACTGTAACTCCCAAATCCCTTCATATGAAACTTCTATCCAGCCATTATGTGGTGATTTATCTAGATTTCTGAGTAACAGAGTAGTAGAGTGGTGAACATAGCTGCCTGGAACAGGTTTCATTCTTGGCCACTGACCATCTAAATAAATATCTTTAGAAGGCTGCACCAGCTGATTGTTAGAGCAAATAGCCAAGAGCCCGGAAAATTCTGAGATCAAATCCTAATTAAACTGCTGACTTGCTGCATGACCTTGGGTGGCTACACTCTTTGTGTAGCCATGAGCCCCAAATCAAAACCTCACAGCTGAACTTCTCTCTGAAGACAGATTAAAAAAAAAAAGTACAAAAAAGAACCTATGTACATCACTGACAGTAACATTCTGTTTGTATTGAACTTCTAACCTGACCCTTGACACTTAATGCAAAATTCATCTGTGCCGTCCTATATTCTTCTTGTTCTTATTGGTTTATGTAAGTTTGTAGCTGCGTTATTAGTAACATAGATATGTCTGCACATGATTATCAAAAGCAGGTTTTTGCAGATCTGGTTACTTATTTTATCATACAGAAATGCGGCAATTTTTTTTTTTTTTGTGCAGCTTATATAAGATGATGCATTTTTGTGAGAAAGTGTATTGGCTATAGTGCTCTGTGTACAGGCTTCACCACAGAAGTTTACTGCTAGGCACTACACTAATAAACACTACGTTGTTAAGTTGTGCTGGACTTAGATTGTATGCAGAAGGGTCATGAGTTCAGAGACACCATTCAGCCAAATAAAACTGTAATATGCCCGTTGATATATTTGGCACCTGAACAGACAGAAAATCTCTGTGAAGCTTGCAGGATTCCCGGTTACAAAGGAGTACCAAATGGAGGCACATCTGCCCTTCTGTAACTTTGTCCACCTGAAGCCCTGCAGTGTGACCCAGCTGATAAATGCATCTGACATCTGACTTGGTAGCACTGAACTTCTCAAGCTTGAAGGAGACATTTGGTGTCATATGACTGGAGAGCTCATAGAAGTGTCCCAAATGGTAACCAGCCAATGTAGTTTTAAAGGTCAGACCATTCTCAAGAGCCAAATCCTACCACACAGGGTTCACAGCAATGGTGCATGAGTGGTACCCTCTCAGTGAGTCTAATGCACACCCTTGTAGAGTCCACTCTTTTCACGCAGTTTGCTTGCTGCTCTGTCCAACTATTTACATCACTAGTTACATCAAGTCAATCAGAATAAAAGCATGACTGCAGAGTCAGCTTAGAGTCAAACATCTAAACTAATTGAAGGATATGAAATGTCAGGGAAGTTGGAGTTTAACATTTCATGCTTTCTGAATCCCCAGTTTCATGAATATCTTACAGGCAAGTCTAGAATCTCATAGTTATTCCAAACCCAGGAATAAGTGTGGGTCCTGGGTTTTGGCTCTGTCTTCTATTTCACTTCGTAATTTTTTAGAACAGAAGTCCTAGATTTTCATCTCTGTCTGAAAAAGAACCAATCTCCTTGAGTCTGTTTTCTATGCTAGATGTACAAGACTTAGTAAGTAAAAATATATTAACTGAGTGTAGACAAATTCTTTTGTGGTATAAAGGAAGCAAAATGCTTTCCAACTTATGTACACAGTAGGAAATAATATGTTGTTCAAGGCAATTGCTTTCCCCTTGTTTCAAAAATCTGGCAATGAGATTGATGTAAACAATATGTAAAGACAACTGAATCTTAAATAGAGGCAGGTTTTTTGGAAGGGCTGTTCAAGCCCAGTATGCGTAGTAATCACTCATCATCTCTCAGGATTTTGATCCCCTATATGAACTGTAGAACTATAAAATGCACAATACACACACACACACAAGCAAAACAACCAACCCAGCAGGCCTTGTACAATGTAGAAAATGAACTGCACTTTGCTAATAGGGATGAAGAGAAGAATGTGCTTTCACTCCAGCTTGTGTGTCTGAAATAGCAGTACACTCAATGTTTTCACTGATTCATCTGAATAATATTCAGTTCTGAACTCCAGTGAACGCTCATTGCTCATTGTTTTCCCAAATAGCCACATATCATTCTGTTTCATCCAGTCCAAATGATCACAGATGTATTTTAGTTGAGATTTTTCAAAACTGTTTATGGTAGCAGCAGCTGATAACTCTGAATAAAATGTGTCAAATTGCTTTCAGGACCAACCACTTCACCCAAACACAAAGATGAACATTTGAGTCTATTTACAGCTTGAAAATTTCCCCATAGAGCATAGCTGTCTTAAGTGCAATTATTTGTATGTAGATTTAGTGGCCCTGAGGAGTACCTCAAAAGGCTTGGAAGCTGAAGACCTAATTTTCTAATCTTTACCCGGGTATTTTATGTGCATCACACCGAAGTCTGGCCCATTAAAGTAAACAGGGCATTGCCCTTCAATAGAATCAAGATTACTTGAAAATCCTGTTGAAAACCATTGAGAGTAGCAGTTACTAACCACCTCTCAGCTTTTGACTGAATAAGAATTGGAAGAATGTCAAATGAGTCTGTTTAGAGAACAAGTAGAGACTAAAGCCACACTTAAGTGCTATTATATCTATAGTCCGGGATACAGAAATAGGACTTGTGAACCTTTAATTCAGACTTCCTTCTGCAGGGCATCTTTTCAAGTAGGGTTCATGCTGCCTTGAGAGTTTAGTCCGGTGAGATTAAATTGGGAATGAAACTAAGAAGGCAATTTCTCTTTAAACACAGTCAAAAGTGTGGATAGACATTTTGTTTTATTTCATTCTCCTGAAGTGCATGGCTCAGCTCCAAAGCCTTGGAGATGCTCAGAGATAGGCAGATGTGGCTAAAGGAAGGTCAATTTAAGTCAGATTCTTTTTTTTTAGCATTAAACTTCTGATAAGTTTTGTATCGATACAAGTATTAAAGCCCCATTTGTTCCTTAAAAAATTGTAAAAGAATATACTTCCTTGGATCTTTTGAACAGAAACAGTTGATTTGCACATGTTCAGAGTATGTGGACTCCAATTCTGTCTCTGGAGTCTCAGCCTAAGCAGCAAGATCAGCAGATCAGGAGAGAAGATGTATGTACAATAACTTTTGCTTCTATATTCAGCCATGGTAACACTCTGGAACTACATAGAACAGGCACTGATATAACTGGTGAATTCAGAATTCTTCTCATCTGTAAGACAGCCAATAAAAAGCAAACATACACCTCAAAGACTGACTTTGGATCATAAAATCAGCGTAAATTAGTATTTCAGAGGTGTCTTGAGTTCTCCCATAGCTGAGGTTAAAAAGGATTTAGCACTATAAACTCCATTTTCCATGGGGTTTACGAGTCAGACAGCTTAAGTTGTTCTTTGTGGAAAAGCAGTCTGCCAGATCCTAGCACATAGATTCAGGTTCCCGTGCTTGCATAAGAGTGTTTTATACAACCTATCTTTTTGACTCCTTATAGTATTTTTCTATCCTGCTGTTCCGATGGGTACTGAGTATTTGCTGCGGGATGTTGAGTGTTTTCACATTAAAGTGAATGGAAAGTAATAATTTTGGGCAAAGGCTCTGGCACATCTCAGACTGAGTCCAGGGCATATTACTTGTCTTTTCCCAAAGGTTTTGTGTGTATGCCCATGTAATAAAAATGGTATATATCTTATACATCTTAAATATGTATTTGCACAAGAGTCTAGAACCATTCCAGGAAGAACCATTACACTTTGGTGGTCTATAATATGGATTTGAAAGCATTTATAAATAGGTATTTAGCTGTCAGATGAGAACAGTTCCTTCAGAGATGGTCTATGCACATTTGTAGAACTCATGTTTAAATACTTTATTTACCGGGGGAGATAGAAAATTGTTTCTTCATACAAATTCCAATCTCTCAGCCAGATATGAAACACTCTGAGAAATGTACAAACATATCATTTATCGTAAAAGGACCGCTAAAATATTACTGAATTCTGCCTGAGCCATTTTACTCCTGCAATTATACCACAGACAGGTTCTCATCTGGATGAGCTCCTGTGTTGAAATGTAAGTGTAGCATCAACACTATCAGTATGTTTTCTTTGAAAGAGAGTAAGCACATATGAAAGATAAATTAAAAAATAATTAACTGAATGCCCTCAAATGACCAGTTTTAAGTTACACGTGACACTGTTTTTCTTAGATCTAAATTTCTAGCCAAATATGGAAGCAAATTCTCCCACTACATGAATATACCTCAACATTTTACAATCAACATTTTACAATGTTGTGCACATTTTGATGTGACGGCTGGTATACCCACGTTGTCTCTTTGAGTTGCTGAGCTCAGCCCTTCTGTAACAAGCAGGAAATTTGATCGTCTTTTTCATACAGTCAAGATCCTCTCTTTTAAATCACTGAAAACTATTTTTTTTAGGAGATAGGAAGTGTTAACCATGATTGTAATACCTTATATTGTCTGTGAGTGACTGTTTTTCTGAATATATTGTGTATACAGAGATGCTCTATAACAGAAATTTTTGACAAATGATTTTTCATCAGAAAATATCGGCTTGTCAAAAACAGAGCTTTGCTGCAACACATAAGATTTGAAAGAAGCTTTTTCAGATTGGAAAAACATTTTTCTGGATTTGAACTGCTGTATGAAAATCAGAACAGGGATTTGAACCCATTTCTTTCACATTCCAGAGCAGTGCTGTGATAAGCAGACTACAAGTGGACGGTTTTATGAGGTTTCCCTGTTTTGTTCCTTTTCAATAGTTTCCTGCTCTTGGTTTCCTGAGATTACCGTTCCAGTGCAGAATGGGAGGCTTTTGAAATCTCAGTGCTCTATGGGACATTAAAATGTATTTTCCCTTCAATTCTATTTCTAGTAATATTTCTTCACTTGAATCACCCTCTGAAATACCTCAGATCTAAAACATCACAGTTCTGTTGAACTGAGGATATGGTTCAAATCTTCCATGGAATTTTTAAAATTCCCACCATGGTTGGTAAGAGGTAAATGACCTGGGATGGAGATTAAAAAAAAAAAAAAAAGCAAGCAAGCAAGGTTTTTGACTATCCCTGTCTCCTAGTAAAAACCTAACAACTTACTTTCAGCCCATTTGTACTAATTACGCTTAATTATCCTCCTATGTGCAGCCTCTCTTACTTCAGTTTGCATCCACATAGTTTTCAGTTTGCTACTGTTCTGTGTTTGCAATAAAATTTAGAAGTGTCCAATCTGAGTATCACATTATCTTGCAAACTACTGAATTTTCCTTCTCCTTTGTCTGGTGGCACTACTGCAACTGAGTTGCTGAATTGGACCATTTCTTCGCTAAAAATATCCAGGTTTTTTTTTAGTTATTGCATGAGGTGTTCCAAATGGTTTCCGTGCAGTAGCTCACTTTTGTCCTGACATAGGAATTCTGGGACAGTGGCTGTAACCCTAGGGCTCAAGTGCTTGTCTTCAAAGGCAGGAGCTGTTGGTTTCACTGTGAAATGCTGCCTCCCAGTAAAATCACTGCTAAATGACATTTACTGCATAAAAGTTTTATGTAACGTTTAGTTCCTGCATATTCTTTTCCCCACTTCCACTGTGTTCACTGTCCTTAAACTACTTTCCACTCCTGATGTATTTCAACTCCCCCACCCTGCTTTGTTTTATCTGTTATTCCCATCCACATCTTCGTCTCTATTTTTCACTTCAGCTGTTGCTGTTTGTCTGTCCATTCCTGAACCAGTCCTCCTCCTCCTCCTCCTCTGCATTTGGACACCATACAGCAATTCCTAGAAAGAGAACTCTGTCTCACTGTAGTTGCTGTCTAGGAAAAGAAATGCGTCTGATTCTAAATGCAGGTGGACAGTTTGTTTTGACAGCAGTAATTATCTGTAGTATTAACGTATAATAATTATTTGGTATTACTGAAATTAAGAATAAAAACAGTTCATAGTAGTTCAGACGTGACTGTCATGTAAAAGTATTACTGTTAAATAGATTTTTTTTTTTACATATTCCAGAAAAAAGGGGGAGCTTGGGATTTTGTTTTGTACCAACAGCTCCCCTTTTCCAGTCACTATAAGATTATCTGCAGATTCTGTTTTATTCCTGGATTATTTGGGATTAAAAGACCTTGAAAAATTCCAAGAACCTTCATTCTCTCACATAACTCAATGGAGTGTGTTTCAGCAGAGGGTTATAGTATGTGGACAATAACTCTGTATAACCCATTTGCTGCTAAAGAAAATACCCCATCGAGAGATAGAAGTGTCACTAACGCATTGGGATGTTTGAAAGCATATGAAGCAAGATATTATCTTTAGATAAGAGCCATCCAGCTGAGACAGATTTCAGTATATTCATTAGTTTTAATCTTTGCCCAAATCTCCTTTCTTTGCAATTTAAATCTGATACCTTATACTCAGAGAGAGTCACATTTCCTGAGCATCTGATGCAGCATTACCAATATAAAAAAGTGTTTCCTTCATTAATAACTGATTGTTTTACAACTCATTTCTACAATATGGGTATTACAAGTAGTGTGTGCACACCATAAAGAAACTTTTTAATGTATTCCTATTAATATGGCTTTTTTCACATAACAAGCTATCAAAAAGAGAAAATCCTTTCACCATCACTAAATCCTTCTTTAAGGTTTCATTGATCTTAGCCTTAGAACAAGATTATAAAAACAGTCCTACACAGAGATAATGTCTTGAGAATTCTGGCTAATCTTAGCACTCATTTTAGATTAGATCTAGTCATATTCAAACACAGAGCTATTCTTGTAGATAACATATGCCTACCAGTGTTTACCCTTAATTAAGATGCAATAATTGCTTTTGTTTGCTTTGGTCGTAACAAGAGTAATAGCAAATATATTCATAGACCTTTGATGATAAATGTCTTGTACTCAATGTGTAGCATTCCAGGCTCAGGATCGATTTTCCCTGATGAGGAATTCTTTCTAACGGTGAAAACTTGTGCAGCGAATAACATAATCTTCGTGCATCCTGATGTTTCAGACTGTGCTTAGGTATTCAGCTCGCTTCTTTATTCTTTAGTTTCCATTCTGCAGAAACTTGTATATATAAAGATTATTCAAATAGCTTATTGTCAGTGAGTGAATTATTTTGGTGAAGGACAGCACATAAGAAAAATGTGGAAATTACCATAAAAGTTGAAGAAAAGATTTCATTTTCACTATATCAATTTTCAGATGTCAGGCTGTAAATAGAGTCTTACAAAGTTAGCAGTATGAAGAAACCCAAATTTAGACTCCGGTGTTAAAATAATAATACAGATAATATTCTGTACCTCAAATCTGTCATTCGGTTGCATAACTCTTCATGGATTTTCAAGTTCAGCAAATCATCAGTTTTCAGGGTGCCTTTTTTAATCACACGTGTGCACATTTATCAGAACATCTAAATCTTCTCTTCCTTCTAAGTAAAGTCATATGCGGTGATGTTTTGGGGTATCTTTTATTACAGATATGTAACATTATCCAATGCATTGCTTTTCATAACGAAGAACGTAAGCCTCCAAGAGTGTAACATTTGTTTACAGCTGGCTTTTTTTTCTTTGCGAGAGCATTTTGCTTTGCATTATTAGTTAATAGCAAGGGAAAATGGAGAGGAAAATTACTGCTGCATAAACAAACCTGTTACAAAAATGCCTTAGATGTTCCAAATGATGACGCTAGAGATTGTATGATTTATTTTTTACAGGGTCATTTTTGAGTTACACGGCAGTTGAGCTTACACAGTTTACCAGCCATAGTAATGGCAGAATTATTTAGGGTTCGATTCTTAAATACATTAAGGTTGATGGTTGAAATCCCCTTGGCTTAAGCATTTGCACAGTAAGTCGTAGACTGCTGAAGAGATTTGTGTTGTGTACCTAAAAAGGTGCCTTTTTTCAGCAACAAAAGAAGTGGTGTCTTCCAGTAACAATTTCTGATAGGAGGCTGACAAAATACCATCCTGAAAATGCTCTGAAGTTATGTTCCTAGCTTACAATAGGGTTGAGAACATTATCCCCGTCCTTCTTACATGGATAACATGATACAGATAATATGATATAAATGAAAGCTGCAGTAGCAACCGAAGCAGTTGCTCTCTTTCAGTGTAAATGTTACAATTAAGTATTGTTCTGAACCAGCTAAAGTAGTATCTTTATATATTGCTGCTTAAATTACACAAACTTCAGTCTAGTGATTGTTGTTATTATTTTGTATAACTATGTTTCAAAAGTCATTAATGCCCTATTTTAAAGCACCTGTTCTAAATAACGGTGTGTGATGATAGAACGCAGAGGGCAGAGACAGGACAAGTTTTACTCTGTTGTGTTAAACAATTAAAACACTCAGAATAACACAGAGTTCAATAAATATTTCTATTATGCTATACTTAAATCTCAAATTCTCAAATCACTGAGGTTTTCTCACTCTTGCTTGATACCTTAGTTGCTCTCTTCCCTTTCATTCTTATTCAGTGAAGCACATCAGTGTGTTTAACTTTTTGCATCTGCTTCAGACTCAGTGCCCAAGGATATCATTATAATTAAGCCTGTACTATATTTCTGTTTTGCATAAACATGGCTGTGCATCAGTGGTTTTTCTTTTTTTTTTTTGTTGTTTTTCATTTTTTAATCTGGTACTATGTTTGGTATTGTCTTCAAGAAAGTTGTCTGTTCATTTTTTAATAAAGATTGCTCATCTTCAGACTGAGTTGAGATAGTGGGCCTTACTCTATTCCTGTGATAATTGACAGTAAAACTCCAAGTGACTTCAGACAGGTTCCTACATCCATCACCATTGTTTTTCATTTTAGTTCCCTATCTGTTTATTTGAGATACTTGAGTAACTGAATCATATTGTCCTTTGGTGGGAATGGCTATACTTCATTCATTTTAAGATGGTTCATCTAAGGAATAGAGAAATATTAATATTTAATAATCCGCTGTGTTTAGCGGGTGATAAATTTTATAGTCAATGTAATCAGACTTGCTATACTCACTGAATTGTAGGACAAGTTTGCAGTGTACTTAGGATATAGTGGTTACTGATTTTAAACAATCTGAGCCGAGCGACCTGTCTGGTTTCTATACCTGGCTCTGCCATGTATGTGCTGTATAAGCTTGCACAAGTCATGTAAGCAGCTATGCTGGCTTTGGCTGAAGTAGAGTTAATTTTCTTCATAGTACCTAGGATGGGGGTATGTTTTGGACTTGGGCTGGAAACAGTGTTAATAACACAGGGATGTTTTCGTTACTGCTGAGCAGCGCTTACACAGAGTCAAGGCCTTTTCTGCTTCTCACCCTGCCCCACCAGTGAGTGGTCTGGGAGTACAGAAGAAGTTGGGAGGAAACACAGCTGGGGGAGCTGACCCCAACTGACCAAAGAGGAAGAAGAAGGAAGGGAGGACATGTTCGCATAGATAGTGTTTGTCTTCCCAAGTAACAGTTACATGTGGTGGAGCCCTGCTTTCCTGGAGATGGCTGAACACCTGCCTGTCCATGGGAAGTGGTGAGTAAATTCCTTGTTTTGCTTTGCTTGCACATGTGGCTTTTGCTTTGCCTGTTAAACTGTCTTTATCTCAACCCAGGAGTTTTCTCACTTTTACTCTTCTGAGTCTCTCCCACATCCCACCAGCGGGGAGTGAGCGAGCGGCTGCGTGGTGCTTAGTTGTGTGCGGGGGTTAAACCTTCGTGAAACCCACTTCAGAGTGCAGACAGAGCATGTGCTTTCCAATTTCTGTTGCAGCTTTTAAATATAAAATAATATTGGACACATGAGTGGTTAGAAAATAACATTGCAATTGTGAAGAAAACGAAAAATGTAGGCTTTTCTGCATTCCTGAATTGCAAAGTCAAGTTTAGGTGCAGAAACCTTTCAATTAAATAATTAAGCAGTACCAAATGCTGGATGGGTTAACGTATTTCATTTTTTAATCCTAAGATTTCTATGTATACTCATTTCTGCATGCATTTGGGTGCACAAATGCCTAAATATACAGGCATACAACTCCTCCTCCTCAGTGGCTTTTCATTTGATGCTATGTTCTCTGTAGAGTTGTGAGCTGGTATATTTGTGCCAGACACCACACAAAGGGGATGAAAATCGGGCCACAAGTGTCAGCTTTGTTGTTTCCAGAAATACAGCCGAGCTACTGAAATAACCATCTGGAGTGGCTCTTCAGGAAAAGGTATCCAGGGCCCATCAGTGCTTATTGTGTTTGGAAAAGTTCAGAGGCTTGAGAAGCATAATGCTTAGTGATGTCTGCTACACTCTAAACATTTGATGTTTTTAGCACAAACTGAAATTATTGTTGACGGTGACAGTCTCTGTTTATTTCACTGTGTAATCTTTATCTGATTTCAAGTATGCCTGTAAATACTCATGCCATTTTGGCAAACAAGTTATTAGCTCTTTCAAAGGTAAAGACATGAGAGCTTTTTGAAAGGTTAAGTCTTCTGGAGAGCAAAGTGCCTCTTGAAGGTGGAGGCCACTTTTCCTTTCCTTTGAAGATAAAACATGGTGAGTAGCTGGTCATGAACAAAATGATCAGGGTGGCATAACTAAAGCTTATTGAATTTGTGCTGAGGATCCCAAAAATGGCAGTTTCATTTGTTCCACACAGTTTTATCCTCTAATTCCTAATCACAATGCTGTCTTATTGTGCACAATGAAAAGACTAATTTGACTAAATCCATTCATAAATGACAAAATCAATAGTTCTCCTTTTGAAAGTCACTCAGCATATAGAATATGAGAATTTATGGTTAGTTTACTGCTGTCATGGATGGGTCTCTCTCTATCTGGTAGTAACTGATAAAGCAGCTTTTGAAGTCAGACTGTCTCAATAAAGTACTTAAATCCATCTTAATGTACCCCAGGGAAGCAAGTCTGAATTAACCTAGTACCTTAGTTTTGCAACAATAATAAGGTGAAAGGGAGTATGCAGCAGAAACTGATTATAATAAGTGATACAAAAGGAGACAGCAACAATGAGGCAGAAGTAGAATAGGAACTGGGATTAAGGGATCTCTCACTCAGCCATGTGCAAAAATGTTGAAAATTAATGTTGTATTGTTTAGCTAACAGCTGTCAAATCATTCAAGTCATTGTAATGTGTGGTATGCTTGCTTTCTTCTTCATCTCACCAAGAGCATATTAGAAATCATATTCTCTTTCTTCTGGAGAATGACAAAGTTAATCCTTCCTTGCATTGCTTTTAAGACAAACTCATAGTAAAGACTATTTCTTAAATTTGTCGGTTAGGATATTAACATAGTGTGAAACTCTGATGTTAAACTGGCGTTTGATGAATGGGGTTGAAACTCACTTAGGGCCATATTCTCCCTAGCTGTTGTATTTCTGCATAGTAGAAAACGCGAAGGATGCAAATGCGCCTTGATACATTTGTGGTGCCGCTGTAAGCAGAGAGACCCCCATATTCCTGACATCAGCCAAACACTAAGATTCCTTCTTCTGAGAACATATGGCACCGAAAGGAGACCAAGGAGGAATCCTAGGTTCTTTCTGTTACGTTAAAATAATGCTTTCCCTATAATTATAATACAGTGCAATTGTAAAAACAATAAGAATAATGTCTTTATTAAAGAGACTTGAAAACCAGTATTACCAAACGTTCTTAAAATCTAGTATCAGGCAATGCCCGTATCACTCTCTTCTGACATCTGGTGTTATTTCTCCAATTCCAGTTATCCTGGTTCATTGCTCTCTTTTATACACAAATTGTAGTATTAGTAAGTTATACTTGAGATTGAAAGGATTTAGTAAATTTACTAAAATTTACTAAAAAGCAATGTTTAAAACTAATGTTAAAAATTCAAATTAATCTTTTTTTTTTTGGTGATACCTCAATATTTGTAAAATTGTGGCCATGGTAGAAGAGAATCAGAAGTAAAAATAGATCAGTTGGGACATTTTTATCTCTTGCAGATTCAAACTTTGTCCTCAATAAGCAGAAGTTACACATGATGTCTGTTCGCCCTTGGTGTTCCATAAAAGGTGGGGACTGTGCTGGATGGTTGGAGTATTTGCCTAACACTAGGGAGCAGTTGGTTTCGTTCTTACGTGTTCCTCTTGCTCTGATCCTCCTGTTTGTGAGGCTGGGCAGCTGACCCAAATACCCTGTGAACAACAGGCACTTTTAAAGGACATAAAACAGAACAAAGCTTTGCGTACATTTCTTTGATGTTTATCATTTCTTAGACAGCGTTAAGACTTTTTTACTTTTTTAGATGTCAGATGAAAAAGCAAATTGAAAATGTTCTTTGAACTATTGTGGTGTTCAGGTGCTGATTAGCCACTCTGGGGAAGGGGTTTCATACTTTACCAACGACATCTTTAAAAAAAATCAAAATACATCCACTGTAAGATTGTGATAGTTTCAGTGTAGACGGTAAAAGAAGAATAATTTTATTCAAGTCAGAGTAATCTTAATTTTTAGCGTGTAAGCAACTTATGCCAGAACTAAGAAGCACATGGAGCTTGCGACAAGCGAGGATGCACTCTCGCATAACAGCCTTGACAAGTGTCAGCAAATATTCTTCAGTCACTGCAAACAGATGCACTGTTGTCCCAGAGAAACTTGTGTTCTCTGAGAACACTGTGCAGCAATACATGCATGATAAATACTGCCCTGCATCAGCACTTGATTAGAGAAGCGTACTTCCTCCATTTTGAGTGGCGCCACTGAAAAAATGCTGCAAATGCATGAACTGTTTGAAGTCATCACCATTCTGGACTTCCAGCAGTTAGGGCAAACTCGCAACTGTGTAGCAACGATTTTTTTAAATACTGATTCAAAATTTCAGAAATACTTTTCATACTAATGTGTTATTACTCTGGATAAAAGTATGATGCAAGATGATAGGTACTTAGGAAAGCAACTTGAGTATTTTGTTTCTGAAGTGGATCAAATTAGCATCCCTTTTATACTTTGAGCAGCCCTTGAGTGGTGTGGTAGTGCAGCCCCAGCATTTGCTTCTTGGTGACCTGAGGGTGTTTCCGTGGTGATTTGCATTTGCTGTTTACCCCAGTGCTCAGCGTGGTATGACTAGCAATACCTGAGCGCTTGGAAATTAACCTCTTCAAAATTGAGATACTTACGTCTTGTAATCTCTTACTGTTGTCACCACTACCACTCTTCTCTGCACTGTCATTTCAAATCCTCTGTGCGCTGCGCAATATTCTTCTAAAAATTTCTTCTTATGACTCACCCTACAAATGAGCACTACTGTGTTACACATCCCTTAGTTATGCTCTCCTTTACTCGTTATGTCGCCCCTTGGGGATAGTGTTGCAAAATAGCCGAGAGACTTGAAACAAGGCACTTGGGAACATAAAAATTCAATGACAAAAATAAAATGAAGTGAAAGAAAATATTTTCATACCTGAGTATGATTGGCTCTTTATTGATATTACTCCATCAAGGAAAATTATTTTTAAAGCCTCCTGTTTATCATCATTTATCAGTTCAGTTAAAAACCTAGCAAGCTGAGTTATACCGTGTAAAGAATTACTGCTGTGGGTATATTGCCTCTGAGCAGCAGGAACCGTTTCATCAGCTCGTGCTGTGAGCGCTGTCTGCTCAGCCCCTGCAGTACTGCTCCTGGAGGCTTGCTACCAGCAGTAACCTTGCTTTTCTTGGAGTCCTGGTACTATGCGATGTCCTCACAGTGAATCACTTCTCAATCCTAGTGGAAAGAACACAGGAGTTTTCAATTATTCCTTTTGCTTTCATACTTCTCTAAATTAAGAAAGTTCATAGACCTTTATACTCCACAAAACAAGACACCCAGTACATGATGGGGTTGAATAAGGAATCATTGCTAAGCCACAAATGTTCACCTGCATCGATACTGGTCACAGTCTTCATATCAGCTGCCACCTGGTCAGAGGCTAATCCACTACAATCTAGCTTTGATTCATTACTTTTTTTTTTTTTTCCCAGCCAAACTGTCTTTACACTAGAACAGCTTATGTTAGGCTGTTTCCATTAGTTTATAAACTGAAACCAGCCTTGACCCGAGCTTTCTACTTATTCCACAGCCCTTCTTTTCTATGCTTTTGGCCTGCTAAAGAGTGGTTTTTTAATGATTACAAAGGAAATCAACTACAAGCAAATTGAAACAGTACATAAGGTGCAGATTCTGTAAACAAATAGTGTTTTTCTCTAACAAGTAGTTTTCTCATCAATCTGTATTTTATTCTTTCTTTCATCTGAACCGGGGTCACTCACTTCTGTTGTATTGCTAGCTGTGGTTTTTTAAGATTGTTGTCATTACATAGCAATAATCTGTGCAACATTATTTTCTACAGGGCACTTTCACCTTTATCAGACAATTTTCTTTCCTTAACAATTTCTCCCAAATAATATGCTCGCAGCTGTAGTCGGTGCAACTATAGCCATTTGGTGTGAAGTTGGTTGTTGAAGAGCCAGATCCTGCAGTCTGCACACTCCATTCATTTTTACAGGAGCAAAAATGTGAGTCTTCATTTTGTGGATACAAATTCTGACTCTCTCTTTTTTTTTTTTTTTTTTTTTTTTTTTGTAGTTACAAATGGTGACCCTTTTGTTGTGTTTTGTTGTTTTGTTTTGTTTTTCCTTTTTTCCTCCCAAAAGCTTCTTCAGCTGAACACTTCAGCTGGCAACCTAGGTTGACAGATTTGTTAGCAGAAGGCAGAACAGGAGAAAGCCAGGCTGATGATGGGCCTGGAAGGTGAGCCTAAAAAGCCTAAAAAGCTGGTACAGCCAGTGAATGAGAAATGAATGCCAGTGATAACAAGATAAGTGTCATTGCCAAAAAGGCATTTTTTTAGCAGCTGTTCATTAGAAAGACTGAAAATGATCAGTATCAGCTACTGGAGGCATTTAAAAGGAATCATGATATACCAAAAGTCCACAATGATTGTTTTAACATTCAAGACAAAGGTGCAGAAAGGAGCTATTTAGACAATTATTTGGATACTGAAAGAGAATCCAAGAAGGAAGGTAAATAGCACAGAGACCACAAATGCAAGCACTGAAGATATGCAGGATTTTCCAGTGATGATAAAAGAGAAAAAGCTTTTAACAGTGTAGCTGCAAGAGCTCAGTTTTCATTATCCAAGATTTTACAAAATGAATAAACTTTTTCTCATGCTTCAGATTTAAAATCCACAGGATGCAAGATGGATAGATGCTGGAGGGTGGATATACATTGATTTCTCAACTAGTTTTTCATTTGAAAGCCTGTTAAATAAATGCATTTCAAAATATGGATACTCTTTCTAAAACTTTCAGCAAATTCTAGTTTTATGCCACCATCTCTATGAGATGTAAATCGTTACAGTAGTGCATATTGGCTGCTCAGAGTCAGGACCTATTGAACAGGATTGTTTACAGATCCAGAAACAACAAAACTACTTAGTATTTAAGAGCATGGAAAAACTATGAGAGATATGAATATGAAAGCTACCCGGGCCAGCTCAGATAAGATAGCTAGAAGGAGGTTTATGTTCTCAGAATAGAAAATAATACATTTTTGTATATTATCATAGAATAGTTTGGGTTGGAAGGGACCCCTAAAGGTCATCCAGTCCAACCCCCCTGCAAGGAGCAGGGACATCTCCAACCACATGAGGTTGCTCAGAGCCCCGTCCAACCTGGCCTTGAATGTTTCCAGGGATGGGGCATCCACCAGCTCTCTGGGCAACCTGTGCCAGTGTTCTACCACCCTCATTGTAAAAAAATTTTTCCTTATGTCCAGTCTGAATCTGCCTCCCTCTATTTTGAAACCATTACCCCTCATCCTATTATAACAGGCCCTGCTAAAAAGTTTGTCACCTTCTTTCTTATAAGCCCCCTTTAGGTATTGAAATGCCATGCTAAAGTCTCTCTGGAGCTTTCTCCAGGCTGATCAGCCCCAACTCTCTCAGCTTGTCCTCATAGGAAAGGTTCTTCAGCCGTCTGATCATCTTTGTGGCTTCCCCTGGACTTTCTCCAAGAGGTCCACGTCCTCCTTATGCTGGGGGCTCCAGAGCTGGATGCAGTACTCCAGGTGGGGTCTCACGAGAGTGGAGTAGAGGGGGAGAATCACCTCCCTTGACCTGCTGGCCCACGCTTCTTTTGCTGCAGCCCAGGATATGGTTAATCATCTGTGGGTTTTTTGTGGTCTGAAATAGAGGTATGTACCAAGTTGGTCTCCTTCAGCTTGTAGAGCTTCAGTTAACAGAGCATGAACCTCTACCCACAACAAGTTAGACATAAGTGTTCTATTTCTAAGACTAAATTCATTCAACTTACAGATTTCCACTTGTGCTTAAAATTAAATTTTACATACATACAGTTTTGTGAAAAATGGCATCAGTATAAAAGCTAGCTCAACCAGAAAGTAAATAATATTTTTTTTCCTTTCTATTTTCACTATGAATTAATGTTTAAATAGTGGAGAAAGTAATTTTAAAAGCTTTCTGGGATTATTTTTTGAAAGATGCACTGTTTTAATTTATCATTTTAAATGTGCTGACAATAAGAACATTTAAAAACCTTATGGCACAATGCATCAGGTTACCTAATATTAATTTTCTTTTTATAGTTTATCTAATATTGATTGCATTAGCATTTGGATTAATGACCTTTTAAATGCTGCAAGACTAAAGCAGTTGTCTAGTAACATGAGAAGACAGTCATGAGGCTGAAATAGTTGGCCAATCAGCTTTTTAAAAATAAATTAAAGATTGTGTGAACCACAGCAATGTTGAGAATTACGGTTTTCTAATGAGATCATCAGTTCTAAATCAATACCAAGAGGGTACACACGTTTGTTTGATGTTCACTATGTACTTGAGAGAATTTCAGTAATCAATCACTAGCATTCTGACTTGCAGATGCAAAGAAATCCACGTCAGTGAAATATTTAAGACTGCAAAGTAGAACTACGTGCAAGTAAGAGGAATGAAAATTGGACTGTTTCCAAAATGGAATAGCTAAACTTTCATAATCATGTTAAACTCACTGAATATCATACATTGGAGTGAATTTGAATCTGATCCTTTGTAAAAATAAGGGGATGCATAATTTGCCTAATCTATACCGACTTATGAGAAGAATCTCAGGTGCCATTTTCTCTGCTGAGCTCAGTATAATTTAAGGGGATAAAAAACGCAGTCATGATGATGGCAGGGAATTCAGGAGAGAGCAAATGGTAAAACCTTTCCTTCTCTATGTAGAGGTATGGAATTTGACTCCAGCACCGCCATCTTCAGTTGCTATGTCTGCATATCCGTTTCATGGTTATTTCTCTGCCTTTGTTTCTCTTTTCTTTCCCTTCCACTCCCTGTCACTATGAAGACTTTCATGTACTGACTTACAGGAACCTGTGAGCAGTTAAGAATATAAAATCAACAATGAGTTAATCACTGCCCTTTATTATTTCACTCCTTATTTTCCAGTTGAGTAAGTGCTTGCACCTGTGCTCCTTAGAAATACCTTACATTTGTTTTTTTTTAACATACATCAGTTAAAGTACATAGTGAATCCCTTAAATAACTTTATCAGTGAGGAAGTCCAGTTGTGACTACTGAATTCTCTGATTGTACGAGACTGATGGATTTGCAGCCCATCCATAAAAAAAACCCAAACCAAAACAGTGAGGAATCAGGCTATCATGGCTCTATCACTCATATAAATCCATTTAGTACAATCTGTGGGGTTTTCCTTCAGTTTTCTTGAAACAAAACTCATTATTCTTCTGTCTTCTGGTGGATTTCCCATATAGCTACTGTTGTTATCCACAGACAAAACTGAAACTGTAATTTGTCCAAAGCACAAGAATTTGTAGAAAGCACTGTGGGTGGAAGGGAATTGTGTGCTGTACCTCCAGCTGGCAGCACACTACACAGAGGACAACGTAGCTTTAAGCCATTTAACACTGTCTGGTCTGGGTGTGCCATCCTATGTAGCTTATTATATAGCTTAAGCAACTCTAGGGATTTATACCAAATGCACCAAATGTAGAAAGGGCACAGATAAATGCTGTCTTCAGCTGATGAACCGTTCCCTTATGAAGTTTCTGCTGTGTTTGTGAAATTACGGAAAACAGTCTTTTGCTAAAACACCATTAATTTTTAAGTATGGCTTCCAATATGAAATATTTTTATTTTGGCCATTCATTTTTAATGACTGCATAATGCAACTCAGCAAAACTATACAAAGCAAACCAAGAAAAAAGAAGACGCTATTAACATCAAATATTTGCATAAAAGTGATGAAATACTGAAGCAGAGACTTTGTGGGTAAGTGGCAATTATGCAATGAGGACAAAATGTACAGAAACTGCCATTAAAACATCAATTTATCAGAACAAACTCATGATGCCACATTTACTGCATATCTCCTTCTTGCATAAAAGTTATTGTTACTTTTAGTTTGGGGATATAATAATGGAGGTTATTACTAATTTATTGTGTCTTGGAGCCATGTTCATCAGTGTTCCTGTTGAGAATTCAGTGGATGATCATACCTGGTTTCTCATAGCCCACTTTTGCCAGTAGCTATGGATGATAGCATTCAGTATGAGTTGGCTGTCCTACCAAGCCCATCAGCTTTAAGTTACTGAAAGCAAATCTCTCGCATGCTTTAGCTTAGCCAGGAAATCTCTGCCTTCAAAACACAGGTTTGTGCTTTTGCCCGTCTATAAAACATACAAATGACCGATTTCACTTTGTAACGTCTAAGTTGTTAGGTAGTAAAACACCATGAAAACTTAAAATAAGTTTGCATCAAGGCAAATGCATGGTGTTATGGAGTATCTTTTCAGATGGTCAAAGTACATGGTCAAAAATCAGCCACACTTGCATCTGTGGGAGCTGGAGTATTTGAAGAGTAGAAGTGTTATATGAATAGATTCCAAAAACTGGTGAAAGACCAGAACATCTGTAGCCAAAGTATGAAAGGAAGTTAGCAATCAATATAAACATGTTTTACTGCTTTATTTTAGGATACAGATTTAAAGATCTTTGAGATTTTGACAATTTCCTTTTCACCTTCACCCAGGGCAACAGGACTCATTAAGGAAAAGAGAACCTAACACAGAATTCCGTTAGAAAGGACTCACAGTTGTTAACCCAACAAGTTAGGGAAGTGAGGAAACTTATTTATGTATATGTGCATTACATACATATTCAGATAATAGTAAAGTAGCATTTGAATATGTTTCCCTAGAAGAACACATTTAACCATATAAATGTGTAAATAATGCAAATTATTATTTTCCTTTACTAAAGCACTCCAGTTAGCAGGTTTTTCGGGTGCCGTGAAGACCCTGAAAACCTAAGGAAGGCAATGGAACAAAGTAAAGTCAACTCCCAATCTGAAAAATGAGGGATATATTTATTAATTAATTACTTTTGTATGTCTCAGAACTCTACAAATGTTGTATTATTTAATGATACTACTGGAAATCAGCTTGATATTTTGCATGAACTGTACCATAAGAATATATTCATTCCAGCACCACAGTCAATTATGTTCATGTTCCTTAAATCTTTGCATTTAACTAATGTAGAAGGTTTAACCTAAGAATTCTGTTTTCCAGTTGCTTTATAAGAAGAGAAAGAATTGGAGGCAGAGGGTGTATGTACACTGATAGACACAATAATAAGCACATGTATGTGTTTCTGTGTGTGTGGATATGTGTACATAACTGTATGTGTATGTAGATAGTGGACATTTATTGGCATGAGCTATTTATGGGTCCATGGATAATGGTCAGAGTTAAGTACTAATCTTTGATCTGTTTGTTCCCTCGTTGACACCAAGTGCACGGCCCTCATCGCCTTCAGGGAGACCTATGAGAAGCTAATCCTAAAGGCTTGTGAAATACAGACTTCCTAATGGTTCAAATGGGACTCTGTGCACTAATTAACATTTTATTTTATGGCAGCCCTTTCTTCTGTCCTATGCCTGTATGCTCCCTTAGTGGAGTGAACAGATGTAGTCACACATTTCTTATGCTTGGCAGAAGACGGATGTCAGTCTTTAGAATAAATGTACTTAGTCAACATCAGCATCTGTCTGTGTGGCTGCCTTCCATGAATGGGGTATGGTAACGTCATCTGGAGAGATTTCTAAATTAGTCATTGCAGGACTTTGCTTACTTCTATGTTGTCCAGGCAACAACTTTTTCCTACGTTTTCTTTGATCTTCATGTTCTTTATTTAAGTTTGAAATGTGTAAAATATTTCTGCTTCTAGCTGCTAAAACATTTTTGCAGAAAGTATAATGCAGGATCATTCTGTGAAGGAATAGTACCAGAAGCTAAAATTTATCCTATTATAATAATGGAATTTTCTGATTTATAAAACTCAGTTACTAGAAAAAAAGATTCGATATTTTGCCTTCAACATCTCAGGCTTTGATGGTATTATCTTCCTTAATTGTAGTATGTCAGAGTCACTACATTCACTTTTACGTGACCTGAGAAGGTGCTATACACCTCTCATGATAACTAATTGGTGAGTTTTGTCACTGTAGATGTATGTTCAGGAAAATAATGTGGGGGTTTTATATGACTTAAGGACATCAGTCCATTTCTCTTCAAGTGCTTCAGATATATTTACTGAAGCTTTTGCTTGATTATTTCAAAAGGTTATCATACGTGTTAATAATGGGTCTGTGTCATTGCTGGGCTTTCTTTTTTTTCGTAACATTAAAAAAATGGATAGACATTGGAGGAAACCCTTCTCATGGCCCTCTGTCCTGGCACACATAATTTTTTTTCTGTTGTACATTTCACTTCTTTCAGCAGTTTTCTGCACACTCAGACATCTAATCTGTTCTGCATTCTGCCAGTGTTCTCTTTTATTTTATATGTGATGTACGCATATATATGCATGCCAACACATCTCTCTCCTTTCAGACAACCGCACCCCCACACAGTTCTAATTCTCGTCCTAACCTTTCCAGTGAACCAAGGGAGCTTTTTCACTAAAATCTTTGCAGAATGCATGTGTAATAAATAGGGAGAAAATAACAAGAAAGGAGAATAAGATCATCTGGTTTCTCCACAGAGCAAGTCTGCTAAGTGTTATTGCAAATTAAAATTCTCACATAATGTTTCCCGTGTGTGCCTCAGGGAGCAGTCCCCGCAGGGTCAAGAGTTGCATTCGGTTTCCGTGCCCATTAAATCTTTGTTATCTGATAAACCTGTCAACATACATGTCAAAGAGTGACAGCTCTGACAGTATCCTTGTGATGTTGGCACCTGAACGCTGGGAAGTTGAGTGAGACCATCAGCTTGTTTCATGTAGGCCACAACGTAACTTTCAGAATGGTGGAATTTTAACCAACAGTCATGCAAAAGAAAGACAGTAATGAGATTTCACATGAGATCAGGGCCTATACCTGCCTATTAAATTGCTTTTTCCACCTGCTTTTTGGAAAGAAACTAATTAATGCTCTCTTCTTATATGGCTTCAGTCTGATATTAAGAAGCTCAACATTCCCATTGATGACTAAAATTAAATAATCAGTCTCTCATAAGAAAGGATATGATTAATTAATAAACTTGGAAGAAAAGGATTCATTTTCACTTTCAGAAAGCATTTTACTGGTAGATATTATGAAGGCAAAGGACATGATGATATGTGCAATAAAATGCTGTTAAATTCCACTTCCTTATTTATCTTTTTACCCCTCTTTTGTTCTCTTTGTATTAAATTTCTCAAAGATCATTTAATTTAATTAAATTTGAGAAAAGTACCTAATTTAAATAGTAGGCTAGAAGTGCCTTCTCCTCCACTCTGTAATACCAGTGTGAAACCAGTGTCAGTCGCCACTTTTCACTTTCAGAAAAAATAGGAATGGCTTCTACCTGGAAGCTGCAAAGCCTGCATTTATACTGCCGTGTAACCAGAGTTTGTTTGTTGTACTTTACACAAATGCATGTGTATGTTCACACATCTATGTAGATTGTATAGACCATTTGTACCATATATAGTTCTTTCCTTATATTAAAAATAGACACATAGTATTTGGCCTTTGCTGTTATGCTGTTGGCAAACCTAGCAAAAGAAACTGGCTTTTCTCTCTTAGGAAAAAAAAAAATACCTTGTTTCCTCCCACACTAGAAATGGTCCCCTTGACTTTAAAATGGATGCAGTAGGTAGTGCTGCGGTATAATTTGTACCAATTCTGTCACTCAGTAACATTTAGGCCTGTCGGTTGAGTACCATGTGCAAATGCTAAATATGATGGATTTGTTTTCAAAACGTTTTTAAAAATAAGGAAAAGGTGGAGCGTGCTCTTCATGGAAACTTCCCTGTGAATTTTAACATGCTATGATGTAAATGTACTAAGCTTCTATGCTGAGAAACTGAATAGAGACTGATGTCCTCAGGATAGTTATTTGCACTAAACAGTCAAATTTTAAAATTCACTAAAACTATGCAGATACATAGAAACATGTGAATTATGTGTGTATTTAATATATTTTAGAATTCAACCTGCAGCTTAGGAATCACTACAGGACTTTTTTGGGGTTTATCTGTTCCCATATGATATCAGTAGGTCCAATACTTCACAATTTTTATCAGATATATTTCTTACAGCATCTCTAGCATTAGAAATAATTAAGTTTTTTTTTTTCTTTATCTAGACTGTTACCTAAATCATGTGATCACTTCAATCACAATTTTAAGGATAGAAAATCACTGGCTAAGTTGCAGAAAGGTGTTAGCAGATGCAAAGGATTGCAATACATTTGAGTTGCTGCTTATAATATGTTTGCAACTTGTGGAACTGCTCTGATGTTCAGGGTATATGCAATTACTTCTGACACTGAAGGGAGAATCTGCCCTTCATGAATTTTAATCCAATACCTTTTTGGATTCTCCTCAGCAGCTTTTTCCTGTCTCTTGTTAAAGGAATGCAGATATATTTGAGAAGTAGTTTTCAACATACATTTTAAAAGAATGTATTGCTTGAATACTGGAAAATTTAATCCATATTTTGAAAGCTAAACAAACAACAATTCAAAAATTACTGTTTTAAATGGTACATGACATAAAAATATCTCACTTCTAGTAGTAAGACTCAATGATCCACTAGTGATTAATTTAAGTGAAACTATTGTAATAATGCTAGTAAAAAATAACAATAAACCAGATTTTCAACATGTTTTATGCCTATGGCTGAAGTTCTGGCTAGTAGAAAAGGGCTTATTGCTGTGGGTAAGATACTGTAGCTTATATGACTTACCATGTAGTCAAGCAAACGGTACATCACACACTTTGCCACTAATTTCACCAGCTGAAAGCAGCAAAGTCTTAGATTTGAGTTTTTTGTCTCGCTGTTCTCACTGAGAAATCCTCTAATCACCTGTGAAGGTAAATCGCTGCTGTGATCAGTGTGTAGTGCAAAAAAAAATATGTGTTCAGATAACCAAGACAATCAAAAATACTTTTGTTTTAGGCAACAGGGAAGAAAACTTTTAGATGTATACTTCAAAGTGTTCAGCAGTCCAGAGGACATGTTTTTATTTATTTATATATCTCTCTATATATATTTTGCTACCTGACAAGCTCACAATATAAAATAAAGACCTTTGATATGTTTGTTAATGGAAAGGTGGTTGTGGGTAGTTTAGTGAGCTTACCGTTCTGTTCCTTACCAACTCATCAGAAAATAGTTTCCTGGGAGTTAGCACTGGATGTTTCATTTTCTGCAAAGTACATCGTAGTGCTGTTTTCTGTCTCTGCCGTGGCTGCTCTCACAACTTCTCCCCTGCCTCATCCTGCCAAAGAGATATGTATCTCATTGCTGGAAATTCATAGCAATCTCTTAGGCCTTGCTCACTGTAATCCCTCCATCTCTCCTTGGTTGGCATTGATAGAGTGTGCCATAAAGTTGTTTCCAACCCACGTGTAACAGGCCTGTCTTCCACTGTTTGTGCACATGATTTAAATTACACATTCTGGAAGAGTCTCTTACATCTTTGTACCCTACATCTGTATTTCCTCATCTGTTTCTTCAGTGAGAACACAAATGCTATGAGGCTGACGTATCAGATGTGAGTGTGTTTAAAAGTCTGTAAAACACCTGGCCACCACTATCTTGACATTCTTGACAGAAACCTCAAGTTTTTCATGCAAATCTTGGAGCCCTTAGTATAAAATTCATACTAAAAAGAAAGAACATCAAGTTCAGTAAAGATGTAATGGTCAGTCTTCTGAAAACATAAGATTCCTATTCCTTTTTTTCTTGGCTTTTTTCCCCCCGTTTGGTAGTCACGGTCAGTTGAGTGGATTAGTATAATTTCAAATTCTAAATAGACTCTTACGATCACCTAACATCTGGTGCAACGTTTGAAGATATGGCCGAAATGCTGTCACGCATTTGGGCTCTAGTCTGATTCTTTATGTGATAAAGATGAAGGCTAAATTCCATAAAGTTTATTAAACCAGTCTCTAACAAGTTTAGCAGACGTAATCCTTTTTTTTTTTTTTTTGAAAGTTTTAACAAGCATGTTTTTCCTGCACAGATTCAGGAACAAGCATTTAACTCCCACTGGTTTCAAAGCCATGGGAATTAAGCAGGTGCTTAAAGTTAATGAGGTACTTAATTGCTTTATAGAACCAAGATGGACTGATGCATTGTAGGTATAATGAGAAATTGTCACTGATTTCCTTTCTGAGTGGGGAGATTTTTAAGGATCAAGATCTCAGTTGCAGTCCATCTTTTTACCATTTATGCAGATCTTGTTGGTTGGAAATCGTAATGTTCTGTTGCAATCTGGATAGATTCAGTTACAGCTGTATTAAAACCATTCAAGGTCAATCAAAAGATTTTATAAATTTTCTGAATAGTATGACTGAAACCATGGAGGGCTGAGTAATGCCTAAGCACTTTATACCAACACTGTTTTAGCAAAAGCAGTCCATGCCAAATCATACAGACCAAAAAGATCTACAGCAGTGAGGTGAGCGGATCATAAGAACAGACTTGGATTTCGACAGATGGGGCATATTGTTGTTACCGAAATGCTTTTTACTCAATTTTCTTCTACCAGTACTTAAAAATGAATAGCTCCAGTATCACTCGCAAGGTCCCATCTGGGTCGCCAAAACTGTTGCCGAAATCCGGAATAAAACTCCTTAACAGCAATGAGAAGTTAAGAAGCAGGCACTTCTTTATTGCAGCGCTGGGCACATGGGGGATCGCTCCACCTAGCGTGCGCACCCATTTGATCAACAGCACGGGTTAAATACACATTAATTATACATATTCATTAAATTCCAAGAAATAATATGCATAAACATAAATTTTCTGAAAAACCATTACATCATTTCCCCACCCACTCGTGCATGCCCAGTCTTTTGAGTCAGGGGTCTTTTGGTGGTCTTGGTGGTCGTCAAAACGCCCCCTCCTCGAATTCGCTGGTCAAACTCCTCCTTGAAATCTCCATATCTGGTCTTGAGAACAGGTCGCGGTGCTGCTTGATTTTCCTGGCTCCAAAGTGATGGCTCAGGGCCTATTTCTGCAGGTGGTGTTTGGGGTGTTTGGGACTTACCATTGTATTAAAGATATGCTAGGCTAGCTTCTAACAAATGCGTATTATAATATATCTAGGGTCCCACTCCCTCTAAGGACAAATAGATTTCGTATAAAACTTAACCTATGTGACTACAGTTCTACAGTTAGCAAGAATCACCTCATACTGATATTTAATTTTCAACATTTATGTCATGTAACATTGTCTCAGGGTGGGGGTGGGCCAGGGAGAAGGAGAAACACTGACGGCTAGCGACATGGGTATATTTGTATTGGAAGGAGGCATTTTTATCACAGAAGAGAACTTTACATCTGGAAATGTTACACCAGATTTTAGCTCTCAGTTGCACTGGTGAAAATCCAGTGCGTTCTTGGTGCCCTGTGGCGTACCAAGTCATACGCTGGCTGGCCATTGTCATTCTTGGTGAGAGACGATTCAAGCAACCTTACCAGGTACTCTGTTAGAGCCAACACGATCAGATACGAAGCAGAAGGAGTGTTTATTTCTGTCAGAAAACAACATGGCTGTAGTTGTGGTTCATCACTGTGTAAACAGCATAGCACTGAGAAGTAGTACGAAAATTCACCTTGAATCATTAATATTACATTTATGCACTAAATCTTACCCTAGTGGAAATAATTTACTACACACATATGCTCTTTAATTAGCATGGCCAACATCTGTTACATTTTCTCCATCTTTAAAGCGCATTTTACTCTTGCATGTTAATGTTTGTTATGGGAGCAAAGAATCCACTTCAAGAGGAAGGGCAATTTTTACATTTGTGTCTCAGAGTAACTTTAAACTGTTTATGGTATTTCTATTTAGAATAATTCCAGAGGTGTGTCTATTTATCTTCTGCATTAAAATTCAAGAAAAAGGTTTAGCTTTTGGCTTGCCTTCGGGGCTAAGCTGTGCAGCAGACATGCTTCTCTGAGATAATTTGTTTTCTAATTGCCATTCGTTTGCTGAAATACAATTAAAGTTATTGCTCTAATATTAACATCAACATCTTGATTGCCTTATCAGAATATGAATATGTATTTTTCTTACTCTGCTTAGAGACATCTTTCACTAACTTTCTCTGAACATGTAGCTCTTAATTAAAGAGAATTTTTAATTCATCTGTAACAGCACTTTTCCAGCAACTGTTGCCAGTCTGTTGGAGGGTCACCCCTTACCTTCGTGTCCAGGCTGACATCACCTACTTTCATTACACCAGCACACGTGTTAACCTTGAATACCTGCGCCTTTGAATCAGCTCACACAAATTATTCGAACTTTGTGAAATTGCCAAAATTAAGGTTGAAAGCAGGCAAATCTAAGTCAAATGCAGATTTCATTAAGAACTGGAATATGGCAAGCAGCTGTGTGAAAGCACTGACCAGCCAGTTTATCTAAGTGCACCAAATGAAAAGGGTGAGAACAATATTACTCAGTTTACTTAAACACAATGAGGGTACAGCTATGTGCTCCCCTTATTTTGTTTGTGGTTTAGAAAACCATCTAGTTACTATATATACAAAACAGAATTACTAAATGAAAATGAGCTTAGTTTTATTTTTTAAATGGTCTTTATAAACTTCTTTACTTTGGCTTTCTTTTTAAAACTACTTTACAAAGATGTTTAATGAACAGGATTCTTTCAATCAGTAAAAGCAGGAGAATGTTCCAAAATAGTTACATAAATGAACAGGCCGCTTGGGATGGCAAAAACCAGACATATAGTAAAGAAGCAGTCCCATTTGGTGATGAAATTGTTCTTTTTACTTTAAGAGATCCTTTTAAAATCTTCTTTTCTCATTTAGTAATTTTCCTTTTATGATTGTGTATCTAGTTCCCATACCTCATTAGTTTCTGAGCACATATGAATATCCCACTGTTACATAGAAAATTATTTTTTTGAATATGATAGAAATGCAAAATTGAATCCTAGTTTTAAAAAAATAATAATGAAATTGACATTTATGCTCTAGTGAGTTGTTCTTGAAAATGAATACCATGTATAATAATCAGCAAATATTAATTTGTAATTTATATCACGTAGGGGGTAATTGTTCCATGTTGTAGAACTTTGTATTTTAAAACTGAAATAGCAGACTTTATTGATCTTTCAACAGACCTAAGGTAGGAGGGATCAAGTGTGTGTTTGTTTTCTCTGGGGGAAAACATTTTTACATGTTATTAAAGGTTTTTGAAAAATAGTGAGAACTTTCTTTCCAGTTCCTTTGTTAGGGTAAGTAAAATTCATGGGTGTTCTGCATTGCCTCTTTTACGTTATGATGGAGTGGCATCTGGCTTTTTAGCCCTGATCATTCAAATTTTCTGCTGTCTTTTGAGCATATTGCTATGAACTATCCAGTGGCCATTATCTGGACAGTCATTCATGTCAGAACTGAAGATAATTATATGGTTGTGGTTGCACAACACAATAAATGCAAATGTGAGAAGCCTGCCATGGATTGGGAGGATGGGGGGCAAGGATCTGTAAATGTCTGAGGAAAGGAAAAAATAAAGGAAAAAAGAGATTGCTGGAGTTCATTATTTTAAATGTGTGTCTGCAAAGGAGGATGAACAGTTGACTAGGACCAGCTATTTGTTTTTCCCCAGACAGGAAGTTACATGTTGATTTCAAACCTACATGTAGATTTGAATTTAGTTTCACGCTGTCTTTTATATCTTCATGAGACATTCATTCAGACCAGATCAGATTCACTCTGCAGATTAGAGTGTCCAGGAATTCTTCATCTGTCTGTACTAATGCACTTTTATATGGTGTTTTATTCCATGAATAGATAATCTTCAGAATTAATACATATTCAATAACTGTATCAGTGACTTTGCTTTTTGGTGAAGAGTAGCTTCAAGTGACAGAGAAGAATCAGCCTATAGATGAAAACATGTTTAAAAGATGTACTTCCAGACCCCACATTAATAGCATGGTCTGGATTTGGATTTCTAAGCTCTAAATTTTGAGAGTTAAGATTAATAATATTAGCCTGTCATAGCAGGCTTCAGCTGTGCTTTTATAAAAACAAGTCCATTTAGCAGTAGTTGGCTTAAAAAAAAAAAACTATGCTGATAGTCCTTGGAGAGATTTTTCAATTAAAAAAATACCAAAACTGCTAGAAATACTCTGCTGTGATGAAACTCTTAGGATCACTGCATCTCCTTCTTAGTGCAGCAATCATGGAGGTTTTTTATATGAGTCCCACTATGATAAAATGTATAATACTTATTCAGAAGTTTATACAGAAGTAACTACAGGCCTTGTAGAGTGTACAAGCTCTTTCATGTTTCAAGAAATCAGTGTTTCCTATTGCTTATGCTATCTCATGTTTGGAATTGCCTGAAGTGCCTTTTTAGTGCATAGATGCTGCATAAAAATCAGCTTGCCTCATTGATTTCAGTGAGCAGTTCCAAGGTCAAATGTTATTCAGCTGTAAAATTATCTATTAATTTTTTTACTAAGGGAAACCATCTGAGTATTGAAGGACAAGATAACAGTCCATTTACAGAATACAAAAGAATGTATTTTGTTTGTTCAGCACATCATAACAATAGCGATGTGCTTTGCTTCTCAACTTTTAGTTATAGCATTACGAACCTTAGGATGATCACCAGTTGTGAACTACATATAGTTAGAAAGAGAGGTGGGTATGTAGTTCTAGATATATCACAAGTGTATGCACAATAATTAGACCTGGGAAAAGGGAGGAGAGCTTAAGATTTCTTGACAATTGCCTAAAACAAGACATAAAATCGACCAACCAAAAAAAAAAAAAAAGCCATTAAAAGTAATGTGTGACCAGAAGACAATTTTGGAAGTTATTTTTCAGAGCATTGGATAATGTATGTGAGGGGGAGAGAGTAAACTCCTTTGATTCTACCTAGACTTAACTGACATTTTCCAACACATCCTCTTTTTCAGGGGAATGTCTGAGCTGTTGCATTTTTTGTTTTGGAATTATTTTTTATAATAGCTTTTGCGTTTTGATTTTTTCAGTTTTAGTTTTATATTAGAATTTTCTGCTAGGAAGATTAAGTCAATCCTACAAATAAGGCTGTGATCCTCCATGTAGATGAGTTCAGGCAGAGCACGCTCCCTCTCGAAGCCAAGTGCTAATAGCCTATAAGCTTGCTACGTTAACATGTAAGAAAAAAGTAAGTTAAGTCCTTCTCTAGCTGGGAGCCGTAACAAGACTGCTCAGTTCAGAGAGTGAGACTGAGAGAGCAAAACCTTCTCAGGCAGATCAGCAGGGGGTAGAGAAAGCTCCTCAAAGTCTAAGAAGTATTTGCCTGTATTGTTATGAATGGTATCTTGCTTTCGATAGGAAAAACTCCTCTCCAGGTTCCTGTATGCTTGACTTCCCTCATTAGAGGACACTTGGCTTCCCTCAGTCTCGCTCATTAAATCCCAGTCTTCATCGGAAGATTATGGTAATTCAGATTACAACCTTGAGAAATCTTGTTAAATTTGAGGAGTCCTGATTCTGCAGTTGGTGGTGTCAGGCTCTAGCAGAGTCCAGCTGATACAAGGTTAAGAATAAATCACTTCTGCCATCCCTGTGTACAAAGCCATGGTCGACATTGGGTAATTGAACTAAATTACCCAGAATCAGCTACTCACAATGTCATTTCCTAGGGAAAACTTACCAGCTTACCTCAAATATGAACACTCCCATTTCCATTACTTATTTCATTTAGCTAGCTATTTAGCTAGATCTGCCAAAGAAGTTCGATAGCGGTTACTGATATTCAGTGCACATACAGTAATCTCCATCTTCCAGATAATGCATTGAGATAACCATTTTCATGTGAGCAATTACTCGCTCACCTGGTGATTGTAAAAATGTTTCCAAACAAATTGTAACATATTCCCTTCTATTGCATGAGTATTTCCCGTGGGACCATGTAGATAACACATATGTGTCAGGATAACTGGCATTCTTTTACAATGTAGTAAAATAAATTGTGTTTTTATAGTATGGCCTTAATGTACAGTAACACAAAACTCTTTGGAGAGGCATCAACAGTAAACTGAAGTTAAAAGGAAAATTTTACAGACAAGTTGCGAAGAGGTTGTTGAGTTTTCAGGGAATGATGAGGTGTGTGACTAAACTACCAATATGAGTTAGGACAAATGAAAGAGCAACTGATAATTATGAAGCATCTTATGCTAAATTGAATGATTTTCATGCCCTTATTTCTGTGATTAAGATTTTATCCATTAGCATACAATTTGTCAGCTGAGACAGACCTAATAGAATAATAGTTACAGCTGTGTGTTCAGTAAGATGTGGAGAATGGATGGTATCATTTATCTAGTTCTTTCTTGACAACAGCTTAACATTTATTACAGTGGTGTGCACTGCAATATTTCTGTCTGACATTAAAATTATGACTTCCGTAGTTTTATCAGAATTGTTCTTAACTTTTTCTCTGAGAAGTAATCAGCAGTGCCCAATCAGAGCAGAAATGAGGTAGGGAGAGAGAACTTTTATTAGCTTATCTGATTACTAGTGATAATAAACTATTACTTTTTTCCTGTGACTTTATTGTGCTTATATCCTTTGAGCAGCATGGCTACAATAACTAACTGCAATTAGTAGTACAGCAGTCTCTAGGACAGATAGACAGATAAATAGGCGGTCTGTGCACTCCTGTTCTCCGTGTTTCCCCATTAGGTACTTTTAATCACTTGTGTACTTTTGTGAGCTTGCTGGCTGAATGTCATTATAACACTGTCTGAAAATTGGGATTTTAAAATAACATGATCTGATATCTGTGTTCCCTGTTGCTGTTGCAGAGCCTTTTGCTCTGTCTGTATGTAATTGGAGGATTTTATACATAGAAAATCTTTGCTAATTAAAAAGCAAGGTTATTTACAGAATTCTGGTGTAATGAAAAGCTTAAGTAGGCTTTTAATGTAGCTGTGTTATCTACTATATTATGTGCAATGTGTCACCTTAAAAAGAGGAAGACATTCTCAAATAGTTTGTGTACTGAAAAGCCGATCAGTAATTTTGCTCAGACTGCTAACCCAAAAGAATATCGAATAATAATTTCACAAAGGGCGTGTTTCATAGGCTTCAGTGGAAACCTGGAAATTCTATTTATGTTTAGTTACATATTTTTCTTACCTACTTCTAATAGCGCCTCTTTGGTAATATTAGAGCTCTGGAGTTCCTCATCTGTCCCCAAGATAGCTATACTCATTATCGAAGCCATTATCGGGGGCTGTTCTTATCATGCACACCATTTTCCCAACTCAAGGAGGAGTTGCATACCACAATAAGGAACAGGTAAGAAATTCCCAAGTAGGTAATACTCAGTTTGAAACAAACTTCTAGGAGAGAGAATGTGATTTACATAGTTGCTAACAAGTGCCAAAGAAGGAAAACCAATCTCAAAACTCCATGGAGCCTTTTTAAGGCTAAGGTAAGCATAGAGAGGAACACACTATCCACATAAGCTTGTGGGCAGTGGCTTCAGCAGTTAAAACACCAACTTCAGGGCTCAGATGGAGACAAAGCTGCTTCTTCTGACCGTGCACCTCTCACTCTGGTCTCAGAAGACACCTGCCAATGAAGGCATTTAATGTGGTGAATTTCTGTGGGAGGCTAGTCCAGAACTTGGTGCCGTAGATTATGATTTCCTCCTCTCTGTCTTGGCCTTTGCCCCTGGCAGGTTTTGCATAGCCAGGTATCCTGCATGGATTCAAGCCAGGGAGCAGAATTAGCTCAACTAACACTTTCCTGTAATTCCTTTGCAGCCTACCAGTTGCATGGTCTTACTGGGCAGCAGTAACTGCATTTCAGCAACAATTGTAGAATTCATGCTTGGATTTCTCTTGTTTCTTCAGAGACCTTCTGGGTTTTGGTTGGTTATTTTTTTCCTTGTTTGAAACATCTACAAGTAGTTTAGGCCTTTAGATGAAGAGCTGTTCTTCATATCGTTCAGTTAATATCTTTACTATTATTATTTGAAGAAAGGAATGTTTTTACAGTTAAATCAATATGCCAGTAAGATCAGAACATAGTGAGGACTCTAATGGCTGCAAAGATTTGGAAGTGGTTTTAATGAACACTCAGCAGGCAAGAAAATATGCTTTTATGTTCACTCCAAACAAAAATGTACAAGCTGAGGAGAAAAAAGGCAGGCTGTAGCCAACCTTATTAAAGGAGAAGTGGCTGTGAAATTATTTATTTCATCTAAACTAAATAAGGCCAATTATTGGCTCTCTATATGAAACACAAGAGAAGTTTTCAGTGTGCTTATGAAAAAAGGACCTAGTTTGATAAAGAATTACATAGAGCCAGCTTACAATTAAGTCATGCTTTTAAAAAAGCTATTATTTTCCTCATAGGTAAATTAATTGCAAACCATACCCATAACCTTAGGGGCTTGTTCTATTTGTATTTCAGTGGATGTATTTTAGAGTGCTGTATAACATGTATTATTTATAATATAATTTAATCCTATATTAATTATATTGTATTATATTTATTGATATTTACCCAAATGTAGAACATTAGTAAGTGTCTTTACAGTGAAAAAAATTTCTCCAGCTTGCATAGCGAATCAGGTCTCCTGGTTCTAGGAGGTGATGCTGAAAATGTCCACCATGTTCCCAGAAGTACGTTGTTTAGCTCTGTGAAGAGTCCAAAAAGAGTGGAAAAACATCTCAGTGACATTACTTCTGAAATCCATTTCTGGAATTTCAGTTTTTTCTTTCTAGTCCACTTTCTATGGACCCTCTAAGAGGCTGAGTGTCTTGCAGGCTGGTTTGTCAGGAATAGATGAATGCATAATGTTCCTTCTTACATTTAACTTTCTGTGAAGTCCCAGGTGATTTAAATGATTTAGCTGGCCTCACACCCAGAAGGAAATGAGCTGGAGTCCGTGACAGAGTGGAGTCTGTGGTGGCGGGCAGGTGGCTGTGGAAAGGGGGCACAGGGATGGCTGAGTAAGAGAAAGGACTGTGCAGTACCTCAGGCAGAAGTTCAAGCCCTGTAATTTGAAAGGCGATTTCAAGTCCCTGTTCTGCTATACACTGTGTGTGAACTTCTATAAATTACGTAGTCCCTGTGTGCTTCAGCTCTCTGTCTGTAAAATGGATATAATAGCATTTACCTACCCATGGGGTTACTGTGAGGACAGCTTCATTAGATGGTGCGAACAACTCACAGATTATTCCAATAGATGCACGTAAGAACACCAGCATAAAGCTGGGGTCACCTCTGGAATCAGCAAAACAAGCACACAAGCATTGTAGGTGTGGTTTGGGTTTGTTTTTTTTTTTCCCCCCTTAGTAAAAATGTGAAACTTTTTACCAAAAATAAACATATGAGCATGGAAAAGAAGTTCTTAAACTGTATTCAGAAAAATAATTTCTGGACCAGTTTGGAAAGCCTAAACAAACACTATAACATCTCCTTCCTGAGTTATTCATCGAATATGTTATCAGGCTCGTGTCTGCCTTTCAACGTCTTCCAAAACTTTCTATCTTTCTGGGTGGTTTCAGAAGTCAGGAAAAAAACTGGCGAGTTGTTATTCTGGGAAAAAAGTATACCTTTTAACGTGAAGCTTGTATGTGGCATAACTGTAAAGCAAATAATAATGAACTTGTATTATACTGTTCAAATGCTGCTACATGGTACATTACTTGTCTTATTTATTAGCACTGGCAATAGCCTTTCCATACCTGCATTTACTATAGGAGAAGAAAGATTTCATACTGTTATTTAAAATGGCAGAGACTGAAACGAAGCATTTAACAATGGAGAAATGTTAATTGCTGTCAGTATCATTGCCTGTAAGTAAGTAGGCACCAAGACTTACTGGTTGTGGTCTGGTATAAACACATTAACTAACTAATCTATGCTTCTCACTAAGACTTATTTTATTTACAGTAATCTTTGTAATAACAGCCTATCGCTTCCCAAAGCATGACTATCTCTGAGGTTGTCTGCAGCAGCCTGACTGCTAACATTTGCCCATAATATCTGGAAATATTACTGCACCATTGCTGAAGCCAGACACAGAGTTCCTTAAAGAGCAAAAGGGAAAAATGTAACCCTCGTCTTTCTTTCCCTCCATAATCTGAGGAATGTGGGGTAGGGAAAGGGGATCAAGTGCTACTTTCTCCCCTAAAAAAGAGTCTGGTATTTTTAGAATTACTTTAACTGGCCAGTTCTGACAAAAATTAATTTGAACTGGGTGGTAAAAATAAATTGACAGCTGCAAAAAGAGGATGGAGCTTGTAGAGATATGGATTCAAAGTCTGTTACATTCTACCCTTTCTGTAGGAATCTGGACAAAGCAATCAGGGCTAAATTCACCAAAGTCCAAACTTCAGATACTCAAAATTCTTAGCTAAAGCCTAAGTCTGGAAGCACTTAACATCCAGTGTGGTAAAGTTTCTAGCAGTGATGTTTTCTAGGGACCTTGTGCTGGTTTTGTCTGGAATAGAGTTAGTTTTCTTCATAGTAGCTAGGATGGGGGTATGTTTTGGACTTGTGCTGGAAGCAGTGTTGGTAACACAGGGATGCTTTCATTACTGCTGAACAGCGCTTACTCAAAGTCAAGACCTTTTCTGCTTCTCACCCTGCCCCACCAGTGAGTGGGCTGGGAGTGCACAAGAAGTTGGGAGGGGACACAGCTGGGACAGCTGACCCCAGCTGACCAAAGGGATATTCCATACCATATGGTGTCATGCTCAGCATAGAAAGCTGGGGGAAGAAGAAGGAAGTGGAGGACATTGAGTGATGGCATTTGTCTTCCCAAGTAACAGTTACATGTGGTGGAGCCCTGCTTTCCTGGAGATGGCTGAACACCTGCCTGTCCATGGGAAGTGGTGCATGAATCCCTTGTTTTGCTTTGCTTGTGTATGTGGCTTTTGCTTTGCCTGTTAAACTGTCTTTATCTCAACTCAGGAGTTTTCTCACTTTTACTCTTCTGAGTCTCTCCCCCATCCCACCGGGGGGGCAGCGAGCAAGCGGCTGCGTGGTGCTTAGTGGTGTGCGGGGGTTAAACCATGACAGTCCTTTAGATTTTTTAAATGCTTAATAGGCAGGAGATGGCTGATAAATTCTTTTGGTATTCACAAACAAGGCAGTCTTTGTGAAATGAAAGCTAAAGCTCAGATCTTTCCTACCAGCATAGATCTCAGGCAAAATACATCAGGAGGAAGAATAGAAGGCATTTTCAGTAGGGCTTATATCTAGCACTATAGAGGTTAAAGCATTGAATTGATGTAAGAAAAAAAATCTCTCCTCTGCTTCAGTAGATTCCACTCTCTCATCTTCCGTGCCTTATGCTCACCTTAAGGAGAAGTTCCAGTTTCTCTTTATTGAAGCTGCTTCTCTACTTCATATTCCTGATCAAATACTAATGCATGGATAAGGAGGAGGGTGCGTTCCCAGATTCACTGCTCATTCACTGCAAGAATGGAATCCTTTGAAACTTGCTTTTTTTTCTTTTAACAAACACAGTTAACAATCTGGAAACACTTCCAAAAGGCTAATTTTGATATGGACCAAAGTCCTGAAAAAGCTGTGAAACACTGCTTTTTACCCCACAATAAAAGATGTAATTGCAAAATATGTTCCAGTGTTTCCTTGTGTCTCTTAGTGGCTCCTTGTGTCAGATACACAACCCGGTCTGATTATACTGAATACTACTAATGTCAGCTGTCAGCTGCTTCATACCTTCTGAGTGCACTGAGCTTGTGACAGGATAAAAAGATTTTCCTATAATGGCAAAAGAGAGAATTGCAATCATTTGGGAGCTGCAGACTGTTCCTTCAGCAAAAGCCTGGATGCTCAATTTAATTGGTTGTGCTTCACTAGAAAAAATAGTGCACTCATTAAAACATCAAAACTCTAAGTTCCAAGATATCTGCTTCTTTTTTTTTTTAATTACAGCATGTGTAGAATATGAGATTTGATAATATTTCACCCTGATTATACTTTTGTGACCACCATTTATAATTTGCAGATAATCTGTGGGGGACAGGGAAGCTCTGAGTATTATTGATTTACAGTGTTGAGATCAATGTTATAAGCATATTCGCATTTGTAAAATAGATGGAATAGCTTTATTCTTCTCCCTGAAGTCTTAAATCAACGTGAAGCTTGTTTTCTTCTTTGCTTCTTTTTTGCTCTTTATTACAAAAATTGAAAAACTCAAAATAAAATATTAAGATATGCATATAGCCTAGTCTGCCAGTGCTTGAGCTGTACTGAGAGTAAGGAACACCATACAGGTACTTCATTTCAGCAATCTATTTATAATCACATCCTCTGTAGGACAATATCCCAGAGTGTTATATGACAAATCATAAAATCTTACAAAGACAATAACTGCAGTGGGGGAGGGAGAATTATTTAGAGAAGCAAAGAATTCATTTTGTTTTCCAAAACATTCTGTTGCGCAGTAAATTAAATATCAGATACAAGAGTTTCATATGGCAGTCGTGATACCCTCCAGCGCCCTCGCACACCACAGAAGGTGAAGGCAAGTGCTTATATGGTTTATGTGGACACAAGCCAAGGAGACATCACTGTAATAAGCATATAGAGCATTTTACCATTAATTCTTTCTTTTCAAAATACAACTATTTTAATGTTATGGACATCTTCAGTTTACTCTTCCTTCTTAGATTTTATTAGCAACAACAACAGGCATTGTTTGTGTGCAGTACTGTGTTCAACTTGAACAAAGAGCCTTGTTTTGTCTTCCAAGGGCCCCATTGAGGCAACTGTGAGGGTACAGATGTTTACACCCAAACTGCATTTGGATAATCATGGTTTCCCTACACTTCACTCATGAACATTGTTCCCATGTCAGATCTGTTGGCTTCAAAGTACCTTGCCTTCTAATAGGTTTTGAGCTTTGTTGGAAGGTCTGTTGTGTAATTACAGATCTGGTTTCGTGGTGTAGCATACTAGCAGTTGTCTTGACTTACTGTGTCCTCACTGCTTATTATGCTTGTGATTTAGTTCCTTACATTTAAGGCTATTTGTACTGTTTAGAGAATGAAGGATAAGAAACCAGTGAGATGGCTTATCTGCCTAGGTTTTTGTTTTTTCTCTGTCGCCTTCTCCTATTCCCTTTTCCCCTGCTTTCTAGCATGTAACTGGATACAAAATTGATCTAACCATGTCACATTAGTCTCATCACAAAATAATTTTTGTAAGTAAGACTGGCAATAATCACAAATACACACACACACCTGACTACCTATATTTACAGTTCTTCAGTCTCTCTTATGTGCAGCAGTTTGGAGAGATTGTAGAATCGTTCTCTCTCTCCTTTTTACTGAAGGTCCTTTGAAGAGTCCAAAAATTCATGAGATTCTTTTCCCCTGTTATTATAAGAAATTCATTTAGAACTTCACAATAAATAACAGATGCTTAAATAACTGTGTCCAGTACTGTGTCACTGAACTTTGTCTTGTGTGATGTGCCTTCATTCAGCTTTGCAGAATCATCATCCCTGAAATTGTCTTCTTGCCTTGTGCATTCTAAGAAATTTGGTAATCTGCAAATTTTATCTCCTCGCTGTTCATCTTATTTACCAGTTGTTCTGAGTTCTGTCAGGACAGTTGGTGAACCGTAATTGTTAAACCTGAAATCTTAAATACTGCAAGGAACTTGTGAAGATCCTCCGTACAGGAATGAATTCCACCAGGCTATCTCTTAGAATATAGTTATTGGGTTCCTTATAATTGTTTCCTACAGCAGTTTCATCTGTGTGTGTCTCTGAAAGGCTTACCTGACCGATTGTCATTTTATTTGGAATTCTGGGACAGCTCTCAGCTCACTCTAAAGCTATGTCAATCTTCAGGTACTGTTATTTCTTGATCCTCTTTTATATGAAACTGATTCCCTTTGATACCTATCTGGCATTTTTTTTTATATAGTTTTATTTTATTTTGGTGTCATTCCTTGGCAAAAAATATTTTATGCTCTATATCTCTTCCCCACTACAGTACTCCTTTCAGCCCTTATAAACCTTTTTTCTTCTCTTATGCATATTATAAAAAACAATCTCATACACAATTTCAGCCTATCCCTTTCTCTGTTATCACTATTACAGTCCTTTATTTACTCCTTTGTACCACTGTGTTTGTGAGTGTTTTCACTCCTTAACCTTTGATTACTTTTTGCAGTTAGGCATTTTATTATGGTATTTGCTGCTGGATGTCATGTATGTGCTGCCCTCTAGGACATAACATTAATGTCCACAAACAATTTTTCTTCTCCATCTTCTTCCTTGATTTATTTATTCCATTTCCTTTGACCTAACACTTAATGTGACTTTTCTAAAGCTCCAGTTCAATGTCCTCACTTAGAACTCTTCTACTTTTAAGATTAAAAAATTAAAACAGTGGGGGCTTTTTTGAACCAGTAGCTTCATCACATGTGGATTTCTGCCAAATTTCAGTGATTTTCTTTTAGTTTTTCTTTTTTTTCTTACATTGTGAGCAAATTCTACTTATAATACTATGCCATACTTGAGTGATTCCGAAGTTGTATCAAATGGACTGAAAACTGATTACTAACTGTACTTTCATATCTATGTTGCTTGGTTTTGATTAACATCTGGTCAAATGTCTCTTTCAAATCGTTGGTTCTTCCTGACAATTTTTTACTTCATTACTTGTAATTCTGTATTGTAGTTGTATCTCCGTAATACCCATAATACCAGACATCACCTGGTGCACATCTCCAATATAAACCTTTTCCTTTACATCTTACAGTATTCTCACTTAACATCTTAAGATTTGTCCAACATTGTACTATCTTCAGAACATGCCACCAGTGTCTTTATTCCAGATATGAAGTCAACAGTCCATCAGGTACATTTTTGGCTGAATCACAGTAAGTAATCAGATTTCTTCAGGTCAGTAAAAGAAAAAATACTGAAAAAATTTTGCCCAGTATCTTGAAAAGTTATTGGTACAAGTCTAAGCGTCATTCAACTAATGCACATGCATTCAGTGCGTGGTTAAATGTCCAGTCATGTAGGGTTGAAATCATGAACGCTAACTCTCTGGTTTGGTAACTTAAAACTTTCAAGTGATGATGCCCAGACTAAACTGGACGACATCTGCATTACATAAAAAATGTTCTATCAATTCTGACTGCTGAATCTTGCCTTAAGGTCTTTGATTAACATGGATTAAAAAAAAAACCCAGGATGGATTCTCTTGAAAAAATTTTTAACATGGTAAATTTGTTTGTGTGTTAACAGAGAGTCTCTGATGGCAGTTCAGCCATTGGGAAGTAAAGATCTTCTAACAAGCACTTCTAAGTAAGCACCATGTTTTGCATTTGGTAAGGGACTGGCTTACATCTCTTCCACATATACTGTTGTTGTTCTTCTAGTATGTTTTTGCTACAGCTTTAAAAAAAAAGCAGGCCAAGAGGATAAGCAACATTTGCAGAGAGTTTTAAGAGATGATATAAGGTGTAGGTATGTATCTGCATGTTCCGCACATTGGCGCCTAGGGAACTGGAGATTCACTTAACTTCTTGCCTTATGTGAAGCTTTCCAAACACAGCTAAGAAAAACAGCAGGTTACTGTGTGAAAGAGACTCATATTTCATTATTATAAAGCCCGTTCAGGAGATTACAAATTCTGAAACAAAACCTCTTCATTTAAAAAATTCTCTGTGGGAAACTGAAAGGGAACAAAAAAGACTTCGTGAGAAAGGAAAATAAAGGCAAATTTAAATTTGTCTGTCATCCTAATTAAAAGCAGGTTATGAAACAATCTAGAAAAGAATTATCACTAAAAATAAAATATACTTGAAAAGTATTGTGGTGGTTTAGCCTGGATCACCACACAGTTTCTTATTCACCCTGCCCCTACCTAGTGGGACAGGGGAGAGAAATTGGGAAGAAAGGAAAACTCGTGGGTTGAGATAAAAACAGTTTACTAAAAATACTAAAAACTACAAAGCTAACAGGATATAAGGATATTAATATATACAAAATGAACAATGTACAATTTCTCACCACCCGATGTCCGAATGACCGACGCAGCCCGTCCCGAGCAGCGATCACAGGAACAACACCGAGCAGCAAGCAAAGGGGGGAGAGCAAGCTAGCAAGGTAGAGGAAACGATGCCAGCAAGCAAGAGAGAAGAAAAGAATGCCAAGGGTGCCCGAACGGATACCCGACAAGAAAAGGAATAACTGAAAATGATGCCCCCTCCCATGGGCAACCCCCACTTATATACTGAGCATTACGTTTATGGCATAGAATACTCTCTTTGGCCAGTTTGGGTCAATTATTCTGTCTGTCTTTCGCCCAGCTTCCCGCATCTGCAGGTTAACGAGACCTTAACGAGACTTGGAAAGCCAGACAATGTCCTTGGTCTCATTAACAACAACTCGTATCATCAGAATGTTTTTATCAACATTCTTCACACACGAAATCCAAAACACACCGGCTACTGAGAAGAAAATTAACTCCATCCCTGCTGAAACCAGGACAGTATCCACCCCTTATTCCATACCATTTACGTCATGCTTATAGATATACACACAGATATCACTATCTCAGTCTATGAGCTATCCCTCCAAAGTCTGTTGAGTTAATTTAGTCCATGACTTTGGGCCCCATCTGTGATAGCAGTCTCTCAGGGCAGGAGAGATGGTATGCAGTGTGAAGTTGTTACATACTGCATCTGGAACTCGTAGCTGGTACCTCTGGCGCGGCTGGTGTATCACGTCCATGGTCTGCGAGTTGAAGATGTTGATCTCGAGGAAGTTGTTGGTCGCCAGTTCTGACTCCATCACTGCTGCACATCGCTCGGTTTCATCGAAGCTTGTTCTTCACTGTTGAGTGTGATTCTTGCTGCACCACCTCTGATAGAACATAAAAGAACTACAGACATGATTACATACAGTTCAAATTATTGGCTATTTTCACCTAGAATCAAATCTCCTTGAGGTACACATCGGACTTCCCCATCCTCCCGCATCACCCACCAAGTACATCCAGGTCCTTGAGCGAAAGCAATCCCACGGATGGGTTTGCCTTTGCCCAGAGGAGGAATAACCCAGACTGTTTTCCCCAACATATTCCTTACATGCACCACAGGAACTTTATCACCATCTACAGTATGTAAAAGTTCAGATTGGGCAGGGCCAGCTCGATTGATGGATCCCCGAGTGCTGACTAACCAGGTGGCTTTTGCTAAATGTTTGTCCCAGTTTTTTAAGGTTCCACCACCCATTGCTTTCAGTGTAGTTTTCAGCAGTCCATTGTGCCGTTCAATCTTTCCAGAGGCTGGTGCGTGATAGGGGATGTGATATACCCACTCGATGCCATGCTCTTTGGCCCAGGTATCTATGAGGTTGTTTCGGAAATGAGTCCCATTGTCTGACTCTATTCTGTCTGGAGTGCCATGTCGCCAGAGAACTTGCTTCTTAAGGCCCAAGATGGTGTTTCGGGCGGTGGCATGGGGTACAGAATATGTCTCTAGCCACCCAGTGGTTGCTTCTACCATTGTAAGCACATGGCGCTTACCTTGGTGAGTTTGTGGGAGTGTGATGTAATCAATCTGCCAGGCCTCTCCATATTTGTATTTCAGCCATCGTCCTCCATACCACAGAGGCTTTAGCCGCTTGGCTTGCTTAATTGCAGCGCATGTCTCACAGTCGTGGATAACCTTTGCAATAGTGTCCATGGTTAAATCCACCCCTCGATCACGAGCCCATTTGTATGTTGCATCTCTTCCTTGATGACCTGAGGTGTCATGGGCCCACCGAGCTAAAAATAGTTCACCTTTGTGTTGCCAGTCTAAGTCCACTTGGGAAACTTTAATCTTAGCAGCCTGATCCACTTGCTGGTTGTTTTGATGTTCTTCAGTGGCTCGACTCTTGGGTACATGAGCATCTACGTGACGTACTTTTACAACAAGCTTCTCTAACCGGGCAGCAATATCTTGCCACAGTGCGGCAGCCCAGATGGGTTTGCCTCTGCGCTGCCAGTTGCTCTGCTTCCATTGCTTTAACCACCCCCACAGGGCATTTGCCACCATCCATGAGTCAGTGTAGAGATAGAGCTTTGGCCATTTTTCCCGTTCAGCAATGTCTAAAGCCAGCTGGATGGCTTTCAGCTCTGCAAACTGACTCGATTCACCTTGGCCTTCAGCAGCTTCTGCAACTCGTCGTGTAGGACTCCACACAGCAGCTTTCCACTTTCGATGTTTTCCTACAATACGACAGGATCCATCAGTGAACAAAGCATATCGCCTCTCATTTTCTGGGAGGTTGTTGTATGGTGGGGCTTCTTCAGCACGTGTCACCTCTTCCTCTGGCGGCATTCCAAAATCTTTGCCTTCTGGCCAATCTGTGATTACTTCTAAGATTCCTGGGCGATTGGGGTTTCCTATTCGGGCTCGCTGTGTGATCAGTGCGACCCATTTACTCCACGTGGCATCAGTTGCATGATGTGTAGAGGGGACCTTCCCTTTGAACATCCAGCCCAGCACTGGCAGTCGGGGTGCCAGGAGGAGTTGTGCTTCAGTACCAATCACTTCTGAAGCAGCTCGAACTCCTTCGTATGCTGCCAGTATCTCTTTTTCAGTTGGAGTATAGCGGTCCTCGGATCCTCTATATCCCCGGCTCCAAAAGCCTAGGGGTCGACCTCGAGTCTCTCCTGATGTTCTCTGCCAAAGACTCCAGGTAGGGCCATTCTCCCCGGCTGCGGTGTAGAGGATGTTTTTCACATCTTGCCCTGTCCGGACTGGCCCAAGGGCTACTGCATGAACAATCTCCTGTTTAATTTGTTCAAAGGCTTGTCGTTGTTCAGGGCCCCATTTAAAATCATTCTTCTTTCGAGTCACTTCATAAAGAGGGCTTACAATCATACTGTAATTTGGAATATGCATTCTCCAGAAACCCACAACACCTAAGAAGGCTTGTGTTTCCTTTTTGTTAGCTGGTGGAGCCATAGCTGTTATCCATTGGAATGTGACGACGTCCATCTTGCCATTTTACTCCTAAAAACTGGATCTCTTGTGCAGGCCCTTTGACTTTGCTTTGTTTTATTGCAAAACCGGCTTTCAGAAGGATTTGGATTATTTTCTCCCCTTTCTCAAAAACTTCTTCTGCTGTGTTGCCCCATACAATGATGTCATCAATGTATTGCAGATGTTCTGGAGCTCCACCCTTTTCTAATACAGTCTGGATCAGTCCATGGCAAATGGTGGGGCTGTGTTTCCACCCCTGGGGCAGTCGATTCCAGGTGTACTGGACACCCCTCCAAGTGAAAGCAAACTGTGGTCTGCATTCTGGTGCCAAAGGAATGGAGAAGAACGCATTGGCAATATCGATGGTGGCATACCACTTGGCTGCTTTTGATTCCAGTTCATACTGAAGTTCTAGCATATCCGGCACGGCAGCACTCATTGGTGGTGTAACCTCATTTAGGCCACGATAGTCCATTGTTAACCTCCACTCTCCATTAGATTTTCGCACTGGCCATATGGGACTGTTAAAGGGTGAGCGGGACTTGCTGATCACTCCCTGGCTCTCCAGTCGACGAATCAGCTTGAGGATGGGGATTATGGAGTCTCGGTTGGTGCGATATTGCCGCCGGTGCACCGTGGTAGTAGCAATTGGTACCTTTTGTTCTTCAACCTTCAGCTTTCCCACAACGGAAGGGTCCTTTGAAAGTCTGGGCAAGATGGACAGCTGTTTATTTTTCTCTGTCTCCACGGTGGCTATACCAAAAGCCCACCGGTGCTTAGGTGAAATGATGTCCCATTAGAACCATGAGCAAACCATGCATTCGTTTCAAATTTTCAAGGTTAGTAAATATTTTAGCAGTATAATATTCCTACTGACTGGGAACATCAAAGTTTACCTTTTATACATTAACTACTCTCAATTTCATTGACAAATTGATGTAACTTTTCAATGCAGTCATAGTTACAGGAATTATGACTCAAAAAGTCAACATTGGCAAGATATGACAGTCAGGTACTAGTTAAATCCTACTTAAATACAGGAAAAAAACACCTACCTTGTTTCTTAGACTTAGATGCTTTGGAGTAATTGCTGTTGGAACATGAGATTTTGGGGGATGATATTTATTACTGCATACAGAAGACATCTTCTGGTACCCTGCATTTTGTAGAAGACTGCAAGAAAGCATAATTGTCATTTTACTGATACTTGCAAAGGAAGTTAGATGAGCTATTGTCTGGGGGAATAATTTTGTTCAGATGATCAGTCATGCCAAGATGAATTACAGCAGGATCCATCATTCTGTGTCCTGGACTGAGCCCGTATTCATGTCTTTGTGAAAGGTCTTACTAAGGTTGCAATGGAATGATTCCTGTAAATTTTAATAGGGTCAACCCAAAGGACTTTTGGGGATTTGCTTTTTACTTGTTTGGTTTTTTTTCCTTAAGATCCCTTGGATGGTAGGATGGAGACACAAGACAGTCAGGGACTAAAACTGCCACTGAAGAGTGACCAAGTAGTCATTTTTGTGACACTTGTCTTCTCCCAGAAAGGCTTGATTTTTATAGTTACGGGTTTGGTTCTTTTTTTTTTTTTTTTTTTTTCTCTTAATCCCAAGCTTGTCCACAGCATGCTTGGCATGCAAACTTTACTTTGATGGTAGCATATGGGTATTTTATCCTGTTGTAAGCACACACAATTACCAACAGGTATCAGTTTCAGATGATAATCTGGGTCTAGCAGTTGAGAGAGAGCTTCTTAAACTGCCAGTGTGTTCATCCTCAGGACAGGGTTTTCTTGGACAAATCCTCAGAGCTTCATGAGGGTCATGCACAGTCAAAGCTGTGGTCTTGCTCTGCTCCCTCCAATTTGCTGCTTTGCACGAGTTGTATTTCAAACGAGATGTGCATTAGAGTGTTTTCCATGCAGATGTCATGTTTATCAGAACGAGAGCAAACCATCTATGGATGCTGTCTTCACCATAATCGTACTCAGAACCAACAGGTGCTGTGGCTTTTTTGTGAGACAGAGTGCTGATGGCAGAGCGCCAGCAAATGGAGAAGAGGCAAACAGCCATCCACTTCATTATCTCGTGGCAGTGGGCTCTACCCCCTCCCTGTCCGTTTTGCTCGTTATCAAATATACCAGGAAAGGAGGATCTAGTTAATCAAAGGAGAAATAGCTGCTCAGGCTACAGCCAGTCCAGAGCGCTCGCTTCTCTTTGTTATTTACCTACTTGTTCTGCCCATGTTCTCATTTCATTTATTTCAAATAGCCACTGCAAGTATCACGGTATAAAAAGAGGAGAGATGTTGAGGAACAGGGAAAGATTAAAAAAATTATGAACCAAAGTTAAACCAAAGCATTCATGATGGAGGTGGGGAGGTCGAAGTTGAAGGAGAAGAGGTCCATTGGCCTTGCACAGACGGTAGCACAGCACTGGAGCATTCTTTTGCCTTGCCATTGAAAACAGCAAAAAAACCAGCAGCCCCAGTGATGTCAAATATCAGTGATTCAAGTGTTGTTGCTATAGTAATATGCTGGAGGAAGCAACCTGATATGCATATTTGAGATTTGCTGTAGGATACAATCTATCAGTGTTGACCCACGAAAACAAACAAACTGGCTGAAAATCCAGTCTTGCCTGAATCTATGAATCCGCACGGAGCTACATACATAACAGTAACATGCATTGTTTTCACCTTGTTCCTCTCTTGACATCCTCTCCATTGTGCATTCTCACTGCTATCAGCCCGTTATTCTCCAGCCTGCCTTCTACCCCTCTGATTCATTGAGTGTTTTTTACCTTTTGATAGCAGTGATGTCCCTCTTTGCTATGGAGCCACTTTTATCGCACCCTTTATCCTAATCAACTCCTCCATTTTTCACTGGCTTTCTCATGTTTTCTAAATTTCATTTTTCCTACTGATTGACTCCCTCTTTCCTCTCCAGCTAATTGTTTCATTTTTTTTCCTTTGCTGTGAAGACATTGCCAAAATGTCACCTCTAATCTTGTTTCCCATTTCTAGCATGTAATTTATTAATCCTCTCTCTCCCTTTTTTCCCTCTTATTGAGCAGCCTACATGCTCATACAGCTCAAGTTTTATTTTCAGATTGTCAAATAAATAATTTCACAAGTCTTAAGAGTACGGGAAAAATAAATTAAAAAAAAAGAGCTTTGAAATAATGATCACTCCTGTCTTTCTGCTGAGGCATTTGCTTTTAGATCTATACAAATCACTTTATTCAGGGATTATATAGCTGTCCCATATCAGTTAAATTAATTATTGGATAGAGTAGTATCCTGGTTCCAGTTAGGATCGAGTTAATTTTCACCTGAGCTGGGAGAGGAGCTGGAGCTGGTGGCCCTGTGGCTGGGGGACACAGCTGGGACAGGTTACTAACCAGCCAACAGCTGGGACAGCTTTCCCAAATTGGCCCAGGGGCTGTTCCACACCCTGTGAGGGCTGCTCGGGGTATAAAGTGGGGACTGTGCTGAGGGGCAGGTTTTGCTGCTCAGGAGGAAGCCGGGTGTCAGGATCCATGGTGAGTCACTGTACTGTAAGTTATGTGCTTAAGTTTTTTCTGTAATTAGTTTGGTTTTTTGTTTGTTTGTTTTTCATCTCTGTTTTTTTTCTGTATTGTTCTCTTAAAATGCTTTTATCTCAATTCAGGAGTTTTGCCTTCTTTTCTTTTGCAATTCTCCTCCCCATCCCACTGGAGGGTGGGGGCAGTCAGTGAGAGACTGTGTAGCTTGGTCCCGAGTGGGGCTAGACTACAACAGGTATTCAAGGAGCTAAGGTCAAAAGCCAGCCTCCATCTGATTGATAAGAACCACTATATAAAACTTTCATATTACTGTAACTCTGGTCTCTTAAAAATATTATTTCTCCCCCCACCTCTTAAATCTGTGTCGTTGAGTGGGATTTTGTGGGAGGGCTTCATTCCCCCACCTCCCCGTCTTGGGTTTTAATAAGAATTTCTGTTGATATCTTGCATTGGTAAGCTGATAGCCTTTTTCTGGTGCTTGTTTTCATTTTCACTGGATCTCTAAGTCAAAAGGAAAGAGAAAACTCTCAGTTCTTTTTGAGCAGAGATGAAGTGTCATAAAATACAAGCACAGTTTGGTCTTGGAGCCAGGCCTGCTTTAAAGTGTAGTATTATTTTTACTGATAGATTTTTTTTTTTTTACCATTGCTGTGTTAAATGTGAGAGGAATCATTACTCCCCAATTTATCAACTACACTATCCTCACAGAGCCCAAGACACTGTGTATGCCCTTCTTATTTTCTGGCATCTTGTGACTTTTAGTCTTTTTATCAGAGGTGCTAATTTTGCTATAGGAAATCAAGAAGTACATGGAATAGGTGTACTGCAGCTGTTTCAAATTAGGTATTGAGTGTATCCTTCTTTTTGTGACTGCAGGGTCACTTCTTGTATCACACCAATCTGGTAGCAGAAATGTAAGCATTCAGTCAGATATTAAATATCATTTTCAATAATGAATGTGGGTCCCTGCTAAGATCTTCTAAGCATTACCTATCCCTAAATCTAGTTCCTTGCCTGAGAGTACAATTTTTACCTCCCAGGATAGGTAGCTATGTTCACAAAAAATGCATGGGCTCATAATGCACAGGGAAGGCCTGTTCAGGAGATCGTTTGCAGTTTCTATGCTAGCTTAGCCTGTAATGGGGACGCAGGCAGGTACAACTGCAGCTCTCTGGTAAGAGATGGGTGTTATCTTGTGCCCCTAGTACCAAATTTCTGGGTATTTTGCTCTTGTTTAATGCTGTTAACAGTTTACAGTGCCTGATCTACCTCACTTGTGTGGGCTTCACTGGAGTGTGAGTCTCAGAAGGAACCTTCGGCCTGACATGAAAGAGGTAGGCTGCCTGATTGGTGGGAGAAGCAGCTTTTGCCACCCAGGCTAGAACATGTGTTCGTTTGGAGACTGAGTTTCTAGGATTGGGATTAGAGAGGCAGTAGGTTAGCTTTGTATCAACTATGAGAGTGCCTGAAACATCAGATGGAGCTCGTTTTGGGGCAGGACTTCCTCATCCCAAGCTGTTTAATCTATATTACATTTACCATATTTACATTATTACATTTACATAAGCTATAAAGGATTTAAAAATCAACCGGGAAAGCAAATGTGAGCTAACATTTCCCTTGCTCATGTTAGTGCTCTGCTCATTCGAGTCAGTCAGTTGCTTGTGCTCTTTCTACTGATTCAGTGATCGGGTAAGTCCTTCCTGCAAAATGGAACAGCTTCAACAGGAGCCACAGAGATGCAGTTTGGTGGTCTAGCCTGTGCACAGGAGTAGAGCAAGGGAAGCAGGGGAAGCTTCACATTTTATGTACAACGTGATACATGGTCTTAGAGCGATGCCTCGCTTGGTCCTGCATGTGAGAGATGAAATACCCCACGTGTACATCCCAGCACGCTGAGATGTGACCTGTGTGCATAATTACTTGATATTTGCAATATGTAAGCAAACATTCTCAAAACCAGTCAATTTGTTAAGGTCTTGTTGAAAACCTAAAGGATTTAGATTCTTCCTGGGGAATGTATCTTTTAGTTTACAATTTTGTGGCTAAAATGCCAAGGTTGTCTTACAGCTCTGCTGCAGGCGTTTAACAAGGGTAACAGTTCAGGCCATGTCTCACTCCTTGGGATTTCCAAGTGACAGTGCCAGTTCACGCCCGAGTCTGGTGGCTTAGATATGTCATACCTCTTTCATTCCAGCACGCTGGAAGCCTGAGTGCCCTGCTCAGAACTGTGGTTTGCAGTAGACAGCAGGTCACTTGGGAATTGAGTACTAATTATTAAAGTCTTTCTGCCTTCTAAAAGGAATTTGGTTTTTGATCCCACATGTGGGTGGAGATGCAGTGTGAAATTTTTCAGACTGAACAGATTCTAAAGCAATCCCTCATGGAGTATGACAGAGCACATGGAGCTGGGAAGTGACTGCAGATCATAGACATACAATGTATTTAAATATGAGCAATCAGAAATTCATGGACAATACTGTAGATGTTCTGCTTTTGGGAACAAAAACAGTAAAGAAGACTGCTGCTTAAAGGAAATGCAAATGTTCTCCAGTGCCAGAAAAGTAAAAATCAACAAACATCACAACCTGGTGTATCTATCTGCTGCGTTACTGACATGTACAGATAATGAAGAGCTCAAATGCTCACTACCAATATCTGCTTCCTCCTTGTGAATGTGATAGTTTTCTCTGCCAGTGCTTGTCAAGCTACCATGAGTTGCATTCATATTCCATATGGATATGTATTTTTTCTTTGTTTTCCTTTGACATTAATGCTCTGGCAGAGCTTTCTAAGTAGTAAAGCAAGGAAATTAACTTACATTTGCTGGCTTGCTAAAGTAAATTAGCTACAGTTTTGACTTTCTGTGGTTTTACTCTGAATGGGAAAAGCAATAAAAATGAAATAAGGCTAATCACTGTTGTTCTATGGTTTTCTCAGTGGTGTGTTAAGAGGAGAAGAACCCATAACAAAAACTCATGGGTTCATATCTGCTTAAAACAGTTCTCTAATTAGCTTCTATAATCGATCTCCCTGCTCTAGCAGGTGAACCACGTAATTATCTTGTTTATACTGCAGGTGAGTCACAAAATGCTAGATAGCTTTCCCTGTATCTTTAAAAGATAATGCATTGTAACAAGTGTTCCAAGTATGAATGAACCACTGTCATAACCCATACCATCTGTTTCACACGCGGCAATGTGAGATCTCATTTTATTCTTTGTTACAAAGAGCTCCAGACATCAAAGAACTGTCCCTTTGACCACTGTCTGAATCAAAGGATTTTTCCTAGACAAATCTTTACTTCCCATTACAATTTCAGTGCTGCAGAATATCAGGTGTTTCCTGGTATGAAGAGGAGGAATCCAGTCACTGGGGCTTTTTTTAAGGGCCAAATCTTGTCACTGCTCACTTCCCATGGGCCTTTTGAGTAGCACAGAAACTCCAAACTCAGCAGTTAATTAGAGGTTAGTTACTTAGGGCCTGAGGCTTTGCAGACAGACTGTGGTGCACTACACAATGCATGCCTTTTATTCAATATAATGTGTCTGTTGCCTTCCAGGAGGTGAAGTAGAGATGTGTTGGCTAAATGCATAGTAAAGATTAAGTTGATGTATACGGAGCACTATCCCAGTATGTTTTAATTGCTCATAGAAAAATCCCTCTGACACATTTTTGTGTCTTCTCTATTCTCATATTATTCAATCTGTGCTTTATTTACATAATACAGATAATTCTTTCTTGCAGGTCGTCTCATGGTAAGCTCTACAAAGGAATAATCCCTTTTGACGGCCTTTAAAGGGTCACAGCCGCATTTGAAGCCTATGACCAGTAGCACTAATAATGGTGTATTTGCAAAGAGAGGACATGCAGTGCAGTTCTTCCTAGTGTGATGTGGACGTGTTTCATCTCTTTTGTACTACAGAAGAGGCTTCTTGCTTGTGCTGAATGGCTGAAATATGAGACTACATATTTTCTGTAATCATTAAAACAATGGTTGTACCAGCTTTTCCCCAAGCGAAAAAGAAAAAAAAAAATCCTGTCATGGGCATGTCCCTTTTCCTCTTCTCCTTGATAACTGAATTCAAAATTGCCATAAATAAGGTTTGTTTTTTTTTTTTTTTTTCATTTTTCATAGACTTGTCCCTAGCAAATTTAGTTTCAAGGTCTTTTATTTCTGTTTCTAAAGTAATTATCCTCTGGGCCTCTTCCTTTCTTCCTGGTATGATGCTAGACTAATTATTCTTCTCCTAATGAATGCCTGAAATGGATCCCATATGGTGGCATATGTGCCTTCAGATGGAAGCTTCGTTTGAATAAAATAAGAAAATTCTTCTCTTGGGGCTTTCTTAAATTTTTCATTCTGTAACAATGATGAGTGAAATCTCTGTCTTGAGGATAGAAGCAGCCAACTTGCTTTCTATTACACTTTGAGCTTTCTCTGAACTCAAGATTTCCATGTCTCTCTCTCTTGCTACGGCCATCCACAGCTCTTACTCCACATTGTCACAAAGACTACGTGAATGAGTCAGAGCATCATCACATTTGATCTGAAAGACAATTTTTGTGTACTTAAAAAAAATACTATACTGTTATTTCTCTTACAGTTCTTTGCCACCTTTCTCTAGACATACCCCACAGCATACACTGTCCTTTTTTATTGCCTTTAGGGCTCAATCCACACAGTGACGACTTTTCTATACAATTATCTAAGAAATAAGAGACTAATCCCAGTTTGTGTGTGTGATGACTTGACCCCACAGTTCCCAGCAGAATGCTTTAGCTACTGGATTGTCGAGTATTCTATGATGCACGTGAATCTATATGAGAACAAGTACATTAAATGCATAAATGTAAAATTAAGGTCTTTGGGTCTCAGGATTGTAAGCACTGCACTGGCAGTGGCAGCACCAGAAGGAAAGGTTGCTCCCTGTTTTTGGCAATATGTAGCAAAAATTTTTGCTGCACTTGTATCATGGTCATCTTTCTTTGAGATGTATTGGTAAAACATCCAATGAAAATGAGTGCTGCCTTTTTAGCTTGCTTTAACATGACAGACCACTTAAAATTACAAATTATTTATATTGTGGCAGACTCTAGAAATCCTGATCATGTATATGTGCAACCTTGTGTTGAGCTGTGCAATGGAGAGTATTTTCACTGACTTTAGAATCAGAGAGACAGAGCCAAGTGGCATTCCTCAGGGGTTGGTATTGGGCCAGGCCCTGTTTAACATCTTTGTCAGTAGCATGGACAGTGGGCTAGCGTGCCCCCTCGGCACGTTTGCCAACGACACCAAGTTGTGTGGTGCAGTTGGCACACTGGAGGGAAGGGATGCCATCCAGAGAGGGACTTTGACAGGCTGGAGAGGTGGGCCCGTAAAAACCTCCTGAAGTTCAACCAGGTCAAGTGCAAGATCCTGCACATGGGCCAGGGCAACCCGAGGCACAAATACAGGCTGGGTGGAGCATGGATGGAGAGCAGCCCTGAGGAGAAGGACTTGGGAGTGCTGATGTATGAGAAGCTCAACAAGAGCCAGGAATGTGCGCTTGCAGCCCAGAAAGCCAACTGCATTCTGAGCTGCATTGAGAGGAGTGTGGCCAGCAGGTGTGAATCGCTGCCTCAAGAGCAACCTAATGAACAGTTGCCTGGAGAGAGCCATAAAATTTAAAACTGAGCAGAGAACTAGAGTAAGGCTCGTGGCTGCTCTTCTGCCTAGAGAAAGAAGATATCTGAATAGGGCCACAAAGATTATCAGAAGGCTGGAGCACCTCTCCTATGAGGACAGGCTGAGAGAGTTGGGACTATTCAGCCTGGAGAAGAGAAGGCCTCATAGTGGTCTTCTATGAGGTGTTCTATTACCACCCCCGCAAAGGGGGCTTATAAGAAAGACAGGGAGAAATTCTTCAGCAGGACCTGTTGTGAAAGGATGAGGAGTAATGGTTTTAAAGTAGAGGGAGGGAGATTCAGATTAGACATCAGGAAGAAATTTTTTACACTGAGGGTGGTGGAACACTGGATCAGGTTGCCCAGAGAGATGGTGGATGCTCCATCCCTGGAAATGTTCAAGGCCAGGCTGGATGGGGCTCTGAGCAACCTGACCTAGTCAGGGATGTCCTTGCTCCTTGTAGGGAGGTTGGACTGGATGGCCTTTAAAGGTCCCTTCCAACCCTAACCATTCTATGATTCTAAGTAAAACAAGTCACACATACATTAAGCTTATGTCAAACAGATTAAAATGAGACATTCCAACTCTGCCATCCAAACTGTTAACAAATTCAGGCTTTTTTATTGCTTAAGATCTGTAATTTTTTTCTATATATTTAACTTCTTTAATTCTGTTGTGTTTTCTGTATGACTTGACTTAGTGTTTTATTTATGGAAATCTCTGATATGTCATTTTGTTCTTAAACAGAAAACATTTTTATATGTCCTGATCACTGATGTAGGAATGGGGAAATTGCTGATCTGAAACTCCAGCTACCACAACACTTGAGTCTACAAGCAATACCATAGTGAATGAGTAAGAAAAAAGATTGCATCTTCTAATTATGGAGGTGATGCTGCTGGCCTGGATCAGTCTGATGTAGGGATATGATTTGATACTGCTGCATAAAAGATATGGCAAGATGGAAATATTTGTAGACACATGAAACAGCAAGTGAAATGCTGTTTTAAAAAAAACAACACACACTGATTCTGCATTAAGTTATTTTAGTAGTGTATCATCACTTGAATCATGTTAATTGCTTGTGAAAACATAATCATTTTATCTGATGTATGCATTTGTTCTTACTTTCAGAGAGACAATGGGGAAATGCTCTATTGATTTTCATTAGAACATTTGGTCCCAAGTTGATAAAGAAAAGGACAGTAACTGTGCCACTATTAATATCAAGCTTTACTTGGATTTAAAAAAAAAAAAAACAAACCAAAAAACTCATGACCTTCAGCAATGTGTGAATCTGCAATAGGAAAAAATGCCTAATTTTAAGTGCTATGAGGCCTTAGTTTTTGTTTAAATCGGAAGAGTATTTGCCTCTGGGTGGTCTCAGCCTGAGAATATCAAGCCAACAGCTTTGCAAAATACATACTGTACTTTTGTGAATAAGCTTATTTTTTACTTGCTGGCAGTTTCCTGTTTTGTTTTCTGTTCTATGAATGAGTAATTGTTAGCATTCCAATAACCCAGCTCAGGCTTTAAAATAACAAACCACCAAACAGATTTTTAGCTTCTTTAACAATCTTCAAGCTTGCACATTCTTCTAAGGCATAATCCTTGATTTGGATTTCTTCTGGTTCGCTCCATTTTGTCACATTCTGTACAGAATTTTCAATATACTTGTGAAGATTTTTTAACAGACCAAACCTGGAAGAGTCCCCAGTGATCTCTTCAATAGCTTGTGTCCTCTGCCTGACTTTGTCCCTCACTACAAATAACCAAGGGAACATAAACCATTTCAGGGGATAATAATTTATCTTTTGCAGAACAGTTGGTTTCTTTTCTTTCACTGACAATGCAGTGACCATACAGAATGCTTAATTCCTAGTTCAGACAGCAGTTTCTTGTTCAGCTTTCTTATTAAAGTCACAGTGTTGTTTTCTGACAGGGCAGTATTTGCATATATGAGCTCGATGAAAGGCCAGTGACCAACAGGGCTAGGGGCAGGGGTAATTTCTTGTCCATATCTCAATACTGGTTGTTTTTCCTGCTGGAAGTTGGTTCAGAATGCTCTTTAACAAGATACGCTGCTGAAGGTAATAAATAATTCTCAGACTCTGGGCAGCAGTAGCTTTTCTCAGAAAACCAAAGCTTTCAGTGATGACTACTTAAAGGTAGGCCCCAAAATTCATTGTTAAGTACCCAAAACAAATTGCTATGGTGATGAAAAATTCCACTTAGTCGAAAATCTAATTCTGACAACATGAGCTGTAAGTACTCAGAGCTTTGCAGAAGCAGACCACTTTGATCTACGAAATCAGATTTGGTATTTTGTCTCTGCTTAGGTCTATCTAGGAGTGATGTTTCAGGAATATTGTTCAGGCAATATCAAGTGCAGGACACTGTCATTTTCTTGATGAGGTTAGAAACTTTCTCTTCTCTTCCCAAGTCAGAGGTTTTCCACTCAGTGAGCCCTAGAGCCAGGAATTTCAGTAGTTTGCTGTATCAAGAGGACAGGTGCAAACTCAGCAATACTCACATGCGTCATGGTACTAGATATGACCCAATATTTTTGAGCCAGAATTAGGGAACTGTGACAGCGTTCAAAGTGCATGTAGATGTCTGGTGTGATCTACAGAATTATTTGAGTGGAATGTAGACTGGGGAGTGGGATTCCGCTGCCTTTCAGCAGGAGTTAAGTGCCTGGTCTGCTCTGTCCATTTTGAAAATGCTGTGGGGGCAAGAATCAGAAGAGAATCTGATATTTGTACCTTGATACATCTGATATTGCAGGAGTAATTTTTGAAAACCAATCAAGTTCTCTTGAAAACTAGGTACCAGTTTCACCCACTCAACTGTCAGGAACCCACATTAGTTACTTTACAAAATTTCTTCCTATAGAATTGGAAAAATGTTGCTGCTGGATAGAGACTTTCTACTGTCCAGCCTGAACTTATTTCTTAGCACTTGAGCAGCACTATCTGCATGATTATGTACCTAAATTCCTTTAGGAATCTTGACTTCAGTGCTTTCTGTCATAAAAAGTCAACAACAGACTACATACTGGAGTTGCTTTGCCTACTAAAGCTGTGGCACATCACTGAGGGACAATGAAATCACCTGCATCAAATAAAACTCCAACGTGATATGAGAAAGGCAAAAAGAAGAACTGTTCATGTGCTGGGGGTTACAAGCCCAGGGAGAGAAAAAAAATTGAGAGTCCTACTGTTTTCCATTCCCACTTCTTTTAATAGCAATCTAATGATGTAGTTACATAATTATACTGTACTAATAAGTCATGAGCTTTTGCACAGCTCTGTAGTTACAATAGAGTCTTCTAAATTTTGCTGTTTCTTTCCTGTAATTGGTCAGCTGCTATGTGTTGTTGCCTAGTAAGAAGCATAACAAGACAATAAATATAAAGAAGCAAAGAAATTTGAAAAGCTCCAAGCAATACTCTCAAGCACCCTTGCACATTTTCTTTGTCTGACACTTTAAATTTAAAAATTAATCCAGAGCACCCCCCACAAAAAATCTATTTTACTTGTTTAACAAAATGAAGTATTGATTTGCCAAAGCCTAAACAAAGCAGCCTACGTGATTCATTGATCAAGAATTTGGGCTCAGTCCATGTGATCATTAACTTCTTTGTCAGATGCATTCATTTATTCATAAGCTTTTTTTTTTTATGCTAGGCGCTTTTCATATTGTCTCATTTCAAAATAACAAAAACCAAATGCCTTCTCTACCTTCCATTTCACTGAATGTAGAAAACAAAACAGAAGGTGCTATCAGCTTCAAAGATTTTGAGCTTTTTAAAGAATCCAGAAACTCTGGAGGCTTTCATATGAGCCCAGGCGTCAGTATTATTTCAGAACTGTACATCATGAGTATAAAGTTCCCCAAAAAAAAGCAACTCCTTGTGTTGCCATGTGGGGAACCCAACCTAATTTGAGTAAGTTAGTAGTTAAACAATTAGGAGCTCCATATGCCTTGGTACTGTTGTTCAGGAAACACTAGTTGTGTGATGTAAAGCTGTTCTTTTCATGGACTGTTGTTGCAATAAAACACATTTGTTGGAAACTTCTGATACACAGGTTAAAGGATCATAAAACAGGATCTGGTTAAAACCCATGCCTTACTCACAACTCAAACCCTTTTAGCTTTTTCTCATTACATCCCTTGTGGTTTAAAGTAAGCAAAGCAACAAGAAGCAAAATAATTCTGAATCCTGTTTTTTTGAACATGGTACTGTTTTAAATTCCAGACTTTACTATGCTGTATAGCTTAATAGTAGACAGGAGATACTTATAATCAATATCTCAGTATTTGCAGCACTCCATTAATCCAGTATCAAAAAGTAAAGTAACATCACAATGATGAAGACATTACTATATGGTAAAGTAGGGTATGACCTTACATTGAGTTAAACAGTCTGGTAACAGACAGTTCAGCATCTTCCCTGAAGCACAGCACGTTAGGTAGCTCCTCAGCAGAAGCTGGAGAGGCTCTGCTGCCTTTCCCTGGGCGTGCGGTGGGTTAAGGGCATACTCAGAGGCAGTGCCCTCAAAAGAGCTGGAGTGTTCACTCACTCATCTTGTTGTAATGCCACTGTAAGCCTAGCTCCTTAGTGAGCAGGTGTCAACTTTTTAACATCAGAAATTAAAATAGTGGGGAAAGAAGATAAAACAGTTTGTGATTTTTTTTTTTTGGTCTTGTTTAAAGAAAGAATACAGTACTTTTTCAGTAATTTATACAACTGAAGTTTAACTTGCATGCTGGATGGGCTACAGTGGAAACTATGGAATACAGTCTGACTTTGAGAGCCTGGGTATCTCTGAGGCTGTGGAATTACATCTTTCTTTGTATCTACTACTTCTTCCAAAGACAGTAATGGAAATCCCTCTGTATGAATCGGGATATCACAGAACAAATAGCATGAAGGACTACTGCAGTAGGAAATACCGGTGTCATGTAGAACTCTGATGGGAGTTTTTCCCCAAATTGTAGTTTCCACCATGTCTGTAGCTGGTACATCATTGTGGTGATATGGACAGATAATTTAGTAGCTCAATTTTTATATATTTGGGTGAGAGAAATTAACTTTGTCTTGACCAAACTTAGTGTGGATAACTTGGTCAAAACTTGTGAATAGTAAGAATTGAGTTGAGTATATTTCTGTCCTGGGTAGCCGTGTGAAACCTCCGTGGCACATTCTCTCCCAGACCTTTTTCCCACTTTTAAAAATTGTGAACTTGAACACATCTCATGCTAAAAAGCCAAGCATTCTTTATGAGAGATGATAGGCTGATTTTAGACTTAACTCTGGTGTAACTGCTGATTTTGTGCCAACAATGGAACAGAATCATGCTTTGCCCAAGGCAAAGGTCTCGCACAGTCTGTTCTATTATCAATACAATTTTTAAACCTTTTCTGCACCGATATCTCATTACAAATATTAATGCATTTGATGTAATTTTTTTTTCCTTAAATTTAAACTATTTACATTTGGACATAGTCATCTATTATCAGCAAAAAATAAAAGACTCCATCGATTCTATGATATGGGCAGTGTATTCTCTGCACAGGCAAAGCGTATATGCACACATATATGTATTAACTGCTCAAGCAGGCTCAGAGAACAGAAAAAAAAAATTAAAAATTTGCTTAATACTAATGCTATATATGTATATGTACATTTTCCTGTTAGCAGCATATTTGCACTATGCTTTCTTTCAGTTAAAGACTGAATATGTGCCTCAAGAAATAGGCTTTAAATTGGATGCACAATAGCTGGCTACAATGGGTAATTTCATTTAGGCACAGAATTACAAAGTAGCCATTTTTAACTTCAACTAGATTACACATTTACTAAACCTTCCATAAATTCATCATTTGGCTGAGTCACATTGAGAATTGTTTTAAATAAATCTATGTGAAAATTAAATTTAAGTTGAAAAGCAGCAGGAAAAAGATGTATAGTAAGTACTTCATTTGTTGTAATAGGGCTATTTGGAAGGAATACAAATGCACTTCAAATTGTAAAGAGCATAATTATTTTTCTCCAGAAGCTGAATGAAGTAGAGCAGCTTCTGCCTATATAATATTTGATATGAATTATCCTCATAAAATTCAAGCTGTATTTTTAAAATTAAATGTTTTCTTGTTGTACAGGACACTTCCAAAGGAGTTGTCCATTTCTTTGTTTTATTTAAATGTCCAAAAAAGAACATAGGAATCATCATAGCTGGTCAGAGCTGTAGTTCAGCTTTGGCAATGGACACTAACAGATGCTTCACAGAAATTTCAAAAACTCATTTGTTATAGAAACCAGGGTGGGAATGACACAGAGGGGACAGGACGCAAAAGGCATGGGCAAAACCCTAAACCTGAAAGGACCTTAAAGAGGTCACCTAGTCCATTGTCCTGCCCCAAGAATCCACTGATTCATTCTAACCTCTGCCAGTGAATCTTGGTTTCAGGGTCTCTCTCCTTTTCTCTCCTATCCAACAAAACGGCAAATGTGCCTGTTATCCATACGAAGTCTCATCCTTTTCAAATGCTCTATGGGGTTAGTGTATTGTAGATGACTGCAAAAGATCTGGAGTGCCATGTAATAATTTATTGCTAATAGATGATTGCTGGGATGGTGAGACATTTTGTATCACTTGGGTTCAGTCGGGAATGTCAGCAGGAAGGAGGATATTGTTCCAGACAGCCATCCATCAAGTGACACTTAGGAGCTGTTAAGAAACAGCATCAGAACTGTTAGATTTAATGACTCTACTTCCTTTTCCAGGCAGCCTACGAAACTTGTTCTGACAAGAAATGATTAAGGATTCCCTCTCAAAAAAAAAACCTAAACAAAAAACCAAAACAGAAAAAAGTGTCAAGACTTAAAGTAGGAGTTTTTCAACAAGAGAGGCCCGTTCATTGCAGAGCGGAGCACTGAGCAGCTCCTGCGTAGCTGCCTCCAGCCCTAGAGCAGAGCGTTTCCATCAGCACGGCGCTGGGCTGCCTGACACACGCCGCTGCGAGGCAGATGGGTGAGCTCGGTGCTAGCTCTGTGCCACCACGGCAATAAGCTGTTTGGAGTTGGAACTGGTGTCCTTCCACAGCGCTGTATGAACGTACCAGCTCAGGTTAATGTTTCTTCAGCTGCCTGGTGGTTCTCCTTGTGAAGTCTGCTGCAGGAGAACCAGGATAATGAACTTAGGGCATCTGAAAATGCTACTCCTACTTAACATACCTACTCCCTACCAATGCTTAAGCCAGCATATAAAAAAAAATCTCCCCTCCAATTCTCTGCCCTTTTTTCTTTGTCTTTAAAGATTTATGCTTACAGCCAAATGCCAAATAAAGAATGCTTTTCTTCTAAAAAATGTTATTCTGGCACTGCCCCTCCTCCATGTAGACTTCTTTGTGGAGTTTAACCTCCAGGGTAAGCATGATTGACACCCTGTTTCTCGTAGCTCAGGGCCTGGTCTAAAAAATGAGAAAATTGTGAATTCCCCTCAAAGGAGCCCTAAGAGGCAGGGACAAGGAAGACACAGGCGTAGCTGACTGTTTAACCAAGATACTCTATCGTGAATGAACGTGGACAGTTACACTGCACGTTACTGAACTGGTAGGTTTTTTTGGGTTTGAGGTGCACTGCCTTTGTCACCATTAGAAAGTTTAAAAAAGAATTTTTGTTGTACCATGTCTGCGTCACCCATAATCTTGTATACTTCTGTCATCTTCACTTTCCTTTATCACAGTTACGTTATTTACCCTTTTTGAGACAGTTCTGATCTCTGCTGTGTGTATTGACAACAACATTTCTCCGGTTTGATACAGTATTAATTAAATTATATTTAGGTTCTTTTTTTTAAGAGAGACAACACTAAACTCTTTAGAGACTTTGGCTTTAAAATAAAATTGTACCAAAAAAAACCCTGCATGCATTAAATGCCTACTTTATAAAATAAGTAACTGCCTTTGGAAAAGAAACAAATGCAAATTCTAGTTACTGTGCTTGAAAGAGGTGACGAGAAGTGGTGCCAGCATCTTGGCTCCCATTGCTGCTTTATTGTCACAAATTGTTAGTTACATTTGAAAATTATGGATCCCTCTCATTGTGAAAGTTGTGTCTGCCAGTTGGTGCCTGTACACTAGAGTGGGTTTACCCAATTAGCAGAATTTCCCATGCAGGACCCAGAATAGCTGTGCGTGCATCCTAAACATTGCTGCAGCTGAGGCTTAGCCTGGGACTGGGGTGGGCTGAAAACAACGGCTTTGCCAGGTGAGCTCAGTGCAGAAGAAGCTGTACAAAGCATGTCTCGGTGGAAGTCAGCCTTGGCACATCTAATCTAGCTATATTTGTCTATAGTTCTCTCTCCCTGACAGATAGAGTCTGCCCCAGTCACAAACATGCTGCACAGCAGACAGAACGGTATTTTTAACCCCAGTGCACTCATGAAATGAAACAGGTCATGGAAACACTGACATTTAAGTGCTACTTGTAATCTTCATCATGGGCCATCTCAAGCTATTTGCATCTCTCTGCTGGCACCCAACCAAGTGAAACTCACCCTGTGTGGAGCTGTGTACTATTCAAGCCACATCTAAGGCTCATACTAAGATGACAGGAGTGCTGTCAGGTTACTGCTTTATGGGAAAAACATCTGAAGGACTTAAGAGACTGATTTCATGTAAGAGTTGAAAGTAAAAGAGGAGGCATGAGTGGAGAAATAGCGGTCCTGAGAAAACACGAGCTTAAATGTCATTCTTCATCTGCCAGTGAACTGAAGTGCACGTTCCCTATTTTGGGTTTCATTAAATGGAGGAAACTGAGTATTGCAGAGTATCCTATCGATAACGTAGGGCCAGGGACTTTTCCCTAGCTTTTTGCCTTGTTGCTGTGTATAAATTTCTGCACTTCTCTAGTGCAGGTAAGTAGACGCGACACATTTCCAATTGACTCACAACCTAGAGATTACACTGAGCTTCAACTAAAAGCTATTATGATAGAACATATTATAGAACAATATGTAATGGGGCCTATAACAAAACCATGAACTATCTGCTGCCTTTGTAAGTAGATGGACAGAATGTAATCATTAAAATAAAGATAAAAATGAAAAAGGACTTCCCTCTAGCCATAGTTAGCAATTCACATCTTTACCCTTCCTTTAAATAGTAGGTAAGGTTTGTAGCTAAATTTTCTGGTAGGCAGTGGAAATTATCACCTCTTTATACAGAGAAACCAAGTCGCTCTAGCCCTCCTAATCAGTGTTGTGATGATCTACAGATTATCACAGCCACTGCTTTATTAATTGGTCCAAAGTTAACAAAACCAGCTCTGTTCATGGAGCCATTCCAGTAAGTGCGTGCTAGGCAAATGCTGAACTTACTTGTGAATAGCTGTCACTGTTATTTTAATGGATTGAGGAGCATCCAAATATACCTAGATTACTTTGAAAAAATGTGATATTTTTTATTTTAGTTGATCTTAACCACTATAAGGCACTCATGTTCTAAATATTTAATAACTCTGCTTTTTAATATTTTGTCTTTCATTAAAATTAATTTCTAATTTATCAATTATATAGTATGACGTAAGTTCTGTCTTGTAATGATCATCTTAGCGTTAAGCAGTATAAAATGTTAATGTAGTCTACTTAGAAATAATGTATTTTGTGTTGCACGTCTCCTCAAAATTCTCTTAAACTTATTTCTAGTTCATTCTGATATTTGTATTCCTAGAAACTGCTAAATATAATTTTTCCTTTAAAAATAGACACAATGGAAAAACTGTTTTAATGGGGATAAATATAAAATAGGACAGAAAACATTTTGATTGAGCAATATGGCATATAATGTAATTATTATGTAATTTATTAAGGTATTCTGGGAGGAGGGGAAAGGTTTTTCTGCTCAAAACCATTTCCCTTTTGTATTTCCCTAAACCGTGTTTTAATTTTTTCTCTTCAATATTTTTGTGGTTAAGATACCAAACCAAGCCATTCGTTATTCATCCACATCTAGATATGGATGCTCTCCATGCAAGCTGGGACCCCCAGTTTAAAAGATCTTACTTGTTCTATACTTTTCATTACTGATCAGCTGTATTTGTTATGTGTTGAAGAGTCAGCGTTAACTTTTACATGCACCACGTCTCATTTTATCTCGTTAAATGTGGGCTCTAAATGAGTGCTTCCATTTGTGGCATCTGTTGTGCTTCCCTCTCTAGCCGCCCTGTATGTCCCTCCTGCTGGGAGAACCTGAGCTGAGACAGTTGCTGCTGGCAGTGTCACTGTCTGCTTTTCATCCAGAAAAATGAGTTCTGTGTCTTAAACACCCTAAAGGAGGCCAAACTGGATGCTTTATGTCATTCTGCATTTTACTCAAGCAGCAAAGGTTACTCCTTCTCTATTCCCTTCATAGTAGCAAGCATGTTACTCAATAGCAGTATTTCAGTAAGGCTCTCATGGGAAACAGGGTGCATGAGATCAATGCAAAATTGCAAACCACTGAGATCCAGCATTCTAAAAGCATTGATTTTACTAGGAAAACTGTAAGCTGAGTTACATGTCATTTTCAGCATCAAGGACCCTCTTTCCTGTTGTAAATGTCCTCATTTTCAAGGCTGTGAGATAAAAAGGGCTGATTGATGGATCCATTTCATTTGGGTCTGTAAGAAAACAAGGCATATTTAAGCATAGATCTCAACAAAACAATGATTTCTTGGAGACAAGCAAACCTTTTTGTGGTCAGACACTACTGACAAGAAACAGAGTATCAGAGGTTTTATGTTGTGCTCCTTCACACACAGTGTGAATCTGAGGATCCATGGATCCCTCTGAATTTGAAAAGCACCTTTGCTTTACGTAAGAAATCAGTGAGCTGCCTGCCCATGACCTGTGCAACAGTATGTGCTCTGGTTGGGTACACTTCCCCACCTCCTTAGCGTCTGTGAAGATAGCAGTGATCTGTGTATTAACCCCTTGGTAATAGATGCTTAATAAATCACTTCCCTTCAGCTGAGCTGCCGTAGGAGGACAGTTCACGTGTGTACGGCAGCCTGCTCCCTCCCCAGGTAAAATGCAACAGTCTGTAACTCTGTGCTTTTCCCTATGCGGTGTTAGCACACGCGCCGTTACTGACGGCTATGAGATTCATTTGGTGCACAGTGACTTCTTGGACCATTCAATGTCTGAGCCCCATGTCTTGTTTTGGAAATCTATGCCTTAGTTATTTTGGAAACCTGCTCTCCCCTCAACAAAACAAAACAAAAAAAAACCCTAACAATCCCAAACAGATTAAAGAAACTTTCAGGTTTCTGAAAGCTATTAAATGCTGTTGTTCTTCATTTATTCAAATTAATATGAGGCAGCTTGGCACATTTAAAGGGAATAAAATGAGATTGGAGGTTTGAGCTCTGATACGCTTGACATATTTTGCTATGATAGGGAGGTTTTGCTTCATAGAAGTTTAATTGCCCCACATACAACAGTGAGGATAGACTTTCTAGGTCAAGGTCAAGTTTCATAGGTGGCAAGTAAAAAAGCCTTTCTCTGAATTAGTTCTTGCCCTAAAGACAATAAAATATATTTCTGGAGCACACATGGGAATGCTACTTGCAAAGACCAGATTCTATTTTCTCCATTACTTCTAAAGAACAAAACTGTTCCAGCACAAAATGCTCATTTTTAATTTCATGAGAACTTTAAAATGTGGTATTAGAAGAACAGAAGAGTGATAATCGGTGTAACTCTTTATATCCAGTTCTCAGAACACAGTGGAGTGCAGGAGGTCTGTTTTGAATTACTTCCCATGTTCTGGGGAATCTGAACCTACATTTTTCCTGTCTCCCAGGAAAGTGTCCCAACCATGAGATTAGACTTTAAGGGAGTGCATCTGCTCCCTAATTAGCATGTCATCAAAATGAACTGGTTCCCTAAAAAAGACTGAGAAGAACGCTCTCTTGCATACTTACAGATACACACATGGTGCCACATACAGTGGTGATGAAGCACTCTCCAGAAAGATAGATAAGGATTTAAATTTGAATTTCAGTTCTTTGAATAGAAGAAGCTGTGAACTGAAGTACCCTACCTCTTCAGTGAGAAGGTTAGCTACTGAAACAAATGAAGGTAGAAGATAAAACGTCTACTTTTTAGCCATCTGTCCAAGAGAAGAAAAATTTTTGTATTTTTTGAAAGGAAACCCCGAACGAAGGTTAGCATTTCCCCATATCTTAAGTCCACAGAAGGAGGTGTTATTTAAGACATACCTTATCCTTCAGGTTTCCAAATGGGTATTTTAAATGGCCTCTTGTCCATGCTTGCTTTTGGACTCCAGTTCTTTATTCCCACCGTAAAATCTAGACTGAAAAGCCAAAGGAAAAAAAAAAAAAATCTGAGATTCCTTTGTTCAAAATTCTTCATGAAAAAAGTTAGGGTTTGACCAATACTAATATGGAGTCTCAAAGTCCTTTAAACATTATGCACTAGCCACTGCCAACAAAAGTACAGACATGCTGGCTGATTCAGGAAGAAAGTTCACTTTCCATATTAGGGTCTAAATTCTAAAAGTGCATAAATTTTGATGTTGTCCTGCACTTGCACAGAGCCTCAGTTTCAGGGTCACTATCTGTATGGGATTATCCACATAAGACCATGTAGCCTATTCATTCATTGTATTTCGTCCTGTGCAGCAAATCTGTATGACACCTAAGACCAAACAAGATTTTTTTTCCCTTCTCTCAACACAGTTCCTTAAACTACCAGTAATCACAGTACTCATTATTTATTATTTTTTGCCTAAAATGTTGTATCAGTATTGTCACAGAACAAAAATATCAACTAAAGCAATTGCATAACTTTTGAATAAACACAAGGCTTGCTGTTCTCTCACGTCACTCAGCATTGCTAACTGTTCATTCTCCACAGCTAGAGGCAGAAGGTGAATGCTTATGAAGCCCTACTACAATCCTGCTGAAAAAAGCACTTCCTCTCAGGTTGATAGAGTGTTAATTTTCCCTTAAAAAAAAATCATGCAAGTGTATAAAAAGAACTTGTATTTTGACTGTATTTGCCAAAAGTGTTTTTCTGAGAAAAAAAATCTAAGAGACTGTCTCCTTTCGAAGTACCCTTAGTGCTCATGAAAAGGTAGTGCAGAGCCGGAGCTGGAAGTCAGCTCTTGTGTCTGGAAGGTCACTGCGTTCCTGCTGACCTCAGCACTTGTGATGCCCGCTTCCCAACTCAAACCTAAAGGATAAGAGCCAAATGCGTTCTCTCACTGTTGGTTGAACTGGTTACTTGCTGGAAAAACCCCACCTCCAAACAATTGACACAACTTTTGGGGGGGGTTTTAGCCCATATAAATGTAAAGCACCATATAAATACCATTTAGAAATATTACTAACACTAACCTTATTCCTTTGTTACAGGTGGAGGATCTTAGGCATTTTATGGAAATAGCACAGCTGTGACTTGCCATCAGTTCAGCCATCAGTCAAGCAAGAAACAGAGCTCAGTTCTTCAAAGTTTATCCAGTAATGTACCTGCTAGATTGCTTTGCCTTTGAATGAGAAGCCTGTCTTGATTTCCTTACTGATATTTCGTCTGAGACCAACTAGCAACAACAGTTTCCAGCAGGTATTTTCTTTTTTTACCAGATTACAGTCAATGAATGATTTACAAATGAGAACTTTTTTATTCCATAGTACAGCAAAAGGCATTGTTTCCAGAGAACTGCAATCTGCCAGTGTCTATTTAGTGTCTTTACTTGGATTCTGTATTTAGATAGGAGAGTCATTTGAATTTTATGGCATATCTGTGGCATGCTATGTTGAACTCTCAAAAATTATTTAATCATTTACTTAGTGATGCTTTGTATCTGGTTAAAGATGACAAGTTTTAATAGTTTGCAATTAAAGAACAAAACTAGGTTAATATTGACAGATTTTTGACACCATAAGGTCTCTACCTATTGAAGAAACATTCTGAATATTCAGTGGAATTTCAATAACTTGCCCTAATGGTTGGAAATTTCACAGAAAATTTGAGTTCTAAATATTACCGAGAAAAAAACTGTTTACTTGGGAAGAAATTTTCAAAGATACAAATTGAGAGACTGGTATCACTTTTCTTCTTTTTCTCTTTCCCATTGTTTTCATGAACAGATAATCTCAAATGGACTTCATATGATGGTGTTTCAACTATAGTAGTTATTACTTGAATACATATGCCATGAAAGTAACTAAGTCTGTACTGGGCTTTTTTATTTTGCTGAAAAGTGGGTAAGCGCAGACTTTATCTTCTCTGTGTGTGTGTGTGTATGTTAACAGGGATTATGCAAAAATAATATTAACAGGCTTCGTTTCAGTGTTTTAGTAAATGCTGTATAGCAGCTACTGGAATACTCCAAATTAGACCAGATGTCATAATGCCAAACTCTCATCCCAGCAGAGTACAACATTTTAAAAATTGTTACTTTTGTTTTTAATTTACTGCTCCATGGATGAGAGAAGTCCCATCTGCTTACTTTATTTTTAAATGAAAACATAAATGTCCTGTGGTGACATTAGGTTAGATATTACATAGAGACAGAGACCCCAAGCAGCTAAAATTTACATCTAACAAATATGTTTTCTTACATACAACCATCTGCATGATAAAAGCAATGAGTAAGTTCGTGAAGCTCATGTAAACAGGATTCAAAGTGTGACCCATTTTTGTGCCACCATGGGAATAAGAATTACAGAATTTTAGGAAAGCCAGAACCACAATTTCTCCTATGGGAGAAGTCTGGTCACACAGGATAAAGGGAAAATCAACTGCTGGAAAGATTAGATCTGAAGACAGTAGCAATTCAGCACAGCTAAAAGCATACAGCTTTTGAAGGATTTCTCAGGACTTCAGAACCACCTCTAAAATCTTAAGCCTGTCTCTGATCCTATGTCAGTGGGAGTTCTGGTTTCACAGCCCACTGTTGTAAAAGAGTAGCTGAACACAACAGAGAAATGATGCACTCTTCTCAGTTTGAAAGGAAAGGGTAAAAGATGGTGGGGATATTAGAATGTTCTTTCCCTCACAAGCACAGTTCTTTGATTGCCAATGGAAGAAAATTAAAATAATGAGCATGTCAGAATGGTTTTCTGGGATTACTTTTAATGAAAACATCCTTTTTTTTTTTTTCCTGTGGGGAGGTAAGTCCAGCATGGACAATTTTGATAACTTGCTAATCACTTATTTAACTTTTCAGAAGAATGTATTCGTGACTCAAAGAGTAAAATTTCAGACAATAATTTGATTTTTGCTTTTCTCTCCCACTGGAGCTGACTTTCTAATACTGAACTTTATGGCTTCAAGCCTACAACTTACTTCAAATCAAGCCTGATGAGATCTGGTGTAAAAAGTGGCATTAGTGACAAATTCTGCCTGCGTAGGGGCTTCAGGAGATGAATTGCTCTGTCTCCCGTACAGAAATGTGGAGAGTATTTCAGAGTTTTATTTGCCAGTGATACTTGATACACTTGCCAGGATGAACGGTGGCTTTTTTATGGTCTAAGATTTTTGGATGTTGATGTTTTCTTCTATTTAGATTGACTGCCAGACTCAACTGAAGATGTTCAATAATATTCCTTCTCTTCCAAGGTATAATGAAATTAAAACAAACTCACATTTTCCAAGTAAGTGTGTTGTGTTCTAGAATCATGGAATCATTTAGGTTGGAAATGATTGAGTCCAAACACCTAACACTGCCAAGTCCACCACTAAACCATGTCCCTAAGCACCAATACCTCCAGGGATGGTGTCAGGTCTGTAGAGACCCTGTGCGTCAAACGCTTCTGGTTCTGCATCCATATACAAAATTCACCGTGCATACACATCAAGAGCCTCATTTTATATTCCTTATTGGTTTTACATTTTCTATTCCAACTGACAGGAGCTGTCTGCATTCCAGGTGTCCAAGGTGTCGGAGCTCAAGTGCAAGGCCTGAGATAGGGAAACTGCAGCAGTGACCTGAACTGGGCTCTGGCAGAAGCCATCCTGCCTCCGTCAGCCTGCTGTACAGTTATCACACATCTGGGCTGAAAACTAACATCTGATACACTGAACTATTTTGTAAAATCTTGTATTTAATATGTTAAATGGAGGACAAAGGCAAGATCAACAATCAGATCCCAGCAAAAGGAAGGACCTTTTGAAAAAGGAGGATGATCTTCTGAGTAGAGTTCTCTAATTATATTCCACTGCTCAGGCATTGTGGCCAAGCTAGAACAAGCCATATAAGAAGATTTGGGAATTCAGGAGACCTAGTGCAATTCCAAAGCATTCAAATGATATCTCTCTGAGGAATAAATTAACAAGTCATTTCTTCAACCGCCATCCATACTTTTACAACCTTCCCTCCATGTATGAAATGGCAACTTACTTACTTAAAGAAGCACAGAAAAGCAAAGAACATGGCTAATGAACTTACTACCTTCTACAGTTTGGGGGGAAGAAAAAGAGATTCTTTCCTCACCTAGTTAAGTAAAAGGAATGGGCTGACGCCTTTGCAAGATAAAGGTAAATATAATAATATAATTTAAAACAGAAAGCACTTGATGGGTCCTAGGTTTCAGCTCTTGGTAACTGTGCTCTTTAAAGCAGTTCTGAAATGTGGGTTGCGTGTTTGAAAAGGTTCTTCAAAGTTCCTACTGTAGAGAAAAATAAGAAAATATAAGTACTTCCTTCCACTCTGCATTATTTTTGAAGTATTCTGACTTTGCAGAGGGAGAGAGCACACCTGCCAGTCAGACCTGATCTGAATGGAAGCCTTTTCGTCTTCAGGGAGCTTTTAGCAGATGCCCAGAGATCAGGAATTTGCAACATGTAATCTGGTTGTGACTAATTTTAGCTGTGGCTTTAGCAGGTCTTCCTGACATTCTGATTCAGTAAAATTAATTAAAGATTATGCTATTTACCTTCAGGGCGTATTGTAAAAAAAATAATTCTTTAATGCCCCTTGTAGATGGACAGAACTGACTGATGATTATTAATATCTTAGATTCAGCAAATATTCAAAGACTCCCTTTCATGGAGCTGTAGATTTCAAGACCAGGAGGGCCTTGATCTTGTCTCTTGATTAGCTCAATTAGGCTACTTCCTTTTGTTTAATTTCCAGACCTTCTAATTGCAGTTGCAAATTATTGTGAAACACAACAGAGAGGTGCTTGCTGAAGCATGTTACAATAACGTACACTAGCGTACATGCATATGTTTTCATATATATGTATGTATCGACGTGTAAATGAGTGCAATCACTAGTGTAGTGCTTTAGCAATAAATTAGTACAGTCACTAGTATTTTTTTTGTGATTGGTAGTCTGCATTGCAAAATAAGGATTAAAGGACTTGGCAGAAGTCTTGCTCTCTCATACCCTTTAACTTCCCATTTCCTTTGTCCTTGGAGACTGTCGTAATACAGCTCTGTGCATTTCCAGCAAGACTTTGCCAGATGTCTACTTCTTGCATATATTTGGAGGAAGTTAAGCTTAATTTAATTGTGCCCCAATTCAAGAGAGTATCCCTATGCTGGCAAGTTGATTAAGCATGGTGGTAATTTTAATTATCTTCTTATCTCTCACTGGAGTGCAGTTAGTGGAGCTGATGAAGTTAACCCCATAGATAAATACCCTTTTTAAACTGGGGCCTCAAATAAGAAGGATAAAGCTTTCTTTTCAGCCTCAAAAATGAGCCTTGACCTGTCTGAAGCCGTTTCTTCTCCACTTCTCTCTCCATCTGCAGATCACTTTTATTACTGGCTTTTTTTCTGAGAATAGTTTTGCACTTGCCTGTGATTCATTGCTGTCTTTTACCTGTGACAATGCTAAGTTGGCTACTCAGGCCTTGTTATAATTTTTTTTTTTTCCCCAGCTGTTCCCCTTTCCACATGACTAATTCTGTTGTGTGGGTTCAACAGAAATGGCACAAGGCCAGCATTTAAAGGATGCAAGTTAGTGCACTGAAGATTTGAGGAGCTGTAGTGTCAGTTTTACGTGTCACGTTCATGGTAAAATCATAGAGATACACAGGGCTAACATTTTGTTTCAGAATCAAACACATTAAGATACCATTTTCAAGCATTGCATTTAAGTGCCTTGTAACTCATTTAATTTTCTTTCTGAAATCACCCTGTCAGAAGCCTGTAGGAAAAACAGCAGCATAATTTAAATGTCACTTTGCTTCCCAATAACGAATTTCATATTCAGGCATTCTACTCCGGTGACAAAGCTCACATCTCTGCTAGCATGGTCCTGATCATTTGGCCCTGTTTTCAGCTGGGTGTGCACAGAAGCTTGAGTGCACTTTTGTATACTTAATCGTCTCGGTTTTAATTAACACAAAAGAACAATAGCTTGGAGAAAAGAACAAAGAGGAACTCCTTAAATGAGAAGGTCATTCACAAAACAAAGGCAAAAGGTCCTTACTGTAACAGAATTGTAACATCCCTGTATGCAGCATGTGAACTTTTCTTACGTTTTATGAATACCAAGCCATTTACAGACATTCTGTGCACCTCAGATTATTAATAAATGCGAAAGGATTCCTACTTCCCTTCTAAATACACGCACTCAGCATCGGCTGCAAAGGCATTCAGCTTGCCCTGGATCTCCGACCCGGCAAAACATCTGAGAACAGTTCAATTTAAGGCGGTACAAAAAATAGCCCCTGATATATATAGATATACATATAGATAGATAGATAGATATACATATATTTACATAGTTGCTCATGTCCCGAGAGACAGAAAGCTGGCTGTGGTGGTCCAGCAGCGTAATCCTGACTCATTTTCTTATAAAGCCATCAAATAGTCACAAGAAAGCTCTGCTTGTTCACATCCAGGAACAGTGTAGGGGACAGCAAAATACTCTGCATACATTTGTAGGACTTGAAGCTGCTCATTTCACCCCAAAACACTGTATAAAAATGATTCACTTACTTTAATCCAAACTATAATTCAGGCATACCGACGGTGACACAGAGCCTCTGCTTAAACAGTAACTGAAGCAACGTGTACCAGCTGAGAGGGGGGAGTACAGGAGAGCATTTCCTCCGGTGGCAGTTTAGGCAGGAGGAATATAATTGCTGACAGCACAATCTCACCTCTGGGATCAAACTTACAGTCCTGCCCAGCACTGAAACTGCCACATGAAATTCCTGAATTCCTCCATTTTGCATCTCATCTGCAGAGAGCTGCCTCCAGGTGCACAAAGACACAAACATACTCTGAGAGGCTGCGTCAGGCCTGCGAGAGAGTTGTTCTGGTTATTGATTCCTCATTACAATTTCTGCAGCCCCGAGATATCCTTTGAGATCCAGCATTAGCGTACTGCCCATGCCAGATCTTGCTTATAAGAGCTGATGGGTTTACATTTTAAGGGAATATTGATCTAGTGGAAATAGCATATTTTTGTTTCAAGCAAGCTGAAGCTCCAGAGGAGAGACACAGGATAGTAGAACCCTTTGCCAGTGCTTATGAAAACCAGGAATAATATTGCTTTGAAAACTTGCAAAGTGAATCCAAAACTTTATGGCAAATGTACTTCGTACGGGAAGATCAGACATGAAGACTGCAATTTATGTAATGTATGGCATCTCTTCATAAGTGAGCTTGAGCGATGTCTGGCACAAGTAACCCTTTAAATATCGTTGCTGTTTATTTTTTTTCAAAGGACTTAAGAGGTTAGAAAAGAAAAGGGAGATGCTAAAGGATAAACCCACAGAAAAACATCTTCCCCTCTTGCTGGGCAAGCTTTCAGAACAGGTGTTGGCAGCCTGTTACTGTTGCTATCAGCCACTATCAAAAGCAGTTGGCAATGCTCTCATCATGCAAAAATTCCAATCACATTTCTCAGTATATTCTAATTACTGTAGTGACACTTGTTGTGGGCCTAAATGACTACCTTATCACAGCAGACAGGTCTGCCTTCTATTTAGGGTTTATTGCCTCTTAAATTTCTGCTTCCTCTAATTGCACATCTATCTTACCAAACAAATTTAGAAGTCCACATTTATTCTTCGCCACCTCATGCTTTAATCCTCTGCACGGTAAAGGTTATGCTGTCACCTCACCTACACTGTGATTGTGTCCACTCCAGCTTTACCTCAAGAAAGCAAGCTTTATTTTACTTTCTGTACACATTATCACTTTGCAAAGGGCGTCATCCAAATAATGGCTTGTTGTGCTGGCTGGCCCGATGGCACCCGTACACAGGTACCTTAGCAGGAGCTCTACCACAGAAATGTCACTGCTGAAACCCTGTTTCTATGCTATTGTGCCCCATATGAAAATAAGGTTTTTTTCATATAAAACAATTAAGGCTTATACATGCTTTACAACCCTGAGGGTCTTAATTTCATTCATACCTATCAAAAGCAAGTGGCAATCACTTTGCAAAGATGCTGCCAAGAACTAACTGTGGCACAGTTAATCGGCACATATTCTTCACTCAGAAACACCAAACGTAACCTATTTTCCTGATGTAGACCTGTTTCAAATAAGCTGGAGAGCAATATAACATTCTCTTTTGATTTCAGTAGATACTAGTTCATATCCCTGAAATGCATATTACTACTATTGGGAAATAAGCATTTATATACAGCAAGATATGCATAAAAGAAAACTACATTTTGCTTTCACCAGCACAGCGGTCAAGAGCAGTAAATAAATAAATTTAGGAAACTATTATAAAAAGTGGGAGTATATTGCTGTATTTTTCCATTCCTCATTCTTCTGTGCCCCTTTTTACTCCAAATATTTTAATCTTTTGCTGATAAGACCATCAATTACCTCTCTAAATTAATCCCCATGTACCTCTTTGCTCGCATGGTCCAATCAGTGCAGAACTACCCTCTGCAACAGTACCTAACTTACCACAAACATTCTTCTCACACTATGAACCTGAAATCTGGAAGTTTTTCCCATTGCATGGTCATGATAGAAATCTGATGCTCTGGTAGACATTGTATCTCAAGCTTCAGCTAATCCTAGTCTCATGACATTAACCATGTATGCTGATTTTGGTAAGTAAAAATTCAGTTAAATTCTGTTAGCGTGAAACTGAGTTTCAGGATGCTGTGAAAGTTACCATAAAGACACTATGAAATTATGAGTGTTCCAGAACTGCAGTTGTGCATTAAGAAAAAAAATGCACACACACAAAAAAAAAACTTTTTGAAAAAAATCTGAGCAACAGATCATTGATTTTTGTCCTCCATAAGTAGAGCACTTTTCCAGAGTATGAAACCTCTAGTTGCAAATTCCAGTAACTTAAACATAAGATTGACTATAAGTAAATATAAAGGTTGAATCTTTGTAATCATCCAAGCTGAGAAAACTGCAAAAAATGAGAAAACAAACAGTATGATAGGTTTATAAATTTATCTCACAAATATAATTACATGTTTGTTATGCTTATAGGGGAAAAAAAAATTGCTTCCACACTGATTTTAAAGTTTTCCTTACTCTTTCCGTGAATTTTCTGCTAAGTATTTATATTTTTTTTTTTCTAAAAAGAGACTGTTAAGTTGCACATCCTTCCTTGTCCTAGCGATAAAAGTAAATCTACAATCATAATGCATGATCACTTCTGAAGGAGAATAACTTGCAGTTTGGACCACAGATGGAGAAAACATTAATTGCTTAATGATAATTTATGCAATTAGAAGATTGTGTCCCTTTTATTTTTATTCTCAAAACAAACTCTTCTGTCACAACATTTATTTGAAATATTTTCTGCTTATGATATCTATTTATGCCATTGAGTGAAGTGTCTTTGTAGGAATGCTTTTCTGTATGCTCAGCTACTCTCTTTCATCTCCTGCTTACTTAACGACAGCCCCAACACCAGTATTGCAGTTGAGCTATCGACCAATGATTTTACTATGAATTATAAGATGAAACAAGTAGATGATGCAGGCCACATCCCATGTACCACTAGATCTACACAATAAAATGTTACAGAAATGTATGAGGTATCTTGTAGCTTCTGTGCTCTGGGATTATGTAACCATGCGTTCAAAAGGGAGTAATAATTCATATAATTACTACTACTACTTGAGATAGGAAAGCAGAGAAAAAGAAATAACAAATTCTTTAAAACACATACTGCAAGTTGCATTTGAATCACTAACTTCAGACTTGAGACTTCTTGGTTAGTAATAATATCATCACGGAAGCTGTTATTTTATTTTGGATTATTATTATTTTTCTCCCACATCAATTTTTAATTTATTTGTTGTGATGGCCAAGCAACTACAGTTCTAGTTGTGGAAAGTGCCACGCATATGCTTAAACCAGGGGACCTAAGAACAAAGGTAACCTGCCCTGCTTGTGGTGAAAGCAGACCCAGGCACGTCACTCCAGCCTAGCTGCCACTGGCCAGAAAACCTCAGGAGATGAGGGGGAGCTCCAGCAGATCCCTTGGTTTGGATGACAGGTAGCCAGAACCATAACACGCATTTTAGAGTGCACTGTCCTGCAATTTAGGCACAAATAATAAGTGCCACATAGAATTCTGCATCAATCCTCTGCCAATAAGATTAAGGTCACAAATGAGTGTGATCAAACATATTACTGTTTCGAAGAAAGACAATTTTCCATAATAGGAGTAAGACCACGCTTCTGTCTATTATGAACTTTATTTTTAGATGTCCAGACTGAATTTAATTGAAGCCATCTAAGCTCTCAAAGTAAGGAATTCAGAGGAGGGTTTTTTATAGATTCATACACAAAAGTACAATTACTCCCCTTGAGCAGGACCTTTTTTTTTTTTTAATATCTTTAGGCTTACCCAGCTCTTTAAATCATTCCAGGCTGGTTTCTTTTTGATTGTTACTTTTTTTGACGTTACCTCTGAACTGAACACTGGGTTCTGGTGATCATCAGCATGGAGTGCTATTGCTGTGCACTGGGCCAGAGACTGGATGTCCTGCTGAAAGGATGGCCACAGCGGTTACACATGCTGATCCAAAACATTTTCACACGCACATACAACGCACAATAACCCTCTTTAGGCACTTAAAGAAACGATGTCTATAAAATGACTGTGTTAAAAAGAAGCCAGCTGTTTAAATGATTGCATTATACAAGGAACAAATGAGGATATCTCTTCTGCATACAAGCACTTTGCATTTGCAGCTTTAGGTTTCTTTTTTTTTTTTTTTTAAGTTGCTTTGGTCAGTTAAACAGCTGCCTTTCCCTTTTTCCTTTTTTTTTTTTTTTAAGTTGACTATGTTTTATACATGCCACAGCGTTTCTATTATTGTATAATGCTTTTTCTTTCTAATTTATTTTGCTACCTATGTGGGTAAAATTAATAGTGAATGCTGACTTATTTCATAACCTTTATTAAGCCTTTGGGGAAACTTCAGTGTGCTCATATAGAGGCAATATAGAATGTATCCACTGTATCATGACACAGAAATCACAGTTCTAAGCTAGAAATAAATGACATTCCAGAAAAAGCAAAAGGAACAACATTTAAGGAGTTAATAATGAACCACTTGTCTTCATTTTCAGATCCTTTAATCCTGCTATTGTGCAGTTTTCACACAGTGCTAAATTGAATTACTGCATCATTTTTTACAATTTCTTCGTACAGTTGACCCAGTTTATAGCAGGTTTGAAAGCATTATCATTGCTTAAGGTTCAAAGATGCTGCAGTGTATTGCATTACAAGTCAATCAGTGCAGAAGTATTTTGATGTAATTTTGCTTTTGGATATAGAAGAACAGATATCGAAATGAAGGATGGTATTTCATTTTGTCATAACAATGTCACGTAATACAGCATGCCTTTTTTATACAATAAGTACAGTCTCATTTTTATTATATTTCTTTCTCTATGGTTCTGGTCCTAATAAAGTGAAACCTCAGTTTATGCCTTCCAATGTTCTTATTAACTTGTGCAAGAAGAAAATTGAAAAAAGTTCTAATGTATAGCTTTTTACTATTGGGTAGCAGATGTATTTAGTTGGATATCACTAAAAGAAAATAAAATTGAATGCAGTGTTTCTAAACATTATGCCACTTCTAAAATGCTCCAAGTGAGAAATTCTTTATCTGAATTTTTCCTCTTCTGAAGGGCAGTCCTTTCTACAGCTTTTTTAGCACATGGTGCTCATTTTAAATACATTTTAAGCAGCATGTTTTAGGTAAAGCATTTCATTCTCTCAAGGTCATTCTTTATGCTTCAGGTGTTAATTTGTGTTGTTCTTGAAATATTCTTATTATTGATAGCAGAGTCCTTGGTATATGTTATATTGAAATATTGCTAATGTATGAACTGTAACATTAAATTTTTAATCTAATCAATCAAATGGCATGCATATGCAGTAGATGCTTGGCTTTTACTAAGATTAATTACCATGTGCTGCAAAAACGAACTCTAAGGTGAAATATTGCATGCGCACAGACACGCACAATGAGAGGAAAAGAAAAGAAAGCAAATTGTGCAAAGGGATGAGCACTGTAATAAGTTAATGACTACTTCTGCCATTCAAAACATATGCATAGCCTTTAAGACAACACAAAACAAAGATTAAACGCATGTTAAATCAACTATCTATTAAAGCATTTAGAGCTTTTCTCCAGATTCTACATGAAAATGCAATCTGTTGCAAAACTAAACACTTGTCTCCCAGATGGTGCTCAGAGTCTGTCTGAGCAAACACCCCTTCCATGCTCTGTGGAACAAATCGTGCATATTTGTTGTTCACTGTGCTTCATTTTATGCATTTTATGCATTTAGACTGAACACGCTACATAGAGATGACTAAATTTGCATTGTAAAACCCAGCGATGTTGTACGCATATACCTGATTGCAGTCCGGAAGTGGAAGAGACCTCCTCATGGAAAATGGCAGTGTCTCCCCTGTCACTGGCTGGAAGGTACAAACTTCTTATGCTCACTGCTGGTACTGATCCAGGTCGAAATTCTCACAGGTCATTGATAGCAGTCCATTAAATAATAAGTAGCTAATTGCTTTTTTTTGAACTGTACTGCAAAGTTAAGCTTCTATGACAGTGTTTTGAGAGAGTGTTTTACCATGCCAAAAAATAGTTATGATTGAAATGGGAATAAGATTAAAGCTGCGCTAATACTTTTATAATGTTATTAAAAGGTACATTATTCATGCACTAGAAACACGGGGATTACCCCACTGGCTGAGACTATGGTCCAGCTAAAAACCTATGAAAAGATACTAAAGCATGAGAAAGTCAACTGCAATTGATGAGGCTGCTATTCAGTTTTTTTGTTCTTGCCACTTTTTTTTACTATTTCCTCTGCCTTGGCTTCTACTTGCAAAATGGAGATAATAGTAGTTCCCTATTTCACAAGTGTGAAGTGAAGATGAATATGCTACTGTTAGTGAATTACTCAAGTATGTGGTAGGGGACTAAACGTGCACCTGAGATTAGCAGATACTGTTTTGTGGAGAAGCCCAGTCTCAATATAATTTCTAAACAGTTTCTCCAACCTTACCTTGCACACAAGCAAAGTAGTTTTCCTTTTGAGATTCAGTCAGCTATCTAGTTTACAAAAGCCAAAATACAGGAGTATTCATGTAGTCTTAGTGTCATAAATGTCACATGTAAGTCTCCATGTTTGAAAAGGCAAAGGTACTCACATGCATCAACTGAATGTAAAGCTTAAGCCATGAAGGAACTTGAATTGTATTTCCCTGATGAAGTACTCTGCCGTGTGTCTTCTTTTGTCTTGTTAATTGCTTTAGCTCCTGTCATAGAAGAAGTAAGTGTATTAAGTGAAAAAAGAACTAAAAAATTAAAGTAAAATCATCTCTTTCTAGTTCATTTCTATAACTCTTTAATAGAGAAGTAATTCTCTCCATTAATCAGCATAACTATTGTTAAATCCATGAGGCTTTAGAGACACTTTAATGTAACTTCCATATTTTGGAAGGATGAAAATAATAAAGTTCAGAAGTTGGATGCATAAAAATTTGAGATATACAATACAGCAAAACTGCAGGGGAAAAATTTAGCTGGCAAGTCCTCCAAAGCATAATTTTTCATGTCTTCAAAATGCCAAGGGAGACAACCAGCACGCCAGACAGTAAAACTCCATATGGTGCATCAGAGCAGGGCCAGCTTGAACGTTAGATCAGGGCTTTGTCCAGTCAGATCCAGATATCATCAAGGATAGTTATTCCACAGTCTCTCTGGACAGTCTGGTCTACTGCTTTAACCAGCTGCATTGTGGGGAAACTTTCCTCATATCTGTGGGATTTCTCTTACCACATCTGGTATCTGCTGCTTCTTGCTCTTTTGCTGTACATTTTGAGAAGAATATGGATCCATCTTCTCTATAGTTCCCCTTTAGGTAGTTGAAGACAGCAGTTAGATCCACCCTTAGCAATCTCTTCTCCACAGTGAACAACCCACTTCCCTTCAGCCTGTCCTTCAATGTCACACACTCCAGTTCCCAAACCATGTTGTAGCTTTCTCTCAGACTTGCTGCAATGTTCTCTCTCTTGTCCATAAGGTGTAGGAGTGGACACAGTTCTCCTGATGATGCTTTATCAGTATTGAGTGGAGAAGCGTAACTGCTTCCCTGGCTAGCCGCAGCCTACCTGCAGTGCCATACACAGTCAGCTCTTGCTGCCATGATGCGCTGCTGACCCATGGTCAGCATTTTGTCCACCAGAACAGCACTTCTTTTTCTGCAGAGCTGCTTTCTGGCTCGTCAGCCCCTTGACTCTATCATTGATTGTTCTGTTCCAAGCTCTGCTTGGAATTTTGCTTTTGCTTACTTGTTTTGCCAATTCTCCAACCTGGTAACATCTCTCTGAATGACAGCTCTGCCCTCCATCCAGTTCGGTGTTACCCGTGAACTTGCTACCATTGCCCAAGTTGTTCATACAAATAGTAAAAGAGTTTCAAGCCCCGGTATCAGCCTTCAGCATGCATCACTTACAACCGGTTGGTTGGCAGTTGGACTTTGAACCACTGATGCGCCCACTTAGAACCACTGTCTCTTTGAATCCAGCAGAGCAGTCAGCTTTCACCCTTGTAGCTGTCTCATCCAGTCTGGCTACAAACAAACTAAAGGACACTTCTGAAAACCTGGCTGAAGTCTACCTAAGAGACGTCCGCTGCTCCACCCTGAGCCTCAAAGCCAGTCACTTCATTGCAGGAAGCAGTCAGGTTGGCCTTGCACAGTTTGGCCCTGGTAAATCTCTACTAGCTGATACCAGTCACCTCTTTGTCCTTCATATACCTGGAAATGCTTTCTAGGAGGCCTTGCTGGGGTCTGAATTGAGGCTTTATGGCCAGCAGTTCCTCAGACTCTCCTCATGTTCTTTGAAGATGCTTTTCCTAGTTCCTGATTGTCATGGCTTTTCAAAGATGACAGCAACCTTTCAATGACATCAGCATCTCTGGATGCATCTTGTCCAGCACCATGGTCTTGGAGACTTTCAAAACGAGACTGTACAGGACCCTGAGCAGCCTGATCTTGTTGATCCTGCTTTGAGGGAGGGAGTCCAGACTAGACAATCTCCAGAAGCTCCCTTCAAACTCAACTACTCTGTTTCTGCATATATGTCCAGCTTATTTAAGTAGTCTCTAACTTTCTATTAAATCCACACTGTGCTTGTATAAGTACATTTTGCATTGCAAAGCAGATTGTCCGGTTTCTTGAACAGAGCAGTCTAACACTTCATAATCTGCGCTATATGATAGGCCTGTTTTAAATTTATGAAGCTGTAAACCAATTTCCTGTGCTAATAAACACCTCTTCTTCCATTCCTATTTATCCTCGTTTTAAAATTACTGCACTGCCTTGCTCTCTTTCTCTTGTCCTTGTCTTGTAAGAAGGAAAAAGGGGGGGGGGGTGCAGGGGGAGGAGGATTTAAAAAAACACCAACAAAAAAGCAGTAGCTCATAGAAAAAAAAAATGATACTTGGGGAGAATCCAAGATCAACAGACCAGCAAGCCTGCTCATTGTTCTTTATCGCTTTGGCTCTGTTCCAGCCCCTCTAGGTTTCTCTCTCTTTCCAAACTGCTTTCTGCATCCTCACATATGTTATAGAAAGTGCTGTGATTTCAGAGAAGTGCTTTAATTCTATAACAGCTTGATCTGCAAAAGAAGTTGTCCAGTTTTTAAAGGAGGAGATGAGGGGTGCTCGTTGCTCTGTCTCTCCTTAATGTGTGTGTGTAAACTTGATTATTCTTAGCAGAAGATCCATATGTGTATAGTATCACTGAAGGAGAAATGGATGCCTTTTGCATGTAATTAGCGGGGATAATTATCTGTAAAACTGGTTTTGGATTGCTCTGGCTGTACAATAAATATTTCAAATCCAGCACACATCAGACCTGCCAACATCTTTACAGTGAGAAGCACAATAGTTCAGCTTTGCATTTTGTCAAAGAAATGATCGTTTTTTCTAATGCAGCAGGAAAGACGATAGGGAGCTGGTATAAAAAGGCATTGATGAGAATGATTTTATCTGTATTTTTTAATAGATTCTTTCCAAATGTAATAAATTTTGAAAATTACTGATAAGATCTGCACAGTTACTAGAATACTTCAACCTTTCTGATCCATGGGGCTACAGGTTGGAAACAAGTTCATAACTTAAGAGCTTAAGCAATAAAAGCTTAATCAATGTAATAATTATTGGAATAATTCTCCAGTTAAAACAAAAAGGCCAAACTATTTCTGACACTATAGCTATCCAGGCATCTCCCTCATGTATCCCTTTGCACAGCAGTCTTGCTGTGTATCAGTAGAAACAAGAAGCTAGATAGTTTGCACAGACTGTGATCTGCCAGGGCTTCCTTTGCTGCCACTGAATGTGGCACGAATGTAGAAGGACATTTTCAAGGGGAAGCTGCAGTCAGTCTGCAACTGCTCAGGTTCACCGGTCAAGCTGGAGTGATGGGGACATCACAGGAAACATGAGCAGAGCGGTGAGAGTAGCATGAGAGCGTCCTCATCCCATTTAGAGAGAGCCTGGAAAGGACTGGCCCTTGCTGCTGCAGCTTTACCTGCCCCTGACCAAGTCCTACAGAATTTCCAGAGTGTCAGTAAGGTTTTGCAGAAGTCACATTTCAGAGCTGGAAAAGGGCCTGGGCATCACAGGCTTACACCTGAGTGTCTCTCATTATCAGAGAACTGTAAGCAACCGATGAACACAGGCCAGGACCTCTGGGAGAACTGGGTACTGTTTCATACATTTTTTTTTCCTTATGAAGTGTGAGAATGACAGCAAACTCGGGGCAGGGCGGGAGGCAGTCTTACAGTAATGGTGCCTGGGAAAGCCTGTTATGTTTGGATCATTCAGGGACCTTCACTGAACTTTCAGTCTGGGATCAGGCTGTGAAAGAATGCAGACATATACCACGGCATGAATATATATAATCCTGAATTTTTCAAGACTAACTGTTCTTTTCCTTTCTGCTTTCATAGTTCAGCTGAAGGAAATGGGTCATTCAAATGAAAACTGCGTAGTCCAAGAGATACTTAAGTGTTTAAAGATAGATGGAAATGTGTACGTTCAAAAATATTTGAAAAATCTGAATCTTGAAACTTTTATGGATATTGTACTTCAAATTAGTAAGCATTTTTTTTTTCTTCTTACTGCTAACATTGCTCAAACATGTAAATGTGAGAGATAAACGCTGGTTATTCTTAAATGTGTTACAAGACATGCATCTTCAAGTGAAGCGGGAAGGTTGTCAGCAAACCCTGATTGCGGTCCGCAAATCCAGCACTGTATTCCAGTGCTGATTCCCCATATGAATGGGGAAAAAAGCATTCATAGTGAGACTGAGGCAGGCTGATTTACACCAGCTCCAAGCAGAGACAAACCAACTCAGCTGAGCATATCACTATGACAGCTAAATAAATAAGTTATGTTTAAAGCTCTTGTATATCCCCAGCTACCCCCATGCTTACTCTTTTAGGATTTTTCCATCTGTAGATGCAAGAAGCTTTCACAGAGACTTATATTTAAATTCTCACTTTGACTCCAACTTTTCATTGCTTTCTCTGCATCCCTAATAACAACAACAATCAGATAAAGTTGCTCATTTGACTTTCAGAGTCAGTGCTCAGTAGGGCTGGAAATTTGCAGGTTGTGGATGCAGTCTGCCTTTCAATGCTAGAAAGTGCCTGTCACCATTATTAATTAACTATGACATTTACTCTCTCCATTGGTTCTAACCATGCCCACCGTGATCTCTGTGGCATATAAATATTGCAGTTTACAGATGGGTGAAGAACAGATTTACAGTTTTAAGATTTATGTCAGCTGCAGTTGCGCAGCAAAAATTCTGGCATTTGAGGGCTTTATTCTGGGGTTGCTTATTTGTTCTGTGAAAAAGAAAATCTGCCTGCTGACCTGTTCTGGTACAGAGTTACAGAGCTGTGCAAGTACATCTAGCAAAAATGAGATTCGGTTGACCTAGCACATCGTACAAGTTCTGGTCAGGTGTTTCTGTGGCAGGTGACAGAAGAAAGTTTCCTCTAGTATGAGTCTTTGTTTCTTACTACTGCTGTAATAATTTGGTTACACAACTCTATAAACCTATATACATGCATATATAAAGTACAGTGAAGGAAGACATAATTGTAAAAGTAAGCCAGCAATATGTTGTGTTGCTTGTTAGGCGAGTGGATCATAATTTGCCATGCCTTTGAATGGTGTGCATCACACAGAGACCGCGGCGCGCTTGGAATTCTGCTGGCAGTTCGGCAGCTGAAGTCAAAGAGAAAATAAAATGTGAAGCCAGTAGCTTGAGGGACTTTCAGAAGGGAGGGATTTGTAAAGCCCGATTGCTAGTACAGATAGCTACATGTGATAAGCCTAGTTTTATGTCTCTATTTACATATTAATTGTAATTCATCTATGGCATAATTAAAGAGGCTCAATACAGGGTTTTATCCAACATCAGTTGCATCGACAATAAGCTGAAGACTTTGGAGGATTGGCACTGGGTTCACTTAAAATGCTGTGATAGCACTGATTGCTTGGGTTTTGTGACAGGTAACTTTCTTGTTTAAGGACTCTCACTACAGCTTTTCAGAGATTCATTTACAGAGATTTATTAAATAGAAATGCCAATTTAAATGAGCAAAAAATGAACAACTTAGAATACCACATTATTATTACTCTTCTTACTACTTCTGCAATTACTATCAAGCATTGTAATGCCACAAATACGTCTCCTGAAGAGCTAGCCGTATGAAAGAAGACAAGCATGTCATGAAAGGAAAGAGTGGCAAAGAGACACAGACCGTCACTCATAAAAGGTGTTAGGTATATGCTGTATTTCAGGCATGTAAAAAATTTCATTGGCTTCAGTCAGATTTTTGGAGTAGATCCGCAGAGTAAAACTCTATAAATACTATTTCTTACCCAGTCACTAATTGCAGAAGAAATGGCTAAGATTTTAAGAACAACAAAGAGAAACTATGTAAATGGGACACCAGAGAAGGCAAAAAGGCTTTTAAGGGAGAGGTGAAAGGCACGGTCAGTGGAGCAGACAATGTGACAGGCAGAAAGGGCACACTAAGACACCAAAGAGGACAAAAAAAAAAAGATTGACCTCTACTAGAGCAACACCATGCAAACTGCAAATGGTAGCAACCCGTCTGTAATACAAGGAACCTGTCACACCTGAGGGTGCTGATACCACACACACATTTGCACGTGCCCATTCCATTTTACATTTTATATGGACTTTATTCTGGCTATTTCTAATTTGACTCTTAAAAAATTATGAGTGTGTTCTTAGCCAAGTGTCTAACCTCTTTCTGTAGTCCATCTGCTTCAGATATTTGTCAATAGAATAGAATAGAATGGAATGATCATTCTATGATCTGTGATCTATTTATTTTAGCAATAGATTAAGGTATCTCTTTTTTTTCCATCAATCTAAGAGGTTACTATGGTTTATGACAGTCAGTATGTATTCCCTTATTTACTGTTCCAGAAATAGATTTAGAATCAGTTCCACATGCAAAATCAAACCTGCATGCTCTGGGGAAAGGTAAGGTTAGCAGACTATAGTATCCATGAGCTGCTGTGCCCTTTTCCCCGCTCTCACTCCATGTTTCAAGAATATAATCTGGGATACTACACTTCAGACTACTTTTTTTCCTCCGGCTCTCATGTCATTATCTTTCTCTTTCTTGATTCTGTAGTCAATGAGACATTAAATATTTCTAAACATTAGTCTCTTTCTCACACTCACACACTGTTGCACACTAATCATCCAAATTTTGCTGTCAGTTCCCGGTTCAGCAGTAATAAATATAAATTAGAAATGTTGTTATTATTTACAAAATCAGCGATATGTATAGAAGACTCTGTGTGTATGAACAGATGGACGCATGTTATATCCAGAGGTGGTATAAATTCAAAGCTTCCTTATCTGTGGGTTGGTTTTTCTTTTATTTTTTTTTTTCCTTAGCAAGAAGACTGAACTACATATAATAAAATACTGGTACAGTAACAAAGGTTCAGTAATTAATATAAAAAAAAATCTATTCAGAAGCATACAGTGATTTACATTCAAACCTTGAATATTTAAAAATTAATAGAAAATATTAGCACTTTAATAATTGAAATCACAGGAATGTGTAATGAGATTGCACTTACTACCGTATATTAACCATTATCTGCAGCTTGATAGGAAAATGTTTAACCTCAGAATAAATACATTATATAAGCCCCTAAGGCTTTGTTACTATTAAGCCAATGTGATCCTTGAAAACACGTTCACGTGTACATCTTGTGGAATCAGAAGTACAACGTGTACTCTCACAGCATTTTTCTTTGTCTGAGAATAGTCCCTTTTATCCATAAATCTGGGAGGGAAAAATGAAAGCACTGAAGAGTGACTTCACTACAAAAGGATGCAATAAAATTAGCACTACATGAATGTCATTTTTTTCTGAATTTTTCACTGTTTCACATATTGTTTCCTTTATCTCAAGAATTTTTGGTGTATCAGCTCAGCAAGCTGGCAGCAGAAACAACATAATGATTTTTTTTGGTCAAATGGTTTATGACTTCACACCTCTACTGAGAGTTTTAACCTCCATCCATATTTATATTTGTCCTCTATTTCTTCAATCCAAATGTCCTTTCAGAGAAGATTGGTTTAATGCAGGGAGAAAAATCAGAACCCTTACCTCACATGCAATAAATTCATCATATTTATTCATCCCCAATACTGGTGAGTTAGGGAAAAAAATCTCAGATTCTAGTACCTAAGATTTAATTCATATTCTTCCTCGAGCTGAAACTATAAAAAGGAGCTGGGGGAAGGAAGGAGATGCGTGTTGGTTTGTTTTTTTTTTCTTGCTGTCTGTATGTTATTCAGAGCTACAAACATTGAAATATTTATATTAGAAAGGTTTCTAAATTGCTGTGGCCCAGAATCTTGAGAAAATGTCTGACAGCATGATTGCAAAGAGTCTGTTGCGACTGTGCAGCAGGCAATTGATGCTGCTATTGTTTAAACAGGGAATGTAGCAAAAAAAAAAAAAAAAATTAAGTAACGTACGTTCTTAGGATAGGCACTGCCCGGTCATGAACACGATGGGCTTGGAGCTTCTGTTTATTGCTGCAGACTGAAATGAGGCGAGGAGGACTGCAGCAAAGCCTTTTCAACAACTGGTGAAGATGCATAAATGACTGTGAAATGCAGGTCCAAATAAATTGGCATTCAGGAAGGCCAGGCAGCACAGACAGTCCATTATCCCCTCAACCACGTAACTGCCTCAGACGCAACTGCTTGATCAATCTGGAGGCAGATGCTATAGCTGGAAAACTGTTCTAACAGCTTGGCATCTGGGTGCTGTGACTGCTCAAAGCAAGGGGCCTGATGTAACCCGATGAGGTGAACTGCAGCCTGCTGGGGACTTCAGCCCATAATTAAATATGCTTTCTTCATAGGAAAAAGCAGGTAAAGGAACAAATATGATTAGAAAATGCAACTTACGTTTTTCAATTAAAAATAAGCTGTGTGGCTTGGAAAGCTAATAGCGTAGTGAGTTTTGTCCATTAACCCCTAGTAGAAGCCTTAATAGAAGGGCTGCACTAGTAGTAGTTTACAAGGGCGTGTAGCACTAAGCCGTGATTCAGCCAAGGACTTCTCAAGCACGTGAGCTCAAAGAAGTTCTGCAGCCAAAGGCAGCGCTCCTATGCCTTGTTGAGTCAGGAACTGTAACTGTACCTCACAGTAAGAATATCAAGTAATAATAATATGTTATCTGCCTTATTTTAATAACTTATCATCTTTCCCATGCATTGCAATTTTGCACGTTTTTCAAGTTCTGAGCAAACTACATATGAGAAAATACAGTGCAAATTGGTCTATAGACCACAAGTGATATAAATCCTTTATAGGTTCAGTATGGATTTATTCTAGTTGAAGGTCTGACCCTGTTATGAAAGACTTACATAGAGAAGTAAGTCAAGTACAGTCATTTTCAATTACCTGGAATTACACAGGATACGTAAAATACTTGTTTATTGTTTTGTTGATGTTTATGTGAGAAAATAATAGCTATTTCTTGAAATATTTATGTAGAACAATAGAAAAGGGTGAAAATATATCTTTTTCATGGTGCTATATGTTAAAATTAAACACTGCATAAAATGGTAGTGCCTTTTGTTGGTGCTAGAAATGAAATAGCTCTACCCTTTACTCCCACCCCCCTGGCCCCATCTCAAGAGCACTGTGGGGTTTGGTGTAATGTAAGGTCACTGTTGCATGCAGCTGAGTATTTTGGCTTCTGAAAGGACCGAGGAATTCTTAGTGTTGTAGAGAATCAGATTCCTCCTATATGTGAACCCCTCTTAATTTCTGATAAACACTGCTAAAATTAACATACTCTTCTTAATTATGTTGACTGCTGTATTTCTGTTGTGCCAAACTCATTTTTCTGCTTTTAGATGAAAGCAGACTAGATTGTGCTGTCATTAGACATCAATGGCATTATTTAAAATGTAGAGACTTTTCTTTCATTCTGTTACACCTGATGTGCTTCAGTGTGTATGTGACCAGAGGAAAAACACAAGCTGAAGCTGTTTAAAGAATCCGCCAATGTAAGAAAACGAGTAACCGATGTTCTTCAGCCTCTGCACTTCAGTAACACTGTAATGCTGTTAAATCATAAAATGGCTGAGCTGGGCCATTTAGCTCACTAAAGGTGCATATTCTCTTTTCCATTTCCCCTGTAAATTGACTAACGCTACCTCCTGGTTGTAAGTACTACTTCTGTTACTCACCTCTGATCTTCCTCTTTTCCATTTTTTTTTTAATTTGTTCAGGTGGTTTTCTGAAAGTGGGAGAACATAAGGTGTCATGCTCTCCTCTTGTGCCCATCCTCACTGTCTGAGAATACAGAATCGTAGAATGACCTTTAAAGCCCATCCAGTCCAACCCCCCTGCAAGCAGCAGGGACATCTCCAACCAGATCAGGTTGCTCAGAGCCTCATCCAACCTGGCCTGGAATGTTTCCAGAAATGGGGCATCCACCACCTCTCTGGGCAACCTGTTCCAGTGCTCTGCCACCCTCAGTGTAAAAAATTTCTTCATTATATATACTTATATATAATTTCTAGAACCTCTATTCCATCAAAAAAAAAAAAAAAGAATCATTAGCTTTAAAAGGTTTAACATAAACCCTTAAAGCAAAAGAGTAAAATTAAACCGGTTAGAGGTCAAGATGTACAGAAAAAAAATAATAATATAGAGGAAATGTACAATATGTACGCGAAGGACCAAACAGTCACATGACACGGCTGGAAACCTGCAGAAGGATGCAGGGGAACAGGGAGAGAGATGTGAATACCTAGGGTAGCTGAATGTGGAAACAGGATGCTGCATGTGTAGGCAGGCGCTACATTTTCTCTGTACTCAGCTGTATGCTAACCAGAGCGAGGGCTGAAGATAACTGAATGTGCATGACTGTAGTTAAACTGATACAATCAGATCAGAGAGATATCTGAAGTATTTTCAATAGCACAGCACAAGCACAGGACATTAGATTCTTTAAAAAATCAGACATTCAAGGAATTAGAACTCAAAGACAATTGACTGGAATTGCCTATTATGCAGAAAAACTATTGTGGAGAAGTAAAGTATATTTAAAGGGCAAGTGATAAGGAAACACCACTAAAGTGAAATCTGAATTGCAGTAATAAACCTGAAACTAATGTGATTATTAATAATCAGAAACCCAAGAAAAAACAGGTATATGAGCAACTGGAAAGATAGATTGGTGGCTATGTGATTTTTTTTTTGTAAGTTAAATCATGTAGAAAAAATTATTGCGGAGAAAAGCATCAGATAGCCAAGCTGTGTCATACATCCACAGCAAGAGCGAGAGAGTTGTATAAAACATTTGCACAGAGTAGGACAGTACAATGGGAAAAAAGGTCAAGGAAAATTAGTCATCATTCTGTAAGACAAAGGGCTAAGTTTTATTGTAAGAGCTGGTCTCGAAATCTAAACCTAGGTTACATTGCTACTTAAACTTTAAAGCAAAGATGGTTGCTGAGGTTTTTAGGATAGGGACTGTCATTACAAACACACATGGGCACGATAATGATGCTGTCTTCTTTTACGCAATACAGAAAGCTAAATAAATTTAATGTCAACTCATATCTAATTCTGAATGGGAGATGTTATGATCGAAGTGGTGGTGTCCAAAACTGGAGTCCAAATGATGCTGCATTCATTTACTGGTAAGTTAATAACAGAAGAGGGGTTGGCATACACCAGTCAATCTACATACACTTGTATTTTCAAAACCACAAAACCAGCCTACCCATTTAATTGCACTGTTTTAATTAAAAACAGCATATAAACATCTACTTCTGTGCAAATCCCTATAAAAACACCCTCAGATTTAAGTGCTTATCTTATATCAGTTTATTGCCAAGTTTTGCTAAGTTGGTAAAAATGGATCTAGTGCATTTACAGAGAGATTACAGTGATTCAGTGATGCAGCCAAGCTAGTGTATGCTTGAATACTTACATGTGCATTTATCAATGTATGTGTGTATATATCAATGTGTAGTGACCTTACTATATGAGACACTTCACAGTATTAGTTACGATTCTACTATTAAATACTCCCTGGCATAATTTTTCAATGTTTAGAAATTTTTTGTTTGAGAAAAACAGCCAAAAAAAGAGACAGATATTTTAATAAAAAATCATTGTGGCCTTCTATTAGCTATTAAATCATTTCAATCTTCAACCATTTCATCGCATTTGTGAATTAGAAGAAACATAAAAATATTCCTTAGCATTTTCGTTATTTTGTTTCTTTCAAACAGAACTCAACTCCAGGTTTTCCCAGCAAAGACAGCTCACATTTGAGAGAATTACTATTCCAAATGTTTCAGATCGGAACATGACCACCTTTCAAGTCTTGTGATTCAGAATCTTTGATTTTATTCCAATCTCATTGTTTCAATTATATTGACTTACAGACATAATGTCCTTAATGCAGATATGCTCCACATATCTTGATCCTTCGGCCCTTCTCATCTGGAACATGACTAGTAATTATAAGAAGCCATGGGCTTCGTTTTAGTCCCTTTACCTAGATCAATGAAGATCTGAATTACAGAAAATTCCAAACCTCGGTGCTCCAAAAATTAAATTTTCTTCAAGTGCCTACATCAAAACTACAGAAACTGAGGCATTCGTGAGAATTAGTTACTTTTGAAATGGCAGCCTTCCTCTTGTGTCTGAAAAGCTGTGAGTATTTCTACTGATAATCACAGGCATTAGCCAGCTAGCACATATGCCAGCAATAACAGTTCAGTATTAATGAAGTGTCTTTTTTTCTGCTGGTAATGAAATTCATTCTTGGCATTAGAACTCTGCCTTACATTGTGAAAGTAAATAGAAGATGAACAGAAATGGCATTTATTCATTAAAATTGCAAAATAGCAATTAAATCTTCTCCTCCTCTCTTTCTGAATAATCTGTTCCAAAGTATCCAAATAACAGGTAGAGGAAACAGTTGTGGGTAAGGCTGATCTGATGATAACAACTCCATTTTGTGTCAGGCTCTGGGTTTTTTGAAGCTTGTTTATATTTGATCATTTTCATTTTGAAAAAACAAACCCCTTCAAACAAATCCATACTGCAGAATATTCTGGAGAAGGCAGGATGTTGCAGCATGGACAGCTGAAGCCTCGGCATCTGAGCAGCCAAACTGGGACACCACGGCACTGGACACAAGTTTAACCGGTTATTCTGTCGGCGAGAAGGGGCTTTGCATCTCAGTCATTACAAACCAAGGCAGATACTAGGGATCTGCCTGCCTAGACGATGGATCTCTGTTCCAAACCCAAACTATTCCTTTATAGGAATTTTAAGGAAACGGGGAAGTCTCCAGGAAACATTCCAGCCACTTGGCAGTCAGCACACACTTTGAGCAACCGAGGGCTGATAAAGTAGAATAGTTTGCTAACAGTCTTCATCCACCTCATATTTAATGTTACTATAACACTTCAGCTAAAAGTGCTTGTCAATGGGAGTTAAGTATCATCATCCTCGGAACACAACACATAACACAAGTGCAAAAAAGTAAAGGCTTTTTTATGATCACTCAGCTCCTGTAAAGCTCTGCCGGGACACAGACCCATTGGAGTGAATGTTTCATTAGCAACATCTGTTCTTTTTGACATGCTGTTTTCTATACTTCCTTCCACTTTTCTCATGGATCTGTCACGGCCACTTTGGTCTGCACTTTAAACCTTCCCTGTACTAAGGAAGAGGTTTTTTATTCCCTAATAGACACTCAGATGGTAAAAGGGACATACAGGACAACAACAACAAATTGGTTCCCATAAGTAACTGCTGGTATCCTGCAGTGATTCTGCCTGAGCTGGATGAATTAAAAAGCCCAAGGTGATATTCCTCTATCTCTTCCCCCACTGTCATTTGCTAACATTCCATATGTTCCATCCTCTTCAGAAAAGGTAAATGTCAGCCTAAAATAATTAAGAATTTATCTCCTTTCTGGGAAAGATAAACACACCTGAAGAAGATGAGGAGCTCATAATGTGGCAAGGATTATTTATCTCATTACTCATGTATCAGTCATACAACAGGTTACAGCAAAGGCATGAATGACAGATCCCAGGTGAGGAGTTAAGCGAGATACTGACAGAATTACCTATGAATACAAAGCCAGCTTCCAGTGCAGTTGCATTGGGAACAACATTAAAAAAACCCAAACAAAGAGCAGAACTGAATGATGTTACTGTTGCTGAGTAAATCATTATAAGCTACACTAGTCATAACATCCTGAAGTCTTTCTGTCATGTGATATTTTACCTGAATAATAACTCGGAGATTGGTTTAGTAGTTTATTTCTGAAACACTAATTTAATTAAAATATTCTAGGAGCTCTACTGCAGTAACGCAGTGTGGATTTATATCAACATTCTGCCTGGGGTCTCAATGAAATTGCATCAGACTTACCATGTGTGTGGCAATCTAAATCTACAAATTTAAATGCTGGATAAGAAGTGCTGAGGCTACTTGCCTTCCCAATTTTTCATCACATCAATCACAATATTGCATTATAGCATCAGCCTTTTGAAACGGGAGATCTGAAAACATCAATTTTGTTTTTTTAAACAAGAAATTTGTTAAGAGCCACTGCTCCTCAGATAATGCTTTGATTTTGATTTCTTCCTTTTGTTTCTCTCTTTTTCTAGTTAAATAAATTTTACTGAGAAATTCTCAGTCAGGGAGAGACCACTGGCTGCTCCCTCTAATGTCCATTTTCTCAGTGTTGAAGCGTACAGAAAAGCACTGCAGGGATGTACTGAAGGTATGTGAGGTCAGGGAATTAGCAGTTTCAATGAAGAGCACTGCGACATCAGAGAAAGCCGTTATAATGCCTGAGTGGCAGCCAGGGCACTGTGTTTCTAAAGACACAGATGCATGCTGAACATAGAATTCAGAAGACATGCCTGTGAGTAGCTACTTGAAAACCCTGACTTTGTGTCATATTTACTAGTGGGTGTTAAATGATGGTAAGGCAAGGAGCCATCTTTGCCTTTCCTGGCCCCCATAAAGGCTCAGCAGCAGCACTCATCTGTATTAGTGGCCAATACAGAACCTACTGAATTACCCAGAGGCTTTGGATCAGGCCCTGGTATTAAAAGTGCTTTATATTTTTGAAATCGTTGGTTAATAAATAAGAGGCCAGCAGATACTACAAGCAAACAAAGCAGGATAGTGCCTGGGATTTATTGACCAATAAAACTTGTTGTTATTGTGAACTGCAAATGGTTTCCTCTGTGCAGCTCTTTACATCAGTTTTTAACAGCTCCTATTGAGAAGAAATCCTTTTTCATTACATTATTAGTGTACCTGGGCCCAGATAAATGGACAGAGAAATGTGGTACAGTCAGGGAACATTTAAAACAATAAGCCCCAGAGAGCAAAAGAAAGAGCGCGTGAGGAAGTGCAAACAAACAAAAGACAGTCAACAGTCTGATCAGAATAGGAAATTTGGCACTGGGTACAGAAACAAACCTCAAAAGCTTTTTCAGCCTTCTCTCTGGCTGCTAGTGAATAAGATAAACAGGCTGGTGGGAGGTGAGCTGAGGGAATAGTACGTGAATCAAAGCAGGCGGTGTTACTGCTTTGCAAGGCGATGGTTAGACTTCACGTGGAGTTGTATATCTCGCGTCTGTCATTCTTTCTTAGATAAGATATAATTTCTCTTGAAGGAATGTAGAGCTGAGTAACTTAAATGATGCCAGACTTCAAAGATTTAAAATGTGAAGTAGGATTGAGAAAAGTTATGCATAGCCAGCCTGATAAAAATAAAGATGATAAATTTCTCTTCAGATTGCAAGAGATTTAGAATTATGCTCTCAGTCATTTTTCCTGCTTTGCTTTTCTCATTCTTATTATCACATTAAATAATGCCACTCTGGGCAAACGGCACAGCGGCAAAAGTTCTGGAGGGGTGATCTTGCATGGTAAAATTGTGTACAATCTGTCGTCACACATTCATGGGCACTTTTAATGTGTAGAATATTCTTACCCAAAATTGGGATTGAAAGGTAAAATTAGGTTCCCAAAAATCTGAAGAAAAGCCAGATGAGAAAAATTGAAATATTGTTTCAATTGTTTCAAGAACGTATTGGGTTGTTTTGTCTTTTAAATATTTCACCTGTATGTTATTTATATTTCAAAACAAAGTGCATTTTGTTTTCATTAGAAAAAGTTTACACATCAGCAGCTTGAAACTATTTTTTTCAGTATTTTTTCCTGAAGCAAGAAGTTCACAAACACTGTTTTTTCCTTAGCGTTAACATTTTCCAAGGGAGAAAAAATTCTCAAAAGGTCTATTTCAGAGCCATCCTGTGCAGCCTGACACAGCTTGATCCAAAGGCCACTGAAGTTAATGAAATGACTTTTGTTGTTTTCGGTAGGCTTTGGGTCAAGCCGTTTAATGACCAGAAAGGGACTGAAAGTCCTAATGTGGTACCCCACACTGAAAACTGACTAGGAGCAAAAAAAGGAGTACAGATGCTCCATAATGCAGAACATCACTGATCTGTTAGCAGAGTGAAAAAGCAGGTTTGCAAAATTAAAGCATGGATGATAGGAGTTCAGCAATTGCTTCTGAGCTGCATGTTCCAATCTAACAAAATCTAACAAAACCCATACAAGAAGAGAATCATGGCAATTCTACTGATGTGCAGGGGCAGAAGTTCACAGCCTCTAGGCAGAATATTACTGTGCTGCCGAATGGTACCCAACCGTAAAAAGGCGGGAGGGAGGGGAAGGAGGGAGAGGGCCTAAAGGATGAGGGTTATGGTTAGAATATATGTGAATGAGAAGACTTAGAAATCTTGACTAATTAAGCACTTAGCGTCTCTTGAGTGCCACTTTTAATTTAAGGCATGGAATTGTTTTGAGCTGGTAACTTATTAACCCATTCTTGCTGTGATCACCCCTTCTACAAGAGATTCCTTTTGTACAGACTGTCTCCACCTGCCATCCTTGGCACAAAGTAATTTACAAAGTGAGGAAAGAAAACTATTCTCCTTCCTCTTCTGAAATGGCAAAGCTGCCTTCCTGAAGCATCCAGAGCATCACAAACCAATGGGCCTTATGTGCCTGGGGGGCTGCCTTTGTGCAACGTTCATTTTGCCAAGGAAACAATTTGTCCCCTTGTCGTAGTTCAGCCCCGATCGGACCAGACTATGCAGTCTCTCTCTCACTCCCCCCACCCTCCGAGAGAACAGGGAGAGAAAATATAAGGAAAAACGGCTCGAGGTTTGAGATAAGGACAGGGAGAAATCCTTAAAGTTACCGTCACGGGCAAAACAGACTCGACTTGGGGAAAACTATTCATTTATTACTAAAGCCAGCAGGATAATGAGACAGAGAACAAGATAACCTCCATCCACCCCTCCCTCTTCCCAAGCTTAACATTATCTCTACTACCTTCCCCCCCCGAGCGGCACAGGGGGGAAGAGGGAATGGGGGTTGCAGTCAGTTCATCATATGTTGTTCTACGCCGCTGCTTCATGGTCGGGGGAAGAACTCCTCACATTCCTCCCCTGCTCCAGCGTGGGGTCCCTCCCACGGGCCACAGTCCTTTGTGGAACTGCTCCGGCGTGGGTCGTCTCTTCCACGGGGGGCAGTCCCTCTAGAACAGCTGTCCCAGCGGGCCCTCCACGGGCCACAGCTGCCTTCAGGCATCCACCTCCCCCGGTGCGGGGTCCTTCATGGGCTCCAAGTGGATCTCTGCCCCTCCGTGGACCTCCATGGGCTGCAGGGGGACAACCTGCTCCACCATGGTCGTCACCACAGGCCGCAGGGGAATCTTGGCCAGGAGCCGCATTACTCCTCCCCCTCCTTCTGAAATGACCTTGGCGTCTGCAGCCGTTCCTCACAACAGGCTGGTAGATGTCTCTCAGGATCTTTTTTACATCTTATTCACTTCTCATCTCCTCTCCACTTCTTGCAGCCGGGCCGGGCCGAGTTGGGCCCAGTCGGCTGCCTGGCGAGAGGCCAGAGGGTGAGGCCTGCAAGGCCCATGAGGCCTGCACCTCCCCCTCTGCGCCTCTGCCCCTACTCAGCTTCTTCACATCTTCTCTCCTCTCTCTTTTTTTTTTTCTGTTTTCCCATTCTTAAATACGTTATCGCAGAGGCGATATCATGAGACATTCTGCTACCAATCGGCTCGGCCTTGGCCAGCAGTGGGTCCGCCCTAGGCCCGGCCGAGTCCACTGAACAAAGGGGAGCGACTTCTAGCAGTTTCCTACAGAAGCTGCCACCTTAGGCCCCCCCTCACTAAACAAAACCACGACACCCCTCATACATTGAAACATGGGGAACACTCAAAGCTAGTAGCTAAATATCTAGTTTCACATCCCTGCATGTCCTGAGACAAACATCACACTGAATAAGCTCAGCAAATACACAAGTCCTGGTCAGTGAGCCTAGAACTACAGCTGTGTGAAAATTCACTAGTAAAAAATAAGTATCTGCTGATAATTGCCTGGTTTCTAATTTTGTCACAAGTCTGACACTTAGGCCAAACCTGCCAGTGAAGCTTAGATCAATTTTCAGCTTTGCATGGAAACCAAGTCAAGTCAGGAAAAAATATTGTGGTGATATTTGAGGCTTTGTGTTTTGTACCATGTATTAGATTGTCAGCTTGTAGAAAAGAGTATGGCTTCACTGAGCTTGGTGAAATGACGCTAATTTACACCAGGTGAAAACCAGACTTGGAATGTAGAAGCCTACATGAGCAAAAACAAGAGGGTTTTATAATCCAGAGTTTGCAAAACAAACAGAAGACCTCCTGCCCAAAGAACTTTAGGTTTGAATTATCCCATGCAAAGTAAATAGACCTGGCTGCACAGCAACCGAAGCCTGTAATTTTGGCTTGCCAAATTCAGAAGGCTTAAAGACCTGTGAAAGGAATCACTCCTAATAATTCTTAGAATAGGTCCAACATGTTTAGAATAAAGCCGGCACTGGGAGAAAGGCAAGCAAAAATCGGCTGTGGCTCAATTCATTACTTGTATTCATAGAATTATTAAAGCATAGAAAAGGGAAAAAAAACACTCAGCCATCGGCAGACCAATGGGGAATTGTTATCATCTGACTAGAGGCCAATACTTCAAGAATAGCAGGATTTAGGGAATAATGAGGGCTTTTTAAAATTGAAAATTGCATGTCTGGTAAGCAGACGGTTTTCAAGACAATGAATAAAGGCAGCTGGAGGATGTTACAAGGCTGTACAATCTATGCTACAGTGCACAGATTGAACAAAGCAAAAAATAATAAAATGAAAGATGATAGCCAAATTCGCATACATGAGGGCCAGTTACATCTAGCTGGTGCCTGTACACAGGGTCAGAAAAAGGCACAAAGACGTTTCATCCTTTTTGTTCCCTGCATCTTCAAAATCCAATTAATTTCAGAATGCTTTACTGCCAATTTTGTTTGACGTGCCATTTTCCAAAAAAATAAGTGAGAAGGATCTTCCAGTCACAGAAAACAAGAGCCCAGCTCTGTCATCCTCGGTGGGAAATGGCAGCGCCTGCGTTCTCCCCACACGCCTGGTCAGAGCAGAGCTCCTGCCTCTCGCAGTGCCCCTCCGGCTGCTGCGGCCCCGCGTTGTCCCTGGCACAAACCTCACTTCTCATGGCACAGTATGACTTAAACGGAGAATTTCAAAATGTATGATGGAAAATGACTCTGCTGACTTCTAAGTTTCCGTCTTAGCAAAATCGATGCACAAAACTGTTTTGTGTTAGCCCCACAGTCACAGACTGCGTGAGATGATTTTCACGCATGCGCCTGCATGGGAAAAAGTGCATGTGTTATGAAAATCAAAGCCCCAGGTGGCAGATTGTGCAATGAGTGAAATGCATTAAAAAATACATGTAATAGGCACTATGTATATCAGAGTGATATGCCAAATATATAGGGCTTTTGAAAACCTGGTTTCATGCATCAAAATTCAATCTCTTTTAATCTACCTTTAAAAAATGGTTGGATTCCTAAAATTAGACTTTGAAGCCTGCGATTTCTGGCTGGAGAGGCAGCAGTATTCTACCAGCAATTGAGTCAATTCTCCTTAAGAATCATGACTGTTTGCATAAACAGAAATGACACTTTATAGGTAAATCCTACCCAGTGTGGAGTCCATTCATTTTAAATGTTATGCTCAAAAGGCCACAGCAGCATAATAATGTGAAGGCAGGCATGAAACCTCCAATAAAACTGCACCCACTGGGTCAGTGCCGTTGCGTAGCGTGCTCTGGATATTTACAGAATGATTAGACACTGGGTGGTCAATCAAAGCTCTGTCTATCTATCGTGAATATTAGACCTAAAGGCCACAGGTGTGATTTTACAGAACTGTTTCTTGTCTCCACTCTCATAGGAAATAATACCTACATACCTTTATAAAGAATTCGCTCTCATTCATTCAAGCCTTTCTTAAAGTGACTCTTCTGCACACCGCATCTAGTATGTTAGTTTATTAAGGATCCTCCCCTGATGCTCATACCTCCTGGCAGAACTGCACTGTCTGTTTTCATCTCTCCTGTGGTCATGCAGACAATGAACTAGGAAGTCTGTTGCTTACATTTTTTCAGTTACACCGTCTTATCAGTTGATGGCAGATGGTTTGGGGGAATCTTAGGGAGAAAACAGCCACTGGTAATGTCACCATCATATCTTGAACTTTAGTCTCTCCCACTGCATGTTATTTGTTAGCAAAACATGGACACCAGAGCAACAGAGCAGCCTATCTGAACAACAGAGCAGCTTTTCTCACCAAGAGCCACAAACCACAAATAACTCTGTTCTGTATATCAGATGGGAAAAAAAAAATAAATAAATCAAAACCAACACAAATCCACTCTACAACCCAGAAACACTCCATTACAGTAGTTCTGCAAATGTCAGGTGCTAAATGCTTTGTGGTACACAAAACACAGTAACAAAATTTCAATATAAAGGAATGGTTTTACAGAAGGTGGTAAAAAAATCAAAAAGAAGAGCAGAAAAGTTGTGGGGTAAGGAAACAAGAGGAGCAGAGTATGCAGAGGATCTCCACAGAACAGGCAGCATTCCTAGGGCTAAAGGAGGTGTAACTGTAAGAGGTGTAACTGTAACAGAGCATGGCCGCAGAGATGGTCAGTACAGAGAGTCATAAGCAAGCATCAACCTGTGCTGGTCCATCTGCTGTTTTCCCTCCCCAGTAGAACAGGGCACTGAGTCTATCTTGAACTTGGAAGCCACTCAGCTGTGTTAGAGCAGAGCTCTCCCGGACTGATTAAGAATTAAGCATTGGATATATTGAACAACACAAGGATGGCATCAGATGGATGCAGCTTCAGTCTTCCAGGGTGTGAGTGGTACCCCCTGCGTGTGATGAAGCCCACTGCCATACAGGCATACCACTTCAGCTCTAGGCAGGGGACGATGGCAATGCAGCTTTGCAGTTTATGGACAAGCAGAGGTTTAGTCTTTGTAGGTAGCTTTTTTTTTTTTTCTGATTGGCTGGGTTTTTGACACACAGCAACATCTTAAGGAGAGCACTTTAGTGGCAAGGAACTGCCTCGAACAATATATCTCATCTGTGCTACAAAAACTTCTGAACTTAATTACAATATTTTTGTGTTCCCCTGTGATTTAAATTGCATCTTAATAGTTTAAGAACAATGCTGAAGGCTTCACAAACCTAGAGACCACATCTCTAAAGCGAGCAAAGTCATACTTAAATATGTAGGAGTACAACTGAATTGTGCTGGTCTCCCAGCAGAGAACTTGAAAGGGATACAGCAACATTACCATTAAGCTATAGGACTCTGCTCTGTATTCAGTCCAATCTTATAAACTCAGACTGCTCCTCTCAGAATTATTTTAGCCCAGAGAAAATCAACACTATTCACAATAACGACTCATGGTTTCATATGTGCAGAGAACATGCTGCATTTGGCATTACTCTGTATTATGTAGGTCTTTGAATTCTTCCCTGTGAGTCTTGGGGGAATTTGTCCTGACTGCAGTTACATGAGCTGCATTAGCCTCTGTCCTCAGCAGCAAGCAGTTGCGTAGGAAAATAATGAATTTTAGTTTGTAAATTCTCTTGGCCCAGCCACTGCCAAAACCTTGTAGATTATGTTTTAGGTAGGACTGGATTTAGCAAGGTTTGAACTCACTGAACAGCCTGCCCAAAAACATGTCCGGGCAATCCAAACCATTTTCTAAGTGTCACTGGAGGGCTGCGGGGATTCTTTGCAGTGCTGGGGCAGGACACCGGTGCCAATCCTATAGGCTCATTTTCCTTTTTCAGGACTGCAGCTGAGCTCTCCCTGTGACATTCTGGAAGCAAATCACAGCCTGTGTGGTTTTGTACCGGAACAAAAGACTATTTTCATGTAGAATTAGCCAATTGTCAAATTTCAGCTAGAAGCTCAGAGGAGATTTTGTACATGACCGGGAGGAGGTTATTATTGCAGTCAATTTTTTCATGAAATTGTGAAACATGCAACATCAATATTTAATGTGAATAAAAATATAGCTGTTTTATACTAAAATTCACATATACAAATTAGCACTAAAGGAGACTCTTCTGCCTCCTGAAGGATTTTAAAAATGCAGTATCAGAGTACTAGTCACTTCTGCTAAGGGTTTTAAAAGTGGAAGTAAATATTTATTGCAGAATATTAATAATCTGTTTACACATAGTAAATGTTTCAAAGAACTGTCAGATACTTCTTTCCAGAAAAGAAGACATTTTCTGTCGGTAAATAAAGATGCAAAAGGTATTGCCAAAAATTGGGTTTGCATTGTTATGACTCAAGATTAGGAATACTACTGTTAAAAATGGGACAACTCTTGCATTTCTTACCAAAGGAAAAAATCTCATAGAAGTGAATGCATGCCCATTTACCAGATCTTAAGTATTACCCAGGATACGAGAGGCACTGGGAACAGTACTGGAGACAGCATGAGCTTACAGTACTCACTGACAGCCGACCGGGCAGGACACTCTGACACCTGCATGAAAGACTGCTAAAGCCAGAGATGATATGAGATTAACTCAGAGTGTTTGGGATATTGGAGATTCAGAAAATTCCCTGTCAGCGCAAACCACAAGGGGTCAACTATTTTCATTCCACAGCAGGAAAGAAAGAATGGCATTCTGAAGTTGTTGCATCTGTGACTGGATCAATGTATGCTCATCTCTTCCTTCTGCTTTTCCATTAGTTCAGGAGATAGCAAGGAAGATAAAACAAGGCTGGAGCAAAAAATTATTTTAATTTTTCTGGCACAGCCAAGACAACAGGGTACAAAGCCCTACTTCAGCTGTCAAAGACAGAGTATAGGATGCTACCACGGTTATTAGATCTTTTGCCTCAGTAGCAAGGGAAAGGTTCTTTACCCAGCTGCTACCTGGCTTCAACTGATAGCATGAATTACAGATTTTCTGTAGAATTTGAAAGATTGTATCGTGGCCATTCTCCTAGGGAATCTGCCCTAAGAAATTCCCAAATCTGTAATTTTTACTATAAATTTGTGTGCACTTTCATTTATTTCACAGTGAAATAAAACACATATGCAAAAACTGCTTTCTCCTTAGTCATTGTAGCTTTTTTCAGCTACCCCTCAAATTAAAAGAGTAGTCACAAAATTAAAAGAATAGTCCATCTCATCCGATTGATATTCAGCAGCTATTGATACATTTGCAAAGGAAAATTTTACCAGAAAATGCTAACCTCTTACCTGGCTCCACTGATTATCACACTTACAGCTCAGAAAAGGTTTTTATCAGTGTATTAGTGAACACATAGATAGGCAGATGATCTCTCTAATACTTTACAATGCATTCACTTAATGGCAATTTTAGCTTTTATTAGTTACCCTTTAACAGAGTTACTCTTACAACCTATACACAGGAGTAAAGTAAGAATCAGATCCTAAACATTGAACCAACACATTTAAAAATAGGACTCAGTCTTGGCTGGAGGCAAGGCTCAAAACTCAAGTTCTGCCAGTTAGTATTTGCCATAGCTTGATGATGAATGACAGGTGGAGGGAGGTGACTGTTCCCCTCGATTTGGCACTACTGAGACCACATCTGGAGAGATCTGTCCAGTACTGGGCTTCCTCATAAAAGAAAGACACAGACATACTGGAGGTCCACTAAGATGATTTAAGGGCTTGGAGCATCTGACATACAAGGGGAGGCTGGGAGGGCTTGGATTGCTCAGCCTGGACATGAGAGACTTCAGGGGGATCTTATCAATGCATATCAACACCTGATCGGAGGGAGAACGGAAGATGGAACCAGACTCTTCCCAGCAGTGCCTAGTGACAGGACAAGAGTCAACAGGCACAAGCTGAAACACAGGAAATGTAATTTAAACAGATGAAAAAACTTTCCTGTAAGGACAGTCTAACACAGGTTACTCTGGGATGCTGCAGTGTCTTGGAGCTGTTCAGAATCCAACTGGACATGGCCTGAGCAACGTGCTTTGAGCAGAGTTGCGCAAATGATCTCCAGAGCTCCCTTCCAACTTCAATTATTCTGAGACTTCATTATTATGAGGAAAAGAGACTCTTTCCTATACCGTCAGGAAACCCAAGATACTAATTCTACTGCATATGCTCATAACGTTTGGGTTTTTTCTTCATCTCAAATCAGAATAAACACAAAGTTATGCAATATTTCATTTTGATGATCAAAATGTTTCAGACTAACCAAATATGTTGCATTGTACTCCTACAGAATATAATATATTGATCTTACTATATATTTCATTATATTTGCACCAAAAACTCCGATGAAAGTAGCACATCCCATGCAACATTTTTATTTATCTTCCTACATAAACCTTTCCACTGTAAATAGTTCAGCCTGTTCTTAAAGTCTGGTTCAGGCCGCCCATTTTCAAACCCTAGACTCACGGCATGTCACTGATATTACTGAATATTTTTTACCAAGAAATGCCTTATAATTAATGACACTTTCACTAATATACAAAATACTTGCAGTGTACACAAAAGGCCCGAGCTGAAGCATAGGGAGATTGCTATACACAGCAACGCTTTAAAGCTTTAAAACATCTCCACAGTTTGCAAGTAGTTTTATTTGTTTTATCTTCTTGCTGTTGCTTTGCTTTTTTTTTTTTTGTGGTTTTGGCAGGGAGAAGTGAAGGCTTTTGAGTTTTTTTTATCCTGGAGATACTTCCTCTTTCAAAAAAGAGGCAGTAGAAGAGAGGAGAATTTGCTAACAGAAGCAAAATAAAATGGGTAGCAGAGCACATAGCATAGGTCTCCTAGGTAAGGATGCTTTCTTAACTAAATCTTTTTTCTCTGCAGCTTCCAGTACCAAGGGAAAGAACCCTGGTCCAGTTTGCAACAGCATTTCTGAGTATTGTCTGACTGCAACACTATGACAGAAAGGTTTGTGCAAGCTGCCAAATTAGGAACCATGATAATTACCTGAACCAAAGACTCTGAAGAATAGTTTCTGGGTAATGGAATTTTATAATACATGCTGTTCCTTTCATGCTGTGTGATACAGTGTTACCCTAGAACTGTTGGGATGGTGGTAACAACTCCATGGAGCCTTCCTTCCAAGTGCAGATCAGCCATGTCGGCATGCAGGGCAATGCCCGTTCTGTGCATATTTTCCTTTTTCTGTTATAGAATTTCTTGCTTCAAATAGCCTGCAGTAAAGCCTGGTTTTATTTGCCTTTCTCAATTATCATAGACCACTGCATGCAATAATCCTTTTATATATTTTTTTAATTAGGTTGTAAAATGTGATGGGTTCGTTTCTGAAATGTATATTTATCCAATTAAGAAATAAATAACTAGTAGTATTTATCATTAATTATTGTTTCACAGATACAAGTTAGGCATTTGCATTTTTTTACCTGCCATCAGTAAGTCAAGCAAATGCAGAGTCAAATTCGTCTCCATGCAATTACTAAAGATGCACCTAAGCCTAAAATTTGACTCACTTACTCTAGGCACCCACAATTTAATAAATGTATGTTAAGCGATACTAGGTGAGTGTGTGACAGATTCTTCAGCACATGTTTGGACTGCCAGGCTGTTACAGGAAAATATCATCAACCACATTGTACGTGTTATTGTGACACTGGTGACCATGTACAGCGGTGCTCATTTCCCACTTCAATATGTATCTAAAGCGCGATCTCTTATTTCCAAGATCGTAGTTAGACTAAAGCTAGGTTTTCCATTGAACAATGTCAGCTAGGAGTATTTTTGTAGCAGCAAAAGCCACACTGAGAAAAAACACAGCTCCTTACATTTGGGGAAGCGGCACACGCAGTTCTGAAAAAAAGCTCTCCTTTACTGTTACAAGTTGCAGCCAGACCAGGAGAATTTTCAAATAGAGTGGCCTGTCTTTTTGGTGAATGTCTGAATGACTGCGATTCAATGAATTCTGTCTGCTGGTTTCATCATCAATTTTCCCAGTAAGGACCAGGTACAGACAGGGGACATGATAAGAACAGTGATTTATCACTCCCCTCTACAGCTCTACCAATATATATAGCAGCAAACCTTTGGTATAAGGACTAGCTAAAAGGACTGAGTAAACCCGGTGTTACTAAGTAAGGCCTTGCCCACAGACAGCTGTTCAGTTTCTTTAATTATACGGTAAACTGTATTGATAAAAATGTTCCTTTGGTGCTGTAATATACTCTGAAATATTTAATATGCTCAGTTGGTCTGAGGCACCTTCACAGTGGTACAACTAAAAACAGACTAAATAAAAAATTACATTATCACATTATATAAGTAGGTCACACTAAATTAAGGTCTAAAGTGAAAGTCTACCAGTTAAAACAAACAGGAAAGAGAAATTCTCCTGCAGAAGATAGTGCAAGTAGACAAAAATTAATTTTTCCTATCCCAGATGAGACAAGTGGAAAACTAGGTAGCAGAACACCCAGAAACTAATCTACTTTTTACTTCCTAAACAACAGAGCACCATGCACAAAGCGTTCTCTTGCTTGGAAGACAGACAAACCCACAAAAGCACTGGAAGATTGACATCTTGGTCCTTGGAAAGCAAAGAAACCACCCAGCAGTATGCTGTTCAGGCTCCAGTCCTAGGCATTGACATCCAGGGCTGGCTTAAACTGGGCTGCTTAACGGAGAGAGACAAGAAGAGAAAAAGAAGATTGGCAGGGTAAACTATGGCTGCTGTAGGTTGCAAGATAATGTAGTAAAAGATGAAATATGTAACATAACTCTGTTCTCTCACTGGAATTTAGCAAAACAAGCTATGCAGCTTGCTTGAGAACTCAGTCAAGTGCCTGCTTATAGTAATAAATCGGTAACACAGTCATTCAAAATCTTTTTTTCTCTTTTCAAATTGTTAATTAAAAGTACTTTGTTTTAAGAACATGGTTTATCACCCTCTCTTGGAAAAAAATGCAGTCAAAACCCCAGGGCAAACAGACTGTCATGAAACAGGAGGTTGTATATGCCACTCTGGACACAGTCCTGTTGTTAACTCAAAGAATCACACTGTTCCCCTCCAAGATTCAGTATATTTGGGATGCATGGATTCAGAGGAATAAGAAATGGGACCAAACACTGACCCTTCCTCCCTACTTATGACATTTGCTGTATCATAAATCAAAATGAAATTAATAGAAACAGTGTTTGATATCATGGCTATTTACCACAACCATTAATCACAGACAACAAGGGCTCTTGAAAAGGAGGGATTTAGTTGATGTTAAGTGTCTGATTTATACTGGATAATAGTCTTACTTATCAAATATTTGCTCTTGCAGTGATATTAACAGTGTTCTTGCAAAATAAAGCAATACATGAATAAGACTGTATTTGGTAACGCTGGAGAATATAACATGATGCCCTCCTTGGATAGCTCCTCAGCTGGCAGAACCCCACTGGAGCCCTGCCATTAATGACAACTGAGGACTGTGGCTGGTTACCAGATTTTTACCCTAGGCAATGAAAAACGTGTTTTGCAGTGTGTCAGCTACACTTCACATGCAAGCAGAGATCCATAAGCATTGATGAACAGCAGGTAATTCCTCCTGTACACACTGGCAGAAATGATTAGTGGCTAAACTAATGAATGGAGCTCTACACTAGTACCCAGACAAGTGTGGTGGGATCTCATCTTGTTAGTCAGCTTCAGTGAACAGTTTAGCAATACTTGTATTGGTAACAACTCCCTGAATCACCACAAGATCCCTTAGGACTAGCGAACTATATTCATAGACTATTCAGTACCGTGATGCTCTAAAATAAATTATTGAACACTTCATTTTTATTATTTACCCAGTGCTAAGAACATTGCCATGACTTGGCATTAGATCTAATGTTTAACAACAGGGATTCAATAAAAGAATTCTATCCATTTTGGACTCTGAAGTTGACAAGTTAAATGAATGTAGTTCTAAGAAAATATATCCCAATGACAATGCAATAAACAGACTGAAAAAAACTGGGAAGGGAAATGAATTTTAAAAGGCTACTAAGAGAAGTGAATGGCAGGATTTGGTTAGAGATGGCAAATAGCACAAATACTTCAAAAGAGTCCCAACTAAAAAAAAAAGAAAATAATTGTCTTACAACTTTGGAAAATGTGGCTTAGCAGCCAGTGATGATAAATGCGGAATAGAATGGTAAAAGGAGACACTTCCTATGTTGGCTTATAAGAACAATATCAGTAGCTGTAATTTACATCTAAAAGGCATTTTCCAGACACTTTCTGCTTAAGCCAGAGTTTCTCCTTGCCTGCAACTTAGACCAAGTTCTCTACTTTAGGTTCATTTCTTATTAAAAGAAACAAAAAACCACACAATTCTTCCTGAGTGCATACTTGAGAAAAATAAATATTGCCATGGCTACACCTCCACATACCTTCCCCCCTCCAATGAATCTTGGGAACAGAAGCAGAGGGGATGGATCCCTTCCTCTTTCCTCCCTGAACAGTAAGGCAGTTTGTCTCGCCTAGGAGACAGCATCAGGCTTTAGGTGCTGGGTTTGAGGTTCAGACTCCTACCATGACTCCTACAATAGCAGCTAAGCAGAATTTAGGCACCTATTGCAAAAAAAAGATTCAGTAGGATTAGCAACAGCTACCTGCACCTAAAGGGTGTCTAAAGCACAGCAGATAGCACTCTGCCCCAAAACCGTCAAGCTGGAACATGTACAGACCAAAATGTCCTGATACGGGAAGAGAGTGCCCGGTCAGTCTAAGCAACTTTGTGAATCAGACATTAATTTCTGCCTGTGTTTTTGGAAACCCCAGTTAATTAAGCATAGCATATGTACACTTAACATGCAGAGACTGTGCTTCCTTGAAGAAGGGAGGCCTTGTGCAGCCACAAGGACTCATAAAGGCGTTACTATACTGTTTATTGGCCAAGGTACTGAAAAATGTTCATAACTTGTTTTTTCAGACTGTTTTATTCATTACAATAGTTTAAAATACTCCATACTACTGACTAGCTTAATATCCTTTAACTTTCCAGCTGCACAGTGGTCAGTTACAAAAAGAATATTTTACATTCTGGTAGATAGTGTCTCCTACGTATCTCTTCCTTCCTTTATTATTTCACTCCCTCCTTCCTCCATTCTCCCTACACCAACCTTTCCCTAGTGCTCCTAAGTGCACAACTGAGTCTCAGGACTTGTAGCTTAGAGCCAGATCTTCAAAGAGTAGGAGCAACAGTTGGAAGGAGTGCACAAGAGAAGCAGGATGAGAGCAACAGCCCTCTCCTCAGCTCATTTTGTATCAGCTTGTTTTCAGAGTTTCCCTTGTCTCAGTGTGTAGCATGTCTGAAATGCATTCCCAAGCATCAAACCTTTATCTCCTGATACAGAATTTAATCGCTTGAATTTATCTATGAATTCTACTCATGAATTATAGGTGATCTAGCCTATGCATCACAGTATCACATTGAAGTCTCTTTTTTTTGGCCACGCCATTAGTGCCTAAAACAGAAGTTTCAGTGCATAAGTTGCGGGGTTTATATTTTGACAGACTCATGCAATTCTCAGGTGGCTTGGCATATGGTTGATAATGTTCCTAATGCCAACAAAATACAAACTAATTAGCAATAAAGGCCTCTAAAAATCTGGACCTTGGACTAGTCAATGGCGAACGGCAGCTACCAAAACCCATTAACGTAAGTAGCGTGAGTCTCAGTGCCACATTCCATCACACGCAACACTACCTACCACACCAGCTATCAGACATGTGCAGAAAGAAATGGTGAAAGACTGTGAAGTGCTTGGGCACATCTCAAAGTAAACTGTAAGCTCTGTGGAGGTACTTATTTTCTCTTTCTCCACTATTTTAAGAAGAATACAGCTGTTAAAATCTGTCTCTCTTCTATATCTGATGTAAAAATTTACAAATGGTTTTCTACCAGTCATTAAATTTTCAGTATTACGTTTAAACTCTCATAGCTCTAGCTAGTGACAAAGTTGTGATGGTGCAAACTGAGATGCTGGCTCATCTCTGATAAGACTGGTGATGCCAAAGTTGCTCTATAAGCAAAATACTTGCAGGGTGTTCTGTTCACAAGTTTATCCCACAACCACTGTTGTGTATTTCACCATTCACACTGAATTTAATTCTGTTCCCCTTTGAGCTAAGACACTTCTTTATGTCTTAATGCCCTATCAGTACTTATTATCAATGAAGTAAAAATCTTCAAGATGAGTGGGCACAACAATAAGAATTACAGAGAGGAAAGTATCCTAAAACCTATAAATCAAGAGTATTCCTGTATACAGTCATCCTAGAGCTGAGGACTGCCACCCTACTTGTCAAATAAGCAACAGCTTGGGTCTGTTTGTACTTAGATGAGAAATCTCTGATAACACAGTCTGAGGATCTGAAAAGCATAGTGTTGCGGTACACAGAATGGTGCTCTTCCTTTTCATTCATCTCTAAACCAGTGTTACACGGGTCCTAACACAGGTATCGGAAGGAAAGTCGTTCAGTGAAGCCACCCTTTGTCTGAGAGCCAAAAACTTGAAGTGCTGCTGTTCTTAGAAAGGCATCATATCAATGGGTGCTTTTAGGCAAACCAGTAAGCCAGATCACATCACTCTCCTTATTTGCAAAACTGGGAAATAAAGACACTTTCATATTTTTTCAGAATTATTTAAAATCCATGCCTTGAAAGGTTCTTAAGAGCATTTGATATTAATGATGACTGTTGTTACTTAAGTCATAGGAAAACTGAGAACAGCAACTAGTTAATATTTAAAAGCCAGCATGAATTGTGTTTATCTCCAGGGCGTGCGTTAAAGGGTGTCTTTGACCTCCTCTCACCATTTGTTATGGAGGAGAATATTTCAAATAAATTGTGGCAGATAATAGTTGTGTCTTGGCCATTTTCCAGTATAAACACTTGCATTTTGCTTACTTAAATTCAATTCACTGAATTGTGTATGTTCTTCTTCAGTATATGTTCCATGTTATTATGATATGTTGAAAAATGCCTACAATTGCTATTCTTAATATTTATTATTTACATTTGATAGTGATGTATGGCCAAATTCTGTCCTCGGTGCCCATGCAAACCCAGGAACATCATGCAAGCACAGGAAAATCAGTGGAGTTTCCTGGTTGTAACCAAAGTCACAATTTGTTGAATTGACCTCTATGATATCCACCGATGGAAAAAAAAAAAAAAAAAAAAGGTATAAAAGAGGGAAGGGAGCACAGTCTCAAAGAGTGACCAGTAACACATGCTAAAGGCTCAGCTGTTACCACAAGGCCCCTTTGATGTGCCCCTAATGCAACACTGGAAAAATGAAACACTTCTGAAAACTTCACCCTGGCCTTTATCACAAGTCAGTACTAGATTTAGTTATGGACAGACAGAGTTTAAAGCAGAAATTCACCAAAGCAGAAATTCACCAAGTGACCACGCAGTAGCTTTAGGTTTATGACAGCAGTCCTACATCCAACATACAGCTTCCTGCGAGTTCACCACGCAGGTGATGGGTGCTAGTTACGGAGCTTCCACAGGAGTATGCTTTTGTTCTGGCTCCTTGTGACTGGCTTGCAGACATTTGTAGTTAGATACCGGACCGGCCTTACAACAGCCTAAGAGCCAGTCTTATAAAACCAGCATGCAACACACTGATAGTTTAGCCTGCATTGGCAGGGACAGTAGGCAGTATTTACAGGGATATCATTATATAATGACTCTTCTTAAAAAAAAAAAAAAAAAAGTATTGTCTGATCATCTTTGAAAGCTATGGTTTTAGTAGTATGGTTTTTTGCCTTTAAAAGAGAATGTTCAGAGATAAGCAGATTTACCCACTTACTTTGCCTTTGCAGTGGGGAGGACGCAATGGAAGCAATGCAAGCTGCAGAACGATGTGTTTTATCGCACAGGAAGCCATCAAGAAACCCTTCTAGAAGAAGAGACCATATGCAGACTACGACAGCATGATGTATGAGTCACACTGCTGAAATAAACTCCTGGATTTAACAGTGCCATTTGAAGGGACAAAACCATTATTTTCTTTAGCCATTCAAGCAAGGGAAACACACTAACTCAATTGCCAGCACAGCTACCAGAAGGAAATTGTGTATTCCTTTTAGTATTCAAGACATTGCTCTACTGCCTTATTCATATGAAATTCAGCATCTCTTTTGAAAACAGCAAAACAATGACTTTGTCTCCATTTTAATTTGGAAAGAGTCCAAATTAAGCTATTATGAGAGATAAATGATATAATGAGAGCCGCATGCAATTTACTGTAAAAAAAAATGAACAACCAAAATGACCGCTCAAATGTTTGCATTTTTCTTTTTTTTTAACTTACTGAAATTTTAATGTTCTAGGTAGTGAAGTCAAGTTTCATATTCAGCTTTCCTGTTAATGTCAACATGCACATGACAGGTTCCAACTAAGCAGAAAAATAGGACATTAGGATGCCAACCTAGCATTCCGTTATTATCAAGAATAAATGAACTCAGCTTACAGAGAGGTTCTATATTAACTGTTTCCAGAATGTGCTCCTATGTACAATGCTGTCTCATAGGAATTTGTCTGACTGGCAAATATTAGATGTTCTGGCAGTGAGAAGAAACTCTGCAAACCTTTCTTATTCTGAGGCTGTAACTGCGAACAAAAATATACTGGAAGCACTGGTGAAAACATGGGCTCCCGGACCCTATGATCACAAACCTTTTGAGTAGTAAAGTCTGGCAGCTCATAGCAAAGGTCATCTTCAGTGTTGCAGCTTCAGGCTTTTAATCCTAAGTAAGCCAATCAGATCCATATTAAGTGATGAACATGCTATGTTAATGAGCATAATTATGCTAATTAACATTCCTTCAAGGAATTAGTTAGATATTCATTAGTTAGATATTGTCATCTGAAACCAACGAAAAATGTTTTGAAAAACTCAATGAACCCCTCTGGGGCAATCACAGACCTCAACAGACAGGCTTTCAATACTGCTTCTCCCATTTATTCCCAGACTTGCACCTGTCCATGGTCATCATTTCCTTGGGAGTTCTCTGCCAGTTTCTTTCTGACAGGAACTTCAACCCTGCCTGGAAAAATACAAAACCCAACCACCCACAGAAAAACCCTATAATCATGTTTTTTTTTGTTTTTTTTTTGTTTTTGTTTGTTTTTTTTTCTGAAGCCCTACTTATTTCTTTGCAAGAAGAATATCTTGATTCAGTAGCCTAGTGGTATTGTCTCCTGAACAAGAATGGGAAAACACTAAAACAGCAGAAAAGTTGTCAGAGTTGTCTGCCTGCACAGGACTGAAGTGGCGTGACCAGTCTGGGAGCAGCCTAGGACTGGCACTGTCCTGGCCAGTACCTGTGCTGTATTCTGTAGTAACACGGGTACTTGTACAGATGGTAGTTACTGTTTTCTAACACACAGCTTGCTTCACGTTCCTGTTCCAACAAAATTATATGCATTTCTATGGTTATGCTTACATTCCAGTGCATTAAGGCATATCTGGTATCATGCACAAAACACAAGTTTTTAAAGGTCAGCAAGATATTTGGTCGGATGCCTTTGATGTATTTAAATATTATTCCATCCACATGCTGGTATTATTAGCATCTACATGTGTAAAATTTATATCAGTGGATTTAAAGCATCATCACTCCAGTAAATTCAAGGCCACATCATCTCAGCTCGGCAGCTGGCACTACAGGCTTTAAAAAGATACATGTAAGATACACTTTTCTAATGATGAAATAGAGGAGCATGTCTGTTGATGTGATATGTTCTGCACAATAAGCCTCTCTGTGCTGTAAGGCTAGGCTAGTTTACATTCCATAACCAGCAGTGCCCCACCAGTGGGTTTTTAATATGCTTTATTAGCTTAATATGCCTGAACATCGCACTTGCGTGTAGAAAGGCCGGGGGATTGTCAGCCTCAGCTGCAGCGAGAACACGGCTCCGCGGCCCCGAAGGCCCAGCTGTATGGGGGAGTGCGCACACGGCTGCCGGGCCCGAGCAGTTACAGGTCTTGTAACTCTCTTCTTACCACTGTAGCATTGCTTCACTCCATCAAAACTGAAAAATAAACCACGTGAAGCACTCTGCAGTGACCTGCGTGGTCCCCCCAGAGGTCACCGCAGAGGCTGATTTATGATGATTGACAATGGCCTGTGATTATGAAAATTGGTAGCCAGTACAGCATCTATTACTCATGCCTGCAGAACAGGGCACAGAGAAATATTTTTCCCTTTTAGTATTCCTAAAGGTTTACTGTTCTTAGCTTAATTCAAAGAAACTGAAGGCCCCAGGAAAATGATGCAGCATATATAAACAGGGCAGACATTATGTCAAGCTATTTTAAAAATGTCAGTCTGTTAGTTGATGTAAGGTTCTGACTTAATATGTAAGAGAAAACGAATGAGTCTGAAAATCTCTGTTTAGTAGTTTAGAAAATGGGATCTGAGATTGCTTTAAACAAGGTCATAAACACCTCTCAACCCTTCCTTTTATTTATTTTTTTGCAAATACATTGACTGGCTTGATGGTGCACCACAGACAAATATGTACATGCTTCACATAATGAAACAGTGTCATTACTTCATCTGGACAAACTCCCCGTGTAATTGCAACCAAAGGAAAACATCTCTGAGACTGCAAAGAAGTGTCAAAACAAGAAATAGAATAGCACAGACCTGAGATGTTTTCCATTTGCAGACCTTCATATAGGTGTCTTTTTTCATACTTTTAGTCGTATATTGGAAAGCATAATTTGATGATAGACGTGAAACTGTGTATTAGTTTTTATTTTGACAAATTCATTAAACATCACATAGCTTGAAAAATGAACCAAGAGGCACTAAGCCAGCCTGGGAAGATTGTACTTCATAAACTGAATTGCTCACATGGGCAACATTTTGGTGGAAGTTATAGATTTTCTAGCATATCCCTGATAGATAGCACTAATATAACTTCAATAAAAACTCCGGATATGTCAATATAAAATTTTTTCTAGCATCAAAAGATGTAAGATACTTCAGCTAATAAATTGGAAGACTCCCTATTCCTCACGGTACGCTAACTTACACATCGGATTATAACAAGTATTGAAACCATCTAAGGTACAGCATGCAGCAGTAGGTTTGCAGCTTATAAGAGTTGCACTAAATTAAGTTATCAATGTACTATAGGCAAGAATTGGAATTTAAGAGCTAGAACAGGCATTTTGTAAAATGTTAGCATTCTTCTATTTTTAACTGTTAGATAACATACGATTTTTCAAAATTGACAGATGAATGAAAAAGATAAACAGTATTTGCTACATACAATTGATGTTCTTTCTCTTTGTTCCCAACATATGACCTTTCACTTACTTGCCTAAGATTTACTGACTGCTTTGAAATTGCTACCACTTCCAAATTGATTTGGTATGAGGAGTGCAAACAGGTATATTGCTCTGAAAGAAAAACAGATAAAGGACTTAGACGGCTGCCAGTGCACGAGAACAGGATAGCATGTATATATGCACAGACATCTATCTACACACACGTGTATGCACACAAACATACAGCATTAGATTTTGTCCAAGTTTAAATTACACATCTATTTCTTCATCCTACAAACAATGACCTACCACAATAGGATGCACGCTCTCAAAATCTGACTGGAAATAGCTGCCTGGTTGGTTTTACACATTCAATTAGCAGTGACTGTTAATAGAAAGATGACAGGGAAATGCAGAAATGTTTGAATAATGGCAGTTTTTAAAACTGGAAAAAGATACCATGGAAGAATGTTACCATGCTGGCAGAAAATTTGAGACACTACTTGAACTTGGCTAGGAAAATTCTTCAGCTTTTGATACAAAAATTTATTGTGGCCAGAATGAAATCAGCAGCATGTACCGTACCTGGGTGGCCACAGATGGCTTCCTCAGGCATACTAACCATTCCGGACTTCTGCAAGGTTCAAGAGAGGCTTCCTAGCCAACGTTACAAATAGATTGTACAGACTTTGTGATTATACTATACTTTCCAAATTACTGCAGTATAAACCAAACCTATGTTCAAATGTGTCTACATAAGTTATGCTAATGCACTTTTAATACTACAGAGGTAAGTATTCAAAAGTCAGTGCACCTGAACAAGCCATGAGCAGTGTGATACAGCTCCTAAATTGTATGATCTCAGGTTAGTAAAAAGCACTTAAAGGCCCAAAACACTGCAATGCATCTGACAGAAAAAACAATGTTCATTGCTAGCTTTCAATATTCTTGACTCACAGATTCCTGTATTTAAATAATAGCACCAACTCAACACTGGGTATTTTTTATTTTTTCCTATTACAGGCAGTTTTTTATACTTCTCCCTGCTATTTACCTCTACTCCAGTACAGTAACATCATAATATATCATGAAAATTTTTTTCATTTGAGCTAAAACCAGAGGAAAATACATTAAATCTCATTAGCTGGTGAAACAGCAGAATTTTCAGTGATCTGCAGACAGCTATTCTGCATTCAGTGAAAGTAGATGCTCTATATTAATATGATAAATGTTTCTCAGAATACTATATATCCTTACTCAGGAGCCTTAATATTCATATTTCTGAAGACTAATGGGTAACAGTAAACTGGCCAATAGGATCTGAAGACACAGCAACACCTTATGTGGATATACAGTTCTGCCACTCCTGTATGCAACCTCTGCCATAAAATGCTGTTCTCTCAGACAGGCGTACTATTGGCAGCGTTCAGCTTCAGCTAAGTACTTCCAAGTGCACAGTACTAGGAAGAAAGAGATGCAGTTTCAGAACGATCTGACTGCTGAGGAAAACAAGAGATGTCTGCAGTACCAGTCCTTTAGAAGAATGCGCTGTGACTGTGGCTCCCTGTACACTCACACTGCAGCACAAAGGGCTGAAGCTTTCTTTACCTGTGACTTTGAGCCCCTGGCAAAGAAATTGCTTTCCTTCTTCTTGAGTTTATGCAGGCTGTGCTTTTTCCAGAGTACCAAAGTGATCCATTATGTAATCCACAGTAATCTTCCCTAATATCTAATTCCCATCTAATTAGTAAAAAAAAAAAAAAAAAAAAACCAAAACCAAGTAAGTTATTATTATGATTATTGCCTTATACTTTCATTGCTTCCAAATAACCAAATATTGACATCACTCAAAATTCAATCTCTTGATTCTCAAAACCTACATTGGATAATTTGGAAAAATTCTTTATTCTTTCTTTGAGACAACGGATAGTTTTATTCTTCCTAACAAGATACCCACAAACTGCCTCTTTTTTTGTTGTCTGAACCAAAGAAACAAATAGGTGTAGAAAACATTTGGTTTTGTTCTTGGCCAAGTACAACAGAAGAGGAAGAGTGTGTTATATCCACAAGATGGTTGAATACAATACTGGTAAATACTTGAGTAAGATTTTGTCTTCTGTGAACAAATGCAATAATTTCCATAATTTTTTCATTAAATGGAGAAATGTACAGGGCATAAATTCCTTTATGTTTTTTTCTCTTAAAAATACATAAGTGATTATCTAATATCCATACTGCATATTCTTACAGAATTATTATTTCACTTCTGAAAAGTGATGAACTCCGAAGACAAAAATCAGATGATGATACTATCACTGCACTGGTTTCTAGACAAATATCTGTGCTTGGAGCAGAATTCCCACACTGTGAACCAATAGCAGACCTTAAACTGAATTAATGAAGTACCTATAGAAATTTTCTCTGTAAGAAGATTAGATTGGAAGAAATGTCATCTTGTACAGAAATACTAACTTCCACACTAAGTTGGTGCTACAGAGTTCTCACTAGAAGTTGGAAAATCAAAACTATTTTAGTCCTAAAAGGCTCCTTTTGAAGGTGAAGTACTTGTCAAAATCAGGAGGTTGCAGCCAGGAATGTTTAGAAGGAATTCTGGTAGCAAAGTTGCTAAGGACACACAGCAGTTTGCCTTGGTTTGTCCTCCTGACCAGAGAAGAAAACCAGATCCCTCTTTTCTTACATTAGTTTTGTTACTAACATCAAAGTCATTTATTGATGGTCCACTCACAGGGCTTGCAAGCCATTATGCACTGGAATACTAAATCAGACAACAGTAGAGGTTAATAAAATTTGAAATACTTAGAGATTTGACTAGCCAAAGAAAAGCTCTTCCAGTTCGTGAATCTCCTTACATTACTGTTAGGTGCCAGCAGAGCATTCCCCACCTGTTAAAAGGAAACAATTACAGTAGCTGAACAGACTGCATGGGTGACCTGAACCTTCTTAACAGATGACATATTGTTTAAACATCTAAAAGATCTTTAAAGTTGGTGGAGAGAAAATATTACTAAAAGTGGGGAGACTGAAGGCTGGGCTGGGGGTAGGTCTGTGAGACCATAAAAGCGCTAAAAGTGGGACTCACTCTGTAGATGTACTTGAAATGGCATTCCATAAGAATGGCAACTTAAAATGAGATAAATGTTTTATAGTAAACGTGTGTGTATATATATATATATATAAAATAGACATATCTATATCATAATAGATATAGCTCATATCACCAGTGATGACAGAAGAAATTGGTACTCTTGTATGTGAGCATACGCATCCTGGCAAAGCTGTATCAGTCAGAACAGGCACAAGTTTTCTGGGGTACCTTTTAGTAAGCTAAAATAGTCTCTTGTAATGTGAAGAAAGTTGGCATCAATTTAAAATTTAATTTCAAATTGATTCAAAAATAGTCCAATTCAGACTTTAAGGGCAGTACTCAGAAATTAAATTTATTGAACTGGCTGGCAAAGCCATATTTTGGTTTAACACATTTCCTAGCTTTAAAATTTATACAGATTATTTTTGACACTGCAATTGTTAAAAATTTATGCAGACATAGAAAAAGAATAATGTTGCTGAATGTTTAATGCTATTCATTTTCCAGCATTGCCTAGGAGTAAACAGGGATGGCATGTTCCTTTCTGATTATGGGCTGTGACTAAGATCAGCCGGCTGCTTCATGCTGATTTCTCTGTTCTGTGTGCTTCTCACAAACCTTCACATCTGCCTGACTCTTGCTGCCTGCTAGCATATGGTGCACTTGTGCATGAATGTACTTGTGCTAAACAAGAATAAAGTGGTTTTTTATTTGATGTGTTTCTTTTACCTGAAGTGGAAGCTACTCCTTTCACATTGTGCTAGATATATAATGATCTTTAAACACACTAATTGCCTTAAAGATTTTCCTTCTTGATTTTAGCTATGCTATGATTTACTTCTTACCGTATCTCCTATTCTCATCACAATAAAAATATCTAAGAACAATACAAAAAAAAAAAGAGGAGATTTCAGTTTTCATCTATATAAAAGTGTATTTTTTGGGCTGTGTAAATCAGTCCTGTGAATATCATCTTTGAATTACTTTACCAGTGTATCTTAATTTACACAGTGAAGTAACTGTTATTAAATTGTAAAATCCAGTGCAAAATAGATATATATCTTAATCATATTATTATCTATTTTAGATTTATAGAAAACCAAGGCTCCATATATGAATAGAGTCTTACTGATGTGTTTTAATGACTACTCAAGCATTCCTCAAAATGATGATCAACATGTTGATTCTGACTAAATGAAGCTGAAAATCAGATTTTCTCAATATATCACATCAGCATACACATCTGCTGATCAGTGTTAATTAGTCCCATATTTTCTAATTTGTAACCTGTGTATGTTTTATGGGGATGTAAGTAGTAACACGCTAATATATAATGTCTCTTTGGAAAGCTTCTGCTAAGCAAGTGACCAATAAATTGCTGTTAATGTAAACATTAATCAAATTGAATGCCAGTATAGAAAAGCATCAAGTTTAGAGGGAAAAATCACCTTTCTACCATGTATCTTACCATTGAACTGTAATTAAGACCATGATCTTTTCTGAATATTCAATGAAAAATAAATGTATTTGGTTTACCATCTTTTATGTCACCTTGAAAAGCTAATCACTTCACCAGTAGCATGAATGCATGCCAGTCAGTCTATAATGGTGAATTAAATTTCCATTCATTGCAGAAAGGAATTAAAAAAAGAGAATGAGGGGAAAAAATTGCATAAATTAGTATGAAATTATTTAATCTGAGAAAGAAGAGGTCAGCATTATAATGCCACAAAGTGATGAATACTTCACAGAAATGTAATGACCTATATTTGGCTTAAACAAGCCATCGTATGACCATAAATGTACCATTACTGTGAACAAATGAAGACTGCAGTTATAGTATGTAAACCATAATAAATATATAAAATACAATCTGTTGTCATGAGCAGAGAAAGCATTTAAATTGTAGTGCTGCTGTGCACTGTAATAACGTTCTCTATGTTATGCACCCTTCAAAATTTCTCTTGTTCTAACAGGACTCGTCTTTCCTCAGAAAAACCCCAAGCACTGAAAGAAATAAAGCTAAACCAGTCTTTTTATTAATTTCCCAAGGTGTGACTGAACACATATACAAACTACACAGAACTACTCCAGAAAAAAGTGTTTATCCTTAAGTTTGGCCAAAAAAAAGGAAGAATTTGTGAATAGTTCATGTAGAGGTCAATTGGAACACTGAAACTTCTCAGATTCAGTGCAAATACAGATAAAATTGGTTATCTGAAACATGAAAAAGCAATAAGTCAAAGAAGGCTGAAGAAGTGAGATGACTTGAAACTTAGCTATGAATCTTACATACATTCCTTTTTTTTTTTTTTAACTACAATGAGGTGTATACAGAAATCTACTCATTCAAAAACATTCATCTCCTAAAGCTAACTGAAATAGAAACGCCTTCAGTTGCATATTTCTACACCACAATGAGAAGGACATAGACCACAAAATAGAAGGGATCATCCTGAGGAAACATAGAGGACTGATGGTGTGCCAAAGGAGTAGGAAGCTAATGGATGAAGTGAAGAAAGGCAGGAGGGATTTCTAGACAAGACATGGCAGGGAGTGCATTAGTTGGTGTGGTGACAAACCTGAGTGCTCTGTCGCTAAGTGCTGACAACCGTCGTGACTCACTCATGTCAACAGAAACTGAAAAGGCACAACAGCAGCGTGACTTCAGAGAACAAGACTGAGAAGGTAAAAAAAGGATAGAAATAGCACATGAATTTATGCAAACTTTAAGCCGAAAGCAAAAGAGCAGAGCTGAGGTCTTAAAAAAAAAAAAAAAAAAAAAGGGTTATTTGTCAAAGCCTGGAACTCTCAGTCTACCAGGCCTACAAAGTCAACAAGAGGAATGTGAGGAATGTAAAATGGGAGGACTGAGGTTTGGTTTTCTTCCTTTTCCTTTATTATTTGCTTTCTAGATACAGAAAGCTGAGGAGACTGGTTAGTGATAATTATTTTGCAATGTTATTTATTAAAAAATACTATTGTTCAAACAGATCCCACACTACAAAAAGCATGCAAAGATTTGCAAGAACACACAACGGCACGTGGCACTTTTTCTCACTGCTAAGGCATCAGGGAAATACTTTAGGAGGGAGACAAATGCTTATAAAGAATGGCTGCCTTTGTAAGAAGAGAGGTGGCTCATCTCCTGACTGGGATTCTAAGTAGGCTGGTCTCCTGAGTATAAAAACCAAATGGCTCTTCTGCTATTTCTTACTATTTCCTTTTAACCTTTTTTTTTGGTGAAGTTGATTTTGACTGACACTGGTTTAATTGCAGTAATAACCACCAAAAGAAAACTAAAATAGAATGATCTTCTAAATTAGCATTATTTACTGGAAAGAAAGAGGAAACTATTTCTCTCTGCAGTAAAAACAGTAAAAGCTCAGGAGATTTTGGTACTCTTTTAGTACAATTGCAGAGATTTCATGGGAAGGTAATTATAATTATCATCAAGTACAGCTTTGACCTTAACACATACCTCAAAGGACAATTAGGTTCAGCTCTGAAGGGTTTTATCTTTAAACCTCTTGTTGAATAACAGCACTTTCTTTCCAGTGCAGACTTCATTACATGTCAGACATAGTATTTGTGGCTGTGAAAGAGCACCAGATGTTTAATGTTCTGGCTGTACAGTATATGCCTAAAAATTTACAGATCATGCAACCTTCTTAAGTTTTCCTCTCCCGACTCCCTTCAAACATATCTTTAAAGACATTCTTTATTTCTTTTAAATAGTGCTTGCATCCATTGTAGATAAACATGAATAAAACTTTTGAAGGCTATCAGAATAGTTATCTGTATGGAGATTAGCTTTCAGTAATATACACAATACACATGCTGCCAGACATGCAAGTCATGGAGCTCTGATGAGGTAAAATTAAGCCTAAGCAAGGTAAAATTAAGCCTGAGCAGCAAATTCCCTTTTTTTTTTTTTTTTGAGAAGCTGAAAAAAAAAGAAAAAATTTGCAAACTGCAAAGGCCATCCTCTCAAATGGGGAGAAGATTGAAATGAAAATTGCCCTGTATTCCCTGTCAACAAATTGCTCTCCAGAGTATCTTAAGTGAACTAGCCTGAGGTATGTCCTGTGGACACAGCATGGAATACATGCACACCTCATGTGTTCATGAATAGTAAGCAGGAATCAAATTGCCTCACACAAGTAGGCCTGAAAAAATGAAGAGATCATTGCAATGTGTCCAAGGACCTGCGAGCCCAAGCCAGATAACAAAGACAAGGTATGGATGAGGTAGATGAGGTGTGTTTGGACAACATTTAACAGTGCTTTTATTGCTTTTTACTAAAAGCTAAATTTATAAGCCTATTAAGAAGAGAGTTATTCAGTACAAGTCAGAAAACATGCTATTCATTCTGTTCCTCTCACAGGAAAAGCAGAATTCTAAGAGCCAGAAGAATAACCAGAGGTATAGCAGAGCACCATATCCTAATTGGGAAAGTCCGTGCTTCCAGTGCCTGAGTCTGACCTCTGAAAAAGCACCGAGCCTCTAAGAATCAAGCTTTTTTTTTTGTTTCCTCTATGCCTAATGTTCCTTATTTGTTCAATGGGACTAATATAACCTTTGCTCTGAGAATAAAAATGTTAAGAAATGGAATCAGTATTATGGTAATGGACAGTATTTTCTAAGCAGGACAGAAGAATCGCTTCTCTAGGTCTGTAACAGCAGAAATGAGATAGGCCTGTTCAAATACAAGACTTTACAAACCAGATTATTATTTTGAGACGTCTTTGAGATTTTTTTTTCACAAAACATTTTTTCCAGTACTTTTTCTCTCTAAACCTTCCCCTCCACCAATGAATAGAGCATATTTCTTCTGAAACATTTCTTTTCCTTCTTTCCATATTTTCTGTGACTATTACTGCCTACAAAAAAAACAGCTGGAAGATGGTTATTTTCTCAAAAAAAAAAAGTCTTGCTCATTGCACTGTGAATCAAGTTGTTGACCAACATAACTTTCTTCATGACTATGAAAAGCTCCAACTCTTCTTATACACAATAAGCAGTGGTTTCCTTCTCATCTTTTGAACTTACCACAATGCAAGTCTTCAATTATTGCTTGTGTTCTCCCTCTTGATCCATCTGGAAGATCCATATGGGATCTCACCAACATAGCTACATCTGTAGCTATATAAATTTGGGATCTCCCAAAAAAATGAAAAGCAAGAACCTGAAATCTTGATAGAAAGACTTTTCTCAATGGATTTTGAAAAAAAAAAAAAATTTGTTTGAGGAAGCTAAAGCAGTATTTTATTAACCAAAAGTCAAGGCACATAGGTAACTAATTCTCTTCTGAAGAAATGAGATTTCAATGTCTATTTCTGCAAACCTAAGCCTTAGACAAAGATGAATTATTACATAATGTGAATTCAGGTGTATTTTTTTTCTTATAATTTACTTTTCCCTTGCTATTCGTTATTCTCTCCTTCCTCCATTCCCTTCACTATTTTTTACAATTCCTTTGCTGGTAAACAAACAGTTCAGTCTTCTAATTCCTTGACTTCAATCTGCAACAAATTAGCTCAAGGACTATGTAATTTTACAGATGTAAGAGAGAATGAATAGCAGAACAGGTTGCATAAACAAGACGAAGCAAATATCTTGACTGGTTCCTGGGTTCAGAAAGCTGCCTGCCACTATCTGCCTGAGCCAACTCAAAAGATGCGCGTGCACGACGCAGTGAGTAGCGTGACAGGCTATGGCCGTACCTACACCACAAGATGGTAGAGGATGGGGCTGCAGAACCAGCTCTTACTGAGGACTCAATGTCCGTATCACAGACATTTAGGAGGATTTATTCTGGACTAACTGCAGGCAGGTTGGTTAGAGTTTGGAAGAGATCTGCTGGTTTAGGTTGAACTGAATGGAATCCGCTTCACATGCTCCGAGATTACACATGACATGAAACACAGCACAGCAACTGACAGTGATCAGATGAACTTGAACACGCCCTCCTGCTCCAAACCTGAACACTGAGGTAAGTGCTATGTCATTTAAAACTCTCTTGATTTCACAAGGATTGTATGTAATTTTCCCAATCAATTTTGGGGAAATGGACCTAAATGGAAATTGACTTTTAAATAGGAAGCGATACTGTCCTGATCAGAGAAAATAGTAATTTGCATTGTAATAGGAAGTTTATGGGTCTTGTTGCAGACTGTCTGGATGGACAAGAACATGTATGGAAGAAATGTTACAGTCTAGGATACCTATAAATGGAAAGGCTAAAAAGTCTACAAAAGTACCTCTTGAAATGTAAAACATTGTTTATGAGGGGAATGTTTTTAAACTTTTTAGAACAACCACTAGCAACATTTTATCCTTTAAGGATGAGAAAAACAATCTGAAACAGAAAAATAATGAGAAATTTTTCTTTCCTCCAAATGTGCAGTACGCTCAGGTGAAGCTGAAACTGAATTCCCAGCTAGAACTCTGCTGCAGCTTGCAAAGCTGCCTAACTCAAAGTGACAGTCCAACCACGAACTGCGAAATATGTCACAACAAATTCCTTTAAAATATAAAATAATTTCATACGCTCTCCAGACCATTACCATTTTGTAATTGTAAAGAGAGATGAAGACTGCAGAAGGATATTTCAGGTGTTCTTTACTCTTACCCATCTCCACATTTTTAGTGATTGCAAATCTCTTATTCTATTGCTATGTTTATTAAAAAGGTGCTTTATGTAGAACATCTTTTAGGCCTATAATCTTAAGGAAATCTTTCTTTACATTGTGTCATTTGCATTTTTTCATTATTTTTGACTATGAGTAACCTGTGTGTAATTCATTCCATGAAAAGATTTTTTTTTTCGTTAAAGAAATTAGACCTACTTTTTGGCTCATTAAATAGTGCATAATCTTCAAATGGGACACTAAAAACTGTAATCAGTGACATCACCATGACAACCGATTAAGAAATGTCTAGAGAAGCTTCTGAAAATGTAATTTTTTAATACAATAGATTTAAATGAGTTCATGAGAACGAAGCATCCTAAGTAGATTTATTGTGACATAAATATCTAGAAATAATTTGGCGATACAACTAACACTAAAAATCTCCTCAATACAACTTCAATATATGAGGGGGGCATCAAAATTCTCCCTGTGACTTTGACAGATTCAGCAAGGGGAAGCATCAAAAGAAAATTTTTGTTTTCTTGCACTAACAGACCAACCTTCACTACAGCACAGGAGTTACAGAAGCATGGGTACTGCTCCTGCCACCACTTTGCACAACGCACTGCTTTTATTCAGGCAGCAGCTCTAGCAGACAGAGGTGCTATGCCCGAGCTCTAAAGGCAGCTCTGATCTTTGTGACAAACATTATTAAAGACGTTATCTGATTCCTGGTTTAAGTATGTGAAGGTCCTAAAGCTAATTCTTCAGAACACTTGCACAGAAGCTACCTGACTTTAAAAAGCTGTCAAGTTCCTCAGTACAGAGTTTTGTATCCTTAAGGATGAATGCACTTCAGGTGGAAGCATTAAACATATTAGCTCCTTAAACACCAACGGGATTTACAGACCAAGCCTCAGCCCATCTTTTCTAAGTCTCTTGGTCTCACTACATCACACAATACATTTCATTAGCGGGTTTTTTTTGGTGCATACTTCTTCCTGTATCATTTACAAAGGCTACTAACTTGTAGCTACATATCAAACCAGGCGAGGGCCTCTAAGAATTGCCAAAATCCCCATTGTGCTTTAGCCCCCAGTTATCACAAGATGCTTTGTCCCCTGTCCTGCCTGCTCTAATGAGTGAAATTGGAATCAGCAGAAACATCCTTATGGCACACAACAGTAAAGTATAAATAAAACACACTATAAAATGCCTGCCTGCAATATATTGTATTACAAAGTTATATAAATTATATGCTTACTAGTTGAGAAAAAGGCACTCATGAGAGTAAAAAACCATCAAAATAATATACTTCAATGTATCAACAAAAGCCTTAAAAAAAAAAAAAAGTACTTTTACAGATAATCTGTTTGAAGAGATTAGTTATACTTCACAAGAGCAATCTACCCAGCATGCTTGCTGTAAAACTCCTGGCTCATCCTCAACATACCTAAAATAATATCGGAATTTCTTCCTTGCATATTCCACTTTCCAATATGTCCATTCAAGTTACAGCTTGCTCTTGTCTTTTATGGTTATGTCTCCTGTCTGCCAGCTGTGTTTATTATGCCCTTTTTCAGATTAGATCTTGTGTTAGTTATGTCTGTTGCAAGCAGAATAAAATAAAGCATTTAAAATAAAGCATTTCCAAAATACGGTCTTGTGGTAAGTGTTCTGGTTGCGTGATTGGGGGTGAGGAGCTGGGTTTAGCTTTGCCTTAGAGCAATACACCCTTCTCCTACTGCAAGGAGCTCAGAGTAGGGCCAGTATCTCCACTACTGTAAACTGGCACTGCTCTGGCTACATTGCCTGTGTCTCTGATATGTCAGCTGCAGATCTGCCTCTTAAACCATGCTATTGCCTCCAAAAATATTGTGAGTCTAGGCGTTTTTAGTCAAGAATCTTGTCTAAGACTGATAAAACAGTCTAGTGACTTTGGCATGCTCGCCCTTGAAATCTCAAAGTGCTCTAAAGCAGTTGCAGGAAAAGGGTTTAAACGCCTTTTGAAAATTGGGTGTTTTGAACTGGTATCATAACTATAGGAATTTCTAAATCGCCAATCCCTTTCGAAAACCCAGGCCATTATACTTACAAAACACCGACTGTCTATTAAACTCCTTGTTATTCTTTTACTAATGAGACACTTTACCAGGCTGTCATCACCCGCTGTGATTAATTCTCTACTTGTAAAATTTTAGCTCTCTCTCTGCTGCTGCTGTTAATGTGCTTTGTACCAAATAAAAATGAAGTTGATGTTTACAAATCCTGTCTGGAGGTTGCTTTAAAAAGCTCTTCTTTGGCTTACATTAATGAGGCCAAGTGTACTGATTTTTGTTCAGAATTGTTCTGGATAATTAAACACTGTAACAGACTAGCCCGCAAGGTGTGAAACTCACCATCGCTTAAAAAGCTTTATAACATAGTATCTTTTAAAATATATGCTTTGTTATTACTTCCCTATGGTTCACATACACAGGAATTTAGATTTGAGGATTGAATGCATTCTTTTAATCTTAGTAACATTTCTGAAGCTAGGAATAAGCATGAGAAAATACTTCTAAAACCCAAGATCTACGTAGTCATATAGTCATCTTGAATAAAAACTGATACCAAAAAACTACAGCACCGAATCTTGCACTGTGGAGGGCACATCACAGTACCAAGAACAGTGTGAAATTTATCTCAAGCAAGAACTAGAAGCAATGGAAACCTGCAACTCGGTGCTGTCTCACCCCTTCTCTTTGAGCTGCACAGTTCTCCAGGAAGGGGCTTTCCCTCGGGTGTTACCTAAAGACGTAAGTCAACACGCAGTTGTGGACTTGTACAACGATGAGTATGTCTCCTCTCCCAGCACTGCACATTCGGAATCCAGTCCAACTCACAGTCCACAACTGTGTACTACTGTCCGTAATGCATATGAAATGAAGGAGGTGTTACCGCTTTTAAGTATATCTTTGTTGAAGATTTCTTTTTACTTGCTAATTAGATCTTCAGGATGGTCTAGGACCTTAATAGACACCACTAATGAAAAACAATTCTGAATTACACTCTCACTGTTACGTAGTAATGTACTTGCAATTCAAGACTGGATGCCTGAGCATCCTCCTGTACTAAAAGAACTTCAGAAGCCATTCTGTCTCACAGTTTGTAAGGAATGAAAGAAGACAATGTCTAATTCGTCTAAAAAGCACAGTGGCAATGTTCAGGTTGCAGGTCTCTCAGGTACTAATGTATTTAAAGAGCTTTTATGCTGAAGACAGTTAGCTTTGTCCCTTTTTCATACTAAATACATTTCATTAAATTAAATAGGATGAAGCCATCTGCTTTCTTTAAGGCTTCTAATCTTAAAATCTTCTAATGCTTGCAAATCTCAAATGTCCAAACTTCATATAGCAGATGGGTCTTGCAAGAAAGCAGATTTCTAATAATACTCATTCTCCAGTTTACTCAGACACACATATTTTAAAAAAAAAAACCAACAAAACAACAAAAAAGAAAATCCAAAAAACCAAACAAACCAAAAAAACCACCACCACAATTTTATACTTTGGTGCTGCGATTTTATATGTTTGTGTCGACTGTTTTCCCAGAGCCAGAGGAAGATTCCTACTGCCAATCCTGGGAAAATGCTTCACTTTCAGAAGTTTAAAACAGTAAAGAGGAACAGATAGATGGAACTTCATATTTATTATAAAACTAGGGAAAATGTGGCAGACAAAAATTTGTCTTTAACAGGAGAATGATCTCTTCTGAAAACATTATAGCAACCACAATTTAATTTTTTTTTTTCAGAATAGTTTTGTTTTGTTTGTTGTTGGTTTGGTTTGTTTTTTTTTTTAATGTAGTCTCATGAGATTTATATATGGCGGGGAGATAAATACTTAAAGATATGTATCATATTTGCTTCATTTTACTGCTGTGTAAGATGTAACAGGTCTGCCACTGGGGGACACCTATCTGTGGGAAATTAAACTGAGCTCAGCAGAGATTTCACAGGAACCCATGAACAGGGGGATCCTTCCTTTATTTCTTTCTTAAGATCTAAGATGAAAAATCTACGGTATGTCTACATGGATAGGTACAGACAAAAGCTAGTTCTGTTTGCCAGCTCCCAGCTGTATGAACTCAAATCATTTCCCCTCAAAATGCCATGTAGGTTTGTTAGTGCTTAGTCAAGCTAATAACACCCTACCATGCGGCACAGTGCAGACAAACCCTTGTGAGTGCAGACTGCTCAGTCCCAGGAGCCAACTCGTACCTAGCTTAAAAGTACTGTTTTGGGGTTGCGTCGTTTGAAGACATGTATGTAGAGCATGTAAAAGTGTATCTGTATGTATTATACCTGTTGCAATCTACAGCCCAGATCTGAAATGAGTGGAGGGTCACTATTATGCATAGTTTCTGAACCCAAGCCTAGAACACTACTCAGCAACAGTCACAGTGCTACCTAAGCTATTTGCAACTGTACTGAGTGCATCAGTAGAAAGCAGTTATTGAGCTGACCATATTCCACACAGAGTCAGTTTAAAAGTACCCATTAACTTCCATGAGAAAAGTCAGACATTAAAATACCAATTATTCAATTTTGTTTGCTTATTTTTCTGGTACTGCATTTTCATTAAAAAAAAATATTAATTATCTTTCCTTACTAGGAACCTGCCACATTGATACTAACAAATAATTGATGCAAATACTCTACCAGTGGCTTTTTAATGTGTATTTAAAAAAGGAAGCCAAATGCTTCTGTGTTATTTTGATACTTAACAAAACCAAATTATTTACTACAAAGGCATAGCTTAAATAATTTGGTGTACTCAAACTGTTACAAACCTACACAAATAAGCAAATACTCTGAGAAAGCTTTGAACTCTGAGATTTTACTCCTTTTAATGCATTTAAAGCCATGCTATCTGTTCAGCTGTGTTCACTGTGAAATGCTAAAAGTTAAGCTTTGTATTTGAGTCCCTATTGGATTAGATACACTCCATCTTTTCAGCTCTCCACAGGCCAACCTCCAGCAGTGCAATCAGCCCCTGATGTCTCTCACATCTGTGCACTCACTCCCACTGAACTTGGTGGGCATCCATCTGGGTGCGGGGAGTCCTTCCTACTGACTGCATGGCAGGACTAGGTCAGAGCCGCTTCCCATTTTTTAAGTCTCTTTCTTTATTACACTGGTCCAGACAGTATTGCAGTTAACAGCATTAATGTTTTAAAAAGGTAAATATCAGTATCACTATAAACTGTCACTTCTGGACAAATGGATAATGAGTCTAGGCATTGCTTTCTTAAGTTAAATTATTGCAAGCAGCTTCACTGTATAACCTATGAGAGAGACATGTATAAATAATATTACAATGCGTTACTACAAGACGCTATCCATTATTTCATAGCACTTATACATTATAATGTGCCTTAGCTCTTACTGTCCTACTCAACACAGTGCCCTAAATAACTAAGGAGGAAAATGTGTATTAATCATTTACTGATTACTGATATATTATTTATAAGTGGCCATAAATTAATTTTTACAATAAAAACGTGTTCCTTAAGACATAGAAATGATTAACTTAATGTTGGTTCTATATATTTATATTCTATATAGCTTAAGGTTAAAAATGCGGGAGAACCTTGTAAGAGTGAAAATGATTTATACTAATGAAGTGCTACAGCCCTAAAATGAATTATACAACATATTGCAGTATGCAGTACTAGAGGTCAAGTTTTATTTTCCTCCCATAGTTTACTCATCTCCAAACTACAGATCCCATTAAAGTAAATGGAAAAGTTTCAAATTACTTAAGCTACAGTTGATTGGGCCATTTGATGCATCTGAAACTATATTCAGTGTAGAAATGTCTTCTCCCTTCTTGCTGAAGATATACGCAGGAATAAAATATGTTCGCAAAGATATAAATGTCAGAAACGTCAATAGGATTTAGAGATAGATTATACATGCTGCAATTTTCAAGATATCCAAAATGGTTTTGGACCATCTTTAATGACAGGCAAAATGCAGAGCTTATCTGAGGAATGACAGTGACATTGGCTCACCTGTGATTTACCCGCATGCTATAAGATGAAAGTTGTATTTCTGCTACTGCAGAATCAAATCAGAAACCTGGCTAAGAGTTGCCCCATAGTCTCCCTGTACTCCTGGTATGGAAGAAATAATCTGAATGCTTTACTTGGGGCACTCTGTCAATTCTAAGTTTTCTTACCAACCCACCTGCACTGAGGGAAACAGTGCCTTGGTGACCCATCCACTGCGTGGATACCTGGACAGGAAAAGAAGCACTCAGGCCTGTCACCTACCCTGGTAATTCCAATACCCAGCACACAGGAAATTGAAACCTTGCCTTCTCTCTACGAAACAGGTTGTCCATATGTAGTATGATGCTGACATAAAATAAGTTTGAGTCCTGTAAACTTGTAATTTTTGAAAAAACTTCTGTTTGCTATAGTAAGTTGGAGGAATATGATGCAACCGGCACCAAAATACCATCAGCAGTATTTTTATCAACTGCAGAACCAGATATTAAACCCTCCCCATGCCCCCTGCAAGCCTTTTTTTTACTATACATAGCCTGTCTGACACAAGTGTGGAGCTACCTTCGAAAGTAAATGAAGCTCCAAAGCATTTCTTCTACAGCCATTTTTAGTCATGCCAGTTTGGGGTGTTGATGGAGAATTTTCTCATTATTTTGGTTACACAAAGCCTTTCCAGTGAAAAGACTGTGCATGCCATTAACACTCATCTTAGACACGGAACTTCTGGGATGCCAGGAAAAAAAGCCTTTATGGGGGGCCAAATACACGTTTCTTTTCATGGGTAAGTTTCCTACAAATTTTTTTTTTAATGCTCAAAATCTCAAAATTATTTTTAGACAAAAGCACCCTTTGGTGAGCAGCATCTGTTCAGTATTCTGGTTCAGTTAAATACTGCCCAATAACTAATGAAGCTTGTATGTTTTCTACAGGTTTTTCTTGAAGCAAACTTTGCTGTTACTTGTATTTGAATTTTCTAAGAGTATTTCTCATTCTGGAACAGAAAAGAAGACAAGAAATTGTCTATATCACATCTCAGTGGCCTCAATTCTAATTAAAATAAAAAACCTAAAAGATATCCCTTTTAGATAGCTCAACTAGGTGGCAATAATACTTAGCATTTTACATGTCAGATGAAATACTCAAATATAAACTAATCAGTTTTTAAAACCATATCTCACTGAACACTACTATCCTCAGTTTCTAGCGAGGGAAAGTGAGGCAGAAGCAAGATGACATTGCTGAGGACTTCCCCATTACACTTTGCTCGCTTTACAGTCCCTCATGATTTTCCACCCCCGTTGGTGTCATAAGCAGGGTCAGAGCTCACATTAAAGATGAGTACCTGCACCTCATTTAACCAGCATAAAACAAACACATGCAGTACTAGACATATGCAGTTTTTTACATGTAAGTATATCTTTAAGTATTCGTATTCACGTGCCCCACAGATCCTAGGATCCATTTCCTACTGATAGAAAGCTACTGAAAACAATAAAGACCTCATACATGAAAAGGAACCTGTTAAAAAACATCAGCAAGTTTCTCAAGTAAGTGAAGTGACTGTGTGGCTCAGGGGAACAGTTATTGAATTTTAGAAAGCTTTAAATCTAAGACGCCTTTTGAATCCATCCCAGATTCAGCGTGAATGAAAACCATTACCATCGTGTACGTGCTGAGGTATGTGAAATGAATTTGGTGTCTCAATCTAGTGTCTTCTGAGCAGTCATTCGGATCACAAAGTCACTATGACATCTTTCAGTAACTGGCATCCTTATTGATGGAATCAACAGGATTTAATGGCCATGGAGACTGAACTAGCTTCGCTCACACTTCAGGCATATTGATGAGGCAGAGGGGATGTTTGTGCTGTCATTGACTATACCACTGCAGCCTCAAGATAAACAGAGGGATTTCAGTTTTCAAGGCTGTCAATCTGACATTTTTCACAAGAAGAAAACGCACTAAAAACAAAGAGGGGAGCAGTCCGGCTCCAAATGACACTAATAATGAACGGCTTGGAAGACCATACTTAATATCATTCATGTTTGTTTAAAATAAAAGGCACATGCCAAGTTTTCAGTGTCTTGATTCTCAGTCCTTTTTAAAAGAACCAGCTGTATGTCGAAAGAGAGAGAAGGAAAAGACAGCACAAGTGTATGCTGTAGCACTGCACTGAAATGATAGAAACTCTTTGCATATTGCGGTTGGAAACCAAATGCAACATATTTCTGCATTTCAAGCAGCCCAGGCACAACAAGCATCTAACCAGAATGGATGAGGAGTAAAAGTACATCCACAGAGTGACAGGTTCACTAATTTAGCCATTATGGATGGGAAACATTAATTTTTTATTTTTTCTTGACAACGAGATTCCTAACTGTTGACAAGTTTATTAGGAAACTTAGTGAGATTTATTATGACATTTCATAGTAACTTCACGTTATAGGAAAAATCCACATGGCTGCCAACATTTATGTACAGAAAAAAAAAACCAAAACCAAACAGTATTTTTACAGTAACATCTGCTGGGTGAATCTCAAAATTTGGAGACTTGTATTCTTCTATTGAGTAAGCATCTGAAAGCGAGGGCTTTACTCTGAAAGGATAAGAACTTAGGCAGACTGCTTTAATAATTGAAATGGAAACTGAAGATCATTCTTCAAGTGCTTGCTTTTCAACAAGAAAATACTTTTCTTGAAACAAAGAGGAGATTAACCATTGAAAAAAGTTTTTTAAAAAAAACTTGCAAGAAAATTTCCACAGGCTCAGCTATTATTGAGTTGAGATACATGCCAGCAATTTTATAGGAAGTTATGAGACGGAAGGGGAAAGAACTACCAACCATTTAATTTTTTTCACTGCTCAGTGGGACAGGCAGTCTCAAAATATTTTTCTTTACAATGCTGGTACAACCACCGAAAACAACTACGCAGAATTTTTTTAAGGGAATCTTTTCTTTGTATTATTATTGGCTTGCTTAGACATAACAGAAATATCAAAGGAGGACACTTTTCAAGATTAATACAGCCTTGTTTTTCAAAGCCCAGGAAGTTTACCTCATTTGTATGAGTTTCAAGTAGGCTATACAATTCTGTATGCTTAACTGAATGAGTTGCTGAATCTTTTGGTATGTTCCCAACACTTCAAAGTCTTACTTCATTCAGTCATTTCATCTCTGGGCTCGTGACACTACAGGTAACTATATGTCACCTGTACCTGACAAATCTATAGCCTGAAGTAAGTGAGAAGACATACGGTTTCTATCACAACTAATATGTATTCTAGCAGTCAATCAATGTGCTGCACATCTGTAAAGATACATAGGATAGTTTGTCAGTAAGATGACCTTTCTGTCACCCACTCATTGAACTGCTGAATTTATCAGCCTGGAGGCTACAAACTGGAGACTGCAACCATTCTTTCATTGCGTGAAGGTAGCCTAAGAGAAGTTGCCTTTCATAAGCTAAGTGAAAAAACACCACTGTAACAGTATATGTGAACACATTTGCTTGCCAATCTCATCTATTCAATGCTCAGCCTTTGGTTCTTTTTTACTTTTCCTTGAGGTTTTTTTTGCGGTTTTTTAAACCTACAACACTAATTTTAGACACTAGGTGTAGCTTATCTGTAGGAAACACTAATTAATTATAAATCAGAATCTTCTAAAATCTAGCTGTTTTTAATCAAAAAGTCAACCCAATTAACAAAATCTATGCCCTCTCTGCATTTTTCTTGGTTCCACAATAACAAGCATAATCTCTGAGTAAGGAAAGTCTTAAGTTTTGCTCTTATTAAGCAGGAATTATTAGCACACCTGTGTGAGTTACAGGACTAAATTCCATGGAGTTTTCACAGTGCTCTGAAGGATAAAAAAACATTACTAGAAAATCAAAGGATACTACAGCAACAAATGATGCCTTTAAAAAAAAAAAAAGGTGTTTTATGGTAGGGATTCCATCACTTAGTTATCCTCTGATATATGTCGTCCTTCTGGAGGAGCTGAGATATACAGGCTTCTTATCAGAGGAAAACAAACAGAAACAAGCTCATAGCTGTCACTGGCAGTGAGAAACCACACACGTCAGAAGCTCAGATTTTGTTTAAACTTCACTCTCTAAAGTCAAAGTCAAAATGTTCACCTTAACTATGGCCTCGGACTTCGATCCACTCTAGTGAGAAAACTTCCCCTTTGCTGGCAACTACTTTATAAGGCATTATGTTTATCTATAGCAAACGTACATGTCAGGAATACATATATATATATATTTTTTTCCTCTCTCTCTCCTCACTGCTCCCTTGCTGCTCCCTGGTCATTGCTACAGTAAAGTCTTAATCAGAAATTTGTATTTTTAAATACTGCATAATACCAGCTTATCTTCTCTCTGAAAAACACTCTCTCAAGTGTTCCTTGAATCCAGTATACAGTTCAAAACTGGATTGACCAGTGCATGTTTGATAATGTACAACTCAAATACTGACAAAAAGGCTTACAAATAATTTTTTGTTGTTTTCAGTGACAAATTAGGCATATCTGAAGGAACAATACAGAATCTGTATCAGTTGGTTGCCTTCAGAAACTGCTATATTAGCTGCACATACTAAATTAGAGCTTCTAATGTAAACATTAATAAAGTCTGTACCATATTTGTTCTGACAAGGTGCAGTAACAGAGCATAATATCTACCTTTCCAGATTGCCAGTATTAAAAACCTGATAACAATGTTTCCTTGTTTGGTTGTTCTCTAGAGATAAAGTTAAGAAGTTGTTCCTGTAACACTGCAGAGAGTAGAAAATATTTCTGTTTAATTATAAATATATATACTTTCTTATCTGAATAGAGTAAAGCAGCCCAATCCAGGGTACATACATGTACAACATCCATGAAAATGAAGGATCATTGTATACTTAAACAGAAGGACCACTGTGTAGATAACGGTGAGTCGCTGAGGATGTTAATAAAATTTCAGAGGCACTTCTAGGCTTTAAATGGATGTGTAATTAGGAATCACATTATTCAATGGAGGGCTGTCAACATGGAGACATGTAGCAAGACCCAAAGTCTTTGGCCCAAACTCCAAAATGATAAAACACAACACAAAGTAGCCTCGTGACAAATAAATAAATCCAAATATGCACAACGTAACTGAAAACCAAAGCATAGCCGGCGGGCAGGACAGTACATAAAACCAAAGTTTCCTTCTTTACAGCTATCTTACATTCACTGCACTTGAAAAAGGGCAGGACACCAGAATTCTTTGCACCCATTTTTAAGGCTACCAGGACTGTAAACTGCCATAACACAGTAACTGGGCACAACATCCCCACACAAAACATGGCACTCACATAGAAAGATCTTTAAAAGGATCACGTTGAGGAAAAGAATGAGGCAAAAGAAAAAGAAAAGCAGACAGACTTACCCACAACACACATCCTTTAATTCACTACACCCTCTGTGCTTACTCTAGTACTTACTTCAGCTCTGTATGAATAAACACACAAGTTTGCATCAAATCAAGAAAACCATGCATATAACAATCCAGAAACATTTGCTGTGCCTTGGTAATCTCTGCTCTGTGTTTCCTGTTAAAGGGTCATGGGATTAAGGCCTTTTATCTCCTGTTTACTGACTCTTTAGAATTTTGCCTTATTGGATTATACTTGTGTAACATTTCTAATAAAGCACTATGAGACTATTAGATACGTGATGCTGAGAAATGGAAGTCATTCACCAATGTTAAGAAATGCCACATCATTTGGATTTTCTTTTTGTCTAATTTTAGAACACTTTATGTGTTAAATCTGTGCTTAATATACAGAACGTATTTCTTCAGTATTTATCTGCCACTGCACTGTGTAAACCAATTTTCATCCCCAGAACAATAAATAGCTTTTAATCCTTCCCTTTGTCTCTGCCTTAGGGAAGCCACACCTTTGCCTGACATAAAAAGCTGGTTCAACAACAATTGAATACAGGGAAAAAAAATAAATCTCCAGCATATAGTCTCACTGATACTCTTTACTTCAATATTTACTCTAGATTTTCCCTAAAAGGATGTTTGCTACCATAAACTTTCTGTCTGTAGCTCTGCATGCTCACTTGCAAAGCGCACAGCTAAGGCAGCGCTGCACAAGGCCTAGCAGTGCTCTCTGTTTTAGCGCGTACTCTTGGTGCATTCTGTAGCACCTATGAAACCCTAGGCAATGAATTGCATCCACGCTGGATTTAGTGTTGAATTCTGAAATTAAATGACCAAAACACTATAGGATACAGTTTCATATCTATGTTTCCTATGTGGAATCACAAATAATACTCTATCTAAAAATATTCAACAGAGGTTTCTGATCCTTATTGACACAAGCATTCCAATCTCGTACTCGTACTTCCTTGCCTTCGTACTTCAGCCCATGGACGTGTTCAATCAAGCACACAACACGGCAGAATACCATCGTAACACAGTTATTCTTTTTTATATAGAGTCCACTAAATATACACACTCTGGTGAAATAAGAGCCGACCAATTATATTAGTTTATCAGGAACTCAGATTACAGATCAAGAGCCAGGACCTTCACTAAACTACCTGATTTGTCATAGTATTGGATCTGTGAGAAAAATCCATTGCGAAGTATTCAATGTAAGCAAACATAACCCAAGGAGTGAAAGAATGACACTGTAGCTGGTTCATTATTATCACGACCATTGCTTCAGATGTCTTCATTCACAAACCGACCTTCACCTTAAAAAACAAATCAATTTCCTGTGTACATAAAAGAACTTCAGTAGTCCACTGTATGCAGTATCATCCAATAATAATCTTTACATCTCCCCCACAAAAAAAAACCAAAACAAAACAAAAAAAAACCCCAAAAAACAATATTCCTCACTTATATCATCTGGTTTAAGCTTCCACTCATCCCAAACACTTATAACCTGACCACTTCCATCTGTGTACAGCCTAGCAGAAGGTCTAAATCAACACAACAAAACTATTCTAAATGGATGTAAAATAATATATAACGCCTGAGATCCAACACTGAATCTGGACTGAATTTTACCACTTGGGAGGACTTACTGACAGCAGTGTTGTACAAAGCCAAGCCCAATGGTATTTTCCAAGATTGTGCCAGTTGTCCTGAGCTTGGTGTTAAATACACGTCAGTAAATGCATCCATTTTTGTTTGCCTCTTTTGATGCAACAAAGCACTGAAATTTTGAATTCTCGGCAAAAGAAAAAAACTAAATTGCAAGCCTTTCATTTACAAAAATTGGAAAATGATCTGAATTGAACAGATGTGTTTTTTCTTTATAGTTGCTAACATTCTACACGTCTGAAAACTTTATGCTTGAAGTGGTTTATCATAAACAGACATTTCTGAAGGTCCCTCAAGGCAGACAAGTGCACTTCTAGAGAATTAGACACAGCTTTGTTTGAAAGCATCCTAAATTTCTTTAATTTCAATGAAAGAAAAATTGTCAAGTAATACATAACATCATTTTTTCACTGATCATCTGTGATGGAGTCTGTCAGTAATATCCATTCTTAATTCAAAGTAAACTGATTTTTATTTTCCTTTTTTCTAAAAACAGAATATCCATCTCAATTTTACTGCTTACAGAGATTATAAAATAGCTAGCAAAGAAAACAGGTAGACTCTGTTTATCCATAGGCAATCGTGTACATAGCCTTGCAAAATCATTTTGCCAAGTGTCTCTGAAGACAGCTGTCTCCAATACGAACACAAATTACAATCTCTAAGGTTAAAGGTTAGAAGATCTCTTCACCTACCAGTCCATCTCCTCTGACCCAAACCTTTGCTTTTTCTGGCAGAGTGCAAGTGCTACATTTAAAGCCTTTGTTTAACTAATTACCATTGCAAAGAAACTAATTTAAACTTTTAAAACTGTTTACGAAGATACTTGAAGGCAGCTCCCAGTGAAATTTCTGCTCTCACACCAGTATATAACTGAGTAGCTGTACTGACATAAGTGAAGATACTCTAGAAATTCATCATTGTAACATAGGTCAGATGGTGGTCCCTGGGCTCTGTAAGATGTTGACCTATTCAGAGAAAGGTCAGTTTGCTGTAGAAGACAGTTTATAAGTGGAAAAGAACCTAACATACACTGATGCTAAATGCTTTTGATCTGACCAGGAATATTTTGCACACACACAAACTAACAGTAACACAGGTATTCTGAAGTACATGAAAGCTGATCTTGTATTGTGTGAGATTTTGCAACCTCATACACATATGATAAACCATATCATTAAAAGAATTTAATTTAGTCTCCTCTTCACGACACTTGAGCAAGAACATTATCAGTCTTTTAAAGCAGAAATTTCCACTCCCTAACACGTAAGTTTTCAGATACTTACTGCAGTCAGTGGCTCACAGAGTTTCCGTTAATTTTGCAAGCGTCTAAATAGGCTCTTAGCATACAGACCTTGATTCTAAAAATCCCCCACACCACCCAAATGGAAGAGAACTAATCTGAGAAACAAGGAAAACTATAATTCTTATTAACTTCTCTATTCAAAACCCTATCCACAAATAATTGCCAAGGTCCTGAGCTCTGTTGTCCTCCTCAGCCTTTCATCAATTTCATACACAAAATCAGCCACTGAGATTCTTTCTGCTTCGGACAAACCCATTGTGAAATTTGGATATTTACTTCACATTTTTATGAAGCTGAACTAAACAAGCTGCCAGCATAACTCACACTGTATTGATCCAATGCCAGTGCTAGTTAATGGAGAAGCCGATTCTCACTGAATGTATGACCTACTGATACCCCAAGGCAGTTTTTGTTTCAAATACCTCCAAACACACTGAATTATTTAGACTGCAAAAACGTTACAAATGCTTGGTACATCTGCAATATCTGTGTCTATGTATATAGGTATAAAGATCCATCAGCACCCTTGTAAACACACATATGCACTGAAATTTGGCCAAATGCATCACCACCACGTTGCTTTAATAAATGTATAAATTGAAGCTAGAAACAACTATATATTAATGCAGAAATACTGAGATAATTTAGGTATTCTGCAATGTGCAATCTTTAAGGAAGATATGGATATGTAAGGATATCATAAATTTCTACTGTGCAAGGCCCATTTGATTTCACACAATATAGACTGGGACTCAGAAACTTGTCACAGAACATCGCTGTTAAAACACACAGTGATCATGTGTCCTTCAGTCTCTCAGAAGACATTACTTGCAGATTCATTGGGCCAAATAATTTCAACTGTAATTTGATTAACTGTAATGGAGTCACACTAGTGACAAATTGTTAGTCTACTGCCCTAAGGTTGCGATTTACTGCTCCTTTTTATGTCATTAACCACTATTTTCAAAGGAGTATACTATAGTATAGAGTACTTGTCTGCGGATAAGCCGTCTAATTTTTTTCTGTAAAGTATGAAATCTAAGGCTTCCTTAGATATTCAAATAAAGCTTTAAAAGCAGCAGCAGCCATGACATTTTTAATAAATATTTTCCAACTACCCCACGGATATTGGCACGTATGTGTTCCAACATTAAGAAATGATAAGAGACTTAAGAACAGATATACTGTGAGAAGATATCTTCTTAAATTCTTTATTCAATCAGGTGTGAAACAGTATAATATCTTAAAAGGACACGTTTGGTAGCATGAAAGACAAGTGCAGTGAGGCTTGAGCTTGCTAAATGCATTGCATTCTTCCACCTTAGAGCTGCAATAGATTATTTTTTTTTAACCTATCAAGAGGATGGCAGGTATTCTGCAAGCCACTGGCATTGTGAAGCAATTTAAATCATCTCTATTTGTTAGCTGGTTTAGTGACCGCTAAACTGCATGCGTTAAGTTTCTTATAGGCTTTTTGCTTTTTCTATTTCACTCAGTAACTTCTAGGCTAATAGTTTGCATTTCCAAGCCTGACACAGACAATGCGTCCTCTGCTCAAAATGGATTTGAAGGCACAGCTTTAGAAAAGCTGGAAGCTTCAACTTTCTAAGCAGAGTTTGCAGGGTAGGTTAAAATGTGTCTATGGTAAAACACAGACATAGCTTTTGCTTTGTGAACTCCAGACCTGTCAAACTGTTCTAAAATTATTTGCTTAGTCTCCAGGAAATTACTGCAGTTATCTGACCAAGTCTATCCTGGACGGTTACAACAACAATATATCTTTTGCCTATCTCTTGTGATTTCTGATCTCTTGGAATAAGGAGCGCTAGAAGTGTTATGCAGCCTCACAGGTTTTTATTAATTACATTTATGAAACTGATTTAATTTACTTTGAAAACTATAAATTTGTTTATTATTTCAATCTGGCAACATCTTACCATCAAAAAGTTCTTGGAATCTGATGAAGTCCTAAACTTTGCCTACATTTTAATTGATGCATATCACTTATCTTCCTTCGAAACTCACACTTAGTACATAGACAGATGGATGCACTGAAGCATGCTATTAATCAAAAAGAAATCCAAAAATATGTCGTAGCATACGGGCATCTTAGGCCATCCACATACTTGAGCGCGCATCTCCAATCTGGGCAGAGAGTTAGGAATTCCCTTGGTTTTACACAGACAACTACCCACATTTTTCATGCAGATAGAACACTTTAGAAGATATTTATCGACAAGGAAGCATCCTTCATCTCGTCTACTAAAGTGGCTTGCTCTGATGCTGCACCTTCTGATGCCCAAAAGGCTGTTGCTTCCATATGCTCACTCATAACTGCCATGACAAAATCTCTGCTATAAAGAGACAGAAAGGGAGCACAATCTCAAGTTTCATACATGAAGAGGAACAAAGTTGTCACTGCATAAAGAATGGAAAGACTGGTTCAGAAAAATCACTATTTCACACTGGCAACCAGTCTTTTTCTCTGGTAAATACAATGAGAATTCTAAAAATGCAATTAATACACATACTGGGACACGTTCAGTGGCATGCTATTCTATACATAATATTTTCTAAAAATATTAGGAATCCCTTTGTATTACTTAGAGTGTAATTCTCCTTGTAGTTTCTTTTTTCATTATATTAGAAAGAAAATAGCGTGAACTGAATGTATATGTATGTGCTTTAGGGTTCATGTATCTTTTATAACAATTTATAACAGATTTCTAAACATAAACATTCTTCTATACTCACAGTTAATAGCAATGCAATCTACCTAGGTCAATCAATATGATATAAAAATACAATTATTAAAACAGCCCAGTTGTCAGCACAGTGCATTTTAAATGCTACCGCCTCCTGTGTGGTTCTACAACCCGACTCATGGCTGGCTATACTTTCCTTTCAGTGCTCCTTAGTTTGAAACCAGATCCAACCAATAACTTCTTGGTCGCTAGTACTACAGAGTTTTGTTATTGTGTGTGGTTTTCACCTCACAGACCAGGTAAATAATTTAATTATGATCCCTCTGATGTTTTATGACATGAGAAATTCAAGTAAGCTGTATTTTTAACAGGAATATTTTACTACAAAGGAAGTAATGGACAGGTGGGTGTGAAACTGTCCTAACAGAGATCAGCAGAATCCAGAGACATGCAGATTAATGGAGGGGTAAGATTGCTTATTTCCTTGTGCAATGTCTTCAAGAGCTCAACCCCACCAGAAATAGATGAAATCAGGTGTTCCTGATCAGTCAGATTTTTCTAGGTGAGAAACAAGAAGTTCAGCTCTTTATTGAGACCAATCTCATACGACTGTTCACTATATCTGCTTTTGGTTTGAACTCATCTTTTCAAAGCTCTTCTAAAGCTGGCTGTCTTTTCCTGTAGACGTTTCAGGAGGCCCTTTTTCTGACAACCACAAGGGTATGCACATGCAAACAACTGTGCTTGGATGTATCTGTTTAAAAACATCTCTCTGTCCTTGAGTTGGTTAGCCCATCTCCCTGTGCATAGTGAGAGAAGTAGGTTCTGTCTTTTAAATGTTTGTGCAAGGAACAGGTTATGAAACTGAACTTACTCCAAAGTCTGTTGGAAATCACAGGATGATCTCCTTTCACTCCACCGGGCTCTGGAAGCAGCTCAGGAAGTAAAATGTCTGCAGTGGGGCCAGGGACAGATAGAAGGACATAACAGTATCAAACAATCATAAACCAAAACTGTTTTGCATCACCTTTACCTCATGGCCATATCTGCATTTCTGTAACCAGCTGTTTACCCAAAAGCTTATCCCAGAAAGTGAAATGCTTTCTTATTATTGTTCACCACACAGAGACAGAATAAAGATAACGGGCCTGGTAGTGGCACACTGAAAACTTCACATCAGTACGAGTTCCTTCTCACATTGTACTTTGAGGACTGTTTTCAAGTTCTTCTCAGACAAAAGCATTCTTAAAGTTTTATGTTTGAGCATGCTATTTGTGTTTCAGTCTACTATTATACATGACCAAGGATTTTAAAATGTGTATTTCTCTGACAGTATGAGTTGTGATAGATTTTAGCATTCACATCTTACAGTCTAGCTTCAAGCTTTTCTCACAGTTGACTTGTATCTCGTGTCTTAGTGGATAACAAAAAAAGCACTTGTTATATGAGCTATGAATTTTACGCAGATTCTTTTTACACTGAGCCCCACAATCAAAATCAACATTACATATAAACAGTATTTGCTGAGCAGTCAAGTCAATGTCCAACTAATAACTAAAATAAATTATATTTTCCAGAATATAAGACAAATTAATATAAAGAGCATTATGAATCCTTTGAAGCACAACAAAAGGAGGCATGGTTAAAATTTTAACAAGTTAGAATCATTAGCTAAACAAATTCTGACAGCCTAGCTTTGCACTTCCAGTCACACATGCTCAGAACAAAGGCTTGATATGTGAGGCAACTTTAATAGGTCCCTCTGCATATGACTAATTTTTCCTCAAACAGACATTTTTTTATTTCATATTTTACTCTGGATCCTGAAATGCCACATTTTATTAATCTGTGCCACTCATATGCATTGTTAAAAGAACAGACTAGCATTGAAGGAAGTGCATCTCATCATTACCATACACATGTGGGATGACAAAGGAGTGTGTTAAAATTTGGCAGAGTAACAATTATTGAAAGTAGAACAAGCTAGAATAGAATATAACCTGTTTTTCTCTAAACTACATTCCAAACTGCACATAGACAAAAAGCAACAGTGAGAATTTGTCCAGAGAAGTCCCATTTTGCATTTGCACCCTCAGTAAACAATAAGATGGGGACACAGTCGCTGATGTTTGCACCAGCTATTGTACAGCTAGGTCAATCTCACTGAAGAGCCAAAGATGATAAAAGGGGGCATTTGCTTTCAATTCCTTTTAGATAACCCTCCTTGTTTGTGTGAAACAGTACCATTGTGTTGAAAACATTCTCATGTATTCAGCAGAACTGGGCAAAAGCAGAAAATACACTTTGAGTAAATTGACTCTCCACTTGAATAATACTGACTGAGGTTACCCAAGACTCAAAATACTCATGCAAAATTCAACATAACTGCATTGTATCTTAACGAAAGTATGGTCTGCATTTGAGATAGAAAGGGAGTTGAAAAGATGTTAAGGCTAATCCGAACACAGAACTCTGTTCTGAAGTTCATACACATACAATGAAATTCTTGTAATGGTGCACTTTAATGGCATATCCTTTCTCTTAACATCAAAACATAATTGTAAATAATTTCTATGAACTGACAAGGAAGGAGTGGAAAGAAGAATCAGTAGAAAAAATATAGAAATATGAAGAATAAAAATATACAAAAATATATAAAAATCTTAATATAAAGTTGTCTAGAAGATAAAATTTCCAATACCAAAACATCTGCCTGAGGAACACATAGTACAAACTCAGTTATGTAGACTGTCCCAAGGAGGAAATAAAACCAAACAAACTACTGAATTATCACAGCTCAGTTGTTTACCAGCCTGCTCCAATCAAAACAAAATACTATCACAAAAATAAAATAACCAAACTGCCTTGGCAAAACCAATGGGTGATGGAGCAGGGTGTCTGAGATATTAGAAAGATACTTAACTACTTACATGCGCTAGATGTGTGTGTGTATGTATATTTATTTATTTATTTGATACTGCAAAAGGGCTTATGCAACTCACATTTCTACTGCAGCTTTCTTGTCTGTGCTTTGCAGAATTATCTGTTCCTAATTCCCAGCTTTACTTCCTGAATTTTGAGGACCAGTTTAAGCCTGAGGACTGGCTGTATTGAATAAGTCAGAAATATTCTTCCTTTTACATTGTGCAAAGGTGCAGATGAGCACTGAAAATGCAACTGACAATTTTCCTTTTAATTGATTTAAATTAGGAGTCTCTCCAACTTTCAGACTGTTTCCTAATGAAGTGCTATACAAATCATGGCCCTGAACGTAGATGTTTGAAAGCTGAATGTTTCAAAACAGTAATGCAGTAGAAAATGATCTGATTTTAATATATCAAAATAGTGATGGGATGAAAATCCATACAGGTCAAAGACATACTTCCAAAGAAAATAAATGAAGTCTAACTTGTGCTGCATTCCAATATTTGGTTTTCTTTTACATTGCTATCGCTCCCATGATGCTTTCATTAAGCTCATGTTTTAACTGCCTGCAGTCAAGATAAGCCGTAGGACTTTGAGCTCCCCGGACACTGTATGATCTAGAGACCTCATACTATCACAGTATCTTTATTCCTCACTCTTCTTCCCCTGCTGCCTCCCCAAACCCCATTTACTTTGTCCTATCTGTGTTCAAGAAAGGTCTACCCTGTTACTCATGGACTACTATAGAACCAGGCAAAACTTGGACCATCTGTTCTTTTTTTCCTTCTCACTACAGAAACAGATCTAAAAGCCACTGAAAAAATCCACTATAGTCTATCCGGCCTTTAAGAAATGTGACATCAGGCAGCGTAGCTTTTGTGCCTAGCACACAACTACAACTCTTACTAAGAACTATTCACACCTGTATCTTAAAAATTATAATATATAGACTTGCATAGCCACTGGATAGCAAAGACTTTGCTAAATACTGCAACACAGTTAGCATATAACATAAAATGGCATTTGACCCTAACTCTATTATATTTGCTCCCCAGACTACTTGTTTGGGCATCTGCCTAAGGAGAAAACACAACAACAGATGGATATAGACAGAGATGGACATCTACAAAAAAATAAGCAGACAATGTTTGTCCTGGTATCACTACACCGTAATTAAACAACTAGGCTTAAAACATGAAAACATAATTTCAACAGCATGCATATTTTGCTGGCCATCACATCAGACACAAAAGAGTGTTACATAGATGTCAGTGTAAGATATTAGGATCTAAAAGCCTGTTCTCACCTTTCTCTGAAGACAGGAAACAAACGGAAGACTTAAGTCAACACCTAACATGATTTTTTTTTTTCTGCTGAAAAACCTAATTGCAGAAGTTGAAATGCATTCAAAACAAAGTAATTGCATCCACCTAGGCTTAGTGGGATGGATGAAGAGAAAATAATCTAAGTTAAATTGAGCTTATATAAAACAGGCAAAATCACAACAATTCCTAGCCTTGGATGAATATGCATCTGAATATACGTATGCATTCATGTCACACCCTGGAATACCCTACTGTTTACTTGCAAAAGGTTCTGATTGGTGATGTATTGTTTCAAACCTCCTTGTAAGCAGGAAAGTCGTGTTTTTTCCCCAGAAACAGATGGTTAGATAGAAGAGAATTAAAATAATGTGTTTCTTACCTGTCTTCTGGTTCTTACATGCCAATCAAGACTTCCTAGAGAGAAGAAGCAAAGAAAATCATTAGACACTCCTAAATGGATACAGTGATTTCTGTCCCCACAGACTGGATGATAAAAGCAAAGAAGAAAAGTTGTCCCTAAATTTTTTAATACTTTTACTAACAAAATTTGCACAAATCAAACAGTTCAATTATACTTAAGTGACCCTTACAAATGCTTCATTACTCCATGAATCTGATCCAGAAGAACTATTTCCCAAACCCAAATCCGACAAACAATATAATCCCGAGATGATGAGCAGAACATACAAACCAGGCCTCTCAGAAATGAGATATTACAACAAGTAGAAAGGCTATTAAGTCAATCAACAGCAAATCCCTTGAAGTCTATGACTTCTAAACTAGAATCGGAAATGAACAATTATTTTAAGTTCAAGCTCTATTTGGAGCTGGCAGACATCTAGTTCTGGTCTACTTAATGTTTATTCCTTTGACAGGTTTGAAGATGGGAGAATTACTGTCGAACTAGACTCTATTGCTTGCATGGCAATCTTGCACTTATTAAGAAATACAGATTTCTTTCAAAAATTACATTTTCCACAAAAAGTTACATTTTAATTAAAGTTCAGTCCTCCTGCCCTCACCTTGGAGGCTCAACATAACTCTCCTCCCTTCTCATTTGACTTAGTCTCTTCTCTCATCACCCTTTACCTATATCACTCCAAAAGCAATTTAACATAAACAAGTGTTCATCTTTCCCAAAGCCTCTTCCACATTTTCACCTTCCCCTTCTTCAGAAGAATACATTTCATGATCTAGTTTACAGTACTATTGTCCCCTCCACGTTCAACCTGAAGGCTCAGTGTTTTGCATTCACTCTTCAGAGTTACCATACAATTTGCTTGCAATCCTTCATTTCACGTACTTATCTAATTTCTTTTACATTTCATTAAGCTAGCCATTGTTTTCACTTGTGCACAGTCAAATTGCTTTGATCACAGTAAAATTTCCTCAGGGAAGTAACTGCTATTTTCACTTAATATTATATCTTACCTTTAAAAACAACAGGAAGATAGATTGGGGTTTAAGATAAATGATTGGGTTGCTCACATTTTATAAAAGCTACTTTACTTAATACTAACAGTGAAGAAGTGTTGACAATTTAGACAATTTCTAACAGTAAGAGTGGAATGAAATGACTATGATTCATTCTAGTGCTGTTCTCTGTCTGTATTTCTTGAAGTTACATGTAAGAAGTCTGCACCAGAGAAAAGGAAAATACAACCTGAATGTGTTAGCATTTTCAATATTAAAATATTGTTTGCAAATCTACTGTTATCTGGAGATAACAGTGTACTACTGTGGTTGAAAGAGTCCCACAGATATTGCTAAACATATGTCAGCATAACTTCCCTACCCAGGGCTCAGTGAGCAACCCCAATCTGAAATAACTTCATCTTCACAGGAGTACTTGAAACATCTCTAGCAGGAGATTCTTTAAGGAACATAGTATAGCTTCTAGATGTTTTAATCAAAACCTAATATTTATCATTTTGCTCTGAACGAACCACTGCTCCTGCACTGTTTGATGAAAAAACTTTTTCAAGTTGTTGCACCAAGTAGTTGACAGTAATCACATTTACACCATTTTCTTTATCCCATTTTCTCACTGTAGGCATCTGTGTGCCATGCAGCTTCAAGAGGCAAACAGGAAAAAAGCTCTGCAACCTCTTTGACAAAGAATATTTTTTGGCAAACACACTGCACTAACATGAAGTGTCAGGATATCAAAGACTTCCTGAGGAGTTCAGCAAACATATCTAAAGAAATCCAAAGAAGTGATTATGAGTCCTTTTCAAGACTGCCAGGCCCTTCTTTAAAAATCTGCAGTCTGAATAGTCAGTTGCTTATCCTGATTGACCTTCCTGATAAGGTAAAAAAGGGGAGTGAGGAATAAAAGATGCTGAAGTTATTAATTCTGCCAAATCTGTGCTATTTCCACATCTAATCAGTATTTAAACACATAGCAGTTTCTTAAAACACTTAACTATTTAACATATACATTTAAGAAATACACATGCTCCTTCACCATCCAGGCATACGTGTAGTGGTGAAACATAAATCACATGGGTAAAGAAATCTTAATATCAAGGTACTAAGAGAAATCTGAATGTTTTAAAATTAATACAATTATATGGAATTCCTAAACCACCACTAAGCTGAATATCTCTAAGAGATATAGATGACCTAGTCAAAAACGGTCCGAGTCTGCCTTATGTTAAGTAGCACTCGAATTGTTTTTGCCTAACTACTATTAATTAGCACAACATGGAAATACACCAGAAACATTTCCATATTTATACTGAGTGCTATCATCTGATACTTTTCTGATGCTTTCTACTCTAAAACTGAAATTGAGTTATCCCTACATATCAACAGGCTGTGAGCTGTGAATCCTGACTACGTGCTGGATAACAACTACTCTGTTCCGCTGGGCAGTTACTACACCAAAAAGTGACCAAAAGTCTACAGATCTTGGCCAATATCCTGAATTCTCTCTCCACATTCAGCATATCCTTCTTTCTGCAAACAGTTTCTTCTCAGAAACCCCTCCTCATTGCCAAAATCTAATAGTTTGCAAGTTTTTGTGGTCCCATTTTTACCTTTCGTTCCCTGTGATGGTTACTTCCTAGCTGATATAAGATTCTTCCCAAGAAGCTCAACATCTTTTAAGACCTTAAAACAAATTTAGTGGATTGTTGCCAATTTATCTGAAGAGTGCCAATTTTCAGAAGGGGTAAATTTAGGAAAGGGAGTCAATCCAAATTCACTCCCTAGAGAACTGAGTGTGTGTATCTACAATGAACATAACTTTAGGAAGCAAAATGGTATCACTGACTCCACTCTGATACAGCTGTTCCTTTTCCTGGGATTTCACTAGCATTCTTAAACCTTCAGTCCTTTGCATGGCTGGACAGGGCAAGCCAGTCACAGGTATGTTTTAACCTTATGAGGATTGACGTATTTTTTCATATAAGCTGAGAAAGTAATTTTTCTTTTACTTTTCAATAACTAAAGCGGTATTCAAAAAACTACAATAAATAAAGTAAACCTATCTACTTAGCAGAGACTGGAACAGTGAAAAAGATTCAGAAAAAGAAAATGATTAAACTATGAAAAAAAAACCTCCTTAAAATTTGACCAATTACCAGTCAGTGACAGGAAAAAACCTCTCAGTACTTTAACTATTAAAGAATGTGCCAACTAAATATACACTGAAAAAAGAGCTCATCAGTATATTCAGAGGGGAAAATAACTGCTACCATCTCATTTAGCAAGCACAAGGGCACATCCTTAGCTTTTGATAATTACACGTCACTCAGTGAGACTGTGCACATCCCAGCTTGTTCTTCTGTGACAGCAGTAAACATGGTTTGATGAAAACTGCTAATTTAGAAATTAGGCACCAAAAATAGAATCTTAATCTGCCACTCCAGCAAGTATGACAACGTAAGGGATAGATTAATCTGAACTTTCCTACAGCAGACAATCTGGTCTCAACAAGGGGTGTATGACAGGCAGGTTATGGATTATGATCTTAATGAACCACTACTTCACCATGTAGCTCTAGTAACATCCTTCACTTCATTATGTTTCAACTAATTTAAGTAAACAGTAACAAAAATTTCCATTTAAGTTTAATATTTCTTCTCTTTTACTGAAATCCATTTGTTGTCTATCCCTTAAGTCAATGACAGATACTTCCATCATTAGCAACAGAAATGCAACTTTATATGGTACTTTGCCTCAGCAACAGAAAAATATTTACTTCAGGAAAAAATAAGCACACATCCTCTTTAAGTAAAACTGAGAACACCCTCCTATGGTAAGCAATCACTAGCATAAATTATATTAATCTTATTATTAAATTAATATTAAACTAATTGATGTTGAAGGCACTGGCCAATAAAAGTAAGTAGTTCCTTTGCTGTTATTAACATTGTAGTGTATACAGTCCATATATAAAAATATACCTGTATATATGCGTGTGTATAAATATGTTTGATATAAAAATGTTTATATATATATATATATAAAATGTGTAACAGTGAAGGGTATTTCAAAGTGATGACTGTATTATATTGCCTCCTGGGTTTCTGAGGAGTCATCAAAGAGCAGTCTTCTTCCTCACCTGGGGATGAATAATTCTCTTATTCATCTGCAGTTTTATATTGTTTCTCCTCTATAACATGAAAAACTTGCAGAGAAATCATTCTTTCTGATATCTGAGAGATACAGATTCCTGAGACACACAGAAAATTGATTCACAAGAAGATACATTCATACAACACAAGTGACAATATCTCGTTTCTGTACGCCTTCAGCCACAAACCATGACGACCATAGATATCCGAAACAGGGATGGAACCCCATCAGCTTCTCACCCCTTAGCATAGCCACACAGGCTTATAAATGTTAGAACAGAGTTAATTGCAATCCAACACTATATATAGTGTTTTTCTTCCAATCTTTCCGCAAGTTTAGCCTAAATTCAATATGTTTCTACTGTAGGCTATGTTTACTGAAATAAAGCTACATTCAACTATGGGCAACCTGTCTTTGAACATATGCTGTAGGCAGCAATCTAGCAGAGAAATGGGCAACAAGCTGTGAGACTAAACTTTTATCATCGTCTCTATAAATCAAGATGAAAGCTATAGACTTCCTCCTGTGGACCTCATACAGCCTTGAGAAAAAAAAGTTAAAATATTTAGATTGAAAGAACAAAATAATAGAAAGAGAAAAAGACAAACTCAAAATTAAAATGTGTTGAACATTTGTCCAGTACTAAGTGCAAGTCTAGTTCCCAAGAATGGATTATTTTTATTTATTTTTTAAAAATATACTTGACATCAATGACTAATTAGTAAGATTAATGATGGCTGTTCCATCCAGAAGTGTTCTTTCTTCAGTTTCTTTCATGTTGCTAGCACAGACCACTTGGTAATTCTCATCTGTCGACCAATTAAGAAATTTATACCATGCCATATAGACAGGTAATATCACCTGAAGTCCCTGAAATATGAACTCCATACAGATTCCATTATTTCCAACATACATAAAATTACTGTAGAGAACACATTTTGCATGATGTTTTTATAATAGTAATGAATTACAAAACCACTGTCCTTTGTGCTTTCTTTGGAGAATCTCAAAATTCCTCAATATAGAGTTAAAAGAGACCTTGCAATTCTATTGTGATCATGCTTGTATTTTGTAGTGGGAATATTAAGGTACAAAGATGTTTAGCAGCTCACCAAAAGTCAGAATTAATCCAAACTAGAAGCCACACCTAGTGAAGCGTATCTGTATGAAACACTTCATCCCCCACTTTCCATAGAGAAAGAAAAACTGAATTAACAGCTACAACCCTTCAGCTGTCACCTGCCTTTGTGGCATAGGTTGTCACCTATGCAACACAATCAACAGAAAACAGCACTGCCTTTGACTGAACTGAGTTTACAATCAGATAGATTAGCTTAACCCCCAAATAAAGAGGAACTGGAGTAATGGGGGTCTGCCCTGTCCTAGTGACCCTCTCACACAGATAGGAACTGCTTGCAGGAACATAATGAGAGACAGCCAGAGCCTGCTAACGACTTAAACAGCTGTTTGCTTAGTGAATGCAAGGTAAACTGTACTGTAGGCTGCACAACGCCAAGAACACACTCCCTTCCTTTATATTACACATATACATGACACAAAAATATAGAAAAATCTCAGTCACATAAGAACTTAGTGTACTTTTCTGCACTCATTCTTTTCCACTTTTCCTCTCTCATTCTAGAAACTACTCACTTTTGCATCTATATTGAAGGATTGCCACCTCTTTTCCAGGTTATAATACTTATCAGAAATACCGTACTCTGTACTCAATGAGGTGATTGGTCTGAGTCAGGAAAAAAATAACATGGCACAAATAAGGCTGTGCAATTATCTCTTAGGAATTGCTTTCTGGGATTGCTCTTGCATTGCTTCTCTCCACTACATTTGGCTGGACTGGAGCTGTATGCACAGGCACTGACAGCTCACCTCAGCCTTCTTACAGCGGATCCATACTTAGCTGCATGCCTTCTCTGAAGGAGTAAGAGGGATTTTCCTATAAAAGTTGGGTTGACTGAAACTGAGCAGACTTTTCTGCCTTCCTCAGAGCATCAAAGACAGGACTGAGAAATGTGGATTTATTTGTTGTATACTTGTCCCAACTGGAGTAGGGTTGGCATAGCCAAGTACCGCTACTTCAGCGGCAAAATTTTGTGCCAGTCAGACACACAAACAGCAGGCAGACACACAGAGATTTTGACAGATCTTGGTCTCTTCCTTTATTCCCCTTAGCATTCTCTAAACACATCAATGCCCATGGGTCTACACAATGGACTAACTGTGTCTGGATACATTCACCAATTTGCATAAGTTTTCAGCCTACTGTTTAAGCTGTACCTTCTTCTGTTGCCATTACTTTTTTGTTATCAGAGGGATAAAAGAAATAACCTTACACTGTGCATTAGCATCAAATGTTGAAGTTGCTTGTAAAGATACGGTCTACACTTAAAAAAAGAAAATGAACAAAACCAAACAAAAAAACAACAACAAAACCACCAAAAATCCTCAAACTATACTTAGGACAGCGATGTCCTCTGAAATCTACAAATCAGAGCTCACCTTTAACTCACTGTTCTTACCCTGCATGCAAAAGTCCCATTGGTCTCACTGGGCGATCCACTCAAAATAAGAGCTTCTTATTAGAGTTAAGCTTCGATGCAGAGCTCTAAGAGGGAAATTTTGCCCTTCACACAGAACTATGATCAAGGCATAAATTTAGGCAAAAAGGAAACAGGAACATGCGGACAACTACTGTACTTGCACAAGGGAAGCGGGCAGCAAGATAGTCAACGTGAGTGCCTTGAACTGATCTTTACATTGCTGCATAGGCAAAACTGCCCAGAAATGTAATACAAGGGCAAAAGGCACTCCTTTTGGACAAAAGGCATGTACCAAATTATGAAGTCCATTATGACAAGCAGTAGAAAAAGAAATTACTAAAATAGTTTTGCACTTATATTTTATCTGCTAGTCACATCGTCTTCTACCATTGCTCCAATATTCTACACATTCCAGCCTTCTGTTTAATCCTCTGTCTTGAAAATACTGAACCACAAATAATCAACAGGAGCCTTCGTACTTATCACATTGCCTTACAATGACATCAAACAAAAGAGAGCTGTAGTATCTTCCTGACTTACATTCTTGTTAACATCACTCTGATAGAACATACACTTCATAGACTTCCTATATAATTCTTTGTTCTTTGAGCTTTTTTTTTTGAGTTTTGACTGTGTTCTATATTGCTCTTCTCTTCATGCACAAATAGCTTCCCATGAAAACACACTATAGTTATTGTATTTTATTTCAGAAAAAAAAACCTTATCTATAGGCAAATCTATGTGGGTTATTTTATTATAGTCATATTTATGTGTTTTAAAACTACATGCAGTGCATAGGTCAGGCTCAGTAATGTCTTGGCTGCAGAGTAACAGCAGCAGGACCCTCACTGGGACTGTAATTGCTAGCAGAACTCCTTAGCTCTCTTTCATACGTGTAATGCGTATACTTGCTCGGTTAAATGCTGTCCTGCCTTTTGATCCTGTTCCTGCTGGTGTTACCAAGTGATAACTATATACTCGTCTGGCCTATTGATATATATAAAAATTAACAGTACAGTTAAAGCCAGTTGGAAACTCTTATTTATTCTAACCTAAATCAATAGAACAATGGAAACGTCAATGTGACTAAAAGGCAAGAAATTTAAAGCAAGTTTTTAAAATTACCTACAATTAATTTTTCAAGCCTCCAAATCTATTGAAACAAACAGACTGACAAGATTTAAAGTAACACCAGGCATACAGCTCACGTCCAACAAGAGCTTTTCCAATTACACCCATTATGATACTACTGCAAACTTTTTATATTGTACCATGACTGTCTTTACCCTTATATAAGGCAAATACTTGTATTTTGCTGAATTTGTCTTAGATGATTAATAAAATCAACAAAGAAAAACTACTCCATGGGCCATTATTTTTCTGCAATTAATTCTCTTTCTTCCCTCCTACTCACACCTTTAATAAATGCTGAATAGCTAACTGGAAGTTAAATAAAACACCAGATTTGAAGTACTGTAGAAAATATAACAAGAGACTGTCCCTGAGACGCACAAGTTAGACATAAGGATAAGAAAAGAAGAGTCAGAAGAAGGTAGCAAAAAGGTCGCTTTCACATTTGATTTTATATTTTATTATCTTCTGCATGCAACTAGAAAGTTTTACTACCAAGATTCAATTCTGCCACTCCCAGCCTTGCCCTCACACCAGTCCCCCAAGATAAACATGGGCCTAGGAAGGACTGACATTGTGTTAGAGACGTATTAGATCAGCACATGACTTTCAATCTGCAAATCAATTACAATAAACTCAGTAAATATAATTACAGGAAATCCTAAAAATATCTAACTTTTCACAGCACAGTATTATTTTTCAATCAAAAGGGTCCTGATAAAATCAGATTTGTACAGGTATAATCTATACCGACAAAATTGTAGACACATAAAATCCTTGAGAGAAATTAATGTTAACCAGGAGAATTTAATGTCTGTGCAGAAGGAAGGACATGCTCACACGACAGGAATTTTATGAACCCCAAGTAAGCAAGTGACAGATAACTAGCTGGTTACTTCAGTTGCACACTTAAAAACTACTGGAAACTAGAAATACTATTCTTTTATTCCAAGACATCTTGATTTAAGCACAAATCAATAAAAATAGATAAATTATTTTAAATGCACATAATCACATCACTTTATTAAGTGAAATATTCCATTGGTTTAAAGTTTGATGGTATTATCTACAAAGATTGACATTATTACAACAGGTTATCCTTTCCAGTGACACGAAAGACAGAAAAGTGATGCTGCAGAGGTATGATATAATATTTAATCAAAGTTCTTAGAAATAATAGTTCCATTATATTACCATTTGAACAGCTTTTCAATGAACCAATGGGCAGTGTGTCTTCATCTTCTATTTCTAATCAGCTAATAAATCTACAAGTTGCCAAAACCATGCAGAAATGTTGGCATGCATTCTCATTCATCATAATTTGACTTCAGTCATGTGCAGTCCACTTTATGAGTTCTGCACACAATGTCTAGAGGAAATAAAAGCAAATTTTTACAATTACCTTTCTGTAATTGGTCCATCAAGCTGTCAGCCTGGTATTTTGTTTATTGACTGAATGTTGTAGTTTAGAGCCTTTTATAGAATAAATCACAGTGGGTGCAAAAGAAATGAAAGCACAGTGGCATGTTAGGATTTCCTAGAGGCAAAAATGGCAGGCAGGGGGAAAGGCACAGCTCCTAAAGACTAGAACAAAAAATACAGAAAAATAGTGCAAGTAAAAAAAGGTGTACTGGGCAAAATAAAGAAAAGGTCAGGTTTAAGACTAATTGTCTGTGAGTACTTTAGAGACAAACAGAGAAGTGAAGTTAATATAATGCCAGAAATTGAGAATGGGGAATAATAAATTGATGCATCAGGAAAAAATATTCTCAGAAACCTAGGAAAAGTTTATCAGGTCAAACAAAAGATTCCTCCAGCCTGATTCCTCCAATTGTTTTTTGGCAGCAAGCACTATTTAGAAGAATATAACAAAGACAAGCCTACAATGATACCTCCCCAGAATGCTCTCCTCTCCCCTAACGCTCTATAGCTCTGGTATTCTACAAGTCTCAGAGATTCCTCCATTTCAAAACCCTTCATCACAAGCGGTGTGGGCTCAGCGCTGGGGCCAGCTCTGTTTAATATCTCTATCAATGGTCTGGACGAGGGGATCGAGTGCACCCTCAGTCAGTTTGCAGACAACATGAAGTTGGGTGGGAGCAGCTCTACAGAGGGATCTGGACAGGCTGGATCAATGGGTTGAGGCCAATTGTCAGAGGTTCAAATACTCTAAATTCCCACAACAATCTGTTGAACATTTATTCTGGCAAGAGCTAAGCAGGGGCTTAATTACATGGCTTCAATATGGGGTTTTGATTGGGTTTTTTGGGGGGTTGGGGTTCTTTTGTTGTTGGGTTGGGGTTTTTTTTTTGTGAGTTTTGTTTTGGTTTTTGGTTGGTTGTGGGTTTTTTTTTGTTTTGTTTTGTTCCCCCTCCCTGGATTTAATTTAGCTCTGTACTGGAAGAAACAGAAAATAAATGTTCCAAACTCACCTTCTACATGCCACTCACAATTGAACAGATCTCTACTCTATCCCCCTAAAGCCATCTCTTTTCCAGGCTGAAAACTCCTCTTCAATTCAATGTTCCACAAGCAGAATCTGTCCCTCATTTGATTATGCCTGGCGCACTTTTTGGGAAAGCTGAAATACTTTTTAACACACAGACACATTACTGCATAAAATCTTTGGGATAGAATTGTATCTGTCAACTGAATATATCTTAAAACTAGACCTGAGCTATTTTAAGCCAAATGACTTGGATGTGGACAGCAGCATAGTCACAGCAGCCTAGACAGCACAAACGGAAATGCAATCAGAGTAGCCGAGCCTGACTTCCTTCGAGTTTTTCAGAACACAATGCAGGCTCTCCAGTCCACCCTGAATGCCAAGTCCCTGCTGCTACAGACTGAGTAGTAGATAAATCCTACTAGCTAGGCACAGAAAAAATGACATATCAGAACTGCTAAGCTCCACAGCTGTGAGAACGGTGCTTTAAAAATGAAGTACATAAACTACATTCGAGGGATGCTAGATAATGATCCCACAGTTACATCCGAAAGGCTGCCTGCTCAACAGAACCTTCCAGGGACTTGCATAACCCTTTCTCTAGCTTTAGGGTCCCAGTTAGGCACAGGATTATAGCTGCTTAGCCCAAAACAATTCTGGCTACGTGGAGAAAGCAGAATAGCAGGGACTTAAAAAACCTTTATGTTAAAAATCAAGGCTGTCAACAATAGACTACTTTATAGCAAAAACTAACTTTTAAATTGCAATTTTAGATTTAAGCATCTGAACCCAGCTTGTGTCCTGTGAAAAGCCACACGCGCTGGTTTGTAGCCATTGTTTGTAGCCATTGTTCAACACTTCTCTATTAGTCTGACCTGATGGTTCAAATCTTGTGAAGACGACAAATCCATTGGGAAGGATGATTGATATCAGTCTTTTAAACAGACCCATTATCTGCACAGGAATTGAAATAAAAACAAATAAAAGCTTGATGGTGAGCTGCCTATTCAGCTACTCATACTTATTTTTCCTGAAAGGTCATGTAATTGAAAAGTGCAATTTACTTTGCTTGGAAAAAACAGAATAAAGCAGAAGCTGTGATAGAGACTTGCTAATAGCATAGTCAAGACACGTAGTTACACTTCGCTTACCTCATCTGCATTGTTTTCATTTACTTAATTTCAATTAGATTGCAAATTATACAGGGATTAAGGTGTTTCTACTGTGTGACCTATTCAATTTTGCAGTCAATTGATTTCTACTTATTTAGTAAGTGTTTGGACATTAGCTGCCTTAGCAGTTAGATTTACACTCGAAGTCAACTCTCCAACATGGCAAAACACTTACAACTTGAGTTCCTCATAAACATGACAGAGGAAATAGTAAGTCACTGGAAAGGAACTGGAGGAAGGTCACCTATACAGAACTTAGGTCACCAACGGCATAATCAGACAAAAGCAAACACTATAGTAGAACGTGCTAACAGAAGCAGTTTGTAAAACACTTGCGGTCGTCCTTCCATGCCACCAAGGTCTTCAACTGAAGATATGTCTTCAGTTTCAGCACTTTTCTTCACAAAATACTGATGGGAAAACACTAACGAGGCAAACTTTCAAAGAGAACAAGGCAAACTCTTAGCTACCCAAACAAAGAAGGGGAGGAGAAAGGGAGAAGCCTGAATCAGAGTTGTTCAAGCTAGAGAAGGGGAGATGGGATGGATATAGTCTTCAAAATATAGTATGCTGCTGCATACGAGAACAGTGATTCTTTATGTCTCTGGTGGACAAAACAGCAATGGGATTAAATTGTAGCAAGGAAGATCTGGGTTAGACACAAAGAAAAATGTTCAAACTACTGAAGAAAACTGAAATAGTTTAGTCTCTGTTAGTAGAGATCTTTAGAAGTCAGACATGCAACTGTCAGAAATAGTAGAGAGTTCATCTCAATTTTCACAAGGGACAGAAATGATGGCCTTTCGAGGTTATTTCTAATCATATGAGAAACTACACAACGTAAATCTTTTCTGCCATACTAATAAATTCCTAATTTCTTAGGCAAAGGGATTTTAAGAAAGCGATCTAGAAAGATTCTAACTTTTTAAAAATTAGATTTAGTGAAAACAGACTCCCTACTGGCAAGTCAGCCACTTTAATATAATATCAGCACAGATGTCATAAGTTAATAGGGTGATACTGAGACAGATGCAATCATTAAGCACTCACCTTCTCTTTGCATGTTATCATGTTGGCAGGCCAAGTTTCTTCTGACTCTTCACTACATCAAAGATTAGAAGCGGATAATGGCATTAGGATAGCTAATAAGGCAGTTTGGATATCCTGATTAAATTTTTAGAGCTTTCATGTTATTAGTAAGTAACATATATTTACAGATCTGCAAAGGGAGAAGGTGTTTCGAGATCAGCTGTCAGGCTTCACCACTGTGCTGAGGGAGTATAACCAAAGGAAGCACAGCTAAACCACTACTCTAGAGCAATTACATCCCAGTCTCACACAGAAAGCAAGGTCAGCTTTTACTTCAACTGCTTACATGTTATTTGTAAGAATGACTATTCTTGACCTCTAACATTCAAAGGGAAAGAAAACCCGACAGCCCCATGCCCTTGTGTGTCCGCAATTGCAGTTTTCAATGTGTTTCCCCCAGGAATTTTGGAAACAGCACTGCACCCCTTGTGTCCTCTCCTCAGAGCTGAGTGACCACAGAATGAGCATTTAGTACTGGGGACACTCTACAGTAAGTCCAGTACATGGAAGCACTACTGACACTAACTCAACCATTTAAACGCAATGTAAGTAGAACTTGCCAGATCATCCCCAAAACTGTATTATGAAGTTATTTTTTTCTTTTGCAGAAAGTAGAATTTTTTTTTCACTTTGCATGGAGTTCCAGCCTTCTTTTACCCAGCCCAACTGTCCAGCTCAGAATTACTAGGTTACCCTTTGCTAAAAGCCTATTATGAAGACACTGGCTGGCAACTGCAAGAACCATTTTTTAAATTAACATTTCTGCTTGCTGATCATGTTTTATGTTAACTCAATTTGCATTGTTCTTGCTTAGCCTTATTGTTTTGGGGGTTGTTCTAACCTGCTTTGTGGATTGAGTAGATGTGTTTACCACAAAGTATTCCAAGAAAAATTGCTCCAGATTAGTATTCTGGGCCACAGCTTTATTTGTATTTATTTTTTTTTTCCTTACTGGGTTTGCTAAGCATAAAAATAGCAATCCTCCACCTTTTCCCATCATTGGTTACTCTCATTGCTTGTGTTTGCTCTTTTTAATTTTTTTTCTTTAGAAGCTTGTTTTATTTTTAAGAGCCAAAGCACAGTTACTTTAGAGAAAAGCAATCAAACAGAGGCACAGATATTGCTCTGTAGATTAACAGATAATGAATAGTATGTTTGTATGAAAGACATTCACGTGCCTAATCCTAAAAAGCACTGATGTGAATAAGAACACATTCAGCTTGTAAATGGGAATTGGTACTCAACAGGAAAGGGATCTGAAAAGAGAATAGATGATTCCACTGTATTTCTTAAGTGCCTTAAAAATGATCTAAAGGAATTATGAGAAATCTACTAATGAAATATCAGAATGCAGTAACACTACTGTTCAGTGAGTATTTCTGAGAAAAAAAAAAGTGAAATGATTTAATAGAAAAGTCTTTGAGAAAAGTGTTGAAATAAAAAGTATAATTAAATCAAGTAGCTACCATGTAGCAAGCAGCAGAGAAGAAATAAAGGAAGGCAGGGAAGAACCTAAAGTAAAAATATTTAAGAAACGGTTGATTTCTTCTTCTCCATCAAGCCTTGTTTTATGATGTATACCCCCACCATCCTTCCAAGTAGGAAATCACTGTCTGGATGCAGACCAGGAAGAGCAATGAGTCAAACAAACAATCAGGAAGGAGAAAAAAAAAAAAAACTGAAAAACACAGTGGCTTTGCACAATGCATGTACACAGTCAGCAATGTGGTCAACCATTACCACATTGATTTCTAAACCAAAAGCTAAACATAAATGAATAAAAATCTAAAATAGTTTTTCTTACTCAAAGACAAGTTATATATAAAAAGAATAAATATACTATTACTACTATTCTGAGTTTGAGTTACCAGAAATAATAAAGGAACTTCAATGATTTTTTTTTTCCCCCCATTATAAATAGAACCCGAAACATGGCAAGGGATGCACAAAACCATAGATGTACTGGGCCTCTTCCAGCAATGTCAGCAATACTTGTCACTGCACAGTGATCTAGGCTCTTTGGGTGGGAACTGAGGCACATTATCCAGGCTGGATTCCCAAGCACTTCCCACGTCCATGTTCCCTCTCCACACAACACAACCCTTCACAACTATACAGAAGAGGCATAAGGCTCACACATGGAGACAAAACACATTTTTAGAGGTTTACCCTTTAAAAGGCCATGCTCTCTAATTCTAAAGCCCCGAGATAGGAGTAAGTGCTTCAACCTACTAAAGCCAACGTAAAGGTTCTCACAGTCTCAAGGTAAGCACCTTACTTAAATACTATGCTCACCCACAAACAGAAAATTCTATGCAAGACTGTGCTCTTAGAAACTAACTGCAGTTTTGTGCTTTCTAATGCGTAGTGACTTTGTGCATTGAACAGACACTGTTCTTGTAGGAAGAGTGATTGTCTCTCCAATGCAACTGGAGGCTCAGCTGGAGCATGAGAACACATGCTTAAGTCACCTTCAATCCTGTAAACTTGAGTAGCTAAGAATAGGACAGTGAAAGGCTTCAGCAGACATCTACAAGTTCCTGGCAGTGATTCCTGCAGCTTGTGTTGACACGCAGGTGCGGCACAGCACCTATGCATAGATCATCTGTTTGGAAATCAGAGGTATGACGAACACGGACAGGCATATTGAAATCTAGCTTTCATCTCATGAACACATATACCAACAACAGTGCTACTGGAGACAGAGGCTTCGGCTAGAGCAGCTGTCTCGAAGCCTATGCAGCTCTGGACTTTGCTTGGCCCAGACCATCTCCATCAAAGCCGACACACATATGTCTGTGCCTGCTGCGATCGCACTAGCAATGTAACGGAGACACTACTGCTTCAACTGCTGTTTGAAGACTGTTTTCCAGAGCACACAGAACAGACAGACTGTTGCTAGCAGGCTCTTATTTCTTTGTTATCTAATATTTCAATAAAAATAAGTTTACTTGTTAAACACAAGTTTTCTGCACCTTAATAAAAACAGTGCAGCTTGCAAGGAAGGCAGGGCAATTCCTTACCTTCAGGCCCACAACTGGAAGAGACACACACCAATGAAAGCAAACAGTTAAACGGCCTGTGGAGAATTCTAAGCACTTCAGAAGACATGAACATTGGTGTCTGCATTAGAAATTCACTGTATGCCACTCAGTCCTAAGCTTATCCTAGCAAGATAGTCCCAGAACACAGTCAGTATGTATCTTTTGGTTGAAATGACACATAAATTTTAAACAACGTGAATTCTAAGAATTTCATATAATTTCCCAGTAGTTTTATCAGCTTTGTTCATGCTGTTATGTAGGTGTGCTTTTACTACTAATACTATCCTGCATGTCATTATGTGTGGTTTTGTTTGCAACATATTTTCTTATAATCCAAGTACAGAACTGCAATAAAAAATCACCTCTTTTCATATTCTACTCTCATTTCATTTATATTAATGAAACTGTATAAATATAACTCATCTCACACAGCACCAAGACTACTGGCCTCTCATTAGAACAAAAAAACCACACAATTAGAGGAATGTTTCAAAGAATAAAGGAGACTATGGGTAATTTAAAAAAAAAAAAAAGTATTAACTACATGTAGAATAGAAAACAAATAAGATGCTCAGAGCTGAAGATATATAGCTAATATAAAATATCTAATGCATGCAAAAATAATCATAATCCTATTTTGCCCATAAGAACATTTCATAAATAAAGCTGGTGTGATAAATATTAATATTCCATTTCCTTTCACTCACTGAAATTTCAAAACCAACAGGACAGCAATTTTGCGTAAAATACATTTAGTCCTTGAGAAGACAACAGTCCCTCGTACAGAGAAATCTGAAAATTATATTGCAGAGTGCTTCTTTAAACAAAAACATTAAAGTATAGTAACTACTGATTTATTTCTGATTTTTATACAGAAAGGTTTAATAAATCTTCCAAAAACTTAACATGTGTAAGTATGATTTCAAGCTTAAAAACAAATAAATGGTTTTAATAATGATTATATATTCCTACGCTCTGGGTAAGAAAAGGACTTTTCTTTCCAGGTAGTAGCTCTATCACTTTTACCTAGAAAATCCTGTGTTAAAAGTATAATTTTCTATCTGTGGATTCTGCCTCTCTTTTTTTTTTTTTTTTTTTTTTTAAATCCAGCTGAAAGGAACTCAGAATGATAGGTTTTAAGCGAAGCCACAGCGATTTAGCTTGCATCACTGGATCATTTCTTTTTCACGATTCTAGTCCTCACACACTGCTGTTGAAAGGAAGCAGAAAAAGCTGCTAATACTATTTTTCAAAGTAAAGATCTGTGCAAATGCCAATTGTTGACCCTTATGGTCTCCTACTCACCAACAGATGTTTTTCCTCACAGTCATTGTTTGATTTGTTGATGTCAACATGAGCCTGTCTGACAAGTCTCCAAGTCAGCTTGCAGTTTTAAGCCACGTAAAGCTATCATGTTCTTCAGGAGAGACTGCAGAACACGCAGACAGGATTAAACTCTGCAGCCAGGTAAATGATCTAGCACTTAAAAGTTTTATTTTTCTTGTTTAACAAAAACGATCCCTGACTAGTGTAGCATGAATCATCTTCCTGGGCATAATTTTAAAACATACTGTAATGAAGCATGCATCCTACTGCAATGATTACAATGTCATCTATTCAGCTTCTGCACGAACAGTCTAAATTGTAAGTCATTACAGTATTGCTTGTAATTCACTTTTTTTTTTTAAACTATGAGAACTCATGTGACAGTAGACGCTGTAAGAGACTGCAGTGTAGAGCTCAGTTAGGACAAAACCATGCTCTGTCGTAGTTCAGCCCCAACGGGGACCAGACTACGCAGTCTCTCTCTCACTCCCCCCACTCTCCGAGAGAATAGGAGGAGATTTGACAAACAAAAGAAAACCAGGAAAAAAAAAACCAAACACGCGGGTTGAGATTGAACAAAAAGTAAATTTAACAGTAATGACAGAAGAAAACAAGACAGTGATGGAACACAAATACAGTATAATAGCTCACAACAGATCTCCACATCCAGTCTCTTCCAACTAGCAGGGCCTCCCTTCAGCACCCTCCTCACTTATATACTGAGCATGATGTCAGATGGGATGGAATAGCCCTTTGGCTAATTTGGGTAAATTAACCCCAGCTGTTAGCTAATTAGTTAACTATCACAGCCATAGGGGCTACCAGCTTCAGTTCTCCACCCAGCTCAGGTAAATATTAACTCTATCCTGGCCAGAACCAGGACATGCTGCAATCACATTTCAGCATTTCAGCATTGTCATCTTTGTGTACAGTCTTGTTCTCCAGAAGGCTTGAAGAGATCTTTCCATCAATAAACCTTTTTGTTAATTAAATATTCTTACTCATTTACATTTTAAAGTTTAAACATATGTTTAAACTGTAATATTATACATTCACTATAAAAAGTTATCTCAAATGAAAAATTCAATGTTTCATTTAAAATCCTTTAAAATGAGGTGCTATAAGTTACTGGAATAGTTTTGGTTTTGTTTTTTGTTGTTTTTTTTTTTTTTTTTTTTTCTGAAAGACATTCTTTTCTTCTGGAAGACATTTTTAAAAAATTCTTGATCAGCACCCATTGTAACGTTGTCATTGTCATCTCCAGAAAGGAACTGAGAAACCAAAGAGTTTGTAGACCTCCAAACAGAATTCTGTAAGACAGTGGAGAATTGACCAACTGTTCTCAGCACAGTCTAATATATATTTACACAGATTTGTCCTCCTCTTGCTTCATTCTGCCTGCATCCTCTGAGATGTCAGCCCTATACACTGGATGTCCAAGAATTATATGGTTCCCCACTGTGCAACCTTTTAAAGGTTCGATGCCTAATAGGAGTGGAGTTTTCACTGTTTATGTTCACAGTATTCCACGCTGTGCAAAAATTCACGGACACAGGAAGAGGCACTTGAGTAATGCAATCTCTTACAGAATGTGCAGACTGATGAAAATAAATCTCCAAATCATAATTTAACAATAACTAAAAATGTTCAAAATTAGAGAATAGAAAACTACAGAGAATAATGTTAACTACTGATTTAGAATAAAGATCTTCCTACTCCAGTTCTCTTTGGATGTTAAATGCTCAATTTTGGAACATGCCTGCACAACTCCCTTTGCACACAGGACTTTATCACCATCTGCACGTAACTCAAAGTTTAGGCTCATACATATCTGGACATCTCTATCTGGACAGATGGACAGTAGTATCAGGCAATTCTACTGATCTGGCATATACATTACATGTATCTAAGCTGTGTGTTTATTATGAAATGCACCACTATATGTATCCCAAAATACATTTACATTATTTAACATTTAGTAACTTCTCATTCTCCAATTGAACTGCTGGGACAGTATCTCTGAAGATTGGACCTTCCATAATAAGGCCATGACAAGTGTCAACGTATTAAATACATGAAAATTCTTCTGACAAGAATACTTTGGGGAATATCACATCTTTTTTCTATACTAGTATTTCCACAATTAGCAGGTGATCCACATATTCCCTTCAAAGCCCATACTGCATGTTGAGTACAAAGTAAGCATTAAAATTGTATTTCTAAGATAACTGGGATACAGCACTCAGACGCAGAATATCTATTTATTCCACGCTGTTCTAGGCCAATTGCTTTCTGAAGGACTCCAAGGTGAAAGGATCACAATCACATAACAGCGGTCACTTTACAGTGATTTAAACAATTCAGCTGGACAATTTCTATGTTGTTGTGCTTTTCAGCAATGATATGAAATATTAATACAAAAATATTCAATTCTAGATAAGTGTTTATTTCTTGGAAAGAGTGAATAATGTTAAGATATTACAACACTTCAGCATTTGCCCTACTTAAATTTGGTTTTGAGGATCAGTCACACTACCATGAAAGAGGTGAAATAGTCTTGAATTGATCAAGGGTCACTTGTAAATGGCTTCTCCCAGATAATACAGTGAGATGATCACTAGCTGTGACATAGCTGTATCTCTGTCAAATATGGGCGTTTGACCCATGTGTAAGTCAGCCTTCACTTTTCAGTTGTTTGCCCTAAGTTTTTCAGTAGGTCCATGGAAATTACCTGGTGAGACACCATGTTATTAATGTTCAGGCAAGTGTAAGTGATCAATAAGGTTTGAGGGAAAAAAAAAAAAACAACAACCCAGAGCATGCCAAGGTGACAATACAGAAACTGAGACAGAACTCTGATTAGAAAGATCTCTTTACAAGGAAGGATCTTAGCTATTTTCTCAAGCTAAATCACAGTTTGTCTGAATAAGGACCATATATTGAGAAGGAAGGGTTAAATCCAGAGGGCAAATAGGAATACAGTTGCCTAAACAGGAGCATCAAGTCTAGCTAGTCCAGAGATTGTGGGGGAACACATTTTTGCACAGATTTTTATTTTCCCTTCACCAGGAAAAGTGAAAAATTAACAGAGAAGAGATAGTGTGAAACAAAACAAAGCAGTGGTCCAGTGTCATGTGATTTAATTCTAGACAGCCTCGAGCTTGACCCCCAAAATCTCCTAACTGAACTGTTTAGTCCTCATCGGGGCATAGTGGAAATCTTTCTAAACCATTTCAGAAAGTGTGTCCTGCCCTCAGCCAGTATACCCTCATGAAGAGGGGAAAGCAAGTAAAACTAATTTTTTGAAAGTATACACTTACTGAAAAGTGTCTGCTGGTGGAACGATGAATTTCCAGACTGCCTCAACTTTACTAAAGAGGCAGTTACTGTCAAGACAGTATGGACTCAGAACAGTGTGCATGACTTCTACAGTGGGGACCACACCACAGAAATCAGCAAGTACTTAATGCAGATTGGTTAAATAAAGTATTCTAGAGAAAAAGAGAAAACATCATTCCAGGATCCTGTTTCTGTCTCAAATCCAACCTAACTCATGGACCTCAGCAGAACTAATTTGAATACTAATTTTGCGACCTTCGGGGTAAAGGTCATTTCTTTATGTACAGTTTCTAAAAAATAGAAAAAGAACACTTACCTGAGAGCTAATATCTCTCTATTATTTCAAATTAGAGGCCTTATCTAGACAAGCTTTTTCTTAAACATTCACAAGACTAAAGACTGCAGAACTAGAAAAAACAATGAAAAAATCATTCTATAAATGAAAGCAGCACAGGAGCTAATTCAGCATGCCAACAAAGCAGAGGAGAAAGCACAGATTTTTGAGCTGTTAAGTGCAGAAAACATCATGTTGCCCAAACTGCTGGTAACTCTCACATTAGGACGTGCTTATGACACACTTGCCCAGGCACATACCCTCCACTCTAAACCTGCACACACATTGAATAAGCCAGGCAACTAAGTGCCACTCAAGAGGCAGGGAAACCACAATCTACAGGAAGGTTTCGCTTGGCAGTGAGATTTGACTGTACATTATGTCCAAGTCACTAGGAAGCATACAGACAAAGCAAAGATTAAAAATGTGAAGTATCACTTTGGTTCGAAAATGAAGCAGTTGTTCTGTAAGAAAGAGACTTGATCCTTATCATGTTACGCTCAATCTTGTGAGTCCAGGCAGAGGGATGAATGTGAGAGGTGAATGAAGAGCTGTAGAAACACTGATGATAAAAGAAAATAAGACATGGTTATACAAAGAAGAACTGGTGAAGATGTTCTTTAGAGACTTAAAAATCCAAAGAAAATTTACAATGGAAATAAAAAGGCATATGACTGAGGATGTATATAAAGGAATAGCGCAAACAAATTTTGGTGCAATACTATGTACAACTAACACAGAATATGGATGCCAAAAAGGAGTACAAGCATTGTACAGATTCACTTCCCATTCAAAAAGTAAAAAGGAGAGATTTATAATTATCAGGCAGCCCAAACTCAATTGTTTGACAGAGTCTGGAAAAAAATGATTAAACAATCAATTAACAATCATCTACAGGATACTAAAGTGATGAAAATAGCCAACACAGACTTGTTAAGAGCAACCTGTGCCAAACCAATTAAATTTCCTTCCTTTAGAGGTAACTGGCTTAATTGACAAGGTAGAAGCAGATGACATAATAGAGCCTCACTTTATTAAAGTTTTAAAAACCGCTAGATGTGGAATCTCCATAGGCAAGCTAGGGAAATATTACCTAGATGAAAAAAACCTCCAGGTAACTCCTTAATTAATTTAAAGGGTATGTTCAAGGAACAATTATCAATATTCTGATTTTGAACTGAAAAAAAGGTAGACTGGAAACATTGCTTGGGGGAGTAAGTCATGAAATGCACCAAAACAAAATAAGGAGTAAGGGGCCAGACAGTAAAGGTGAAGAAGAGAATACAGGGTGTAGAACACGAACAGCATTATTCAAAAAGACAAACTTACTCCTGAGGTACTAGCAGGACTTCAAAATACAGAAAGATAATTATTCTTGACACTGATAGTATGAGCCAGGTTCTGAGACCCCAAAACAGATGCTGTCAAGTTGCAGACTTTACATGAGAAAAACAATAAAGACAATAGATTTTAGAACACAACATATAAAGAAGAGCTGCAGGAATGTGATGTATTTGATTTACAAAAGAAAACATTAAAGAGAGATTCACGAGAGACTTACAATGTAACAATCTGCAAAATGACAGTCATCCTATGCCGGGCAGGAAAAAACACGAAAGATAGGCATTACAATTTGCTTCAAAGATTTACTTTAGATATTAGTAAAAGTTTTCTGATTAAAGAACTAGAGATTTCTAGAAAGGCTGCAGAAACCCTTTTGATTTGTTGGTGCTACAAACACATTAGACAAACAGCTATTTTGGTGCAAAGGGACACATAAGATGATTTCTTGCAGAGCTCTTAGCCTTAATTTCCTGTAGTTAATGGATGACTTTGTTACAGCCGATCAACTCCAGACCAACAAAAATCTAAACAATTTAAGAACTTATTTCTAATTTTTAAAGGAAAATTAATCTCAGCAATTTTTAGTGAAGGTCACTAGAACACATACAATAAAATAGATATTCAATTCCAAACGTGATTGAAATGCTTTAGAGGTGGGAAATGTCAATATGTTTTATATTTTTATTAACTTTATTTAGAGAAAATATCTTTTTCCAATCATAATTTGTTACTACAGATCAAGCTACTTAATGGTAAGGACTTCTGAGCTTATAGCGTTTATTGAGAATCAAACCTTGCATTCAAAGAATAATTACAATTAAGAAAAACCTGAGAATTTAGTACTTTTTGGCAAAATACTTCTAAAAACAGCTCCTTCAGATGGAAAAGATGAGCCCCTTTGACATTTAGGACAAGAGCTTAATGAACTGTAAACCATCACATATGGTGACAGCATCCCTGCTGTAGGAAGAGAGGGACAGAAAAATGAATGGAAGAAAACCACCTATTCTCAGTCACTTTATCAAATGACTCTAATTAAAAATCTGAATACAATCAAAGTGAGCCAGTCTCAGAAATAAACATTTTCACCTTATGAGTTGACCATTTACAGCTGTTTCACTCAATGAGGAAACATACCTAGTGATTGTTTTGCACAAATGACTTACCACTCAATCCAAATCCTGTCTTTTTCTAAACACTAATGAGTTGGATTAGGCATGGCCTCAGGAGTGAGATTTCCAGCCCTACAGAGAGGATGCTTAGAACATATCTCATATAGTAAACCCATCTGTTTCCCTAATACAACTCCACTGGCTGATTTATTAATGGTTGCCAAGAAATCACACTGCTCATTTATTTTCAATGTTTGGGGTTTTTTACCTGTTGGGTTTTAATATGGGTGTTTAATTAATACCTGTCATTTATTAAGAGTTAGTGCTTTGGTAAATATGAACAAACCACCAAGTAGTCAATGTGACGTTCAAGTACTTTGAAAGGTGGAATATTGGCATGAGAACAGAAATAACCTAAAAGCTGTATAATAGAGAATTGACCATCTATTTAAGACTAGCACTTATTTTTTTTCTCTTTTGCAGTCTATCAACAGAAATTTCTAGGCTTTAGGAAATGTTTTCAAACACACAAGCAGTTAAATCTGGATTTTGCAGTAAAAAATTGCTCCAGTGTTGTTATTACTTGACAATATGCTGACCAATTTTTGCGCTGCTGTGATATCCCGTTGATAAAGCTGAATGCATTAATACAAAACCAGAAACAAAACAAATGTGATTGCTTTTCTGGCTAATAGACTAGCAAGCACATAACAAAGAAGTAATGTAATGAACATACTATGTGGTAGTCCTATTTATCGATAATTATCTTTTACATATCTGAGTAAGCTTATGTTCCTGAAGGTGTAGGGATGCCCTAGAGGAATAAAAGCAAGAATTAACACTCTAATGCACATGCTAATTAGGATTTAATTAGGGAATTTAAAAAATGCAGAGTGCATGTTTTCAGCAAGTGCATAATTACCAACTTACTGCTTGTGGGGGATTTTCCCCTGTATTTTCTTCATTGTAAATATTATAATTGTCATTTTAGGCAAAATTCAAGAAATTCAAATTCTATTTCAGTTTTCAGGAAGAAATATTTTTCCTCTAGCACATTTTCATCCATTATAATTCTTTAACATTCCATCCTGTTTTATAATATTTTTCTACGTCACTAATTCAGCGCGAAAGACATTAAATTGCTTTTCTTTATGTTTTTACAATGTACACAGGACGTTCCCTACAAATTACACTAACATTTTCCTTCAGCCTCTGCTGTTAATCTGAATAACATTTATGACCTATGGGTCAACATAAGTAGCTCTTCCAAACAAGGTGCAAGCCTTTCTAGATTTTTTTTTTTTTCCTCCAAGAAAGAGAACATCATGAAAATGCCATGCTCTATTTCAACCCAGCAGTACTCCCTCAACAACTCCTTCCTGCTCCCACCTTTCTCTACCAACTAGGTGTCCCACTTCTTTTGGAAGCTGATGGTATCCTGACATCCATATTCTGTGAATTTTGAACCTCATCTAAAATTGCACAACACTAACGAGAACTTTTCCCAGTCACTTCTGGCCAGTTGGGAATTCTCTAAATCTGCTCACTGGAGAATCCACACAAGAGAGAAATCAACACGCAATAAAGGCAAATTTTAAAGATTTTTCTAGCTGGGCTTTGAAAAGAATTTTTGACTAGGGACCTTCTAATGAAAGGGAATTAGCAAGATGATTAAAGCTTAAAGAAAATCTGATTTGCATCAGTATTTTAATTATTTCAAAACAGATTCTTTAAACACAAGGTAATCTTGTCAAATACCTTTCCTCCTTAATTATTAATGCTAATTGCTGTTCTTCATTGTTTTCTTTTCAAAATAAAAACTTCTTCAGTGAGGTTCCTTTGCTATTTCTTGATTTCTATTTCTACAGTCACAGTGCTCAATAAACCCTTAGGATATGCACAGCGTGTAATTTGCTTCACTGGAAGACCATCACATAACAGTGCGCTGATCCTTCCCACTTCTCCACTTTAATCCTTGGACATCTTTACAACCTGCTATCAGACTCTAGCATGGTTAACACGCTTCCAAGTGACTATACCTTTTCATTCACTCAGAATATGACTGTATAGAGAGAATGACAGTAAAATGGTTGACTTTATAAGAACTTATTGGATAGAATACCAGCGAAAGCGTTGATAGCATAGCCTGCCAGATGCTTCAGAAAGCTCTGGCAGGATTTTATATGGCACAGAAAACACATATGAACCAAGAGTACAACACTTATTTGGGCTCACAGTCACTACCTGTTAATGCTGTGGAGTAGCGGTAAAATCAACTTCTGAGTTCAGAGATTTGAATGTCTGCATTAACTTTCTTTGTTTTCATATGCTACACTTCTATTAATTTGCTGAACCAAGATATGAAAGAATGCCAAGTAAAGCGAAAACCAAGGGAAAAAAACCACCCACCAAACAAGAAAAAGATCCTCTAATAAGATAAAGTCCTGATACTATGTTTAGTTGCAGAGTGATTTTTCCTGCTGTTATTTAAGCAGGCAATTTGGGTTCTGCTTCACTGAAGCCACAAGGGTATTACTGGCGGGAGGGGGGAGAAAGCAGCCCTTTGCACACAAAAACACTCCACACAATTGGATTAGCCAGAAAGAAAACAATATCTAGAATGTTAAGTGAGAAATGTTAGTGATACGCATTTATGTTAAACATTAAATCATCTAACTTCAGACCAAATACTTTATCTTAAAAAGAAAATAAAAATATTAATTCCTCCCTATTTGCAAAAATTGTTGAATCACTTTAAAATGACATAGAGTTGTACTTCATTTCCTTTAATGCTAAATACTGAAGCTTATTAGAAGCAACCAAAGTATTCCAGAAAACAAATTAGGAAGAAAGATTTCTGACATTTAGTAGTCATGAGTTCCAAGTTAGGAATAGAATTCATTGCTTCCAAAGATCACGCCCCATCTAACAAACAAGTGAAGTATATTCTTAAACAGATGTGCATTTGATTTGCTTCAGTGAAGTTACATTTAAAAAAAAAAATACTAAAAGCTTACACAACTTCATTGCAGTATATCTATATTGTTAGAATATAGACCAGCAAAGTGCCAAGACCTCAGGCTTTATTTAATCTTCCCTTTGCTCTCATTCAGCACACGGGTTCACCCACACTCAGCAGACTAGATTATAACATAACACCAGGCAACAGCTAGTAAGTTTGTGCTCTCAGTACATCAATCACCTGCCTTTGATATCACAATATTTAAATGATCACTAACAGCATGAAACATTTCAGCTAAGTCTTTGTAATGATTACAAATTAAATCCTTTAAGAAACATTTTTATAATCCATTTTGTTTGAAAAAGTTGTTTTTTTTTTTTCCAGTAGCTGTACTGAATTTCAAGCCATCATATCAGATTATGTTAAAAACAGCACAAAAAGGCAAAGTTTTTATTAAAACATAGTTACATGAAAGATTTCAGATTAGACAAAATTTAGCAACAGATATTTTGTAGATAACTACTAGGTCACTTAAAGAAATATTTACTTTTTGACTACTTACCATGCATACAATAAAACAGGTGTTTTCCTACTATCACTGTTTGAAGAAGGATCCTGGATAGATTTTGTTTTGTAGAAATGCAGTTTGTCCTACTGATATATCAAACGTCATCTGAAATACTTCATAAACTTTTCCAAGATGTAAGTTTTAACAGAAATACTGAAAACTTTTGAAAACATCTGAACAAGAAATTAAGAGCTGAGAACCTATTCTGCTATTTTCTACAACATTTCACTAACACCAACACCTAGCATACCACTGCAGAGCTGAATGTATGTGTGTTACAGTTTCAGTCACCTCTGTACATCTGCAACCAAACAAATTCCACAAAATAAGTACACTCTCAATCACTTTGTGGAGAAATCCATTTCTCCCTAGTAGCTACCACAGGAGGCCTGAAAAGACCAGGTTTATGTTTAATGTATAGGCTATGGGAGAAAGATGGCATTTTGTGTCAGGACCAGAGGCACTTTCTCTCCTCCTCCAAGGAAGGAAGTAAAGCATTTACTCAGCGGAGAACTCAAGTGCATTCCAGCCAGAGCCCCAGTCTGAATGACCAAAACACCATCAGTAAAACTTGTTTTATTTACACATCTCTAGCTAGACCTGGAGTGTAAATTGTCAAATAACATGCTGGTTGTTACTACAGCCAAACACAGAAATAAGTCTGACGTGAGCAATTCTGCTTCAAGAGTCCACTCTTACCAAAGAGACACAGTGCAATAAAACCTCTCACACTGTGGCACAGTTTGACACCCACAAAATCTGCATTCAGAGTCCAGTAGAGCCAAATACAGGGTACCTATCTAAAAGTAGACACTCACCAATACCTGCTTCAGAAAAAAATGACATAAATAACAACATCACAATTCAAGTACTTTTGTGCAAAGTTATACCTTGGAGGGTTTCTGTAAAATTTCAGCTGCTTAAGGCAAGCCGAAAGTATGACATAGATATATCCAAGTTGGTTTACATACAATGGAATTTTACGTACTGGATTTTTTCTAACTGCAGCTACATCAACACATTTTCTGTTGTGGAAGTTAATAAAGTAAGACATATTTGGCTTAATAAGGCAGCTTCTACTATCCAAGTCATATCCCCTAGGTGTCTCTACGTCACATTATTATCTAGAAGCTGCCTCAAACAGCACCAAGTTGTAGGAATAACTGCTAGGGACAGCACAAGCTCTGGCGTTTTGTGTCCGTACTTTTCTTTGCCATGAAACTTCATCCCACAGCATATTTAATACAAATTAACCCCTAACCTAATAACTTCAGTCTACTATATTCAGTCTACTATTCCTGTGGGGAATTTTCCTAATAACTTCAGTCTACTATATTCAGTCTACGATTCCTGTGGGGAATTTTCCACAAGTGATATTTTGTGGGTACAAACAATGTAAAAACCACAGAATGTAAATACAGAAGACAAAGTTCCTGAGTCACATCTCATTAAAAACAGCAATCCACTGACTTCAGGTGGAGTGGCTGGCCTGCTCCAAGACTGTACAGGAGTGGTAGAAATTAGCACTGGAAAATATGAGATTGGAGCTTCTGGGCTGGCAGGAAGAGGAGAGACCACAGTGAAACTAAGTTTAACTTCTGCAGAGAAAGTAGCAACAGCTAAGCTCAGTCTTAAGAGTTTTTTCTTTCTCTGTACTACAGGAGACTACAGATAATGCTATACTGTTAGCAGTAATACTTCTCTCCCTCTTATCTTTACTTTCCCCATCCTGTTTTCTTGAAATAAGATAAACAAACATCAGGTCATACTCCTGTCTCATTTTTTAACAAGAAACTTCACTTTAACCAGACTGCTAACATTCAGATGTTCTTCTTAAACCAAGTATATCATAGAAAAATCGGAATAATTCTAGCTCCTTGTAGACAGCAGATCCATTCTATTTAATGTTATTAAAAGAAAAAAATATAAGAGACAGCATTTAAAACTGTAGTCTGTAAAGCTAAAAAGATCTAGTATTTGTGCTGTTTCTCATGCCTAATTGACTACATTATCATTCTAATAGTATACACAATAAAGAAAAAATGATCAAGAAAACTCTAAAAACTGAGATGCTTTTTCTTTTTATTCTACCTCTCAGCTGTCTCCATAGCTGTTTTACTGTTTTCCAACAGTACTTGTTACTTTACTTTCTCAAGGCCAACTATTTACTGTCTTAGATCTGTAGATCCACATCCAGTTAGAAAAAATCTCACACAGATACTCCCTCACACACATCCACAGCTCTGCACTTTCAGACTTTGCTTCTACCTTAAGATGCTCCATGGAACCCAAACTTACACTGCTTCCAGCTCAAGACTGCTGGACCAAGAAGGCAAAAGGAGTTTGCATACTGACACGGGTCCAGCTGGACTTTGAAGACGATGGAAGATTGTTCACATCTTTCTACTTGTTCACATATTTCTACTTAGGTAATAGAAGATCTGAGATGCTATTCACAAACAGAAACTAGTGAATGGCTTATGCTCTAGTTCACCTATTCCAATTTTAGTACAGAGAGGAAAATGAGACCAGTTACTATTTTAGTCATGTGTCTCACACTTAAATAGTGAAGATGCAAGTGCCAGTAAAGATAAGGCAAACTCCTTATTCACAGTAAATCCTAATGAGAACTCACATCAATTTCCAATAATTTATTCAGTAGGCCTTTTAAATCAACCATTTTCCTCATCACTGCCTCCTCCATCTCTTCCTTCTTCCTTCCTGACTCTGCAATTAAGTCATAATGCTGAACTTGGGATATCAACATCCTGGCTTTCCAAACATAAAGCTCACTGAATGGATCAGTTACCCACTTAAGAAGCTTTAACGCACAATGTGGCTTTGGCCAAAGGTGAAGATAGCAGCATGCGCTTCCCTTCCTCGGTTTTGATGCCCTATTGTAACACAGCCAATGAGCATACCCATGGACAGCCACAGCTAACCTCACAAACAGGATTTCAGTTTGCCTGCAGATTTAAAAAACAGAGCCTATCAATGTTGTTGGGTGCTCAAACAGACTCTACCACTAGATACGTAGCAGAAGAGTTTATGATAAATATTCTGATTCTCATTGGGTTGAAATTCTTAAGCATTTGCTTATGATGTCTACAGTGGCACACACAAAAGAAACAACATGCCTTACAGCTACAACATGGCTTTATTTTGTATGCATTAAGCATACACACTCTATTAACATAATACAACTCTCCCGGTATTGATTAAACATACAAACATATCATACCTTAGTACTGCAGGTAACAATATCTTTTGGCCTTAACTTCCTTCTAGTTACATCTATTTAAATTCTAGTTACATTTATTCTTATTCTAGTTACATTTATTCTTATTCTATTCTAACACCATCATCATAAGCTCAAGGCTTACTCTCACTAGAATAATTCAATTACTTTTAAAAACAGCAATAACAGCAAAAAATTCAAACCTAAATTCCCCACATCTCTGTAAGTGACACGTAGCTTAACTTTGTGAGGGCTATTCCATGCTTCTAACTTTTCAAATAAAATTAGGAAAAAAATAAGTGTTCCTTCCTGCGATTACTTTTTTTTTTGTAAGTTTGCTTAGAAAACCCCAAATCTGGTTCCTAAATCAGGCATAATTATTTTAAAGACCTATGTATGCAAGAAATATTATACCGATAACAAATTAATTGTGGTGCTTTTACAGATACAGAAGATCTAGGTCTTTAATTCTTTGTTCTTTAAGTCTACCTCTTTTAGGTTATTTTCTTGCTTTCCTAAAACACACCAGTTCTTTCTAAGAGGCTGTAACTTTTTAAGGAGGCCTTAGGGGTAATATATTTACAATATACTATGTAATCACTAGCACACAGGTTTTTAACCCTTCGCTGTGAAAAGCAGCGCTACTCACTCCTGCTTCCTCCCTCCTGACTAGCCACCACTGTAAACTCACATGGTAAAAGCTTCATACTGTGCCCAACCACCAGGTACACTTTCTATGTAATCAGAATTAAAACAATAACACTTTTAATTGCTTTGATAGTTTCTCCAGAGATCTGAAATAACCTAAAACTGAAAATATGAAATCTGCCAAGATGCTGCAAATTTTGAGCGCAGACATTTCCCAAAGGACCCATGCCGCTCACAGCTGTACCAGAGGTACAGTGGCACACAGGGAGACTCAGAGAAGGGCAACAATTCTGAAAACACCACTAGACCTCATCGTTTGAGAAAGTATTTAAGCCTTCACTGCAAGAACAGAAGATAAAGAAGGACACTCGCTGGAACCTTTTCATACATACACTTGCATGCAATGAGGCAATTACCTTTGTAATGTCATGCATTTGCCAGAACAAATGATGATGCACATAACAGAGCTTCTGGTGAGGATTAGCCACTGCACAGCTGATTTGCACTGAAGAGAATCTGTTTAAGATGACAAGTAATTACCTTTGATTCAAGCTTGATTGCAGTTGACTTGAAGACAAGATATTGCATGAGCTTTTCCAGTATAGAATACCTCAAGGTCCTCACAATACGTATCAAGTTGGGACGGTATTGACTCACCTTTGACAGAGAGATGAATTCTCTTGCTCCCAAGAGATTTTTACGTTCAGTTTTTATTCACTGCAAATGTGGCACTTGGGACTTTAAACCTTTACTGCTATTCAAATTCATATTCCTCTTACCTAGTTTTAATACCATAACATACATCTTTCAAATATATTCATAATTTATACATCATTAAAATATAATTTTGTCTCTAGTTTAGACACGTTTTTGAGCTTTCTTGCTCAGGATGACACGTTACAAACATTCTTTACTCCCTCACTGTTTTCAGCTTTTTGAGGTTTCCTGCCTACACAGAACAACGGTTTCACAAGGTCTACACAGCCTTCCCACACGCAGTCAGGCTGCCAGGACTCTGAGCTGGCTGACAGCAAGCCACAAACTTCAGCATGTACCTGAACCTGCCTCAGAAGCAGCTGACAGCCTTCTTAAAGAGCTATGGCTTGAGTATATCTTATATACAGACCTGATGAACCATTCTGAATGAAGACAGACATTTTCTGGGAATAACATGTATCTCAGTAGTTCTGCAATGACAGGAAATAAGTAATATATTCCTGAAGGTCTTTTACTCCTGCCTATCTCTCTGTTTCACAAGCATCTGCTAGCACTTGTGAAACATCCCCTCATGGGTTTTTAAGCCTATTTATATTAAGCCTGAATGTGGGAGCACTCTTCAACCCTTTTCTTGGGTCCACTGCACAAAGAATAATATACAAATACACAAACCTCTCCCTTTTATTGTAACGTATCTCCACACAAAAGTATAGGGTTTTTTGCCTTATTGTCCATTGTTTCACCCTCTTTGAAGACATGTAGCGAGTAACCAAGCTGAAGGTGTTTTCACACTGGCATACTAACATGGCTTTATACAAGTGGAGGCAGATTTCTTGCAGTTCGAACAGGTTTGTATCCCCATGAACTTACTTATTCTTTCAAAATGAATGATACTAAAGATTCTATAAAAGAAAAAGAAGGTGAGGTGCAGCTGACAAGCTATTAGGTCAAGAGAAAGGTGAAAGATTGAAAGACTCATAAAAAAATAAAAAGTCTTTGCATGCTTCTAATGGCATTTCTTCTACTACACTGGGGAGGAAAAAAATGTCACTGCAAGGTGATGTAAAGGGTGAGAGGGGAAGAATTTCTATTGCAGGAGGAAGAAAAAAAGGCAGTCAGATCCTGCAAGGACACCTCAGAAACCCACAGTGCTGTTGTGCAAGAACAAAATAGAAGATTGAGAATAATTTTTTTGTGAATGTTATAAAAGTTTAAGAATGGATTAGGGCATATAGAATTCTGCTAATAAAGAAGATTATTACAGGCATCAAACTAAAATGCAGCTTCTTACTCTATTCACAATTGGAATCCACAGACCGGGTGATTCTTGATCTAAAAGGTTTTGGTCCAGGGGTTGGATCTGGTCATTCACCATCCTTTTATCTTAGCTTCTACCCTTCTGGAGAAGCTAAGAAACACAGGAGTCTGGACAGTGAATGTCCATCCCAGTTCCCATAATATTTTTTGTCATTATGTTGGCCATGAAAGACTGCTGTTGTTCTACCACCTAAGAGCAGTAGATAAGCCCGTAGGCATATATTTCACTGCACAGTGTGGTTCAACATAGAAACAGCAGTAGCTATTATCGCAACTGCAATTCAAAGCTTGGGTTCAAACCTCCACAGCTTCTGAAGTTATATTGTTGCTCAAAAGAAATTGTATTATTGACTCCAGACATACTTCTTGCCCACAGTTCCCTGACTAGCTACTATTGCTGTGTTGATTTGGCAAGTGGCAGAACACATACCAACATAATACATGGAGCACAGGCTAATTAAAATGGCTTTTAATTGTCTGAAGTATTTGTTGAATCATGTCTGTATGTGAGACAGGAATAAATGGCTGGCTATCAGAGAAAAAAGCTCATGTTATGTAAGAACAAATTAATATTAAATAATCACTTTATGTCTTATGCCTCCTTTATCTTGTTATTTTCTGCTGTAGCAAGAGTCTGTCCTCTGCCAGTGAATTGTATTAATTGTCAGGCCAACAAAGAACTTCAAGAAAGTTTCTCAGTCAAAGCTCTCCAAAGTCAATGGCAGCAATAAAATTTGGCTCTGGAAAATTCAGGCAAATTCCAGTTGATTTTTTTTTTGTTTGGTTTTTTTTTTGTTTGTTTCGTTGTTTTTTTTTTTTTTAATTTAAATATATTTGCTAGGCTTAAGTTATATTCAATGCTACCAGCCAAAAGTGGCATACACAAACTTGCCTATTCCTTCCAGATTCTTCAGCAGTTTTCAGAATTCTGTTAGACTACATAGAGATTTAAAAGGGATAAGTCATTTCAGTTAAATAATATCTCAAAGTTGTTTCTCCTTTTAGTTGCATGCATTTTTAACTGAGCTGTACTTAGCTCCACTTCTTATGAAATAATATGCGAGTTTCAGCATGGATCTACTAAGATAAAGGTCTACTCAATTTGCAAACTAAGAATTAACACAGTTTTCTTTAACACTGTAAAATTTTGAAAACAAACAGATCACGGGAAGTACCAACTCATCTCATTACAGCTGACACATTCACACCTTTGCTGATAGCGTATTTTGGCTAGAGAGAGCTTTCTGCAAGGTTGGGTTAACAATGCACCAGAGTTTATGTTTACAGACTGATAGCTCTATCCTGGAAACTGAAAAAAAAAAAAAAAGACAGTTTCTTGAGCAATTAAAGAATGTAATGTAGTATTGGATATTGTAGCCTGGGTTTTTTTTGGCTTTTTTCCCCCCTAGTTTTTTTGGGGGGGGTTTATGCCTAATGCTGCTTCTGTTACTGAAACAATTATCATCATCAAAGTGTGCAATCCTAGGAACAAAAGGACTACATCAGTGCTTCAGTTCTTCAGGCATTCAGGACTCCTTTTTTTTTTTGGCACTCTTGTAATTTAAATATAGCTGCAATATATTTTACTTCAAATGTTGTAAATGAGAAATAATTCATGGTAGAGATCATCAACGTTCAGATTGCCACAGCCAAATGCCTTTCAAACACTGAACTCTTACTTGAATCTGAATTGATGCCAACCCTTCAGTTTTCATAAAAGTGTAACTGACAGGATTGTAACATCGGTAACTGCAGGTCTTCGCATTCATTCCGTTTCAAGGTCAGTATAATAGCAGGATAGTATTCTCCTGTGCGCTATTCCACAGTGTGGCCACTGCTCATAAGATGACTGTATACATGGTAAATTCATGGATTTGGTGACTATTTGGAGCATAGTGTGTAAGGTTTTCTTAGTAAACAACATATGGCTTACCCTGCAACGATCTAGACTTTATTCAAATCCTTTTCAAATTCAGGGCCAATCTTTCTGTTGGACATCTGAGCACTCACAAAACTCACACTTCGAGCTTCTAAGAATGACTCCTATAATCATAAATACATATATGCTAGAACAAAAGTGAAGAGAACAGTTACACACTGGGTTTTTCGTTAAGCTTTACTATAAGGTCACTAGTCTCCTCAAAAGCGAAATGAAAAATTAATGATGAATTTTTCTTCAAATTTGCTGAGAAACACTTTAGCACAACTACCTACATACAAAGTTCTATATTTTCAAGTACAGAAACTATTCCTCTTCCATCTCCCTCCCCCAATTTTAATTTGAGGCTACCTATAAGCCATAGCAACACGTATCTCCTACTTTGCCTCTTCTGACAACGTCCAGTTATTTTCAGCAAGGCGAGAGATCTTTGGTTCATACCCTCACGACCCAAACATAACATTTTTTCCCAGTGACTATTACAGAAAAAAGCTTAAATAATTATTTCAGTCCATTTAATTTGTTTTCTTTTTTTTTTTCCTTTCTTTTTGACCTTCAAGTGCTATCACATGGAACAAGCACAAAACACAGAACACTAATGAGAACACTCCAACCACTCTTAAATAACTCTTAATAAGCAGTCTTTATGTACTGTATGAATCAGCACCACTGTATGAAAAATTCCTTCAGCTTTCAGGTAATATTCCATCACATTATGCGCATTTCTCACAAGAAATGCCAACAAGAAATTTATCGTCACCTCTGCTCAAACTCAACACACTGTTAGGATTACTTTTAGTTACTTCAAATAAGATTAATGAGGTACTCACTTTAGTTTATTTTTTATTCATTAACAATTTATTCAACTATAATACAGCCTAAATCAACAATTATGGGATCTCTGCTTTTTGCTTTTAATGCTTTAGGCACCATCAGGTTTTACTGTTCACAATTGAAAAGAAAAACAACATACAAAGGTGCTCTGGATAATTTTTCCTCTGGAAATGTACATTTATAATTAAAATTAATTGCAATGATTAAACATCAACACTTTGCCTCAATTATCAGAGTACTCACATTAGAAAAGAGAAACAGTAAAATATTTATTTGCAAGAATTAGAGAACTTTACTTTTGGCCTTAGTGAAGTCTAAAATGCTCATTAAAGGTCTGAGTGAGCTGTGGAACACACAATTTCCCATTAAAGCTAAAATATTGACCACAACACACACATTGCTTCTTCTGAGCTCACCTACAAGTCTAAATCAATTCCTCAGTTGTCTGATACTCGAAGCTTTTTGAAAATATCAGGATACGAAGAAACTATGAGCATCAATCCCTTGAATGAAAGTATTTCCCTTTTTGTCCTTTCTTGATGTATAACTTTTTAAAGAGGAAAAGGACAGAAAAAATTCCCAAAACATCCTTACCAGTTAAAGTTCTATACAGCACACATAGGTTTAACACCTCACTGCTTTGTAAAAGTTTTTACATGAGGGTCCAACGGTATTTAATTCAGTGACATTTCTCAAGCACTTGCATAAGCGTTCTGCACGACATACATGGAACACATTAAAATGCAAGTTCAACACATTTATACATGCTGTTCATTAGCAAACCCATAAATTGATTCTAACTCTGTATTTTGACATGTCCTGGCTAAAAGGTCTTGAAATACTGATGATAGCTTCCCAAAACTGGCCTTCCCCCCATTTTCAACAGAATCAGTGGTAGCTACTTGAACTGTACAAAGTGAATCTGCTAGAACTAAACAGAAAACTCCAAAGTATTTTACAGCATGGTTTTGGATTAATTTGTGTCATGGAACCTCTTCTAGATTGTCCATTCTTGCTTTTCAGAGACACAATAAGATTCCAAGATCATGTAGGGCGTAAATAGTGAGTTCAAAATTGTATCACAAGTTTAGATCTTTTGCAATTCAACATCTGAAGAAACTCACAAGGCATTGAAATTTCCCTGGCTCCCCTACCTCCAAAGTTGAACCCAGGCTGGCTGATAACAACACATTTCTTTTCCTTTGGGCTATATTACTATCCCAATATTCATATTAACTCTACTTTCATTCATATCAGTGATATGAATGATGAATCAGTAGAATACTCCAAATAAGTAAACATAAGTAAATAATTAACTTTCCAGCTTAAGACAATTTCTTAATTTTGGATGTGCTCATTTTTGCTGTCTGAAACAGCATATAGAATACAGTTAATCTATGGAGTTTTTAAGAAGCAAAATTAAAGCAAAAAAAAATTTCAATTTTGTAATTCTGGTAATATTTATTTCATTGTAATAAGCTTGAATTAATTCAGACTTTTTCCAACAAAACATTATGTTGTATTGACAACACAAAAAATCAACCTAAAAATGTAGGTCTACTGATTTCACATCTCCTCATGAGTGTAACCTATTTTCTCTACTGCATTAATGCCAAGTAAGCAGACATCTTTTTGCACTGCAATAATTTGATATATACAGCAGTGCTATACAACAAACAGTACCATCATGATTACTTTGAGGTTGCCAAACAGTCAAACTGCATCATTAAAAAAAGGTTGATGTAGAATTAATTGCAGAAATTCTACAACTGATCTCAAAACTACATCATGATGAGAGAAAAGGCTAAATAGTATGTAAAATCACATACTTAAATAAGCATGAATCAACTTAGCAGTCAGGTTGTTACGAGTTTCATCCTCTTGGTTGACAGACTTGGGAAACATTATATATTATTAATATGGCTGGCTAATTTCTAATTAGGAACCCATTAGCAGTTCTAACAACCGTAGATTTTGATGGATTTGCAGTCAAGCTGGCCAAAAAAAAATTACTAGGTGACCTCTTGCACAGGATTCCTCCATCTGTCCATTATCATTTAACGCCACTCAATTGAGAAAATGCAGGTTTGTTCTGATATAATTTCCTTGGTGCACAATGACCTCTTCTTCTGTGGACTTCCCGTCAAAAGATCATGTTAGTTTCTCTTCATTCAAACTATTTTTTCTTAATTAAGATGAAAAAAGCAAGGTATTTCCTGGCTTACTAGAGTTCACTTATACATCTAAGTTTGAATGCGTACCCTAAGAGAAAGGCATATATTAAATCATACGCAAACAGTCTATTTGTAAAATGGAAAAATAACCATTTACATTAGGCGGATCCGAGTTCAGATGAGAAGACAAGGCAGTTTGATTGAATAAGCAATGAAGCTTACAGAAAACAAATGCATTTCACTTAAGGTCATGTGAGGCTACAAGAAGACAGACAAACTGACACAAAATATGAAGTTGCTGCTCGGTCTTGTTCATTGAGATATACAATAATAGCATCACTCTTCCAGAGAGATGGGTTATTGAGTTAAACAGTATTTATTTATTTATTTTTTTCTTTTTGTTACTTAGGCTCCTAAAAGCCAAACGAGTCTGGCAGAGTCTTGAGTAAGTCTTACTGGATTTGTTCATATCACCAAGTCAGCATACAAATTCAACACAGGTGGTCGTTTCTTTTCTCAAAAAAAAAAAAGTGCAACACAAGAGTAACAGTGCAGCACTTGCAAAAGAAAGCTTGCAAACATTTATAAAGTTCAGTTTGTCCTGTGCCGAAGAGGCAGCAGAACTTTTACTTAAAGAAGATGTAGCAACTTAAAAAACACTGAAATGCATTTTATGTAATAAATGGAAAGTCTAAATGGAATGTCTTCAGAATCAATAAGACTGAAGAGATGGTTTGACATATCCTTGTACTGCTAAACAAGACAGGCTCAAGTTTCTAGGTGCATATTTCTAAAGATTTCAAGGCTTTCAAAAACTTCACCGCTCATCAAACTGCTGCTTCTTTATAATAAGTCTAATTTTAGATACTTTAGCTCCTAAGTACACTGAGGTCCAATTTCCACCATTTTACTGTTGTCAGTTTCGTGGGTTGGTATGAGATTCTGCTTTGTAGTAGAATTCAGTAAGTACAGGAGAAGTCCCAATCTTTTATAGACCAGGATGCAACAGAGTGATTATCATATTGCATCCCAAAATGAATAAACCGTATATTAAATACACAAAGAAGATATACTGGGAAGAATAACATCAGCCTGGCAAAGAATAACTATCTGCAAAAATTGATCTAGTGTGTTTCATCTCAAGCCCATGGATATTCACTGGAATAAAATGGACTGAGTGGCAGCACAGCTTTCAGCTAGGTCAAAGATGTCTTTTTGTAGATAATAATTGGATGCCAAGTCACTGAAAAAAGGCATGTTTTAATCAAAGAAGAAAATTTCTCATGAGATTTCACTTCTGAAATTAAGCAAGAAGCTCATGTATTCTCTTGTGTTTGCAAGCTGTACTCTGTGAACCTGTAATCCCATTCAAAGCAGCAAAGGAAAGATCTCATTGTTTTGCCCCCACCCCCCCCGGTATACACAAATCCCCTTTTCTTCCCCTCCTCTTTCAAAACACTAAAACCAGAGGGGTTTTTTGGGGGTTCCTTGCACTATGGGGAGCAAAATCCTAGAGGTGGACATGAACAATATGATCTTAATTTCCAGTTCACCATGTAAGCTTCTCTCTGGTTTTCACTTGCCCCTTTGCATTTTTATACACACACACATATATGTCTAAACTAAATACATAATTATTGTATGTATATAAACTATCATATATGAACATGACAGCTTCACATGAATGAGATGGAAAGATTGCTGCTAACACTATTACTAACCACAGCTATGATAAAGTTAAAAAGCTAGAAGCAATGAAGACGAACTGATGGATTACCCTGCCCCTGTTTATCGAGAGGCTATTTAGACTTATGGCTGAAAATCAAGATCAAAAAGAAGAGTAGCTCTTCACCTTCTAGGGTGTGATTTCTCTTCCCTGCTGCCCCTCCCTATAGCAGAGTTTTCATCCTCAGTAGGTCAGTCCTGGTTCACAACAAGGGTCATGACACAAATCACCACCTGGAATAGGAAACATTTTAGACCCTGCCACAAGATGCTCTCTGGGCCACATGCAGCATATTTGTGGCCCTAAAACATTCATACTTTGTGTGCTTTATTCGGTGCAAAGAATCTGAAATAACATGACAGACATATTACAGCCTACAAGAATGGTAGTTACCAAGGTAAGCGCTGCTTGGGTGCATCTACACGTGTCTGGGAGTGTGGAGCCTGACGGGACAGCATCAGAGGGCGATGCAGAGAAGAGGCAGCCAAACCTGAGAGAACACTGTTTATACTGCCTTCCTGGAGTATCCAAGGAGTAAACTATCCCTCAGTTGAAGTTTTTAACTGAAAATACAGGCAGAGCAGCCCAAAAAAGACCTAACAAACAAACAATGCCAGGCTCACTTCCTGGCTGTCTTTTGATGGTTATACCTCGCTGTGAGGTAGGCTGCACACGACATCCAACAGCAACTGCTCTTAAAGCAGATACTTCAAGGGCTACTGTATTTCATCACAAGCCCCTAAAGAGCTAATTACCCCAACAGTCTGTAAGAGGAGGAAATGAGGAATTCTTTTCAGATAGGGTTATTTACTTTTCTTTCTTATGTTTGCTTTTTCCTCCTACCACAGTTTGCAGATTTGCAAAAATATCAGAAAGGATCACTTGGGGAGAGGGGCCAGAAAGTTGTTTATTTTCATTCACAGGGTTCTTAGTCTTTCATCTCTGAGAAAACAAAGATACGATAGAAGTCTAGGGTGCTGGAGTATCTATAAAACTTGGGAAAAATCTTTTCTACAACTTCGGCTCGTGTTTACTCCTTTAATGATACACTCAGTCACAAAGGCTTTTCAAACACGCATACAACCTAAAACAATAATAAGTATCTAAAAAGATGCCCTAGTCTTAAAGGGTGAGCACACACAGCTCTTGCGCTAAATATCCAATCACTTGTTTGGGGTGTAAAGGCTCAAAAACTTGGTTTTTTTGCTAGGTTTTCTTCTCATTAACACAGAAATATCAGCCCCATGGCATAAGAGGAACTAGTGAAAAAAGATGAAGATAGCTTTAAGAGAGGACAAGCAAAACTGTGATACAGAGTCTGGTATTGCACATACAGACATGAGTTATGCACCTCCAAATGCCATCAATTTTGCAGTAATGTTCTTGAACAGAATAACAGAATTATGACTTGATATCAGTAATTTGATTGTTTTTTTTTCCTTTAGAGCTTTCCACTTTTTCCTGTGCTTGACTTTTCCATACTAACTGTAGCGGTTTAACAGATCCTAGACCAAAAGAACGTTTAGTCAACTGAAATACCCTCCCATGCATCAGCATTTCACTATCGTCTCATACCTAAATAAAACTAGAAATTCATGAGCATTCTGGAGAAGAACAGCATGACTCAAACAGATGAGGTAGATAAATGCAGGCATCAAGCTAAAACAAAGAAGTCCCTCAGGTCCTCTGGAATTTTGTTTGCAAACAAGATCAGCAGAGAATATAAAAAAGTGTAGTCTCTGCGGATCTCTCGTCTGTCCCACACATCTCTAAAACATATTTTCTTTTGTTTTTATTTTTTTTTACTATTTCATTCTTATTTTTACACAGTGTATCAGATGCTCAAATCATCTGGTCCAAGTTTACAACAATTGTATATTTGATTCACAGTGCTGACATAATCAATAAAGTCTGTTCAGATTCCTACAATCTGCATCTCTTGTCAGAAGATTATATTCTAAAATAATTCAAATAAAATTTTGAAAAAATATTCAAGAAAACTGTTCTCATGCTCAATATCTCATATTCACTTACAACAAAGACATAGCCTAAAACAAAGTCTGTTTGAATTATTACCTTCACTGATGAGCAGAACTGAGTTTCTATTAAAATACTCCATAAAAGTATGGTTTCAAAGTTAAGCCCACACAATACATTTTGGTGTCTTTTGGGAAGAGACTCTCTTTTGAAACAGAATTTAATACACCATAGTCCTAATGGTTGCTCTAATGACAGCACCTTCACAGAGGTCAGCATCTTATCAATCTGGCAGAATTACCTAATCAACTCTGTAGAAGTTGTCTGTTAAAAAAAAAAATTAAATATCAAACCATCACTTCTCCATCCCTTCCTAAGAAGCAAGGATTTTTACTGTCTAGACCACAAGGAACATAGTTTTCTGACTTTAAAAGCTTGCATTATTGAGAGAGAAAAATGATAAAAAAATATTTCTCACTTATTTTTAAAAATCAGTTTAAATGAGGAACAGATGTGGGACAGACTGGAAGGGGAAGAAGAAAGTAGAATGGACTTTTACATACTTGTCACACTAAATTACAGCCTTATGAAACAAGCTCTCAACCACTAAGTTGCAGCGGTCATATTTTAATGGAAAACCCAATTTTCGTGTGTGTGCGCTTGCTCTGCACACAAAGGAAGATACTTTTTAACAGGAATATTCCCACAATAACTACTTCCCTGTGATAAAGACAGATTATTGAGGAATAGTGTTTTTTTCCCCCCAGTATAAAGAAGAGGAAATTTTAATACTAGTCCATGCACACGATGGTGTGCACAAACACACACAATACATAAATCTAGTATATGTACTTAATGACTTTATGGTTAAAATGCCTTTGTTAACTTACTTCATGCTGTCATTGCTGAAGCAAAAAGTGTGACCAAGTGTAACCAGGGTCAGACTAAAAATCCTCTGTTTTTAACTGGTTATCTTTAGCTAAATGCGACACAATCTAAGCTTTGATCTGTCTTGGACAGAACGTGTATGTTGTTTTGGATCACAGAAGAGTTTCTGGTGCTCCTACAGACATAAATTCACCCTATAAACACATTTATTTTAAAAAGAGACTAAATAGTACTCAATCTACAAGACAGAGAACAGATGAATCTCTCTAATTGAATAAGATGCATTTCTTAAGACCTTGCCTATATTTTCTAGTTTGCAATGATTCCTGCAAATGGAATCTCTGTAATATTAATTATTTAGAGAAAGCTGAGTTGAGGACTCTTTTTGCAATATAAGATTTACAATATATAACATGTAGTATTAGGAGATTCAAAATTAATTCAGATACATAGAATGAAGGTTTACATGAACAAAGTGGTAACATTCAATGTGCCTCAAGCTTTTAGTTCAAAACAAGATTAAACTGGTATAATACTACAATGCAAAGCATTAATGCTGAGCCTGGTCTATTAGAAGCCAAAACTCTAGTGAAGCTTATGGGCACGTTAATTATCATTTTGGCTGCTGTATATAATAAATTTCTTTAAGACTGAAGGTAACTGAAATAATTAGTTACTGCCAAAACACTAGGATGGCCAACAGTATTTGCAAAGCATTCCTAAAAAGTTAAAAGAACAACCAGGTTTGGAATGGGTATAAAATCCGAAGGCACTTTGATAATTTTGGCACTAGTAGCCCATTATGTCCAACTAAATTCATAAGCCATGAATTTAGACTGCCTGCAATCTTTATGCCAGTGCAGCACGATGGCTCAGGGACAACATGCTGATCATTTACACGCTATTACTAGACAACATCTGGGCCAAACAAGTCAGTACTGAACATGAATGTTTCCATCCCTCTCAAGTCTGAGTGGTATGCTAATGAAAGAATATGCATGAGTATAATACGCAGAAATAGCAAGAAGTAAGCTTTCCAGAGGAAAGGAAGGGTGCCTGGTTGTCACAAAGTCTCATTCAGAGAGATGTATTATAATTGTCTATGATCCATAAGAACAATTGGCTACCTAGAAGTTACAGAAGATATTACCACACGGTCGAGCCAATGGGCTCGACCCATTACCACGGGTCGAGCCCCGTGTGTAAGCTTCCTCAGGCAGAGTGTGCCTTCCAACAATGGAAATAGGAGCAACAGCCTGGAGACTTCCATGTTTATTATCCCTTTTCTCCTGCACATCAAGGATCCGTAGAGACCAATAGCAGCCACAGTAGTAGGAGTTTTCCTGTTTCTGGACAGCCCCAAAATCTTTGTTCATTAACACAGTTTGAGCACTGCAAAAATCTTTAAATTTTCTGGGAAGCTGGGAAGCATGGTTGTCACAACCTTTCCAAACTGCTTCCCACCTTTGCTTTGCATAAAGAAGTGCCTTTGCTGTGCCAAGGGAAAGAGGGGGAGCAACGGAGCAATAGGGAATGTCAGTCCTCCCTCCTTCCATCTTTCTTGCTCTTCTGTTGCTATTGCTCAGGTCTGGGATCAGTATAATTACAGCAGTTTCACATTTGTAATTTTGTCTAATAATGATGAAGATGGCATTAATGCTATAAACCTACTGCTATCACGCTCGGGTGACCTCTGTACCTCTCTGGAGAAAGGAACTTTAATATACTTCTTCCTCTTAAGCCACAGCTCATCTTAGAACTTCTTACACTGCATTAGTTTACAGCACATTCTGCACATTCCAACCAGTAATATTCAATGCCACTTCTTGATGAGGATTAGTATTTACACATGACTTGGCAATTAGACTCAGTTGCAAACAGAACTGAGATAAAGTAGTACTCCACTTAGACAGTAAATACATAAAATTCAGTCACCCTGTATCAACATACGCTAGCATGTAGGATGAAACCAGAGCAAACAAATCACCTTAAATCCCATGTGCTATTTAAAGATTGATGATAAAGCAATCCACACTGGCTGCTTGTACTGAATGCCATGATGTACAATGCAGTCTCCAGTACACAGCATACAATTTACAAACATGATTGAATTATACTAAAGAGCCATCAACTATGATAAAATGCAAGTCCTTAAAGTACACTGAGCCTATTTTCAATTTTTGCTTCTTAAAAAACTCTAACTGTCCTATTACCAAAACAAAATTTCAAAACAAATCTGAAAAACTGATCAGAATTTTAAGGAAAACAAAACCTCTTTGTTGCACAGTAGCGTTCAGGTGCTCTGAACATCAAACATGCATCACTTTCTCAACAGTTCAAACGTGAATATTTGTAGTTCTACATACTTCCAGGCTACATAGATTGTCCTTGTTTAATTGCCTTAGAACACACATCAAACATGATTGAATGAGAAAGATAAGCCTTTCCTTTTTGAGGAAAGATATGTTCTAAGTTCTGTTGAATAGGAAACTAAACCAATACGAAATGTTTCCCTTCATATCCCGATCAAGGTATCAACAAAACTGAGCAAACAGACTGTGTTTTATTACCTGTTTTATTGGCTCTTTATGTACAAGCACCATTGTTATCGACTGGCACATTCCTCAAGTCTCTGCAACATCACAGTCCCACAACCATTTGATCTACAGGTATCATTATGACAAAATATGAGAAGGTCGATTTATTTGTCAAGTGAAGAGGGAATGTGAAAAAAAAAAAACAAAACGCAACTGAAAAATTATTAAATAACACAGAGTATCTTCTATATTTATCTTTATGCTTTAATCCTACCAAGTAAATAAAATGGTAGTTATTCTACTGAAGAGTCAGTAATTCTACTGAAAATAGAATTGCAATTTGTATACATACATAGTAACCTCTAATATAAAATATGATTTTATTATCACTTGAAATTGAGATAGGGATATTTTTTGATTTAATTCTTAACAAGCCCCACTAGATCTATTTAACGTATCTGAGCTGAACAATATTAATCACCATAAAGATTAAAAATTACTTTTTCCACTCTGAAAAATGTCAGGTGAATGATTTGCTAAGCAGACCAAGAGGTTGAAGTCTGTTTTTCATCTGTATGACAAAAACAGGAGACATTTCTTCATGCATTTTCCCAAATCAATACATGCCCAAACAGAATAATTTAGAGGAGGACAATTTTCAAGAGACTTTCTTTTAGGAGACTACATCTCTAATCCACTAAACAGAATGAGAATTTCTCCACTGAGATCAGAGGAGTCTAAATCTAGCACAATACATTAAAAAACTTTAATGTATTTAACTTTAGTTCTCTATAAGTAGTGTACAGAAAAACCTCTTTCAATTATTAGAAGCAAATATGCCTACCTCTAGTTATTACCATGCCAATAATACATTTTTTTTTTATTTTGGACAGATTGAACTTCATTAAGAAAGAGACAGAAAGTGGTATAGTCACTTTTCTGAATTACTGCATACATGTACAGAACATCAGCTATAGCAAATATTTCATACCTATGACATGTACTTGTTTTAATAACAAAGATGAAAATGCATCAAACAGAATCTGAGCTCAGCCAGGGAGTCAATCAAAAAAGCTTATGCTAGGATAAAAAAAAAAAATTGCAAAAGTATTCTGTAATAAAATAAAGCATTTTTATTTATTTCTGGGCTTCCTCACAGTATTGCTTTGCCTTCTTCCTAATAATAATGGATTTCAATATAGAGGTTTTTTTAAATGTGCAGGTATCCCTTCTGTCTTCCATTGCTCTGAGTTTTGTTGCATATGGCCATGATGCCTTTAATTCTTAAGATAAATTCTTCCTGAATAAAATGAATGAGAATAGGATCCTCTGCACAGGAACTACTTGACAAGAAAGTGCAAGTCCGCACTTCTGCCAACAGTTGTTTCATGCTGGTATCAGGTTCGTGTTTATTGCTTGTCTTAAAGAATACGGCCACACACTTCTTATAATTTATTTTTAAACTTTGTGTAGATGTACAAATAGTACTAAATATAGTTGATTCCACTTATCAAAAGTGCAAATCTCTTAAAAACTGGTTTGGCATTTTTTTATGCTGTGATGTTAAGTAAAGCTTTAAGGTCCAAATTAATGTAAGTGGAATTGATCTGTAAGCAACAGGAAATGTAAAGGCATGGGAAACGCTTATGTCATTCATTCTTTAAAGATAAGACATTTGCCCAGGCAGAATCTTACAACAAACTTAATTCTGAGCACATGCAGTGAATAAAAAAATAAATAAATGTAGAAGTAGGTAGAATAAGGTAGGTCGCTTAAAGCATCTGGTGTCATATCTTTATATTTCCATGGTACTGAATTTGAGCTGCTATGAAGAGGAAGACAAATTAAGTTATGAAAGAGTTATGAAAAGTGCAGCCAGTTAGGGGAGGAGAGAGAATGTGTGTATATATAGCATATTTATATGCAAAACTGGCTTAATACTTTTAGATTGTGTACAACTTAATTTTTTTTGCTGTATTTATTATTAAGATTAAAAAAGTTTGTGTTTACTAAAACAATAGCATTATCTTCTATTTTTTATGTGTTATTTACACTGGGGAAACTATTTTTTAAATCCCAAATGATGCATATTACACCTGCAAGGCATACGTTATAGGACTGTATCTAGCTCTGCTATACATTTACGTTTTATTCCCCATGCAAATTTTTCCTCAGTGTAGAACAGCAAGAATAAGAATGGCTTCCCTTGGAAGGCACTTCCAATTTTCTAGCTTGTTTCAGTGTACAAGGAATATTGAATATAAAAGGAGTTTGCATTCCCTAAAGGCACAAAGTACTACAGTTATAATTGTTACATAATTTCACCATTCTCTGACCTCTTCTCAAACTAATAAACGGAGATGAGGAGTAGCCCACAGAGCATCAGCTCTCCAGTTTCCACTTTGTTTCAAAAGGACAAAGACATTCCTAGGGTTTCAGCTGCCTGTCACAGTCACATTAATCACTCAAGTGTAGAGAGTTACCTCCTTGTGACCAGAAAACAATCAGAGCCCAAATACGAATCACAAGCATGCTCTTGACTTCGTGAACCTGAAATTTTATAGTGTACTGTTTAGCTTGAGAATAAGAATCATAAAATGACTTACTGGATAATTATACCTTGAGAAGAAATGTGTTAAAAGCACAAGCTGTTTAAAGACAAAAGCTCTACTCAAATTCACAAATAAGTTATTTACTGTAGATGTTTCTGCTCTAATCAGTAAGCATATTATAAATCAATGTTGGAAAATTGAAAATAATTTACTCAAGAGATGGAAATTTCATGGGACAGCTCAAGACTGCAGAATAAATCTTCCAACTAAGGACTATCATAAATCTTTGCACATTTCACTTTGTTGTTCAAGAAATATCTACTGATACTGCCACGAGCAGCAAGTATGGGACTGTAAACACGTGTTTCTTGTAAACCCTCTTGCAAAGCAGAGCTGTGTCTATGGAGTTATGCTGATTATGGGTTTACCAGTAAGTTTGTGTATATTTCTTTTTCCACAAACACATCCTATATAAAACAACAATTCAAAACAAAGTAATTTGCCTTAACATGCTTCTCCCCTAAAGAACAAACTCCATGGCAGTTGCTAATTGTGTTGCTTAACATAGCCGTAAAGCAAAAGACAGGGAGATACTACACTAAGTATCTGAAAACTGACAGTGACCTGACCACAGTCTCTTCAAAAAAAAAACAGGAGCTTAACCCCGCTGCGGCAGTTCGAAGTGTGTAGGTACATTCCTGTAGCTGTAGTACCATGAATCTTGTCTAAATAGAAGATGTTACGCAACAGAGCTGAAGATGCAGCACTTTTCTTAAGCACCAGTTTTACTGTGTCATCTGGAATGTATAGTTCAGCAAATACACAGATATTACAACAAACAATGATGGAAGAAAAAAGCATTTTATAGATAGGATGCTAACAGTTTTATACACTGTTTTTAACACGTTAAGTAATGCATAATGCACTTTTTCATATTCATTTTAGGGTATTCAAATACAGAACACTAAAACTTGTCAGTCACAGAATATATATATATATTTTAAATGAGATGGATTTTATAATGAAAGGACTTCACTGCATTTTTAGGGACATTCTTCAAGACTAAACTAATTATTTCTCTAAAATTCAGATATTATTTTTGTGGACTTTGCAGAACCTAAAAGTCTTTCTTCAGTATGAGATCTTAAAAAATGGGTTTACAAGTTTGATAAAATTAAGTATATCTGTGGAAAACCAATTGTATTTCTAAAGAATTCTGCCAACACTCCCCCCGCACCTCCCCTCCATATAAAATGAATTCGTGAATAAACTAGTTCAGCTTTTGCTTTCACAAATAGCAACCAAAATTTTAAGTAAATTTAAGTATCTCCATTGTATAACAGATACGTGAGTGATCGAAACTGTTCGCTACTTTTACTCAAAAATATCAATACCTTTGCATTTCCTTGCTACATTTTTTGTTACACCCTGCAGTTCAGAATCCATACATTAGTAAGATCAATAATTGCACAGTGGCCTTATTTAGAAGTCTTAAATGTGAATACAGCTTTCAGTACAGATAAACATGGTTTTTGTTTCTGAACAAATGTATCACTTCAAAGTCCCTATCAGATACAAAATGAACCGAGCAGTAAAACTCAATATACTTTACCAGCACATCGCTAAGTTTAACAGAAATTTTCATTAAATTTCTATTCATTTAGTAAATTCAGTGGGAGTACTCAAAACAAATGCTTTTGAAAACATGAGAGTGATAGATCATAAAAAGGAATAAAACATGGATTTTATTCATTGGTTTAAATATTGCTTATGTCTACATCCTCTGCTGCACAATGAGATATTTTGGTTACATATCTACATATTTTATAAGCACAATGAATTTACTGCTTACAGTAATAAAATGTATACCTGTAGTACCTAGCAGGGCTACCTTTTTCAGAGCTGTCCTGAAAATAAACTTTCAGCCTTTACCTCTGTAATGGTACTGAATATTGAACTACATTCCCATGCACTAATTAGCTTTTAAAAAAGAGTAATGCTTCTAAATGTCTGCTAGCTTGGATGATGTGAAATCCTGGGTGATATTATTTAGAATATGTACATACTACATACATAGCTCTTTTTTCTCCTATCGAGTGACTGAAGTCCATGAAATAGCTATTGTCAGAATGATTGCCGGTAGCTCCCTCCTCAATTAGTAAAACGGGTTTTTCAGCCATGTTTGGAGTAGCCAGGATTCTGGCGTGAATGATGACTACTACAGATCTTTTATGTATCTGTCTTAATGAACAGCCAAGACAGGGAGATTACAACTTCTAAGAAGGATGCCAAACAGCAATTTGTTCATACACTTCCTAGATGCTTCTAGCACTTTTACTTCTGATGGGGCAGCTTTTCCATTTTTTTGTGCAATACACTGCAGAAACAAACATTGGAGGTGGATTGAAAAATGTAGAGCAATACCAAAGAGATAAAGTGAAATAAGACAACAGCTTTAACACTTCCAGAGAACAAAGAGCTGAAGTATTGACTAGATAGGTTACAGAAAGGTGTCGCCATCCAAGTTAATTACATTTTGCACATCAGATTTACGGCTGGATAACAAAGTCCTGGTTATGTTTATGTATCATGACTAAGATTTTAAACAAGTAAAAGGATGAAGGAAATCACCAGTGCTGTCTTTTTTTTTTTTTTCGCCTGCAACTAATGCAAGAGAAAGAGATGTTTATATGGTGTGACTGACATGAGACTTAAGCTTTAAGGGCACATAACCATTTATCCTTGTTTACAGCAAAAAGGAAGGATAAGGAACTGTTTTGTGAAAGCAGAGGCAGAGCTTTCATTATCAAATACAGTTTTCCCAGAAACTGAAGCATACGTATTTTAGAAACAAACAAACCCCAACCGAACCAAACGAAAAGATTGGACAAGATAATTCCAGAAACTAAGACACAATTACTCAGATCCAGAAGAGCTAAAACGTTACAGTAACACCAGTTATGCCACACACACGGAGGACACACAGGTTGTTTAAGAAGCTGTATTTGAATCGGCGGTTGCACCCTTTGTATTCCGAACAGATCCTGAAGAGGAGATAAGGTAATCTTCCTCTTCATGCCTCAACAAAAGTCAAGACACTGACTCTTTATGATAAGTAAAGGTCTCATCACAATTCACCAATCCAAATTCAATTTCAGGCAGGCGTGACAATTTGTCTTCCCAGAAAGATCTCATTTTGCATTTCCAGTTTTGTCCTTGGCCTTTATTGTAGCAGGTTTGCCTTCTAACAGCTGCTGAATTTCACTGCACAAGTGCCTCTATTGATTAGGACACAAGCGCACAAATGAATTAAGAATAGAAGAGTTGATTTAAAGTGGGAGGCTGTAACTTTATTAACTTTTATCACAAGCGGAGATATTACACCGAAATGGTTTTACTTGGTTCAATATGTTGCTAACAGTGTTCCAAGCCAAATAAACATTATACAGCCTAGGCATCCTGATAGTTATGTCTTTCACTAAAAAAAAAAAAAAAAAAAAAAAAGAGGAAAGAAGGAAGAGCTATCTTAATCAGGGAGGATTTAAAATACCTTTAAAAAATTATGTTAATAATCCAACATTGCTCATTATCTTCCTTAATCTTCTGTATTACACAGTAAATAATCTACCTGTGTTAGTTGAAAACTGTGACAAAAATTAAAATCCAATCTAAATATGAATTTTACATCTTCCTACTCCTCAGCAGGCTGGCTCTAAATGTCCAGGCTGGTATGAAGAGGATACCTTGGCAATCTAGGTTCCCTAGATAAATGTAGTCCTGACTCAGTATCTTAGCAGTTGGGCAGATGCACCCTATCTTGGGAATACGAAACCTGCACTTCAATGCAGCACAGGCGAGGTGGTGTCGGTCAGAATGGCTCGACAGCCCTGGTTCCACGTGTATGTGTAGAGACCACAGAGATGAACAACTTTGCTCTCCTGCACCAGTGTCTGGCCAACAGTGGCCAGGTACACGTGGTCAAGGTGAAGAGAAGTGAAAAAGGACCTCAACCATGACTCCAAGGTTCACTTCCGAGGGTCAGCCTTCACCCTGCCTATGCTCTCTCTCTGGACAGGCAGGAAGATTAAAACTGCAGCAGAGCCTATACACTTGTAACTGAGAAGAGTCCAAACTCTGTTCAAATACACAAAGACAGCTTCAGAGATTCCAAGAATACATAAGTTTTTAAATATCACAGAATTTATAACAATATTACTAATTGTTCTCTGACACTTGGACATGTAATTTAAAAATACACTATTACTTCATCCTCTGTGCTTCAAATACAGCCAGTGAAGTGTGTTTCTACCAAAAGCAGACTTTTCTGCAGCAAGACACCACCACTGTGGTATCAGTTATTTATATTTGCATGACAAACAGTTACTGGCTCTTTGCCTAACGCGTTGGTGTTGGAACATTTGGTCCAAACAGCGCGTCTGCCAGCTAAGAACTGCGGTGAATCTGTCAGAAGGCGTTAGATAAATGTGTCACCCTTGACAGCCTGCATGTGTATAATTTGAACTACGATAAGTGCAAGTAATTGACCACAATGCAGCCTGTACTAGGATTACACACACTTCCCACGCAGACATAAATAGTGTTTGCAGCTATAGACCCACTTCTATTTTCTGACTGAGGGTGTTGTACTGTTGCCCACCACTTCAAATACTATTTCAATTTCATGCAGGCAACACAAGTGGGCCAAAACAGTCTCTACAGTCAAAGAAAAAAAAATCACAAAAAACAGAAAAAAAGAAATGCACGCTCCTATCCCTGGTACCCAAAACCGGTTCCATACATTAGGATAATAAAATAGCATAAGCAAGTTGTCAAACCACCTTTCTCTTAGGCTCTACCATGTTCACAATGTGTCTCTACAGAATACCTATTCCCCTAATCGATATATGCAAAGTGAGCAGCTTGGGCAATCAAATCCTACAATCAACGAAATGAGCCACGGGAACTCTCACCAGTCAGTCTTTTGTGCATCTTTCGCTATATGATGCCAGATGTACTGAAATCCACTTGTTTAGTCTGTGCTGAGATTGCAGTAATAACTCAGAGGCAGAACTTGGCGTAACAGTACAGGCTGTTCTGCGAAGGCTATTCTCTGCCTCACGGAGGCTCTGACCCTGCTCACTTTGAACTCAGTAGGGGCTGGCTTTCAAAGCGAAGAGGAGTAAGCCCAAAGGTACCCACAGCACAGGCAGTATGAGACAAATACTCTTCCAATGGGATTCCACTGATTTTAAGGAAAACTTATTTTTAGTGCCTCACTCATATGCAGAAAGCATTCTTTACAAAGCAAATAGAATGAATTGTAATAATTGAAAACAGCGTGAGGCCTCACTGTTAATTTGGGGAAAGGGATCTTGAAAACTGAACAGTTACCATCTGAAGCAATGATAAAGAACTTAACAGCAATTTATATAAATACCAACCAAATGTAATAGGAATTTAACTGAACAGCAGATGGAAAAGAAAAGTTGTCTATGCTTTTGCAGAGCTGCTTACCATAAATGAAGTCAGCAGGGTTTCTACTGAGTGACATCATACTTAGATAATAAATAGATCTTCTCTACAAACTTAAGACTCAAAAATGTAACACACTTTTTGAAAGCTTAAAAAAAATATATATATACAATTTTTATTTGCTCTGTTCTCTGGAATACCAAGAAACAACTGACAAAATCCTACCTTTGTACCTTTATACTATATTACAGACACTCATTCTGTCAATTTTTAAGGCTTTATTCCTCAACTTTAAACAAGAATTAACTATATTGTGTTCTTCCGTTGTTCTTTTGTTTCCTTTTGGGATGCTGAGCATTTAAGCCAATAAACAAGTGATTGTCCTTATCAAAACAGAAGACTTAGCTTGAAGGTTTCTGAAGCATGATTTCAACTTTCAGTATGCTCATGATTACTGCAGTCATCAATATACCTCACTTCACTGTAGTAAATTACAGCAAAACTATGTGTCTGTATGTATTTTACCCTAATTTTCAACATAAACGTGCTTAAGTATGGAAATTAACCTACTGACCCATACTTAATTATATCCACTGAAAGAAAAGGACAGTTCATCCTGCACAAGATCTCTGGTGTGGCCTGAGCACATTCTAGTAGGTCAGTACAGCCACACACCCAAGTCACTGGTGCTGCAGGAGACAGGCAAAGACAGAGCTCCCAGGACATCAGCCACAACAGAAACTGTTCTGTCAAACAGATGAGGACATAAGTTTTCTTCCAGACCCAGATGCGCCAGATAAAAAGCTGTTGCCAATTTTCTTGTGACTACTCCTACTTTCTCCTCCCAAAGCTACTTTTGTGATTGCCATTCTCATTTGCTTTCAGTCAAAATGAGCAGGATGGCTTTAGCCAATTTCTAGAGCGAGTCTCCCTGAATCCAGCTTTCTGACTGAAATGGGTCAGGGAGCTTTCAAAAGAGAAATTGTGCTGGTAGGGGAGAAGGCGCTACAGGGGAGAACAGCATGGAGGAGGCTATCACTTACAGATGCTAATTGCTTCCATAGGCCAAACTAGATGCAGAAGAGGACATCTGTTGCTAGGCTGTGACTTTTTATGAGCTCCTAGTCAGCCACATGCACAGCTGACTGAAAACTGCAATCGCCACAACCCCTCAGTGTACTTAACACAGCTACAGAGGAAGAGGACACATGTCCTTTCCTCTCCCACATCAACCCTAAACCTCAATTTATTTTTACACTGAGTCTGTCCGTGGGGAAAACAGACTCCTACAAACCCAACTCAAAGATCTGTTAAACATTTTACTGATCTTTTCACCCATATTTTAATGATCTTACTTTCCATACAATTTTAAAGTACTTTTCTGAGAATCCTTTGAATTATTTATATATCATACAGTAAGGCCAACCTACAACACCAATAAACATTATGTTACTGAATATGAAAGTGCTTTGTCTATTTGCCATTGTTATTTGTACAGAGTTCTTGAATAACAAGAAAATACGACAACTAGGAATAAAATTTATCTTTTTTGATATTTGAGGGTTCACAGACTGTTTGAAAATGCACTATGCTCAGCGTTATGCTACTAAAATTACACTGCCTCTCAAACTAACATGCACTTCCATTAAACATAGCATTCTCAGCCAGAAGTTCTCTCAATAGTGAATACTTTGATTGACAAAAGATTAAATTACTGCCGAATCATTTGTTATTTACAGCTCTTAACACCTGTTAGGTGTTAAATTTACCTTTTCAGCTCTCTACTGTGCAAGGTATCTGCTCCTACTTCATTAACGTCCTGTGTTTTACACCAGTGCTGGCATTTCGACATACAATGGAATAGAACTGATGCTTTTTTGCATATAATACTAAGAGGTTTTTTTCAAATTTATATTTCATGATTTCACAGACTGTATTTTTTTCCTACCAGAATGGATTCAAAGAAAGAATTTTAGAAGAAAAGCAGTGCTGAATTTCATGGGTTTTTTGTTACCCTCTGCAATTTGCGCGATTTTTTTTTTTTTTTACTGACTAACAAATTGTCTATAGACACTGTTGGTTTTTCAAATAGCAATGGCAAACAGTAATGGACATAACACATAAATGCCTTTAGACTGTCAAGAAAGGATTCCCTTAAGCACTATGAATAATAAACTAAAAGGGTCTTAGAATATCTGTGCAATCAAATATAGCATATAATTAAATATAAAATGTATAATTATAATCTGAATTTTCTCTTATACTAAAGAAAATCATTATACTGTTGCAGCAGTACAGTTAAAAACCACTGAGACTATCAGAGCATCACAGTATATTTGTACAGGCAAGAAGTGTTCAAATGTTTTAATAAGGTGCTGTGCAGTAATAACTTCAGTGTGTTCCCAAATCACAGAATTAATTTACAGTCCCTTTTATAAAACTAAATGGATTTAATAAAGTCTGATCATAAATTAACACTAACAATTGATGTAAATTGCACTGTTAGTGAGATTTATTTTAGTTATGTTACTGTTTACGATATTAGAAACCAGATTTTTAACATATTACAGGCTGAAGGGCAATTTGTTTAATATGGGAAACAGATTTGAAGGTAGGGAAGTGATCTGTTTGCAGAATTCTCCTAAATCCCAGGACAATTATTAGAGAAGCACTTATATATAATCTTGATAGAAGCAGTAGAATGTGGCACTGTAGCAATGTGCTTTCTTGAGAGATCTTTTAATTAAAACACATATAAAGGAAAAGGTTACATGGAAAATAAACAGTTCCTAAACAGGCATGGTGATCAGAGCTTATCCTACATAAAAGGGGCAGAAGATGGTTGCAGAATTCAATAAGACCTCAGGAGCTAAGCTGGACAGAAGCCTCAGTCTTTTATGAAGTGTACATCTGTATGTCTCAATCTATTCATGTTCACCCTGAATATATTCAGACTCAAAATATGTATGCAAGTATTCAACTCCAAATTACACCACAGCAACTTCCTTTTCCATTTCCTCCTTTTAAAAAAATGTTTTTATCAGAACATTTTTAGGCCAACTCCAATCTACTGCTTCCAGTTATGGGTGGCAGTCCTGAATCTTGGAGAACTGTGTGAAACCTACAGAAAGCCCAGACAAAACCCAGATGACTCTGTTCATTTTTGTGCATGAATTTTCTGTTCTTTTTAGATTATATTTCATTCAATGACTTAGTTGAAGTGGGATCTATTTTCCAGATATTAAACAAAGAGATGGGCAATAGATCAAAACCATAAGATAAACTTGCCCAAACAGCACGTAGTTCTGGTTGCTTTTGAGGAGGAGCTCTCCACCAGCTACAAATTAGGCTGGCATACATAGTGCCCCAAGGTGAGAACTGGTACTTCACTAAGGCCTTTGGAAAATTACTCAAAAAATAATTGGACAGTCTGTTCTTCCAAATGTATTTATAAGAGAACATATAAAACTACTAAAATGTAGTAAAGAACAAGAATCCTTGGCAAGAAAATTTCTCTGAAAATTGAAAGCCTCATGTTCATGTTTGAGTCAGGTGACTTAGGGTAGTCCAGAAAGGACATGTATCTGCAGCCAGTATTTCCTGCTATTTCAACCAGTTCTAAGTGACTTGTCCATCATTACGTACAATTCAGTGCTTCATGTTCTTAAGATGCATACCACCACTTCTTAAATCCTGCTGGGAACACACACTGAATTTTCAAAGGTGCAGAACCTTAATTTGAAACACCAAACGGGCCTTTCTTAATCTCATCTTTGTAGACAAGAAATCATGCAGATCCAAAATTAGATATATGCACCAGAAATAAGATTTGAGTGGAATTTACATGCTTTAATTGACAAAAGCAACACTCAAAATTCTCATCTACTCCTTACAAACACATCCGATTTCATCAGTAATATTTCAAGTGTTACAGACGTGCTTTTTTGCACGTGCCCAGAAGTATCGCAGTCTTATCAGAGCTCAGCAGATTGGTATCATCTCACACAGACTCCTGCAGGATCTTCAGTGTAAATGCTCTCCTGCTATGTTCTATGTTCCCCAAAGGGAACATTTGGGAAGGTATGACAACATAAAACAGCACCAGATGCTACTTTCATTCAAAAACACAGCTTGGAGTGGAAAGAGGTAGTGTTCCACATTTATCTATGAACTGGTGAGACCAGACCTAAGCTAGAATAAGCATGCCCTTCTGTTTGTTCTCTACCTCAGCAGCATTTGCCTTCACCACTGAACTAGAAAAAGAGAGTTCTGCCTCTACTTCTGGCCCAGTCAATTTGTCTCATATTCTTCTTCAGGTCCAACTATATGGGACTTAAATACATTAACAGCTTACATCCTACTGTGAAGTTAGTCTTCTGCTCCCTCTTCTACCTCCCAAATATTTTTTTCCCCATTCAGCTGTGCTCCTAGGCACAATCTTCATGTGGACAGGCTGTAGCTTGTCTGATGGCTTGATGAGGTAATGCAACATGCCAACCCAGAATAACCATTTTTCTGGAGAAGGAGATGGGGATTGGGCTTGTTTTTTTTTCTGAGCTAGTTCAGTCTGCTCAATTAATGGTCAGCAATGCACGAGACTCCAGAATGGCACAAGAAACCATGCAGCTGAAAGCAGAACTGCCCTATGAAAACGAGGATTACACCACTATCTCTTCTTTTGGAAGATGCAGTGTTACAGATGAGAGGGCACCGCTGTTTTTGAAGACAGTATTTGAGACCTAGCACAAACAGGGTTTTTGGAATGTGAATCTCAGTATGACGACAGGTGCTTTCTGCCCCAAAGACAAACAAGCACTTCAGAGAGTTATGATATAACCTGAAAAGAAGTCTTTTGGTATTTCTGTTAACAATTACATCAAATGTGCAATATTAAGTTTTTTTTCTATTAATTCCTTAAGCTTTTGATACCAGCTTTCCAGGTTTCTTCTTTATCTGAGTACCCCGTGGATACTCTAGTTTCAAACTCAGCTATTCAATTCAGCATTTATGAATAATGCTGACTATATTTATCATGTATGGACTCTTCAACACAAAATCAGATATTAAAAGGAATAATAATTAGTTTTGTTACCTGTTTTTCTGTGAGGAAAGAATTTATCAACTTAAGATTAAAAAAAAGAAGAGTTGTCTTTTAAAAAAATCTAAATATTATTCTTTTAAAAACACTGGTTTGATATCTTTTCAAACAGCATGAAAATAGGAAATAATATTGTTAATGAAAACTTCTGAACAGCGCAAGGTATTTGACCTTTCACAAAGCTCACTATAAATAGCTTCCAATACTGTGACTTACACCCTGCAACTGCAACAGATTGATAAGGAACAATGGCAATGCTAAGGAAGGAAAACAGATTATGAAATGCTACCCACTATTTCAGATAGTACGATGTAAAACATTCCTGTTAATACACTGTGAATACCAAGGTTATGTGGCTGAATTCAGTCATGTGATGAACTAGAGAAAAGGATATCAGAAATGCACCAGGATAAACAAGGTGGAAAAATTACTCTTATTTCCATAAAAGCAGGTTCCATTTGTTTTGAAATAACCTATTTCTTTTACTAATTCCCTAAATAACCCATGACTCTGTGTTATGAGACTTTAGGCAATATCTTAAGAAATACAACTCTCAGCCTAAGCAAGAGACAAGGTGATTTGGCAAGGAGAAGTACAATTAAAAAAGAAGAAAGGGTGGAATAATGTTTTAACAAAGTTGCACTCTCTCAGAGCACACTATTCTATATTGCTATGAAGCAATCTTTTCCATAGCATATCCACCTTCAGAATGAATTTATTTGCACTGCTTGGAAAAACCCCACATAAATCAGAATTCCACATCAAGTCTAGTACAGGGAGGGGTTTTGTTTGTTAAAGGCAACTATTTTCTCTATATCAGGTGTAAAAATCATGCAAAAAGCATGCTATAAACACAGGTAAACAGTACTGTTATCCAGGTTAAACCCTTCCACAGCACTTGAGTGTTCATAATATTGCCCCAAAAATTAATTGGGACAATTTAATTTGGGGCAAAATTAAACAATGTAGGACCTTTTTAAATACTTACCTAGTTATCAATGTTTTCTGTTTCCAGAATTCATTAGATACTGACAAGACTCATGGAGTAACCAAAACACCAGATCTATTTAGATTCCTATAAACATTCACTGCAAGGCTTGGGGTGCACAATTTTTAGCCCCATAATTCCATCACAAAATTTTTCCTATGCAGTTATAATTTCTTTGCCTATGAAGATCAGCATCTTAAACGTGCAATAGTATCTGAATACTAATTTCTAGTGAGAGTAACCACTAATATAAGAATCATCAGTCTCTGTTAAGGTATTAAGTGTGGTAATATCAGAATTATTCCTTTGTACATTTATAAATGCCAATAAACTACCTGAATCCCCACAAGTCTGTCATAATTGATGCATGAGGTTATCCCGTTTTACTGCTCTGGAGTACAATCTGAATACAATTCCTGTTATATTTCTTTTGGGAAAAGGGAGAGATTACTATTTCAAACTGCTGCATCTGAAATATTTCATAATTAACTCAGTGTTAATTCTGAGCTACAACACAAACATAATCATGCTATTAAATTAATATTTAATTATAAAATAATCACTGTGCAATACAAAGGGTAAAATGAATTACAGAATTATTATAGGATAATTAAATATTTATCACTGAAACATTCGAGTGACAATTTGTGACCATACTGTGCAGACTTTTGTCCGCAGCAAATTTCTGCTAACTGCAGTCAATCTGTTTCCTTATCTTTTACGTTCAGATTAATATGTCAGACTTTGTAATCTTTTTGTAAGAGTAGCCATGGGTTTTTACTCAGAGATATTATCCCACGTCAGTAAATACAGCTATTAATACAAAATTATATTATTTCCTCAAATAGGATTGAGTAACTTGAGTTACAACTGCTCATTAAGAATACTATAATTTACAAATGTTTTCTTTTCCACATGTAGATTTGTCCAAATAGAGCAAAACCAGAGGCCTGAAAATTTCTGAGGCGTTTACAGGAGTGAGACAAGAGCTCCTCCATGGTAAGGTAATACCTCACCTTAAAACCCTCGGGGTCAGCCTAACCCACTTTTTACACTCTAAATTTACAGTGAAAAATACCACCACAGAAATACTTGTAGCTGCACTGACAGACTAATTCTTTCTCCCTTAGCCACAGATACCAGCCTCAGGTACAAACATTTCCATATGCAGAATACTTCTTTCGACCTAAAAATGTGGCCTCAAAGATCAGGAATGCTGATCCACATGGCGGGAAAGAACAGTAAAGTTTTCACCAGTTTTCTCCCAGAAGCTACTTCTTTTGGAAATGGAGATAAAAGCAGACAGTGAAAAAGCAAGTATGTTACTTCACAGGTAAAACCAGCTTCCCTTGGAACTTTCACTGTATGATCACTTAAAGGAAAATGATGTTCCTTAGCGTATCACATGCAAATGTTAACCATTAGCAGTATCATCATCATATGTACAATAGGAAAAAAAAATGCTCCAGAAAAAAAAGATGTTAAATTTATCACAGGTCTAAGACATGATCCAAGGGACAAAGCTAGAAGTATTTACTGCCACCGCTATACATGCAGCAGCTTATTCTGTGTCTGAAGATGACTGGGTTTTTTCTGCAAAGACAGATAGCACCAGTGGTGGCACAGAGGAGAAAATATGTCACTAGTCTGCTTTATTCTTTATGTACACAGAAGCCTAGTGGCAAAGGTAGATAACCCCAGTGAATTGCTGCTGTGAAGCTTGCCATTAGATGCAGAAGATCCATGCAAACCTCTCCTTTTCCTATGCTCCCCTTCCTCTTATCAACACCAAATCTAATTTACTTGGGAATTTGTGGAAAATTATCAAAATAACTCCGATTTAATCCCTACAGAATGGCAAAAACCTAATTCTCTTAGAGCATTTAAGTTTCCAAATTGAGAATTTTTGCATTCCTGTATTTACTGTAAGGAGTGTAAATGAGCAGAAGAAAGTTCAGGAGAAAGAAAAAATTACACTTGGGAAGGGTAAACTTCTTCAAAGAGTTCTCCACAGCAGGTTATTGTCAATGGGATCTAATGCAACTTCCTAGGAAGATCAGTTGCTAAGTGAATTGCGGAAGGAACTAATTACTGAACAGTAAAAATAGAGCACATAGTGCTGAAGAGGTCTGAAGTTCTCCATACAGTTGGCTTGCTTGGTACTTAAATGAGTGAACTTGATAGGAAACTTCAAGCCAATAAGGACAAAGAAGTGAAAAGTATTTTCTTGAAATGAAATGGAAGAGAACAAAGTAAATCAAGAAATGAAAATCAAGTCTTTGATAACTGCAAATCATATACACTGTCAAAGGGATCCATTGATTTGACTGTGCTAGAAGGGTTCCTCCACACTTGGATATTGAAAAATTTAATGACTGACATTCTAAACTGAAATAATTAAACTACACAAAACATTTCCAGGGAGATTCTTAAAAGGAAATAAAACATCCCTAGCTTAGTTAAGTTTAAACATTGCTAGACACCAATAACCTTACGACAGCTAACTCCTCCACTATAAATTAATACCATTAGTAAGACTGACAAAACAAATCAATCAAGTAACAGGTTGCAAATACATATTTGAAATAACTTCAATATCAAAAGTAACTAAAACTTTCCTGACACATTCTCTGCTTAGCCATTTAAAAAATTATTCGAGCTAAGGAAGAAATACCTGATGCAGAGTAAGGAAACTTTAAAAACTGCAATCTGAAAAACAACAGATGGATAAAGATAAAAACCAGGTTCCCCATTTGGTAAATTAACCATATACAGCATTTTATTAAAACTGTGTACTTCTCAGTCATTTTTTTTTTTCTTGAGAGCTTTAATGCCATTGTGGTGCATGTAGGGAAATGTCAGGAAACACAAAAAAGAAAATTAGGTCTGTACATATTTGTAACTATCCCTGGGGGCACAAAATTGATTACAAAGCCCAATACCTACAAGTCTTTTTACTATTCATTATATATTCTCACCTGTATGATGGCCCCAAATTATCAGTAAACTTGGGGATCTGGGTTTATTTTAGGGGTTTACTTTGGGGAGTTGTGGGGTGTTTTCTGTTTTCGTTTTTTTTTTTATTTTTTTATTTGTGGGTTTTTTTATCTATTAACCCCAATCTCATTCTCACAAATGCACTACATATTCAGAGAGAAGGTAAACATAGGGCCCAGTAATGAAGTACAAAAGTTTCTTGCTATCTCCATTATTAACAAGATCACTTTCACTGATGCTGCAATGAAAATAGTGATTAATGGGTTTGTAGGTTTGTAGGGAGAGGTTGCATATTTTATTTGACAGACAGAAAAAGTGGACAAGCTATCAGCTGCAAACAGTCCTTCTTTTGAGTCTGAAATAGGACTTTCCTCCACCTGTCATTTGTAACAGCTTTAAAACCTTCTGTATAAAATATGTATTTTTGGGAAAGTCATTACACACAGAATTTGAATTTAAAAGACTCAGTTTAAAAGATTTTGCCATTGAGAAGGAAAAATTTAAGGACAATGTCATACCAACAGAAGCTGAATGATAAATTATCTCATTCCTAATGGATTTATTGAGATATTTCTGGGGGAAAAAAAAAAGTAAAAAAAAAGCTATTACACGAAAGCTGTTTGTAGGTTATATGAAGACAGTGAAACAGTCATATGAAAACAAGCAGCGTCCCTGTGGTCATTAAAACAGCTAAAACTAGAAGATATGGTTAACAAGTATTTAACTTCAAAGACTTCTTTTTTTTTTTTGTTATGGTGACTGTGTTTTCCTAGGGAAAAACAGAAGGATTTTTTTTTTTTTGTACAACACAGGATTTCAGAAGACAGTACAGTGACAATTCCATCTCATTCTCACGGCCTCACTCTGCCCATATAGAAGCCCTTACAGACTTGTATTTAAATACATTATTATAAACTCATGTATTGCCTGGTTGCCTTGAACAGGATTAGTCTTTTATTCAGATACACTTGTATGCTGAAGCACCAATAGGCACTAAACATCTTTCACTTACGCCAGCACAAACCCTTACAGAAATCCTGCTTTGCATCACCACGAGAAAGGAATGCAGAACCTATTAGAAACTGGCTCTTCCTTTAGCTGCTGCCAAATAACAAGGTATTATTTGTTGCTTCCTAGGTATCTTGGTGATTAATGAAGTTTAAGAAGGGCACCTTCACTAATAATACGTGCCTCACGTTGATCATGTTTCCAGCAATCATTAGTATTCATTAGCAGCAGTCAACTTCTTAATTCCTTTTTGCTTAAGTCCAAATAATTTTAAGTTATTTACAATGCCCTGTAGGAAAGAACAAGGCTCTCACAAATCTTAATGGCTTATTCCCAGATCTTCATATGCTAGTGCTTCTGGGAAATACATGCACACTGCAAAAATACCCTGGCTGCTGGTCCACAGAAATGACTGCACATAAAACTCCATACGGGGTAAGCAGAAGTCAGGCCTGCATCAGCACATGGCAGAAGTACAGGAGAGCAAAGTAACTTCCTCTTTCACATCTCATCCTCTCCTGTAAATTCAGTTTTGTAGCTGCCTCTTTTTCCAGGCTGCCTGATACAGTTGCTTTGGACTGTAGGTATTTTCTTACAGGATCACTCTGTCATACAATTTGTCAATATAATGTCATTGCTAAGTTCCCAAGCCCGTCTCATACCAGAAGCTTGACTAACATGCTTCTCAATTTAAAATACACAAAACTACCTTTTCTTTTTTTCCTGCTCCTCTAATCACTCCTCTGTGTTGGGTGTACCTGGCGAGGCGTTGGTGGTGGGTGGAGCTGCAGGGTGGGCTCTGTGCTGCTCTGAGCCGGACACAGCCGGTTCCAGCCGGTTCTGTAACGGCCACACCAGAGGGTGTGGCTGAGTCCCTCAGAGATGCTGGTGGGGCCTCTGAGCCTATTTAAGAAAGGGTAGAGGAGGGAGGATTAAAAAAGCAAAACAACCCTGAAAAGCAGCAGTGTGAAAAGCAGGGTGAAAGGAGGAGGAGGGTGGGGAGGTCCTCTGAGCACCGGAGCAGAGATTCCCCTGCAGAACCACAGGGGACCAGGGGAAAAGTGAGGGACAGAAGGAGTGGCAGAGAGAAACCGCCATATACAGGCCACAGCTGCCACCCCAGAGCCGCTCGGTGAGGGGAGAGGAGCCTGAAGGGAAGGAGGGAGGTTAAGCATTGGAAAAGGGGAAGGAAGTGTGTAGTTTTAATTTTTGTCTTTTTGATTCTTACTACTTGAATCTATTTTAATTAGGAATAAAAATTATTTTTCCCCAAGTCAAGTCTCTCTTGTCTGTGACAGAAACTGGTAAGGAATTTCCCTTTTTTTATCTCAACCCCAAAACTTTCTCCTCCTCTTTTCTCCCCCTGCCCTGCTGAAGAGGGGGAGTGCGCAAGCAGCTGGGTGGGTGTCCGGCTGTTAGCCAAGGGTAAGGCACCACAACCACAGGAAGGAGGCACAGGAGGTAACACAGCATCTGCCTATGCATCTACACAAACGGATACCAAAAGTGATGACATTATTTCCCACACTCATACTGAGACGGATGGGATATGCACCTTACAAGTCTATTGTGACAGTTGAGGACAAGACCTAGGTCACATTCTACAAGCTCAGACCATAGAAGTCATGTTTCTGTATCCGTGTATCCACACATGCCCACTTAATAGTACTTTTAAAAAATGTCTGAACAAATAAATTTCACCTTACATAAGCACTAAGACCATAAGGTACTACTTCAGGAATGCTAAATCCTTACATTACTGTAGTTTACATTGAAGACCAACCATTGCTAGACTAGTACAAAAGAGTATGTCTTCAACTTGTAACTCTTCCCCACTAGCCTTTAACTAGCTCTTTAAGCGAGGAAGAGAAAGTAGGTGGATTTCAAAGACTTATTATTCACAATGATATCATCCTTTTATTTCAAAACCTTCTTTGGGATATTGCTAGGTCTTTACAATCTGGTTCTCCACATTACACTCTGTGTATAAGAAGTATTCTAAATAATATCCATACATCCTCCTTATCACTTTTCTTTTTTTGAGTAAAATATTCAAACACTACAATACAAAGCATCAGTTAAAAGATTCATGAATACATATCCCATCTGGCATTGGTTGCCACAGTCTGCAGTTTCTAACTGCAAGTAGATGAGTACATCTGAAATTATAATTCCTTCAAAGACCATCAGGATGACATAAATTTGACAAAATCTGTAACACTATATGAAATACACTAGAAACATTGCATGCCTCAAGATGCATTGTATGTATACTCCATAACAGGAGTTCAAATATAGGAAAACAAGTTAAGTTTATGATAATTTTTGCACTGAGGGATATAAATAAAATATAGTACCATAAACACAGAGACTCTGTTGGAGAATTAGTTTCTAATCCCACTATTGAATTCAAGTGAAACTGAAATATAGTGATTTACAACTGTAGAACACAAATGTACAGGAAAAACAGAGACCTCAGGTCAGAAGTCTGTTGAAGAAGAAATAGTTAATTGCATTTACAATTATCAGAGTTTTCTGCAGGCACTGCATTCAGGAGAGACCGCTTCTTTCTTTCTAAGGTGAATTTACTATGTAATAGGAGAACTAAAACAAAACCACTGTGAGAGTTTTACTAACTCAGTGTGCCAACACTGGTATTCTCTTCCTATTTGTAGTCTTGCACTTCTCGTGCCTAATGAAGCTTTCTGGAGCCACCTCATTTGTATTCAAACCTGTCCTGCTAGCCCTAGGCCCAGCCACAGAAATGGAGGCCCATAACTCCTCTAGCTGAGGACTTTGTTGTCTCTTCCACTCTAGGCTCTCTCTTCTCCTCTTTTTTCACATCTTTTCACAAGAATAGCAAGGGAATGGGGAGAGTAAGAAGGTAAGATTTGGATGCAGATTTTGACATGTAAAGCTGAAAACTTTTCCACACTGTGGTCTGTGGAGCTCAGCCCTGCCAGTCACTGTCACGAGGACTTTCTGCACCCAACAAGGTGGCCAGTAACTGCCAAGCTGATTTCTCTCTATGATCCAAGCAATGTTCTGTGCCGCAATACAATACGCTTTCTGATATAGAATCTTGATTTTGATTAACACTTGTGTCATAAAGAAAAACAACTAACATATCTTCCTTTTCTTAAGCACTAATTTGAAAGCCTGACAGCTAATAACATATGCACGCTTGTACAAATGCACCTCAAACCAGCAGCTATTAATGAACCATTCTGGCTACTTGGGTTTTCCTGTCAACTTCTCAGGCCTGAGAAAAGAGTAGGCAACCTCAGCCTTGTCCATATGAATGATCCTGGAGGTATTTGTATTCACAGGCCCAGGTTCACCCAACGGGTTAACTATCGATTCACCTGCGTGAACTGGCATATGGCATACAGCCAAAACACAAAGCAGCACTTCAGCCTTCAGTGATACAGAAGAGTGAGGCATAGTAAATAACCTGACCTAGCCAACTGGTTAAGCAGCTAAGACATTCATTTTCTACTGGATTTCTTTGTAGCAAAGAAACAGCTAAATAAATAATAAAACAGGTTTTAGAGAAAGGCTTGAAAAATTAATGAAAATCCGAGTGATCAAACCTGAAAAAGCCTGATGTGAAGCTAGCTGCGTAGCTCTGATCAAATCAGAATAGTCAGGGAACTCTTTCACATCAATGCAGACATCTCTGGGAATACTTTTATAGTGACACCACTTCAGCACACTTTATTAAACTTGTTAAGATACATTATAATCATATCTGACAAATGAGTAAGTTTGGATCTATTCCAAAATGAATCTACATATCACTATAGTTAATTTACATGTTGGCTTAAAAATATGAAATTATGCCATAGACGTAATTGCTTCCTGAAAGGTAAAGTGTAAAAACAAAATAAATAAATCAACCAATAAAATAATTTGCTTTTCAGATGATATAACTCTTAAACCTCCTCTGAACCCTGGAAATACAAAACAGCTCATGATGAAAGAAAAGAGATGAGCAATTCCACTTCAACTTGTCCTATTACTGGGTTCCAAAAGCTGGAGCAAACTAAGGGATGTGCACTTATACCAGAAAGCTTTGTTCTCCCTTCTACTTAAATATACAAAATAAAAACAAGGATTACTTGGTGCTGATTATCCAGGGAACTTCAGGTAGTATTGAATACTAACACTGCATTACTGTTCTTTATCAACATCCTGCTTTTCCTGGCTCAAACTTTAGCCAGTTGTGTTGACGTTTCCCACACTGCATCTCTCTCTGGTTGAGCTTTTGTTTTTCATTTTTGACACTTTCATCCCGATCAGCTCAGCCATTTCTGACACTGGCAGTGGGAGAGAAGAGTTCTGCACATGCAAAAGAGTTACTAGACTTTTTTTGTTTTGAAGCCTGCTAGCATTTCCACACTTCCCACACATGTAAGCAGGCACTCAGTGGTTATCAAGCTAAAGAATCTGTTCTCAGTGACTGAAATGGAGTCTCTCACAGCTCAGACTGTTGGATTTTGCTGACCAAACTTTACAAGCATTTATTAAATTCTGTTTGTAACTACACAGTGTGTGGTCCAATAGCATAGACTGAGTAAGCATGTCCATTTCTTTGGCAGTAAGGGTGGAGAAGGGTTTTAATGATAATTGCTGCTACAAGGTGCAATAAGGTATTTGTATTAAAAGCAGAGCTCTTTTGTCTCCTCACACTCTGCTGGCATTCTAGCACCACTGAATCACAAGCTAAAGAAAGAAAGAAAAGGAGCAGTCTGAAACTGCACAAAAAGTGCCAAAAAGCTGACTTGTCAAAAGAGGAGGAACCTGACGGTCAGGAGGAAAACAGTTAGTTAGTATTTATGAAGGATAAAGAGCTCACGCTTGGGAGGGCAGAACCAGGAGCTGATTAAGGGAGGTTAGGTTTTATAGTCAGTACATTCTTGCTGAGTAACAGTACATAATCATAACATACATGCAAGTAGGAGCTAAATACCAGGTACTTCTTAACTTATATGTATAATTTTGTTTCACTTTTCTTTTATATATGTTTGGTGGAACACACACATGCTGAAAGCAGGTGCAGAAATGAAACTGAATTTCTGTGAAATTTTTATTTTCAAGAAAAATAAGACTGAATGAGGACAATAAGCCAAAATTTCCAAGTGTGTACTTATTGCCAAACTATGGCATTTCTAGAACAAAATTACCACTCCAAGGTAACAATCTACTTCCTAAACTGATCAGTGGTCACACTAGAGCAGGAGGACCCAAGCTCTTTGACGGTTCTAGATGGATGTGGGTAAAATATGTCAGTTCCATGGCTATTCACCTCTGACTAGTACAATAGATTTTTACCCTGAATATGGATTTCAGTCTGCACCTGCCACAACTTCTCTCACAGTTCATTAGGGATCTCCCACAGTCAGAAAATCTGGAGACCAGATGCCAAGCAAGTTGGCCAGCCTAGAGATCTAGTCTAGAAGCCACGGCTTATGAAAGCACATGGCAAGTGATCCCAAAAACATGACCCCAAGAAGCCTTGGGGGCTTGGCAACCCATCTGCGTTCATCTAGAGACAGATGAGCAATTTAAGAGAAAATGAAGTGTCATTATAAACTCATAAAAAAATGAAACCACTACAGTGAAAAACTTCCAATCAGACAATTTGGCAAATTCAACAGTTGAAAAAGTCCCAGAATACAAGACCTATGGCTAGTACAACCATCTGGTAAATAAATACAAGAGAAAGTCTAATTTTCATGTTGTCCTCCTTCACTCAGTCATATTGTAATAAATTCCTGAAAACTCTATGAAAGAGATATAAACATCAGTTCCCTCCTGGGGGAAAACACTCTGTATTGTAAAGGCAGCACTACAATTTATAGTTTGCTACTATGCTGCCATGCTACACAATGCACATGTGACATGTTACTGTAATGTATGTAGCATCAGTGTTACAGTTTTGTTTTTTTTTTTTAAATCATACAAAAAGTGGATATTTATTGATAAGAAAATCTGAACCTCTAACAGTGCACAGTTGTTGGGGAAGATAGAGAAAATCATATAATATATTTCACTCTGGGACCTAGGAGTAAATGCTTCAAATGGAGTGTACTTTCTGCATCATGAAGAACACACAAAGCCACGCAGAGAACTAATGACACCAGAATACAATTAGAACTGATCCAAAGACCGCTCTCCAAAAGGAAACATTTTTTAGAACTGCTTTGGGATCTACGTGGCAATTTAAGGTGACTTCTTTAATGATGGAACTCTTACAACAATGGGAAAAGCTCTGTGCCATAAAGTTGAAAAATGCTTACTTCTCCTTTCCCATATAACACACAAGCATTTTGATTACCACTCTACACTAAAAGGATGTTTCAATTTAAAGCTCTTCAATAGGCTGCCAGGGATGCTCTGCTCAATGATAAGTCTATTGTACAAGACAGGCGAGGAGAACATTACCTCTCTAAGTGGCTAGGAAAGTATGTTATTTACAGCCAAGCGACAAAACAAAAAGAAATGTGGAAAACATCAAGCAGAATCCAAGACCACAAGCATTAACAAATAGTTTTGAAAAAACACAATTCCCCACCCCCCCACCCCCACTGGTCTTTATATACTTTGAAGTTTAAAAGTGAAAAAAAAATCTCGTGGAAGACTCAAAGCAAAAATGTCTCAAGATGATGTCTAGTCAAACAATGATAATCACCAAATGAACTGTTTCAAGAGAATGCAGACGAGGATGGTTAAAGATCCCCTACAACAAATTTTATGTCTGTCAATGATGAAGATGTGTAGTAACTTTGACCAAGGATGCTTTGTGATGTGTTAGTAACTTTGACCAAGGATGCTTTGTGATTTGTTACATCTGTTGATAAGTAAATGGACTCTGATGTACAGCTCCACAAGCAGTTACACAGGCATGATCTCACTGGCACAGCTCACACAACAGAGTGCTAGGAGCAATATGGGCTCTTGAGGAAGGACAGGAGGGGAAGGTAGGGGAGAGGGCCAAAGAGCAGCTTAGACACAGGCAGCTTTGCTGCAGAACTAGTGACAAACTAGTTTAGAGCTTATGGGTAAGGGCCAGAGGACAGTCATGGGTGACATCACAGTGGGTATCTGGTACAGATTATCTGATTAAGAAGACAAGGTAGATTAACCCTCAAAGAACTGGAGGCTGTCTTATGGCCACAGGCCCTGCTTCTCACTGATCGTCACTGAGATGATCCAAACAAAATCATTCTATGTTTTTACAATTAAACTGAAGATATTTTGGCAAAATACAGAGTTATTCAGAATATCAAGGCCAATTTTGAAAACAGAAATAAGAATGAATGTGCATGAATGAGTATTGCTTTAATCTTTCTTCCTAATGCTGTATGTATATTATGATAAACACAAAATACAAATATTCTGCATTTGAGAGAGAGAGAACACAAACAGATGTAATACATTGGTTAATAAAAACACATTTATTTGTACAAATATTTAAATCAAAGTGCACTGTATTAAAAACTTTTTTCTGTCCTTTGTCAAATATCGTGTGCAATGCTTGCTACTGCATTTATAACAATCTACCACTGGCAACAGATTACAGGCCTAATACTCACTGTATAGAGAAAAACCTCTTTCACAAATATTTTGTGCAGTACTAGTTTCCTATTTTTCATTATGGTTCTCTCATGCAAAAATCTAAGCACTAGCTAAAGGCTCCTAAAATGCATCTAGATTATTCTAATGTCTTCATTGTAAACTGGATCAGACTCAAAGATAAGGAGTGGTAGGGAAAGGATGGATTAATCCCTCAATGGAAGTAACGAAAAAACATCCTTATAAATTAGTCATTGTAAGAATGCCTTACCTCACTTTCTCCAGGCTAGACTGAAAAGAGGTAGAAGTTTATCCATAACCTGAAAAAAAAAAATTATCTAAGTTGTTTGGAGAATATTTAAAGTAGTTTACCATAGGAAACGTGTCAGTCCCTCAGGAACCTAAGTTTTTTAGAGTTTGTCTTAACCATGTATTTTTCTTACACCTGAGTGTTGAGCTCTGGCTTAGCAAGCCGTTTGACCCCCCACTGTCACTGTGTTCATGGTAATACGGACTGTTAACTCTCACAAGGAAGACTGTAAATAACAAACACTACTTCTCAGGTGGCCCTGACTTTGGAAGGAAGAGACACAACTGACAACTGCCAATTATTTGATCTTTTGTGCACGTTTCCCTCTAGGACACAAACAGTATCCACATTAGTAAGCTCAAAATGTCTTCATTCTTTTGATGCATATGCTACCACGGAATTTAATTACAGCAGGGTTTTTTGGAATGATTTACCTTTGTAAGCATCAAGTAGACAACAGAGATGAGATACAAAAGAAAATAAATGTTAATGTTGGTAGAAAGAAAGCAGACATGATGCATAATCTTTATAACAACAAATAAATATTACACATTTTGTTTAAAAACTGCAGTACTTTCTCACAGCAAATTATCATCTGTCTTTGTAAACTGACCAGAACAATAGCTCAGGAGTACTGTGGAAGTTTACTACGGTCTCAGTCAAACATGGCCTGTAAGCATGGGTTCAATTATAAGAACCCTTACAACACTCGTGACTTCAAAAAGATATAAAAATGGACAAAGTGCATGTTTTAGCTGACCACAGTGACATTGTTCACTTGTTTAGAAACACTTCTGGATATACATATGTCTGAGCAAAGCACGCTTCTCAGACTCACTGTAAGGAAGACTGTTCTGAAATACAAATTTATATTTTGCAAACCCCAATAATCACTTTACTGTTATCAAAATCTGCGTGTTTACTTTATCATGCTAGGTTGTCACAGTAATATCATTCTAGAAACAAAAACAAAAAAAAAAAAAAAAAGGAGTTACTGATGAGTCCAATCAAAATTATCACAGACTGTATTTTAAATCATGGGACATCTCTTTTCTTTTCCAAGCAGTTGCCATAGCTCCCGAGATGGGGGTAGGGGACACTCAGTGCAGATTTCCAACCTTAACTTCCATTTTAGCAGTCAGGAAAGAGTTCACCAACTAGTATTAAAGAAATAAAGGTATAGTTGGATTTTAAAGCAAAAAGCCCTTTAGTTCAAGTTTATTATTTACTGTTGCGTTCAGCCACAAGTACCAACATACTTGGTTTGCTACGCAGCTACACCCTTCTCTTCAGGAAAAAGCAAATGCTAAATAAACTCCAGATACTTTATCCTTCTTTATAAGCCTTATCTATTGAAGTAAGAAGTTCCAAAAACATCAAGTAAAGATCAAGAGAAACAAGTGTCAAAAAATGAAAGTCTATTAGATTAACCATTAATAAAATGCTTATATTTTGGTAGTCTAGTATCTTAAGAATAGTTTCAGGCGCTTGCTTAAAGTATATACTTATGTGCTCTTCAAAACAAAGGTCTGTACTGGTTTTGTTCAGATGTTGCCTATTTTAAGTAAACACAACAGCAAAACAGTCTCCCCCTAAATTCATCAAACAATTGCTCTTCTGCGACTTTTTGCAATAGTTTTGCATGTGAATTGCAATATGCACAATATTGTTGATGGTAAGTGTTGGCACAGCAGGAACTCTGTAATAAGCCACAGAGACAGTAAGCTATTGCAGCAATTCACCACAGAGACAAAGACTTCTAACCATTAAGTCACCTGTCTACACGAATCTAGGAAAAGCAGGGGAAATGACATCTTCACTGAGGCAAATAATGTTCCAAACATACCAAACCATGTAAATCATTCCAGGAGAGCACGTTCATCTTCACAAACAGACTACGCACTGACAGGTAGATCATTCACGGCACTGGGAGCCATGTTACAAGTTCTGTTTTCTTTTACTTGAGTTTACAACGCTATGCTTACTTCATACAGATGAGTTTGAGAGAGTAAAATAATCCAGCAACAATAACTACTGCCGCAGAGATTCTCCTCATATCACATACTCAATGTACATACTTTTTTCATATTGACTAGACTGAGACTTGCAGAAAGAGCTTTTAATACTAGCCAACTGTGAGAGAGAGAGTCCCAAGTCAGTTAAGTCCAAGGGAATTCACCCTGAAGAAAGAGTTGAACCACACAGAAATGATTACTGAACCAAACTAACACTGTTCAGAAAAGATATCTTCAAGCCTCTGTGCCCAGCTCTCTAGAAGGAAGGGGAAAAAAAAAAAAAAAAAAAAAAAAAGAAAGATAACCTATGTAATTATTATTATACAATCTCCAAGAATGATGTTTCATACTGCAGCCATTCTGGTCACTCAACTAAAAAAAAAACAAGTGAGAAAATTAGAAAAAGCACAGAGAAGGGAAATAAGGAGATTAGGGAAGAAAACACCATAGAAGGACTGACTAGGACTCTTCAGTGTGAGAGGTATTAGAATACTACAAAGATGTATAAAATCACGAACAACAGTGAGGAAAATAAATGGGGAATTAATCCTCACTGTTTCTCACAGCACAGGAACTGAGAAATCTTCAATGCAATTATTAGGTAGCATATTAAAAGTCACAAGAGAGAGTAATACTTAAAGTAATTTTTAGCACAATACATAATTAAATTGTGAAATTCATTGCCATAAGAATATTCCAAAAAAAGTACAAATGATAATTCCTAGAAGATTCTCCACTAGTCACAATCAAATGCAACAAGTGTTTTTTGATGCAATTTCCAACTCAATAAATCCCTGCCATTGTCTACCAGAAGCTCAGAGAATAAACATGAAGGGTCAACTCTGCACCTCCACCATATTTTTTTTTTCCGCAAACATGTAGTGAAAACCTTCAGCTCTAGGTGTCAGAAACAAGATATAGTGTATGTCAACTCTCAAATTTGTATTATTTCCTTAAAAATCCTGAAGGAAAGAATAATCAGAGTGCACTACATTAAAGGGGTTTTCTTTATATAGCTGAATTAACTAACTGATCAATTCAAGCTTAAAAGCAGAAGTGCTGAAGACCAGATTATCAGAACCTACCCCTCTCAGTGACTGCTGTCTTTTCAGCGTTATGTATAACAATATTAGTTTCTAATGAGCACAAATATGACTAATTGATAAGATGCAGACATTTTTATGAAGTGATTTCTCAAACTCACTAAGCTCGCTGATGAACTAAACTTCTCAAAATCCTACTTAAACAATAAGCTACCTATTTTGTATCCTGAAAAATAAAAGTTCATACCATACATTTCTAACCTTTTAATACTGCAAAAAATGATAGCGAAGACATATGAAACCATAAAAACCCTAAATCCAAAGAGTACCAAATTATAGCATGTTGATTTTTTTTTTTCTCTCTCTCTCTTCACTGACCCACTGGTAAGCTTGGTAAGTACACTTCCGATTAGTTAACAGGAGTTGATAGATTAAATATTTTCTTTTTTTTTTCTGAGGAACTATAGGAAGTAGAACAAAAAAACCAGAGCTTCCCTTTCATTTAACATCATGCTACAGCTACTGTAAAGAAAGCCTGTACAATTCTTTCCTCAAAAGAAAAAAAAATCCATGTAAAAATGACATGCTCTCTGCATGCTATGTTCAAGTTAAGAGGAGATAGAGCAGAACTACCTAGAAACATCATGGTTTTACATAGTATCCTCCAAATATTCATAAAATCCTATGTGAATTTGCCACGTATACAGTCACGAGCAATGGCCACACTGTGGAATAGCGCACAGGAGAATACTATCCTGCTATTATACTGACCTTGAAACGGAATGAACGCGAAGACCTGCAGTTACCGATGTTACAATCCTGTCAGTTACACTTTTATGAAAACTGAAGGGTTGGCATCAATTCAGATTCAAGTAAGAGTTCAGTGTTCAAATGGCATTTGGCTGTAGCAATCTGAACATAGATGATCTCTACCATGAATTATTTCTCATTTACAACGTTTGAAATAAAATATAATCATTGCAGCTATATTTAAATTACAAGAGTGCCAAAAAAGGAGTCCTGAATGCCTTAAGAACTGAAGCACTGATGTAGTCCTTTTGATCCAAGGATCACAAGCTTCCTGAAGAACCTTTCAGATGCTTTATAAGTTGCAAATGTCTCTGTAACTGAAATGTTGCTTTAAAGAAAACAGACAATCACAAACTAATTCGATCTGCAACAGCAGCAGCTCTCAGCTAGCATGGTCATAACTGTCATTTCCATGTGCAGTTCTGGTCTGCAGCAATCCAGTGCTGCTCCAGAACCCATGTGTGTCATATCATAACAGAGGAAAAGTTTGTTGGGCTGAGAATGACCAGAGGTCTCTCCATCCCTGCTTACAGTGCAATGGATGTAGTATGTACCAAAAGTTCACCCACAGGATTAAAAACATTCAAGCTATTGGAGAAGCCTTCAGTAAATATAGAAAGTTTTATGATCTTAATGTGGTCTTAAAACCATAGATTATTATCTTATTAAAAATCTTAATGAGATCTCAGTTTGGAGTTGGACATAACCGAATGAAACACCATCTGGGAAGTTAACCAGGTGGGTCTTTATGAACCTGTTCAACAACTTGTTTTCTTTACGCTACTTTTGTCTGTCTAGGAGGTACCATTGACATGAAAAATCTCCCTGTTTCTAAAAATACTTCAGAAAAATACCTTTTCTGATTGCTATTGCAGTTTCTAATTGGTATCACTAGTTTTCCATGTTTTAGATCTACTCTTACATTTTTTAACAACCTATTTTAGCTATTAATTTAAAAATAGTAATGCATTCCTCAGGAGATGGGTGCCAGTCTCTATTTTTTTTTCACGGCCTAGAAAAATTGGGCCTTGATACTAATTAATCCTATGTTCATGATTATTAGATATACCAAAAATCATAAGTAGATCGTTTGAGTTAAAACTATTATTAATTACTACTAATACCATGTGGCCTGAATATTTCCTCTTCCAAACAGCTATTACAAATTAAATGGATTTTTTAAAGATTAGAACTGTATTTTCTATACATTTCTATCAATGCTTATTAGAGCTCTCTAGTACTACTTTAATGTATACTTGCTTTAAAAATAAAGTCTTTCCAGGCTGCAAATTTTTACCCATTAGTTGTCAGTCTTTCCAGTTTCCCTGTTCTGTTTTCTCACAAACCACTTCCCTTGGGAATCCCTAAGGAATCTGTCTTTACCCTAAGGAACACCTCCTTCCTATCAGTAGATCTAATTGGGGAATGTTCTTCTCTCCTAAAAACCACCACTAAAACCCCAAACAAACAACAAACAAAACCCAACAAAACTAAACAAACCAACCATCGTGCCCCTCCCCCCGAATCCTTCAGATAATCACAATAAAATGCTTCAGATAATTAGTACTTCTAAGGCATGTCCACAGTTACTAAGCAGACCAGACCTAGGAGATCAGGCCTACAATAAAATTCTCTAAATCATACAAGAGCATCAAGTTCTTTAAGTTTCAAGTAGGAAACTGAATGCTCCTTTGGAGCGTTTTGAAAACAAAAATAAAACAAACAAACAAACGATCAAAGATCTTAGTCTACTCTGTTTGTACAAAGAAACCACCTTTAAATTTTTCAGGATCATAGTGAAGAACATGCATATCCTGTAAACACCTAGACTAAAACGTGCTGACAATAAGAATCCATACGTGGCATAGTTTAGACACTATGGAATTTGTGAATGAACTTTAATATTGATTTACAAAAAAAAAATCTGCAGTCCCTTGCCTAAGAGTGGTACAATTAACAAGGAAATGTAAAAAGCCAACTTGCCACAAGTAACAAATATTAATATTTGATTTGATAAGGGGCAGCCACTCACAAATGATACATAACTCTAAAACTAATTGTCCTTCCCACTTTATTAAATTTTCATCAACAAATTTAATTTCTCTTCCTTGGTAACTGAAGAAAAGTTAGCATTGATTACACCAGATCATTTCCAGTATTGGATATTTGTGCTTAATGTACTGCTTTTCAAGATACATAGACTAAAAATTATCCTTTAAAATATATATATATATCTTCATTCTCCATAGCTACTTTCAATTTAAAGTTTCCACACTGCATTTTCAACTTTGTCTTTTTCACACTTTCACACTTGCTCAAGTATAATTGAAATTTAAAGTTTTTGAGAGTAGAATCTTTAATTAAGTCTGCATTAATTAGAAAAAATAATGTGGAGACAATCTTTTTTTGAAGACTGAGAATCGCAATATGCATAAATGAATGTATAAAGCAAGAGCAATTAATACACAATTCTGTGTATTAACACAATTAAAAACTACTGTTGTAACATCGTAGATGTGCTACTTCAAGAGATTAGTGAATTAGCCAGTATCAAATTCCATTCAACAACTCAGATTCTTTTTTCATCAAATGATATTAAAATACATTTTCATATGATATCCTGAGATTCTTGTCCAGGATAAAGACCATGGTCAACAACTTCTGGCACAGCTAAGATCTCTGTAATAAGTCCAACTACATATGGAACAAAACTTTTGAGGTAACTCTCTCAGGAAATAGGCACAATCCCAAATCTCACTACACTTTGCTCCAAGAGGAAAGACTATATCTTTGCTAGACCAAAACACTCTAGCTTCAATAACAGACATATGAAAAAAAAAAAAAACACCCCCCAAAAAAACCAAACAAAAAAACCCCACCAAAAAACAACAACAACAAAAAAAAAAAAAACCAAAAAGCCACACCAATAAAAACAGGAATAAAAAAATCTCATGCAGAACAAAACAAATTACTTCACTATATACATTTCTTTTCCAACAGTCAGTATAAAAGATCAACCAATCCATGACAGACCACTGTTTAATGTACCTGCTGGTACCTTGGTACACCACTAATTACTGTAATACAAAGAATCTGTTCAGACCTAGAGTAAATGTTTAGAATTACAGATTAATAAGTGTTGAATGTGCCCCTCTGGATGTCATCTGGTCCATCCTCCTACCCAAAGACATTTTATCAATCTCAAGATTTTTCTTGTCATCTTCACTTCTCTAAAACAGAATTAACAGAATTTTATAAAAATAAACTGTTGTAGTTTAGACCCACTCGGGACCAAGCTACACAGTCTCTTACTGACTGCCCCCATCCTCCAGTGAGACTGGGAGGAGAATTGTGAGAAAAAAGATGGCAAAACTCCTGGGTTGAGATAAAAACAGTTTAAAAAACCAATACAGGAAAAAGAAACAGAGATAGTGAATAAAAAAAAAAACCAACCCTCAATAATAGAAAAAAATTAAGGATATAATTTACAGTACAGTAACTCACCATAGATCCTGATGCCCAGCTCCCTCCTGAGTAGCAGGACCCTACCGCTCAGCACCGTCCCCACTTTATACCCTGAGCAGCCCTCACAGGGTGTGGAACAGCCCTTGGCCTAATTTGGGTAAGCTGTCCCAGCTGCTGGCTAATTAGTAACCCATCCCAGCTGTGTCCCCCAGCCACAGGGCCACCAGCTCCAGCTCCTCTCCCAGCTCAGGTGAAAATTAACTCCATCCTAGCCAGAACCAGGACAGAAACTCATGAACAAAAAGACAAAAATATCCATGGAAGGGCATGCCATGCTGCAGTGCCACCAAAACCAAGCTGTCCTCCTCTTTAGAACAGAATGCACAAAGCATTTATCAATCAAATCAAAATTCCCTGTAATCTCTAATAAACTACCTTCTAATTGCTACCATTTGTTACATTTCATTACTCTTCCATAACACATTGTCGCTTGATTTGCAACCATGCAGAGCACACCAGAAAGAAACAGTGACAAAAGTTGAAGCAGCACCTGAAGCAGCCCAGGCACTGACATACACTTTATCTGGATTCTAACTGGCACAATCAGATGATTGGCCATTAGCCCCAGATTTTCCTTCCATTGCTTTCACAGCCTCTTGGCCTTTATATTACTCTTCCAGTCTTGCCCTCTCTTATCTGCTTCATTCTACTCTCTTATTTCTCACAAGTTAAACTGTTATCCTTCACACAGCAATTTCTATTCCTCTTCCCTGGAAAACAAAGTAGTTCTAGAAAAAAAAGACAGTATCTTACCATCATATTATTCTCTCCTGAATACATTATTTGTTTCATGGTATTATCAATTTTCATTGCAAACTCTTCGGTCAAAGGATTACCTGTTGATCTCTGTACCATGTCTATTAGTGGGTATCCACTAATAGTTGTTTCCTTGGTATTAACATTAACACATAACTTGCAGGCAACAACAAGTTCCATGGGATTTCAGTCTGATGCACATCTCCAGAATTAGATCCTTACTTGTGATTCACTATACCAAACGTAAATATTTGCCCCCATCTACAACAAATGTAGAGTTTATTTTTAAAAGCTTGTCAGTAACACATAACTATACTGTCTTATCTGCCTTATTTTAATGGGCATTGTTTGTGAGGACAGATTACACTCATTTTCTGATGAAATAAAACAGTTCCTACGTAAGCCAGAAGGGCACTCTACATTCTAAAATTTGAGCTCTTGCTTAATAATTGACATTTTCTATTCAGTTGTTCATTGAAAACTCAAGTTTTGGGTACCAAAGAACTCAGCTTTGAATTAAAACAAGATCCCTGGAGAATTTGATAGCATACTTCCCATAGTTTAGAGTTTCTGAACAAGTCAGCTTTTATCAGCAATAATTGAAGTTGCCAAATTCAAGAACAGAACTGATGTGGCTACACACTGTGAAACCATTTAGTGACAGCACAAATACGGTACACTGTAATTAGTTAGCTAACTGTTGTTAAAAAAAAAAGTGCAGTGTACTGCCACCTCTACATAAATTCCAAAGAAGTGCTTATGTTGTACATTATTTCTAGTCATCAAAATTAAGTGCTTCAATTTGCCCATCTGTACTTGTAACTAATTGATTCATAACTTCATGTAACTGAACAAAGATATCTGAAATGTATTGGAATAAAACGCTGTGTTATGGAAAGATCATTACTCAAAATCTAAAACAGCACCATCATATGAAATTTTAGATTTTCATTTATTTTGTCTCATAAAAAAAAAACATTGTGAAGGACTATCAAAAGAATTCTTTAAAAGTAGTTTTAGTTCCCATCAAGTACATGATGTTGCTTGCCTTAAGCTATTTTAGAGCCATTCTCAGTTAGTGATTATTTTTTCTTCAAAGAACTGAGGTTTACAAGAGGTCTCGCCCTCGGTGCAACTTCACAGTTGCAACGGTGGAGAAAAATGAGTGACTATCAAAGAGATGAAAAACAAAATATGTTTTCGTACAAAATTCTGAAAAGAGAAGGCTATTAATATACTTTTTGACTTTTGACTTACATTTCATATATACTACTTGACTTAAACTTCAGTCTAGTCCTGCCCATGAAACTCAAAATATGCACAGAAGACACATGCATACACACACAAAAAAGCAAGAAATATGTACCTTCATTGTTGCTTCTGAAACTTACCTGTGATCACAAAGCAGTTTATTGCATTACACATAGCAAGATTACTCAAAACTTTAACCTTTACCGGTCAAAACTAGAAGTCATAAGTGGCATTATTTTATACTAGCAATTTGCATCAGTCCAAATTCTTCAAATGCAGCAAAGGAAACTTAGAAGGAAAAAAAAAACAACTGATGGGGAACTTCTCATGATTTTTAATGTATAAAGATGAAGTGCCATATTTATGCAAGTTATTTAATACTTCAACTGGGTCATTTTATAAATTTAGATGTCATAACTTACAAAGTAAGGTAACTAGCTTATAGTACACAAATTCAGAGCATCTTATTTAGGATCTTCTTTGCCTGGTTCTTTCCATCTCTCACTTGCACAGGTATCAAACTGTGACTCAGTCACTTTGCCAGTTGGAAGACTGCCAGTTGTTTGTAACAAGGACAATTCAAAGGAATTTGTTACTTCGTGGACACACTCACTCTAACTTTTAAAACTAGATTCCTCTCATAGAGCAGAAAATAAATGATGAGACATGGCACCTTTGTTCGTATCTCCAACCCTCTCTTCCATCAACTCCTGATGCTAAAACTCTCCTCCTAAGCTTTACTTTGGACCACACTTCATGAGATTGTTTAGGTGTGGGCTCAGGTTTCATACCAGCCTCCTTCACTAAGGATTCCTGGTCTCCTGCACCTTGCTTTCACAAGCATGAAAATCTTCAAAAGAAACAGACAATTTCTAAAGGTGCTAGCATTCTTGTGCCTTTTCTTGACCTAAAGACTTGCTGCAGTTTCAACTCTCTGCTTGTGTGATGAATCTGAAATACTCTTCAGATTCTGAAGTGAATGGCAGGAATTAAACTCCATCCACAACAGAACTCCTGGATATAAGTTTAAGCATATGCGCTGGACAGCATGCAGCTATCAAAATGGACTTGAGGGATGCCTCAAGGTTTACTCTATGTGTGTAGACTGTGTATGCAACAGCTATTTATTCCGGGTTCCTGGACATCAGGAAGCTAAGCAGAGATCCAAAACAGCTGTCTGGCATACAGAATTACTGAACAAAAGACCAAATATTGCATGTAAAGAAGGATACAAAAAGAAGAATTTAATAAGTAAATTCATACTTGAAATAGATTGAGATGTAGTCATGTGTGTGTTCCCCTATGGCAGTTAAGCCTGGATATTACTAGAGCTTCTACTAACACCTTTTATCAGTGCAAATTAATGTTTTAAAAATATGCATGCAGACTGAGGAATTTTGGAGGCAAGGAACATTTTCTTTTTTTTTTGTACAGTACTAATACTGGCAAGATTTTATATGGTTTCGGGTAATACTAGAAATCTAGCCTTTAAAAAAGGGGCTACTCTAGAACGCTTCTCCTGTGTAGTTTCATATGTTTGTTCACTGGATTTGTTCACTGCAATCGTTACACAAACAGAAGGTAAGTTCAATCTATTTGGAAGAAGCTTTCCATAAAATTTCAGAATGGCACTGCATATGTGCACAACATACACTCATATTTCTGCAAAGAGATTGACATGGGGTTGGAATGCAGTAAATATACGCTACAGCTTGGAAAAATGACTGCAGGACAAGCCCTATGTGTGCTGGCTTTTATTTAATTATCCCTGTTAGGGGTAAAGAATTTAACTATCAGAAACGTCTTCTATAACAAACGATGATGGAAAATGCAGACGTGGTGCAAAAATGTAGAACAATTCATATTGGTTAATTATGACCACAGTTAAAGAGCTTTGCTATCAAAATAGAGAAAAATTTCTGCTTGAATTTCAATCATTACCAGCTCCAAAGACCAAACACCGTTTTTAAAAAGATAAAGAAACTTAAGCCATTTCACAACCATTCAAACACAGTACACGTAAAATAACATTGTTCAGAACTCTCCATTGGAAGTGTCATTTGAAACCGACAGATCATCAAGAAGCCTCTTCTTTGTACAATTTAGGTAGCCTGATATAGTTTGGTTTTTGCTTTTTTGTTTGGTTTTTTTGTTTGTTTGTTTGTTTTTTGTTTTGTTGTTTTTTTTTTTTAAGTCAGAAATTATTTATGCTTACATGGTATTCATTTGTACTGAAAAGTAACCAAGTGAAGCTCTTCACACATTTGTGGGGCATTTCTCATATGCATATATACATGTTTTTCCCCACAAATTAGCTGAAATATTTTTTTACAAATTCAGTCAGAGAATGGCATTATAGTGTACTAACCAAAATGTAGCCAGTTAACTACATGATTGCCTGTATTTATAACTATGGTTTAGCTTATAGAGGAACAGATGGTTTCCATGTGCTCCAAATCAAATACTCTCAACTGCTTATTTGATCATCTGTGCTAGGTTTTTTGATTTAAATAATTGAGCTTTAGCATTCTGTACTTCTTAAATTTGACCTGTTTCTTGCAGCTCTTTTGACTTGTGGCAATAGCTGTTGGCTGATGGCCAGCAGCCTTTTCCTCAGGCTTTGAGTATCATTAATTCAGCAGTGAATTAAAAACAGACACTCTGTTTTCCTTAGGATAACATAGACTAAATTCTGTTCTTCAAATAATGCCTATAGATGCATGCAAGTACAATTAATAATTCAACTATTAACCAAAAATGAAAGACTTGTTTAATCTTGTTTAACACTGTACAGTCTTATGACACATAAATGAGTGGCTTTAACTTACTGTTTATATAATTATTTAAAGAGCAAAGTCATTTAAATAATAAACACATAATTTACATATAAACAAATAACATTTAAAATCTACCTTCTATTTCTCTTGTCCATTTGTTTTAGAGTCAAGACTTGTAAAATCATTCTATTATGCTCTGCATCTCAGGTTATTTAATTGAAGAAAAAATAGGTATATTACTGAGTTCTTTAGCTATTATTAATTTCAAAGAAGCAGCATGCAGTTTTATTTCAGGTTTAGTTTGCTACTACCACTGAAGTTTGTTGTTATAACAAGATAACAAATTCTCCTGCCTAGCAAGTGCAAGAAAGTAAGCATGCTAGTATTGTATGATTATTGAGCAATAGAAATGTATTTTTTTAATTACCTGAAACACAATTTGGCATATGCTCCCTTTTGGGAGAGTTTTCCTTTAAATAAAAGGGTTAAACATCAGGGTAATATTTAGAGTAAAGCAGGGTTAACTTAAACATTATAGTCAATTTAAAAAAAAAAAAAGAAGAATGAGAGTGTGAGAAAGAGGACACGAGAGAAGAAAAACAAGCACAAAGAAAAAAAAGAAAATGTATTAACGTAAATCTTAGTTCCATGTAAATATGCATTGAAAGGTCTTCTGCAAATGAAAACACATATAACTGCACCAATGCATGCTTGCCTAATAGCGGAATCTTCTATGTAATTTGGAATATTAAAGACTAAGTTTGAGTTCTTCTTTTAGATTTCTAATTTGGTCTGTAAATCTGAGGCCTAAAGAAATGTGTATTATGTCAGACTGCTCACTGGCTATATAATATTCTAACATCTAAAACCTCTGATAGCTAAGTCAGGCCAATTAACTTCTTAGAAGAGAATGAAAACTACTAGGTTGTGGTTTTTTTTTTTTTTTTTTGGTTGGTTTCTTGTTTGTTTGGGTTTTTTTTACATAGGAGAGATGCTCCAACCCTCTGATCATCTTTGTTGCCTCCTCTGGACTCACTCCAAGAGATCCACATCCTTCTTACATTGGGAGCTCCATAGCTGGATGCAGTACTCCAGGTGAGGTCTCACAAGAGCAGAGTAGAGGGGTAGAATCACCTCCCCTGACCTGCTGGCCAGGCTTTTTTTTGATGCAGCCCAGGATACTCAGAAGGTATCTTAACAGTTTGTGAAATATTAAAAACCTCAGATAGCATTGGTTGAAAAATTATTGCAGCCCAGTTTCATCTGCCCAAAGTATCTACATTTATTATTTGCTTTTATTTTCTGTTAATTAAAATAAGAAAATTAGAAGAACAATTACTTAAAACAATTGAGGTAAAGCACTGTCCTGGTTTTGAGTAGTCGACAGTGGCAGCTCCCACATAGACCATCAATTTCACTGAGCTTTCAAGACAGCTTTCAAGCTGGAAGTACTATAGACACCGTATCTACTTTTCTGTTTCCAGACTCTGAGAGGAGGCAGGACTTCTGTCTGCTTCTAGATGCTTTGAAAAGAGTGTCTACCTTAAAATTTTGGCCTCAGGCCAAAATCCACTAAACAGAAACCCTTCATTGCTTTGAAGAAAGGAATAAAGACCAGATAGAATATTGGTAAACATCTTAAAATGAACGGTTTCAATTCAGGTCTCTTGAGGTTTATTTTTCAAGATAATTGAAATACATCAGTTATGTAAGAACTTTCTACTAACTTTAAAAGCATGCATGTGCTGAAAGTGGTCTGCAAAACCAAAGCCTAACAATATGGAGAAAACACACACCTTGGTCATTACCAGCAGGAATTTGTGTATTCGGTTACTTAATTTCATAAATACTTTATCATAATTAAAGTCATTGGATGGCTTTTTAAAAGTAGTTAATTGTTAAGATGATTGGCAGTTTTCCTTGCTGTTGATAACATCTAATGATACATCGCAGGATTAAGAAATCCAAAAATACCTTCTCTGTACTCACCACATTAGAGAATTCAAATTTTTACTTTCCACAGACACTAATGGGTACCTACCACTTAAAGAAGGCTGATGGATATCAAAGGGTCTCTAAGAATGCTTTTCAGATCATTTATTCAAAGGTTTCTTCAAAAGGTTTTCAGGTGTTGGTTGTTATTTTTTCCCCAACTCTACAGCTCCAACAAACACAATCAGCAAGCTTCAAGATGCCAGCCAAACTACTTTGGAATTTTATTAATTTATATCTATCTCTAAATAAGAGACAGAATTACCACATACAGCATTTAAACTCACGTCTTGGATAACGATAAAATGTTGGTACATGAAAAAGTATCTTTGCTTGTTTGTACTACAGAAAAAACACCTACAGAGATACTGAAGAGGCCAAAAACACAAGGGAAAAATGGGGTCAGCCTCATGTAAGAGAATTTAGTGTACATACATTAGATTCAAAATCTGATTTACATAGTCACCACTCACACCTTTAATAGCCACACTGCAGAGTTGCAGGCAGCCCAAAGTAGGGATGCAGAGCCTAGCTCCCAAACCAGCTCCCAAACCATATCTTTCCTGCTTGTCTTACCAGTGTTTATGCCTTGATCCTACAACATCGAGCATATATAGTTGACTTTAAGTAAACAAGAAAAGTTCCTTACTGATGTGCTGTATCTATTTTTTATTAATTTTAAATAGAGATCTTTCTTCCATTTAATTATTATTATTTTGTGTGACAGAGTAATCACAAACATTGTAATTAATTCTTAATAGAAGAAAAAGAGAATATAATATTTTGTCTGGATTTCTACTTCATTTTTTTTTCCTTCTGGTCTGCAGCATCACTGATCAGTTTCCCCACCTTACAAAGGAAAGGAAAAAAAAATAATTTGCAAAGCTGACTACTAACATTTGTTATTTCTCCTGGAAGGCTCTCATTAATTCGAATGAGAACTTTGCTTTAAGTTATGCATAATTTAGTATTTTTAGTCTGTACAAATACAGCATAGCAATGGAACAAAACAGTTTCTGGCTAAAACTTTTAAGCCTTACTTTTTGTAAATAAATGCTCAATTTCTATGAAAGCTTAGTTTCCATTTGTTCACAGTACCTTCAGTAAACACTGATATAGCTAAGCACTTAAAATTCAAGATACTTTCAGTTCTCAAAAAAAAAAAATGTACGTAGAAGCCAGACTTTGAACACATTTTCCTATAGAGGAAATTCTTCCTGAAGTGTATCTTTATGCACATTAAAAATACAGTAAGTAGAGTAAACATGAGAGTTCTTCATGAAGGACACTTCTCATACTCCGCCATGGATGATTACAATAAACAGGCTGATTGGCCTGTAGTTCCTTGGGTCCTCCTTCCTGTTCTTTTTGAACAGAGAAATAACACTTGCTTTCCTCCAGTTCTCAGGCACCTCTCCCAAGCTCCATCTTCATTCCAAGGTTATTGAGAGCAGCCTCACAAAGACATCAGTCAGCCGTCTCTCTCAGCACTTAGCGTGCACCCCATCTGGGCCCACGGACTTTTGTACATCCAGTTGCTTAAGTGTTCCCTAACCTGATCTCCTTCCACACAGGAAAGACTTCCTTGCTCCAGACTTTCTCCCTGGTCCTCAAGGACTTGGATTTCTGAAGGCCAGTCTTGTTAGTAAAGACTGAGATGAAGAAGGTATTTGGTATCTCAGCCTTTTCCACACCCTGTGCCACCAGGGCCCCTGCCCCAATTCAGCAGCAGGCCCACATTTTCCCTAGACTTCCTTTTGATGTTCATGTATTTCTAGAAGCCCTTTTCGTTGTCTTTGACAACCCTCACTAGATTTTACTTCTGGCTTTCCTAACCCCATCTCTGCATGCTCAAGACGGCTTCTCTGTATTCCTCCCAGGAACACCTGTCTTTGCTTCTACCTTCTGTATATTCCTTTTTAATGTTTAATGCCAGGAGCAACTTGTTTATCCATGCAGGCCTCCTGGCTAGACTTCTTGTTCATTGGGGTAGACTGCTTCTTAGCTTGGCTAACGTGATCTTGAATATCAACCAGCTTTCTTGCAACACTCTTGCCACTAGGGCCCTATCCCTTTCTGCTATGGCCCTATCCATGCTCCTTGGGAGCAGGTCCCTGAAGAGCCCAAAGTCTAGTGTCCCAAACAGGGCTTGGGAGTTTATTATCTTCAGCAAGGAGGTGATTATGTAAGTGTGGGATTCCCCACCACATTCCATTCCACCTGTCCCTATGCTTAACATCCAAGGACTACCCAAGTAGCAAATAATGTTACATCAATAATACTTCAAAATAAGATCTGAACCACCTAAAGTGTAATTACTTTATTCTTGATGCCAGGTTTACTACGAAGTTTGACAAGACTGATGTTGCGCCTGTACCACGGAGGTCTCTTGATTCCTACACAGGTAATTGAGACTTGCTTTTCTTGGGCGTCAGAATGAAACCAATAACCATCTCTAGACTAAGGGCTAAACTTAGCATACCAACTACATCAATAGTTGTCCTTTCAGTCACCTCTGAAGAGGCAGACTTCATGACTACCTTTACTTGTAAAAATTTAAAGACATGAAAGAACTAATCTGGACTCTACATGCAGGTAGTCCATTAGCTGTTACCACGCACAATGATTTAAGTGCAATTTCTGTCTGAGAAATACAAAATATTGGTGACAAATGCAATCTGGATGATTAAAGAATGTAGTAGAATGAAGGAATAGTTGTTAATTTGGTAGTGTCATGTTAATGGTTGGACTCTATAATGTTAAGACTCTTTTCCAACCTAAATGATTCTATGATGTTATGATTATACAGAACCCCTACTACCTATATGCTTCCCTGAGCACCTTATATTGCCTACTGTTAAATACAGGATTATGAGAATAGACTGATGTTTGCCCTCACCATGTAAGAAATCTTTAAGTTCAGACAATAAATGAAAGTGACTCTTAGCAACGTATGTTGAAATCATTGCTAAAATCCAGGCTGAGTGCTAAGACAGGTCTCCCTAAATGGATGAGACTGCATCCTGTCTGTTTTCCCCACCCCAAGCCCAGTCTGGTGCCTTAACAAGAGGAAGAGTCTTCTTCCATAGCTAGACTTAGTTCTATTAGCCTGCACAGAGAGCAGCAGAACTGTAACCCATCCTTGTGGCTTTCAGGGCTCAAAGCCCGTAATGTTACAGTGTAGTAATGCTCTTATTAGCACTAAATAAGCTAACTGAACCTACCTGAGTAGAACAGAGCTGAGAAGCTTAAAAAGATTCTGTAGTTAAACAGATTCCCACGCAGGATGTCAGGCATACAAACCTAGTGAAGCCCGTGGTCAAAAAATGCCCTACGGTTTAACCAATGTCATCCTCTGTAAGGTGCCTAAAAACAACCTACATACAATCTAGCAGTGTATTTGACGCCACTGATGCTATGTAGTACTAAAAAACCCCAGCTAATCTATAATACGACATCAGTTTTCCTACTGCAATTTTTAAAATGATGCTGAAAAGAAGAGCCGCACTTTGTTCTTAAAATAAACGAAGTATTTAGCTTTTTCTGTAACCTCTGACAGCACAAAGTAAAATTATTCATTAAATGACTACTTTATGGTTATTTATGAGATGCTAACTAGGTGTATGATGTGCTAATTATTAAGAAAGCACACATTTGGAACACCTCCAGGTGTCTTTCCAAATCTTTTTCCCCAGGTGCAGTTGTTTTTCAATTTCTTTCTGTTTGAATGAGCATTGCAGCATACACAATTTCTTCACTTAGTTTCATTGTTTGATAGACTTGAACATCAGAGCAAATTCAGAGCACCTGATCACCAGCCACTCTACTTCATCTGGACACTTCTATTACCAAATCCACAAAATTATTTAAGCAAAAAAACCCCACTGTATTTTGGAAATTAAAACAGACAAGATGTAAGATTAAGAGGCTGCTAATACCTGAAGCCTCTGTAAAGGCAGTGAAGCAAATACTTTAAAGGCTTCCAAAGGCAAAAGGTTAAAAAATCTCCCCAGATTCATCCCAGTCTAACTTCAGAAAATATTCCTTTCCTAATGCTAATCATACAAATCAGGATAAGCTATGCAAGTGTCATAGTTTAGCTCCAGTCCATACTACACTACACAACAGCTCTCTCAGCCTCCCTACCCCCCGCCCCCGCGAGGGAATCAGGGAGTGATAATACAACAAAAGAGGTTGAGATAAGGACAGGAAGAGATCATTCAACAGTTACTGATATGGGTAAAACAGACTTGACATGGGGAAAACTATTATCATTTGTTAATGATAAAATGGAAGTAGGATACTGAGAGATAAACCTAGATCTTAAGAATACCTTCCCTCTACTCCTCCCCTCTTCCCAGGCTTAACTTTATTCTGGACTAACTCCACCTCCTACACACAGTCCCCTCGCCTCCCCCATTCCTGAGTGCCCCAAGGGGGAATAGGCAATGGGGGTTGCGGTCAGTTCATCACACGTTGTTTCTGCTGCTTCTTCCTTTTTAACGGAAGAACTCCTCACATTTCTCCCCTGATCTGGTGCAGGTAATTTTTTCTATGGGGTGCAGTGCCTCAAGAACAGACTGCCCCGGTGTGGGCCCTCCAAGGGCCTCTGCCTCCTTGGGGCATCCGCCTGCCCTGATGTGGGGTCCTCCTCGGGCTACAGGTGGTTCTCTGCTCCGCTGTGGACCTCCATGGGCTCCAGGGGGACAGCCTGCTTCACTATGGGCTGCACCACAGGCTGGTAATGCTGGTAATGCTGCCAGGAGCAGCATTACTGCTCCCCCTTCTTCTTCACTGACCTCGGCATCTGCAGCTGCTCCTCTTACAAGAAATTCTTCAAAATCGGCTCAGGCAGACATCTCTCAGGTTCTCTCACATCTCTTCTCTTCACTTCTCTTGGTCGGGCTGGACCCAAACAGCCACCCAGTGGGAGGCTGGAGGGCAAGGCCTCTTCCTCTCTGCCCACATGCCTGCTTTTCTCTTTTTTTTTCCTTCCCTCTTCTTTTCCTTTCTTAAATACGTTATCATAGGGGCACTATTGGCTGGGCTGATTGGCTCAGCCCTTCGAGCCAGATGAGTCCACCTAACAAAAGGGAAACTTCTAGCAGCTTCTCGCAGAAGCTGCTGCTATAGCCCACCCCCCAGCTATGCTAACCTAACATAGCAAGCATCTAGAAAAACAACAGATCACCGATCCACTCCATGCTATGTGCCATTTCTTGGGCTGACCAAACTGTCATGCTCTAAAGGAATGTAAACAGTGAAGCAGGGTGTGTGGGTTCTCGGAGCAGGACAAGACAGAGCTGTGTTGAGTTTTGGAACCGTAGCAGGCACTATGGCAAGCAAGAGGAGCCCAAAGAAGTGAATCCTCTGCCGAAGTGAAATGACTTGGCAAATCATACTACACTGGAATGCATGATTTGAGGAGATCAATACACAGGCAGCATTTCATGGACTATTTAATAATCTGATAGTATGACTGTATCAAGGCTAAATGAAAAATTATTTTAAAAGGATTCACTTACGTGGACATGACTGTCACTGATTATGCTGATGTGGACATGCCTGAAAAGATGTTTAAGTAGCAGTATTATTCAGAATTAATCAATTTTGACACATGTTCAAGTGCAAAATACATGGATCCGTAGCACAGAACTGGAAAATAAATAGAGGAGAAAGTACCATCAGGCAGTGATATTATTTAACCCAGACTACAACCTTTGCTATCTCACCCCTAGCATTTTCCATAATATTTTATTAAGATTATTTTCACATTGAATTAAATGTTTACACACAGCATGATCGTATCTTTCTGCTTCAAACAAGCACTAACTAAAAACTGAGTTTCAGGTTACAGCAAAATGAAGGATGGAAAAGGAAGATATTTTTCGGACAACAGATTTGAAATTAAGACAATAGTAAATGGCAGCAGATGTATGCCAAGCCATGGTATTATAGATAAGGCACAAAGCATTCTGTGCAGAGCAAATAATTACTTTGTTGAATATTAACATTTCCTAATACAAAAAAAAAAAAAATTTAGATTGTAATTAAAATTTCATTCACTTTGCAGTAATGGAAAAAATAAAATATTTCACTTTCCAATCTTGCCACAGAACAGTCTTTTTCATTTGTTTCTAACTTCTTAAGGATGCCTGCATAATTCTGGGAAGTCAAATGAATCTGTAGTATAGGCTTAAGATGCTGTCCTTGCCCAAAATTGCAAAGTATCCCTTTACCTTCATACCTGACCCTGCAAGTAATGAATCATGCAAGTAATTTAATAATAATGGGAAAAGCCCTAAGGTTTCAATAAGTAAGAATAGGGATCCCTCATTTAAATGCTTTGAGAGTATCAAAGAACAATTAGCAATCAAGATGAACAACAGAATAAGTAGAAAATAAAAATCAATATGCTTAACTGCTTTCTTTGGAGAGTCTGAGTCCCTGGGATGATGACCTTAAGTTGCTTGGACTTGTTCCGCCTTACACTAGAAATGCTTCTGCTCTGGTTATTCCCATCAGACACAACACGTGCAGCTCTAAATCAATCCTTCAGAACCTGCTCCACACGCCCAGCGTTGCCGATTGCAAAGTCTCAGATCACACGCATTTTCTCAATATCAGACAGAACCCGTGGTGGGAGCACTTTGTTCAGCACATTGCAGCAGACAAACACGGAGATTCATTAATGCCGGCAAACGCTGAAGTACCGTAGGACTGCTTCTGTAAGCTTGCTCACCTCTCAGTACGGAAAGCAGGCAGAATTTTTCAATATCCCTTGGTTGTGAAGGCCCCCACGCTGATCTTGCCAACTTTCAACCCACCTAATTTTTCCGTAAGTGTTGTAGCAAACTTCTCACCTAACTTCATGGAATGTAAAGACCACTGAAATTACAGGATCAAGATGTACTCAGGATAGCCAAATATCTGACTACTCAGAGCTCTCTCTTCATTGGCACTTGCAACTCAACAACAGAAACGCAAAGGTTTCTCTCCATAATTATTTTACCTAGAATTAGACACCTGAACCACTGCAGTTCTTCTTCAGACCGAACACATGTAAGAAAGTCTTGCTAGTTTTTTTTTTTTTTTCAAACCAAAATAAAAATGGCTAAAGCACTTTGTTGGCTGATACGAATCCCAAGTTCCAGTCTCTCCAAAGCCTCTGACAGTTGTGTTACAGAATCCATTACAACTTCCATGACCATATAGACTTGAAAAGAGTTCTTTTAAGTCACAATGATGTAGGCATTTTGCTAGTGAAAGTAAAACAACAACAACAACAAAAATCTTAACAAAACAATGCACAGTTTGTTATTTTTTTTTTTTAAAAAAAAAAGTATTTTATCAAGAATACACTTTTAAATATTCCAACAAAGAAATTTATTTGAGCTTGTTGCTTTGGGTTTTTGTGATTTTTTTAACTATTTGCTTTGTTGTTTCAGGTTTTTTATTATATGGAAAAAATAATAAATTTCAGTTGAAAAACAAATTTCTAATGAGGATTAAATGTCTGCAGAAAGATAAGTCATTAAAAATAAATTCAAATAGAAGTTGATCTTAAGCCAGTAAGGATTTAAATGCTTGCTTTATATAAAATATAGATAAGTTTTTAATGAGGATACTACATTACTTGTGTGAAATCATTCTGGATCAAGACTGTAACAAATTCCTAAACAAACAAAGTAATCAGATAAGAAAAAAGACTTTAACAACTCTACAGAAACTGTCTGAATTTTACAAAAGAGGTTGGTAATTGAATTAAGCTAAAGCAAGTGGTCTAAAACACCTATCAGTTATTTTAGAAAGGAAGTATTCAAAAGTGGCCAAGGTGGGCAAGAATACCCATCTATGATCAACCAGAATCCAGATCTTGTATCATTTCAGTGGAATACCACAGAAAAGGCTTATTGGTGACGTTAACTCGTTACAATTTTCCTCATTCTACTGGTAATTTTCATTAATATGGAAAATAAAAAGGCACATTACTATGACAGTGACATGATGTGAGCAATTTTATTGAAGTAGAAAGCTAAGAATGATAATATGCAATAATTATTTTATTGATGCACAAGAAATGAATTATTCATAGTTACAAAGTATCTGTGGATAATTCTAATTACCTGCTTTTAAAGTATATGAGATCCACAGAAAATGCATTAACAACTTTGATTGAACACCTGCTATCCTGTGGAAGATAACAAGCCCCAGATTCCAAACTTTTCTGACATAGAAGTCAATGCCATTAGGTCTTCTAAGTGTGTATTACTAAAAGATCACAGAGAATTTTGTTATATTCTGTATTTCAGTGACCTCTAATAACTTTTGATATAACCAGGAATACAATAATAGCTTAAGTTCATATCTTGTTTCATATTTTTAAATCATGGTTTGTTTTGTATTTTTTTTTTTTTAGCTAATGTTATTAGGTTATTAAGGTTATTAATGAAACCAAAGCCTATATCTATGACGAATGTTCTCTGTGATAAACTTATTGTCTAAATTCTATAATCTACATAATTCTTAATGCTAGTATGTAGTGATAGATATTGTGATTCTAGATACCAAATTAACTTGCTAAATGTTTTATGCATCTGGTCTTCAGTTCTGCAGTTTTTGGTATGCAGCTAACCAAACTCAAAAATTTTGAATTCCTGAAGTGCAAGTTCTGTCACTTTACTCTGACCATTACCTTTAAAGTAACAAAAACCCCAGTATTTCTACTACCGGTTACTCAACTAGAAGCTAAGCGTACCAAGGAAGAGGGTAAACTTCAGTAAGAGAAAGCACTCAAAGGTAAGGTGCAATTCTTTACATGACTTGCCATAAAGTCCTTTCCAAAAGTGTTGTGCACCATCAATCCTGTTGTTACTTATCTTGTTTTTAAAACAGACAGAAAGCTCACAGACTGTTTCACTATGATCTACCAAAATGAAAGAAATCTAGAGAATCAGCTGCAGAACAAGTTTTAATGGAACCTCTACTTCTTCAAAGCAGCAGTAGTATTTCTTTAACAAAAAGATCCCTTCCGTCCTGTTCTGCAGGACAAAATATGGACTGTACAACATATTTCTGAAAAATACCTAAGAATGCTTTATTAGTTACTGGACATAGGCTGATTTGAAACATACCTCTACATGACACCTTAATTGTATGGATTTCTTCTCCATACATTCTGCTGAACTACAACACATATTCCAGAAGACAGATAATCTTTCCCTCCACAATCCCCCTTGTAAAAACATTTATTTCCAGGGTATTCTATACCTTTCACTACAGGACTCCACACTAAAAATATCTATTCTTAAGTTTTTATATAAGGTGGAATACACTGGGCATGTGGTAAGTGAAGCTATGCAATTCTTACTCTTCATACAATGTATTTGGTATCTTCTAACCCAAATAATTTTCCTTTTACAAGCAATCATTCCATTGTTAGCTTTATTTTGCCTGACTAAATGTTGACTTTGCTTGTGAAACTACTTACAAATGTGTTTGCTAGGGCAGATGTAATAGCTCAAAATAAAGGAAATGTCAAGAGACACTGAAGTGTTGGAACTGAAGGTCAGCTAATTTTTCCTGTGTACATCTGTTAGGCTCAATAAGTATTTATCTTTTTTTTTCATTTACTTAAATGTTTAATCAAGCAGATGTAACAGAATTATGAAACAAGAGTAAATACATCACAAACATTTTGCTACAAAATTAATAAAATTGGAATGGCAGGTTTTGTTGGTTTGAATTATTCCAAATCAATCTAGTGTTTGCAACTGCCAATGATATTCTTTAAAAATTTCTGTAGGTCTTCTGCTACTTAGTAGTACCTCAAGCACCCCTTGAGCTATGACAATGCAAGGCACAGAAAAGCAGTTTCAGAGGTAGAAAAATGGTTCCTCTTTCACACCTAATTCTGTTTTCCAGCGGCTGCATAAAGTGTTAGTGTGAAGTGTGATGGAAGGGATTTTTGTATGTTAATTATTTATCTATAAGAAAGAGAATACAAAGATTATGTGTCCTTAAGACCATCAAACGGCCATCTGGGTATGATTTTATCACTGCCTATCACACTGTTGGATTTCAGCTCATGTCCCGTAGTTGAAAGATTACTCATCTTGCTAACAATCTATGGACATGCCATCTTTTACTATTTTCAGACAACACTGGTTTTTAAGAGGATATTGATAAAAAACCCACTTACTACTGAAAAGTCTCTTCATATTTTACTAAATTTAAGAGTTAAAAGGGAGTCTTAATTTTACTTAATACAGTTTCATACTCCCCTTCTCCATAACACCACCTGTACCAAAATGTAAACACACCACTCTCCATAGAATGCTTAAAATATCAGACATGTATCTGCTGAGAGGGGCTAGACAGTAGAGAAAGAGCGACACTAAAAAATGTTAACAAACCCTCCTGACAGTAAATAGTGATGGAGCATTAAAGCGTGTAAGAGTAACAAATCTTTACTAGAGCTGTGCAAGCCATCAGTTCTGTTAGTACAGAGCCTGCTGCAAACAAGGAGTTAATTTGTTGGCTCGGCATGCCAGTGTTCAGAGGTTAAAAAAACAAGCAGCAATGTGTTTATTATTGATAACCAGTAACACATCTGGAGAAGATCATTGATCCTTTTGATGAACTAAAAGATGAAGGGAAAGCATACCTTCCCACACCAGAGCTGAAAGTCACTAACAGTTTGCTCAGCTGCATTTTGGAGCACGAGAGGATTCACTGCCTCACACAGGTGAAATTCCTCGCAAAGGCATGTAAAAACAAACTTAGACATACACAGAGCAAAGTATTTAAAGAGAGAAAAGATATAAATTGCATTACTAAAAGAATGACAACTTTCTTTTCATCGTAATGTAGAATGCATACATAACCAAGAGAGGTGGATACAGGGAACTGTGGGCTGTACTAATAAAACACATTGTGATTCTTCATTTATTTTATATAAGCAAAAGGAAATTAAAATACAGAAAGTATAGAGGCTAGATATGACAATTAAACTCTATCAGGTATTTGCTTAGGAGTTACACCTTAATGTAACTCACTGAAAATGAGACTTAAATAGTATAAAATGTGAGAGAAACTTACTATAGCTGGCTACTCCAAAAACTCTCTTTTTTTAGCTGGTTGTTGTATTTCTAAATCCACAGTTATCTTCCATAAAATTCTCACAGTTCAGCTAATCTAAAAATATAAACATTTACTCATTTATGAGCTCAGAGTCAAACAAGTTTCCAAATGTAATATATGAAGATTACAGAGGAAGCAGCACGCCTAGCAATGACTGATCAAAGCACAGGAAGAGAGCACAGCCTGCCCTTCAATTCACATTCAGATGCTTTGCTGGTGTTTAACAAAGATATACATGCAAGATGTAAGGCAGAGTGAATATAGTTTCTGCAGTTTCCGTCTAAATCATCCACATTTTGATTTGCACGAATCTGCTTATTTATTATTAAAAATAGTGACTTATTTTCAAAGCTTTTACAGTAAAAATGAGAACAGAAACATTATGATCAGGAGAAACTAAGGTATGGCTTTGCTGGGAAATGGAGACCTACATCACCTTCCATCTGTGAATGAAAAATAAAGTCATAGTTGAACTGTAATTGTTCAGAATATATGAAGTAATTTCATATGGCAAAGTTCAAAGGAAGTGGTTAAATACTTGTGAAATGGCAAAGATATCCTTATTAAGGTAAATACAGATGAATGTATTTCTTTAGAAAAACAAATGTTCTATATGAATGGACCTGCTAGCTGAAGAAGTAATGAGTGGTTATTACTATAAGACATACTAACTACTAGCAGATGGATCATTCAAGGTTTAATTTTTACTGTTACACCAGCACACCCTCTAACAACAGTGAAGCAGTTCAGCCTTTCCTGGAACATTCTAAAAATGACAAGATAATCTCTCAGCGGAAAAAATTATCTGTTGGAATTGCAAAACAATTCCTTCACAGCTTAAATTCTGGAAAAACACCGATGAAGCCACAAGTACAACATTTACTGTTCAACAAAGCTGAATTAAGAGCTATACTGGTAATGTGTTACGTCTTAAAATATTTTAGGCTTTAAATAAGAGTTCAAAGATAGTGAAAGGGAGCAACACCAACAGACAGACGCTTTTTACCATTAAGTTGATATGAAACTTGCCATCATGCAGTGACCACATACACACAAAAAAGAAAAAGTAAAATAAAAAAAAAAAAAAGAGAGAGAAAAGGCCAGAGTGAACTATTTATTGTAACTACTGCCATTTTTGAAGAGGCTAGAGTTTGATATGAGCTTTGTCATACCATGACACAAATATTGCTTCATTGTTAGCTAATGGATATTTTCTTTTGGCTTACACTGGACAGAACTTTCCGTATTCTCGGAGAAGAAATTTAATGCATCTATAAGAATGCAGTTACTGTAATTAAAAAACCCCAAAATTTCCAGACATTGAGACAAAATGAAAAATCTCATAATTAGAAAATAAAGGTATGCATCTTTATTACTGACCAAATTAACTCTTACTATTTATTGGTGTGAGACTGAGTCATTACATATGACTTTGTGCCTTTCAATCCAGCATGTTCAATTAGTATGAATTAGTAAAAGTCATTCTTTTAGGGGAATCCATGTAAACTTCATAGTAGCCTATACATATAGTGGCCTAGTGTTCTTGAACATGCAACACAATTTTTTAATTAACACAGGTATCAAACAGGTAACTCTAAGTTGCCAAGTCATCTTTGTACAAACAATATGTAAAAGCATATTTATACATGATAGATTCACTTCAGAGGGTATTAACAAAGAGCCATGGTAGGATTTAGATTAATTTCTAATTTAAAAAGGTAATTTTTAGGCTAGAGAAAATTAGTTGCACATTGGTTTCTGAAGGTTTATGTCTGTGTTAAAGGTAGCAAAGAGAAAGGTTGATAAAGGAAACAGCAAGGAAGCATCTAATATGGTGGGAACAACCACTGAGAAGGAACAAAGTCTATAAATACCTTTTAATTCAGTTAATCAAAATGGAATTTGAACTATGGGCAACAACTTCTGCATTCAGGGAACCAGAACTTCATATATGTCCGAGAAACAAACAGTGCAACAAAATAAGGAAACCCTATGCCTTACAGGAGAAATAAAATACAGAACCCTAGATTTGGCATTCTACTCCAGTGACCAAACATAAGAAGGCATTTGGCACCTAACTAGAACAACAAAAAAAAAAAAAAAAAAAAAAATCCAGAACCATACCATCTTTTATGATTAGACATCTTAATAATAACCTTAACTATTCATATTAAAATCTCCTACTGGAAGACATATCTTATCATCTTCCACTGACTGCAACTGGAAGCCAATAGATTCTACAGAATGTTTCTGATTGACTGCCTAACATCAGACAAGCCTTTCTGGGTTGCTCTGGTTGCTCCCTTCGCAACAGCTCACCTCTAGGTAAATAAAACTAGCCAGTGAATCAACACAACAACTAGACAGGGGAAACTTGTCTACAAAAGGAATTTCTACATTTTTAATGAACATCAGATTTAGAAAAATATATTCAAATTCACAGATTTAATGTATAACAATGTGTTTTCCTTGTTATGTTAGAGCATGTGACTTTACATGGTAACACCTCACTTTCCCCACATGCCCTTCTTTTAAGTATAATCTCCAAGGCACAAGCTGAAATTAAAATCTTACTGAAAAAAAATGCAATCCTTAACAAGCCCCAGCTTCTAGTTATGTTCTATATATTTTTTACATACATGTGTATTATACATATATACATTAAAATATTTGAAAGGAAAATAGAAATGTATTTTTCAAAATAAGAACAGTATTTCATTCAGAAGAATGCACAGTTATCTTAATTTTGAGAATTAACCTAGAAAAATCCGATTTATATAAGCAGATTTAGAATCCCCTTCATAGAATGCCCCCCCCAAAGGTTTTTTTGATATCTGCCTCTTTTGCTAGAAGCATTACCAATTATTGTTTTCTGAAAGTATTTGACAGAGTAACATTATCAAACTCACAGAAAGTAAAAACATTATTTTAAATGAAATTAAATTTATTTACAGAAAATGAAGGGATAGTCTAAACCCCTTCTTCAAGATCAGCATCGGGGCAACTTTTGATTGATTAAGTACTCCATGGCTGTAGTTGCTGCTTTTCGAAATAGAGGTTCCTATGAAACCAGAAATAGAAAATATTACTCGAAATACCTGTACACTTTTCCTGTATAATAAATGGCTGAAGCTGAACTTTCAGTTTCAGATTTTTTTTTAATAAATATTTTTTTTGTATTAAATCATTCCAAAGACGACCACCACTAACACAGGGAATTGAGAAAACAAACATGTTAAATCAGAAAATGGCAAGAGGTTATTCAAGTAAGTGGTGCAACTGATACAACATTGTCATCCGCCATCCAGTGTCAGTACATTTTTCATGTCACCACCTCTCCCATTTGGCTCCTACATACACAACAGGGGTGTGCATAAATCTTACACAGTAACATCTGAAAATTCATACACAATAGTAAGTCTATCCACTCCATGCAAAAAAAACAAAACTCCAGCAACATGTGAGGATGACTGGGACAGCTTACTGGCCAAAGAAAAAACCCCAAACCTTTAAGTCATGCACTGGTATAATAATGGTGAAAACAAAAGAGTAGTAGTAGGGAGAAAATCCCATTTTTACCTATGCAGTTAATGGCATTGTCATCTAAATCACTGGAATCAGGGGTATAGGAGACTTAAACGTTACTGCAGTTCAGTTCCTATAACTTTTCCAGCCAGTTTCAAGACAAATATTAGTAATATCAGTTAACTTTATGATCACATTCCTACTCTCGCTTTCACAATTCCTCCCTATTTTCGCTATGGGTTCCTATAAAGAAGGTAGCAATAAGGTCTCTTCCCCTTTCAGAACCTCAGTCATCAAATAAAAAGATCGCATGTTTTTCAGAATCTATATATTTGTATGCTAAAATAACCAAAACTACTGACTTGTATTCCTATTTGCCATATAAAAGTAGGGTCACTTTGAAAGAAAAATTTATAGCCCTTGTAAGCAATACCACTGGAAAATGTCATATCATAATCATGATAGATTATTTTGTTTAAAAGATGATACTGAGAATTATTACCAGTCTGGTAGTTCTATATCTAGTAATACTTCATTTCTTTCAGTACCAATTACAATAGAAATTGAAAAAGCATAGAGCATTTCTATATTTGCTGCATACAGGTATCAAATCTATATTTATCAATATTACATTTTGTATTCAGATAGTATGAATAGTTTTATAGTATTTTCAACACCATTGCAACATCAATATTCCCATTGAGAAAACAAAGAAATGAATGATCATAAGCATATACCTGTTATATACTTTCCTAGGTAACAGCTTTTCATTATAGAAAATCATTAATATCAATCTTAAAAATTAGTAGACAGCTTATCAATTTTCTCACTGAATTTCATTCAGTTTTAGTAATTCCCAACTAAATCTCAATTAAACCCAATTTCTTCCCATTAATTTAATTACTTCTGATCTCTATCAATAGCCTTTGTTAATTTCAATTAATTTCAATAAACCTTCAATTAAGTCCTTTTACCTCTAATTCATTTCCATAAATTTGTTTCCTTTGAACTCATTTGATAGCTTTAAAACCAATGCTACAGATACAACGTCTGACAGATTTTTCACTTGAAACATCATATATTTAAACTCAGAAAAAGTCATAGAAAGTATATATATTTTGGTAGAAATTAATTAAATAGTAGGTTTATATATCTGATAATTTTCCAATTGCCTATGGAATTTAACTGTGAATACTTTGATTAAATAGTGGAAACCTCTTAGATTTTCCATCTATTTATAGACATGTAGGCATCAATGATTCTTCAGAGAGGCACTGTGATGTGCTGTCCTTTCCAAGATACCCTCTTCTGATATGAAAGTCTCCTCAAAGACAACTCAGACTGTATTTAGAGATCCATGCTGAGAAAGAAACAGGAGCAGTGATTTGAGAGAAGAGCAAATGTACAGCTATTTTTGGACTAAGTAAATATTACACATCTCCATCTCTGCTTCTGTGATGAGAGAGCAGGCTGTGCAGCCTCCACTCTGGTGGCAGTCACCTATCAATATCTATCATACCCTGGTAAAATTTTGATTCCAAATGACCAGGTTGCAGAATTCAGAGAAGAGGTCTGGACAGTCTACTACAAGTCTGAATGAACGGCATAGGGAACAAGCACAAAATTCCAGGGAAGCACTGCTCTTCTTATAAAATTGAGTCAACAGCGAATGACATTATGATCACTTTTAATTTGGAACAGGTCATTATGCTTTCCCAAGCTTAGTTAAAATCTTTAGTCCCTCATTAGCTAGAACTTTCTTTATGAAGCAAGACAGAATTAAAAAACGTTTAATGATGATCATAAACTCAGTCTCTTCAGAAACAGTTTTCACAGCTAGATGAACATTGTGGATGGTTGCTTCTGATCCTTCCATTCTTTCTCTGTACCTAACTACTGAGGCTAAAGCTTTTTAATGATGTAAGTTGACCACTTGCAGTCTGCTTTCTCTTAACTCTGGAACCTGCACAAATTCTCAGTTGCTCAAGCTAAGACCATCATTGCACACCCATTAGACAACAGTTTGCTATTTAGCTAAGCGCCCACTTCACAAAGGTGCAGCATACTCTACAGCGGAGGCACTTCCTTCCCACTAGATCAGCCAGGTTGCAATTCAAGTGAGAACATTCATATTCCCCATCTCCTGTAGCTTATGTTCCCCAATTTCACCAGACAGTGAATCTTACTACTGAATCTTACTGAATCCCATGAAAACAACCCTACTGTGTCAGAAAAGACACTGTATATTAGTAAATGTGGCAGAAAGTCCTCATGAAAGTGATTTGCCCTTTTGAGTCACTGACGAAAATACATGCATATATCTCTAGAAAAGAGACTAAGTCAATATCCATAAATGTATTTTTCTTTGAGGAAATACACTTTGAGTACCTATTTTCCTCTGTCTGTGTCAAGCTCCCCTCCCAATCTTTATTTTAAATGTGTGAAAAAGCCTTTCAGACTTTTTATAGAAATATATCAGATGTCACTAAAATGTTACATTCCTGTTATAGAGCAACAACAGAAAAATAAATATACTAAACTTCTAGAAAAAGGTCTTCATTTTCAAAGAAAATATCTATGTTTTAAGGCCATTCCTGTAATAATTCTCCTGATTTCCCCTCATTAAAAAGCATTCAATAAGCACTCTCAATGCTTAGAGTTGCTGATAATTAGACCATGAGGGACTCTTTCCACAGTGGTTTGGATCAAGACCCGAGTGCCCTAAGGCCAAACTCCATCTTGTTGAATGGAAGCAAGTGAAACAAAGCTTGGCTGGTTTTATTTCTTTAAACAATTTTTAAGGCTTCCTTTGTTCAACATAAGATTTGGTTTTGGTTTCTTTCAACCTCTCAGGGGTTTAATATAGAATAACTACCTGAATCAAAGAATTCTGAACCAGATAAGAAAAGAAAAAAAGAAGTGTAATCAATAGAGTACTTTACTTTCTTCAGTCTAAAGTTTTTCCTCAGTTCAACTAAAAAAGGGAAAAAAAAAGACAAAGAAAAAACAGTAAACCACCTCCCCAAAACCATGGAGTGTAAACATTCCTCTAACATTTGTATAGTATTCACCTTGTTTCTCCACTATAGATTTAAATAGGACTTTCCCCAGGCAGTTATTAATAGTTTAGTTTATGAAACTTATTACCTAGCTAAAGTTCATTAAAAAAAATTTCAGGTTTCTGAAACCTAAACTGAAACATTACCATTTTGCCAGTTACCCCATCTCTGTTATATGATGATATTCTGCAGTAGGCACAAGTAAATTTTCATCTTCAGCACCTATAGCTGATAAATTGTAATTTCATGAACATACCTTTGTATTTTAAACTTCCACTGAAAAGTAGAGAAGCGATATATAAACTAGACTTTTGGAAATCCCACATAATAATCACTATCCTGCAGAAGAAACTTCTTGAAATCTGAGGTATAGATACAAAACACAAAAAAAAAAAAGTAAAAAAAACCCCAACCAAACAAACAAAAACAAACAAACAAAAAAAACCCCAAGGGATAATGAGTTAAACTCACTTCAATTTAAGATCTAAAATTGCCTTATAAGCCCATCTGAATTTGTCAACACATGCTAGATAGTAAATAAATAAATAATTTCTCACCTTCACTACCAGATACAGGCTCGAAATAGAGTTCAGGTTTCAACGGGATTGAACTTCAAAATGGAAAATTTTGGTCAAATTAGTGTATCTCACAGCCTATTTGGCACAGAAATCACATATGCCAAGGATATAAAAAAAGGTACAAAGAATTCATCTCATACATTCTGACATATGAAGCAATCATTATGGTTAATCTCTACTGAGAGTCAAGCATGACTGTCTTTAGGCCAATTTTTTTCAGCAGGTGATTTTTTTTTTTTTTAAGAAGTCTATTGCTTTAGAAGCAACTTTATCAGAAATTATTTGATTGGCTTTAAAAGTTAAAATTCAGTTTTACATTTATACTAACAGCCATACAGTGTTTTCTTCATCTACAAGGCACTGAACTTAATAGAGAACTTCAAATTCTAGTCTCTATTCTTTGCCTCCCTTTTCCTCATTGTCCAAATCTCATAATGATAACACAGTAATTACTTGTTCTATTCCCACTGCAGTGTACTTCAGATTTTGTCAACATTTCCACTTTAACGTTATATTATTCTTTCATGCTCTACTTTGAGGTCTCCAAGTAGCTTGCAAGTGTCTTCTCAATAAAAATATCTTTGCATAAATATGTCTATTTCTGAATGTTTATGATTAACAAGATAATATTGTAGGTAACTAGCAAAGAAAATAACTTGTAATTAAAAACAATTCTTTTAGGGCTTATGCATGTTACTTCTACAAACTGAACATCTTAGCACCTCTGTATCCTCTTCATCTATAAAAGTATAATTTTATTCTGTGACCATCATAGTATTTATCTGTTCTACAGTGTATGTGTGAACATATATTGAACTTCATATATGAGTTTTAAAATGCTTTCATTTTTCCAAATATTGTTAGCTCTAAAATAAACTCTACACAAAACACAGCCGATTTTAGCAGATATGTTGAGGATAGGGTCTATTTAAGGAAAATTGTTTTTCTGCTAATCATGTATCATCCTACCTTCTCAACAGTTTAAGTAACTCTGGTCTCTTTAGAATACTTGTCAAGGCATACAAAAAGCTGTAGGTTTACACATGCCTGGAATTGTCAAGGCGGTGGATAGAAACACAAGCATAATACCCCCAGAAGTCATCTTTATGCCTGATAACTGAACAGTTCAAATATTTTCCATTACCAGAAAAAATGAATTCATATTGATCTTCATCCTCTCTAGAGCATCCTTGAAAAAGTGATATATATGTATAGATGAGGCACTGTTCACTTCAGTACCATAACGATTGGTTTCAAGTGAAAAATGAGGACAGCAACTCATTATACAGTACACATGGGGCAACGTCTTTGTTTCCTTCTCATTTCTTTTTTTTTTTTTGCCACAGTAAATATTCTTATTTAAAACTTCATCACCAAAAATGCCTGTATCTAAATTACAGGGTAAGGAGGTTTCACTCAGTTCAGACACACATTCCTAAAAAGCAAAACAACAAACCAAAAAGCAGGGAGAGAGAAAGGCAGAGTAGAGAGACAATGCACATTCGATACTACTGCTATTGTACATGGTATAAATCACTAGCATCTATTATACTTTCTTGTTTCTCTATAATCATTGTATCATGTGCTCCCCTAAACATTGATAAAAGGATGTAAATTATCTCAATAAGGTAATCAGATAGGGTTTTGCAGTTAAAAAACCCAAACAACAACAAAAATTTTAAAACACTGAAAACCCCACAACTTCAGAGAAAAGAAGCCCAGTATTTTCTGCCAATCTCTTCCTTACTGGTACTCCAAATTAATCATACAAAATATGAAATGTCCACCAAAAATCCCAGAGCAGGCTGGGGTTCAGCAGTATTACAATCCAGAGAACACACCTGTAGACAATGGGTTTTCTCCAAGCTCTCTCAGGATTTGTCATCGAAAACCATCAGATTATCAAATTCAGGTCCAAAAAAACTACTGAAATAATGGGTGACAGACTTGAAAAACAAAATTAAACAAGAGTTGCCAGCTACCATTCTAGGTATGAAAAAAGAACACATAAAAGTGTTCTGAAAACAGTTTTCAGCTACTGAGAAGTTTGTGCTCAGAAACCAACTACAGATATTCATTTATGTATAAAAGCTGTTCTGCAAAAGGAAGGCATCCCTTTTTTTAGAACATGACTATTACTAAACAAACAAGAAACTACAAACCAGACTGGTGAACTCTTAGGTTTCCAGTTATTTATAAAGGAGAATCTCAATTTAAGTCACATGGGAAAGATACTGATTTGCCAGTGTCACAGGTCCTCAACTGAAGTCTTAGTTGTTTGATCTTGCACAACAGAAATATTAGCAGCATTTTTTTTCATGGATATTTAAAGAAAAAAAAACAAAACTATGTGGCATAACTTGTCAGTTCATGTGGAGCTTTAAAGAAACCAAGATTCTGAAATAAACCAGGATTTGTACATTAGCCAGATCTGCCCAGCCATCAAATGCTCCATCAGAGTGCCCTAGCTATGCTAAAATTCCCTAATCTCAGAAGGGCTCTTCCTGCATCAAGGACAGCAAAGCAGCCAGGCAAATGCTGACTGCAATCCCCACAAAACAAACAAGTAAGGGAGAGGGGCCAAAAGCATTCATATTGGATTCCGTACGCATGGTGTTTGAGGGTTAATACTAAAATGTGGGATATTCTCTCCATGAAAGAAAATTCAGAGGCTGAGCACAATTTCCTCATCTCAATGAAATATGGAATATTTTACCACTTGAAAGTTCAAAGCCCATTAAATAATTAGAATCATAGAATCTTCATAGAATATTTGATTCTAAATAATTATGTGAGGAAGAAAAATTGTGGAGAAATTCAAGAGAGAAAAGAAGTAGGGAAATAAATGCCAAAAGTATATTTTTTTTAATGAACCACAAGGCCCCTTTGTTTCTACAAATTCTCTGCATCCAAATGGAGACAATGTCACAAACTTTCTCTTAAGGAAAAGGTTATATTTTTGTATTCCAGCCCTAAAAACTGCGACGGAGAAGCAACAAAAACGGGTGTTAATTTTGCCTATTATGAATCTCCTATACAGTAACTCTTCTCCAAAGAATCTCCATAAAGCAGATTCACGGAGAAAAGCAGTGAAACATGAAAGCACTTCTAATCAATTAGCCATACACAAAGATATCCCTTGAAGCTTTCTGTGCTTGCCTCACTTCCATATCTAAGGACAAGAGTTTCGATTGGTCTGCAGAAAGGAGGAAATAAAGGTATCCCACCAATATTTTCCCTTCCGGGCTCTTTCTAGGAACCAAAAAAAGACATGGGATTCTACAGATGAACTCCTAAAGGAGTAAATTTTTCTGTACACTAGATCAGCAAAGGAAGCTCCAACAAATAAAAGGCTTTTGGTTTACTTTGTGTAGGAAGATATTTCTCAGGTTTATGGATGACCAGAACATTTCTCAAGTGTCCAATCCTACAGTCACCGCATCGCTAATTTCAGAAGCAGCTAAACACTAAAAGACATCACTGTGAGTTTCAGCATTGTTAGATGTTTGGTACTTTCATCTTTGGGGAAACCTGACAAACCAATCTGTATTTTAATCCAACCAGTAGCTGAGACCCACTAATAATAGCAACATGGAGTCACATCCAGACAGGAACCACTGTACTTTAAATATGCAGTAACTACAGAAGACTTTTAAAACAAAGTAGAATAATTTATGAGGCGCATATGAGGGGTTAAGAAGGTGAAAGAAGTTCTGTGCAGAGAGGTCTTGGAATAAAAGCTACAAAATGTAGCTGTGTAATCAGTAAAATGCTGTATTTGCATTGCAGTGTTTGGATTTCTTTCCAATCACAAGAACCGAAGTCAAAGTGGGACTCTGATCATCTCACTGCAGTTACCAATCAGAATTATATACCAATGTGTAATGAAGTGGAACTACATGATGGGACAAAATATGATGTGACAAGTAAATTTTAAAGGAGAACCCACTAATTTGGAACCAGTAATTGCTACAATTCAAACAGCCCCATTACTTATATACTGAATTTTCAAAGCTGGATTTGTGGCATATTTTTAACTGGATTAAGTGTCAACTTCAGTGGAGCAATTAGCATTTTAAAAAAATATTTCTCATCAACAGAATACTATTTATCACCTGGCAGGTAATAATTTCTATTCCTACCTTTAGTACTGCTGGATATTTTCTCTCAAATAATATATTCAATCAAAAGAACACAACATTTTATGCTAATGTAATCTTTGTACAGCTTTAGCTAAAATCTCAAGTGTTGATAATTACAAAAAAAAAGTCTGCTATGGGATTCCAGAAAACTGGCATTTCATTTTTTTTTATTTTTATGGGGACAAAAATTCAGCAAATTCTTGAGTAATACTCAAAATCACAAATCACAAGTATTATCTTTGCATGCCTTATATTACTGCCCTAAGTATTGAAAATAGCTCTGGAAAAGAGCAGATGACATACTGCAAAGCTTCTGGAGAACTTTGCTACCTACAAACAAACTGCATTGGAAATGTGACACTTCAACATTGCAATCTGTCAGACTTATTAAAAATAAGTTCAGGTTCTAGATAGAGTAGCACTATGGTATAGAGTAACAGTATTCTAGGATCACAAAAGTTACTCTGTCAAAGTTAATATAAAATATTAAGTAGTTTACTGGGCACCACCACAACGCTTCCGTAGGTGGCGATTTTGCATGATGTGGAAATATTTCTGAAAAATAGTAGGCAGCATAAAAAAGAGATAATAATTTTAAATACAAGATCATAAACCAAGGACTGGCAGGGAAGATTGCAAATGTATACATCATAAGTCTCTTCATCTTTCTAGTTAAGACCTTAAAGTTTCTGAACTGCAGTAAACAGTCAACCTTCACATACAAACCACAAAAGCTACATACGTGTCTCCCGAAATAATATCACACCACAACTGATATCCCTAACAATGAACACATATTTTGCCTGCCCTAATGACAAAATAACACAAATATTTAATCTGTTTAGGAACAGAAAGCACTGAAAAATCATAGTTGTCTTTTTATTAAACAGATGACATACCTAGTTCACAAGATGTAACAAAAACTATGCCTTCCCCTTGACAATACTTTTGGAAAGGAGCAATAGCAATGTTTATTTCATAATCAGTTTTTTAAAAAACTGAGGTCTGAAAGATATTCTCCTTGAAGAAAACTCTCCATCTATGATTAGTGTTGTTTAGCTCAAGGCACCTCACATCTGTTACAAATCAAACCTGTATACTGAATCAGACTAATTGGTCAAAATTCTATTTAAAGTCTTGGTTTAAGACCTTCTAACTAGGAAAAAAAAACCCTAGTTTTTTCTCATGGATGTGTCAATTTGTAAAAATTTGTAACATTCATGGCAATTAATACACATGTAGACAACTAACATAGGTTTCAGTAGGTATTCCAGAACTACTAGAGTAGGCTGACAACTGAGATGACACAGACCTTTACCAAAAAGTTGCAAGTGGCTCATTGTGGGCACTTCTCAACAGGTATAGAAAACACGGTGGTATGCACAGCTGGCAATCTCAAAAGCTATTAAAAACCAAAACCAACCAACCAAAAAAAAACCAAACACCCAACCTTTCTCTCCTGTATATTACAGATATTGATTAGTTGATTAAATAGTCAATTGACAACCCAAGGAAATATTTAGAAGCAGCCTTCCAAACAATAATTAACGGACATGTTTTATACCTATTTGTCAAGTTGTTATAACAGCTTAAATTGGAAAGAGGATAACTGCAAGCCAGTGAAAAGCAGCTTGCATTTAGTCATGTCCCTCCCAATTAAAAGTGTAAATGGCACGTACTTCAATTGTAGTGTGTGTTACACATTCTGATCAAACAGATAGTTTGTTTTTTTCTTTTACATCTACATACTGGTAATATACTGGTAATATCCTGACCAATTCCATTCTTAAATTTCAACAAATGTGGAGTTCAATAAACACTTTTAATTTTTTTTTAACCAATACTTTGGAAAAAATCATTGGATATGGACAGCTTGTCCCTGGACGTCAAAGCCATTTCATGAATAATGCACAAGATAAAGCATCAAAACCAAGCATAAATTATTTCACGCTTTGACTAGTACTGAGTTATTGAGCTGTTTCAAGAAACATACAGCAGTATTAAGACACAACCTCCTCTTCTGAGCTCTCTAAAGTTCTGTTTATTACCGCTTAATTTTCTGCTTTTAGTAAGCTGTGTTACAAACTTAAAATAGGGGGTGAAGGCAAAGAGATAGGCAACCTCATTTCAACTCCTAACATGTGTTTATTTATCAAAATCATCCACTGACAGAAGCTGTTTTTGGAAAGACAACTATACCAAAAGAACCGATGTGCACTATTTCTTCCTAGCTAAAGCTCTGCTGCGTAAGAGTACGTTTAATTAATGTTAATAAACTTTCCTACACTTGTGGTTTGGGGTCACTAATACATAATTGTGATTGTGCATGTACGCATGAAAAAGCACATTTCCATTTCAGTACATGGGACTTAAGCACAAAGTCTTGCTAAAGGTTTCCAGGTATCAGCCCATATGCACAGGAAACTACCCATTTCTGGTTGTTTATTTACTGCTTCAGATGTTTTTCTTACACCTGAATGGTTTTCTCCCTAGAGATTTCATAAAGGATTCAGCCACAGTTCAAGCTTCTGCACAACTTAAGTACCTTCAATGTCAATACCACCTGACTCTGAATAGTAAACAGACTGAAATTTTTATTTTTGTGTGTGTAACTGGCTTGGAACATTTTTGAAGCTAACAAAATACTAGAAATCCTCAGCACTCACTTCAACACTACTGCACATTATCAGCTCTGTTTGGCAGAAAACTAGACAATATATTTCAATTCTTTGGGTGACCTACTAATGTTATCATATATTAAACAGTTCCATGAAGTACATAACCATTTCTAATCTCACACATCTTTAGGTTTGTCACAAGTTAATACCCATAATGCTTGTTTCACTATTAATTGCACAAATTTCAGGCAGGATTAAGCAGCACATAATAAATAAATAAAATCAGAGAAACCAGAAGGAAGAGGCTTCTTAAGCTCTTTTAGCAGCTTAGAAGGAAGTGATAAAATGTCAAGCTACAAAAATTGGCTCAGATAAATATGACTTTTCCTGAATTAGTTTACTAAGCTTTTATCCTTGTTGAACACTTTCAAGTCAATCCTAAATGCTGTGCTTACCTTAATACTGAACAGTTATGCTACAACATATAGAAAAGATTGAATATACAAGTTATTCTCAAAGTGAAAGAGTTTGTCTGGGTTTAAAGGAGGAAAATAAAGAATTTATTTCACATTGGAAGGTAAAGTGAATTTATTAAGACAATTTTTAAGCATTTTTCTTCCATTTAGCTAAAGGTTTCCACTGGATGCTATCTATTAAACACTTCAAAACTTCATATCTTAAATCTTGCAGCTATTTAGTTTCATATATTCACATTTTAAAAATAATACAATTATGTCTGTTAGTAATGACGACTGCCTTAATTCTATCATCATATTTTCAAGTGTTTAAGGCTTTAAAAATTTCAAACAAGCTGTCATTTCATATTCCACATGGCTTTTATTCTTTTTCCATGACCTATGATAAATCCTGTTAGTACTAAGTCATAACATTATATATGGATGAATATGGACATACATAGAGTATAGAATTTAGATAATGTACCCTCAGTTCTGGATACAATGCCCAGAATGTATGAGAGGAAGTGTTATACAGGAAATATTTAAGTGAAAACGATTATATGAACTTGAAATTCTAAGCCTGAAAATAAAGCTTCATCAATTTTTTTACAGCACGTCAATTAAAAAATACATATTTTTAAATAGTTATAATATTCATTACATAATTAAGCCACAAACTCCAATGGACTTTTGTCTTCAGCTAGAGTTTTGGCTACATACCTTAAGCTTAAAGGTTCCATTTCTTCCCTCCCACCAGACAAATACCAACATCTTAGAAACCTCTCCAATAATTGAGACTAATTTTGCTCTTGTTCCTAAACCTGCAAGATTTTCCACAGAAGTAGTTTACTCAGGCCACGAACAGTGTTGTCAGAGAGGCTTTGATTGGGGCCTTAGTAGATAAGACATGATTCTATCAGCGCTGACAGATGTTCTTTCCTCTCAGGAAATGGCCACCAAGGATAAAAGTTACTGTCTGCATATAAAGAAGATTAATTTGCATTTAAAGTCCTATATCCATTCCCCACAATCTCCGTCACTGAGAAAAATCAGGCCTGCATTTCATTTACAGTATCGGCAGCCCAGTTCACATTTTCAGTTCTATTTACCCACCTCCAAGGACTACACTGAGTAGGTAGCATTAAGGTCACCACCATACATACTGTATTCTAAACATTTGGCTCACCTCCTCCTGCTCTGAAGCCCAAGTGAATGTTTTTTGTCAGGCAAATATACCTGTGCATAAGTATATTTGAGAGGAAATGCAGGAAAAAAAGACCGGCTTTAGTGTGTGTGCCTGGAAGCTTATACAAAAGTAATTACTGTGTATAGATCCATGCTATCCATGAAACCACCTGCAAAGAACTACTTTCATCAATAGTGTATTTTAAAAAAGGCTAATATTAAGACCAATAAAATGATTAATATTAAAATCCTCTCCAATGCATGTATAAATATACTTTTACTGTGAGTCAAAAATACGTTAAGTTATAATTTATCTAACCTTAAATGGATCTACAGTTCAGAAAAACAATGTGTATTTCCTTTGAGGCTAAAGACGTTCTCAGGCAAAATAACATGGTAGACTCACAATATAAAACAAGAAGGAGTAAAACTTGTGCTACACAAAGTAGCATATCTTCTGTTCATCTGATATTCCTGAACCTGCTGAGAGATGGTGGTCAGATGCAGCCTAACAGGCTTTCTTGGATCTAAATCAAAGGATATTAAATTTCAGCACACAACAATGGTCACACTCTTTTTCCCCAGGGCAAATTCAAGGCTTACAAATAAACACAAATATGCTTTAAAAGATTGTATTTAAAATACTGCACTTATTCATTTAAAATTGAGCAAAATCCATAAATACAAAAAGCAATGAAATATAAAGAAAATACAAGACTGTTGTAGTCCTTTTCTCTTATGTATCTTTTTTTTTTGCATGATTTTGTGAGTTGGTGGTAAATGGATCCTCTTCGTGATTCCTAGAAATTTTACTATGCTGTCCTGTTTTCAAAAACATTTGGTAAATCTGCCACCATGCAAATTAAATACGTTGCAGACTGTAACATACTAATTCTCCTTTTTTAAACAATACTTTTAATCTTAAAAACAGGTACATTCCCACAAACATATAATATCAGAAATAATACATAAAGGAATACAGTCTGTTGAGTGTCATCTTTGTCAATAAGCAAGCAAAAGGTGCTCCAGAGCAGGACACGGTGGGACCTCATGAGAACAGAGCGGAGAGGCAGAATCACCTCCCTTGACCTGCTGGCCACGCTCCTTTTGACATGGCCCAGGATGTGGTTGGCTTTCTGAGCTGCAAGCACACATTGCCGGCTCATGTTGAGCTTCTCATCAACCACACAGAACCTTTCGGTACAGACACATTAAAAGACTTGACTTTCACTAACACCACATTTAACAGCAGCACT